>NW_027413949.1:2783000-4174500 GCF_048773025.1 Camelus bactrianus | reverse complement strand
AGCGAATTCTAACCAATAGGTGTGTAATTTACATAGATTCCATCACCCGGATTTTCCGTGATACGATCCCACTGCATGCATAACGCTTTCTAAAAATATTCACCACAGATTTGTTTGCATGTGGTTTTACGATCTTGCATCACAATACAAGGCATATTGACACTTTGAAGCATTTTCTCTGCTTTTGCAGAGATTTTCAAACGCCAGGTTCAAAAATGAGGCAGATTTCTCAGAAAAAACTCTTAGAGCTAATTCTACCAAAGAGACATGTATTTTACATAGATTCGCTCACCGTGATATTCTGTGTTCCGTACACACTTCACGTATCTCGGATTCGACAAATATTCACTACAGATTAGTTACCATGCGGATTACCGAAATTTCATCCACCATAAAAGGCAGATGTACACCGAGAATCAAGTAAACTGGGTTCGCAGGATTTTCCTAACGCCAGTTTCGATAATCAGGCCGATTTCTCAGGAAAAATCTCTTGGAGTGATTTCTAGCCAAGGGAAATGTAATTTACATAAATTTCCTGGCCTTGAATTTCAGTGTTCTGAATATGTTACATGCATAAAGGATTCGACAAATATTTACTACAAATTTGGTAGCATGTGGATTACCGAAGTTTCATCACAATATATTAAATATTGATTCTTAGAAGTATTTTCTCAGATTTTGGAGCGTTTTCTAAACGCCAGTTTCAAAAATGACCAAGTTTTCACTGAAAAAATCTCTCGGAGCGAGTTCTACCCAACAAAGAAGTCATTTACATTGTTTCAATCACCGTGAAATTCCACGTTCTGAACACGGTACATGCACCACGGATTAGAAAAAGATTCTTTAATATGTTGTGAAAATTTGGATTACCGAACTTTCTTGCAACATAAAGGCACATTTAAACCTGCAAATATTTACTCCCTTTTTGCAGCTTTTTCCAAACTTCAGATTCGATAATCATGCAATTTTCGCAGAAAAATTCTCTTCTAGCTCGTTCTACTCAATACAATTGTAATTTACATAGTTTCATTAGCGAGAAATTCCATTTTCAAAAAGCGCTACATGAATCACGGTTTAAAAAGTAATTACTACACTGTTATTAACATGTGGATTACCAGACTTTCATTCACCATTCAAGGCATAATGACACTTAGAAGCATTTTCTCAGATTTCACAGGGTTCTCCTAATGGAAGTTTTCAAAATGAGGCACATTTCGCAGAAAAATCCTCTTCAAGCGAGTTCTACCCAATAGACATGTAACTTACATTGTTTCCTTCACTATGACATTCCGTATTCCAAACACCTTACATGAATCACGAGTTCGACAAATATTCTTTAATGAGTGTGAGCATGTGGATTACCGAACTTTCATCCACCATACAAGGCTTATTTACACCTAGATGTAGTTATTCTGATTTCGCAGGTTTTTCCTAACATCCAGATTCTAAAATCATGAAATTTTAACAGAAACATTCAATTCAAGCGAGTTCTATCCAGCAGAAGTGTTATTTTCAGAGCTTCACTCAACGAGACATTCCGTGTTCTGAAAACGTTACATTCATCACGGCTTCGACAAACATTATTTAATTACCGTGAGCATGTGGATTACCGATTTTTCAACCACAATACAAGGCATATTTACACCTAGAAACATTTACTTACATTTCGCAGGTTTTCCTAACGTCAGTTGCGAAAATCAGGCAGTTTTCGCAGAAAAATTCTCTTGGTGCTTGTTCTATCCAATAGACATCTCATTTTCATAGATACCTTCACCAAAACATTCCGTGTTCTGAAAACGGTACATGCTCCACGGATTCAACTAATATTCCCTGGTGAATTCTTAGCATGTGAATTACACATCTTTAATAACCCATTGAAGTCATATTGTCACCTTAAAGCATTTACTCAGATTTTGCAGCATTTTCATAACAACAGTTTACAAACTGAGGCAGATTTTTCAGTAAAATACTCCTGGAGCGTATTCTAACCAATAGATATGTAATTTACATAGTTTGCCTCACCGTGACAGTCCATGTTCCGTACGCGCTACACACATCACGGATTTGACAAACATTCTTAATGAGTTGTGTACATGTGTATTACAAGACTTTCATCCACCTTACAAGGCATATTTACACCTAGAAACATTTACTTTGAGTTCACAGATATTTCCTAATAGCAGTTTCGAAAATCAGGCAGTTTTCAAAGGAAAAAACTGTTGGAGCGTGTTCTACCCAATAGATATTTTACATAGATGCTCCCACTGTGAAATTACGTGTTTCGAACATGCTACATGCAGAAAAGATACGACAAAAATACACTACAGGGTTGTTTGCATGTATTAAAGGACTTTCTCACTATCGAAGGCATATAGATGCTTAGAAGCATTTTCTGTGATTTCACAGAGCTTTTCAAACACCAGTTTCGAAAATGAGTCCGATTTCACGGGAAAAAACTCTTGGAGGTTGTTCTAACCAATAGACATGTAATTTAGATGGATTCGCTCACCATCAAATTCCGTGTTCCGAACACGTTACATGCATCTCGGATGCGACAAATATTCACTACAGAGTTGTTAGCAAGTGGATTACAGCACTTTCATCCACCACACAAGGCTTACTGACACTTTGAAGAATTTTCTCAGATTTCACACTTTAGTTTGAATGCCAGTTTTGAAAATGAGAAAGATTTGGCCGAAATATGCTCTTGGAGCCAGTTCTACCCAAAAGATAGGTAATTTCCCTACTTTCAATCACCATGACATTCCGTGTTCTGAACATGTTACATGCACCCCAGATTCAACAAACATTCTTTAATGAGTTGTGGACATGTGTATTAACGAACTATAATCCACCTTACAGTGCATATTTATACATAGATATTTTATTCTCTTTTAGTAGTATCCTCCTAATGTCAGTCTCTAAAATCATGCAGTTTCCACAGAAAAATTTTCTTGGAGCGAGTTCTACCCAATAGACATGCAATTTACATAGAACCCGTCATCTTGAAATTCCGTGTTCCGAAAAAGCTACATGCATCACAGATTCGACAAGTATTCACTACAGAATTGTTAGCATAAGGATTACCGTACTTTCATCCACCATAAAAGCCATGTTGACAATTAGAAGCATTCTCTCAATCTCGAAAGTATTTCCTAATGCCAGTTTTGAAAAAGAGGCAGGTTTGGCAGAAAAATACTCGTGGAGCGAGTACTTCCCAATAGAAATGTAATTTATATAGTTTCCCTCACAGTGACATTACATTTTCAGAACCCGTTACATGCATCAAGGTTTCAACAAAATTTATCGAATGAGTTGTGAACATGTATATTACAGAACTTTCAACCAGCATACATGGCATATTTACAACAAGAAACATTAAGTCTGAATTTGCAGCTTTTTCCTAATGCCAGTTTGGAAAATCAGGCCGTTTTCTCAGGGAAAAACTTTTGGAGCGAATTCTAACCAATAGGTGTGTAATTTACATAGATTCCATCACCCGGATTTTCCGTGATACGATCCCACTGCATGCATAACGCTTTCTAAAAATATTCACCACAGATTTGTTTGCATGTGGTTTTACGATCTTGCATCACAATACAAGGCATATTGACACTTTGAAGCATTTTCTCTGCTTTTGCAGAGATTTTCAAACGCCAGGTTCAAAAATGAGGCAGATTTCTCAGAAAAAACTCTTAGAACAAATTCTACCCAAGAGACATGTATTTTACATAGATTCGCTCACCGTGATATTCTGTGTTCCGAACACACTTCACGTATCTCGGATTCGACAAATATTCACTACAGAGTAGTTAGGATGCGTATTACCGAACTTTCATCCACCATAAAAAGTAGATGTACACCGAGAATCTAGAAATCTGGGATCGCAGGTTTTTCCTAACGCCAGTTTTGAAAATCAGGCCGATTTCTCAGGAAAAATATCTTGGAGTGATTTCTAAGCAAGGGAAATGTAATTTACATAAATTCCCTGGCCGTGAAATTCCGTGTTCCGAACTTGTTACATGCATAAAGGATTCGAGAAATATTCACTACAAATTTGTTAGCATGTGGATTACCGAACTTTCATCTCAATACATTGAATATTGATTCTTAGAAGTATTTTCTCAGATTTTGCAGCGTTTTCTAAACGCAAGTTTCAAAAATGATGAAGTTTTCACAGAAAAACCCTCTCGGAGCGAGTTCTACCCAATAGAGAAGTCATTTACATTGTTTCAATCACCGTGAAATTCCACTTTGTGAACACGCTACATCCATCACGGATTAGAAAAAGATTCTTTAATATGTTGTGAAAATGTGGATTACCGAACTTTCTTACAACATAAAGGCACATTTACACCTGCAAATATTTGCTCCCTTTTTGCTGCTTTTTCCAAACCTCAAATTCGATAATCATGCAATTTTCGCAGAAAAATTCTCTTCTAACTCGTTCTACTCAATAGAATTGTAATTTACGTAGTTTCATTACCGTGAAATTTCATTTTCCAAAAATGCTACATGAATCACGGTTGAAAAAATAATTACAACACTGTTATTAACATGTGGATTACCGGACTTTCATTCACCATTCAAGGCATAATTGCACTTAGAAGCATTTTCTCAGATTTAACAAGGTTCTCTTAATGGCAGTTTACAAAATGAGGCACATTTCACAGAAAAATTACCTTCAAGCGAGTTCTACCCAATAGACATGTAACTTACATTGTTTCCTTCACTATGACATTCCGTATTCCAAACACCTTACATGCATCACGAGTTCGACAAATATTCTTTAATCAGTGTGAGCATGTGGATTACCGAACTTTCATCCACCATAGAAGGCATATTTACACCTAGTAGTAGTTATTCTGATTTCGCAGGTTTTTCCTAACATCCAGGTTCAAAAATAATGAAATTTTCACAGAAACATTCAATTCAAGCGAGTTCTATCCAGCAGAAGTGTTATTTTCAGAGCTTCACTCACCGAGACATTCCGTGTTCTGAAAACGTTACATTCATCACGGCTTCGACAAACATTATTTAATGACCGTGAGCATGTGGATTACCGATTTTTCAACCACAATACAAGGCATATTTACACCTAGAAACATTTACTTAGATTTCGCAGGTTTTCCTAACGTCAGTTGCGAAAATCAGGCAGTTTCCGCAGAAAAATTCTCTTGGTGCATGTTCTATCCAATAGACATCTCATTTTCATAGATACCTTCACTGAAACATTCCGTGTTCCGTAAAAGGTACATGCTCCACGGATTCAACAAATATTCCCTGCTGAATACTTAGCATGTGAATTACACATCTTTAATAACCCATTGAAGACATATTGTCACCTTAAAGCATTTACTCAGATTTTGCAGCGTTTTCATAACAACAGTTTCCAAACTGAGGCAGATTTTTCAGTAAAATGCTCCTGGAGCATATTCTAACCAATAAATGTGTAATTTACATAATTTGCTTCACCGTGACATTCCATGTTCCGTACGCGCTACACACATCACGGATTTGACAAACATTCTAAATGAGTTGTGTACATGTGTATTACAAGACTTTCATCCACCATACAAGGCATATTTACACCTAAAAACATTAACTTTGAGTTCACAGATATTTCCTAATAGCAGTTTCGAAAATCAGGCAGTTTTCAAAAGTAAAAACTGTTGGAGCGTGTTCTAACCAATAGATATTTTACATAGATGCTCCCACTGTGAAATTACGTGTTTCGAACATGCTACATGCAGAAAAGATACGACAAAAATACACTAAAGGGTTGTTTGCATGTATTAAAGGACTTTCTCACTATCGAAGGCATATAGATGCTTAGAAGCATTTTCTGAGATTTCACAGAGCTTTCCAAACGCCAGTTTCGAAAATGAGTCCGATTTCACGGGAAAAAACTCTTGGAGCTTGTTCTAACCAATAGACATATAATTTACATGGATTCGCTCACCGTCAAATTCCGTGTTCCGAACACATTACATGCATCTCGGATGCGACAAATATTCACTACAGAGCTGTTAGCAAGTGGATTACAGCACTTTCATCCACCATACAAGGCTTACTGACACTTTGAAGAATTTTCTCAGATTTCACACGTTAGTTTGAATGCCAGTTTTGAAAATGAGAAAGATTTGGCCGAAATATGCTCTTGGAGCCAGTTCTACCAAAAAGATAGGTAATTTCCCTACTTTCAATCACCGTGACATTCCGTGTTCTGAACATGTTATATGCACCCCAGATTCAACAAACATTCTTTAATGAGTTGTGGACATGTGTATTAACGAACTATAATCCACCTTACAGTGCATATTTATACATAGATATTTTATTCTGTTTTAGTAGTATTCTCCTAATGTCAGTCTCTAAAATCATGCAGTTTCCACAGAAAAATTTTCTTGGAGCGAGTTCTACCCAATAGACATGCAATTTACATAGAACCCGTCATCTTGAAATTCCGTGTTCCGAAAAAGCTACATGACTCACGGATTCGACAAATATTCACTACAGAATTGTTAGCATAAGGATTACCGATCTTTCATCCACCATAAAAGCCATGTTGACACTTTGAAGCATTTTCTCACATTTCGAAAGTTTTTCCTAATGCCAGTTTTGAAAAGGATGCAGATTTGGCGGAAAAATACTCGTGGAGCGAGTACTTACCATTAGAAATGTAATTTACATAGTTTCCCTCACAGTGACATTCCATTTTCCGAACACGCTACATGCATCAAGGTTTCAACAAACTTTCTCGAATGAGTTGTGAACATGTAGATTACAGAACTTTCACCCACCATAAATGGCATATTAACAACTAGAAACATTAAGTCTGAATTTGCAGTTTTTTCCTAATGCCAGTTTGGAAAATCAGGCCGTTTTCTCAGGGAAAATCTTTTGGAGCGAATTCTAACCAATAGGTGTGTAATTTACATAGATACCATCGCCGGGATTTTCCGTGATACGATCCCACTGCATGCATAACGCTTTCTAAAAATATTCACCACATATTTGTTTGCATGTGGTTTTACGATCTTGCATCACAATACAAGGCATATTGACACTTTGAAGCATTTTCTCTGCTTTTGCAGAGATTTTCAAACGCCAGGTTCAAAAATGAAGCAGATTTCTCAGAAAAATCTCTTAGAGCTAATTCTACCAAAGAGACATTTATTTTACATAGATTCGCTCACCGTGATATTCTGTGTTCCGTACACACTTCACATATCTCGGATTCGACAAATATTCACTACAGATTAGTTTGCATGCGGATTACCGAACTTTCATCCACCATAAAAGGCAGATGTACACCGAGAATCAAGTAAACTGGGTTCGCAGGATTTTCCTAACGCCAGTTTCGATAATCAGGCCGATTTCTCAGGAAAAATCTCTTGGAGTGATTTCTAGCCAAGGGAAATGTAATTTACATAAATTCCCTGGCCTTGAATTTCAGTGTTCTGAATATGTTACATGCATAAAGGTTTCGACAAATATTCACTACAAATTTGGTAGCATGTGGATTACCGAAGTTTCATCACAATATATTAAATATTGATTCTTAGAAGTATTTTCTCAGATTTTGGAGCGTTTTCTAAACGCCAGTTTCAAAAAAGACGGAGTTTTCACAGAAAAACACTCTCGGAGCGAGTTCTACCCAACAAAGTAGTCATTTACATTGTTTTAATCACCATGAAATTCCACGATCTGAACACGGTACATGCACCACGGATTAGAAAAAGATTCTTTAATATGTTGTGAAAATTTGGATTACCGAACTTTCTTGCAACATAAAGGCACATTTAAACCTGCAAATATTTACTCCCTTTTTGCAGCTTTTTCCAAAGTTCAGATTCGATAATCATGCAATTCTCGCAGAAAAATTCTCTTCTAGCTCGTTCTACTCAATAGAATTGTAATTTACATAGTTTCATTACCGTGAAATTCCATTTTCTAAAAGCGCTACATGAATCACGGTTTAAAAAATAATTACTACACTGTTATTAACATGTGGATTACCAGACTTTCATTCACCATTCAAGGCATAATGACACTTAGAAGCATTTTCTCAGATTTCACAGGGTTCTCCTAATGGCAGTTTTCAAAATGAGGCACATTTCGCAGAAAAATCCTCTTCAAGCGAGTTCTACCCAATAGACATGTAACTTACATTGTTTCCTTCACTATGACATTCCGTATTCCAAACACCTTATATGCATCACGAGTTCGACAAATATTCTTTAATGAGTGTGAGCATGTGGATTACCGAACTTTCATCTACCATACAAGGCTTATTTACACCAAGAAGTAGTTATTCTGATTTCGCAGGTTTTTCCTAACATCCAGATTCAAAAGTCATGAAATTTTAACAGAAACATTCAATTCAAGCGAGTTCTATCCAGCAGAATTGTTATTTTCAGAGCTTCACTCACCGAGACATTCCGTGTTCTGAAAACGTTACATTCATCACGGCTTCGACAAACATTATTTAATGACCGTGAGCATGTGGATTACTGATTTTTCAACCACAATACAAGGCATATTTACACCTAGAAACATTTACTTACATTTCGCAGGTTTTCCTAACGTCAGTTGCGAAAATCAGGCAGTTTTCGCAGAAAAATTCTCTTGGTGCATGTTCTATCCAATAGACATCTCATTTTCATAGATAACTTCACCGAAACATTCCGTGTTCCGAAAACTGTACATGCTCCTCGGATTCAACTAATATTCCCTGCTGAAGGCTTAGCATGTGAATTACACATCTTTAATAACCCATTGAAGACATATTGTCACCTTAAAGCATTTACTCAGATTTTGCAGCGTTTTCATAACAACAGTTTCCAAACTGAGGCAGATTTTTCAGTAAAATGCTCCTGGAGCGTGTCCTAACCAATAGATATGTCATTTACATAGTTTGCCTCACCGTGACAGTCCATGTTCCGAACGCGCTACACATATCACGGATTTGACAAACATTCTTAATGAGTTGTGTACATGTGTATTACAAGACTTTCATCCACCATACAAGGCATATTGACACCTAGAAACATTAACGCTGAGTTCGCAGATATTTCCTTATAGCAGTTTCGAAAATCAGGCAGTTTTCAAAGGAAAAAACTTTTGGAGCGTGTTCTACCCAATAGAAATTTAAATTACATAGATTCTCCCGCTGTGAAATTACATGTTTCGAACATGCTACATGCAGAAAAGGTACGACAAAAATACACTACAGAGTTGTTTGCATTTGGATTACACGACTTTCTCACTATAGAAGGCATATAGATGCTTAGAAGCATTTTCTGTGATTTCACAGAGGTTTCCAAATGCCAGTTTCGAAAATTTGGCCGATTCCATGTCAAAAATCTCTTCGAGTGGGTTCTAACAAACAGATATGTAATTTACATGGATTCGCTCACCGTCATATTCCGTGTTCCGAACATGCTACAGGCAACTCGGATTCGACAAATATTCACTACACAGTAGTTAGCATGCAGATTACCGAACTTTCATCCACCATAAAAGGTAGATGTACACCGAGAATCTAGTAATCTGGGTTCGCAGGTTTTTCCTAACGCAGGTTTCGAAAATCAAGCCGAATTCTCAGGAAAAAAGTCTTGGAGTGATTTCTAACCAAGGGAAATGTAATTTACATAAATTCCCTGGCCGTGAAATTCCGTGTTCCGAACATTTTACATGCATAAAGGATTCGACAAATATTAACTACAAATTTGTTAGCATGTGGATTACCGAACTTTCATCACAATACATTGAATATTGATTCTTAGGGGTATTTTCTCTGATTTTGCAGCGTTTTCTTAACGCCAGGTTGAAAAATGACGAAGTTTTCGCAGAAAAACACTCTCGGAGAGAGTTCTACCCAATAGAGAAGTCATTGACATTGTTTCAATCACCGGGAAAATCCAAGTTCTGAACACGCTACATGCATCACGGATTAGAAAAAGATTCTTTAATAAGTTGTGAAAATGTGGATTACCGAACTTTCTTGCAACATAAAGGCATATTTACACCTGCAAATATTTACTCCCTTTTTTCAGCTTTTTCCAAAGTTCAGATTCGATAATCATGCAATTTTCGCAGAAAAATTCTCTTCTATCTCGTTCTACTCAATAGAATTGTAATTTAAATAGTTTCATTAACGTGAAATTCCATTTTCCAAAAGTGCTACATGAATCACGGTTTACAAAACAATTATTACACTGTTATTAACATGTGGATGACCGGACTTTCATTCACCATTCAAGGCATATTGACACTTAGAAGCATTTTCTCAGATTTAACAGAGTTCTCCTAATGGCAGTTTTCAAAATGAGACACATTTCACAGAAAAATTCTCTTCAAGCAAGTTCTACCCAATAGAAATGTAATTACATTTTTTCCTTCACTATGACATTCCGTATTCTGAACACGTTACGTGCATCACGAGTTCGACAAACAATCTTTAATGAGTTTGAGCATGTGGATTACAGAACTTTCATCCACCATACAAGGCATATTTACACCTAGAAGTAGTTATTCTGATTTCGCAGTTTGTTCTTAACATTCAGATTCGAAAATCATGAAATTTTCACAGAATCATTCAATTCAAGCGAGTTCTATCCAGCAGAATTGTTATTTTCAGAGGTTCACTCACCGAGACTTTCCATGTTCCGAAAACGTTGCATTCATCACGGCTTCGACAAACATTATTTAATGATCTTGTGCATGTGGATTACCGATTTTTCAACCACAATACAAGGCATATTTACACCTAGAAACATTTACTTACATTTCTCAGGTTTTCCTAACGTCAGTTGCCAAAATTAGACAGTTTTCGCAGAAAAATTCTCTTGGTGCATGTTCTATCCAATAGACAACACATTTTCATAGATACATTCCCCGTAACATTCCGTGTTCCGAAAACTGTACATGCACCATGGATTCAACAAATATTCACTGCTGAGTTCTTAGGATGTGAATTACACATCTTTAATAACCCATTGAAGACATATTGTCACCTTAAAGCATTTACTCAGATTTTGCAGCATTTTCATAACAACAGTTTCCAAACTGAGGCAGATTTTTCAGTAAAATGCTCCTGGAGCGTGTCCTAACCAATAGATATGTCATTTACATAGTTTGCCTCACCGCGACAGTCCAAGTTCCGAACGCGCTACACACATCACGGATTTGACAAACATTCTTAATGAGTTGTGTACATGTGTATTACAAGACTTTCATCCACCATACAAGGCATATTGACACCTAGAAACGTTAACGCTTTGTTCGCAGAAATTTCCTTATACCGGTTTCGAAAATCAGGCAGATTTCAAAGGAAAAAACTGTTGGAGCGTGTTCTACCCAATAGATATGTAAATTACATAGATCCTCCCGCTGTGAAATTACGTGTTTCGAACATGCTACATGCAGAAAAGATACGACAAAAATACACTACAGAGTTGTTTGCATGTGGATTAAAGGACTTTCTCACTATAGAAATCGTATAGATGCTTAGAAGCATTTTCTGTGATTTCACATAGCTTTCCAAATGCCAGTTTCGAAAATCAGGCCGATTTCACGGCAAAAACCTCTTGGAGCGGGTTGTAACCAATAGACATGTAATTTACATGGATTCGCTCACCGTCAAATTCCGTGTTCCAAAAACACTACATGCATCTCGGATGCGACAAACATTCAATAAAGAGTTGTTAGCAAGTGGATTACAGCACTTTCATTAACCATAAAAGGCTTACTGACACTTTGAAGAATTTTCTCAGATTTCACACGTTAGTTTGAATGCCAGTTTTGAAAATGAGACAGATTTGGCAGAAAAATGCTCTTGGAGCCAGTTCTACCCAAAAGAGAGGTAATTTCCCTATTTTCAATCACCGTGACTTCCCGTGTTCTGAACATGTTACATGAACCACAGATTCAACAAACATTCTTTAATGAGTTGTGGACATGTGTATTAATGAACTTTAATCCACCTTACAGAGCATATTTATACATAGATATTTTATTCTGTTTTAGAAGTATTCTCCTAATGTCAGTCTCTAAAATCATGCAGTTTCCACAGAAAAATTTTCTTGGAGCGAGTTCTACCCAATAGACATGCAATTTACATAGAACCCGTCATCGTGAAATTCCGTGTTCTGAAAAAGCTACATGCATCACGGATTTGACAAATATTCACTACAGAGTTGTTAGCATAAGGATTACCGAACTTTCATCCACCATAAAAGCCATGTTGGCAATTTGAAGCATTTTCTCACATTTCGAAAGTTTTTCCTAATGCCAGTTTTGAAAAAGAGGCAGATTTCATGGCAAAAACCTCTTGGAGCGGGTTCTAACCAATAGACATGTAATTTACATGGATTCGCTCACTGTCAAATTCCGTGTTCTGAACACGATTCATGCATCTCGTATGCGACAAATATTCACTACAGAGTTGTTAGCAAGTGGATTACAGCACTTTCATCCACCATACAAGGCTTACTGACACTTTGAAGAATTTTCTCCGATTTCACACTTTAGTTTGAACGCCAGTTTTGAAAATGAGGCAGATTTGGCAGAAAAATGCTCTTGGAGCCAGTTCTAACCAAAAGACAGGTAATTTCCCTAATTTCAATCACCGTGACATTCCGTGTTCTGAACACGCTACATGCATCACGGATTCGACAAATATTCACTACAGAGTTGTTAGCATAAGGATTACCGAACTTTCATCCACCATAAAAGCCATGTTGACAATTTGAATCATTTTCTCACATTTCGAAAGTATTTCCTAATGCCAGTTTTGAAAAGGAGGCAGATTTGGCAGAAAAATGCTCTTAGAGCCAGTTATACCCAAAAGATAGGTAATTTCCCTACTTTCAATCACCGTGACATTCCGTGTTCTGAACATGTTACATGCACCACGGATTCAACAAACATTCTTTAATGAGTTGTGATCATGTGTATTAACGAAATTTAATCCACCTTACAGTGTAAATTTATACATAGAAACTTTATTTTGATTTAGTAGTATTCTCCTAATGTCAGTCTCTAAAATCATGCAGTTTCCACAGAAAAATCCTCTTGGAGCGAGTTCTACCCAATAGAAATGAAATTTACATAGAACCCGTCATCGTGAAATTCCGTGTACCGAACACGCTACATGCATCACGGATTCGACAAATATTCACTACAAAGTTGTTAGCATAAGGATTAACGAACTTTCATCCACCATAAAAGCCATGTAGACACTATGAAGCATTTTCTCACATTTCGAAAATTTTTCCTAATTCCAGTTTTGAAATGGATGCAGATTTGTCAGAAAAATACTCGTGAATCGAGTACTTCCCATTAGAATTGTAATTTACATAGTTTCCCTCACAGTGACATTCCATTTTCCGAACACGCTACATGCATCAAGGTTCCAACAAACTTTCTCGAATGAGTTGTGAACATGTAGATTACAGAACTTTCATCCACCATATATGGCATATTTACAACTAGAAACATTAACTCTGAATTTGCAGTTTTTCCTAATGCCAGTTTGGAAAATCAGGCCGTTTTCTCAGGGAAAAACTTTTGGAGCGAATTCTAAACAATAGGTGTGTAATTTACATAGATTCCATCGCTGGGATTTTTCGTGATACGATCCCACTGCATGCATAACGCTTTCTAAAAATATTCACCACAGGTTTGTTTGCATATGGTTTTATGATCTTGCATCACAATACAAGGCATATTGACACTTTGAAGCATTTTCTCTGATTTTGCAGAGATTTTCAAACGCCAGGTTCAAAAATGAGGCAGATTTCTCAGAAAAAACTCTTAGAGCAAATTCTACCTGAGACATGTATTTTACATAGATTCACTCAACGTCTTATTCTGTGTTCCGATTATATTTCACGTATCTCGGATTCGACAAATATTCACTACAGAGTAGTTAGCATGCGGATTACCAAACTTTCATCCACCATAAAAGGCAGATGTACACCGAGAATCTAGTAAACTGGTTTCGCAGGTTTTTCCTAACGCCAGTTTCGAAAATCAGGCCGATTTCTCAGGAAAAATCTCTTGGAGTGATTTCTAACCAAGGTAAATGTAATTTGCATAAATTCCCTGGCCGTGAAATTCCATGTTCCGAACATGTTACATGCATAAAGGATTCGAGAAATATTCACTACAAATTTGTTAGCATGTGGATTACCGAACTTTCATCACAATACATTGAATAGTGATTCTTAGAAGTATTTTCTCAGATTTTGCAGTGTTTTCTAAACGCCAGGTTCAAAATTGACGAAGTTTTCGCAGAAAAACTCTCTCGGAGAGAGTTCTACCCAAAAGAGAAGTCATTTACATTGCTTCAATCACCGTGAAAATCCACGTTCTGAACATGCTACATGCATCACGGATTAGAAAAAGATTCTTTAATAAGTTGTGAAAATGTGGATTACCGAACTTTCTTGCAACATAAAGGCATATTTACACCTGCAAATATTTGCTCCCTTTTTTCAGCTATTTCCAAAGTTCAGATTCGATAATCATGCAGTTTTCGCAGAAAAATTCCCTTCTAGAACGTTCTACTCAATAGAATAGTAATCTACATAGTTTCATTACTGTGAATTTCCATTTTCCAAAAGTGCTACATTAATCACGGTTTACAAAACAATTATTACACTGTTATTAACATGTGGATGACCGGACTTTCATTCACCATTCAAGGCATATTGACACTTAGAAGCATTTTCTCAGATTTAACAGAGTTCTCCTAATGGCACTTTTCAATATGAGGCACATTTCACAGAAAAATTCTCTTCAAGCGAGTTCTACCCAATAGACATTTAATTACATTTATTCCTTCACTATGACATTCCGTATTCCAAACACGTTACATGCATCACGAGTTCGAAAAACAATCTTTAATGATTTTGAGCATGTGGATTACCGAACTTTCATCCACCATAAAAGGCATATTTACACCTAGAAATAGTTATTCCGATTTCCAGGTTTTTCCTAACATCCAGGTTCAAAAATCATGAAATTTTCACAGAAACATTCAATTCAAGCAAGTTCTATCCAGCAGAATTGTTATTTTCAGAGCTACACTCACCGAGATATTCCGTGTTCTGAAAACGTTACATTCATCACGGCTTCGACAAACATTATTTAATGACCGTGAGCATGTGGATTACCGATTTTTCAACCACAATAGAAGGAATATTTACACCTAGAAACATTTACTTACATTTCGCAGGTTTTCCTAAAGTCAGTTGCGAAAATCAGGCAGTTTTCGCAGAAAATTTCTCTTGGTGCGTGTTCTATCCAATAGACATCTCATTTTCATAGATAAATTCACCGAAACATTCCGTGTTCCGAAAACGGTCCATGCACCACGGATTCAACAAATATTCCCTTCTGAAATCTTAGCATGTGAATTACACATCTTTAATAACCCATTGAAGACATATTGTCACCTTAAATCATTTACTCAGATTTTGCAGCGTTTTCATATCAACAGTTTCCAAACTGAGGCAGATTTTTCAGTAAAATGCTCCTGGAGCGTGTTCTAACCAATAAATATGTAATTTACATAGTTTGCCTCACCGTGACAGTCCATGTTCCGAACGCGCTACACACATCACGGATTTGACATTCTTCATCAGTTGTGTACATGTGTATTACACAACTTTCATCCACCATACAAGGCATATTTACACCTAGAAACGTTACTTCGGATTTCACAGATATTTCCTAATAGCAGTTTCGAAAATCAGGCAGTTTTCAAAGGAAAAAACTGTTGGAGCGTGTTCTACCCAACAGATATGTAAATTACATAGATTCTCCCGCTGTGAAATTACGTGTTTCGAACATGCTACATGCAGACAAGATACGACAAAAATACACTACAGAGTTGTTTGCATGTGGATTACAGGACTTTCTCACTATAGAAGGCATATAGATGCTTAGAAGCATTTTCTGTGATTTCACAGAGCTTTCCAAATGCCAGTTTCGAAAATGAGGCCGATTTCACGGCAAAAATCTCTTGGAGCGTGTTCTAACCAATAGACATGTAATTTACATGGATTCGCTCACCGTCAAATTCCGTGTTCCGAACACGTTTCATGCATCTTGGATGCGACAAATATTCACTACAGAGTTGTTAGCAAGTGGATTACAGCACTTTCATCCACCATACAAGGCTTACTGACACTTTGAAGAATTTTCTCCGATTTCACACTTTAGTTTGAACGCCAGTTTTGAAAAAGAGGCAGATTTGGCAGAAAAATCCCCGTGGAGCGAGTACTTCCCTATAGAAATGTAATTTACATAGTTTCCCTCACAGTGACATTCCATTTTCCGAACACGCTACATGCATCATGTTTTCAACAAACTTTCTCGAATGAGTTGTGAACATGTAGATTACAGTACTTTCAACCACCATACATGGCATATTTACAACTAAAAATATTAACTCTGAATTTGCAGCTTTTTCCTAATGCCAGTTTGGAAAATCAGGCCGTTTTCCCAGGGAAAAACTTTTGAAGCGAATTCTAACCAATAGGTGTGTAATTTACATAGATTCCATCGCCCGTATTTTCCGTGATGCGATCCCACTGCATGCATAACTCTTTCTAAAAATATTCACCACAGATTTTTTTGCATGTGGTTTTACGATCTTGCATCACAATACAAGGCATATTGACACTTTGAAGCATTTTCTCTTCTTTTGCAGAGATTTTCAAATGCCAGGTTCAAAAATGAGGCAGATTTCTCAGAAAAAACTCTTAGAGCAATTTCTACCCGAGACATGTATTTTACATAGATTTGCTCACCGTCATTTTCTGTGTTCCGAACACACTTCACGTATCTCGGATTCGACAAATATTCACTACAATGTAGTTAGCATGCGGATTACCGACCTTTCATCCACCATAAAATGCAGATGTACACCGAGAATCTACAAATCTGTGTTCGCAGGTTTTTCCTAAAGCCAGTTTCGTAAATCAGGCGGATTTCTCAGGAAAAATCTCTTGGAGTGATTTCTAAGCAAGGGAAATGTAATTTACATAAATTCACTGGCCGTGAAATTCCGTGTTCCGAACATGCTACATGCATTAAAGATTCGACAAATATTCACTACAAATTTGGTAGCATATGGATTACAGAACTTTCAAAACAATACAGTGAATATTGATTCTTAGAAGTATTCTCTCAGATTTTGGAGCGTTTTCTAAATCCCAGTTTCAAAAATGATGAAGTTTTCACAGAAAAACCCTCTCGGAGCGAGTTTTACCCAGCAGAGAAGTCATTTACATTGTTTCAATCACCGTGAAATTCCACGTTCTGAACACGGTACATGCACCACGGATTAGAAAAAGATTCTTTAATATGTTGTGAAAATTTGGATTACCGAACTTTCTTGCAACATAAAGGCACATTTACACATGCAAATATTTACTCCCTTTTTGCAGCTTTTTCCAAACTTCAGATTCGATAATCATGCAATTTTCGCAGAAAAATTCTCTTCTAGCTCGCTCCACTCAATAGAACTGTAATTTATATAGTTTCATTACCGTGAAATTCCATTTTCCAAAAGCGCTACATGAATCAAGGTTTAAAAAATAATTACTACACTGTTATTAACATGTGGATTACCAGACTTTCATTCACCATTCAAGGCATAATTACACTTAGAAGCATTTTCTCAGTTTTCACAGGGTTCTCCTAATGGAAGTTTTCAAAATGAGGCACATTTCGCAGAAAAATTCTCTACAAGCGAGTTCTACCCAATAGACATGTAACTTACATTGTTTCCTTCACTATGACATTCCGTATTCCAAACACCTTACATGCATCACGATTTCGACAAATATTCTTTATTCAGTGTGAGCATGTAGATTACCGAACTTTCATCCACCATACAAGGCTTATTTACACCTAGAAGTAGTTATTCTGATTTCGCAGGTTTTTCATAATATCCAGTTTCAAAAATCATGAAATTTTCACAGAAACATTCAATTCAAGCGAGTTCTATCCAGCAGAAGTGTTATTTTCAGAGCTTCACTCACCGAGACATTCCATGTTCTGAAAACGTTACATTCATAACGGGTTCCACAAACAATATTTAGTGACCATGAGCATGTGGATTACCAATTTTTCAACCACAATACAAGGCATATTTACACCTAGATACATTTACTTACATTTCGCAGGTTTCCCTAACGTCAGTTGCGAAAATCAGGCAGTTTCCGCAGAAAAATTCTCTTGGTGCATGTTCTATCCAATAGACATCTCATTTTCATAGATACCTTCACCGAAACATTCCGTGTTCCGAAAACGGTACATGCTCCTCGGATTCAACTAATATTCCCTGCTGAATGCTTAGCATGTGAATTACACATCTTTAATAACCCATTGAAGACATATTGTCACCTTAAAGCATTTACTCAGATTTTGCAGCGTTTTCATAACAACAGTTTCCAAACTGAGGCAGATTTTTCAGTAAAATATTCCTGGAGCGTATTCTAACCAATAGATATGTAATTTACATAGTTTGCCTCACCGTGACATTCCATGTTCCGTACGCGCTACACACATCACGGATTTGACAAACATTCTTAATGAGTTGTGTACATGTGTATTACAAGACTTTCATCCACCATACAAGGCATATTTACACCTAGAAATATTTACTTTGAGTTCACAGATATTTCCTAATAGCAGTTTCGAAAATCAGGCAATTTTCAAAGGAAACACTGTTGGAGCGTGTTCTACCCAATAGATATTTTAAATAGATGCTCCCACTGTGAAATTACGTGTTTCGAACATGCTAAATGCAGAAAGGATACGACAAAAATACACTACAGAGTTGTTTGCATGTATTAAAGGACTTTCTCACTATCGAAGGCATATAGATGCTTAGAAGCATTTTCTGTGATTTCACAGAGCTTTTCAAACACCAGTTTCGAAAATGAGTCCGATTTCACGGGAAAAAACTCTTGGAGTTTGTTCTAACCAATAGACATGTAATTTAGATGGATTCGCTCACCGTCAAATTCCGTGTTCCGAACACGTTACATGCATCGCGGATGCGACAAATATTCACTACAGTGTTGTTAGCAAGTGGATTACAGCACTTTCATCCACCATACAAGGCTTACTGACACTTTGAAGAATTTTCTCAGATTTCACACGTTAGTTTGAATGCCAGTTTTGAAAATGAGAAAGATTTGGCCGAAATATGCACTTGGAGCCAGTTCTACCAAAAAGATAGGTAATTTCCCTACTTTCAATCACCATGACATTCCGTGTTCTGAACATGTTACATGCACCCCAGATTCAACAAACATTCTTTAATGAGTTGTGGACATGTGTATTAACGAACTATAATCCACCTTACAGTGCATATTTATACATAGATATTTTATTCTGTTTTAGTAGTATCCTCATAATGTCAGTCTCTAAAATCATGCAGTTTCCACAGAAAAATTTTCTTGGAGCGAGTTCTACCCAATAGACATGCAATTTACATAGAACCCGTCATCTTGAAATTCTGTGTTCCGAAAAAGCTACATGCATCACAGATTCGACAAGTATTCACTACAGAGTTGTTAGCATAAGGATTACCGTACTTTCATCCACCATAAAAGCCATGTTGACAATTAGAAGCATTCTCTCAATCTCGAAAGTTTTTCCTAATGCCAGTTTTGAAAAAGAGGCAGGTTTGGCAGAAAAATACTCGTGGAGCGAGTACTTCCCAATAGAAATGTAATTTATATAGTTTCCCTCACAGTGACATTACATTTTCAGAACCCGTTACATGCATCAAGGTTTCAACAAAATTTATCGAATGAGTTGTGAACATGTATATTACAGAACTTTCAACCAGCATACATGGCATATTTACAACAAGAAACATTAAGTCTGAATTTGCAGCTTTTTCCTAATGCCAGTTTGGAAAATCAGGCCGTTTTCTCAGGGAAAAACTTTTGGAGCGAATTCTAACCAATAGGTGTGTAATTTACATAGATTCCATCACCCGGATTTTCCGTGATATGATCCCACTGCATGCATAACGCTTTCTAAAAATATTCACCACAGATTTGTTTGCATGTGGTTTTACGATCTTGCATCACAATACAAGGCATATTGACACTTTGAAGCATTTTCTCTGCTTTTGCAGAGATTTTCAAACGCCAGGTTCAAAAATGAGGCAGATTTCTCAGAAAAAACTCTTAGAACAAATTCTACCCAAGAGACATGTATTTTACATAGATTCGCTCACCGTGATATTCTGTGTTCCGAACACACTTCACGTATCTCGGATTCGACAAATATTCACTACAGAGTAGTTAGGATGCGTATTACCGAACTTTCATCCACCATAAAAAGTAGATGTACACCGAGAATCTAGAAATCTGGGATCGCAGGTTTTTCCTAACGCCAGTTTTGAAAATCAGGCCGATTTCTCAGGAAAAATCTCTTGGAGTGATTTCTAAGCAAGGGAAATGTAATTTACATAAATTCCCTGGCCGTGAAATTCCGTGTTCCGAACTTGTTACATGCATAAAGGATTCGAGAAATATTCACTACAAATTTGTTAGCATGTGGATTACCGAACTTTCATCTCAATACATTGAATATTGATTCTTAGAAGTATTTTCTCAGATTTTGCAGCGTTTTCTAAACGCAAGTTTCAAAAATGATGAAGTTTTCACAGAAAAACCCTCTCGGAGCGAGTTCTACCCAATAGAGAAGTCATTTACATTGTTTCAATCACCGTGAAATTCCACTTTGTGAACACGCTACATCCATCACGGATTAGAAAAAGATTCTTTAATATGTTGTGAAAATGTGGATTACCGAACTTTCTTACAACATAAAGGCACATTTACACCTGCAAATATTTGCTCCATTTTTGCTGCTTTTTCCAAACCTCAAATTCGATAATCATGCAATTTTCACAGAAAAATTCTCTTCTAGCTCGTTCTACTCAATAGAATTGTAATTTACGTAGTTTCATTACCGTGAAATTCCATTTTCCAAAAATGCTACATGAATCACGGTTGAAAAAATAATTACAACACTGTTATTAACATGTGGATTACCGGACTTTCATTCACCATTCAAGGCATAATTGCACTTAGAAGCATTTTCTCAGATTTAACAAGGTTCTCTTAATGGCAGTTTACAAAATGAGGCACATTTCACAGAAAAATTACCTTCAAGCGAGTTCTACCCAATAGACATGTAACTTACATTGTTTCCTTCACTATGACATTCCGTATTCCAAACAACTTACATGCATCACGAGTTCGACAAATATTCTTTAATCAGTGTGAGCATGTGGATTACCGAACTTTCATCCACCATAGAAGGCATATTTACACCTAGAAGTAGTTATTCTGATTTCGCAGGTTTTTCCTAACATCCAGGTTCAAAAATCATGAAATTTTCACAGAAACATTCAATTCAAGCGAGTTCTATCCAGCAGAAGTGTTATTTTCAGAGCTTCACTCACCGAGACATTCCGTGTTCTAAAAACGTTACATTCATCACGGCTTCGACAAACATTATTTAATGACCGTGAGCATGTGGATTACCGATTTTTCAACCACAATACAAGGCATATTTACACCTAGAAACATTTACTTAGATTTCGCAGGTTTTCCTAACGTCAGTTGCGAAAATCAGGCAGTTTCCGCAGAAAAATTCTCTTGGTGCATGTTCTATCCAATAGACATCTCATTTTCATAGATACCTTCACCGAAACATTCCGTGTTCCGAAAACGGTACATGCTCCACGGATTCAACAAATATTCCCTGCTGAATTCTTAGCATGTGAATTACACATCTTTAATAACCCATTGAAGACATATTGTCACCTTAAAGCATTTACTCAGATTTTGCAGCGTTTTCATAACAACAGTTTCCAAACTGAGGCAGATTTTTCAGTAAAATGCTCCTGGAGCATATTCTAACCAATAAATGTGTAATTTACATAATTTGCTTCACCGTGACATTCCATGTTCCGTACGCGCTACACACATCACGGATTTGACAAACATTCTTAATGAGTTGTGTACATGTGTATTACAAGACTTTCATCCACCATACAAGGCATATTTACACCTAGAAACATTAACTTTGAGTTCACAGATATTTCCTAAAAGGAGTTTCGAAAATCAGGCAGTTTTCAAAGGTAAAAACTGTTGGAGCGTGTTCTAACCAATAGATATTTTACATAGATGCTCCCACTGTGAAATTACGTGTTTCGAACATGCTACATGCAGAAAAGATACGACAAAAATACACTACAGTGTTGTTTGCATGTATTAAAGGACTTTCTCACTATCGAAGGCATATAGATGCTTAGAAGCATTTTCTGTGATTTCACAGAGCTTTCCAAACGCCAGTTTCGAAAATGAGTCCGATTTCACGGGAAAAATATCTTGGAGCTTGTTCTAACCAATAGACATGTAATTTACATGGATTCGCTCACCGTCAAATTCCGTGTTCCGAACACGTTACATGCATCTCGGATGCGACAAATATTCACTACAGAGCTGTTAGCAAGTGGATTACAGCACTTTCATCCACCATACAAGGCTTACTGACACTTTGAAGAATTTTCTCAGATTTCACACGTTAGTTTGAATGCCAGTTTTGAAAATGAGAAAGATTTGGCCGAAATATGCTCTTGGAGCCAGTTCTACCAAAAAGATAGGTAATTTCCCTACTTTCAATCACCGTGACATTCCGTGTTCTGAACATGTTATATGCACCCCAGATTCAACAAACATTCTTTAATGAGTTGTGGACATGTGTATTAACGAACTATAATCCACCTTACAGTGCATATTTATACATAGATATTTTATTCTGTTTTAGAAGTATTCTCCTAATGTCAGTCTCTAAAATCATGCAGTTTCCACAGAAAAATTTTCTTGGAGCGAGTTCTACCCAATAGACATGCAATTTACATAGAACCCGTCATTTTGAAATTCCGTGTTCCGAAAAAGCTACATGACTCACGGATTCGACAAATATTCACTACAGAGTTGTTAGCATAAGGATTACCGATCTTTCATCCACCATAAAAGCCATGTTGACACTTTGAAGCATTTTCTCACATTTCGAAAGTTTTTCCTAATGCCAGTTTGAAAAGGAGGAAAATTTGGCAGAAAAATACTCGTGGAGCGAGTACTTCCCAATAGAAATTTAATTTATATAATTTCCCTCACAGTGACATTACATTTTCAGAACCCGCTACATGCATCAAGGTTTCAACAAAATTTATCGAATGAGTTGTGAACATGTATATTACAGAACTTTCAACCAGCATACATGGCATATTTACAACAAGAAACATTAAGTCTGAATTTGCAGCTTTTTCCTAATGCCAGTTTGGAAAATCAGGCCGTTTTCTCAGGGAAAAACTTTTGGAGCGAATTCTAACCAATAGGTGTGTAATTTACATAGATTCCATCACCCGGATTTTCCGTGATACGATCCCACTGCATGCATAACGCTTTCTAAAAATATTCACCACAGATTTGTTTGCATGTGGTTTTACGATCTTGCATCACAATACAAGGCATATTGACACTTTGAAGCATTTTCTCTGCTTTTGCAGAGATTTTCAAACGCCAGGTTCAAAAATGAGGCAGATTTCTCAGAAAAAACTCTTAGAGCTAATTCTACCAAAGAGACATGTATTTTACATAGATTCGCTCACCGTGATATTCTGTGTTCCGTACACACTTCACGTATCTCGGATTCGACAAATATTCACTACAGATTAGTTACCATGCGGATTACCGAAATTTCATCCACCATAAAAGGCAGATGTACACCGAGAATCAAGTAAACTGGGTTCGCAGGATTTTCCTAACGCCAGTTTCGATAATCAGGCCGATTTCTCAGGAAAAATCTCTTGGAGTGATTTCTAGCCAAGGGAAATGTAATTTACATAAATTTCCTGGCCTTGAATTTCAGTGTTCTGAATATGTTACATGCATAAAGGATTCGACAAATATTTACTACAAATTTGGTAGCATGTGGATTACCGAAGTTTCATCACAATATATTAAATATTGATTCTTAGAAGTATTTTCTCAGATTTTGGAGCGTTTTCTAAACGCCAGTTTCAAAAATGACGAAGTTTTCACTGAAAAAAACTCTCGGAGCGAGTTCTACCCAACAAAGAAGTCATTTACATTGTTTCAATCACCGTGAAATTCCACGTTCTGAACACGGTACATGCACCACGGATTAGAAAAAGATTCTTTAATATGTTGTGAAAATTTGGATTACCGAACTTTCTTGCAACATAAAGGCACATTTAAACCTGCAAATATTTACTCCCTTTTTGCAGCTTTTTCCAAACTTCAGATTCGATAATCATGCAATTTTCGCAGAAAAATTCTCTTCTAGCTCGTTCTACTCAATACAATTGTAATTTACATAGTTTCATTAGCGAGAAATTCCATTTTCAAAAAGCGCTACATGAATCACGGTTTAAAAAGTAATTACTACACTGTTATTAACATGTGGATTACCAGACTTTCATTCACCATTCAAGGCATAATGACACTTAGAAGCATTTTCTCAGATTTCACAGGGTTCTCCTAATGGAAGTTTTCAAAATGAGGCACATTTCGCAGAAAAATCCTCTTCAAGCGAGTTCTACCCAATAGACATGTAACTTACATTGTTTCCTTCACTATGACATTCCGTATTCCAAACACCTTACATGAATCACGAGTTCGACAAATATTCTTTAATGAGTGTGAGCATGTGGATTACCGAACTTTCATCCACCATACAAGGCTTATTTACACCTAGATGTAGTTATTCTGATTTCGCAGGTTTTTCCTAACATCCAGATTCTAAAATCATGAAATTTTAACAGAAACATTCAATTCAAGCGAGTTCTATCCAGCAGAAGTGTTATTTTCAGAGCTTCACTCAACGAGACATTCCGTGTTCTGAAAACGTTACATTCATCACGGCTTCGACAAACATTATTTAATTACCGTGAGCATGTGGATTACCGATTTTTCAACCACAATACAAGGCATATTTACACCTAGAAACATTTACTTACATTTCGCAGGTTTTCCTAACACCAGTTGCGAAAATCAGGCAGTTTTCGCAGAAAAATTCTCTTGGTGCTTGTTCTATCCAATAGACATCTCATTTTCATAGATACCTTCACCAAAACATTCCGTGTTCTGAAAACGGTACATGCTCCTCGGATTCAACTAATATTCCCTGGTGAATTATTAGCATGTGAATTACACATCTTTAATAACCCATTGAAGTCATATTGTCACCTTAAAGCATTTATTCAGATTTTGCAGCATTTTCATAACAACAGTTTCCAAACTGAGGCAGATTTTTCAGTAAAATACTCCTGGAGCGTATTCTAACCAATAGATATGTAATTTACATAGTTTGCCTCACCGTGACAGTCCATGTTCCGTACGCGCTACACACATCACGGATTTGACAAACATTCTTAATGAGTTGTGTACATGTGTATTACAAGACTTTCATCCACCTTACAAGGCATATTTACACCTAGAAACATTTACTTTGAGTTCACAGATATTTCCTAATAGCAGTTTCGAAAATCAGGCAGTTTTCAAAGGAAAAAACTGTTGGAGCGTGTTCTACCCAATAGATATTTTACATAGATGCTCCCACTGTGAAATTACGTGTTTCGAACATGCTACATGCAGAAAAGATACGACAAAAATACACTACAGGGTTGTTTGCATGTATTAAAGGACTTTCTCACTATCGAAGGCATATAGATGCTTAGAAGCATTTTCTGTGATTTCACAGAGCTTTTCAAACACCAGTTTCGAAAATGAGTCCGATTTCACGGGAAAAAACTCTTGGAGGTTGTTCTAACCAATAGACATGTAATTTAGATGGATTCGCTCACCGTCAAATTCCGTGTTCCGAACACGTTACATGCATCTCGGATGCGACAAATATTCACTACAGAGTTGTTAGCAAGTGGATTACAGCACTTTCATCCACCACACAAGGCTTACTGACACTTTGAAGAATTTTCTCAGATTTCACACTTTAGTTTGAATGCCAGTTTGGAAAATGAGAAAGATTTGGCCGAAATATGCTCTTGGAGCCAGTTCTACCCAAAAGATAGGTAATTTCCCTACTTTCAATCACCATGACATTCCGTGTTCTGAACATGTTACATGCACCCCAGATTTAACAAACATTCTTTAATGAGTTGTGGACATGTGTATTAACGAACTATAATCCACCTTACAGTGCATATTTATACATAGATATTTTATTCTCTTTTAGTAGTATCCTCCTAATGTCAGTCTTTAAAATCATGCAGTTTCCTCAGAAAAATTTTCTTGGAGCGAGTTCTACCCAATAGACATGCAATTTACATAGAACCCGTCATCTTGAAATTCCGTGTTCCGAAAAAGCTACATGCATCACAGATTCGACAAGTATTCACTACAGAATTGTTAGCATAAGGATTACCGTACTTTCATCCACCATAAAAGCCATGTTGACAATTAGAAGCATTCTCTCAATCTCGAAAGTTTTTCCTAATGCCAGTTTTGAAAAAGAGGCAGGTTTGGCAGAAAAATACTCGTGGAGCGAGTACTTCCCAATAGAAATGTAATTTATATAGTTTCCCTCACAGTGACATTACATTTTCAGAACCCGTTACATGCATCAAGGTTTCAACAAAATTTATCGAATGAGTTGTGAACATGTATATTACAGAACTTTCAACCAGCATACATGGCATATTTACAACAAGAAACATTAAGTCTGAATTTGCAGCTTTTTCCTAATGCCAGTTTGGAAAATCAGGCCGTTTTCTCAGGGAAAAACTTTTGGAGCGAATTCTAACCAATAGGTGTGTAATTTACATAGATTCCATCACCCGGATTTTCCGTGATACGATCCCACTGCATGCATAACGCTTTCTAAAAATATTCACCACAGATTTGTTTGCATGTGGTTTTACGATCTTGCATCACAATACAAGGCATATTGACACTTTGAAGCATTTTCTCTGCTTTTGCAGAGATTTTCAAACGCCAGGTTCAAAAATGAGGCAGATTTCTCAGAAAAAACTCTTAGAACAAATTCTACCCAAGAGACATGTATTTTACATAGATTCGCTCACCGTGATATTCTGTGTTCCGAACACACTTCACGTATCTCGGATTCGACAAATATTCACTACAGAGTAGTTAGGATGCGTATTACCGAACTTTCATCCACCATAAAAAGTAGATGTACACCGAGAATCTAGAAATCTGGGATCGCAGGTTTTTCCTAACGCCAGTTTTGAAAATCAGGCCGATTTCTCAGGAAAAATCTCTTGGAGTGATTTCTAAGCAAGGGAAATGTAATTTACATAAATTCCCTGGCCGTGAAATTCCGTGTTCCGAACTTGTTACATGCATAAAGGATTCGAGAAATATTCACTACAAATTTGTTAGCATGTGGATTACCGAACTTTCATCTCAATACATTGAATATTGATTCTTAGAAGTATTTTCTCAGATTTTGCAGCGTTTTCTAAACGCAAGTTTCAAAAATGATGAAGTTTTCACAGAAAAACCCTCTCGGAGCGAGTTCTACCCAATAGAGAAGTCATTTACATTGTTTCAATCACCGTGAAATTCCACTTTGTGAACACGCAACATCCATCACGGATTAGAAAAAGATTCTTTAATATGTTGTGAAAATGTGGATTACCGAACTTTCTTACAACATAAAGGCACATTTACACCTGCAAATATTTGCTCCCTTTTTGCTGCTTTTTCCAAACCTCAAATTCGATAATCATGCAATTTTCGCAGAAAAATTCTCTTCTAGCTCGTTCTACTCAATAGAATTTAATTTACGTAGTTTCATTACCGTGAAATTCCATTTTCCAAAAATGCTACATGAATCACGGTTGAAAAAATAATTACAACACTGTTATTAACATGTGGATTACCGGACTTTCATTCACCATTCAAGGCATAATTGCACTTAGAAGCATTTTCTCAGATTTAACAAGGTTCTCTTAATGGCAGTTTACAAAATGAGGCACATTTCACAGAAAAATTACCTTCAAGCGAGTTCTACCCAATAGACATGTAACTTACATTGTTTCCTTCACTATGACATTCCGTATTCCAAACACCTTACATGCATCACGAGTTCGACAAATATTCTTTAATCAGTGTGAGCATGTGGATTACCGAACTTTCATCCACCATAGAAGGCATATTTACACCTAGAAGTAGTTATTCTGATTTCGCAGGTTTTTCCTAACATCCAGGTTCAAAAATCATGAAATTTTCACAGAAACATTCAATTCAAGCGAGTTCTATCCAGCAGAAGTGTTATTTTCAGAGCTTCACTCACCGAGACATTCCGTGTTCTAAAAACGTTACATTCATCACGGCTTCGACAAACATTATTTAATGACCGTGAGCATGTGGATTACCGATTTTTCAACCACAATACAAGGCATATTTACACCTAGAAACATTTACTTAGATTTCGCAAGTTTTCCTAACGTCAGTTGCGAAAATCAGGCAGTTTCCGCAGAAAAATTCTCTTGGTGCATGTTCTATCCAATAGACATCTCATTTTCATAGATACCTTCACCGAAACATTCCGTGTTCCGAAAACGGTACATGCTCCACGGATTCAACAAATATTCCCTGCTGAATTCTTAGCATGTGAATTACACATCTTTAATAACCCATTGAAGACATATTGTCACCTTAAAGCATTTACTCAGATTTTGCAGCGTTTTCATAACAACAGTTTCCAAACTGAGGCAGATTTTTCAGTAAAATGCTCCTGGAGCATATTCTAACCAATAAATGTGTAATTTACATAATTTGCTTCACCGTGACATTCCATGTTCCGTACACGCTACACACATCACGGATTTGACAAACATTCTTAATGAGTTGTGTACATGTGTATTACAAGACTTTCATCCACCATACAAGGCATATTTACACCTAGAAACATTAACTTTGAGTTCACAGATATTTCCTAAAAGGAGTTTCGAAAATCAGGCAGTTTTCAAAGGTAAAAACTGTTGGAGCGTGTTCTAACCAATAGGTATTTTACATAGATGCTCCCACTGTGAAATTACGTGTTTCGAACATGCTACATGCAGAAAAGATACGACAAAAATACACTACAGTGTTGTTTGCATGTATTAAAGGACTTTCTCACTATCGAAGGCATATAGATGCTTAGAAGCATTTTCTGTGATTTCACAGAGCTTTCCAAACGCCAGTTTCGAAAATGAGTCCGATTTCACGGGAAAAATATCTTGGAGCTTGTTCTAACCAATAGACATGTAATTTACATGGATTCGCTCACCGTCAAATTCCGTGTTCCGAACACGTTACATGCATCTCGGATGCGACAAATATTCACTACAGAGCTGTTAGCAAGTGGATTACAGCACTTTCATCCACCATACAAGGCTTACTGACACTTTGAAGAATTTTCTCAGATTTCACACGTTAGTTTGAATGCCAGTTTTGAAAATGAGAAAGATTTGGCCGAAATATGCTCTTGGAGCCAGTTCTACCAAAAAGATAGGTAATTTCCCTACTTTCAATCACCGTGACATTCCGTGTTCTGAACATGTTATATGCACCCCAGATTCAACAAACATTCTTTAATGAGTTGTGGACATGTGTATTAACGAACTATAATCCACCTTACAGTGCATATTTATACATAGATATTTTATTCTGTTTTAGAAGTATTCTCCTAATGTCAGTCTCTAAAATCATGCAGTTTCCACAGAAAAATTTTCTTGGAGCGAGTTCTACCCAATAGACATGCAATTTACATAGAACCCGTCATCTTGAAATTCCGTGTTCCGAAAAAGCTACATGACTCACGGATTCGACAAATATTCACTACAGAGTTGTTAGCATAAGGATTACCGATCTTTCATCCACCATAAAAGCCATGTTGACACTTTGAAGCATTTTCTCACATTTCGAAAGTTTTTCCTAATGCCAGTTTTGAAAAGGATGCAGATTTGACAGAAAAATACTCGTGGAGCGAGTACTTCCCAATAGAAATGTAATTTATATAATTTCCCTCACAGTGACATTACATTTTCAGAACCCGCTACATGCATCAAGGTTTCAACAAAATTTATCGAATGAGTTGTGAACATGTATATTACAGAACTTTCAACCAGCATACATGGCATATTTACAACAAGAAACATTAAGTCTGAATTTGCAGCTTTTTCCTAATGCCAGTTTGGAAAATCAGGCCGTTTTCTCAGGGAAAAACTTTTGGAGCGAATTCTAACCAATAGGTGTGTAATTTACATAGATTCCATCACCCGGATTTTCCGTGATACGATCCCACTGCATGCATAACGCTTTCTAAAAATATTCACCACAGATTTGTTTGCATGTGGTTTTACGATCTTGCATCACAATACAAGGCATATTGACACTTTGAAGCATTTTCTCTGCTTTTGCAGAGATTTTCAAACGCCAGGTTCAAAAATGAGGCAGATTTCTCAGAAAAAACTCTTAGAGCTAATTCTACCAAAGAGACATGTATTTTACATAGATTCGCTCACCGTGATATTCTGTGTTCCGTACACACTTCACGTATCTCGGATTCGACAAATATTCACTACAGAGTAGTTAGGATGCATATTACCGAACTTTCATCCACCATAAAAGGCAGATGTACACCGAGAATCAAGTAAACTGGGTTCGCAGGATTTTCCTAACGCCAGTTTCGATAATCAGGCCGATTTCTCAGGAAAAATCTCTTGGAGTGATTTCTAGCCAAGGGAAATGTAATTTACATAAATTTCCTGGCCTTGAATTTCAGTGTTCTGAATATGTTACATGCATAAAGGATTCGACAAATATTTACTACAAATTTGGTAGCATGTGGATTACCGAAGTTTCATCACAATATATTAAATATTGATTCTTAGAAGTATTTTCTCAGATTTTGGAGCGTTTTCTAAACGCCAGTTTCAAAAATGACGAAGTTTTCACTGAAAAAAACTCTCGGAGCGAGTTCTACCCAACAAAGAAGTCATTTACATTGTTTCAATCACCGTGAAATTCCACGTTCTGAACACGGTACATGCACCACGGATTAGAAAAAGATTCTTTAATATGTTGTGAAAATTTGGATTACCGAACTTTCTTGCAACATAAAGGCACATTTAAACCTGCAAATATTTACTCCCTTTTTGCAGCTTTTTCCAAACTTCAGATTCGATAATCATGCAATTTTCGCAGAAAAATTCTCTTCTAGCTCGTTCTACTCAATACAATTGTAATTTACATAGTTTCATTAGCGAGAAATTCCATTTTCAAAAAGCGCTACATGAATCACGGTTTAAAAAGTAATTACTACACTGTTATTAACATGTGGATTACCAGACTTTCATTCACCATTCAAGGCATAATGACACTTAGAAGCATTTTCTCAGATTTCACAGGGTTCTCCTAATGGAAGTTTTCAAAATGAGGCACATTTCGCAGAAAAATCCTCTTCAAGCGAGTTCTACCCAATAGACATGTAACTTACATTGTTTCCTTCACTATGACATTCCGTATTCCAAACACCTTACATGAATCACGAGTTCGACAAATATTCTTTAATGAGTGTGAGCATGTGGATTACCGAACTTTCATCCACCATACAAGGCTTATTTACACCTAGATGTAGTTATTCTGATTTCGCAGGTTTTTCCTAACATCCAGATTCTAAAATCATGAAATTTTAACAGAAACATTCAATTCAAGCGAGTTCTATCCAGCAGAAGTGTTATTTTCAGAGCTTCACTCAACGAGACATTCCGTGTTCTGAAAAGGTTACATTTATCACGGCTTCGACAAACATTATTTAATTACCGTGAGCATGTGGATTACCGATTTTTCAACCACAATACAAGGCATATTTACACCTAGAAACATTTACTTACATTTCGCAGGTTTTCCTAACGTCAGTTGCGAAAATCAGGCAGTTTTCGCAGAAAAATTCTCTTGGTGCTTGTTCTATCCAATAGACATCTCATTTTCATAGATACCTTCACCAAAACATTCCGTGTTCTGAAAACGGTACATGCTCCTCGGATTCAACTAATATTCCCTGGTGAATTCTTAGCATGTGAATTACACATCTTTAATAACCCATTGAAGTCATATTGTCACCTTAAAGCATTTACTCAGATTTTGCAGCATTTTCATAACAACAGTTTCCAAACTGAGGCAGATTTTTCAGTAAAATACTCCTGGAGCGTATTCTAACCAATAGATATGTAATTTACATAGTTTGCCTCACCGTGACAGTCCATGTTCCGTACGCGCTACACACATCACGGATTTGACAAACATTCTTAATGAGTTGTGTACATGTGTATTACAAGACTTTCATCCACCTTACAAGGCATATTTACACCTAGAAACATTTACTTTGAGTTCACAGATATTTCCTAATAGCAGTTTCGAAAATCAGGCAGTTTTCAAAGGAAAAAACTGTTGGAGCGTGTTCTACCCAATAGATATTTTACATAGATGCTCCCACTGTGAAATTACGTGTTTCGAACATGCTACATGCAGAAAAGATACGACAAAAATACACTACAGGGTTGTTTGCATGTATTAAAGGACTTTCTCACTATCGAAGGCATATAGATGCTTAGAAGCATTTTCTGTGATTTCACAGAGCTTTTCAAACACCAGTTTCGAAAATGAGTCCGATTTCACGGGAAAAAACTCTTGGAGGTTGTTCTAACCAATAGACATGTAATTTAGATGGATTCGCTCACCATCAAATTCCGTGTTCCGAACACGTTACATGCATCTCGGATGCGACAAATATTCACTACAGAGTTGTTAGCAAGTGGATTACAGCACTTTCATCCACCACACAAGGCTTACTGACACTTTGAAGAATTTTCTCAGATTTCACACTTTAGTTTGAATGCCAGTTTTGAAAATGAGAAAGATTTGGCCGAAATATGCTCTTGGAGCCAGTTCTACCCAAAAGATAGGTAATTTCCCTACTTTCAATCACCGTGACATTCCGTGTTCTGAACATGTTATATGCACCCCAGATTCAACAAACATTCTTTAATGAGTTGTGGACATGTGTATTAACGAACTATAATCCACCTTACAGTGCATATTTATACATAGATATTTTATTCTCTTTTAGTAGTATCCTCCTAATGTCAGTCTCTAAAATCATGCAGTTTCCACAGAAAAATTTTCTTGGAGCGATCTCTACCCAATAGACATGCAATTTACATAGAACCCGTCATCTTGAAATTCCGTGTTCCGAAAAAGCTACATGCATCACAGATTCGACAAGTATTCACTACAGAATTGTTAGCATAAGGATTACCGTACTTTCATCCACCATAAAAGCCATGTTGACAATTAGAAGCATTCTCTCAATCTCGAAAGTTTTTCCTAATGCCAGTTTTGAAAAAGAGGCAGGTTTGGCAGAAAAATACTCGTGGAGCGAGTACTTCCCAATAGAAATGTAATTTATATAGTTTCCCTCACAGTGACATTACATTTTCAGAACCCGTTACATGCATCAAGGTTTCAACAAAATTTATCGAATGAGTTGTGAACATGTATATTACAGAACTTTCAACCAGCATACATGGCATATTTACAACAAGAAACATTAAGTCTGAATTTGCAGCTTTTTCCTAATGCCAGTTTGGAAAATCAGGCCGTTTTCTCAGGGAAAAACTTTTGGAGCGAATTCTAACCAATAGGTGTGTAATTTACATAGATTCCATCACCCGGATTTTCCGTGATACGATCCCACTGCATGCATAACGCTTTCTAAAAATATTCACCACAGATTTGTTTGCATGTGGTTTTACGATCTTGCATCACAATACAAGGCATATTGACACTTTGAAGCATTTTCTCTGCTTTTGCAGAGATTTTCAAACGCCAGGTTCAAAAATGAGGCAGATTTCTCAGAAAAAACTCTTAGAACAAATTCTACCCAAGAGACATGTATTTTACATAGATTCGCTCACCGTGATATTCTGTGTTCCGAACACACTTCACGTATCTCGGATTCGACAAATATTCACTACAGAGTAGTTAGGATGCGTATTACCGAACTTTCATCCACCATAAACAGTAGATGTACACCGAGAATCTAGAAATCTGGGATCGCAGGTTTTTCCTAACGCCAGTTTTGAAAATCAGGCCGATTTCTCAGGAAAAATCTCTTGGAGTGATTTCTAAGCAAGGGAAATGTAATTTACATAAATTCCCTGGCCGTGAAATTCCGTGTTCCGAACTTGTTACATGCATAAAGGATTCGAGAAATATTCACTACAAATTTGTTAGCATGTGGATTACCGAACTTTCATCTCAATACATTGAATATTGATTCTTAGAAGTATTTTCTCAGATTTTGCAGCGTTTTCTAAACGCAAGTTTCAAAAATGATGAAGTTTTCACAGAAAAACCCTCTCGGAGCGAGTTCTACCCAATAGAGAAGTCATTTACATTGTTTCAATCACCGTGAAATTCCACTTTGTGAACACGCTACATCCATCACGGATTAGAAAAAGATTCTTTAATATGTTGTGAAAATGTGGATTACCGAACTTTCTTACAACATAAAGGCACATTTACACCTGCAAATATTTGCTCCATTTTTGCTGCTTTTTCCAAACCTCAAATTCGATAATCATGCAATTTTCGCAGAAAAATTCTCTTCTAGCTCGTTCTACTCAATAGAATTGTAATTTACGTAGTTTCATTACCGTGAAATTCCATTTTCCAAAAATGCTACATGAATCACGGTTGAAAAAATAATTACAACACTGTTATTAACATGTGGATTACCAGACTTTCATTCACCATTCAAGGCATAATTGCACTTAGAAGCATTTTCTCAGATTTAACAAGGTTCTCTTAATGGCAGTTTACAAAATGAGGCACATTTCACAGAAAAATTACCTTTAAGCGAGTTCTACCCAATAGACATGTAACTTACATTGTTTCCTTCACTATGACATTCCGTATTCCAAACACCTTACATGCATCACGAGTTCGACAAATATTCTTTAATCAGTGTGAGCATGTGGATTACCGAACTTTCATCCACCATAGAAGGCATATTTACACCTAGAAGTAGTTATTCTGATTTCGCAGGTTTTTCCTAACATCCAGGTTCAAAAATCATGAAATTTTCACAGAAACATTCAATTCAAGCGAGTTCTATCCAGCAGAAGTGTTATTTTCAGAGCTTCACTCACCGAGACATTCCGTGTTCTAAAAACGTTACATTCATCACGGCTTCGACAAACATTATTTAATGACTGTGAGCATGTGGATTACCGATTTTTCAACCACAATACAAGGCATATTTACACCTAGAAACATTTACTTAGATTTCGCAAGTTTTCCTAACGTCAGTTGCGAAAATCAGGCAGTTTCCGCAGAAAAATTCTCTTGGTGCATGTTCTATCCAATAGACATCTCATTTTCATAGATACCTTCACCGAAACATTCCGTGTTCCGAAAACGGTACATGCTCCACGGATTCAACAAATATTCCCTGCTGAATTCTTAGCATGTGAATTACACATCTTTAATAACCCATTGAAGACATATTGTCACCTTAAAGCATTTACTCAGATTTTGCAGCGTTTTCATAACAACAGTTTCCAAACTGAGGCAGATTTTTCAGTAAAATGCTCCTGGAGCATATTCTAACCAATAAATGTGTAATTTACATAATTTGCTTCACCGTGACAGTCCATGTTCCGTACACGCTACACACATCACGGATTTGACAAACATTCTTAATGAGTTGTGTACATGTGTATTACAAGACTTTCATCCACCATACAAGGCATATTTACACCTAGAAACATTAACTTTGAGTTCACAGATATTTCCTAAAAGGAGTTTCGAAAAACAGGCAGTTTTCAAAGGTAAAAACTGTTGGAGCGTGTTCTAACCAATAGGTATTTTACATAGATGCTCCCACTGTGAAATTACGTGTTTCGAACATGCTACATGCAGAAAAGATACGACAAAAATATACTACAGTGTTGTTTGCATGTATTAAAGGACTTTCTCACTATCGAAGGCATATAGATGCTTAGAAGCATTTTCTGTGATTTCACAGAGCTTTCCAAACGCCAGTTTCGAAAATGAGTCCGATTTCACGGGAAAAATATCTTGGAGCTTGTTCTAACCAATAGACATGTAATTTACATGGATTCGCTCACCGTCAAATTCCGTGTTCCGAACACGTTACATGCATCTCGGATGCGACAAATATTCACTACAGAGCTGTTAGCAAGTGGATTACAGCACTTTCATCCACCATACAAGGCTTACTGACACTTTGAAGAATTTTCTCAGATTTCACACGTTAGTTTGAATGCCAGTTTTGAAAATGAGAAAGATTTGGCCGAAATATGCTCTTGGAGCCAGTTCTACCAAAAAGATAGGTAATTTCCCTACTTTCAATCACCGTGACATTCCGTGTTCTGAACATGTTATATGCACCCCAGATTCAACAAACATTCTTTAATGAGTTGTGGACATGTGTATTAACGAACTATAATCCACCTTACAGTGCATATTTATACATAGATATTTTATTCTGTTTTAGAAGTATTCTCCTAATGTCAGTCTCTAAAATCATGCAGTTTCCACAGAAAAATTTTCTTGGAGCGAGTTCTACCCAATAGACATGCAATTTACATAGAACCCGTCATCTTGAAATTCCGTGTTCCGAAAAAGCTACATGACTCACGGATTCGACAAATATTCACTACAGAGTTGTTAGCATAAGGATTACCGATCTTTCATCCACCATAAAAGCCATGTTGACACTTTGAAGCATTTTCTCACATTTCGAAAGTTTTTCCTAATGCCAGTTTTGAAAAGGATGCAGATTTGACAGAAAAATACTCGTGGAGCGAGTACTTCCCAATAGAAATGTAATTTATATAATTTCCCTCACAGTGACATTACATTTTCAGAACCCGCTACATGCATCAAGGTTTCAACAAAATTTATCGAATGAGTTGTGAACATGTATATTACAGAACTTTCAACCAGCATACATGGCATATTTACAACAAGAAACATTAAGTCTGAATTTGCAGCTTTTTCCTAATGCCAGTTTGGAAAATCAGGCCGTTTTCTCAGGGAAAAACTTTTGGAGCGAATTCTAACCAATAGGTGTGTAATTTACATAGATTCCATCACCCGGATTTTCCGTGATACGATCCCACTGCATGCATAACGCTTTCTAAAAATATTCACCACAGATTTGTTTGCATGTGGTTTTACGATCTTGCATCACAATACAAGGCATATTGACACTTTGAAGCATTTTCTCTGCTTTTGCAGAGATTTTCAAACGCCAGGTTCAAAAATGAGGCAGATTTCTCAGAAAAAACTCTTAGAGCTAATTCTACCAAAGAGACATGTATTTTACATAGATTCGCTCACCGTGATATTCTGTGTTCCGTACACACTTCACGTATCTCGGATTCGACAAATATTCACTACAGATTAGTTACCATGCGGATTACCGAACTTTCATCCACCATAAAAGGCAGATGTACACCGAGAATCAAGTAAACTGGGTTCGCAGGATTTTCCTAACGCCAGTTTCGATAATCAGGCCGATTTCTCAGGAAAAATCTCTTGGAGTGATTTCTAGCCAAGGGAAATGTAATTTACATAAATTTCCTGGCCTTGAATTTCAGTGTTCTGAATATGTTACATGCATAAAGGATTCAACAAATATTTACTACAAATTTGGTAGCATGTGGATTACCGAAGTTTCATCACAATATATTAAATATTGATTCTTAGAAGTATTTTCTCAGATTTTGGAGCGTTTTCTAAACGCCAGTTTCAAAAATGACGAAGTTTTCACTGAAAAAAACTCTCGGAGCGAGTTCTACCCAACAAAGAAGTCATTTACATTGTTTCAATCACCGTGAAATTCCACGTTCTGAACACGGTACATGCACCACGGATTAGAAAAAGATTCTTTAATATGTTGTGAAAATTTGGATTACCGAACTTTCTTGCAACATAAAGGCACATTTAAACCTGCAAATATTTACTCCCTTTTTGCAGCTTTTTCCAAACTTCAGATTCGATAATCATGCAATTTTCACAGAAAAATTCTCTTCTAGCTCGTTCTACTCAATACAATTGTAATTTACATAGTTTCATTAGCGAGAAATTCCATTTTCAAAAAGCGCTACATGAATCACGGTTTAAAAAGTAATTACTACACTGTTATTAACATGTGGATTACTGGACTTTCATTCACCATTCAAGGCATAATGACACTTAGAAGCATTTTCTCAGATTTCACAGGGTTCTCCTAATGGAAGTTTTCAAAATGAGGCACATTTTGCAGAAAAATCCTCTTCAAGCGAGTTCTACCCAATAGACATGTAACTTACATTGTTTCCTTCACTATGACATTCCGTATTCCAAACACCTTACATGAATCACGAGTTCGACAAATATTCTTTAATGAGTGTGAGCATGTGGATTACCGAACTTTCATCCACCATACAAGGCTTATTTACACCTAGATGTAGTTATTCTGATTTCGCAGGTTTTTCCTAACATCCAGATTCTAAAATCATGAAATTTTAACAGAAACATTCAATTCAAGCGAGTTCTATCCAGCAGAAGTGTTATTTTCAGAGCTTCACTCAACGAGACATTCCGTGTTCTGAAAACGTTACATTCATCACGGCTTCGACAAACATTATTTAATTACCGTGAGCATGTGGATTACCGATTTTTCAACCACAATACAAGGCATATTTACACCTAGAAACATTTACTTACATTTCGCAGGTTTTCCTAACGTCAGTTGCGAAAATCAGGCAGTTTTCGCAGAAAAATTCTCTTGGTGCTTGTTCTATCAAATAGACATCTCATTTTCATAGATACCTTCACCAAAACATTCCGTGTTCTGAAAACGGTACATGCTCCTCGGATTCAACTAATATTCCCTGGTGAATTCTTAGCATGTGAATTACACATCTTTAATAACCCATTGAAGTCATATTGTCACCTTAAAGCATTTACTCAGATTTTGCAGCATTTTCATAACAACAGTTTCCAAACTGAGGCAGATTTTTCAGTAAAATACTCCTGGAGCGTATTCTAACCAATAGATATGTAATTTACATAGTTTGCCTCACCGTGACAGTCCATGTTCCGTACGCGCTACACACATCACGGATTTGACAAACATTCTTAATGAGTTGTGTACATGTGTATTACAAGACTTTCATCCACCTTACAAGGCATATTTACACCTAGAAACATTTACTTTGAGTTCACAGATATTTCCTAATAGCAGTTTCGAAAATCAGGCAGTTTTCAAAGGAAAAAACTGTTGGAGCGTGTTCTACCCAATAGATATTTTACATAGATGCTCCCACTGTGAAATTACGTGTTTCGAACATGCTACATGCAGAAAAGATACGACAAAAATACACTACAGGGTTGTTTGCATGTATTAAAGGACTTTCTCACTATCGAAGGCATATAGATGCTTAGAAGCATTTTCTGTGATTTCACAGAGCTTTTCAAACACCAGTTTCGAAAATGAGTCCGATTTCACGGGAAAAAACTCTTGGAGCTTGTTCTAACCAATAGACATGTAATTTACATGGATTCGCTCACCGTCAAATTCCGTGTTCCGAACACGTTACATGCATCTCGGATGCGACAAATATTCACTACAGAGTTGTTAGCAAGTGGATTACAGCACTTTCATCCACCACACAAGGCTTACTGACACTTTGAAGAATTTTCTCAGATTTCACACTTTAGTTTGAATGCCAGTTTTGAAAATGAGAAAGATTTGGCCGAAATATGCTCTTGGAGCCAGTTCTACCCAAAAGATAGGTAATTTCCCTACTTTCAATCACCATGACATTCCGTGTTCTGAACATGTTACATGCACCCCAGATTCAACAAACATTCTTTAATGAGTTGTGGACATGTGTATTAACAAACTATAATCCACCTTACAGTGCATATTTATACATAGATATTTTATTCTCTTTTAGTAGTATCCTCCTAATGTCAGTGTCTAAAATCATGCAGTTTCCACAGAAAAATTTTCTTGGAGCGATTTCTACCCAATAGACATGCAATTTACATAGAACCCGTCATCTTGAAATTCCGTGTTCCGAAAAAGCTACATGCATCACAGATTCGACAAGTATTCACTACAGAATTGTTAGCATAAGGATTACCGTACTTTCATCCACCATAAAAGCCATGTTGACAATTAGAAGCATTCTCTCAATCTCGAAAGTTTTTCCTAATGCCAGTTTTGAAAAAGAGGCAGGTTTGGCAGAAAAATACTCGTGGAGCGAGTACTTCCCAATAGAAATGTAATTTATATAGTTTCCCTCACAGTGACATTACATTTTCAGAACCCGTTACATGCATCAAGGTTTCAACAAAATTTATCGAATGAGTTGTGAACATGTATATTACAGAACTTTCAACCAGCATACATGGCATATTTACAACAAGAAACATTAAGTCTGAATTTGCAGCTTTTTCCTAATGCCAGTTTGGAAAATCAGGCCGTTTTCTCAGGGAAAAACTTTTGGAGCGAATTCTAACCAATAGGTGTGTAATTTACATAGATTCCATCACCCGGATTTTCCGTGATACGATCCCACTGCATGCATAACGCTTTCTAAAAATATTCACCACAGATTTGTTTGCATGTGGTTTTACGATCTTGCATCACAATACAAGGCATATTGACACTTTGAAGCATTTTCTCTGCTTTTGCAGAGATTTTCAAACGCCAGGTTCAAAAATGAGGCAGATTTCTCAGAAAAAACTCTTAGAACAAATTCTACCCAAGAGACATGTATTTTACATAGATTCGCTCACCGTGATATTCTGTGTTCCGAACACACTTCACGTATCTCGGATTCGACAAATATTCACTACAGAGTAGTTAGGATGCGTATTACCGAACTTTCATCCACCATAAAAAGTAGATGTACACCGAGAATCTAGAAATCTGGGATCGCAGGTTTTTCCTAACGCCAGTTTTGAAAATCAGGCCGATTTCTCAGGAAAAATCTCTTGGAGTGATTTCTAAGCAAGGGAAATGTAATTTACATAAATTCCCTGGCCGTGAAATTCCGTGTTCCGAACTTGTTACATGCATAAAGGATTCGAGAAATATTCACTACAAATTTGTTAGCATGTGGATTACCGAACTTTCATCTCAATACATTGAATATTGATTCTTAGAAGTATTTTCTCAGATTTTGCAGCGTTTTCTAAACGCAAGTTTCAAAAATGATGAAGTTTTCACAGAAAAACCCTCTCGGAGCGAGTTCTACCCAATAGAGAAGTCATTTACATTGTTTCAATCACCGTGAAATTCCACTTTGTGAACACGCTACATCCATCACGGATTAGAAAAAGATTCTTTAATATGTTGTGAAAATGTGGATTACCGAACTTTCTTACAACATAAAGGCACATTTACACCTGCAAATATTTGCTCCATTTTTGCTGCTTTTTCCAAACCTCAAATTCGATAATCATGCAATTTTCGCAGAAAAATTCTCTTCTAGCTCGTTCTACTCAATAGAATTGTAATTTACGTAGTTTCATTACCGTGAAATTCCATTTTCCAAAAATGCTACATGAATCACGGTTGAAAAAATAATTACAACACTGTTATTAACATGTGGATTACCGGACTTTCATTCACCATTCAAGGCATAATTGCACTTAGAAGCATTTTCTCAGATTTAACAAGGTTCTCTTAATGGCAGTTTACAAAATGAGGCACATTTCACAGAAAAATTACCTTCAAGCGAGTTCTACCCAATAGACATGTAACTTACATTGTTTCCTTCACTATGACATTCCGTATTCCAAACACCTTACATGCATCACGAGTTCGACAAATATTCTTTAATCAGTGTGAGCATGTGGATTACCGAACTTTCATCCACCATAGAAGGCATATTTACACCTAGAAGTAGTTATTCTGATTTCGCAGGTTTTTCCTAACATCCAGGTTCAAAAATCATGAAATTTTCACAGAAACATTCAATTCAAGCGAGTTCTATCCAGCAGAAGTGTTATTTTCAGAGCTTCACTCACCGAGACATTCCGTGTTCTAAAAACGTTACATTCATCACGGCTTCGACAAACATTATTTAATGACCGTGAGCATGTGGATTACCGATTTTTCAACCACAATACAAGGCATATTTACACCTAGAAACATTTACTTAGATTTCGCAGGTTTTCCTAACGTCAGTTGCGAAAATCAGGCAGTTTCCGCAGAAAAATTCTCTTGGTGCATGTTCTATCCAATAGACATCTCATTTTCATAGATACCTTCACCGAAACATTCCGTGTTCCGAAAACGGTACATGCTCCACGGATTCAACAAATATTCCCTGCTGAATTCTTAGCATGTGAATTACACATCTTTAATAACCCATTGAAGACATATTGTCACCTTAAAGCATTTACTCAGATTTTGCAGCGTTTTCATAACAACAGTTTCCAAACTGAGGCAGATTTTTCAGTAAAATGCTCCTGGAGCATATTCTAACCAATAAATGTGTAATTTACATAATTTGCTTCACCGTGACATTCCATGTTCCGTACGCGCTACACACATCACGGATTTGACAAACATTCTTAATGAGTTGTGTACATGTGTATTACAAGACTTTCATCCACCATACAAGGCATATTTACACCTAGAAACATTAACTTTGAGTTCACAGATATTTCCTAAAAGGAGTTTCGAAAATCAGGCAGTTTTCAAAGGTAAAAACTGTTGGAGCGTGTTCTAACCAATAGGTATTTTACATAGATGCTCCCACTGTGAAATTACGTGTTTCGAACATGCTACATGCAGAAAAGATACGACAAAAATACACTACAGTGTTGTTTGCATGTATTAAAGGACTTTCTCACTATCGAAGGCATATAGATGCTTAGAAGCATTTTCTGTGATTTCACAGAGCTTTCCAAACGCCAGTTTCGAAAATGAGTCCGATTTCACGGGAAAAATATCTTGGAGCTTGTTCTAACCAATAGACATGTAATTTACATGGATTCGCTCACCGTCAAATTCCGTGTTCCGAACACGTTACATGCATCTCGGATGCGACAAATATTCACTACAGAGCTGTTAGCAAGTGGATTACAGCACTTTCATCCACCATACAAGGCTTACTGACACTTTGAAGAATTTTCTCAGATTTCACACGTTAGTTTGAATGCCAGTTTTGAAAATGAGAAAGATTTGGCCGAAATATGCTCTTGGAGCCAGTTCTACCCAAAAGAAATGTAATTTACCTAGTTTCACTCACCGTGACATTCCGTGTTCTGAACACGTTTCATGCACCATGGATTCAACAAACATTCTTTAATGAGTTGTGGACATGTGTATTAACAAACTATAATCCACCTTACAGTGCATATTTATACATAGATATTTTATTCTGTTTTAGAAGTATTCTCCTAATGTCAGTCTCTAAAATCATGCAGTTTCCACAGAAAAATTTTCTTGGAGCGAGTTCTACCCAATAGACATGCAATTTACATAGAACCCGTCATCTTGAAATTCCGTGTTCCGAAAAAGCTACATGACTCACGGATTCGACAAATATTCACTACAGAGTTGTTAGCATAAGGATTACCGATCTTTCATCCACCATAAAAGCCATGTTGACACTTTGAAGCATTTTCTCACATTTCGAAAGTTTTTCCTAATACCAGTTTTGAAAAGGATGCAGATTTGACAGAAAAATACTCGTGGAGCGAGTACTTCCCAATAGAAATGTAATTTATATAATTTCCCTCACAGTGACATTACATTTTTAGAACCCGCTACATGCATCAAGGTTTCAACAAAATTTATCGAATGAGTTGTGAACATGTATATTACAGAACTTTCAACCAGCATACATGGCATATTTACAACAAGAAACATTAAGTCTGAATTTGCAGCTTTTTCCTAATGCCAGTTTGGAAAATCAGGCCGTTTTCTCAGGGAAAAACTTTTGGTGCGAATTCTAACCAATAGGTGTGTAATTTACATAGATTCCATCACCCGGATTTTCCGTGATACGATCCCACTGCATGCATAACGCTTTCTAAAAATATTCACCACAGATTTGTTTGCATGTGGTTTTACGATCTTGCATCACAATACAAGGCATATTGACACTTTGAAGCATTTTCTCTGCTTTTGCAGAGATTTTCAAACGCCAGGTTCAAAAATGAGGCAGATTTCTCAGAAAAAACTCTTAGAGCTAATTCTACCAAAGAGACATGTATTTTACATAGATTCGCTCACCGTGATATTCTGTGTTCCGTACACACTTCACGTATCTCGGATTCGACAAATATTCACTACAGATTAGTTACCATGCGGATTACCGAAATTTCATCCACCATAAAAGGCAGATGTACACCGAGAATCAAGTAAACTGGGTTCGCAGGATTTTCCTAACGCCAGTTTCGATAATCAGGCCGATTTCTCAGGAAAAATCTCTTGGAGTGATTTCTAGCCAAGGGAAATGTAATTTACATAAATTTCCTGGCCTTGAATTTCAGTGTTCTGAATATGTTACATGCATAAAGGATTCGACAAATATTTACTACAAATTTGGTAGCATGTGGATTACCGAAGTTTCATCACAATATATTAAATATTGATTCTTAGAAGTATTTTCTCAGATTTTGGAGCGTTTTCTAAACGCCAGTTTCAAAAATGACCAAGTTTTCACTGAAAAAATCTCTCGGAGCGAGTTCTACCCAACAAAGAAGTCATTTACATTGTTTCAATCACCGTGAAATTCCACGTTCTGAACACGGTACATGCACCACGGATTAGAAAAAGATTCTTTAATATGTTGTGAAAATTTGGATTACCGAACTTTCTTGCAACATAAAGGCACATTTAAACCTGCAAATATTTACTCCCTTTTTGCAGCTTTTTCCAAACTTCAGATTCGATAATCATGCAATTTTCGCAGAAAAATTCTCTTCTAGCTCGTTCTACTCAATACAATTGTAATTTACATAGTTTCATTAGCGAGAAATTCCATTTTCAAAAAGCGCTACATGAATCACGGTTTAAAAAGTAATTACTACACTGTTATTAACATGTGGATTACTGGACTTTCATTCACCATTCAAGGCATAATTGCACTTAGAAGCATTTTCTCAGATTTCACAGGCTTCTCCTAATGGAAGTTTTCAAAATGAGGCACATTTCGCAGAAAAATCCTCTTCAAGCGAGTTCTACCCAATAGACATGTAACTTACATTGTTTCCTTCACTATGACATTCCGTATTCCAAACACCTTACATGAATCACGAGTTCGACAAATATTCTTTAATGAGTGTGAGCATGTGGATTACCGAACTTTCATCCACCATACAAGGCTTATTTACACCTAGATGTAGTTATTCTGATTTCGCAGGTTTTTCCTAACATCCAGATTCTAAAATCATGAAATTTTAACAGAAACATTCAATTCAAGCGAGTTCTATCCAGCAGAAGTGTTATTTTCAGAGCTTCACTCAACGAGACATTCCGTGTTCTGAAAACGTTACATTCATCACGGCTTCGACAAACATTATTTAATTACCGTGAGCATGTGGATTACCGATTTTTCAACCACAATACAAGGCATATTTACACCTAGAAACATTTACTTACATTTCGCAGGTTTTCCTAACGTCAGTTGCGAAAATCAGGCAGTTTTCGCAGAAAAATTCTCTTGGTGCTTGTTCTATCCAATAGACATCTCATTTTCATAGATACCTTCACCAAAACATTCCGTGTTCTGAAAACGGTACATGCTCCTCGGATTCAACTAATATTCCCTGGTGAATTCTTAGCATGTGAATTACACATCTTTAATAACCCATTGAAGTCATATTGTCACCTTAAAGCATTTACTCAGATTTTGCAGCATTTTCATAACAACAGTTTCCAAACTGAGGCAGATTTTTCAGTAAAATACTCCTGGAGCGTATTCTAACCAATAGATATGTAATTTACATAGTTTGCCTCACCGTGAGAGTCCATGTTCCGTACGCGCTACACACATCACGGATTTGACAAACATTCTTAATGAGTTGTGTACATGTGTATTACAAGACTTTCATCCACCTTACAAGGCATATTTACACCTAGAAACATTTTCTTTGAGTTCACAGATATTTCCTAATAGCAGTTTCGAAAATCAGGCAGTTTTCAAAGGAAAAAACTGTTGGAGCGTGTTCTACCCAATAGATATTTTACATAGATGCTCCCACTGTGAAATTACGTGTTTCGAACATGCTACATGCAGAAAAGATACGACAAAAATACACTACAGGGTTGTTTGCATGTATTAAAGGACTTTCTCACTATCGAAGGCATATAGATGCTTAGAAGCATTTTCTGTGATTTCACAGAGCTTTTCAAACACCAGTTTCAAAAATGAGTCCGATTTCACGGGAAAAAACTCTTGGAGGTTGTTCTAACCAATAGACATGTAATTTAGATGGATTCGCTAACCGTCAAATTCCGTGTTCCGAACACGTTACATGCATCTCGGATGCGACAAATATTCACTACAGAGTTGTTAGCAAGTGGATTACAGCACTTTCATCCACCACACAAGGCTTACTGACACTTTGAAGAATTTTCTCAGATTTCACACTTTAGTTTGAATGCCAGTTTTGAAAATGAGAAAGATTTGGCCGAAATATGCTCTTGGAGCCAGTTCTACCCAAAAGATAGGTAATTTCCCTACTTTCAATCACCATGACATTCCGTGTTCTGAACATGTTACATGCACCCCAGATTCAACAAACATTCTTTAATGAGTTGTGGACATGTGTATTAACGAACTATAATCCACCTTACAGTGCATATTTATACATAGATATTTTATTCTCTTTTAGTAGTATCCTCATAATGTCAGTCTCTAAAATCATGCAGTTTCCACAGAAAAATTTTCTTGGAGCGAGTTCTACCCAATAGACATGCAATTTACATAGAACCCGTCATCTTGAAATTCCGTGTTCCGAAAAAGCTACATGCATCACAGATTCGACAAGTATTCACTACAGAATTGTTAGCATAAGGATTACCGTACTTTCATCCACCATAAAAGCCATGTTGACAATTAGAAGCATTCTCTCAATCTCGAAAGTTTTTCCTAATGCCAGTTTTGAAAAAGAGGCAGGTTTGGCAGAAAAATACTCGTGGAGCGAGTACTTCCCAATAGAAATGTAATTTATATAGTTTCCCTCACAGTGACATTACATTTTCAGAACCCGTTACATGCATCAAGGTTTCAACAAAATTTATCGAATGAGTTATGAACATGTATATTACAGAACTTTCAACCAGCATACATGGCATATTTACAACAAGAAACATTAAGTCTGAATTTGCAGCTTTTTCCTAATGCCAGTTTGGAAAATCAGGCCGTTTTCTCAGGGAAAAACTTTTGGAGCGAATTCTAACCAATAGGTGTTTAATTTACATAGATTCAATCACCCGGATTTTCCGTGATACGATCCCACTGCATGCATAACGCTTTCTAAAAATATTCACCACAGATTTGTTTGCATGTGGTTTTACGATCTTGCATCACAATACAAGGCATATTGACACTTTGAAGCATTTTCTCTGCTTTTGCAGAGATTTTCAAACGCCAGGTTCAAAAATGAGGCAGATTTCTCAGAAAAAACTCTTAGAACAAATTCTACCCAAGAGACATGTATTTTACATAGATTCGCTCACCGTGATATTCTGTGTTCCGAACACACTTCACGTATCTCGGATTCGACAAATATTCACTACAGAGTAGTTAGGATGCGTATTACCGAACTTTCATCCACCATAAAAAGTAGATGTACACCGAGAATCTAGAAATCTGGGATCGCAGGTTTTTCCTAACGCCAGTTTTGAAAATCAGGCCGATTTCTCAGGAAAAATCTCTTGGAGTGATTTCTAAGCAAGGGAAATGTAATTTACATAAATTCCCTGGCCGTGAAATTCCGTGTTCCGAACTTGTTACATGCATAAAGGATTCGAGAAATATTCACTACAAATTTGTTAGCATGTGGATTACCGAACTTTCATCTCAATACATTGAATATTGATTCTTAGAAGTATTTTCTCAGATTTTGCAGCGTTTTCTAAACGCAAGTTTCAAAAATGATGAAGTTTTCACAGAAAAACCCTCTCGGAGCGAGTTCTACCCAATAGAGAAGTCATTTACATTGTTTCAATCACCGTGAAATTCCACTTTGTGAACACGCTACATCCATCACGGATTAGAAAAAGATTCTTTAATATGTTGTGAAAATGTGGATTACCGAACTTTCTTACAACATAAAGGCACATTTACACCTGCAAATATTTGCTCCATTTTTGCTGCTTTTTCCAAACCTCAAATTCGATAATCATGCAATTTTCGCAGAAAAATTCTCTTCTAGCTCGTTCTACTCAATAGAATTGTAATTTACGTAGTTTCATTACCGTGAAATTCCATTTTCCAAAAATGCTACATGAATCACGGTTGAAAAAATAATTACAACACTGTTATTAACATGTGGATTACCGGACTTTCATTCACCATTCAAGGCATAATTGCACTTAGAAGCATTTTCTCAGATTTAACAAGGTTCTCTTAATGGCAGTTTACAAAATGAGGCACATTTCACAGAAAACTTACCTTCAAGCGAGTTCTACCCAATAGACATGTAACTTACATTGTTTCCTTCACTATGACATTCCGTATTCCAAACACCTTACATGCATCACGAGTTCGACAAATATTCTTTAATCAGTGTGAGCATGTGGATTACCGAACTTTCATCCACCATAGAAGGCATATTTACACCTAGAAGTAGTTATTCTGATTTCGCAGGTTTTTCCTAACATCCAGGTTCAAAAATCATGAAATTTTCACAGAAACATTCAATTCAAGCGAGTTCTATCCAGCAGAAGTGTTATTTTCAAAGCTTCACTCAACGAGACATTCCGTGTTCTGAAAACGTTACATTCATCACGGCTTCGACAAACATTATTTAATTACCGTGAGCATGTGCATTACCGATTTTTCAACCACAATACAAGGCATATTTACACCTAGAAACATTTACTTACATTTCGCAGGTTTTCCTAACGTCAGTTGCGAAAATCAGGCAGTTTTCGCAGAAAAATTCTCTTGGTGCTTGTTCTATCCAATAGACATCTCATTTTCATAGATACCTTCACCAAAACATTCCGTGTTCTGAAAACGGTACATGCTCCTCGGATTCAACTAATATTCCCTGGTGAATTCTTAGCATGTGAATTACACATCTTTAATAACCCATTGAAGTCATATTGTCACCTTAAAGCATTTACTCAGATTTTGCAGCATTTTCATAACAACAGTTTCCAAACTGAGGCAGATTTTTCAGTAAAATACTCCTGGAGCGTATTCTAACCAATAGATATGTAATTTACATAGTTTGCCTCACCGTGACAGTCCATGTTCCGTACGCGCTACACACATCACGGATTTGACAAACATTCTTAATGAGTTGTATACATGTGTATTACAAGACTTTCATCCACCTTACAAGGCATATTTACACCTAGAAACATTTACTTTGAGTTCACAGATATTTCCTAATAGCAGTTTCGAAAATCAGGCAGTTTTCAAAGGAAAAAACTGTTGGAGCGTGTTCTACCCAATAGATATTTTACATAGATGCTCCCACTGTGAAATTACGTGTTTCGAACATGCTACATGCAGAAAAGATACGACAAAAATACACTACAGGGTTGTTTGCATGTATTAAAGGACTTTCTCACTATCGAAGGCATATAGATGCTTAGAAGCATTTTCTGTGATTTCACAGAGCTTTTCAAACACCAGTTTCGAAAATGAGTCCGATTTCACGGGAAAAAACTCTTGGAGGTTGTTCTAACCAATAGACATGTAATTTAGATGGATTCGCTCACCGTCAAATTCCGTGTTCCGAACACGTTACATGCATCTCGGATGCGACAAATATTCACTACAGAGTTGTTAGCAAGTGGATTACAGCACTTTCATCCACCACACAAGGCTTACTGACACTTTGAAGAATTTTCTCAGATTTCACACTTTAGTTTGAATGCCAGTTTTGAAAATGAGAAAGATTTGGCCGAAATATGCTCTTGGAGCCAGTTCTACCCAAAAGATAGGTAATTTCCCTACTTTCAATCACCATGACATTCCGTGTTCTGAACATGTTACATGCACCCCAGATTCAACAAACATTCTTTAATGAGTTGTGGACATGTGTATTAACGAACTATAATCCACCTTACAGTGCATATTTATACATAGATATTTTATTCTCTTTTAGTAGTATCCTCCTAATGTCAGTCTCTAAAATCATGCAGTTTCCACAGAAAAATTTTCTTGGAGCGAGTTCTACCCAATAGACATGCAATTTACATAGAACCCGTCATCTTGAAATTCCGTGTTCCGAAAAAGCTACATGCATCACAGATTCGACAAGTATTCACTACAGAATTGTTAGCATAAGGATTACCGTACTTTCATCCACCATAAAAGCCATGTTGACAATTAGAAGCATTCTCTCAATCTCGAAAGTTTTTCCTAATGCCAGTTTTGAAAAAGAGGCAGGTTTGGCAGAAAAATACTCGTGGAGCGAGTACTTCCCAATAGAAATGTAATTTATATAGTTTCCCTCACAGTGACATTACATTTTCAGAACCCGTTACATGCATCAAGGTTTCAACAAAATTTATCGAATGAGTTGTGAACATGTATATTACAGAACTTTCAACCAGCATACATGGCATATTTACAACAAGAAACATTAAGTCTGAATTTGCAGCTTTTTCCTAATGCCAGTTTGGAAAATCAGGCCGTTTTCTCAGGGAAAAACTTTTGGAGCGAATTCTAACCAATAGGTGTGTAATTTACATAGATTCCATCACCCGGATTTTCCGTGATAAGATCCCACTGCATGCATAACGCTTTCTAAAAATATTCACCACAGATTTGTTTGCATGTGGTTTTACGATCTTGCATCACAATACAAGGCATATTGACACTTTGAAGCATTTTCTCTGCTTTTGCAGAGATTTTCAAACGCCAGGTTCAAAAATGAGGCAGATTTCTCAGAAAAAACTCTTAGAACAAATTCTACCCAAGAGACATGTATTTTACATAGATTCGCTCACCGTGATATTCTGTGTTCCGAACACACTTCACGTATCTCGGATTCGACAAATATTCACTACAGAGTAGTTAGGATGCGTATTACCGAACTTTCATCCACCATAAAAAGTAGATGTACACCGAGAATCTAGAAATCTGGGATCGCAGGTTTTTCCTAAAGCCAGTTTTGAAAATCAGGCCGATTTCTCAGGAAAAATCTCTTGGAGTGATTTCTAAGCAAGGGAAATGTAATTTACATAAATTCCCTGGCCGTGAAATTCCGTGTTCCGAACTTGTTACATGCATAAAGGATTCGAGAAATATTCACTACAAATTTGTTAGCATGTGGATTACCGAACTTTCATCTCAATACATTGAATATTGATTCTTAGAAGTATTTTCTCAGATTTTGCAGCGTTTTCTAAACGCAAGTTTCAAAAATGATGAAGTTTTCACAGAAAAACACTCTCGGAGCGAGTTCTACCCAATAGAGAAGTCATTTACATTGTTTCAATCACCGTGAAATTCCACTTTGTGAACACGCTACATCCATCACGGATTAGAAAAAGATTCTTTAATATGTTGTGAAAATGTGGATTACCGAACTTTCTTACAACATAAAGGCACATTTACACCTGCAAATATTTGCTCCATTTTTGCTGCTTTTTCCAAACCTCAAATTCGATAATCATGCAATTTTCGCAGAAAAATTCTCTTCTAGCTCGTTCTACTCAATAGAATTGTAATTTACGTAGTTTCATTACCGTGAAATTCCATTTTCCAAAAATGCTACATGAATCACGGTTGAAAAAATAATTACAACACTGTTATTAACATGTGGATTACCGGACTTTCATTCACCATTCAAGGCATAATTGCACTTAGAAGCATTTTCTCAGATTTAACAAGGTTCTCTTAATGGCAGTTTACAAAATGAGGCACATTTCACAGAAAAATTACCTTCAAGCGAGTTCTACCCAATAGACATGTAACTTACATTGTTTCCTTCACTATGACATTCCGTATTCCAAACACCTTACATGCATCACGAGTTCGACAAATATTCTTTAATCAGTGTGAGCATGTGGATTACCGAACTTTCATCCACCATAGAAGGCATATTTACACCTAGAAGTAGTTATTCTGATTTCGCAGGTTTTTCCTAACATCCAGGTTCAAAAATCATGAAATTTTCACAGAAAAATTCAATTCAAGCGAGTTCTATCCAGCAGAAGTGTTATTTTCAGAGCTTCACTCAACGAGACATTCCGTGTTCTGAAAACGTTACATTCATCACGGCTTCGACAAACATTATTTAATTACCGTGAGCATGTGGATTACCGATTTTTCAACCACAATACAAGGCATATTTACACCTAGAAACATTTACTTACATTTCGCAGGTTTTCCTAACGTCAGTTGCGAAAATCAGGCAGTTTTCGCACAAAAATTCTCTTGGTGCTTGTTCTATCCAATAGACATCTCATTTTCATAGATACCTTCACCAAAACATTCCGTGTTCTGAAAACGGTACATGCTCCTCGGATTCAACTAATATTCCCTGGTGAATTCTTAGCATGTGAATTACACATCTTTAATAACCCATTGAAGTCATATTGTCACCTTAAAGCATTTACTCAGATTTTGCAGCATTTTCATAACAACAGTTTCCAAACTGAGGCAGATTTTTCAGTAAAATACTCCTGGAGCGTATTCTAACCAATAGATATGTAATTTACATAGTTTGCCTCACCGTGAGAGTCCATGTTCCGTACGCGCTACACACATCACGGATTTGACAAACATTCTTAATGAGTTGTGTACATGTGTATTACAAGACTTTCATCCACCTTACAAGGCATATTTACACCTAGAAACATTTTCTTTGAGTTCACAGATATTTCCTAATAGCAGTTTCGAAAATCAGGCAGTTTTCAAAGGAAAAAACTGTTGGAGCGTGTTCTACCCAATAGATATTTTACATAGATGCTCCCACTGTGAAATTACGTGTTTCGAACATGCTACATGCAGAAAAGATACGACAAAAATACACTACAGGGTTGTTTGCATGTATTAAAGGACTTTCTCACTATCGAAGGCATATAGATGCTTAGAAGCATTTTCTGTGATTTCACAGAGCTTTTCAAACACCAGTTTCGAAAATGAGTCCGATTTCACGGGAAAAAACTCTTGGAGGTTGTTCTAACCAATAGACATGTAATTTAGATGGATTCGCTCACCGTCAAATTCCGTGTTCCGAACACGTTACATGCATCTCGGATGCGACAAATATTCACTACAGAGTTGTTAGCAAGTGGATTACAGCACTTTCATCCACCACACAAGGCTTACTGACACTTTGAAGAATTTTCTCAGATTTCACACTTTAGTTTGAATGCCAGTTTTGAAAATGAGAAAGATTTGGCCGAAATATGCTCTTGGAGCCAGTTCTACCCAAAAGATAGGTAATTTCCCTACTTTCAATCACCATGACATTCCGTGTTCTGAACATGTTACATGCACCCCAGATTCAACAAACATTCTTTAATGAGTTGTGGACATGTGTATTAACGAACTATAATCCACCTTACAGTGCATATTTATACATAGATATTTTATTCTCTTTTAGTAGTATCCTCCTAATGTCAGTCTCTAAAATCATGCAGTTTCCACAGAAAAATTTCCTTGGAGCGAGTTCTACCCAATAGACATGCAATTTACATAGAACCCGTCATCTTGAAATTCCGTGTTCCGAAAAAGCTACATGCATCACAGATTCGACAAGTATTCACTACAGAATTGTTAGCATAAGGATTACCGTACTTTCATCCACCATAAAAGCCATGTTGACAATTAGAAGCATTCTCTCAATCTCGAAAGTTTTTCCTAATGCCAGTTTTGAAAAAGAGGCAGGTTTGGCAGAAAAATACTCGTGGAGCGAGTACTTCCCAATAGAAATGTAATTTATATAGTTTCCCTCACAGTGACATTACATTTTCAGAACCCGTTACATGCATCAAGGTTTCAACAAAATTTATCGAATGAGTTGTGAACATGTATATTACAGAACTTTCAACCAGCATACATGGCATATTTACAACAAGAAACATTAAGTCTGAATTTGCAGCTTTTTCCTAATGCCAGTTTGGAAAATCAGGCCGTTTTCTCAGGGAAAAACTTTTGGAGCGAATTCTAACCAATAGGTGTGTAATTTACATAGATTCCATCACCCGGATTTTCCGTGATACGATCCCACTGCATGCATAACGCTTTCTAAAAATATTCACCACAGATTTGTTTGCATGTGGTTTTACGATCTTGCATCACAATACAAGGCATATTGACACTTTGAAGCATTTTCTCTGCTTTTGCAGAGATTTTCAAACGCCAGGTTCAAAAATGAGGCAGATTTCTCAGAAAAAACTCTTAGAACAAATTCTACACAAGAGACATGTATTTTACATAGATTCGCTCACCGTGATATTCTGTGTTCCGAACACACTTCACGTATCTCGGATTCGACAAATATTCACTACAGAGTAGTTAGGATGCGTATTACCGAACTTTCATCCACCATAAAAAGTAGATGTACACCGAGAATCTAGAAATCTGGGATCGCAGGTTTTTCCTAACGCCAGTTTTGAAAATCAGGCCGATTTCTCAGGAAAAATCTCTTGGAGTGATTTCTAAGCAGGGGAAATGTAATTTACATAAATTCCCTGGCCGTGAAATTCCGTGTTCCGAACATGCTACATGCATTAAAGATTCGACAAATATTCACTACAAATTTGGTAGCATATGGATTACAGAACTTTCAAAACAATACAGTGAATATTGATTCTTAGAAGTATTCTCTCAGATTTTGGAGCGTTTTCTAAATCCCAGTTTCAAAAATGATGAAGTTTTCACAGAAAAACCCTCTCGGAGTGAGTTTTACCCAGCAGAGAAGTCATTTACATTGTTTCAATCACCGTGAAATTCCACGTTCTGAACACGGTACATGCACCACGGATTAGAAAAAGATTCTTTAATATGTTGTGAAAATTTGGATTACCGAACTTTCTTGCAACATAAAGGCACATTTACACATGCAAATATTTACTCCCTTTTTGCAGCTTTTTCCAAACTTCAGATTCGATAATCATGCAATTTTCGCAGAAAAATTCTCTTCTAGCTCGCTCCACTCAATAGAATTGTAATTTATATAGTTTCATTACCGTGAAATTCCATTTTCCAAAAGCGCTACATGAATCAAGGTTTAAAAAATAATTACTACACTGTTATTAACATGTGGATTACCAGACTTTCATTCACCATTCAAGGCATAATTACACTTAGAAGCATTTTCTCAGTTTTCACAGATTTCTCCTAATGGAAGTTTTCAAAATGAGGCACATTTCGCAGAAAAATTCTCTACAAGCGAGTTCTACCCAATAGACATGTAACTTACATTGTTTCCTTCACTATGACATTCCGTATTCCAAACACCTTACATGCATCACGAGTTCGACAAATATTCTTTATTCAGTGTGAGCATGTAGATTACCGAACTTTCATCCACCATACAAGGCTTATTTACACCTAGAAGTAGTTATTCTGATTTCGCAGGTTTTTCATAACATCCAGTTTCAAAAATCATGAAATTTTCACAGAAACATTCAATTCAAGCGAGTTCTATCCAACATAAGTGTTATTTTCAGAGCTTCACTCACCGAGACATTCCGTGTTCTGAAAACGTTACATTCATAACGGGTTCCACAAACAATATTTAGTGACCATGAGCATGTGGATTACCAATTTTTCAACCACAATACAAGGCATATTTACACCTAGATACATTTACTTACATTTCGCAGGTTTCCCTAACGTCAGTTGCGAAAATCAGGCAGTTTCCGCAGAAAAATTCTCTTGGTGCATGTTCTATCCAATAGACATCTCATTTTCATAGATACCTTCACCGAAACATTCCGTGTTCCGAAAACGGTACATGCTCCTCGGATTCAACTAATATTCCCTGCTGAATGCTTAGCATGTGAATTACACATCTTTAATAACCCATTGAAGACATATTGTCACCTTAAAGCATTTACTCAGATTTTGCAGCGTTTTCATAACAACAGTTTCCAAACTGAGGCAGATTTTTCAGTAAAATATTCCTGGAGCGTATTCTAACCAATAGATATGTAATTTACATAGTTTGCCTCACCGTGACATTCCATGATCCGTACGCGCTACACACATCACGGATTTGACAAACATTCTTAATGAGTTGTGTACATGTGTATTACAAGACTTTCATCCACCATACAAGGCATATTTACACCTAGAAACATTTACTTTGAGTTCACAGATATTTCCTAATAGCAGTTTCGAAAATCAGGCAGTTTTCAAAGGAAACACTGTTGGAGCGTGTTCTACCCAATAGATATTTTAAATAGATGCTCCCACTGTGAAATTACGTGTTTCGAACATGCTACATGCAGAAAGGATACGACAAAAATACACTACAGAGTTGTTTGCATGTATTAAAGGACTTTCTCACTATCGAAGGCATATAGATGCTTAGAAGCATTTTCTGTGATTTCACAGAGCTTTTCAAACACCAGTTTCGAAAATGAGTCCGATTTCACGGGAAAAAACTCTTGGAGTTTGTTCTAACAAATACACATGTAATTTAGATGGATTCGCTCACCGTCAAATTCCGTGTTCCGAACACGTTACATGCATCGCGGATGCGACAAATATTCACTACAGTGTTGTTAGCAAGTGGATTACAGCACTTTCATCCACCATACAAGGCTTACTGACACTTTGAAGAATTTTCTCAGATTTCACACGTTAGTTTGAATGCCAGTTTTGAAAATGAGAAAGATTTGGCCGAAATATGCACTTGGAGCCAGTTCTACCAAAAAGATAGGTAATTTCCCTACTTTCAATCACCATGACATTCCGTGTTCTGAACATGTTACATGCACCCCAGATTCAACAAACATTCTTTAATGAGTTGTGAACATGTGTATTAACAAACTATAATCCACCTTACAGTGCATATTTATACATAGATATTTTATTCTGTTTTAGTAGTATCCTCATAATGTCAGTCTCTAAAATCATGCAGTTTCCACAGAAAAATTTTCTTGGAGCGAGTTCTACCCAATAGACATGCAATTTACATAGAACCCGTCATCTTGAAATTCCGTGTTCCGAAAAAGCTACATGCATCACAGATTCGACAAGTATTCACTACAGAATTGTTAGCATAAGGATTACCGTACTTTCATCCACCATAAAAGCCATGTTGACAATTAGAAGCATTCTCTCAATCTCGAAAGTTTTTCCTAATGCCAGTTTTGAAAAAGAGGCAGGTTTGGCAGAAAAATACTCGTGGAGCGAGTACTTCCCAATAGAAATGTAATTTATATAGTTTCCCTCACAGTGACATTACATTTTCAGAACCCGTTACATGCATCAAGGTTTCAACAAAATTTATCGAATGAGTTGTGAACATGTATATTACAGAACTTTCAACCAGCATACATGGCATATTTAAAACAAGAAACATTAAGTCTGAATTTGCAGCTTTTTCCTAATGCCAGTTTGGAAAATCAGGCCGTTTTCTCAGGGAAAAACTTTTGGAGCGAATTCTAACCAATAGGTGTGTAATTTACATAGATTCCATCACCCGGATTTTCCGTGATACGATCCCACTGCATGCATAACGCTTTCTAAAAATATTCACCACAGATTTGTTTGCATGTGGTTTTACGATCTTGCATCACAATACAAGGCATATTGACACTTTGAAGCATTTTCTCTGCTTTTGCAGAGATTTTCAAACGCCAGGTTCAAAAATGAGGCAGATTTCTCAGAAAAAACTCTTAGAACAAATTCTACCCAAGAGACATGTATTTTACATAGATTCGCTCACCGTGATATTCTGTGTTCCGAACACACTTCACGTATCTCGGATTCGACAAATATTCACTACAGAGTAGTTAGGATGCGTATTACCGAACTTTCATCCACCATAAAAAGTAGATGTACACCGAGAATCTAGAAATCTGGGATCGCAGGTTTTTCCTAACGCCAGTTTTGAAAATCAGGCCGATTTCTCAGGAAAAATCTCTTGGAGTGATTTCTAAGCAAGGGAAATGTAATTTACATAAATTCCCTGGCCGTGAAATTCCGTGTTCCGAACTTGTTACATGCATAAAGGATTCGAGAAATATTCACTACAAATTTGTTAGCATGTGGATTACCGAACTTTCATCTCAATACATTGAATATTGATTCTTAGAAGTATTTTCTCAGATTTTGCAGCGTTTTCTAAACGCAAGTTTCAAAAATGATGAAGTTTTCACAGAAAAACCCTCTCGGAGCGAGTTCTACCAAATAGAGAAGTCATTTACATTGTTTCAATCACCGTGAAATTCCACTTTGTGAACACGCTACATCCATCACGGATTAGAAAAAGATTCTTTAATATGTTGTGAAAATGTGGATTACCAAACTTTCTTACAACATAAAGGCACATTTACACCTGCAAATATTTGCTCCATTTTTGCTGCTTTTTCCAAACCTCAAATTCGATAATCATGCAATTTTCGCAGAAAAATTCTCTTCTAGCTCGTTCTACTCAATAGAATTGTAATTTACGTAGTTTCATTACCGTGAAATTCCATTTTCCAAAAATGCTACATGAATCACGGTTGAAAAAATAATTACAACACTGTTATTAACATGTGGATTACCGGACTTTCATTCACCATTCAAGGCATAATTGCACTTAGAAGCATTTTCTCAGATTTAACAAGGTTCTCTTAATGGCAGTTTACAAAATGAGGCACATTTCACAGAAAAATTACCTTCAAGCGAGTTCTACCCAATAGACATGTAACTTACATTGTTTCCTTCACTATGACATTCCGTATTCCAAACACCTTACATGCATCACGAGTTCGACAAATATTCTTTAATCAGTGTGAGCATGTGGATTACCGAACTTTCATCCACCATAGAAGGCATATTTACACCTAGAAGTAGTTATTCTGATTTCGCAGGTTTTTCCTAACATCCAGGTTCAAAAATCATGAAATTTTCACAGAAACATTCAATTCAAGCGAGTTCTATCCAGCAGAAGTGTTATTTTCAGAGCTTCACTCACCGAGACATTCCGTGTTCTAAAAACGTTACATTCATCACGGCTTCGACAAACATTATTTAATGACCGTGAGCATGTGGATTACCGATTTTTCAACCACAATACAAGGCATATTTACACCTAGAAACATTTACTTAGATTTCGCAGGTTTTCCTAACGTCAGTTGCGAAAATCAGGCAGTTTCCGCAGAAAAATTCTCTTGGTGCATGTTCTATCCAATAGACATCTCATTTTCATAGATACCTTCACCGAAACATTCCGTGTTCCGAAAACGGTACATGCTCCACGGATTCAACAAATATTCCCTGCTGAATTCTTAGCATGTGAATTACACATCTTTAATAACCCATTGAAGACATATTGTCACCTTAAAGCATTTACTCAGATTTTGCAGCGTTTTCATAACAACAGTTTCCAAACTGAGGCAGATTTTTCAGTAAAATGCTCCTGGAGCATATTCTAACCAATAAATGTGTAATTTACATAATTTGCTTCACCGTGACATTCCATGTTCCGTACGCGCTACACACATCACGGATTTGACAAACATTCTTAATGAGTTGTGTACATGTGTATTACAAGACTTTCATCCACCATACAAGGCATATTTACACCTAGAAACATTAACTTTGAGTTCACAGATATTTCCTAAAAGGAGTTTCGAAAATCAGGCAGTTTTCAAAGGTAAAAACTGTTGGAGCGTGTTCTAACCAATAGATATTTTACATAGATGCTCCCACTGTGAAATTACGTGTTTTGAACATGCTACATGCAGAAAAGATACGACAAAAATACACTACAGTGTTGTTTGCATGTATTAAAGGACTTTCTCACTATCGAAGGCATATAGATGCTTAGAAGCATTTTCTGTGATTTCACAGAGCTTTCCAAACGCCAGTTTCGAAAATGAGTCCGATTTCACGGGAAAAATATCTTGGAGCTTGTTCTAACCAATAGACATGTAATTTACATGGATTCGCTCACCGTCAAATTCCGTGTTCCGAACACGTTACATGCATCTCGGATGCGACAAATATTCACTACAGAGCTGTTAGCAAGTGGATTACAGCACTTTCATCCACCATACAAGGCTTACTGACACTTTGAAGAATTTTCTCAGATTTCACACGTTAGTTTGAATGCCAGTTTTGAAAATGAGAAAGATTTGGCCGAAATATGCTCTTGGAGCCAGTTCTACCAAAAAGATAGGTAATTTCCCTACTTTCAATCACCGTGACATTCCGTGTTCTGAACATGTTATATGCACCCCAGATTCAACAAACATTCTTTAATGAGTTGTGGACATGTGTATTAACGAACTATAATCCACCTTACAGTGCATATTTATACATAGATATTTTATTCTGTTTTAGAAGTATTCTCCTAATGTCAGTCTCTAAAATCATGCAGTATCCACAGAAAAATTTTCTTGGAGCGAGTTCTACCCAATAGACATGCAATTTACATAGAACCCGTCATCTTGAAATTCCGTGTTCCGAAAAAGCTACATGACTCACGGATTCGACAAATATTCACTACAGAGTTGTTAGCATAAGGATTACCGATCTTTCATCCACCATAAAAGCCATGTTGACACTTTGAAGCATTTTCTCACATTTCGAAAGTTTTTCCTAATGCCAGTTTTGAAAAGGATGCAGATTTGACAGAAAAATACTCGTGGAGCGAGTACTTCCCAATAGAAATGTAATTTATATAATTTCCCTCACAGTGACATTACATTTTCAGAACCCGCTACATGCATCAAGGTTTCAACAAAATTTATCGAATGAGTTGTGAACATGTATATTACAGAACTTTCAACCAGCATACATGGCATATTTACAACAAGAAACTTTAAGTCTGAATTTGCAGCTTTTTCCTAATGCCAGTTTGGAAAATCAGGCCGTTTTCTCAGGGAAAAACTTTTGGAGCGAATTCTAACCAATAGGTGTGTAATTTACATAGATTCCATCACCCGGATTTTCCGTGATACGATCCCACTGCATGCATAACGCTTTCTAAAAATATTCACCACAGATTTGTTTGCATGTGGTTTTACGATCTTGCATCACAATACAAGGCATATTGACACTTTGAAGCATTTTCTCTGCTTTTGCAGAGATTTTCAAACGCCAGGTTCAAAAATGAGGCAGATTTCTCAGAAAAAACTCTTAGAGCTAATTCTACCAAAGAGACATGTATTTTACATAGATTCGCTCACCGTGATATTCTGTGTTCCGTACACACTTCACGTATCTCGGATTCGACAAATATTCACTACAGATTAGTTACCATGCGGATTACCGAAATTTCATCCACCATAAAAGGCAGATGTACACCGAGAATCAAGTAAACTGGGTTCGCAGGATTTTCCTAACGCCAGTTTCGATAATCAGGCCGATTTCTCAGGAAAAATCTCTTGGAGTGATTTCTAGCCAAGGGAAATGTAATTTACATAAATTTCCTGGCCTTGAATTTCAGTGTTCTGAATATGTTACATGCATAAAGGATTCGACAAATATTTACTACAAATTTGGTAGCATGTGGATTACCGAAGTTTCATCACAATATATTAAATATTGATTCTTAGAAGTATTTTCTCAGATTTTGGAGCGTTTTCTAAACGCCAGTTTCAAAAATGACGAAGTTTTCACTGAAAAAATCTCTCGGAGCGAGTTCTACCCAACAAAGAAGTCATTTACATTGTTTCAATCACCGTGAAATTCCACGTTCTGAACACGGTACATGCACCACGGATTAGAAAAAGATTCTTTAATATGTTGTGAAAATTTGGATTACCGAACTTTCTTGCAACATAAAGGCACATTTAAACCTGCAAATATTTACTCCCTTTTTGCAGCTTTTTCCAAACTTCAGATTCGATAATCATGCAATTTTCGCAGAAAAATTCTCTTCTAGCTCGTTCTACTCAATACAATTGTAATTTACATAGTTTCTTTAGCGAGAAATTCCATTTTCAAAAAGCGCTACATGAATCACGGTTTAAAAAGTAATTACTACACTGTTATTAACATGTGGATTACCAGACTTTCATTCACCATTCAAGGCATAATGACACTTAGAAGCATTTTCTCAGATTTCACAGGGTTCTCCTAATGGAAGTTTTCAAAATGAGGCACATTTCGCAGAAAAATCCTCTTCAAGCGAGTTCTACCCAATAGACATGTAACTTACATTGTTTCCTTCACTATGACATTCCGTATTCCAAACACCTTACATGAATCACGAGTTCGACAAATATTCTTTAATGAGTGTGAGCATGTGGATTACCGAACTTTCATCCACCATACAAGGCTTATTTACACCTAGATGTACTTATTCTGATTTCGCAGGTTTTTCCTAACATCCAGATTCTAAAATCATGAAATTTTAACAGAAACATTCAATTCAAGCGAGTTCTATCCAGCAGAAGTGTTATTTTCAGAGCTTCACTCAACGAGACATTCCGTGTTCTGAAAACGTTACATTCATCACGGCTTCGACAAACATTATTTAATTACCGTGAGCATGTGGATTACCGATTTTTCAACCACAATACAAGGCATATTTACACCTAGAAACATTTACTTACATTTCGCAGGTTTTCCTAACGTCAGTTGCGAAAATCAGGCAGTTTTCGCAGAAAAATTCTCTTGGTGCTTGTTCTATCCAATAGACATCTCATTTTCATAGATACCTTCACCAAAACATTCCGTGTTCTGAAAACGGTACATGCTCCTCGGATTCAACTAATATTCCCTGGTGAATTCTTAGCATGTGAATTACACATCTTTAATAACCCATTGAAGTCATATTGTCACCTTAAAGCATTTACTCAGATTTTGCAGCATTTTCATAACAACAGTTTCCAAACTGAGGCAGATTTTTCAGTAAAATACTCCTGGAGCGTATTCTAACCAATAGATATGTAATTTACATAGTTTGCCTCACCGTGACAGTCCATGTTCCGTACGCGCTACACACATCACGGATTTGACAAACATTCTTAATGAGTTGTGTACATGTGTATTACAAGACTTTCATCCACCTTACAAGGCATATTTACACCTAGAAACATTTACTTTGAGTTCACAGATATTTCCTAATAGCAGTTTCGAAAATCAGGCAGTTTTCAAAGGAAAAAACTGTTGGAGCGTGTTCTACCCAATAGATATTTTACATAGATGCTCCCACTGTGAAATTACGTGTTTCGAACATGCTACATGCAGAAAAGATACGACAAAAATACACTACAGGGTTGTTTGCATGTATTAAAGGACTTTCTCACTATCGAAGGCATATAGATGCTTAGAAGCATTTTCTGTGATTTCACAGAGCTTTTCAAACACCAGTTTCGAAAATGAGTCCGATTTCACGGGAAAAAACTCTTGGAGCTTGTTCTAACCAATAGACATGTAATTTAGATGGATTCGCTCACCGTCAAATTCCGTGTTCCGAACACGTTACATGCATCTCGGATGCGACAAATATTCACTACAGAGTTGTTAGCAAGTGGATTACAGCACTTTCATCCACCACACAAGGCTTACTGACACTTTGAAGAATTTTCTCAGATTTCACACTTTAGTTTGAATGCCAGTTTTGAAAATGAGAAAGATTTGGCCGAAATATGCTCTTGGAGCCAGTTCTACCCAAAAGATAGGTAATTTCCCTACTTTCAATCACCATGACATTCCGTGTTCTGAACATGTTACATGCACCCCAGATTCAACAAACATTCTTTAATGAGTTGTGGACATGTGTATTAACGAACTATAATCCACCTTACAGTGCATATTTATACATAGATATTTTATTCTCTTTTAGTAGTATCCTCCTAATGTCAGTCTCTAAAATCATGCAGTTTCCACAGAAAAATTTTCTTGGAGCGAGTTCTACCCAATAGACATGCAATTTACATAGAACCCGTCATCTTGAAATTCCGTGTTCCGAAAAAGCTACATGCATCACAGATTCGACAAGTATTCACTACAGAATTGTTAGCATAAGGATTACCGTACTTTCATCCACCATAAAAGCCATGTTGACAATTAGAAGCATTCTCTCAATCTCGAAAGTTTTTCCTAATGCCAGTTTTGAAAAAGAGGCAGGTTTGGCAGAAAAATACTCGTGGAGCGAGTACTTCCCAATAGAAATGTAATTTATATAGTTTCCCTCACAGTGACATTACATTTTCAGAACCCGTTACATGCATCAAGGTTTCAACAAAATTTATCGAATGAGTTGTGAACATGTATATTACAGAACTTTCAACCAGCATACATGGCATATTTAAAACAAGAAACATTAAGTCTGAATTTGCAGCTTTTTCCTAATGCCAGTTTGGAAAATCAGGCCGTTTTCTCAGGGAAAAACTTTTGGAGCGAATTCTAACCAATAGGTGTGTAATTTACATAGATTCCATCACCCGGATTTTCCGTGATACGATCCCACTGCATGCATAACGCTTTCTAAAAATATTCACCACAGATTTGTTTGCATGTGGTTTTACGATCTTGCATCACAATACAAGGCATATTGACACTTTGAAGCATTTTCTCTGCTTTTGCAGAGATTTTCAAACGCCAGGTTCAAAAATGAGGCAGATTTCTCAGAAAAAACTCTTAGAACAAATTCTACCCAAGAGACATGTATTTTACATAGATTCGCTCACCGTGATATTCTGTGTTCCGAACACACTTCACGTATCTCGGATTCGACAAATATTCACTACAGAGTAGTTAGGATGCGTATTACCGAACTTTCATCCACCATAAAAAGTAGATGTACACCGAGAATCTAGAAATCTGGGATCGCAGGTTTTTCCTAACGCCAGTTTTGAAAATCAGGCCGATTTCTCAGGAAAAATCTCTTGGAGTGATTTCTAAGCAAGGGAAATGTAATTTACATAAATTCCCTGGCCGTGAAATTCCGTGTTCCGAACTTGTTACATGCATAAAGGATTCGAGAAATATTCACTACAAATTTGTTAGCATGTGGATTACCGAACTTTCATCTCAATACATTGAATATTGATTCTTAGAAGTATTTTCTCAGATTTTGCAGCGTTTTCTAAACGCAAGTTTCAAAAATGATGAAGTTTTCACAGAAAAACCCTCTCGGAGCGAGTTCTACCCAATAGAGAAGTCATTTACATTGTTTCAATCACCGTGAAATTCCACTTTGTGAACACGCTACATCCATCACGGATTAGAAAAAGATTCTTTAATATGTTGTGAAAATGTGGATTACCGAACTTTCTTACAACATAAAGGCACATTTACACCTGCAAATATTTGCTCCCTTTTTGCTGCTTTTTCCAAACCTCAAATTCGATAATCATGCAATTTTCGCAGAAAAATTCTCTTCTAGCTCGTTCTACTCAATAGAATTGTAATTTACGTAGTTTCATTACCGTGAAATTCCATTTTCCAAAAATGCTACATGAATCACGGTTGAAAAAATAATTACAACACTGTTATTAACATGTGGATTACCGGACTTTCATTCACCATTCAAGGCATAATTGCACTTAGAAGCATTTTCTCAGATTTAACAAGGTTCTCTTAATGGCAGTTTACAAAATGAGGCACATTTCACAGAAAAATTACCTTCAAGCGAGTTCTACCCAATAGACATGTAACTTACATTGTTTCCTTCACTATGACATTCCGTATTCCAAACACCTTACATGCATCACGAGTTCGACAAATATTCTTTAATCAGTGTGAGCATGTGGATTACCGAACTTTCATCCACCATAGAAGGCATATTTACACCTAGTAGTAGTTATTCTGATTTCGCAGGTTTTTCCTAACATCCAGGTTCAAAAATCATGAAATTTTCACAGAAACATTCAATTCAAGCGAGTTCTATCCAGCAGAAATGTTATTTTCAGAGCTTCACTCACCGAGACATTCCGTGTTCTAAAAACGTTACATTCATCACGGCTTCGACAAACATTATTTAATGACCGTGAGCATGTGGATTACCGATTTTTCAACCACAATACAAGGCATATTTACACCTAGAAACATTTACTTAGATTTCGCAGGTTTTCCTAACGTCAGTTGCGAAAATCAGGCAGTTTCCGCAGAAAAATTCTCTTGGTGCATGTTCTATCCAATAGACATCTCATTTTCATAGATACCTTCACCGAAACATTCCGTGTTCCGAAAACGGTACATGCTCCACGGATTCAACAAATATTCCCTGCTGAATTCTTAGCATGTGAATTACACATCTTTAATAACCCATTGAAGACATATTGTCACCTTAAAGCATTTACTCAGATTTTGCAGCGTTTTCATAACAACAGTTTCCAAACTGAGGCAGATTTTTCAGTAAAATGCTCCTGGAGCATATTCTAACCAATAAATTTGTAATTTACATAATTTGCTTCACCGTGACATTCCATGTTCCGTACGCGCTACACACATCACGGATTTGACAAACATTCTTAATGAGTTGTGTACATGTGTATTACAAGACTTTCATCCACCATACAAGGCATATTTACACCTAGAAACATTAACTTTGAGTTCACAGATATTTCCTAAAAGGAGTTTCGAAAATCAGGCAGTTTTCAAAGGTAAAAACTGTTGGAGCGTGTTCTAACCAATAGGTATTTTACATAGATGCTCCCACTGTGAAATTACGTGTTTCGAACATGCTACATGCAGAAAAGATACGACAAAAATACACTACAGGGTTGTTTGCATGTATTAAAGGACTTTCTCACTATCGAAGGCATATAGATGCTTAGAAGCATTTTCTGTGATTTCACAGAGCTTTCCAAACGCCAGTTTCGAAAATGAGTCCGATTTCACGGGAAAAATATCTTGGAGCTTGTTCTAACCAATAGACATGTAATTTACATGGATTCGCTCACCGTCAAATTCCGTGTTCCGAACACGTTACATGCATCTCGGATGCGACAAATATTCACTACAGAGCTGTTAGCAAGTGGATTACAGCACTTTCATCCACCATACAAGGCTTACTGACACTTTGAAGAATTTTCTCAGATTTCACACGTTAGTTTGAATGCCAGTTTTGAAAATGAGAAAGATTTGGCCGAAATATGCTCTTGGAGCCAGTTCTACCAAAAAGATAGGTAATTTCCCTACTTTCAATCACCGTGACATTCCGTGTTCTGAACATGTTATATGCACCCCAGATTCAACAAACATTCTTTAATGAGTTGTGGACATGTGTATTAACGAACTATAATCCACCTTACAGTGCATATTTATACATAGATATTTTATTCTGTTTTAGAAGTATTCTCCTAATGTCAGTCTCTAAAATCATGCAGTTTCCACAGAAAAATTTTCTTGGAGCGAGTTCTACCCAATAGACATGCAATTTACATAGAACCCGTCATCTTGAAATTCCGTGTTCCGAAAAACCTACATGACTCACGGATTCGACAAATATTCACTACAGAGTTGTTAGCATAAGGATTACCGATCTTTCATCCACCATAAAAGCCATGTTGACACTTTGAAGCATTTTCTCACATTTCGAAAGTTTTTCCTAATGCCAGTTTTGAAAAGGATGCAGATTTGACAGAAAAATACTCGTGGAGCGAGTACTTCCCAATAGAAATGTAATTTATATAATTTCCCTCACAGTGACATTACATTTTCAGAACCCGCTACATGCATCAAGGTTTCAACAAAATTTATCGAATGAGTTGTGAACATGTATATTACAGAACTTTCAACCAGCATACATGGCATATTTACAACAAGAAACATTAAGTCTGAATTTGCAGCTTTTTCCTAATGCCAGTTTGGAAAATCAGGCCGTTTTCTCAGGGAAAAACTTTTGGAGCGAATTCTAACCAATAGGTGTGTAATTTACATAGATTCCATCACCCGGATTTTCCGTGATACGATCCCACTGCATGCATAACGCTTTCTAAAAATATTCACCACAGATTTGTTTGCATGTGGTTTTACGATCTTGCATCACAATACAAGGCATATTGACACTTTGAAGCATTTTCTCTGCTTTTGCAGAGATTTTCAAACGCCAGGTTCAAAAATGAGGCAGATTTCTCAGAAAAAACTCTTAGAGCTAATTCTACCAAAGAGACATGTATTTTACATAGATTCGCTCACCGTGATATTCTGTGTTCCATACACACTTCACGTATCTCGGATTCGACAAATATTCACTACAGATTAGTTACCATGCGGATTACCGAAATTTCATCCACCATAAAAGGAAGATGTACACCGAGAATCAAGTAAACTGGGTTCGCAGGATTTTCCTAACGCCAGTTTCGATAATCAGGCCGATTTCTCAGGAAAAATCTCTTGGAGTGATTTCTAGCCAAGGGAAATGTAATTTACATAAATTTCCTGGCCTTGAATTTCAGTGTTCTGAATATGTTACATGCATAAAGGATTCGACAAATATTTACTACAAATTTGGTAGCATGTGGATTACCGAAATTTCATCACAATATATTAAATATTGATTCTTAGAAGTATTTTCTCAGATTTTGGAGCGTTTTCTAAACGCCAGTTTCAAAAATGACGAAGTTTTCACTGAAAAAATCTCTCGGAGCGAGTTCTACCCAACAAAGAAGTCATTTACATTGTTTCAATCACCGTGAAATTCCACGTTCTGAACACGGTACATGCACCACGGATTAGAAAAAGATTCTTTAATATGTTGTGAAAATTTGGATTACCGAACTTTCTTGCAACATAAAGGCACATTTAAACCTGCAAATATTTACTCCCTTTTTGCAGCTTTTTCCAAACTTCAGATTCGATAATCATGCAATTTTCGCAGAAAAATTCTCTTCTAGCTCGTTCTACTCAATACAATTGTAATTTACATAGTTTCATTAGCGAGAAATTCCATTTTCAAAAAGCGCTACATGAATCACGGTTTAAAAAGTAATTACTACACTGTTATTAACATGTGGATTACCAGACTTTCATTCACCATTCAAGGCATAATGACACTTAGAAGCATTTTCTCAGATTTCACAGGGTTCTCCTAATGGAAGTTTTCAAAATGAGGCACATTTCGCAGAAAAATCCTCTTCAAGCGAGTTCTACCCAATAGACATGTAACTTACATTGTTTCCTTCACTATGACATTCCGTATTCCAAACACCTTACATGCATCACGAGTTCGACAAATATTCTTTAATCAGTGTGAGCATGTGGATTACCGAACTTTCATCCACCATAGAAGGCATATTTACACCTAGTAGTAGTTATTCTGATTTCGCAGGTTTTTCCTAACATCCAGGTTCAAAAATCATGAAATTTTAACAGAAACATTCAATTCAAGCGAGTTCTATCCAGCAGAAGTGTTATTTTCAGAGCTTCACTCACCGAGACATTCCGTGTTCTAAAAACGTTACATTCATCACGGCTTCGACAAACATTATTTAATGACCGTGAGCATGTGGATTACCGATTTTTCAACCACAATACAAGGCATATTTACACCTAGAAACATTTACTTAGATTTCGCAGGTTTTCCTAACGTCAGTTGCGAAAATCAGGCAGTTTCCGCAGAAAAATTCTCTTGGTGCATGTTCTATCCAATAGACATCTCATTTTCATAGATACCTTCACCGAAACATTCCGTGTTCCGAAAACGGTACATGCTCCACGGATTCAACAAATATTCCCTGCTGAATTCTTAGCATGTGAATTACACATCTTTAATAACCCATTGAAGACATATTGTCACCTTAAAGCATTTACTCAGATTTTGCAGCGTTTTCATAACAACAGTTTCCAAACTGAGGCAGATTTTTCAGTAAAATGCTCCTGGAGCATATTCTAACCAATAAATGTGTAATTTACATAATTTGCTTCACCGTGACATTCCATGTTCCGTACGCGCTACACACATCACGGATTTGACAAACATTCTTAATGAGTTGTGTACATGTGTATTACAAGACTTTCATCCACCATACAAGGCATATTTACACCTAGAAACATTAACTTTGAGTTCACAGATATTTCCTAAAAGGAGTTTCGAAAATCAGGCAGTTTTCAAAGGTAAAAACTGTTGGAGCGTGTTCTAACCAATAGGTATTTTACATAGATGCTCCCACTGTGAAATTACGTGTTTCGAACATGCTACATGCAGAAAAGATACGACAAAAATACACTACAGTGTTGTTTGCATGTATTAAAGGACTTTCTCACTATCGAAGGCATATAGATGCTTAGAAGCATTTTCTGTGATTTCACAGAGCTTTCCAAACGCCAGTTTCGAAAATGAGTCCGATTTCACGGGAAAAATATCTTGGAGCTTGTTCTAACCAATAGACATGTAATTTACATGGATTCGCTCACCGTCAAATTCCGTGTTCCGAACACGTTACATGCATCTCGGATGCGACAAATATTCACTACAGAGTTGTTAGCAAGTGGATTACAGCACTTTCATCCACCATACAAGGCTTACTGACACTTTGAAGAATTTTCTCAGATTTCACACGTTAGTTTGAATGCCAGTTTTGAAAATGAGAAAGATTTGGCCGAAATATGCTCTTGGAGCCAGTTCTACCAAAAAGATAGGTAATTTCCCTACTTTCAATCACCGTGACATTCCGTGTTCTGAACATGTTATATGCACCCCAGATTCAACAAACATTCTTTAATGAGTTGTGGACATGTGTATTAACGAACTATAATCCACCTTACAGTGCATATTTATACATAGATATTTTATTCTGTTTTAGAAGTATTCTCCTAATGTCAGTCTCTAAAATCATGCAGTTTCCACAGAAAAATTTTCTTGGAGCGAGTTCTACCCAATAGACATGCAATTTACATAGAACCCGTCATCTTGAAATTCCGTGTTCCGAAAAACCTACATGACTCACGGATTCGACAAATATTCACTACAGAGTTGTTAGCATAAGGATTACCGATCTTTCATCCACCATAAAAGCCATGTTGACACTTTGAAGCATTTTCTCACATTTCGAAAGTTTTTCCTAATGCCAGTTTTGAAAAGGATGCAGATTTGACAGAAAAATACTCGTGGAGCGAGTACTTCCCAATAGAAATGTAATTTATATAATTTCCCTCACAGTGACATTACATTTTCAGAACCCGCTACATGCATCAAGGTTTCAACAAAATTTATCGAATGAGTTGTGAACATGTATATTACAGAACTTTCAACCAGCATACATGGCATATTTACAACAAGAAACATTAAGTCTGAATTTGCAGCTTTTTCCTAATGCCAGTTTGGAAAATCAGGCCGTTTTCTCAGGGAAAAACTTTTGGAGCGAATTCTAACCAATAGGTGTGTAATTTACATAGATTCCATCACCCGGATTTTCCGTGATACGATCCCACTGCATGCATAACGCTTTCTAAAAATATTCACCACAGATTTGTTTGCATGTGGTTTTACGATCTTGCATCACAATACAAGGCATATTGACACTTTGAAGCATTTTCTCTGCTTTTGCAGAGATTTTCAAACGCCAGGTTCAAAAATGAGGCAGATTTCTCAGAAAAAACTCTTAGAGCTAATTCTACCCAAGAGACATGTATTTTACATAGATTCGCTCACCGTGATATTCTGTGTTCCGAACACACTTCACGTATCTCGGATTCGACAAATATTCACTACAGAGTAGTTAGGATGCGTATTACCGAACTTTCATCCACCATAAAAAGTAGATGTACACCGAGAATCTAGAAATCTGGGATCGCAGGTTTTTCCTAAAGCCAGTTTTGAAAATCAGGCCGATTTCTCAGGAAAAATCTCTTGGAGTGATTTCTAAGCAAGGGAAATGTAATTTACATAAATTCCCTGGCCGTGAAATTCCGTGTTCCGAACTTGTTACATGCATAAAGGATTCGAGAAATATTCACTACAAATTTGTTAGCATGTGGATTACCGAACTTTCATCTCAATACATTGAATATTGATTCTTAGAAGTATTTTCTCAGATTTTGCAGCGTTTTCTAAACGCAAGTTTCAAAAATGATGAAGTTTTCACAGAAAAACCCTCTCGGAGCGAGTTCTACCCAATAGAGAAGTCATTTACATTGTTTCAATCACCGTGAAATTCCACTTTGTGAACACGCTACATCCATCACGGATTAGAAAAAGATTCTTTAATATGTTGTGAAAATGTGGATTACCGAACTTTCTTACAACATAAAGGCACATTTACACCTGCAAATATTTGCTCCATTTTTGCTGCTTTTTCCAAACCTCAAATTCGATAATCATGCAATTTTCGCAGAAAAATTCTCTTCTAGCTCGTTCTACTCAATAGAATTGTAATTTACGTAGTTTCATTACCGTGAAATTCCATTTTCCAAAAATGCTACATGAATCACGGTTGAAAAAATAATTACAACACTGTTATTAACATGTGGATTACCGGACTTTCATTCACCATTCAAGGCATAATTGCACTTAGAAGCATTTTCTCAGATTTAACAAGGTTCTCTTAATGGCAGTTTACAAAATGAGGCACATTTCACAGAAAAATTACCTTCAAGCGAGTTCTACCCAATAGACATGTAACTTACATTGTTTCCTTCACTATGACATTCCGTATTCCAAACACCTTACATGCATCACGAGTTCGACAAATATTCTTTAATCAGTGTGAGCATGTGGATTACCGAACTTTCATCCACCATAGAAGGCATATTTACACCTAGAAGTAGTTATTCTGATTTCGCAGGTTTTTCCTAACATCCAGGTTCAAAAATCATGAAATTTTCACAGAAACATTCAATTCAAGCGAGTTCTATCCAGCAGAAGTGTTATTTTCAGAGCTTCACTCACCGAGACATTCCGTGTTCTAAAAACGTTACATTCATCACGGCTTCGACAAACATTATTTAATGACCGTGAGCATGTGGATTACCGATTTTTCAACCACAATACAAGGCATATTTACACCTAGAAACATTTACTTAGATTTCGCAGGTTTTCCTAACGTCAGTTGCGAAAATCAGGCAGTTTCCGCAGAAAAATTCTCTTGGTGCATGTTCTATCCAATAGACATCTCATTTTCATAGATACCTTCACCGAAACATTCCGTGTTCCGAAAACGGTACATGCTCCACGGATTCAACAAATATTCCCTGCTGAATTCTTAGCATGTGAATTACACATCTTTAATAACCCATTGAAGACATATTGTCACCTTAAAGCATTTACTCAGATTTTGCAGCGTTTTCATAACAACAGTTTCCAAACTGAGGCAGATTTTTCAGTAAAATGCTCCTGGAGCATATTCTAACCAATAAATTTGTAATTTACATAATTTGCTTCACCGTGACATTCCATGTTCCGTACGCGCTACACACATCACGGATTTGACAAACATTCTTAATGAGTTGTGTACATGTGTATTACAAGACTTTCATCCACCATACAAGGCATATTTACACCTAGAAACATTAACTTTGAGTTCACAGATATTTCCTAAAAGGAGTTTCGAAAATCAGGCAGTTTTCAAAGGTAAAAACTGTTGGAGCGTGTTCTAACCAATAGGTATTTTACATAGATGCTCCCACTGTGAAATTACGTGTTTCGAACATGCTACATGCAGAAAAGATACGACAAAAATACACTACAGTGTTGTTTGCATGTATTAAAGGACTTTCTCACTATCGAAGGCATATAGATGCTTAGAAGCATTTTCTGTGATTTCACAGAGCTTTCCAAACGCCAGTTTCGAAAATGAGTCCGATTTCACGGGAAAAATATCTTGGAGCTTGTTCTAACCAATAGACATGTAATTTACATGGATTCGCTCACCGTCAAATTCCGTGTTCCGAACACGTTACATGCATCTCGGATGCGACAAATATTCACTACAGAGCTGTTAGCAAGTGGATTACAGCACTTTCATCCACCATACAAGGCTTACTGACACTTTGAAGAATTTTCTCAGATTTCACACGTTAGTTTGAATGCCAGTTTTGAAAATGAGAAAGATTTGGCCGAAATATGCTCTTGGAGCCAGTTCTACCAAAAAGATAGGTAATTTCCCTACTTTCAATCACCGTGACATTCCGTGTTCTGAACATGTTATATGCACCCCAGATTCAACAAACATTCTTTAATGAGTTGTGGACATGTGTATTAACGAACTATAATCCACCTTACAGTGCATATTTATACATAGATATTTTATTCTGTTTTAGAAGTATTCTCCTAATGTCAGTCTCTAAAATCATGCAGTTTCCACAGAAAAATTTTCTTGGAGCGAGTTCTACCCAATAGACATGCAATTTACATAGAACCCGTCATCTTGAAATTCCGTGTTCCGAAAAACCTACATGACTCACGGATTCGACAAATATTCACTACAGAGTTGTTAGCATAAGGATTACCGATCTTTCATCCACCATAAAAGCCATGTTGACACTTTGAAGCATTTTCTCACATTTCGAAAGTTTTTCCTAATGCCAGTTTTGAAAAGGATGCAGATTTGACAGAAAAATACTCGTGGAGCGAGTACTTCCCAATAGAAATGTAATTTATATAATTTCCCTCACAGTGACATTACATTTTCAGAACCCGCTTCATGCATCAAGGTTTCAACAAAATTTATCGAATGAGTTGTGAACATGTATATTACAGAACTTTCAACCAGCATACATGGCATATTTACAACAAGAAACATTAAGTCTGAATTTGCAGCTTTTTCCTAATGCCAGTTTGGAAAATCAGGCCGTTTTCTCAGGGAAAAACTTTTGGAGCGAATTCTAACCAATAGGTGTGTAATTTACATAGATTCCATCACCCGGATTTTCCGTGATACGATCCCACTGCATGCATAACGCTTTCTAAAAATATTCACCACAGATTTGTTTGCATGTGGTTTTACGATCTTGCATCACAATACAAGGCATATTGACACTTTGAAGCATTTTCTCTGCTTTTGCAGAGATTTTCAAACGCCAGGTTCAAAAATGAGGCAGATTTCTCAGAAAAAACTCTTAGAGCTAATTCTACCAAAGAGACATGTATTTTACATAGATTCGCTCACCGTGATATTCTGTGTTCCATACACACTTCACGTATCTCGGATTCGACAAATATTCACTACAGATTAGTTACCATGCGGATTACCGAAATTTCATCCACCATAAAAGGCAGATGTACACCGAGAATCAAGTAAACTGGGTTCGCAGGATTTTCCTAACGCCAGTTTCGATAATCAGGCCGATTTCTCAGGAAAAATCTCTTGGAGTGATTTCTAGCCAAGGGAAATGTAATTTACATAAATTTCCTGGCCTTGAATTTCAGTGTTCTGAATATGTTACATGCATAAAGGATTCGACAAATATTTACTACAAATTTGGTAGCATGTGGATTACCGAAATTTCATCACAATATATTAAATATTGATTCTTAGAAGTATTTTCTCAGATTTTGGAGCGTTTTCTAAACGCCAGTTTCAAAAATGACGAAGTTTTCACTGAAAAAAACTCTCGGAGCGAGTTCTACCCAACAAAGAAGTCATTTACATTGTTTCAATCACCGTGAAATTCCACGTTCTGAACACGGTACATGCACCACGGATTAGAAAAAGATTCTTTAATATGTTGTGAAAATTTGGATTACCGAACTTTCTTGCAACATAAAGGCACATTTAAACCTGCAAATATTTACTCCCTTTTTGCAGCTTTTTCCAAACTTCAGATTCGATAATCATGCAATTTTCGCAGAAAAATTCTCTTCTAGCTCGTTCTACTCAATACAATTGTAATTTACATAGTTTCATTAGCGAGAAATTCCATTTTCAAAAAGCGCTACATGAATCACGGTTTAAAAAGTAATTACTACACTGTTATTAACATGTGGATTACCAGACTTTCATTCACCATTCAAGGCATAATGACACTTAGAAGCATTTTCTCAGATTTCACAGGGTTCTCCTAATGGAAGTTTTCAAAATGAGGCACATTTCGCAGAAAAATCCTCTTCAAGCGAGTTCTACCCAATAGACATGTAACTTACATTGTTTCCTTCACTATGACATTCCGTATTCCAAACACCTTACATGAATCACGAGTTCGACAAATATTCTTTAATGAGTGTGAGCATGTGGATTACCGAACTTTCATCCACCATACAAGGCTTATTTACACCTAGATGTAGTTATTCTGATTTCGCAGGTTTTTCCTAACATCCAGATTCTAAAATCATGAAATTTTAACAGAAACATTCAATTCAAGCGAGTTCTATCCAGCAGAAGTGTTATTTTCAGAGCTTCACTCAACGAGACATTCCGTGTTCTGAAAACGTTACATTCATCACGGCTTCGACAAACATTATTTAATTACCGTGAGCATGTGGATTACCGATTTTTCAACCACAATACAAGGCATATTTACACCTAGAAACATTTACTTACATTTCGCAGGTTTTCCTAACGTCAGTTGCGAAAATCAGGCAGTTTTCGCAGAAAAATTCTCTTGGTGCTTGTTCTATCCAATAGACATCTCATTTTCATAGATACCTTCACCAAAACATTCCGTGTTCTGAAAACGGTACATGCTCCTCGGATTCAACTAATATTCCCTGGTGAATTCTTAGCATGTGAATTACACATCTTTAATAACCCATTGAAGTCATATTGTCACCTTAAAGCATTTACTCAGATTTTGCAGCATTTTCATAACAACAGTTTCCAAACTGAAGGCAGATTTTTCAGTAAAATACTCCTGGAGCGTATTCTAACCAATAGATATGTAATTTACATAGTTTGCCTCACCGTGACAGTCCATGTTCCGTACGCGCTACACACATCACGGATTTGACAAACATTCTTAATGAGTTGTGTACATGTGTATTACAAGACTTTCATCCACCTTACAAGGCATATTTACACCTAGAAACATTAACTTTGAGTTCACAGATATTTCCTAATAGCAGTTTCGAAAATCAGGCAGTTTTCAAAGGAAAAAACTGTTGGAGCGTGTTCTACCCAATAGATATTTTACATAGATGCTCCCACTGTGAAATTACGTGTTTCGAACATGCTACATGCAGAAAAGATACGACAAAAATACACTACAGGGTTGTTTGCATGTATTAAAGGACTTTCTCACTATCAAAGGCATATAGATGCTTAGAAGAATTTTCTGTGATTTCACAGAGCTTTTCAAACACCAGTTTCGAAAATGAGTCTGATTTCACGGGAAAAAACTCTTGGAGCTTGTTCTAACCAATAGACATGTAATTTAGATGGATTCGCTCACCGTCAAATTCCGTGTTCCGAACACGTTACATGCATCTCGGATGCGACAAATATTCACTACAGAGTTGTTAGCAAGTGGATTACAGCACTTTCATCCACCACACGAGGCTTACTGACACTTTGAAGAATTTTCTCAGATTTCACACTTTAGTTTGAATGCCAGTTTTGAAAATGAGAAAGATTTGGCCGAAATATGCTCTTGGAGCCAGTTCTACCCAAAAGATATTTAATTTCCCTACTTTCAATCACCATGACATTCCGTGTTCTGAACATGTTACATGCACCCCAGATTCAACAAACATTCTTTAATGAGTTGTGGACATGTGTATTAACGAACTATAATCCACCTTACAGTGCATATTTATACATAGATATTTTATTCTCTTTTAGTAGTATCCTCCTAATGTCAGTCTCTAAAATCATGCAGTTTCCACAGAAAAATTTTCTTGGAGCGAGTTCTACCCAATAGACATGCAATTTACATAGAACCCGTCATCTTGAAATTCCGTGTTCCGAAAAAGCTACATGCATCACAGATTCGACAAGTATTCACTACAGAATTGTTAGCATAAGGATTACCGTACTTTCATCCACCATAAAAGCCATGTTGACAATTAGAAGCATTCTCTCAATCTCGAAAGTTTTTCCTAATGCCAGTTTTGAAAAAGAGGCAGGTTTGGCAGAAAAATACTCGTGGAGCGAGTACTTCCCAATAGAAATGTAATTTATATAGTTTCCCTCACAGTGACATTACATTTTCAGAACCCGTTACATGCATCAAGGTTTCAACAAAATTTATCGAATGAGTTGTGAACATGTATATTACAGAACTTTCAACCAGCATACATGGCATATTTACAACAAGAAACATTAAGTCTGAATTTGCAGCTTTTTCCTAATGCCAGTTTGGAAAATCAGGCCGTTTTCTCAGGGAAAAACTTTTGGAGCGAATTCTAACCAATAGGTGTGTAATTTACATAGATTCCATCACCCGGATTTTCCGTGATACGATCCCACTGCATGCATAACGCTTTCTAAAAATATTCACCACAGATTTGTTTGCATGTGGTTTTACGATCTTGCATCACAATACAAGGCATATTGACACTTTGAAGCATTTTCTCTGCTTTTGCAGAGATTTTCAAACGCCAGGTTCAAAAATGAGGCAGATTTCTCAGAAAAAACTCTTAGAACAAATTCTACCCAAGAGACATGTATTTTACATAGATTCGCTCACCGTGATATTCTGTGTTCCGAACACACTTCACGTATCTCGGATTCGACAAATATTCACTACAGAGTAGTTAGGATGCGTATTACCGAACTTTCATCCACCATAAAAAGTAGATGTACACCGAGAATCTAGAAATCTGGGATCGCAGGTTTTTCCTAACGCCAGTTTTGAAAATCAGGCCGATTTCTCAGGAAAAATCTCTTGGAGTGATTTCTAAGCAAGGGAAATGTAATTTACATAAATTCCCTGGCCGTGAAATTCCGTGTTCCGAACTTGTTACATGCATAAAGGATTCGAGAAATATTCACTACAAATTTGTTAGCATGTGGATTACCGAACTTTCATCTCAATACATTGAATATTGATTCTTAGAAGTATTTTCTCAGATTTTGCAGCGTTTTCTAAACGCAAGTTTCAAAAATGATGAAGTTTTCACAGAAAAACCCTCTCGGAGCGAGTTCTACCCAATAGAGAAGTCATTTACATTGTTTCAATCACCGTGAAATTCCACTTTGTGAACACGCTACATCCATCACGGATTAGAAAAAGATTCTTTAATATGTTGTGAAAATGTGGATTACCGAACTTTCTTACAACATAAAGGCACATTTACACCTGCAAATATTTGCTCCATTTTTGCTGCTTTTTCCAAACCTCAAATTCGATAATCATGCAATTTTCGCAGAAAAATTCTCTTCTAGCTCGTTCTACTCAATAGAATTGTAATTTACGTAGTTTCATTACCGTGAAATTCCATTTTCCAAAAATGCTACATGAATCACGGTTGAAAAAATAATTACAACACTGTTATTAACATGTGGATTACCGGACTTTCATTCACCATTCAAGGCATAATTGCACTTAGAAGCATTTTCTCAGATTTAACAAGGTTCTCTTAATGGCAGTTTACAAAATGAGGCACATTTCACAGAAAAATTACCTTCAAGCGAGTTCTACCCAATAGACATGTAACTTACATTGTTTCCTTCACTATGACATTCCGTATTCCAAACACCTTACATGCATCACGAGTTCGACAAATATTCTTTAATCAGTGTGAGCATGTGGATTACCGAACTTTCATCCACCATAGAAGGCATATTTACACCTAGAAGTAGTTATTCTGATTTCGCAGGTTTTTCCTAACATCCAGGTTCAAAAATCATGAAATTTTCACAGAAACATTCAATTCAAGCGAGTTCTATCCAGCAGAAGTGTTATTTTCAGAGCTTCACTCACCGAGACATTCCGTGTTCTAAAAACGTTACATTCATCACGGCTTCGACAAACATTATTTAATGACCGTGAGCATGTGGATTACCGATTTGTCAACCACAATACAAGGCATATTTACACCTAGAAACATTTACTTAGATTTCGCAGGTTTTCCTAACGTCAGTTGCGAAAATCAGGCAGTTTCCGCAGAAAAATTCTCTTGGTGCATGTTCTATCCAATAGACATCTCATTTTCATAGATACCTTCACCGAAACATTCCGTGTTCCGAAAACGGTACATGCTCCACGGATTCAACAAATATTCCCTGCTGAATTCTTAGCATGTGAATTACACATCTTTAATAACCCATTGAAGACATATTGTCACCTTAAAGCATTTACTCAGATTTTGCAGCGTTTTCATAACAACAGTTTCCAAACTGAGGCAGATTTTTCAGTAAAATGCTCCTGGAGCATATTCTAACCAATAAATTTGTAATTTACATAATTTGCTTCACCGTGACATTCCATGTTCCGTACGCGCTACACACATCACGGATTTGACAAACATTCTTAATGAGTTGTGTACATGTGTAGTACAAGACTTTCATCCACCATACAAGGCATATTTACACCTAGAAACATTAACTTTGAGTTCACAGATATTTCCTAAAAGGAGTTTCAAAAATCAGGCAGTTTTCAAAGGTAAAAACTGTTGGAGCGTGTTCTAACCAATAGGTATTTTACATAGATGCTCCCACTGTGAAATTACGTGTTTCGAACATGCTACATGCAGAAAAGATACGACAAAAATACACTACAGTGTTGTTTGCATGTATTAAAGGACTTTCTCACTATCGAAGGCATATAGATGCTTAGAAGCATTTTCTGTGATTTCACAGAGCTTTCCAAACGCCAGTTTCGAAAATGAGTCCGATTTCACGGGAAAAATATCTTGGAGCTTGTTCTAACCAATAGACATGTAATTTACATGGATTCGCTCACCGTCAAATTCCGTGTTCCGAACACGTTACATGCATCTCGGATGCGACAAATATTCACTACAGAGCTGTTAGCAAGTGGATTACAGCACTTTCATCCACCATACAAGGCTTACTGACACTTTGAAGAATTTTCTCAGATTTCACACGTTAGTTTGAATGCCAGTTTTGAAAATGAGAAAGATTTGGCCGAAATATGCTCTTGGAGCCAGTTCTACCAAAAAGATAGGTAATTTCCCTACTTTCAATCACCGTGACATTCCGTGTTCTGAACATGTTATATGCACCCCAGATTCAACAAACATTCTTTAATGAGTTGTGGACATGTGTATTAACGAACTATAATCCACCTTACAGTGCATATTTATACATAGATATTTTATTCTGTTTTAGAAGTATTCTCCTAATGTCAGTCTCTAAAATCATGCAGTTTCCACAGAAAAATTTTCTTGGAGCGAGTTCTACCCAATAGACATGCAATTTACATAGAACCCGTCATCTTGAAATTCCGTGTTCCGAAAAAGCTACATGACTCACGGATTCGACAAATATTCACTACAGAGTTGTTAGCATAAGGATTACCGATCTTTCATCCACCATAAAAGCCATGTTGACACTTTGAAGCATTTTCTCACATTTCGAAAGTTTTTCCTAATGCCAGTTTTGAAAAGGATGCAGATTTGACAGAAAAATACTCGTGGAGCGAGTACTTCCCAATAGAAATGTAATTTATATAATTTCCCTCACAGTGACATTACATTTTCAGAACCCGCTACATGCATCTAGGTTTCAACAAAATTTATCGAATGAGTTGTGAACATGAAGATTACAGAACTTTCATCCACCATACATGGCATATTTACAACAAGAAACATTAAGTCTGAATTTGCAGCTTTTTCCTAATGCCAGTTTGGAAAATCAGGCCGTTTTCTCAGGGAAAAACTTTTGGAGCGAATTCTAACCAATAGGTGTGTAATTTACATAGATTCCATCACCCGGATTTTCCGTGATACGATCCCACTGCATGCATAACGCTTTCTAAAAATATTCACCACAGATTTGTTTGCATGTGGTTTTACGATCTTGCATCACAATACAACGCATATTGACACTTTGAAGCATTTTCTCTGCTTTTGCAGAGATTTTCAAACGCCAGGTTCAAAAATGAGGCAGATTTCTCAGAAAAAACTCTTAGAGCTAATTCTACCAAAGAGACATGTATTTTACATAGATTCGCTCACCGTGATATTCTGTGTTCCGTACACACTTCACGTATCTCGGATTCGACAAATATTCACTACAGAGTAGTTAGGATGCGTATTACCGAACTTTCATCCACCATAAAAAGTAGATGTACACCGAGAATCTAGAAATCTGGGATCGCAGGTTTTTCCTAACGCCAGTTTTGAAAATCAGGCCGATTTCTCAGGAAAAATCTCTTGGAGTGATTTCTAAGCAAGGGAAATGTAATTTACATAAATTCCCTGGCCGTGAAATTCCGTGTTCCGAACTTGTTACATGCATAAAGGATTCGAGAAATATTCACTACAAATTTGTTAGCATGTGGATTACCGAACTTTCATCTCAATACATTGAATATTGATTCTTAGAAGTATTTTCTCAGATTTTGCAGCGTTTTCTAAACGCAAGTTTCAAAAATGATGAAGTTTTCACAGAAAAACCCTCTCGGAGCGAGTTCTACCCAATAGAGAAGTCATTTACATTGTTTCAATCACCGTGAAATTCCACTTTGTGAACACGCTACATCCATCACGGATTAGAAAAAGATTCTTTAATATGTTGTGAAAATGTGGATTACCGAACTTTCTTACAACATAAAGGCACATTTACACCTGCAAATATTTGCTCCATTTTTGCTGCTTTTTCCAAACCTCAAATTCGATAATCATGCAATTTTCGCAGAAAAATTCTCTTCTAGCTCGTTCTACTCAATAGAATTGTAATTTACGTAGTTTCATTACCGTGAAATTCCATTTTCCAAAAATGCTACATGAATCACGGTTGAAAAAATAATTACAACACTGTTATTAACATGTGGATTACCGGACTTTCATTCACCATTCAAGGCATAATTGCACTTAGAAGCATTTTCTCAGATTTAACAAGGTTCTCTTAATGGCAGTTTACAAAATGAGGCACATTTCACAGAAAAATTACCTTCAAGCGAGTTCTACCCAATAGACATGTAACTTACATTGTTTCCTTCACTATGACATTCCGTATTCCAAACACCTTACATGCATCACGAGTTCGACAAATATTCTTTAATCAGTGTGAGCATGTGGATTACCGAACTTTCATCCACCATAGAAGGCATATTTACACCTAGAAGTAGTTATTCTGATTTCGCAGGTTTTTCCTAACATCCAGGTTCAAAAATCATGAAATTTTCACAGAAACATTCAATTCAAGCGAGTTCTATCCAGCAGAAGTGTTATTTTCAGAGCTTCACTCACCGAGACATTCCGTGTTCTAAAAACGTTACATTCATCACGGCTTCGACAAACATTATTTAATGACCGTGAGCATGTGGATTACCGATTTTTCAACCACAATACAAGGCATATTTACACCTAGAAACATTTACTTAGATTTCGCAGGTTTTCCTAACGTCAGTTGCGAAAATCAGGCAGTTTCCGCAGAAAAATTCTCTTGGTGCATGTTCTATCCAATAGACATCTCATTTTCATAGATACCTTCACCGAAACATTCCGTGTTCCGAAAACGGTACATGCTCCACGGATTCAACAAATATTCCCTGCTGAATTCTTAGCATGTGAATTACACATCTTTAATAACCCATTGAAGACATATTGTCACCTTAAAGCATTTACTCAGATTTTGCAGCGTTTTCATAACAACAGTTTCCAAACTGAGGCAGATTTTTCAGTAAAATGCTCCTGGAGCATATTCTAACCAATAAATTTGTAATTTACATAATTTGCTTCACCGTGACATTCCATGTTCCGTACGCGCTACACACATCACGGATTTGACAAACATTCTTAATGAGTTGTGTACATGTGTAGTACAAGACTTTCATCCACCATACAAGGCATATTTACACCTAGAAACATTAACTTTGAGTTCACAGATATTTCCTAAAAGGAGTTTCAAAAATCAGGCAGTTTTCAAAGGTAAAAACTGTTGGAGCGTGTTCTAACCAATAGGTATTTTACATAGATGCTCCCACTGTGAAATTACGTGTTTCGAACATGCTACATGCAGAAAAGATACGACAAAAATACACTACAGTGTTGTTTGCATGTATTAAAGGACTTTCTCACTATCGAAGGCATATAGATGCTTAGAAGCATTTTCTGTGATTTCACAGAGCTTTCCAAACGCCAGTTTCGAAAATGAGTCCGATTTCACGGGAAAAATATCTTGGAGCTTGTTCTAACCAATAGACATGTAATTTACATGGATTCGCTCACCGTCAAATTCCGTGTTCCGAACACGTTACATGCATCTCGGATGCGACAAATATTCACTACAGAGCTGTTAGCAAGTGGATTACAGCACTTTCATCCACCATACAAGGCTTACTGACACTTTGAAGAATTTTCTCAGATTTCACACGTTAGTTTGAATGCCAGTTTTGAAAATGAGAAAGATTTGGCCGAAATATGCTCTTGGAGCCAGTTCTACCAAAAAGATAGGTAATTTCCCTACTTTCAATCACCGTGACATTCCGTGTTCTGAACATGTTATATGCACCCCAGATTCAACAAACATTCTTTAATGAGTTGTGGACATGTGTATTAACGAACTATAATCCACCTTACAGTGCATATTTATACATAGATATTTTATTCTGTTTTAGAAGTATTCTCCTAATGTCAGTCTCTAAAATCATGCAGTTTCCACAGAAAAATTTTCTTGGAGCGAGTTCTACCCAATAGACATGCAATTTACATAGAACCCGTCATCTTGAAATTCCGTGTTCCGAAAAAGCTACATGACTCACGGATTCGACAAATATTCACTACAGAGTTGTTAGCATAAGGATTACCGATCTTTCATCCACCATAAAAGCCATGTTGACACTTTGAAGCATTTTCTCACATTTCGAAAGTTTTTCCTAATGCCAGTTTTGAAAAGGATGCAGATTTGACAGAAAAATACTCGTGGAGCGAGTACTTCCCAATAGAAATGTAATTTATATAATTTCCCTCACAGTGACATTACATTTTCAGAACCCGCTACATGCATCTAGGTTTCAACAAAATTTATCGAATGAGTTGTGAACATGAAGATTACAGAACTTTCATCCACCATACATGGCATATTTACAACAAGAAACATTAAGTCTGAATTTGCAGCTTTTTCCTAATGCCAGTTTGGAAAATCAGGCCGTTTTCTCAGGGAAAAACTTTTGGAGCGAATTCTAACCAATAGGTGTGTAATTTACATAGATTCCATCACCCGGATTTTCCGTGATACGATCCCACTGCATGCATAACGCTTTCTAAAAATATTCACCACAGATTTGTTTGCATGTGGTTTTACGATCTTGCATCACAATACAACGCATATTGACACTTTGAAGCATTTTCTCTGCTTTTGCAGAGATTTTCAAACGCCAGGTTCAAAAATGAGGCAGATTTCTCAGAAAAAACTCTTAGAGCTAATTCTACCAAAGAGACATGTATTTTACATAGATTCGCTCACCGTGATATTCTGTGTTCCGTACACACTTCACGTATCTCGGATTCGACAAATATTCACTACAGATTAGTTACCATGCGGATTACCGAAATTTCATCCACCATAAAAGGCAGATGTACACCGAGAATCAAGTAAACTGGGTTCGCAGGATTTTCCTAACGCCAGTTTCGATAATCAGGCCGATTTCTCAGGAAAAATCTCTTGGAGTGATTTCTAGCCAAGGGAAATGTAATTTACATAAATTTCCTGGCCTTGAATTTCAGTGTTCTGAATATGTTACATGCATAAAGGATTCGACAAATATTTACTACAAATTTGGTAGCATGTGGATTACCGAAGTTTCATCACAATATATTAAATATTGATTCTTAGAAGTATTTTCTCAGATTTTGGAGCGTTTTCTAAACGCCAGTTTCAAAAATGACGAAGTTTTCACTGAAAAAAACTCTCGGAGCGAGTTCTACCCAACAAAGAAGTCATTTACATTGTTTCAATCACCGTGAAATTCCACGTTCTGAACACGGTACATGCACCACGGATTAGAAAAAGATTCTTTAATATGTTGTGAAAATTTGGATTACCGAACTTTCTTGCAACATAAAGGCACATTTAAACCTGCAAATATTTACTCCCTTTTTGCAGCTTTTTCCAAACTTCAGATTCGATAATCATGCAAATTTCGCAGAAAAATTCTCTTCTAGCTCGTTCTACTCAATACAATTGTAATTTACATAGTTTCATTAGCGAGAAATTCCATTTTCAAAACGCGCTACATGAATCACGGTTTAAAAAGTAATTACTACACTGTTATTAACATGTGGATTACCAGACTTTCATTCACCATTCAAGGCATAATGACACTTAGAAGCATTTTCTCAGATTTCACAGGGTTCTCCTAATGGAAGTTTTCAAAATGAGGCACATTTCGCAGAAAAATCCTCTTCAAGCGAGTTCTACCCAATAGACATGTAACTTACATTGTTTCCTTCACTATGACATTCCATATTCCAAACACCTTACATGAATCACGAGTTCGACAAATATTCTTTAATGAGTGTGAGCATGTGGATTACCGAACTTTCATCCACCATACAAGGCTTATTTACACCTAGATGTAGTTATTCTGATTTCGCAGGTTTTTCCTAACATCCAGATTCTAAAATCATGAAATTTTAACAGAAACATTCAATTCAAGCGAGTTCTATCCAGCAGAAGTGTTATTTTCAGAGCTTCACTCAACGAGACATTCCGTGTTCTGAAAAGGTTACATTCATCACGGCTTCGACAAACATTATTTAATTACCGTGAGCATGTGGATTACCGATTTTTCAACCACAATACAAGGCATATTTACACCTAGAAACATTTACTTACATTTCGCAGGTTTTCCTAACGTCAGTTGCGAAAATCAGGCAGTTTTCGCAGAAAAATTCTCTTGGTGCTTGTTCTATCCAATAGACATCTCATTTTCATAGATACCTTCACCAAAACATTCCGTGTTCTGAAAACGGTACATGCTCCTCGGATTCAACTAATATTCCCTGGTGAATTCTTAGCATGTGAATTACACATCTTTAATAACCCATTGAAGTCATATTGTCACCTTAAAGCATTTACTCAGATTTTGCAGCATTTTCATAACAACAGTTTCCAAACTGAGGCAGATTTTTCAGTAAAATGCTCCTGGAGCATATTCTAACCAATAAATGTGTAATTTACATAATTTGCTTCACCGTGACATTCCATGTTCCGTACGCGCTACACACATCACGGATTTGACAAACATTCTTAATGAGTTGTGTACATGTGTATTACAAGACTTTCATCCACCATACAAGGCATATTTACACCTAGAAACATTAACTTTGAGTTCACAGATATTTCCTAAAAGGAGTTTCGAAAATCAGGCAGTTTTCAAAGGTAAAAACTGTTGGAGCGTGTTCTACCCAATAGGTATTTTACATAGATGCTCCCACTGTGAAATTACGTGTTTCGAACATGCTACATGCAGAAAAGATACGACAAAAATACACTACAGTGTTGTTTGCATGTATTAAAGGACTTTCTCACTATCGAAGGCATATAGATGCTTAGAAGCATTTTCTGTGATTTCACAGAGCTTTCCAAACGCCAGTTTCGAAAATGAGTCCGATTTCACGGGAAAAATATCTTGGAGCTTGTTCTAACCAATAGACATGTAATTTACATGGATTCGCTCACCGTCAAATTCCGTGTTCCGAACACGTTACATGCATCTCGGATGCGACAAATATTCACTACAGAGCTGTTAGCAAGTGGATTACAGCACTTTCATCCACCACACGAGGCTTACTGACACTTTGAAGAATTTTCTCAGATTTCACACTTTAGTTTGAATGCCAGTTTTGAAAATGAGAAAGATTTGGCCGAAATATGCTCTTGGAGCCAGTTCTACCCAAAAGATAGGTAATTTCCCTACTTTCAATCACCATGACATTCCATGTTCTGAACATGTTACATGCACCCCAGATTCAACAAACATTCTTTAATGAGTTGTGGACATGTGTATTAACGAACTATAATCCACCTTACAGTGCATATTTATACATAGATATTTTATTCTCTTTTAGTAGTATCCTCCTAATGTCAGTCTCTAAAATCATGCAGTTTCCACAGAAAAATTTTCTTGGAGCGAGTTCTACCCAATAGACATGCAATTTACATAGAACCCGTCATCTTGAATTTCCGTGTTCCGAAAAAGCTACATGCATCACAGATTCGACAAGTATTCACTACAGAATTGTTAGCATAAGGATTACCGTACTTTCATCCACCATAAAAGCCATGTTGACAATTAGAAGCATTCTCTCAATCTCGAAAGTTTTTCCTAATGCCAGTTTTGAAAAAGAGGCAGGTTTGGCAGAAAAATACTCGTGGAGCGAGTACTTCCCAATAGAAATGTAATTTATATAGTTTCCCTCACAGTGACATTACATTTTCAGAACCCGTTACATGCATCAAGGTTTCAACAAAATTTATCGAATGAGTTGTGAACATGTATATTACAGAACTTTCAACCAGCATACATGGCATATTTACAACAAGAAACATTAAGTCTGAATTTGCAGCTTTTTCCTAATGCCAGTTTGGAAAATCAGGCCGTTTTCTCAGGGAAAAACTTTTGGAGCGAATTCTAACCAATAGGTGTGTAATTTACATAGATTCCATCACCCGGATTTTCCGTGATACGATCCCACTGCATGCATAACGCTTTCTAAAAATATTCACCACAGATTTGTTTGCATGTGGTTTTACGATCTTGCATCACAATACAAGGCATATTGACACTTTGAAGCATTTTCTCTTCTTTTGCAGAGATTTTCAAACGCCAGGTTCAAAAATGAGGCAGATTTCTCAGAAAAAACTCTTAGAACAAATTCTACCCAAGAGACATGTATTTTACATAGATTCGCTCACCGTGATATTCTGTGTTCCGAACACACTTCACGTATCTCGGATTCGACAAATATTCACTACAGAGTAGTTAGGATGCGTATTACCGAACTTTCATCCACCATAAAAAGTAGATGTACACCGAGAATCTAGAAATCTGGGATCGCAGGTTTTTCCTAACGCCAGTTTTGAAAATCAGGCCGATTTCTCAGGAAAAATCTCTTGGAGTGATTTCTAAGCAAGGGAAATGTAATTTACATAAATTCCCTGGCCGTGAAATTCCGTGTTCCGAACTTGTTACATGCATAAAGGATTCGAGAAATATTCACTACAAATTTGTTAGCATGTGGATTACCGAACTTTCATCTCAATACATTGAATATTGATTCTTAGAAGTATTTTCTCAGATTTTGCAGCGTTTTCTAAACGCAAGTTTCAAAAATGATGAAGTTTTCACAGAAAAACCCTCTCGGAGCGAGTTCTACCCAATAGAGAAGTCATTTACATTGTTTCAATCACCGTGAAATTCCACTTTGTGAACACGCTACATCCATCACGGATTAGAAAAAGATTCTTTAATATGTTGTGAAAATGTGGATTACCGAACTTTCTTACAACATAAAGGCACATTTACACCTGCAAATATTTGCTCCCTTTTTGCTGCTTTTTCCAAACCTCAAATTCGATAATCATGCAATTTTCGCAGAAAAATTCTCTTCTAGCTCGTTCTACTCAATAGAATTGTAATTTACGTAGTTTCATTACCGTGAAATTCCATTTTCCAAAAATGCTACATGAATCACGGTTGAAAAAATAATTACAACACTGTTATTAACATGTGGATTACCGGACTTTCATTCACCATTCAAGGCATAATTGCACTTAGAAGCATTTTCTCAGATTTAACAAGGTTCTCTTAATGGCAGTTTACAAAATGAGGCACATTTCACAGAAAAATTACCTTCAAGCGAGTTCTACCCAATAGACATGTAACTTACATTGTTTCCTTCACTATGACATTCCGTATTCCAAACACCTTACATGCATCACGAGTTCGACAAATATTCTTTAATCAGTGTGAGCATGTGGATTACCGAACTTTCATCCACCATAGAAGGCATATTTGCACCTAGAAGTAGTTATTCTGATTTCGCAGGTTTTTCCTAACATCCAGGTTCAAAAATCATGAAATTTTCACAGAAACATTCAATTCAAGCGAGTTCTATCCAGCAGAAGTGTTATTTTCAGAGCTTCACTCACCGAGACATTCCGTGTTCTAAAAACGTTACATTCATCACGGCTTCGACAAACATTATTTAATGACTGTGAGCATGTGGATTACCGATTTTTCAACCACAATACAAGGCATATTTACACCTAGAAACATTTACTTAGATTTCGCAGGTTTTCCTAACGTCAGTTGCGAAAATCAGGCAGTTTCCGCAGAAAAATTCTCTTGGTGCATGTTCTATCCAATAGACATCTCATTTTCATAGATACCTTCACCGAAACATTCCGTGTTCCGAAAACGGTACATGCTCCACGGATTCAACAAATATTCCCTGCTGAATTCTTAGCATGTGAATTACACATCTTTAATAACCCATTGAAGACATATTGTCACCTTAAAGCATTTACTCAGATTTTGCAGCGTTTTCATAACAACAGTTTCCAAACTGAGGCAGAGTTTTCAGTAAAATGCTCCTGGAGCATATTCTAACCAATAAATGTGTAATTTACATAATTTGCTTCACCGTGACATTCCATGTTCCGTACGCGCTACACACATCACGGATTTGACAAACATTCTTAATGAGTTGTGTACATGTGTATTACAAGACTTTCATCCACCATACAAGGCATATTTACACCTAGAAACATTAACTTTGAGTTCACAGATATTTCCTAAAAGGAGTTTCGAAAATCAGGCAGTTTTCAAAGGTAAAAACTGTTGGAGCGTGTTCTACCCAATAGGTATTTTACATAGATGCTCCCACTGTGAAATTACGTGTTTCGAACATGCTACATGCAGAAAAGATACGACAAAAATACACTACAGTGTTGTTTGCATGTATTAAAGGACTTTCTCACTATCGAAGGCATATAGATGCTTAGAAGCATTTTCTGTGATTTCACAGAGCTTTCCAAACGCCAGTTTCGAAAATGAGTCCGATTTCACGGGAAAAATATCTTGGAGCTTGTTCTAACCAATAGACATGTAATTTACATGGATTCGCTCACCGTCAAATTCCGTGTTCCGAACACGTTACATGCATCTCGGATGCGACAAATATTCACTACAGAGCTGTTAGCAAGTGGATTACAGCACTTTCATCCACCACACGAGGCTTACTGACACTTTGAAGAATTTTCTCAGATTTCACACTTTAGTTTGAATGCCAGTTTTGAAAATGAGAAAGATTTGGCCGAAATATGCTCTTGGAGCCAGTTCTACCCAAAAGATAGGTAATTTCCCTACTTTCAATCACCATGACATTCCGTGTTCTGAACATGTTACATGCACCCCAGATTCAACAAACATTCTTTAATGAGTTGTGGACATGTGTATTAACGAACTATAATCCACCTTACAGTGCATATTTATACATAGATATTTTATTCTCTTTTAGTAGTATCCTCCTAATGTCAGTCTCTAAAATCATGCAGTTTCCACAGAAAAATTTTCTTGGAGCGAGTTCTACCCAATAGACATGCAATTTACATAGAACCCATCATCTTGAAATTCCGTGTTCCGAAAAAGCTACATGCATCACAGATTCGACAAGTATTCACTACAGAATTGTTAGCATAAGGATTACCGTACTTTCATCCACCATAAAAGCCATGTTGACAATTAGAAGCATTCTCTCAATCTCGAAAGTTTTTCCTAATGCCAGTTTTGAAAAAGAGGCAGGTTTGGCAGAAAAATACTCGTGGAGCGAGTACTTCCCAATAGAAATGTAATTTATATAGTTTCCCTCACAGTGACATTACATTTTCAGAACCCGTTACATGCATCAAGGTTTCAACAAAATTTATCGAATGAGTTGTGAACATGTATATTACAGAACTTTCAACCAGCATACATGGCATATTTACAACAAGAAACATTAAGTCTGAATTTGCAGCTTTTTCCTAATGCCAGTTTGGAAAATCAGGCCGTTTTCTCAGGGAAAAACTTTTGGAGCGAATTCTAACCAATAGGTGTGTAATTTACATAGATTCCATCACCCGGATTTTCCGTGATACGATCCCACTGCATGCATAACGCTTTCTAAAAATATTCACCACAGATTTGTTTGCATGTGGTTTTACGATCTTGCATCACAATACAAGGCATATTGACACTTTGAAGCATTTTCTCTGCTTTTGCAGATATTTTCAAACGCCAGGTTCAAAAATGAGGCAGATTTCTCAGAAAAAACTCTTAGAACAAATTCTACCCAAGAGACATGTATTTTACATAGATTCGCTCACCGTGATATTCTGTGTTCCGAACACACTTCACGTATCTCGGATTCGACAAATATTCACTACAGAGTAGTTAGGATGCGTATTACCGAACTTTCATCCACCATAAAAAGTAGATGTACACCGAGAATCTAGAAATCTGGGATCGCAGGTTTTTCCTAACGCCAGTTTTGAAAATCAGGCCGATTTCTCAGGAAAAATCTCTTGGAGTGATTTCTAAGCAAGGGAAATGTAATTTACATAAATTCCCTGGCCGTGAAATTCCGTGTTCCGAACTTGTTACATGCATAAAGGATTCGAGAAATATTCACTACAAATTTGTTAGCATGTGGATTACCGAACTTTCATCTCAATACATTGAATATTGATTCTTAGAAGTATTTTCTCAGATTTTGCAGCGTTTTCTAAACGCAAGTTTCAAAAATGATGAAGTTTTCACAGAAAAACCCTCTCGGAGCGAGTTCTACCCAATAGAGAAGTCATTTACATTGTTTCAATCACCGTGAAATTCCACTTTGTGAACACGCTACATCCATCACGGATTAGAAAAAGATTCTTTAATATGTTGTGAAAATGTGGATTACCGAACTTTCTTACAACATAAAGGCACATTTACACCTGCAAATATTTGCTCCATTTTTGCTGCTTTTTCCAAACCTCAAATTCGATAATCATGCAATTTTCGCAGAAAAATTCTCTTCTAGCTCGTTCTACTCAATAGAATTGTAATTTACGTAGTTTCATTACCGTGAAATTCCATTTTCCAAAAATGCTACATGAATCACGGTTGAAAAAATAATTACAACACTGTTATTAACATGTGGATTACCGGACTTTCATTCACCATTCAAGGCATAATTGCACTTAGAAGCATTTTCTCAGATTTAACAAGGTTCTCTTAATGGCAGTTTACAAAATGAGGCACATTTCACAGAAAAATTACCTTCAAGCGAGTTCTACCCAATAGACATGTAACTTACATTGTTTCCTTCACTATGACATTCCGTATTCCAAACACCTTACATGCATCACGAGTTCGACAAATATTCTTTAATCAGTGTGAGCATGTGGATTACCGAACTTTCATCCACCATAGAAGGCATATTTACACCTAGAAGTAGTTATTCTGATTTCGCAGGTTTTTCCTAACATCCAGGTTCAAAAATCATGAAATTTTCACAGAAACATTCAATTCAAGAGAGTTCTATCCAGCAGAAGTGTTATTTTCAGAGCTTCACTCACCGAGACATTCCGTGTTCTAAAAACGTTACATTCATCACGGCTTCGACAAACATTATTTAATGACTGTGAGCATGTGGATTACCGATTTTTCAACCACAATACAAGGCATATTTACACCTAGAAACATTTACTTAGATTTCGCAGGTTTTCCTAACGTCAGTTGCGAAAATCAGGCAGTTTCCGCAGAAAAATTCTCTTGGTGCATGTTCTATCCAATAGACATCTCATTTTCATAGATACCTTCACCGAAACATTCCGTGTTCCGAAAACGGTACATGCTCCACGGATTCAACAAATATTCCCTGCTGAATTCTTAGCATGTGAATTACACATCTTTAATAACCCATTGAAGACATATTGTCACCTTAAAGCATTTACTCAGATTTTGCAGCGTTTTCATAACAACAGTTTCCAAACTGAGGCAGATTTTTCAGTAAAATGCTCCTGGAGCATATTCTAACCAATAAATGTGTAATTTACATAATTTGCTTCACCGTGACATTCCATGTTCCGTACGCGCTACACACATCACGGATTTGACAAACATTCTTAATGAGTTGTATACATGTGTATTACAAGACTTTCATCCACCTTACAAGGCATATTTACACCTAGAAACATTTACTTTGAGTTCACAGATATTTCCTAATAGCAGTTTCGAAAATCAGGCAGTTTTCAAAGGAAAAAACTGTTGGAGCGTGTTCTACCCAATAGATATTTTACATAGATGCTCCCACTGTGAAATTACGTGTTTCGAACATGCTACATGCAGAAAAGATACGACAAAAATACACTACAGGGTTGTTTGCATGTATTAAAGGACTTTCTCACTATCGAAGGCATATAGATGCTTAGAAGCATTTTCTGTGATTTCACAGAGCTTTTCAAACACCAGTTTCGAAAATGAGTCCGATTTCACGGGAAAAAACTCTTGGAGCTTGTTCTAACCAATAGACATGTAATTTAGATGGATTCGCTCACCGTCAAATTCCGTGTTCCGAACACGTTACATGCATCTCGGATGCGACAAATATTCACTACAGAGTTGTTAGCAAGTGGATTACAGCACTTTCATCCACCACACAAGGCTTACTGACACTTTGAAGAATTTTCTCAGATTTCACACTTTAGTTTGAATGCCAGTTTTGAAAATGAGAAAGATTTGGCCGAAATATGCTCTTGGAGCCAGTTCTACCCAAAAGATAGGTAATTTCCCTACTTTCAATCACCATGACATTCCGTGTTCTGAACATGTTACATGCACCCCAGATTCAACAAACATTCTTTAATGAGTTGTGGACATGTGTATTAACGAACTATAATCCACCTTACAGTGCATATTTATACATAGATATTTTATTCTCTTTTAGTAGTATCCTCCTAATGTCAGTCTCTAAAATCATGCAGTTTCCACAGAAAAATTTTCTTGGAGCGAGTTCTACCCAATAGACATGCAATTTACATAGAACCCGTCATCTTGAAATTCCGTGTTCCGAAAAAGCTACATGCATCACAGATTCGACAAGTATTCACTACAGAATTGTTAGCATAAGGATTACCGTACTTTCATCCACCATAAAAGCCATGTTGACAATTAGAAGCATTCTCTCAATCTCGAAAGTTTTTCCTAATGCCAGTTTTGAAAAAGAGGCAGGTTTGGCAGAAAAATACTCGTGGAGCGAGTACTTCCCAATAGAAATGTAATTTATATAGTTTCCCTCACAGTGATATTACATTTTCAGAACCCGTTACATGCATCAAGGTTTCAACAAAATTTATCGAATGAGTTGTGAACATGTATATTACAGAACTTTCAACCAGCATACATGGCATATTTACAACAAGAAACATTAAGTCTGAATTTGCAGCTTTTTCCTAATGCCAGTTTGGAAAATCAGGCCGTTTTCTCAGGGAAAAACTTTTGGAGCGAATTCTAACCAATAGGTGTGTAATTTACATAGATTCCATCACCCGGATTTTCCGTGATACGATCCCACTGCATGCATAACGCTTTCTAAAAATATTCACCACAGATTTGTTTGCATGTGGTTTTACGATCTTGCATCACAATACAAGGCATATTGACACTTTGAAGCATTTTCTCTGCTTTTGCAGAGATTTTCAAACGCCAGGTTCAAAAATGAGGCAGATTTCTCAGAAAAAACTCTTAGAACAAATTCTACCCAAGAGACATGTATTTTACATAGATTCGCTCACCGTGATATTCTGTGTTCCGAACACACTTCACGTATCTCGGATTCGACAAATATTCACTACAGAGTAGTTAGGATGCGTATTACCGAACTTTCATCCACCATAAAAAGTAGATGTACACCGAGAATCTAGAAATCTGGGATCGCAGGTTTTTCCTAAAGCCAGTTTTGAAAATCAGGCCGATTTCTCAGGAAAAATCTCTTGGAGTGATTTCTAAGCAAGGGAAATGTAATTTACATAAATTCCCTGGCCGTGAAATTCCGTGTTCCGAACTTGTTACATGCATAAAGGATTCGAGAAATATTCACTACAAATTTGTTAGCATGTGGATTACCGAACTTTCATCTCAATACATTGAATATTGATTCTTAGAAGTATTTTCTCAGATTTTGCAGCGTTTTCTAAACGCAAGTTTCAAAAATGATGAAGTTTTCACAGAAAAACCCTCTCGGAGCGAGTTCTACCCAATAGAGAAGTCATTTACATTGTTTCAATCACCGTGAAATTCCACTTTGTGAACACGCTACATCCATCACGGATTAGAAAAAGATTCTTTAATATGTTGTGAAAATTTGGATTACCGAACTTTCTTACAACATAAAGGCACATTTACACCTGCAAATATTTGCTCCATTTTTGCTGCTTTTTCCAAACCTCAAATTCGATAATCATGCAATTTTCGCAGAAAAATTCTCTTCTAGCTCGTTCTACTCAATAGAATTGTAATTTACGTAGTTTCATTACCGTGAAATTCCATTTTCCAAAAATGCTACATGAATCACGGTTGAAAAAATAATTACAACACTGTTATTAACATGTGGATTACCGGACTTTCATTCACCATTCAAGGCATAATTGCACTTAGAAGCATTTTCTCAGATTTAACAAGGTTCTCTTAATGGCAGTTTACAAAATGAGGCACATTTCACAGAAAAATTACCTTCAAGCGAGTTCTACCCAATAGACATGTAACTTACATTGTTTCCTTCACTATGACATTCCGTATTCCAAACACCTTACATGCATCACGAGTTCGACAAATATTCTTTAATCAGTGTGAGCATGTGGATTACCGAACTTTCATCCACCATAGAAGGCATATTTACACCTAGAAGTAGTTATTCTGATTTCGCAGGTTTTTCCTAACATCCAGGTTCAAAAATCATGAAATTTTCACAGAAACATTCAATTCAAGAGAGTTCTATCCAGCAGAAGTGTTATTTTCAGAGCTTCACTCACCGAGACATTCCGTGTTCTAAAAACGTTACATTCATCACGGCTTCGACAAACATTATTTAATGACTGTGAGCATGTGGATTACCGATTTTTCAACCACAATACAAGGCATATTTACACCTAGAAACATTTACTTAGATTTCGCAGGTTTTCCTAACGTCAGTTGCGAAAATCAGGCAGTTTCCGCAGAAAAATTCTCTTGGTGCATGTTCTATCCAATAGACATCTCATTTTCATAGATACCTTCACCGAAACATTCCGTGTTCCGAAAACGGTACATGCTCCACGGATTCAACAAATATTCCCTGCTGAATTCTTAGCATGTGAATTACACATCTTTAATAACCCATTGAAGACATATTGTCACCTTAAAGCATTTACTCAGATTTTGCAGCGTTTTCATAACAACAGTTTCCAAACTGAGGCAGATTTTTCAGTAAAATGCTCCTGGAGCATATTCTAACCAATAAATGTGTAATTTACATAATTTGCTTCACCGTGACATTCCATGTTCCGTACGCGCTACACACATCACGGATTTGACAAACATTCTTAATGAGTTGTGTACATGTGTATTACAAGACTTTCATCCACCATACAAGGCATATTTACACCTAGAAACATTAACTTTGAGTTCACAGATATTTCCTAAAAGGAGTTTCGAAAATCAGGCAGTTTTCAAAGGTAAAAACTGTTGGAGCGTGTTCTACCCAATAGGTATTTTACATAGATGCTCCCACTGTGAAATTACGTGTTTCGAACATGCTACATGCAGAAAAGATACGACAAAAATACACTACAGTGTTGTTTGCATGTATTAAAGGACTTTCTCACTATCGAAGGCATATAGATGCTTAGAAGCATTTTCTGTGATTTCACAGAGCTTTCCAAACGCCAGTTTCGAAAATGAGTCCGATTTCACGGGAAAAATATCTTGGAGCTTGTTCTAACCAATAGACATGTAATTTACATGGATTCGCTCACCGTCAAATTCCGTGTTCCAAACACGTTACATGCATCTCGGATGCGACAAATATTCACTACAGAGCTGTTAGCAAGTGGATTACAGCACTTTCATCCACCATACAAGGCTTACTGACACTTTGAAGAATTTTCTCAGATTTCACACGTTAGTTTGAATGCCAGTTTTGAAAATGAGAAAGATTTGGCCGAAATATGCTCTTGGAGCCAGTTCTACCAAAAAGATAGGTAATTTCCCTACTTTCAATCACCGTGACATTCCGTGTTCTGAACATGTTATATGCACCCCAGATTCAACAAACATTCTTTAATGAGTTGTGGACATGTGTATTAACGAACTATAATCCACCTTACAGTGCATATTTATACATAGATATTTTATTCTGTTTTAGAAGTATTCTCCTAATGTCAGTCTCTAAAATCATGCAGTTTCCACAGAAAAATTTTCTTGGAGCGAGTTCTACCCAATAGACATGCAATTTACATAGAACCCGTCATCTTGAAATTCCGTGTTCCGAAAAAGCTACATGACTCACGGATTCGACAAATATTCACTACAGAGTTGTTAGCATAAGGATTACCGATCTTTCATCCACCATAAAAGCCATGTTGACACTTTGAAGCATTTTCTCACATTTCGAAAGTTTTTCCTAATGCCAGTTTTGAAAAGGATGCAGATTTGACAGAAAAATACTCGTGGAGCGAGTACTTCCCAATAGAAATGTAATTTATATAATTTCCCTCACAGTGACATTACATTTTCAGAACCCGCTACATGCATCAAGGTTTCAACAAAATTTATCGAATGAGTTGTGAACATGTATATTACAGAACTTTCAACCAGCATACATGGCATATTTACAACAAGAAACATTAAGTCTGAATTTGCAGCTTTTTCCTAATGCCAGTTTGGAAAATCAGGCCGTTTTCTCAGGGAAAAACTTTTGGAGCGAATTCTAACCAATAGGTGTGTAATTTACATAGATTCCATCACCCGGATTTTCCGTGATACGATCCCACTGCATGCATAACGCTTTCTAAAAATATTCACCACAGATTTGTTTGCATGTGGTTTTACGATCTTGCATCACAATACAAGGCATATTGACACTTTGAAGCATTTTCTCTGCTTTTGCAGAGATTTTCAAACGCCAGGTTCAAAAATGAAACAGATTTCTCAGAAAAAACTCTTAGAGCATATTCTACCCAAGAGACATGTATTTTACATAGATTCGCTCACCGTGATATTCTGTGTTCCGAACACACTTCACGTATCTCGGATTCGACATATATTCACTACAGATTAGTTAGCATGCGGATTACCGAACTTTCATCCACCATAAAAGGCAGATGTACACCGAGAATCAAGTAAACTGGGTTCGCAGGTTTTTCCTAACGCCAGTTTCGAAAATCAGGCCGATTTCTCAGGAAAAATCTCTTGGAGTGAATTCTAGCCAAGGGAAATGTAATTTACATAAATTCCCTGGCCTTGAATTTCCGTGTTCTGAATATGTTACATGCATAAAGGATTCGACAAATATTCACTACAAATTTGTTAGCATGTGGATTACCGAACTTTCATCACAAAACATTAAATATTGATTCTTAGAAGAATTTTCTCAGATTTTGGAGCGTTTTCTAAACGCCAGTTTCAAAAATGACGAAGTTTTCACAGAAAAACACTCTCGGAGCGAGTTCTACCCAACAAAGAAGTCATTTACATTGTTTCAATCACCGTGAAATTCCACGTTCTGAACACGGTACATGCACCACGGATTAGAAAAAGATTCTTTAATATGTTGTGAAAATTTGGATTACCGAACTTTCTTGCAACATAAAGGCACATTTAAACCTGCAAATATTTACTCCCTTTTTGCAGCTTTTTCCAAAATTCAGATTCGATAATCATGCAATTTTCGCAGAAAAATTCTCTTCTAGCTCGTTCTACTCAATAGAATTGTAATTTACATAGTTTCATTACCGTGAAATTTCATTTTCCAAAAGCGCTACATGAATCACGGTTTAAAAAATAATTACTACACTGTTATTAACATGTGGATTACCAGACTTTCATTCACCATTCAAGGCATAATGACACTTAGAAGCATTTTCTCAGATTTCACAGGGTTCTCCTAATGGCAGTTTTCAAAATGAGGCACATTTCGCAGAAATATTCTCTTCAAGCGAGTTCTACCCAATAGACATGTAACTTACATTGTTTCCTTCACTATGACATTCCGTATTGCAAACACCTTACATGCAGCACGAGTTCGACAAATATTCTTTAATGAGTGTGAGCATGTGGATTACCGAACTTTCATCCACCATAAAAGGCTTATTTACACCTAGAAGTAGTTATTCTGATTTCGCAGGTTTTTCCTAACATCCAGGTTCAAAAATCATGAAATTTTCACAGAAACATTCAATTCAAGCGAGTTCTATCCAGCAGAAATGTTATTTTCAGAGCTCCACTCACCGAGACATTCCGTGTTCTGAAAATGTTACATTCATCACGGCTTTGACAAACATTATTTAATGACCGTGAGCATGTGGATTACCGATTTTTCAACCACAATACAAGGCATATTTACACCTAGAAACATTTACTTACATTTCGCAGGTTTTCATAACGTCAGTTGCGAAAATCAGGCAGTTTTCGCAGAAAAATTCTCTTGGTGCATGTTCTATCCAATAGACATCTCATTTTCATAGATACCTTCACCGAAACATTCCGTGTTCTGAAAACGGTACATGCTTCACGGATTCAACTAATATTCCCTGGTGAATTCGTAGCATGTGAATTACACATCTTTAATAACCCATTGAAGACATATTGTCACCTTAAAGCATTTACTCAGATTTTGCAGCATTTTCATAACAACAGTTTCCAAACTGAGGCAGATTTTTCAGTAAAATGCTCCTGGAGCGTATTCTAACCAATAGATATGTAATTTACATAGTTTGCCTCACCTTGAGATTCCATGTTCCGTACGCGCTACACACATCACGGATTTGACAAACATTCTTAATGAGTTGTGTACATGTGTATTACAAGAGTTTCATCCACCATACAAGGCATATTTACACCTAGAAACATTTACTTTGAGTTCACAGATATTTCCTAATAGCAGTTTCGAAAATCAGGCAGTTTTCAAAGGAAAAAAATGTTGGAGCGTGTTCTACCCAATAGATATTTTACATAGATGCTCCCACTGTGAAATTATGTGTTTCGAACATGCTACATGCAGAAAAGATACGACAAAAATACACTACAGAGTTGTTTGCATGTAGTAAAGGACTTTCTCACTATCGAAGGCATATAGATGCTTAGAAGCATTTTCTGTGATTTCACAGAGCTTTCCAAACGCCAGTTTCGAAAATGAGTCAGATTTCACGGGAAAAAACTCTTGGAGCTTGTTCTAACCAATAGACATGTAATTTACATGGATTCGCTCACCGTCAAATTCCGTGTTCCGAACACGCTACATGCATCTCGGATGCGACAAATATTCACTACACAGTTGTTAGCAAGTGGATTACAGCACTTTCATCCACCATACAAGGCTTACTGACACTTTGAAGAATTTTCTCAGATTTCACACTTTAGTTTGATTGCCAGTTTTGAAAATGAGAAAGATTTGGCCAAAATATGCTCTTGGAGCCAGTTCTACCCAAAAGATAGGTAATTTCCCTACTTTCAATCACCATGACATTCCGTGTTCTGAACATGTTACATGCACCCCAGTTTCAACAAACATTCTTTAATGAGTTGTGGACATGTGTATTAACGAACTTTAATCCACCTTACAGTGCATATTTATACATAGATATTTTATTGTGATTTAGTAGTATCCTCCTAATGTCAGTCTCTAAAATCATGCAGTTTCCACAGAAAAATCTTTTTGGAGCGAGTTCTACCCAATAGACATGCAATTTACATAGAACCAGTCATCGTGAAATTCCGTGTTCTGAACTCGCTACATGCATCACGGATTCGACAAATATTCACTACAGAGTTGTTAGCATAAGGATTACCGAACTTTCATCCACCATAAAAGCCATGTTGACACTTTGAAGCATTTTCTCACATTTCGAAAGTTTTTCCTAATGCCAGTTTTGAAAAGGATGCAGATTTGGCAGAGAAATTCTCGTGGAGCGAGTACTTCCCATTAGAAATGTAATTTACATAGTTTCCCTCACAGTGACATTCCATTTTCCGAACACGCTACATGCATCAAGGTTTCAACAATCTTTCTCGAATGAGTTGTGAACATGAAGATTACAGAACTTTCATCCACCATACATGGCATATTAACAACTAGAAACTTTAACTCTGAATTTGCAGCTTTTTCCTAATGCCAGTTTGGAAAATCAGGCCGTTTTCTCAGGGAAAATCTTTTGGAGCGAATTCTAACCAATAGGTGTGTAATTTACATACATTCCATCGCCGGGATTTTCCGTGATACGATCCCACTGCATGCATAACGCTTTCTAAAAATATTCACCACAGATTTGTTTGCATGTGGTTTTACGATCTCGCATCACAATACAAGGCATATTGACACTTTGAAGCATTTTCTCTGCTTTTGCAGAGATTTTCAAACGCCAGGTTCAAAAATGAAGCAGATTTCTCAGAAAAAACTCTTAGAGCATATTCTACCCAAGAGACATGTATTTTACATAGATTCGCTCACCGTGATATTCTGTGTTCCGAACACACTTCACGTATCTCGGATTCGACATATATTCACTACAGATTAGTTAGCATGCGGATTACCGAACTTTCATCCACCATAAAAGGCAGATGTACACCGAGAATCAAGTAAACTGGGTTCGCAGGTTTTTCCTAACGCCAGTTTCGAAAATCAGGCCGATTTCTCAGGAAAAATCTCTTGGAGTGAATTCTAGCCAAGGGAAATGTAATTTACATAAATTCCCTGGCCTTGAATTTCCGTGTTCTGAATATGTTACATGCATAAAGGATTCGACAAATATTCACTACAAATTTGTTAGCATGTGGATTACCGAACTTTCATCACAAAACATTAAATATTGATTCTTAGAAGAATTTTCTCAGATTTTGGAGCGTTTTCTAAACGCCAGTTTCAAAAATGACGAAGTTTTCACAGAAAAACACTCTCGGAGCGAGTTCTACCCAACAAAGAAGTCATTTATATTGTTTCAATCACCATGAAATTCCACGTTCTGAACACGGTACATGCACCACGGATTAGAAAAAGATTCTTTAATATGTTGTGAAAATTTGGATTACCGAACTTTCTTGCAACATAAAGGCACATTTAAACCTGCAAATATTTACTCCCTTTTTGCAGCTTTTTCCAAAATTCAGATTCGATAATCATGCAATTTTCGCAGAAAAATTCTCTTCTAGCTCGTTCTACTCAATAGAATTGTAATTTACATAGTATCATTACCGTGAAATTTCATTTTCCAAAAGCGCTACATGAATCACGGTTTAAAAAATAATTACTACACTGTTATTAACATGTGGATTACCAGACTTTCATTCACCATTCAAGGCATAATGACACATAGAAGCATTTTCTCAGATTTCACAGGGTTCTCCTAATGGCAGTTTTCAAAATGAGGCACATTTCGCAGAAATATTCTCTTCAAGCGAGTTCTACCCAATAGACATGTAACTTACATTGTTTCCTTCACTATGACATTCCGTATTGCAAACACCTTACATGCAGCACGAGTTCGACAAATATTCTTTAATGAGTGTGAGCATGTGGATTACCGAACTTTCATCCACCATAAAAGGCTTATTTACACCTAGAAGTAGTTATTCTGATTTCGCAGGTTTTTCCTAACATCCAGGTTCAAAAATCATGAAATTTTCACAGAAACATTCAATTCAAGCGAGTTCTATCCAGCAGAAATGTTATTTTCAGAGCTCCACTCACCGAGACATTCCGTGTTCTGAAAATGTTACATTCATCACGGCTTTGACAAACATTATTTAATGACCGTGAGCATGTGGATTACCGATTTTTCAACCACAATACAAGGCATATTTACACCTAGAAACATTTACTTACATTTCGCAGGTTTTCATAACGTCAGTTGCGAAAATCAGGCAGTTTTCGCAGAAAAATTCTCTTGGTGCATGTTCTATCCAATAGACATCTCATTTTCATAGATACCTTCACCGAAACATTCCGTGTTCTGAAAACGGTACATGCTTCACGGATTCAACTAATATTCCCTGGTGAATTCGTAGCATGTGAATTACACATCTTTAATAACCCATTGAAGACATATTGTCACCTTAAAGCATTTACTCAGATTTTGCAGCATTTTCATAACAACAGTTTCCAAACTGAGGCAGATTTTTCAGTAAAATGCTCCTGGAGCGTATTCTAACCAATAGATATGTAATTTACATAGTTTGCCTCACCTTGAGATTCCATGTTCCGTACGCGCTACACACATCACGGATTTGACAAACATTCTTAATGAGTTGTGTACATGTGTATTACAAGAGTTTCATCCACCATACAAGGCATATTTACACCTAGAAACATTTACTTTGAGTTCACAGATATTTCCTAATAGCAGTTTCGAAAATCAGGCAGTTTTCAAAGGAAAAAACTGTTGGAGCGTGTTCTACCCAATAGATATTTTACATAGATGCTCCCACTGTGAAATTATGTGTTTCGAACATGCTACATGCAGAAAAGATACGACAAAAATACACTACAGAGTTGTTTGCATGTAGTAAAGGACTTTCTCACTATCGAAGGCATATAGATGCTTAGAAGCATTTTCTGTGATTTCACAGAGCTTTCCAAACGCCAGTTTCGAAAATGAGTCAGATTTCACGGGAAAAAACTCTTGGAGCTTGTTCTAACCAATAGACATGTAATTTACATGGATTCGCTCACCGTCAAATTCCGTGTTCCGAACACGCTACATGCATCTCGGATGCGACAAATATTCACTACACAGTTGTTAGCAAGTGGATTACAGCACTTTCATCCACCATACAAGGCTTACTGACACTTTGAAGAATTTTCTCAGATTTCACACTTTAGTTTGAACGCCAGTTTTGAAAATGAGGCAGATTGGGCAGAAAAATGCTCTTGGAGCCAGTTATACCCAAAAGATAGGTAATTTCCCTACTTTCATTCACCGTGACATTCCGTGTTCTGAACATGTTACATGCACCATGGATTCAAAAAACATTCTTTAATGAGTTGTGGACACGTGTAATAACGAACTTTAATCCACCTTACAGTGCATATTTCTACATAGAAATTTTATTGTGATTTAGTCGTGTTCTCCTAATGTCAGTCTCTAAAATCATGCAGTTTCCACAGAAAAATCCTCTTGGAGCGAGTTCTACCCAATAGACATGCAATTTACATAGAACCAGTCATCGTGAAATTCCGTGTTCTGAACTCGCTACATGCATCACGGATTCGACAAATATTCACTACAGAGTTGTTAGCATAAGGATTACCGAACTTTCATCCACCATAAAAGCCATGTTGACACTTTGAAGCATTTTCTCACATTTCGAAAGTTTTTCCTAATGCCAGTTTTGAAAAGGATGCAGATTTGGCAGAAAAATTCTCGTGGAGCGAGTACTTCCCATTAGAAATGTAATTTACATAGTTTCCCTCACAGTGACATTCCATTTTCCGAACACGCTACATGCATCAAGGTTTCAACAAACTTTCTCGAATGAGTTGTGAACATGAAGATTACAGAACTTTCATCCACCATACATGGCATATTAACAACTAGAAACTTTAACTCTGAATTTGCAGCTTTTTCCTAATGCCAGTTTGGAAAATCAGGCCGTTTTCTCAGGGAAAATCTTTTGGAGCGAATTCTAACCAATAGGTGTGTAATTTACATACATTCCATCGCCGGGATTTTCCGTGATACGATCCCACTGCATGCATAACGCTTTCTAAAAATATTCACCACAGATTTGTTTGCATGTGGTTTTACGATCTCGCATCACAATACAAGGCATATTGACACTTTGAAGCATTTTCTCTGCTTTTGCAGAGATTTTCAAACGCCAGGTTCAAAAATGAAGCAGATTTCTCAGAAAAAACTCTTAGAGCATATTCTACCCAAGAGACATGTATTTTACATAGATTCGCTCACCGTGATATTCTGTGTTCCGAACACACTTCACGTATCTCGGATTCGACATATATTCACTACAGATTAGTTAGCATGCGGATTACCGAACTTTCATCCACCATAAAAGGCAGATGTACACCGAGAATCAAGTAAACTGGGTTCGCAGGTTTTTCCTAACGCCAGTTTCGAAAATCAGGCCGATTTCTCAGGAAAAATCTCTTGGAGTGAATTCTAGCCAAGGGAAATGTAATTTACATAAATTCCCTGGCCTTGAATTTCCGTGTTCTGAATATGTTACATGCATAAAGGATTCGACAAATATTCACTACAAATTTGTTAGCATGTGGATTACCGAACTTTCATCACAAAACATTAAATATTGATTCTTAGAAGAATTTTCTCAGATTTTGGAGCGTTTTCTAAACGCCAGTTTCAAAAATGACGAAGTTTTCACAGAAAAACACTCTCGGAGCGAGTTCTACCCAACAAAGAAGTCATTTACATTGTTTCAATCACCATGAAATTCCACGTTCTGAACACGGTACATGCACCACGGATTAGAAAAAGATTCTTTAATATGTTGTGAAAATTTGGATTACCGAACTTTCTTGCAACATAAAGGCACATTTACACCTGCAAATATTTACTCCCTTTTTGCAGCTTTTTCCAAAATTCAGATTCGATAATCATGCAATTTTCGCAGAAAAATTCTCTTCTAGCTCGTTCTACTCAATAGAATTGTAATTTACATAGTTTCATTACCGTGAAATTTCATTTTCCAAAAGCGCTACATGAATCACGGTTTAAAAAATAATTACTACACTGTTATTAACATGTGGATTACCAGACTTTCATTCACCATTCAAGGCATAATGACACATAGAAGCATTTTCTCAGATTTCACAGGGATCTCCTAATGGCAGTTTTCAAAATGAGGCACATTTCGCAGAAATATTCTCTTCAAGCGAGTTCTACCCAATAGACATGTAACTTACATTGTTTCCTTCACTATGACATTCCGTATTGCAAACACCTTACATGCAGCACGAGTTCGACAAATATTCTTTAATGAGTGTGAGCATGTGGATTACCGAACTTTCATCCACCATAAAAGGCTTATTTACACCTAGAAGTAGTTATTCTGATTTCGCAGGTTTTTCCTAACATCCAGGTTCAAAAATCATGAAATTTTCACAGAAACATTCAATTCAAGCGAGTTCTATCCAGCAGAAATGTTATTTTCAGAGCTCCACTCACCGAGACATTCCGTGTTCTGAAAATGTTACATTCATCACGGCTTTGACAAACATTATTTAATGACCGTGAGCATGTGGATTACCGATTTTTCAACCACAATACAAGGCATATTTACACCTAGAAACATTTACTTACATTTCGCAGGTTTTCATAACGTCAGTTGCGAAAATCAGGCAGTTTTCGTAGAAAAATTCTCTTGGTGCATGTTCTATCCAATAGACATTTCATTTTCATAGATACCTTCACCGAAACATTCCGTGTTCTGAAAACGGTACATGCTTCACGGATTCAACTAATATTCCCTGGTGAATTCGTAGCATGTGAATTACACATCTTTAATAACCCATTGAAGACATATTGTCACCTTAAAGCATTTACTCAGATTTTGCAGCATTTTCATAACAACAGTTTCCAAACTGAGGCAGATTTTTCAGTAAAATGCTCCTGGAGCGTATTCTAACCAATAGATATGTAATTTACATAGTTTGCCTAACCTTGAGATTCCATGTTCCGTACGCGCTACACACATCACGGATTTGACAAACATTCTTAATGAGTTGTGTACATGTGTATTACAAGAGTTTCATCCACCATACAAGGCATATTTACACCTAGAAACATTTACTTTGAGTTCACAGATATTTCCTAATAGCAGTTTCGAAAATCAGGCAGTTTTCAAAGGAAAAAACTGTTGGAGCGTGTTCTACCCAATAGATATTTTACATAGATGCTCCCACTGTGAAATTATGTGTTTCGAACATGCTACATGCAGAAAAGATACGACAAAAATACACTACAGAGTTGTTTGCTTGTAGTAAAGGACTTTCTCACTATCGAAGGCATATAGATGCTTAGAAGCATTTTCTGTGATTTCACAAAGCTTTCCAAACGCCAGTTTCGAAAATGAGTCAGATTTCACGGGAAAAAACTCTTGGAGCTTGTTCTAACCAATAGACATGTAATTTACATGGATTCGCTCACCGTCAAATTCCGTGTTCCGAACACGCTACATGCATCTCGGATGCGACAAATATTCACTACACAGTTGTTAGCAAGTGGATTACAGCACTTTCATCCACCATACAAGGCTTACTGACACTTTGAAGAATTTTCTCAGATTTCACACTTTAGTTTGAACGCCAGTTTTGAAAATGAGGCAGATTGGGCAGAAAAATGCTCTTGGAGCCAGTTATACCCAAAAGATAGGTAATTTCCCTACTTTCATTCACCGTGACATTCCGTGTTCTGAACATGTTACATGCACCATGGATTCAAAAAACATTCTTTAATGAGTTGTGGACACGTGTAATAACGAACTTTAATCCACCTTACAGTGCATATTTCTACATAGAAGTTTTATTGTGATTTAGTCGTGTTCTCCTAATGTCAGTCTCTAAAATCATGCAGTTTCCACAGAAAAATCCTCTTGGAGCGAGTTCTACCCAATAGACATGCAATTTACATAGAACCCGTCATTGTGAAATTCCGTGTTCCGAAAAAGCTACATGCATCACGGATTCGACAAATATTCACTACAGAGTTGTTAGCATAAGGATTACCGAACTTTCATCCACCATAAAAGCCATGTTGAGAATTTGAAGCATTTTCTCAATTTCGAAAGTTTTTCCTAATGCCAGTTTAGAAGAGGAGGCAGATTTGGCAGAAAAATTCTCGAAGAGTCAGTACTTCCCTATAGAAATGTAATTTACATAGTTTCCCTCACAGTGACATTCCATTTTCCGAACACGCTACATGCATCAAATTTTCAACAAAATTTCTCGAATGAGTTGTGAACATGTAGATTACAGAACTTTCAACCACCATACATGGCATATTTACAACAAGAAATATTAAGTCTTAATTTGCAGCATTTTCCTAATGCCAGTTTGAAAAATCAGGCCATTTTCTCAGGGAAAAACTTTTGGAGCGAATTCTAACCAATAGGTGTGTAATTTACATAGATTCCATCGCCCGGATTTTCCGTGATACGATCACACTGCATGCATAACGCTTTCTAAAAATATTCACCACAGATTTGTTTGCATGTGGTTTTACGATCTTGCATCACAATACAAGGCATATTGACACTTTGAAGCATTTTCTCTGCTTTTGCAGAGATTTTCAAACGCCAGGTTCAAAAATGAGGCAGATTTCTCAGAAAATACTCTTAGATCAAAATCTACCCTAGAGACATATATTTTACATAGATTCACTCACCGTGATATTCTGTGCCCTGAACACATTTCCCGTATCTCGGATTCGACAAATATTCTCTACAGAGTAGTTAGCATGTGTATTACCGAAATTTCATGCACCATAAAATGCAGATGTACACCGAGAATCTAGAAATCTGGGATCGCAGGATTTTCCTAACGCCAGTTTCGAAAATCAGGCCGATTTCTCAAGAAAACCTCTTGGAGTGATTTCTAAGCAAGGGAAATGTAATTTACATAAATTCCCTGGCCGTGAAATTCCGTGTTCTGAACATGTTACATGCATAAAGGATTCGAGATATATTCACTGCAAATTTGTTAGCATGTGGATTACCGAACTTTCATCTGAATACATTGAATATTGATTCTTTGAAGTATTTTCTCAGATTTTGCAGCGTTTTCTAAAAGCCAGTTTCAAAAAAGACGAAGGTTTCGCAGAAAAACACTCTCGGAGCGAGTTCTACCCAACAGAGAATTCATTTACATTGTTTCAATCACCGTGAAATTCCACGTTCTGAACACGCTACATGAATCACGGATTAGAAAAAGATTCTTTAATAAGTTGTGAAAATGTGGATTACCGAACTTTCTTGCAACATAAAGGCATATTTACACCTGCAAATATTTACTCCCTTTTTTCAGCTTTTTCCAAACTTCAGATTCGATACTCATGCAATTTTGGCAAAAAATTTCTCTTCTAGCTCGTTCTACTCAATAGAATTGTAATTTACATAGTTTCATTACCGTGAAATTACATTTTCCAAAAGTGCTACATGAATCACGGTTTAGAAAACAATTATTACACTGTTATTAACATGTTGATGACCGGACTTTCATTCACCATTCAAGGCATATAGACACTTAGAAGCACTTTCTCAGATTTAACAGGGTTCTCCTAATGGCAGATTTCAAAATGAGTCATATTTCACATAAAAATTCTCTTCAAGCGAGTTCTACCCAATAGACATGTAATTACATTTTTTCCCTCACTATGTCATTCCGTATTCCGAACACGTTACATGCATCACGAGTTCGACAAACAATCTTTAATGAGTTTCAGCATGTGCATTACCGAACTTTCATCCACCATACAAGGTATATTTACACCTAGATGTAGTTATTATTATTTCGCAGGTTTTTCCTAACATTCAGTTTCGAAAATCATGAAATTTTCACAGAAGCATTCAATTCAAGCGAGTTCTATCCAGTAGAATTGTTATTTTCAGAGCTTCACTCACCGAGACTTTCCGTGTTCCGAAAATGTTACATTCATCACGGCTTCGACATACAGTATTTAATGACCGTGAGCATGTGTATTGCCGATTTTTCAACCACAATAAAAGGCATATTTACACCTAGAAACTTTAACTTACATTTCGCAGGTTTTCCCAATGTCAGTTACGAAAATCAGGCAGTTTTCGCAGAAAAATTCTCTTGGTGCCGGTTCTATCCAATAGACATCTCATTTTCACAGATACTTTCCCCGTAAAATTCCGTGTTTTGAAAATGCTACATGCACCATGGATTCAACAAACATTCACTGCTGAGTTCTTAGCATGTGAATTACACATCTTTAATAACTCATTGAAGACATATTGTCACCTTAAAGCATTTACTCAGATTTTGCAGCGTTTTCATAACAACAGTTTCCAAACTGAGGCAGATTTTTCAGTAAAAAGCTCCTGGAGCTTGTCCTAACCAATAGATATGTCATTTACATAGTTTGCCTCACCGTGACAGTCCATGTTCCGAACGCACTACACACATCACGGATTTGACAAACATTCTTAATGAGTTGTGTACATGTGTATTACAAGACTTTCATCCGCCATACAAGGCATATTGACACCTAGAAACATTAACGCTGATTTCGAAGATATTTCCTTATAGCAGTTTCGAAAATCAGGCAGTTTTCAAAGGAAAAATCTGTTGGAGCGTGTTCTACCCAATAGATATGTAAATTAAATAGATTCTCCCGCTGTGAAATTACGTGTTTCGAACATGCTACATGCTGAAAAGTTACGACAAAAATACACTACAGAGTTGTTTGCATGTGGATTACAGGACTTTCTCACTATAGAAGGCATATCGATGCTTAGAAGCATTTTCTGTGATTTCACAGAGTTTTCCAAATGCCAGTTTCGAAAATGAGGCAGATTTCATGGCAAAAACCACTTGGAGCGGGTTCTAACCAATAGACATGTAATTTACATGGATTCGCTCACCGTCAAATACCGTGTTCCGAACACGCTACATGAATCTCGGATGCGACAAATATTCACTACAGAGTTGTTAGCAAGTGGATTACAGCACTTTCATCCACCATACAAGGCTTACTGACACTTTGAAAAATTTTCTCAGATTTCACACGTTAGTTTGAATGCCAGTTTTGAAAATGAGGCAGATTTGGCAGAAAAATTTTCCTGGAGCCAGTTCTACCCAAAAGATAGGTAATTTCCCTACTTTCAATCACCGTGATATTCCGTGTTCTGAACACGCTACATGCATCACGGATTTAAGAAATATTCACTACAGAGTTGTTAGCATAAGGATTACCGAACTTTCATCCACCATAAAAGCCATGATGATAATTTGAAGCATTTTATCACATTTCGAAATTTTTTCCTAATGCCAGTTTTGAAAAGGAGGCAGATTTGGCAGAAAAATTCTCGTGGAGCGAGTACTTCCCTATAGAAATGTAATTTACATAGTTTCCCTCACAGTGACATTCCATTTTCCGAACACGCAACATGCATCAAGGTTTCAAAAAACTTTCTCGAATGAGTTGTGATCATGTAGATTACAGAACTTTCATCCACCATACATGGCATATTAACAACTAGAAACATTAACTCTGAATTTGCAGCTTTTTCCTAATGCCAGTTTGGAAATTCAGGCCGTTTTCTCAGGGAAAAACTTTTGGAGCGAATTCTAACCAATAGGTGTGTAATTTACATAGATTCCATCGCCGGGATTTTCCGTGATACGATCCCACTGCATGCATAACTCTTTCTAAAAATATTCACCACAGATTTGTTTGCATGTGGTTTTACGATCTTGCATCACAATGCAAGGCATATTGACACTTTGAAGCATTTTCTCTGATTTTGCAGAGATTTTCAAATGCCAAGTTCAAAAATGAGGCAGATTTCTCAGAAAAATCTCTTAGAGCAATTCTATCCAAGAGAGATGTATTTTACATAGATTCGCACACCGTGATATTCTGTGTTCCGAACACACTTCATGTATCTCGGATTCAACAAATATTCACTACAGAGTAGTTAGCATGCGGATTACAGAACTTTCATCCACCATAAAAGGCAGATGTACACCGAGAATCTAGTAATCTGTGTTCGCAGGTTTTTGCTAACGCAGGTTTCGAAAATCAGGCCGATTCTCAGGAAAAAACTCTTGGAGTGATTTCTAAGCAAGGGAAATGTAATTTACATAAAATCTCTGGCCGTGAATTTCCGTGTTCCGAACATATTACATGCATAAATGATTCGACAAATATTCACTACAAAGTTGTTAGCATGTGCATTACCGAACTTTCATCACTATACATTGAATATTGATTCTTAGAAGTATTTTCTCAGATTTTGCAGCGTTTTCTAAACGCCAGGTTCAAAAATGACGAAGTTTTCGCAGAAAAACTCTCTCGGAGCGAGTTCTAACCAATAGAGAAGTCATTTACATTGATTCAATCACCGTGAATATCCACGTTCTGAACACGCTACATGCATCGCGGATTAGAAAAAGATTCTTTAATATGTTGTGATAATGTGGATTACCGAAATTTCTTGCAACATAAAGGCCCATTTACAGCTGCAAATATTAACTCCCTTTTTGCAGCTTTTTCCAAACTTCAGATTCGATAATCATGCAATTTTTGCAGAAAAATTTTCTTCTAGCTCGTTCTACTCAATAGAATTGTAATTTCCATAGTTTCATTACCGTGAAATTCCGTTTTTTTAAAGGCACTACATGAATCACGGTTTAAAAAATAATTACTACACTGTTATTAACATGTGGATTACCGGACTTTCATTCAACATTCAAGGCATAATGACACTTAGAAGCATTTTCTCTAGATTTCACACGTTTAATTTGAATGCCAGTTTTGAAAATGAGGTAGATTTGGCAGAAAAATGCTCTTGGAGCCTGTTCTACCCAAAAGATATGTAATTTACCTATTTTCACTCACCGTGATATTCCGTGTTCTGAACACGTTTCATGCACCACGGATTCAAAAACATACTTTAATGAGTTGTGAACATGTGTATTAACGAACTTTAATCCACCTTACAGTGCATATATATACATAGAAATTTTATTCAGATTTAGTAGTATTCTCCTAATGTGAGTCTCTAAAATCATGCAGTTTCCACAGAAATATCCTCTTGGAGCGAGTTCTACCCAATAGACATGCAATTTACATAGAACACATCATCGTGAAATTCCGTGTCCTGAACACGCTACATGCATCACCGATTCGACAAATATTCACTACAGAGTTGTTAGCATAAGTATTACCGAACTTTCATCCACCATACAAGGTATATTTACACCTAGAAGTAGTTATTCTGATTTCGCAGGTTTTTCCTAACATCCAGGTTCAAAAATCATAAAATTTTCACAGAAACATTCAATTCAAGCGAGTTCTATCCAGCAGAATTGTTATTTTCAGAGCTTCACTCACCGAGACATTCCGTGTTCTGAAAACTTTACATTCATCACGGCTTCGACAAAAATTATTTACTAACTGTGCGCATGTGGATTACCGATTTTTCAACGACAATACAAGGCATATTTACGCCCAGAAACATTTACTTATATTTCACAGATTTTCCTAATGTCAGTTGCGAAAATCTGGCAGTTTTAGCAGAAAAATTCTCTTGGTGCATGTTCTATCCAATAGACATCTCATTTTCATAGATAACTTCACCGAAACATTCCGTGTTCCGAAAACGGTACATGCACCACGGATTCAACAAATATACACTGCTGACTTCTTAGCATGTGAATTACATATCTTTAATAACCCATTGAAGACATATTGTCACCTTAAAGCATTTACTCAGATTTTGCAGCGTTTTCATATCAACAGTTTCCAAACTGAGGCAGATTTTTCAGTAAAATGCTCCTGGAGCTTGTTCTAACCAAGATATATGTAATTTACATAGTTTGCCTCACCGTGAAAGTCCATGTTCCGAACGCGCTACACACATCACGGATTTGACAAACATTTTTAATCAGTTGTGTACATGTGTAGTACAAAACTTTCATCCACCATACAAGCATATTTACACCTAGAAACGTTACCTCTGAGTTCACAGATATTTCCTAATAGCAGTTTCGAAAATCAGGCAGTTTTCAAAGGAAAAAACTGTTGGAGAGTGTTCTACCCAATAGATATGTAAATTACATAGATTCTCCCGCTGTGAAATTACGTGTTTCGATCATGCTACATGCAGACAAGATACGACAAAAATACACTAAAGAGTTGTTTGCATGTGGATTACAGGACTTTCTGACTATAGAAGGCATATAGATGCTTAGAAGCATTTTCTGTGATTTCACAGTGCTTTCCAAACGCCAGTTTAAAAAATGAGGAAGATTTCACGGCAAAAATCTCTTGGAGTGTGTTCTAACCAATAGACATGTAATTTACATGGATTCGCTCACCGTCAAATTCCGTGTTCCGAACACGCTACATGCATCTCGGATGCGACATATATCCACAACAGAGTTGTTAGCAAGTGGATTACAGCACTTTCATTCACCATAAAATGCTTACTGACACTTTGAAGAATTTTCTCAGATTTCACACTTTAGTTTGAACGCCAGTTTTGAAAATGAGGCAGATTGGGCAGAAAAATGCTCTTGGAGCCAGTTCTACCCAAAATATAGGTAATTACCCTACTTTCATTCACCGTGATATTCCGTGTCCTGAACACGTTACATGCACCACGGATTCAAAAAACATTCTTTAATGAGTTGTGAACATGTGTATTAACGAACTTTAATCCACCATACAGTGCATATTTATACATAGAAATTTTATTCTGATTTAGTAGTATTCTCCTAATGTCAGTCTCTAAAATCATGCAGTTTCCACAGAAATATCCTCTTGGAGCGAGTTCTACCCAATAGACATGCAATTTACATAGAACCCGTATCATGAAATTCCGTTTTCCGAAAAAGCTACATGCATCACGGATTCGACAAATATTCACTACAGAGTTGTTAGCATAAGGATTACCGAACTTTCATCCACCATAAAAGCCATGTTGACAATTTGAAGCATTTTCTCACATTTCGAAAGTTTTTCCTAATGCCAGTTTTGAAAAGGAGGCAGATTTGGCAGAAAAATTCTCGTGGAGCGAGTACTTCCCAATAGAAATGTAATTAAAATAGTTTCCCTCACAGTGACATTCCATATTCCGAACACGCTACATGAATCAAGGTTTCAACAAACTTTCTCAAATGAATTGTGAACATGTAGATTACAGAAGTTTCATCCACCATACATGGCATATTTAGAACTAGAAACATTAACTCTGAATTTGCAGCTTTTTCCTAATGCCAGTTTGGAAAATAAGGCCGTTTTCTCAGGGAAAAACTTTTGGAGTGAATTCTAACCAATAGGTGTGTAATTTACATAGATTCCATCGCCAGGATTTTCCGTGATACGACACAACTGCATGCATAATGCTTTCTAAACATATTCACCACAGATTTGTTTGCATGTGGTTTTACGATCTTGCATTACAATACAAGGCATATTGACACTTTGAAGCATTTTCTCTGATTTTGAAGAGATTTTCAAACGCCAGGTTCAAAAATGAGGCAGATTTCTCAGAAAAAACTCTTAGAGCATATTCTACCCAAGAGAAATGTATTTTACATATAAACCCTCACCGTCATATTCTGTGTCCCGTACACACTTCACGAATCTCAGATTCGACAAATATTCACTACAGAGTATTTAGCATCCGGATTACCGAACTTTCATCCACCATAATAGGCAGATGTACACCGAGAATCTAGAAATCTGGGATTGCAAGTATTTCCTAATGCCAGTTTTGAAAATCAGGCCGATTTCTCAGGAAAAATCAGTTGGAGTGATTTCTAAACAAGGGAAATGTAATTTACATAATTTACCTGGCCGTGAAATTCCTTGTTCTGAACATGTTACATGCATAAATGTTTCGACAAATATTCACTACAAATTGTTATCATGTGGATTATAGAACTTTCATCACAATACATTGAATATTGATTCTTAGAATTATTTTCTCAGATTTTGCAGCGTTTTCTAAACGCCAGGTTCAAAAATGACCAAGTTTTCGCAGAAAAAGTCTCTCAGAGCGAGTTCTAACCAATAGAGATGTCATTTACATTGTTCAATCACCGTGAAAATCCACTTTCTAAACATGCTACATGCATCACGGATTAGAAAATATTCTTTAATAACTTGTGATAATGTGGATTACCGAACTTTCTTGCAACATAAAGGCATATTTACACCTGCAAATATTTACTCCCTTTTTTCAGCTTTTTCCAATCTTCAGAGTCGATAATCATGCAATTTTGGCAGAAAAATTCTGTTCTAGCTCGTTCTACTCAATAGAATTGTAATTTACATTGTTTCATTACCGTGAAATTCCATTTTCCAAAAGTGCTACATGAATCACGGTTTCCAAAACAATTATTACACTGTTATTAACATGTGGATGACCGGACTTTCATTCACCATTCAAGGCATATGACAGTTAGAAGCATTTTCTCAGATTTAACAGGGTTCTCCTAATGGCAGTTTTCAAAATGAGGCACATTTCACAGAAAAATTCTCTTCAAGCGAGTTCTACCCAATAGACATGTAATTACATTTTTCCTTCACTATGACATTCCATATTCTGAACACGTTACATGCATCACGAGTTCGACAAACAATCTTTAATGAGTTTGAGCATGTGGATTACCGAACTTTCATCCACCATAAAAGGCATATTTACACCTAGAAGTATTTATTCTGATTTCGCAGGTTTTCCTAACATTCAGTTTCGAAAATCATAAAATTTTCACAGAAGCATTCAATTCAAGCGAGTTCTATCAAGTAGAATTGTTATTTTCAGAGCTTCACTCACCGAGACATTCCGTGTTCCGAAAATGTTACATTCATCACGGCTTCGACATACATTATTTAATGACCGTGAGCATGTGGATTACTGATTTTTCAACCACAATACAAGGCATATTTACACCTAGAAACATTTACTTACATTTCGCAGATTTTCCTAATGTCAGTTACGAAAATCAGGCAGTTTTCGCAGAAAAATTCTCTTGGTGCATGTTCTATCCAATAGACATCTCATTTTCATAGATACTTTCCCCGTAACATTCCGTGTTTTGAAAACGGTACATGCACCACGGATTCAACAAATATTCACTGCTGAGTTCTTAGCATGTGAATTACACATCTTTAATAACTCATTGAAGACATATTATAACCTTAAAGCATTTACTCAGATTTTGCAGCGTTTTCATAACAACAGTTCCCAAACTGAGGCAGATTTTTCAGTAAAAACTCCTGGAGCTTGTCCTAACCAATAGATATGTCATTTACATAGTTTGCCTCACCGTGACAGTCCATGTTCTGAATGCGCTACACACATCACGGTTTTGATAAACATTCTTAATGAGTTGTGTACATGTGTATTACAAGACTTTCATCCACCATACAAGGCATATTGACACCTAGAAACATTAACGCTGATTTCGCAGATATTTCCTAATAGCAGTTTCGAAAATCAGGCAGTTTTCAAAGGAAAAAACTGTTGGAGCCTGTTCTACCCAATAGATATGTAAATTAAATAGATTCTCCCGCTGTGAAATTACGTGTTTCGAACATACTACATGCAGAAAATATACGACAAAAATACACTACAGAGTTGATTGCATGTGGATTACAGGGCTTTCTCACTATAGAAGGCATATAGATGCTTAGAAGCATTTTCTGTGATTTCACAGAGTTTTCCAAATGCCAGTTTCGAAAATGAGGCAGATTTCATGGCAAAAACCTCTTGGAGCGGGTTCTAACCAATAGACATGTAATTTACATGGATTCGCTCACCGTCAAATTCTGTGTTCCGAACACGCTACATGAATCTCGGATGCGACAAATATTCACTACAGAGTTGTTAGCAAGTGGATTACAGCACTTTCATCCACCATACAAGGCTTACTGACACTTTGAAAAATTTTCTCAGATTTCACACGTTACTTTGAATGCCAGTTTTGAAAATGAGGCAGATTTGGCAGAAAAATTTTCTTGGATCCAGTTATACCCAAAAAATAGGTAATTTCCCTACTTTCAGTCACCGTGATATTCCGTGTTCTGAACACGTTACATGCATCACGGTTTCGACAAATATTCACTACAGAGTTGTAAGCATAAGGATTACCGAACTTTCATCCACCATAAAAGCCATGTTGACAATTTGAAACATTTTCTTACATTTTGAAAGTTTTTCCTAATGCCAGTTTTGAAAAGGAGGCAGATTTGGCAGAAAATTGTTCTAGGAGCCAGTTCTACCCAAAAGATATGTAATTTACGTAGTTTCACTAACCGTGACATTCCGTGTTCTGAACACGTTACATGAACCATGGATTCAACAAACATTCTTTAATGAGTTGTGAACATGTGTATTAACGAACTTTAATCGACCATACAGTGCTTATTTATACATAGAAATTTTAATCTGATTTAGTAGTATTCTCCTAATGTCAGTCTGTAAATTCATGCGGTTTTCACAGAAAAATCCTCTTGGAGAATATTCTACCCAATAGACTTGCAATTTACATATAACCCGTCATCGTGAAATTCCGTGTTCCGATAAAGCTACATGCATCACGGATTCGACATATATTAACTACACAATTTTTAGCATAAGGATTAACGAACTTTCATTCACCATAAAATCCATGTTGACAATTTGAAACATTTTATTACATTTCGAAAGATTTTCCTAATGCCAGTTTTGAAAAGGAGGCAGATTTGACAGAAAAATACTCGTGGAGCGAGTACTTCCCAATAGAAAAGTAATTTATATAGTTTCCCTCACAGTGACATTCCATTTTCCGAACACGCTACATGCAACAATGTTTCAACAAACTTTCTCGAATGAGTTGAGAACATGTAGATTACAGAACTTTCATCCACCATACATGGCATATTTACAACTAGAAACATTAAATCTGAATTTGCAGGATTTTCCTAATGCCAGTTTGAAAATCAGGCCGTTTTCTCAGGGAAAAACTGTTGGAACTAATTCTAACCAATAGGTGTGTAATTTACATAGATTACATCGCCGGGATTTTCTGTGATACGATCCCACTGCATGCATAACGCTTTCTAAAAATATTCACCACAGATTTGTTTGCATGTGGTTTTACGATCTTTCATCACAATACAAGGAATATTGACACTTTGAAGCATTTTCTCTGATTTTGCAGAGATTTTCAAACGCCAGGTTCTAAAATGAAGCAGATTTCTCAGAAAAAACTCTTAGAGCATATTCTACCCAAGAGACATGTATTTTACATATATACGCTCACCGTCATATTCTGTGTCCCGAACACAATTCACGAATCTCAGATTCGACAAATATTCACTACAGAGTAGTTAGCATCCGGATTACCGAACTTTCATCCACCATAATAGGCAGATGTACACCGAGAATCTAGAAATCTGGGATTGCAGGTTTTTCCTAACGCCAGTTTTGAAAATCAGGCCTATTTCTCAGGAAAAATCAGTTGGAGTGATTTCTAAACAAGGGAAATGTAATTTACATAATTTCCCTGGCCGTGAAATTCCGTGTTCCGAACATGTAACATGCATATAGGATTCGACAAATATTCACTACAAATTTGTTAGCATGTGGATTACCGAACTTTCATCACAATACATTGAATATTGATTCTTAGAAGTATTTTCTCAGATTTTGCAGCGTTTTCTAAACGCCAGGTTCAAAAATGACGAAGTTTTCGCAGAAAAACTCTCTCGGAGAGAGTTCTACCCAATAGAGTAGTCATTGACATTGTTTCAATCACCGTGAAAATCCACGTTCTGAACACGCTACATGCATCACGGATTAGAAAATATTCTTTAATAACTTGTGATAATGTGGATTACCGAACTTTCTTGCAACATAAAGGCATATTTACACCTGCAAATATTTACTCCCTTTTTTCAGCTTTTTCCAAACTTCAGATTCGATAATCATGCAATTTTGGCAGAAAAATTCTCTTCTAGCTCGTTCTACTCAATAGAATTGTAATTTACATAGTTTCATTACCGTGAAATTCCATTTTCCAAAAGTGCTACATGAATCACGGTTTCCAAAACAATTATTACACTGTTATTAACATGTGGATGACCGGACTTTCATTCACCATTCAAGGCATATTGACACTTAGAAGCATTTTCTCAGATTTAACAGGAATCTCCTAATGGCAGTTTTCAAAATGAGGCACATTTCACAGAAAAATTCTCTTCAAGCGAGTTCTACCCAATAGACATGTAATTACATTTTTCCTTCACTATGACATTCCGTATTCCAAACACCTTACATGCATCACGAGTTCGACAAACAATCTTTAATGAGTTTGAGCATGTGGATTACCGAACTTTCATCCACTATACAAGGGATATTTACAACTAGAAACATTAACTCTGAATTTGCAGCTTTTTCCTAATGCCAGTTTCGAAAATCAGGCCGTTTTCTCAGGGAAAAATTTTTTTAGCGAATTCTAACTAATAGGTGTGTAATTTACATAGATTCCATCGCCAGGATTTTCCGTGATACGATCACACTGCATGCATAACGCCTTCTAAAAATATTCACCACAGATTTGTTTGCATGTGTTTTTATGATCTAGCATCACAATACAAGGCATATTGACACTTTGAAGCATTTTCTCTGATTTTGCAGAGATTTTCAAACGCCAGGTTCAAAAATGAAGCAGATTTCTCAGAAAAAACTCTTAGAGCATATTCTACCCAAGAGACATGTATTTTACATAGATTCGCTCACCGTGATATTCTGTGTTCCGAACACATTTCACGTATCTCGGATTCGACAAATATTCACTACAGAGTAGTTAGCATGCGGATTACTGAACTTTCATCCACCATAAAAGGCAGATGTACACCGAGAATCTAGAAATCTGGGTTCGCAGATTTTTCCTAACGCCAGTTTCGAAAATCAGGCAGATTTCTCAGAAAAAATCTCTTGGAGTGATTTCTAACCAAGGGAAATATAATTTACATAAATTTCCTGGCCGTGAAATTCCGTGTTCCGAACATGATACATGCATAAAGGATTCGACAAATATTCACTACAAATTTGTTAGCATCTTGATTACCGGACTTTCATCTCAATACATTGAATATTGATTCTTAGAAGTATTTTCTCAGATTTTGCAGCGTTTTCTAAACGCCAGAAATGACGAAGTTTTCGCAGAAAAACTCTCTCGGAGCGAGTTCTAACCAATAGAGAAGTCATTTACATTGTTTCAATCACCGTGAAATTCCACGTTCTGAACACGCTACATGCATCACGGATTAGAAAAACATTCTTTAATATGTTGTGAAAATGTGGATTACCGAACTTTCTTGCAAAATAAAGGCACATTTACAGCTGCAAATATTAACTCCCTTTTTGCAGCTTTTTCCAAACTTCAGATTCGATAATCATGCAATTTTCGCAGAAAAATTCTCTTCTAGCTCGTTCTACTCAATAGAATTGTAATTTCCATTGTTTCATTACCGTGAAATTCCATTTATTAAAGGCACTACATGAATCACGGTTTAAAAAATAATTACTACACTGTTATTAACATGTGGATTACCGGACTTTCATTCAACATTCAAGGCATATTGACACTTAGAAGCATTTTCTCAGATTTCACACGTTTAATTTGAACGCCAGTTTTGAAAATGAGGTAGATTTGGCAGAAAAATGCTCTTGGAGCCTGTTCTACCCAAAAGATATGTAATTTACCTATTTTCACTCACCGTGACATTCCGTGTTTGAACACGTTATATGCACCACGGATTCAACAAACATTCTTTAATGAGTTGTGAACATGTGTATTAACGAACTTTAATCCACCTTACAGTGCATATTTATACATAGAAATTTTATTCAGATTTAGTAGTATTCTCCTAATGTGAGTCTCTAAAATCATGCAGTTTCCACAGAAATATCCTCTTGGAACGAGTTCTACCCAATAGACATGCAATTTACATAGAACACATCATCATGAAATTCCGTGTTCTGAACACGCTACATGCATCACGGATTCGACAAATATTCACTACAGAGTTGTTAGCATAAGTATTACCGAACTTTCATCCACCATACAAGGTATATTTACACCTAGAAGTAGTTATTCTGATTTCGCAGGTTTTTCCTAACATCCAGGTTCAAAAATCATGATATTTTCACAGAAACATTCAATTCAAGAGAGTTCTATCCAGCAGAATTTTTATTTTCAGAGCTTCACTCACCGAGACATTCCGTGTTCTGAAAACGTTACATTCATCACGGCTTCGACAAAAATTATTTAATAACTGTGAGCATGTGGATTACCGATTTTTCAACCACAATACAAGGCATATTTACACCTAGGAACATTTACTTATATTTCACAGGATTTCCTAACGTCAGTTCCGAAAATCTGGCAGTTTTCGTAGAAAAATTCTCTTGCTGCATGTTCTATCCAATAGACATCTCATTTTCATAGATAACTTCACCGAAACATTCCGTGTTCTGAAAACGGTACATGCACCACGGATTCAACAAATATACCCTGCTGAATTCTTAGCATGTGAATTACACATCTTTAATAACCCATTGAAGACATATTGTCACCTTAAATCATTTACTCAGATTTTGCAGCGTTTTCATATCAACAGTTTCCAAACTGAGGCAGATTTTTCATTAAAATGCTCCTGGAGCGTGTTCTAACCAATACATATATAATTTACATAGTTTGCCTCACCGTGACAGTCCATGTTCCGAACACGCTACACACATCACGGATTTGACAAACATTCTTTATCAGTTGTGTACATGTGTATTACACAACTTTCATCCACCATACAAGGCATATTACACCTAGAAACGTTACCTCTGAGTTCACATATATTTCCTAAGAGCAGTTTTGAAAATCAGGCAGTTTTCAAAGGACAAAACTGTTGGAGTGTGTTCTACCCAATAGATATGTAAATCACATAGATTCTCCCGCTGTGAAATTACGTGTTTCGATCATGCTACATGCAGACAAGATACAACAAAAATACACTACAGAGTTGTTTGCATGTGGATTACAGGACTTTCTCACTATAGAAGGCATATAGATGCTTAGAAGCATTTTCTGTGATTTCACAGTGCTTTCCAAACTCCAGTTTAAAAAATGAGGCAGATTTCACGGCAAAAATCTCTTGGAGCGTGTTCTAACCAATAGACATGTAATTTACATGGATTCGCTCACCGTCAAATTCCGTGTTCCGAACACACTACATGCATCTCGGATGCGACATATATTCACAACAGAGTTGTTAGCAAGTGGATTACAGCACTTTCATCCACCATACAAGGCTGACTGACACTTTGAAGAATTTTCTCAGATTTCACACTTTAGTTTGAACGCCAGTTTTGAAAATGAGGCAGATTGGGCAGAAAAATGCTCTTGGAGCCTGTTCTACCCAAAAGATATGTAATTTACCTATTTTCACTCACCGTGATATTCCGTGTCCTGAACATGTTACATGCACCACGGATTCAACAAACATTCTTTAATGAGTTGTGAACATGTGTATTAACGATCTTTAATCCACCTTACAGTGCATATTTATACATAGAAATTTTATTCAGATTTAGTAGAATTCTCCTAATGTCAGTCTCTAAAATCATGCAGTTTCCACAGAAAAATCCTCTTGGAGCGAGTTCTACCCAATAGACATGCAATTTACATAGAACCCGTCATCATGAAATTCCGTGTTCCGAAAAAGCTACATGCATCACAGATTCGAAAAATATTCACTACAGAGTTGTTAGCATAAGGATTACCGAACTTTCATCCACCATGAAAGCCATGTTGACAATTTGAAGCATTTTCTAACATTTCGAAAGATTTTCCTAATGCCAGTTTTGATAAGGAGGCAGATTTGGCAGAAAAATTCTCGTGGAGCGAGTACTTCCCTATAGAAATGTAATTAACATACTTTCCCTCACAGTGATATTCAATATTACGAACATGATACATGCATCAAGGTTTCAACAAACTTTCTCAAATGAGTTGTGAACATGTAGATTAGAGAAGTTTCATCCACCATACATGGCATATTTACAACTAGAAACATTAACTCTGAATTTGCAGCTTTTTCCTAATGCCAGTTTGGAAAATAAGTCCGTTTTTTCAGGGAAAAACTTTTGGAGCGAATTCTAACCAATAGGTGTGTAATTTACATAGATTCCATCGCCGGGATTTTCCGTGATACGACCCAACTGCATGCATAATGCTTTCTAAAAATATTCACCACAGATTTGTTTGCATGTGGTTTTACGATCTTGCATCACAATACAAGGCATATTGACACTTTGAAGCATTTTCTCTGATTTTGCAGAGATTTTCAAACGCCAGGTTCTAAAATGAGGCAGATTTCTCAGAAAAAACTCTTAGAGCATATTCTACCCAAGAGACATGTATTTTACATATATACGCTCACCGTCATATTCTGTGTCCCGAACACAATTCACGAATCTCAGATTCGACAAATATTCACTACAGAGTAGTTAGCATCCGGATTACCGAACTTTCATCCACCATAATAGGCAGATGTACACCGAGAATCTAGAAATCTGGGATTGCAGGTTTTTCCTAATGCCAGTTTTGAAAATCAGGCCGATTTCTCAGGAAAAATCAGTTGGAGTGATTTCTAAACAAGGGAAATGTAATTTACATAATTTCCCTGGCCGTGAAATTCCGTGTTCCGAACATGTAACATGCATATAGGATTCGACAAATATTCATTACAAATTTGTTAGCATGTGGATTACCGAACTTTCATCACAATACATTGAATATTGATTCTTAGAAGTATTTTCTCAGATTTTGCAGCGTTTTCTAAACGCCAGGTTCAAAAATGACGAAGTTTTCGCAGAAAAACTCTCTCGGAGAGAGTTCTACCCAATAGAGTAGTCATTGACATTGTTTCAATCACCGTGAAAATCCACGTTCTGAACACGCTACATGCATCACGGATTAGAAAATATTCTTTAATAACTTGTGATAATGTGGATTACCGAACTTTCTTGCAACATAAAGGCATATTTACACCTGCAAATATTTACTCCCTTTTTTCAGCTTTTTCCAAACTTCAGATTCGATAATCATGCAATTTTGGCAGAAAAATTCTCTTCTAGCTCGTTCTACTCAATAGAATTGTAATTTACATAGTTTCATTACCGTGAAATTCCATTTTCCAAAAGTGCTACATGAATCACGGTTTCCAAAACAATTATTACACTGTTATTAACATGTGGATGACCGGACTTTCATTCACCATTCAAGGCATATTGACACTTAGAAGCATTTTCTCAGATTTAACAGGGTTCTCCTAATGGCAGTTTTCAAACTGAGGCACATTTCACAGAAAAATTCTCTTCAAGCGAGTTCTACCCAATACACATGTAATTACATTTTCCCTTCACTATGACATTCCGTATTCCAAACACCTTACATGCATCACGAGTTCGACAAACAATCTTTAATGAGTTTGAGCACGTGGATTACCGAACTTTCATCCACCATAAAAGCCATGTTGACAATTTGAAACATTTTCTTACATTTTGAAAGTTTTTCCTAATGCCAGTTTTGAAAAGGAGGCAGATTTGGCAGAAAATTGCTCTAGGAGCCAGTTCTACCCAAAAGATATGTAATTTACCTAGTTTCACTAACCGTGACTTTCCGTGTTCTGAACACGTTACATGCACCGCGGATTCAACAATCATTCTTTAATGAGTTGTGAACATGTGTATTAATGAAATTTAATCGATCTTACAGTGCTTATTTTTACATAGAAATTTTAATCTGATTTAGTAGTATTCTCCTAATGTCAGTCTGAAAAATCATGCAGTTTCCACAGAAAAATCCTCTTGGAGAGTGTTTTACCCAATAGACATGCAATTTACATACAACCCGTCATCGTGAAATTCCGTGTTCCGAAAAAGCTACATGCATCACGGATTCGACAAATATTCACTACAGAGTTGTTAGCATAAGTATTACCGAACTTTCATCCACCATAAAAGCCATGTTGACAATTTGAAACATTTTCTTACATTTTGAAAGATTTTCCTAATGCCAGTTTTGAAAAGGAGACAGATTTGACAGAAAAATACTCGTGGAGCGACTACTTCCCAATAGAAAAGTAATTTACATAGTTTCCCTCACAGTGACATTCCATTTTCCGAACACGCTACATACAACAAGGTTTCAACAAACTTTCTCGAATGAGTTGTGAACATGTAGATTACAGAACTTTCATCCACCATACATGGCATATTTACAACTAGAAACATTAACTCTGAATTTGCAGCTTTTTCCTAATGCCAGTTTCGAAAATCAGGCCGTTTTCTCAGGGAAAAATTTTTGGAGCGAATTCTAACTAATAGGTGTGTAATTTACATAGATTCCATCGCCAGGATTTTCCGTGATACGATCACACTGCATGCATAACGCCTTCTAAAAATATTCACCACAGATTTGTTTGCATGTGTTTTTATGATCTAGCATCACAATACAAGGCATATTGACACTTTGAAGCATTTTCTCTGATTTTGCAGAGATTTTCAAACGCCAGGTTCAAAAATGAAGCAGATTTCTCAGAAAAAACTCTTAGAGCAAATTCTACCCAAGAGACATGTATTTTACATAGATTCGCTCACCGTGATATTCTGTGTTCCGAACACATTTCACGTATCTCGGATTCGACAAATATTCACTACAGAGTAGTTAGCATGCGGATTACTGAACTTTCATCCACCATAAAAGGCAGATGTACACCGAGAATCTAGAAATCTGGGTTCGCAGATTTTTCCTAACGCCAGTTTCGAAAATCAGGCAGATTTCTCAGAAAAAATCTCTTGGAGTGATTTCTAACCAAGGGAAATATAACTTACATAAATTTCCTGGCCGTGAAATTCCGTGTTCCGAACATGATACATGCATAAAGGATTCGACAAATATTCACTACAAATTTGTTAGCATCTTGATTACCGGACTTTCATCTCAATACATTGAATATTGATTCTTAGAAGTATTTTCTCAGATTTTGCAGCGTTTTCTAAACGCCAGAAATGACGAAGTTTTCGCAGAAAAACTCTCTCGGAGCGAGTTCTAACCAATAGAGAAGTCATTTACATTGTTTCAATCACCGTGAAATTCCACGTTCTGAACACGCTACATGCATCACGGATTAGAAAAACATTCTTTAATATGTTGTGAAAATGTGGATTACCGAACTTTCTTGCAAAATAAAGGCACATTTACAGCTGCAAATATTAACTCCCTTTTTGCAGCTTTTTCCAAACTTCAGATTCGATAATCATGCAATTTTCGCAGAAAAATTCTCTTCTAGCTCGTTCTACTCAATAGAATTGTAATTTCCATAGTTTCATTACCGTGAAATTCCATTTATTAAAGGGACTACATGAATCACGGTTTAAAAAATAATTACTACACTGTTATTAACATGTGGATTACCGGACTTTCATTCAACATTCAAGGCATATTGACACTTAGAAGCATTTTCTCAGATTTCACACGTTTAATTTGAACGCCAGTTTTGAAAATGAGGTAGATTTGGCAGAAAAATGCTCTTGGAGCCTGTTCTACCCAAAAGATATGTAATTTACCTATTTTCACTCACCGTGACATTCCGTGTTTGAACACGTTATATGCACCACGGATTCAACAAACATTCTTTAATGAGTTGTGAACATGTGTATTAACGAACTTTAATCCACCTTACAGTGCATATTTATACATAGAAATTTTATTCAGATTTAGTAGTATTCTCCTAATGTGAGTCTCTAAAATCATGCAGTTTCCACAGAAATATCCTCTTGGAACGAGTTCTACCCAATAGACATGCAATTTACATAGAACACATCATCATGAAATTCCGTGTTCTGAACACGCTACATGCATCACGGATTCGACAAATATTCACTACAGAGTTGTTAGCATAAGTATTACCGAACTTTCATCCACCATACAAGGTATATTTACACCTAGAAGTAGTTATTCTGATTTCGCAGGTTTTTCCTAACATCCAGGTTCAAAAATCATGATATTTTCACAGAAACATTCAATTCAAGCGAGTTCTATCCAGCAGAATTTTTATTTTCAGAGCTTCACTCACCGAGACATTCCGTGTTCTGAAAACGTTACATTCATCACGGCTTCGACAAAAATTATTTAATAACTGTGAGCATGTGGATTACCGATTTTTCAACCACAATACAAGGCATATTTACACCTAGAAACATTTACTTATATTTCACAGGATTTCCTAACGTCAGTTGCGAAAATCTGGCAGTTTTCGTAGAAAAATTCTCTTGCTGCATGTTCTATCCAATAGACATCTCATTTTCATAGATAACTTCACCGAAACATTCCGTGTTCCGAAAACGGTACATGCACCACGGATTCAACAAATATACCCTGCTGAATTCTTAGCATGTGAATTACACATCTTTAATAACCCATTGAAGACATATTGTCACCTTAAATCATTTACTCAGATTTTGCAGCGTTTTCATATCAACAGTTTCCAAACTGAGGCAGATTTTTCATTAAAATGCTCTTGGAGCGTGTTCTAACCAATAGATATATAATTTACATAGTTTGCCTCACCGTGACAGTCCATGTTCCGAACACGCTACACACATCACGGATTTGACAAACATTCTTTATCAGTTGTGTACATGTGTATTACACAACTTTCATCCACCATACAAGGCATATTTACACCTAGAAACGTTACCTCTTAGTTCACATATATTTCCTAAGAGCAGTTTTGAAAATCAGGCAGTTTTCAAAGGACAAAACTGTTGGAGTGTGTTCTACCCAATAGATATGTAAATCACATAGATTCTCCCGCTGTGAAATTACGTGTTTCGATCATGCTACATGCAGAAAGATACGACAAATATACACTACAGAGTTGTTTGCATGTGGATTACAAGACTTTCTCACTATAGAAGGCATATAGATGCTTAGAAGCATTTTCTGTGATTTCACAGTGCTTTCCAAACTCCAGCTTAAAAAATGAGGCAGATTTCACGGCAAAAATCTCTTGGAGCGTGTTCTAACCAATAGACATGTAATTTACATGGATTCGCTCACCGTCAAATTCCGTGTTCCGAACACGCTACATGCATCTCGGATGCGACATATATTCACAACAGAGTTGTTAGCAAGTGGATTACAGCACTTTCATCCACCATACAAGGCTGACTGACACTTTGAAGAATTTTCTCAGATTTCACACTTTAGTTTGAACGCCAGTTTTGAAAATGAGGCAGATTGGGCAGAAAAATGCTCTTGGAGCCAGTTCTACCCAAAATATACGTAATTTCCCTACTTCCATTCACCGTGATATTCCGTGTCCTGAACATGTTACATGCACCACGGATTCAACAAACATTCTTTAATGAGTTGTGAACATGTGTATTAACGAACTTTAATCCACCTTACAGTGCATATATATACATAGAAATTTTATTCAGATTTAGTAGAATTCTCCTAATGTCAGTCTCTAAAATCATGCAGTTTCCACAGAAAAATCCTCTTGGAGCGAGTTCTACCCAATAGACATGCAATTTACATAGAACCCGTCATCATGAAATTCCGTGTTCCGAAAAAGCTACATGCATCACAGATTCGAAAAATATTCACTACAGAGTTGTTAGCATAAGGATTACCGAACTTTCATCCACCATGAAAGCCATGTTGACAATTTGAAGCATTTTCTCACATTTCAAAAGATTTTCCTAATGCCAGTTTTGATAAGGAGGCAGATTTGGCAGAAAAATTCTCGTGGAGCGAGTACTTCCCTATAGAAATGTAATTAACATAGTTTCCCTCACAGTGATATTCAATATTACGAACATGATACATGCATCAAGGTTTCAACAAACTTTCTCAAATGAGTTGTGAACATGTAGATTAGAGAAGTTTCATCCACCATACATGGCATATTTACAACTAGAAACATTAACTCTGAATTTGCAGCTTTTTCCTAATGCCAGTTTGGAAAATAAGTCCGTTTTCTCAGGGAAAAACTTTTGGAGCGAATTCTAACCAATAGGTGTGTAATTTACATAGATTCCATCGCCGGGATTTTCCGTGATACGACCCAACTGCATGCATAATGCTTTCTAAAAATATTCACCACAGATTTGTTTGCATGTGGTTTTACGATCTTGCATCACAATACAAGGAATATTGACACTTTGAAGCATTTTCTCTGATTTTGCAGAGATTTTCAAACGCCAGGTTCTAAAATGAGGCAGATTTCTCAGAAAAAACTCTTAGAGCATATTCTACCCAAGAGACATGTATTTTACATATATACGCTCACCGTAATATTCTGTGTCCCGAACACAATTCACGAATCTCAGATTCGACAAATATTCACTACAGAGTAGTTAGCATCCGGATTACCGAACTTTCATCCACCATAATATGCAGATGTACACCGAGAATCTAGAAATCTGGGATTGCAGGTTTTTCCTAACGCCAGTTTTGAAAATCAGGCCGATTTCTCAGGAAAAATCAGTTGGAGTGATTTCTAAACAAGGGAAATGTAATTTACATAATTTCCCTGGCCGTGAAATTCCGTGTTCCGAACATGTAACATGCATATAGGATTCGACAAATATTCACTACAAATTTGTTAGCATGTGGATTACCGAACTTTCATCACAATACATTGAATATTGATTCTTAGAAGTATTTTCTCAGATTTTGCATCATTTTCTAAACGCCAGGTTCAAAAATGACGAAGTTTTCGCAGAAAAACTCTCTCGGAGAGAGTTCTACCCAATAGAGTAGTCATTGACATTGTTTCAATCACCGTGAAAATCCACGTTCTGATCACGCTACATGCATCACGGATTAGAAAATATTCTTTAATAACTTGTGATAATGTGGATTACTGAACTTTCTTGCAACATAAAGGCATATTTACACCTGCAAATATTTACTCCCTTTTTTCAGCTTTTTCCAAACTTCAGATTCGATAATCATGCAATTTTGGCAGAAAAATTCTCTTCTAGCTCGTTCTACTCAATAGAATTGTAATTTACATAGTTTCATTACCGTGAAATTCCATTTTCCAAAAGTGCTACATGAATCACGGTTTCCAAAACAATTATTACACTGTTATTAACATGTGGATGACCGGACTTTCATTCACCATTCAAGGCATATTGACACTTAGAAGCATTTTCTCAGATTTAACAGGGTTCTCCTAATGGCAGTTTTCAAACTGAGGCACATTTCACAGAAAAATTCTCTTCAAGCGAGTTCTACCCAATAGACATGTAATTACATTTTTCCTTCACTATGACATTCCGTATTCCAAACACCTTACATGAATCACGAGTTCGACAAACAATCTTTAATGAGTTTGAGCACGTGGATTACCGAACTTTCATCCACTATACAAGGCATATTTACACCTAGAAGTATTTATTCTGATTTCGCAGGTTTTTCCTAACATTCAGTTTCGAAAATCATAAAATTTTCACAGAAGCATTCAATTCAAGCGAGTTCTATCAAGTAGAATTGTTATTTTCAGAGCTTCACTCACCGAGACATTCCGTGTTCCGAAAATGTTACATTCATCACGGCTTCGACATACATTATTTAATGACCGTGAGCATGTGGATTACCGATTTTTCAACCACAATACAAGGCATATTTACACCTAGAAACATTTACTTATATTTCACAGGATTTCCTAACGTCAGTTACGAAAATCAGGCAGTTTTCGCAGAAAAATTCTCTTGGTGCATGTTCTATCCAATAGACATCTCATTTTCATAGATAACTTCACTGAAACATTCCGTGTTCCGAAAACGGTACATGCACCACGGATTCAACAAATATACCCTGCTGAATTTTTAGCATGTGAATTACACATCTTTAATAACCCATTGAAGACATATTGTCACCTTAAAGCATTTACTCAGATTTGGAGCGTTTTAATATCAACAGTTTCCAAACTGAGGCAGATTTTTCAGTAAAATGCTCCTGGAGCGTGTTCTAACCAATAGATATATAATTTACATTGTTTGCCTCACCGTGACAGTCCATGTTCCGAACGCGCTACACACATCACGGATTTGACAAACATTCTTAATCAGTTGTGTACATGTGTAGTACAAAACTTTCATCCACCATACAAGGCATATTGACACCTAGAAACATTAACGCTGATTTCGCAGATATTTCCTTATAGCAGTTTCGAAAATCAGGCAGTTTTCAAAGGAAAAAACTGTTGGAGCGTGTTCTACCCAATAGATATGTAAATTAAATAGATTCTCCCGCTGTGAAATTACGTGTTTCGAACATACTACATGCAGAAAGATACGACAAATATACACTACAGAGTTGTTTGCATGTGGATTACAGGACTTTCTCACTATAGAAGGCATATAGATGCTTAGAAGCATTTTCTGTGATTTCACAGAGTTTTCCAAATGCCAGTTTCGAAAATGAGGCAGATTTCATGGCAAAAACCTCTTGGAGCGGGTTCTAACCAATAGACATGTAATTTACATGGATTAGCTCACCGTCAAATTCCGTGTTCCGAACACGCTACATGCATCTCGGATGCGACAAATATTCACTACAGAGTTGTTAGCAAGTTGATTACAGCACTTTCATTCACCATACAAGGCTTACTGACACTTTGAAGAATTTTCTCAGATTTCACACGTTAGTTTGAACGCCAGTTTTGAAAATGAAGCAGATTTGGCAGAAAAATTTTCTAAGAACCAGTTATAACCAAAAGATAGGTAATTTCCCTACTTTCAATCACCGTGATATTCCGTGTTCTGAACACGCTACATGCATCACGGATTCGACAAATATTCACTACAGAGTTCTTAGCATAAGGATTACCGAACTTTCATCCACCATAAAAGCCATGTTGACAATTTGAAACATTTTCTTACATTTTGAAAGTTTTTCCTAATGCCAGGTTTGAAAAGGAGGCAGATTTGGCAGAAAATTGCTCTAGGAGCCAGTTCTACCCAAAAGATATGTAATTTACCTAGTTTCACTAACCGTGACTTTCCGTGTTCTGAACACGTTACATGCACCGTGGATTCAACAATCATTCTTTAATTAGTTGTGAACATGTGTATTAACGAAATATAATCGACCTTACAGTGCTTATTTTTACATAGAAATTTTAATCTTATTTAGTAGTATTCTCCTAATGTCAGTCTGAAAAATCATGCAGTTTCCACAGAAAAATCCTCTTGGAGAGTGTTTTACCCAATAGACATGCAATTTACATACAACCCGTCATCGTGAAATTCCGTGTTCTGAACTCGCTACATGCATCACGGATTCGACAAATATTCACTACAGAGTTGTTAGCATAAGGATTACCGAACTTTCATCCACTATAAAAGCCATGTTGACACTTTGAAGCATTTTCTCACATTTCAAAAGTTTTTCCTAATGCCAGTTTTGAAAAGGAGGCAGATTTGGCAGAAAAATTCTCATGGAGCGAGTACTTCCCATTAGAAATGTAATTTACATAGTTTCCCTCACAGTGACATTCCATTTTCCGAACACGCTACATGCATCAAGGTTTCAACAAACTTTCTCGAATGAGTTGTGAACATGAAGATTACCGAACTTTCATCCACCATAAAAGGCAGATGTACACCGAGAATCAAGTAAACTGGGTTCGCAGGTTTTTCCTAAAGCCAGTTTCGAAAATCAGGCAGATTTCTCAGGAAAAATCTCTTGGAGTGAATTCTAGCCAAGGGAAATGTAATTTACATAAATTCCCTGGCCTTGAATTTCCGTGTTCTGAATATGTTACATGCATAAAGGATTCGACAAATATTCACTACAAATTTGTTAGCATGTGGATTACCGAACTTTCATCACAAAACATTAAATATTGATTCTTAGAAGAATTTTCTCAGATTTTGGAGCGTTTTCTAAACGCCAGTTTCAAAAATGACGAAGTTTTCACAGAAAAACACTCTCGGAGCGAGTTCTACCCAACAAAGAAGTAATTTACATTGTTTCAATCACCATGAAGTTCCACGTTCTGAACACGGTACATGCACCACGGATTAGAAAAAGATTCTTTAATATGTTGTGAAAATTTGGATTACCGAACTTTCTTGCAACATAAAGGCACATTTAAACCTGCAAATATTTACTCCCTTTTTTCAGCTTTTTCCAAAATTCAGATTCGATAATCATGCAATTTTCGCAGAAATATCCTCTTCTAGCTCGTTCTACTCAATAGAATTGTAATTTACATAGTTTCATTACCGTGAAATTTCATTTTCCAAAAGCGCCACATGAATAACGGTTTAAAAAATAATTACTACACTGTTATTAACATGTGGATTACCAGACTTTCATTCACCATTCAAGGCATAATGACACTTAGAAGCATTTTCTCAGATTTCACAGGGTTCTCCTAATGGCAGTTTTCAAAATGAGGCACATTTCGCAGAAATATTCTCTTCAAGCGAGTTCTACCCAATAGACATGTAACTTACATTGTTTCCTTCACTATGACATTCCGTATTCCAAACACCTTACATGCATCACGAGTTCGACAAATATTCTTTAATGAGTGTGAGCATGTGGAATACCGAACTTTCATCCACCATAAAAGGCTTATTTACACCTAGAAGTGGTTATTCTGATTTCGCAGGTTTTTCCTAACATCCAGGTTCAAAAATCATGAAATTTTCACAGAAACATTCAATTCAAGCGAGTTCTATCCAGCAGAAATGTTATTTTCAGAGCTCCACTCACCGAGACATTCCGTGTTCTGAAAACGTTACATTCATCACGGCTTCGACAAAAATTATTTAATGACCGTGAGCATGTGGATTACCGATTTTTCAACCACAATACAAGGCATATTTACACCTAGAAACATTTACTTACATTTCGCAGGTTTTCATAACGTCAGTTGCGAAAATCAGGCACTTTTCGCAGAAAAATTCTCTTGGTGCATGTTCTATCCAATAGACATCTCATTTTCATAGATACCTTCACCGAAACATTCCGTGTTCTGAAAACGGTACATGCTCCACGGATTCAACTAATATTCCCTGGTGAATTCGTAGCATGTGAATTACACATCTTTAATAACCCATTGAAGACATATTGTCACCTTAAAGCATTTACTCAGATTTTGCAGCATTTTCATAACAACAGTTTCCAAACTGAGGCAGATTTTTCAGTAAAATGCTCCTGGAGCGTATTCTAACCAATAGATATGTAATTTACATAGTTTGCCTCACCTTGAGACTCCATGTTCCGTACGCACTACACACATCACGGATTTGACAAACATTCTTAATGAGTTGTGTACATGTGTATTACAAGAGTTTCATCCACCATACAAGGCATATTTACACCTAGAAACATTAACTTTGAGTTCACAGATATTTCCTAATAGCAGTTTCGAAAATCAGGCAGTTTTCAAAGGAAAAAACTGTTGGAGCGTGTTCTACCCAATAGATATTTTACATAGATGTTCCCACTGTGAAATTACGTGTTTCGAACATGCTACATGCAGAAAAGATACGACAAAAATACACTACAGAGTTGTTTGCATGTAGTAAAGGACTTTCTCACTATCGAAGGCATATAGATGCTTAGAAGCATTTTCTGTGATTTCACAGAGCTTTCCAAACGCCAGTTTCGAAAATGAGTCAGATTTCACGGGAAAAAACTCTTGGAGCTTGTTCTAACCAATAGACATGTAATTTACATGGATTCGCTCACCGTCAAATTCCGTGTTCCGAACACGTTACATGCATCTCGGATGTGACAAATATTCACTACAAAGTTGTTAGCAAGTGGATTACAGCACTTTCATCCACCATACAAGGCTCACTGACACTTTGAAGAATTTTCTCAGATTTCACACTTTAGTTTGAATGCCAGTTTTGAAAATGAGAAAGATTTGGCCGAAATATGCTCTTGGAGCCAGTTTTACCCAAAAGATAGGTAATTTCCCTACTTTCAATCACCATGACATTCCGTGTTCTGAACATGTTACATGCACCCCAGTTTCAACAAACATTCTTTAATGAGTTGTGGACATGTGTATTAACGAACTTTAATCCACCTTACAGTGCATATTTATACATAGATATTTTATTCTGTTTTAGTAGTATCCTCCTAATGTCAGTCTCTAAAATCATGCAGTTTCCACAGAAAAATCTTTTTGGAGCGAGTTCTACCCAATAGACATGCAATTTACATAGAACCCATCATCGTGAAATTCCGTGTTCCGAAAAAGCTACATGCATCACGGATTCGACAAATATTCACTACAGATTTGTTAGCATAAGGATTACCGAACTTTCATCCACCATAAAAGCCATGTTGACACTTTGAAGCATTTTCTCACATTTCGAAAGTTTTTCCTAATGCCAGTTTTGAAAAGGATGCAGATTTGGCAGAAAAATTCTCGTGGTGCGAGTACTTCCCATTAGAAATGTAATTTACATAGTTTCCCTCACAGTGACATTCCATTTTCCGAACACGCTACATGCATCAAGGTTTCAACAAACTTTCTCGAATGAGTTGTGAACATGAAGATTACAGAACTTTCATCCACCATACATGGCATATTAACAACTAGAAACATTAACTCTGAATTTGCAGCTTTTTCCTAATGCCAGTTTGGAAAATCAGGCCGTTTTCTCAGGGAAAATCTTTTGGAGCGAATTCTAACCAATAGGTGTGTAATTTACATAGATTCCATCGCCGGGATTTTCCGTGATACGATCCCACTGCATGCATAACGCTTTCTAAAAATATTCACCACAGATTTGTTTGCATGTGGTTTTACGATCTCGCATCACAATACAAGGCATATTGACACTTTGAAGCATTTTCTCTGCTTTTGCAGAGATTTTCAAACGCCAGGTTCAAAAATGAAGCAGATTTCTCAGAAAAAACTCTTAGAGCATATTCTACCCAAGAGACATGTATTTTACATAGATTCGCTCACCGTGATATTCTGTGTTCCGAACACACTTCACGTATCTCGGATTCGACAAATATTCACTACAGATTAGTTAGCATGCGGATTACCGAACTTTCATCCACCATAAAAGGCAGATGTACACCGAGAATCAAGTAAACTGGGTTCGCAGGTTTTTCCTAACGCCAGTTTCGAAAATCAGGCCGATTTCTCAGGAAAAATCTCTTGGAGTGAATTCTAGCCAAGGGAAATGTAATTTACATAAATTCCCTGGCCTTGAATTTCCGTGTTCTGAATATGTTACATGCATAAAGGATTCGACAAATATTCACTACAAATTTGTTAGCATGTGGATTACCGAACTTTCATCACAAAACATTAAATATTGATTCTTAGAAGAATTTTCTCAGATTTTGGAGCGTTTTCTAAACGCCAGTTTCAAAAATGACGAAGTTTTCACAGAAAAACACTCTCGGAGCGAGTTCTACCCAACAAAGAAGTCATTTACATTGTTTCAATCACCATGAAATTCCACGTTCTGAACACGGTACATGCACCACGGGTTAGAAAAAGATTATTTAACATGTTGTGAAAATTTGGATTACCGAACTTCCTTGCAACATAAAGGCACATTTAAACCTGCAAATATTTACTCCCTTTTTGCAGCTTTTTCCAAACTTCAGATTCGATAAGCATGCAATTTTCGCAGAAAAATTCTCTTCTAGCTCGTTCTACTCAATAGAATTGTAATTTACATAGTTTCATTACCGTGAAATTTCATTTTCCAAAAGCGCTACATGAATCAAGGTTTAAAAAATAATTACTAAACTGTTATTAACATGTGGATTACCAGACTTTCATTCACCATTCAAGGCATAATGACACTTAGAAGCATTTTCTCAGATTTCACAGGGTTCTCCTAATGGCAGTTTTCAAAATGAGGCACATTTCGCAGAAATATTCTCTTCAAGCGAGTTCTACCCAATAGACATGTAACTTACATTGTTTCCTTCACTATGACATTCCGTATTCCAAACACCTTACATGCATCACGAGTTCGACAAATATTCTTTAATGAGTGTGAGCATGTGGAATACCGAACTTTCATCCACCCTAAAAGGCTTATTAACACCTAGAAGTAGTTATTCTGATTTCGCAGGTTTTTCCTAACATCCAGGTTCAAAAATCATGAAATATTCACAGAAACATTCAATTCAAGCGAGTTCTATCCAGCAGAAATGTTATTTTCAGAGCTCCACTCACCGAGACATTCCGTGTTCTGAAAACGTTACATTCATCACGGCTTCGACAAACATTATTTAATGACCGTGAGCATGTGGATTACCGATTTTTCAACCACAATACAAGGCATATTTACACCTAGAAACATTTACTTACATTTCGCAGGTTTTCATAACGTCAGTTGCGAAAATCAGGCAGTTTTCGCAGAAAAATTCTCTTGGTGCATGTTCTATCCAATAGACATCTCATTTTCATAGATACCTTCACCGAAACATTCCGTGTTCTGAAAACGGTACATGCTCCACGTATTCAACTAATATTCCCTGGTGAATTCGTAGCATGTGAATTAAACATCTTTAATAACCCATTGAAGACATATTGTCACCTTAAAGCATTTACTCAGATTTTGCAGCATTTTCATAACAACAGTTTCGAAACTGAGGCAGATTTTTCAGTAAAATGCTCCTGGAGCGTATTCTAACCAATAGATATGTAATTTACATAGTTTGCCTCACCTTGAGACTTCATGTTCCGTACGCGCTACACACATCACGGATTTGACAAACATTCTTAATGAGTTGTGTACATGTGTATTACAAGAGTTTCATCCACCATACAAGGCATATTTACACCTAGAAACATTTACTTTGAGTTCACAGATATTTCCTAATAGCAGTTTCGAAAATCAGGCAGTTTTCAAAGGAAAAAACTGTTGGAGCGTGTTCTACCCAATAGATATTTTACATAGATGCTCCCACTGTGAAATTACGTGTTTCGAACATGCTACATGCAGAAAAGATACGACAAAAATACACTACAGAGTTGTTTGCATGTAGTAAAGGACTTTCTCACTATCGAAGGCATATAGATGCTTAGAAGCATTTTCTGTGATTTCACAGAGCTTTCCAAACGCCAGTTTCGAAAATGAGTCAGATTTCACGGGAAAAATCTCTTGGAGCTTGTTCTAACCAATAGACATGTAATTTACATGGATTCGCTCACCGTCAAATTCCGTGTTCCGAACACGTTACATGCATCTCGGATGCGACAAATATTCACTACAAAGTTGTTAGCAAGTGGATTACAGCACTTTCATCCACCATACAAGGCTTACTGACACTTTGAAGAATTTTCTCAGATTTCACACTTTAGTTTGAATGCCAGTTTTGAAAATGAGAAAGATTTGGCCGAAATATGCTCTTGGAGCCAGTTCTACCCAAAAGATAGGTAATTTCCCTACTTTCAATCACCATGACATTCCGTGTTCTGAACATGTTACATGCACCCCAGTTTCAACAAACATTCTTTAATGAATTGTGGACATGTGTATTAATGAACTTTAATCCACCTTACAGTGCATATTTATACATAGATATTTTATTCTATTTTAGTAGTATCCTCCTAATGTTAGTCTCTAAAATCATGCAGTTTCTCAGAAAAATCTTTTTGGAGCGAGTTCTACCCAATAGACATGCAATTTACATAGAACCCGTCATCGTGAAATTCCGTGTTCTGAACTCGCTACATGCATCACGGATTCGACAAATATTCACTACAGAGTTGTTAGCATAAGGATTACCGAACTTTCATCCACCATAAAAGCCATGTTGACACTTTGAAGCATTTTCTCACATTTCGAAAGTTTTTCCTAATGCCAGTTTTGAAAAGGATGCAGATTTGGCAGAAAAATTCTCGTGGAGCGAGTACTTCCCTTTAGAAATGTAATTTACATAGTTTCCCTCACAGTGACATTCCATTTTCCGAACACGCTACATACAACAAGGTTTCAACAAACTTTCTCGAATGAGTTGTGAACATGTAGATTACAGAACTTTCATCCGCCATACATGGCATATTTACAACTAGAAACATTAACTCTGAATTTGCAGCTTTTTCCTAATGCCAGTTTCGAAAATCAGGCCGTTTTTTCAAGGAAAAATTTTTGGAGCGAATTCTAACTAATAGGTGTGTAATTTACATAGATTCCATCGCCAGGATTTTCCGTGATACGATCACACTGCATGCATAACGCCTTCTAAAAATATTCACCACAGATTTGTTTGCATGTGTTTTTATGATCTAGCATCACAATACAAGGCATATTGACACTTTGAAGAATTTTCTCTGATTTTGCAGAGATTTTCAAACGCCAGGTTCAAAAATGAAGCAGATTTCTCAGAAAAAACTCTTAGAGCAAATTCTACCCAAGAGACATTTATTTTACATAGATTCGCTCACCGTGATATTCTGTGTTCCGAACACTTTTCACGTATCTCGGATTCGACAAATATTCACTACAGAGTAGTTAGCATGCGGATTACTGAACTTTCATCCACCATAAAAGGCAGATGTACATCGAGAATCTAGAAATCTGGGTTCGCAGATTTTTCCTAACGCCAGTTTCGAAAATCAGGCAGATTTCTCAGAAAAAATCTCTTGGAGTGATTTCTAACCAAGGGAAATATAATTTACATAAATTTCCTGGCCGTGAAATTCCGTGTTCCTAACATGATACATGCATTAATGATTCGACAAATATTCACTACAAATTTGTTAGCATCTTGATTACCGGACTTTCATCTCAATACATTGAATATTGATTCTTAGAAGTATTTTCTCAGATTTTGCAGCGTTTTCTAAACGCCAGAAATGACGAAGTTTTCGCAGAAAAACTCTCTCGGAGCGAGTTCTAACCAATAGAGAAGTCATTTACATTGTTTCAATCACCGTGAAATTCCACGTTCTGAACACGCTACATGCATCACGGATTAGAAAAACATTCTTTAATATGTTGTGAAAATGTGGATTACCGAACTTTCTTGCAAAATAAAGGCACATTTACAGCTGCAAATATTAACTCCCTTTTTGCAGCTTTTTCCAAACTTCAGATTCGATAATCATGCAATTTTCGCAGAAAAATTCTCTTCTAGCTCGTTCTACTCAATAGAATTGTAATTTCCATTGTTTCATTACCGTGAAATTCCATTTATTAAAGGCACTACATGAATCACGGTTTAAAAAATAATTACTACACTGTTATTAACATGTGGATTACCGGACTTTCATTCAACATTCAAGGCATATTGACACTTAGAAGCATTTTCTCAGATTTCACACGTTTAATTTGAACGCCAGTTTTGAAAATGAGGTAGATTTGGCAGAAAAATGCTCTTGGAGCCTGTTCTACCCAAAAGATATGTAATTTACCTATTTTCACTCACCGTGACATTCCGTGTTTGAACACGTTATATGCACCACGGATTCAACAAACATTCTTTAATGAGTTGTGAACATGTGTATTAACGAACTTTAATCCACCTTACAGTGCATATTTATACATAGAAATTTTATTCAGATTTAGTAGTATTCTCCTAATGTGAGTCTCTAAAATCATGCAGTTTCCACAGAAATATCCTCTTGGAACGAGTTCTACCCAATAGACATGCAATTTACATAGAACACATCATCATGAAATTCCGTGTTCTGAACACGCTACATGCATCACGGATTCGACAAATATTCACTACAGAGTTGTTAGCATAAGTATTACCGAACTTTCATCCACCATACAAGGTATATTTACACCTAGAAGTAGTTATTCTGATTTCGCAGGTTTTTCCTAACATCCAGGTTCAAAAATCATGATATTTTCACAGAAACATTCAATTCAAGCGAGTTCTATCCAGCAGAATTTTTATTTTCAGAGCTTCACTCACCGAGACATTCCGTGTTCTGAAAACGTTACATTCATCACGGCTTCGACAAAAATTATTTAATAACTGTGAGCATGTGGATTACCGATTTTTCAACCACAATACAAGGCATATTTACACCTAGAAACATTTACTTATATTTCACAGGATTTCCTAACGTCAGTTGCGAAAATCTGGCAGTTTTCGTAGAAAAATTCTCTTGCTGCATGTTCTATCCAATAGACATCTCATTTTCATAGATAACTTCACCGAAACATTCCGTGTTCCGAAAACGGTACATGCACCACGGATTCAACAAATATACCCTGCTGAATTCTTAGCATGTGAATTACACATCTTTAATAACCCATTGAAGACATATTGTCACCTTAAAACATTTACTCAGATTTTGCAGCGTTTTCATATCAACAGTTTCCAAACTGAGGCAGATTTTTCATTAAAATGCTCCTGGAGCGTGTTCTAACCAATAGATATATAATTTACATAGTTTGCCTCACCGTGACAGTCCATGTTCCGAACACGCTACACACATCACGGATTTGACAAACATTCTTTATCAGTTGTGTACATGTGTATTACACAACTTTCATCCACCATACAAGGCATATTTACACCTAGAAACGTTACCTCTGAGTTCACATATATTTCCTAAGAGCAGTTTTGAAAATCAGGCAGTTTTCAAAGGACAAAACTGTTGGAGTGTGTTCTACCCAATAGATATGTAAATCACATAGATTCTCCCGCTGTGAAATTACGTGTTTCGATCATGCTACATGCAGACAAGATACGACAAAAATACACTACAGAGTTGTTTGCATGTGGATTAAAGGACTTTCTCACTATAGAAGGCATATAGATGCTTAGAAGCATTTTCTGTGATTTCACAGTGCTTTCCAAACTCCAGTTTAAAAAATGAGGCAGATTTCACGGCAAAAATCTCTTGGAGCGTGTTCTAACCAATAGACATGTAATTTACATGGATTCGCTCACCGTCAAATTCCGTGTTCCGAACACGCTACATGCATCTCGGATGCGACATATATTCACAACAGAGTTGTTAGCAAGTGGATTAAAGCACTTTCATCCACCATACAAGGCTGACTGACACTTTGAAGAATTTTCTCAGATTTCACACTTTAGTTTGAACGCCAGTTTTGAAAATGAGGCAGATTGGGCAGAAAAATGCTCTTGGAGCCAGTTCTACCCAAAATATAGGTAATTTCCCTACTTCCATTCACCGTGATATTCCGTGTCCTGAACACGTTACATGCACCACGGATTCAACAAACATTCTTTAATGAGTTGTGAACATGTGTATTAACGAACTTTAATCCACCTTACAGTGCATATATATACATAGAAATTTTATTCAGATTTAGTAGAATTCTCCTAATGTCAGTCTCTAAAATCATGCAGTTTCCACAGAAAAATCCTCTTGGAGCGAGTTCTACCCAATAGACATGCAATTTACATAGAACCCGTCATCATGAAATTCCGTGTTCCGAAAAAGCTACATGCATCACAGATTCGAAAAATATTCACTACAGAGTTGTTAGCATAAGGATTACCGAACTTTCATCCACCATGAAAGCCATGTTGACAATTTGAAGCATTTTCTCACATTTCAAAAGATTTTCCTAATGCCAGTTTTGATAAGGAGGCAGATTTGGCAGAAAAATTCTCGTGGAGCGAGTACTTCCCTATAGAAATGTAATTAACATACTTTCCCTCACAGTGATATTCAATATTACGAACATGATACATGCATCAAGGTTTCAACAAACTTTCTCAAATGAGTTGTGAACATGTAGATTAGAGAAGTTTCATCCACCATACATGGCATATTTACAACTAGAAACATTAACTCTGAATTTGCAGCTTTTTCCTAATGCCAGTTTGGAAAATAAGTCCGTTTTCTCAGGGAAAAACTTTTGGAGCGAATTCTAACCAATAGGTGTGTAATTTACATAGATTCCATCGCCGGGATTTTCCGTGATACGACCCAACTGCATGCATAATGCTTTCTAAAAATATTCACCACAGATTTGTTTGCATGTGGTTTTACGATCTTGCATCACAATAAAAGGAATATTGACACTTTGAAGCATTTTCTCTGATTTTGCAGAGATTTTCAAACGCCAGGTTCTAAAATGAGGCAGATTTCTCAGAAAAAACTCTTAGAGCATATTCTACCCAAGAGACATGTATTTTACATATATACGCTCACCGTCATATTCTGTGTCCCGAACACAATTCACGAATCTCAGATTCGACAAATATTCACTACAGAGTAGTTAGCATCCGGATTACCGAACTTTCATCCACCATAATAGGCAGATGTACACCGAGAATCTAGAAATCTGGGATTGCAGGTTTTTCCTAACGCCAGTTTTGAAAATCAGGCCGATTTCTCAGGAAAAATCAGTTGGAGTGATTTCTAAACAAGGGAAATGTAATTTACATAATTTCCCTGGCCGTGAAATTCCGTGTTCCGAACATGTAACATGCATATAGGATTCGACAAATATTCACTACAAATTTGTTAGCATGTGGATTACCGAACTTTCATCACAATACATTGAATATTGATTCTTAGAAGTATTTTCTCAGATTTTGCAGCGTTTTCTAAACGCCAGGTTCAAAAATGACGAAGTTTTCGCAGAAAAACTCTCTCGGAGAGAGTTCTACCCAATAGAGTAGTCATTGACATTGTTTCAATCACCGTGAAAATCCACGTTCTGAACACGCTACATGCATCACGGATTAGAAAATATTCTTTAATAACTTGTGATAATGTGGATTACCGAACTTTCTTGCAACATAAAGGCATATTTACACCTGCAAATATTTACTCCCTTTTTTCAGCTTTTTCCAAACTTCAGATTCGATAATCATGCAATTTTGGCAGAAAAATTCTCTTCTAGCTCGTTCTACTCAATAGAATTGTAATTTACATAGTTTCATTACCGTGAAATTCCATTTTCCAAAAGTGCTACATGAATCACGGTTTCCAAAACAATTATTACACTGTTATTAACATGTGGATGACCGGACTTTCATTCACCATTCAAGGCATATTGACACTTAGAAGCATTTTCTCAGATTTAACAGGGTTCTCCTAATGGCAGTTTTCAAAATGAGGCACATTTCACAGAAAAATTCTCTTCAAGCGAGTTCTACCCAATACACATGTAATTACATTTTTCCTTCACTATCACATTCCGTATTCCAAACACCTTACATGCATCACGAGTTCGACAAACAATCTTTAATGAGTTTGAGCATGTGGATTACCGAACTTTCATCCATTATACAAGGCATATTTACACCTAGAAGTATTTATTCTGATTTCGCAGGTTTTTCCTAACATTCAGTTTCGAAAATCATAAAATTTTCACAGAAGCATTCAATTCAAGCGAGTTCTATCAAGTAGAATTGTTATTTTCACAGCTTCACTCACCGAGACATTCCGTGTTCCGAAATGTTACATTCATCACGGCTTCGACATACATTATTTAATGACCGTGAGCATGTGGATTACCGATTTTTCAACCACAATACAAGGCATATTTACACCTAGAAACATTTACTTATATTTCACAGGATTTCCTAACGTCAGTTACGAAAATCAGGCAGTTTTCGCAGAAAAATTCTCTTGGTGCATGTTCTATCCAATAGACATCTCATTTTCATAGATAACTTCACTGAAACATTCCGTGTTCCGAAAACGGTACATGCACCACGGATTCAACAAATATACCCTGCTGAATTTTTCGCATGTTAATTACACATCTTTAATAACCCATTGAAGACATATTGTCACCTTAAAGCATTTACTCAGATTTGGAGCGTTTTAATATCAACAGTTTCCAAACTGAGGCAGATTTTTCAGTAAAATGCTCCTGGAGCGTGTTCTAACCAATAGATATATAATTTACATAGTTTGCCTCACCGTGACAGTCCATGTTCCGAACGCGCTACACACATCACGGATTTGACAAACATTCTTAATCAGTTGTGTACATGTGTAGTACAAAACTTTCATCCACCATACAAGGCATATTGACACCTAGAAACATTAACGCTGATTTCGCAGATATTTCCTTATAGCAGTTTCGAAAATCAGGCAGTTTTCAAAGGAAAAAACTGTTGGAGCGTGTTCTACCCAATAGATATGTAAATTAAATAGATTCTCCCGCTGTGAAATTACGTGTTTCGAACATACTACATGCAGAAAGATACGACAAATATACACTACAGAGTTGTTTGCATGTGGATTACAGGACTTTCTCACTATAGAAGGCATATAGATGCTTAGAAGCATTTTCTGTGATTTCACAGAGTTTTCCAAATGCCAGTTTCGAAAATGAGGCAGATTTCATGGCAAAAACCTCTTGGAGCCGGTTCTAACCAATAGACATGTAATTTACATGGATTAGCTCACCGTCAAATTCCGTGTTCCGAACACGCTACATGCATCTCGGATGCGACAAATATTCACTACAGAGTTGTTAGCAAGTTGATTACAGCACTTTCATCCACCATACAAGGCTTACTGACACTTTGAAGAATTTTCTCAGATTTCACACGTTAGATTGAACGCCTGTTTTGAAAATGAAGCAGATTTGGCAGAAAAATTTTCTAAGAACCAGTTATAACCAAAAGATAGGTAATTTCCCTACTTTCAATCACCGTGATATTCCGTGTTCTGAACACGCTACATGCATCACGGATTCGACAAATATTCACTACAGAGTTCTTAGCATAAGGATTACCGAACTTTCATCCACCATAAAAGCCATGTTGACAATTTGAAACATTTTCTTACATTTTGAAAGTTTTTCCTAATGCCAGTTTTGAAAAGGAGGCAGATTTGGCAGAAAATTGCTCTAGGAGCCAGTTCTACCCAAAAGATATGTAATTTACCTAGTTTCACTAACCGTGACTTTCCGTGTTCTGAACACGTTACATGCACCGTGGATTCAACAATCATTCTTTAATGAGTTGTGAACATGTGTATTAACGAACTTTAATCCACCTTACAGTGCATATATATACATAGAAATTTTATTAAGATTTAGTAGAATTCTCCTAATGTCAGTCTCTAAAATCATGCAGTATCCACAGAAAAATCCTCTTGGAGCGAGTTCTACCCAATAGACATGCAATTTACATAGAACCCGTCATCATGAAATTCCGTGTTCCGAAAAAGCTACATGCATCACAGATTCGAAAAATATTCACTACAGAGTTGTTAGCATAAGGATTACCGAACTTTCATCCACCATGAAAGCCATGTTGACAATTTGAAGCATTTTCTCACATTTCAAAAGATTTTCCTAATGCCAGTTTTGATAAGGAGGCAGATTTGGCAGAAAAATTCTCGTGGAGCGAGTACTTCCCTATAGAAATGTAATTAACATACTTTCCCTCACAGTGATATTCAATATTACGAACATGATACATGCATCAAGGTTTCAACAAACTTTCTCAAATGAGTTGTGAACATGTAGATTAGAGAAGTTTCATCCACCATACATGGCATATTTACAACTAGAAACATTAACTCTGAATTTGCAGCTTTTTCCTAATGCCAGTTTGGAAAATAAGTCCGTTTTCTCAGGGAAAAACTTTTGGAGCGAATTCTAACCAATAGGTGTGTAATTTACATAGATTCCATCGCCGGGATTTTCCGTGATACGACCCAACTGCATGCATAATGCTTTCTAAAAATATTCACCACAGATTTGTTTGCATGTGGTTTTACGATCTTGCATCACAATAAAAGGAATATTGACACTTTGAAGCATTTTCTCTGATTTTGCAGAGATTTTCAAACGCCAGGTTCTAAAATGAGGCAGATTTCTCAGAAAAAACTCTTAGAGCATATTCTACCCAAGAGACATGTATTTTACATATATACGCTCACCGTCATATTCTGTGTCCCGAACACAATTCACGAATCTCAGATTCGACAAATATTCACTACAGAGTAGTTAGCATCCGGATTACCGAACTTTCATCCACCATAATAGGCAGATGTACACCGAGAATCTAGAAATCTGGGATTGCAGGTTTTTCCTAACGCCAGTTTTGAAAATCAGGCCGATTTCTCAGGAAAAATCAGTTGGAGTGATTTCTAAACAAGGGAAATGTAATTTACATAATTTCCCTGGCCGTGAAATTCCGTGTTCCGAACATGTAACATGCATATAGGATTCGACAAATATTCACTACAAATTTGTTAGCATGTGGATTACCGAACTTTCATCACAATACATTGAATATTGATTCTTAGAAGTATTTTCTCAGATTTTGCAGCGTTTTCTAAACGCCAGGTTCAAAAATGACGAAGTTTTCGCAGAAAAACTCTCTCGGAGAGAGTTCTACCCAATAGAGTAGTCATTGACATTGTTTCAATCACCGTGAAAATCCACGTTCTGAACACGCTACATGCATCACGGATTAGAAAATATTCTTTAATAACTTGTGATAATGTGGATTACCGAACTTTCTTGCAACATAAAGGCATATTTACACCTGCAAATATTTACTCCCTTTTTTCAGCTTTTTCCAAACTTCAGATTCGATAATCATGCAATTTTGGCAGAAAAATTCTCTTCTAGCTCGTTCTACTCAATAGAATTGTAATTTACATAGTTTCATTACCGTGAAATTCCATTTTCCAAAAGTGCTACATGAATCACGGTTTCCAAAACAATTATTACACTGTTATTAACATGTGGATGACCGGACTTTCATTCACCATTCAAGGCATATTGACACTTAGAAGCATTTTCTCAGATTTAACAGGGTTCTCCTAATGGCAGTTTTCAAAATGAGGCACATTTCACAGAAAAATTCTCTTCAAGCGAGTTCTACCCAATACACATGTAATTACATTTTTCCTTCACTATCACATTCCGTATTCCAAACACCTTACATGCATCACGAGTTCGACAAACAATCTTTAATGAGTTTGAGCATGTGGATTACCGAACTTTCATCCATTATACAAGGCATATTTACACCTAGAAGTATTTATTCTGATTTCGCAGGTTTTTCCTAACATTCAGTTTCGAAAATCATAAAATTTTCACAGAAGCATTCAATTCAAGCGAGTTCTATCAAGTAGAATTGTTATTTTCACAGCTTCACTCACCGAGACATTCCGTGTTCCGAAATGTTACATTCATCACGGCTTCGACATACATTATTTAATGACCGTGAGCATGTGGATTACCGATTTTTCAACCACAATACAAGGCATATTTACACCTAGAAACATTTACTTATATTTCACAGGATTTCCTAACGTCAGTTACGAAAATCAGGCAGTTTTCACAGAAAAATTCTCTTGGTGCATGTTCTATCCAATAGACATCTCATTTTCATAGATAACTTCACTGAAACATTCCGTGTTCCGAAAACGGTACATGCACCACGGATTCAACAAATATACCCTGCTGAATTTTTCGCATGTTAATTACACATCTTTAATAACCCATTGAAGACATATTGTCACCTTAAAGCATTTACTCAGATTTGGAGCGTTTTAATATCAACAGTTTCCAAACTGAGGCAGATTTTTCAGTAAAATGCTCCTGGAGCGTGTTCTAACCAATAGATATATAATTTACATAGTTTGCCTCACCGTGACAGTCCATGTTCCGAACGCGCTACACACATCACGGATTTGACAAACATTCTTAATCAGTTGTGTACATGTGTAGTACAAAACTTTCATCCACCATACAAGGCATATTGACACCTAGAAACATTAACGCTGATTTCGCAGATATTTCCTTATAGCAGTTTCGAAAATCAGGCAGTTTTCAAAGGAAAAAACTGTTGGAGCGTGTTCTACCCAATAGATATGTAAATTAAATAGATTCTCCCGCTGTGAAATTACGTGTTTCGAACATACTACATGCAGAAAGATACGACAAATATACACTACAGAGTTGTTTGCATGTGGATTACAGGACTTTCTCACTATAGAAGGCATATAGATGCTTAGAAGCATTTTCTGTGATTTCACAGAGTTTTCCAAATGCCAGTTTCGAAAATGAGGCAGATTTCATGGCAAAAACCTCTTGGAGCCGGTTCTAACCAATAGACATGTAATTTACATGGATTAGCTCACCGTCAAATTCCGTGTTCCGAACACGCTACATGCATCTCGGATGCGACAAATATTCACTACAGAGTTGTTAGCAAGTTGATTACAGCACTTTCATCCACCATACAAGGCTTACTGACACTTTGAAGAATTTTCTCAGATTTCACACGTTAGTTTGAACGCCTGTTTTGAAAATGAAGCAGATTTGGCAGAAAAATTTTCTAAGAACCAGTTATAACCAAAAGATAGGTAATTTCCCTACTTTCAATCACCGTGATATTCCGTGTTCTGAACACGCTACATGCATCACGGATTCGACAAATATTCACTACAGAGTTCTTAGCATAAGGATTACCGAACTTTCATCCACCATAAAAGCCATGTTGACAATTTGAAACATTTTCTTACATTTTGAAAGTTTTTCCTAATGCCAGTTTTGAAAAGGAGGCAGATTTGGCAGAAAATTGCTCTAGGAGCCAGTTCTACCCAAAAGATATGTAATTTACCTAGTTTCACTAACCGTGACTTTCCGTGTTCTGAACACGTTACATGCACCGTGGATTCAACAATCATTCTTTAATGAGTTGTGAACATGTGTATTAACGAACTTTAATCCACCTTACAGTGCATATATATACATAGAAATTTTATTAAGATTTAGTAGAATTCTCCTAATGTCAGTCTCTAAAATCATGCAGTATCCACAGAAAAATCCTCTTGGAGCGAGTTCTACCCAATAGACATGCAATTTACATAGAACCCGTCATCATGAAATTCCGTGTTCCGAAAAAGCTACATGCATCACAGATTCGAAAAATATTCACTACAGAGTTGTTAGCATAAGGATTACCGAACTTTCATCCACCATGAAAGCCATGTTGACAATTTGAAGCATTTTCTCACATTTCAAAAGATTTTCCTAATGCCAGTTTTGATAAGGAGGCAGATTTGGCAGAAAAATTCTCGTGGAGCGAGTACTTCCCTATAGAAATGTAATTAACATACTTTCCCTCACAGTGATATTCAATATTACGAACATGATACATGCATCAAGGTTTCAACAAACTTTCTCAAATGAGTTGTGAACATGTAGATTAGAGAAGTTTCATCCACCATACATGGCATATTTACAACTAGAAACATTAACTCTGAATTTGCAGCTTTTTCCTAATGCCAGTTTGGAAAATAAGTCCGTTTTCTCAGGGAAAAACTTTTGGAGCGAATTCTAACCAATAGGTGTGTAATTTACATAGATTCCATCGCCGGGATTTTCCGTGATACGACCCAACTGCATGCATAATGCTTTCTAAAAATATTCACCACAGATTTGTTTGCATGTGGTTTTACGATCTTGCATCACAATAAAAGGAATATTGACACTTTGAAGCATTTTCTCTGATTTTGCAGAGATTTTCAAACGCCAGGTTCTAAAATGAGGCAGATTTCTCAGAAAAAACTCTTAGAGCATATTCTACCCAAGAGACATGTATTTTACATATATACGCTCACCGTCATATTCTGTGTCCCGAACACAATTCACGAATCTCAGATTCGACAAATATTCACTACAGAGTAGTTAGCATCCGGATTACCGAACTTTCATCCACCATAATAGGCAGATGTACACCGAGAATCTAGAAATCTGGGATTGCAGGTTTTTCCTAACGCCAGTTTTGAAAATCAGGCCGATTTCTCAGGAAAAATCAGTTGGAGTGATTTCTAAACAAGGGAAATGTAATTTACATAATTTCCCTGGCCGTGAAATTCCGTGTTCCGAACATGTAACATGCATATAGGATTCGACAAATATTCACTACAAATTTGTTAGCATGTGGATTACCGAACTTTCATCACAATACATTGAATATTGATTCTTAGAAGTATTTTCTCAGATTTTGCAGCGTTTTCTAAACGCCAGGTTCAAAAATGACGAAGTTTTCGCAGAAAAACTCTCTCGGAGAGAGTTCTACCCAATAGAGTAGTCATTGACATTGTTTCAATCACCGTGAAAATCCACGTTCTGAACACGCTACATGCATCACGGATTAGAAAATATTCTTTAATAACTTGTGATAATGTGGATTACCGAACTTTCTTGCAACATAAAGGCATATTTACACCTGCAAATATTTACTCCCTTTTTTCAGCTTTTTCCAAACTTCAGATTCGATAATCATGCAATTTTGGCAGAAAAATTCTCTTCTAGCTCGTTCTACTCAATAGAATTGTAATTTACATAGTTTCATTACCGTGAAATTCCATTTTCCAAAAGTGCTACATGAATCACGGTTTCCAAAACAATTATTACACTGTTATTAACATGTGGATGACCGGACTTTCATTCACCATTCAAGGCATATTGACACTTAGAAGCATTTTCTCAGATTTAACAGGGTTCTCCTAATGGCAGTTTTCAAAATGAGGCACATTTCACAGAAAAATTCTCTTCAAGCGAGTTCTACCCAATACACATGTAATTACATTTTTCCTTCACTATCACATTCCGTATTCCAAACACCTTACATGCATCACGAGTTCGACAAACAATCTTTAATGAGTTTGAGCATGTGGATTACCGAACTTTCATCCATTATACAAGGCATATTTACACCTAGAAGTATTTATTCTGATTTCGCAGGTTTTTCCTAACATTCAGTTTCGAAAATCATAAAATTTTCACAGAAGCATTCAATTCAAGCGAGTTCTATCAAGTAGAATTGTTATTTTCACAGCTTCACTCACCGAGACATTCCGTGTTCCGAAATGTTACATTCATCACGGCTTCGACATACATTATTTAATGACCGTGAGCATGTGGATTACCGATTTTTCAACCACAATACAAGGCATATTTACACCTAGAAACATTTACTTATATTTCACAGGATTTCCTAACGTCAGTTACGAAAATCAGGCAGTTTTCACAGAAAAATTCTCTTGGTGCATGTTCTATCCAATAGACATCTCATTTTCATAGATAACTTCACTGAAACATTCCGTGTTCCGAAAACGGTACATGCACCACGGATTCAACAAATATACCCTGCTGAATTTTTCGCATGTTAATTACACATCTTTAATAACCCATTGAAGACATATTGTCACCTTAAAGCATTTACTCAGATTTGGAGCGTTTTAATATCAACAGTTTCCAAACTGAGGCAGATTTTTCAGTAAAATGCTCCTGGAGCGTGTTCTAACCAATAGATATATAATTTACATAGTTTGCCTCACCGTGACAGTCCATGTTCCGAACGCGCTACACACATCACGGATTTGACAAACATTCTTAATCAGTTGTGTACATGTGTAGTACAAAACTTTCATCCACCATACAAGGCATATTGACACCTAGAAACATTAACGCTGATTTCGCAGATATTTCCTTATAGCAGTTTCGAAAATCAGGCAGTTTTCAAAGGAAAAAACTGTTGGAGCGTGTTCTACCCAATAGATATGTAAATTAAATAGATTCTCCCGCTGTGAAATTACGTGTTTCGAACATACTACATGCAGAAAGATACGACAAATATACACTACAGAGTTGTTTGCATGTGGATTACAGGACTTTCTCACTATAGAAGGCATATAGATGCTTAGAAGCATTTTCTGTGATTTCACAGAGTTTTCCAAATGCCAGTTTCGAAAATGAGGCAGATTTCATGGCAAAAACCTCTTGGAGCCGGTTCTAACCAATAGACATGTAATTTACATGGATTAGCTCACCGTCAAATTCCGTGTTCCGAACACGCTACATGCATCTCGGATGCGACAAATATTCACTACAGAGTTGTTAGCAAGTTGATTACAGCACTTTCATCCACCATACAAGGCTTACTGACACTTTGAAGAATTTTCTCAGATTTCACACGTTAGTTTGAACGCCTGTTTTGAAAATGAAGCAGATTTGGCAGAAAAATTTTCTAAGAACCAGTTATAACCAAAAGATAGGTAATTTCCCTACTTTCAATCACCGTGATATTCCGTGTTCTGAACACGCTACATGCATCACGGATTCGACAAATATTCACTACAGAGTTCTTAGCATAAGGATTACCGAACTTTCATCCACCATAAAAGCCATGTTGACAATTTGAAACATTTTCTTACATTTTGAAAGTTTTTCCTAATGCCAGTTTTGAAAAGGAGGCAGATTTGGCAGAAAATTGCTCTAGGAGCCAGTTCTACCCAAAAGATATGTAATTTACCTAGTTTCACTAACCGTGACTTTCCGTGTTCTGAACACGTTACATGCACCGTGGATTCAACAATCATTCTTTAATGAGTTGTGAACATGTGTATTAACGAAATTTAATCGACCTTACAGTGCTTATTTTTACATAGAAATTTTAATCTTATTTAGTAGTATTCTCCTAATGTCAGTCTGAAAAATCATGCAGTTTCCACAGAAAAATCCTCTTGGAGACTGTTTTACCCAATAGACATGCAATTTACATACAACCCGTCATCGTGAAATTCCGTGTTCTGAACTCGCTACATGCATCACGGATTCGACAAATATTCACTACAGAGTTGTTAGCATAAGGATTACCGAACTTTCATCCACCATAAAAGCCATGTTGACACTTTGAAGCATTTTCTCACATTTCGAAAGTTTTTCCTAATGCCAGTTTTGAAAAGGAGGCAGATTTGGCAGAAAAATTCTCATGGAGCGAGTACTTCCCATTAGAAATGTAATTTACATAGTTTCCCTCACAGTGACATTCCATTTTCCGAACACGCTACATGCATCAAGGTTTCAACAAACTTTCTCGAATGAGTTGTGAACATGAAGATTACAGAACTTTCATCCACCATACATGGCATATTAACAACTAGAAACATTAACTCTGAATTTGCAGCTTTTTCCTAATGCCAATTTGGAAAATCAGGCCGTTTTCTCAGGGAAAATCTTTTGGAGCGAATTCTAACCAATAGGTGTGTAATTTACATAGATTCCATCGCCGGGATTTTCCGTGATACGATCCCACTGCATGCATAACGCTTTCTAAAAATATTCACCACAGATTTGTTTGCATGTGGTTTTACGATCTCGCATCACAATACAAGGCATATTGACACTTTGAAGCATTTTCTCTGCTTTTGCAGAGATTTTCAAACGCCAGGTTCCAAAATGAAGCAGATTTCTCAGAAAAAACTCTTAGAGCATATTCTACCCAAGAGACATGTATTTTACATAGATTCGCTCACCGTGATATTCTGTGTTCCGAACACACTTCACGTATCTCGGATTCGACAAATATTCACTACAGATTAGTTAGCATGCAGATTACCGAACTTTCATCCACCATAAAAGGCAGATGTACACCGAGAATCAAGTAAACTGGGTTCGCAGGTTTTTCCTAAAGCCAGTTTCGAAAATCAGGCAGATTTCTCAGGAAAAATCTCTTGGAGTGAATTCTAGCCAAGGGAAATGTAATTTACATAAATTCCCTGGCCTTGAATTTCCGTGTTCTGAATATGTTACATGCATAAAGGATTCGACAAATATTCACTACAAATTTGTTAGCATGTGGATTACCGAACTTTCATCACAAAACATTAAATATTGATTCTTAGAAGAATTTTCTCAGATTTTGGAGCGTTTTCTAAACGCCAGTTTCAAAAATGACGAAGTTTTCACAGAAAAACACTCTCGGAGCGAGTTCTACCCAACAAAGAAGTCATTTACATTGTTTCAATCACCATGAAATTCCACGTTCTGAACACGGTACATGCACCACGGATTAGAAAAAGATTCTTTAATATGTTGTGAAAATTTGGATTACCGAACTTTCTTGCAACATAAAGGCACATTTAAACCTGCAAATATTTACTCCCTTTTTGCAGCTTTTTCCAAAATTCAGATTCGATAATCATGCAATTTTCGCAGAAAAATCCTCTTCTAGCTCGTTCTACTCAATAGAATTGTAATTTACATAGTTTCATTACCGTGAAATTTCATTTTCCAAAAGCGCTACATGAATCACGGTTTAAAAAATAATTACTACACTGTTATTAACATGTGGATTACCAGACTTTCATTCACCATTCAAGGCATAATGACACTTAGAAGCATTTTCTCAGATTTCACAGGGTTCTCCTAATGGCAGTTTTCAAAATGAGGCACATTTCGCAGAAATATTCTCTTCAAGCGAGTTCTACCCAATAGACATGTAACTTACATTGTTTCCTTCACTATGACATTCCGTATTCCAAACACCTTACATGCATCACGAGTTCGACAAATATTCTTTAATGAGTGTGAGCATGTGGAATACCGAACTTTCATCCACCATAAAAGGCATATTTACACCTAGAAGTAGTTATTCTGATTTCGCAGGTTTTTCCTAACATCCAGGTTCAAAAATCATGAAATTTTCACAGAAACATTCAATTCAAGCGAGTTCTATCCAGCAGAAATGTTATTTTCAGAGCTCCACTCACCGAGACATTCCGTGTTCTGAAAACGTTACATTAATCACGGCTTCGACAAAAATTATTTAATGACCGTGAGCATGTGGATTACCGATTTTTCAACCACAATACAAGGCATATTTACACCTAGAAACATTTACTTACATTTCGCAGGTTTTCATAACGTCAGTTGCGAAAATCAGGCAGTTTTCGCAGAAAAATTCTCTTGGTGCATGTTCTATCCAGTAGACATCTCATTTTCGTAGATACCTTCACCGAAACATTCCGTGTTCTGAAAACGGTACATGCTCCACGGATTCAACTAATATTCCCTGGTGAATTCGTAGCATGTGAATTACACATCTTTAATAACCCATTGAAGACATATTGTCACCTTAAAGCATTTACTCAGATTTTGCAGCATTTTCATAACAACAGTTTCCAAACTGAGGCAGATTTTTCAGTAAAATGCTCCTGGAGCGTATTCTAACCAATAGATATGTAATTTACATAGTTTGCCTCACCTTGAGAGTCCATGTTCCGTACGCACTACACACATCACGGATTTGACAAACATTCTTAATGAGTTGTGTACATGTGTATTACAAGAGTTTCATCCACCATACAAGGCATATTTACACCTAGAAACATTTACTTTGAGTTCACAGATATTTCCTAATAGCAGTTTCGAAAATCAGGCAGTTTTCAAAGGAAAAAACTGTTGGAGCGTGTTCTACCCAATAGATATTTTACATAGATGCTCCCACTGTGAAATTACGTGTTTCGAACATGCTACATGCAGAAAAGATACGACAGAAATACACTACAGAGTTGTTTGCATGTAGTAAAGGACTTTCTCACTATCGAAGGCATATAGATGCTTAGAAGCATTTTCTGTGATTTCACAGAGCTTTCCAAACGCCAGTTTCGAAAATGAGTCAGATTTCACGGAAAAAAACTCTTGGAGCTTGTTCTAACCAATAGACATGTAATTTACATGGATTCGCTCACCGTCAAATTCCGTGTTCCGAACACGTTACATGCATCTCGGATGCGACAAATATTCACTACAAAGTTGTTAGCAAGTGGATTAAAGCACTTTCATCCACCATACAAGGCTCACTGACACTTTGAAGAATTTTCTCAGATTTCACACTTTAGTTTGAATGCCAGTTTTGAAAATGAGAAAGATTTGGCCGAAATATGCTCTTGGAGCCAGTTTTACCCAAAAGATAGGTAATTTCCCTACTTTCAATCACCATGACATTCCGTGTTCTGAACATGTTACATGCACCCCAGTTTCAACAAACATTCTTTAATGAGTTGTGGACATGTGTATTAACGAACTTTAATCCACCTTACAGTGCATATTTATACATAGATATTTTATTCTGTTTTAGTAGTATCCTCCTAATGTCAGTCTCTAAAATCATGCAGTTTCCACAGAAAAATCTTTTTGGAGCGAGTTCTACCCAATAGACATGCAATTTACATAGAACCCATCATCGTGAAATTCCGTGTTCCGAAAAAGCTACATGCATCACGGATTCGACAAATATTCACTACAGATTTGTTAGCATAAGGATTACCGAACTTTCATCCACCATAAAAGCCATGTTGACACTTTGAAGCATTTTCTCACATTTCGAAAGTTTTTCCTAATGCCAGTTTTGAAAAGGATGCAGATTTGGCAGAAAAATTCTCGTGGTGCGAGTACTTCCCATTAGAAATGTAATTTACATAGTTTCCCTCACAGTGACATTCCATTTTCCGAACACGCTACATGCATCAAGGTTTCAACAAACTTTCTCGAATGAGTTGTGAACATGAAGATTACAGAACTTTCATCCACCATACATGGCATATTAACAACTAGAAACATTAACTCTGAATTTGCAGCTTTTTCCTAATGCCAGTTTGGAAAATCAGGCCGTTTTCTCAGGGAAAATCTTTTGGAGCGAATTCTAACCAATAGGTGTGTAATTTACATAGATTCCATTGCCGGGATTTTCCGTGATACGATCCCACTGCATGCATAACACTTTCTAAAAATATTCACCACAGATTTGTTTGCATGTGGTTTTACGATCTCGCATCACAATACAAGGCATATTGACACTTTGAAGCATTTTCTCTGATTTTGCAGAGATTTTCAAACGCCAGGTTCAAAAATGAAGCAGATTTCTCAGAAAAAACTCTTAGAGCATATTCTACCCAAGAGACATGTATTTTACATAGATTCGCTCACCGTGATATTCTGTGTTCCGAACACACTTCACGTATCTCGGATTCGACAAATATTCACTACAGATTAGTTAGCATGCGGATTACCGAACTTTCATCCACCATAAAAGGCAGATGTACACCGAGAATCAAGTAAACTGGGTTCGCAGGTTTTTCCTAACGCCAGTTTCGAAAATCAGGCCGATTTCTCAGGAAAAATCTCTTGGAGTGAATTCTAGCCAAGGGAAATGTAATTTACATAAATTCCCTGGCCTTGAATTTCCGTGTTCTGAATATGTTACATGCATAAAGGATTCGACAAATATTCACTACAAATTTGTTAGCATGTGGATTACCGAACTTTCATCACAAAACATTAAATATTGATTCTTAGAAGAATTTTCTCAGATTTTGGAGCGTTTTCTAAACGCCAGTTTCAAAAATGATGAAGTTTTCACAGAAAAACACTCTCAGAGCGAGTTCTACCCAACAAAGAAGTCATTTACATTGTTTCAATCACCATGAAATTCCACGTTCTGAACACGGTACATGCACCACGGATTAGAAAAAGATTATTTAACATGTTGTGAAAATTTGGATTACCGAACTTTCTTGCAACATAAAGGCACATTTAAACCTGCAAATATTTACTCCCTTTTTGCAGCTTTTTCCAATCTTCAGATTCGATAAGCATGCAATTTTCGCAGAAAAATTCTCATCTAGCTCGTTCTACTCAATAGAATTGTAATTTACATAGTTTCATTACCGTGAAATTTCATTTTCCAAAAGCGCTACATGAATCAAGGTTTAAAAAATAATTACTAAACTGTTATTAACATGTGGATTACCAGACTTTCATTCACCATTCAAGGCATAATGACACTTAGAAGCATTTTCTCAGATTTCACAGGGTTCTCCTAATGGCAGTTTTCAAAATGAGGCACATTTCGCAGAAATATTCTCTTCAAGCGAGTTCTACCCAATAGACATGTAACTTACATTGTTTCCTTCACTATGACATTCCGTATTCCAAACACCTTACATGCATCACGAGTTCGACAAATATTCTTTAATGAGTGTGAGCATGTGGAATACCGAACTTTCATCCACCCTAAAAGGCTTATTAACACCTAGAAGTAGTTATTCTGATTTCGCAGGTTTTTCCTAACATCCAGGTTCAAAAATCATGAAATATTCACAGAAACATTCAATTCAAGCGAGTTCTATCCAGCAGAAATGTTATTTTCAGAGCTCCACTCACCGAGACATTCCGTGTTCTGAAAACGTTACATTCATCACGGCTTCGACAAACATTATTTAATGACCGTGAGCATGTGGATTACCGATTTTTCAACCACAATACAAGGCATATTTACACCTAGAAACATTTACTTACATTTCGCAGGTTTTCATAACGTCAGTTGGGAAAATCAGGCAGTTTTCGCAGAAAAATTCTCTTGGTGCATGTTCTATCCAATAGACATCTCATTTTCGTAGATACCTTCACCGAAACATTCCGTGTTCTGAAAACGGTACATGCTCCACGGATTCAACTAATATTCCCTGGTGAATTCGTAGCATGTGAATTACACATCTTTAATAACCCATTGAAGACATATTGTCACCTTAAAGCATTTACTCAGATTTTGCAGCATTTTCATAACAACAGTTTCCAAACTGAGGCAGATTTTTCAGTAAAATGCTCCTGGAGCGTATTCTAACCAATAGATATGTAATTTACATAGTTTGCCTCACCTTGAGACTCCATGTTCCGTACGCGCTACACACATCACGGATTTGACAAACATTCTTAATGAGTTGTGTACATGTGTATTACAAGAGTTTCATCCACCATACAAGGCATATTTACACCTAGAAACATTTACTTTGAGTTCACAGATATTTCCTAATAGCAGTTTCGAAAATCAGGCAGTTTTCAAAGGAAAAAACTGTTGGAGCGTGTTCTACCCAATAGATATTTTACATAGATGCTCCCACTGTGAAATTACGTGTTTCGAACATGCTACATGCAGAAAAGATACGACAAAAATACACTACAGAGTTGTTTGCATGAAGTAAAGGACTTTCTCACTATCGAAGGCATATAGATGCTTAGAAGCATTTTCTGTGATTTCACAGAGCTTTCCAAATGCCAGTTTCGAAAATGAGTCAGATTTCACGGGAAAAAACTCTTGGAGCTTGTTCTAACCAATAGACATGTAATTTACATGGATTCGCTCACCGTCAAATTCCGTGTTCCGAACACGTTACATGCATCTCGGATGCGACAAATATTCACTACAAAGTTGTTAGCAAGTGGATTACAGCACTTTCATCCACCATACAAGGCTTACTGACACTTTGAAGAATTTTCTCAGATTTCACACTTTAGTTTGAATGCCAGTTTTGAAAATGAGAAAGATTTGGCCGATATATGCTCTTGGAGCCAGTTCTACCCAAAAGATAGGTAATTTCCCTACTTTCATTCACCGTGACATTCCGTGTTCTGAACATGTTACATGCACCATGGATTCAACAAACATTCTTTAATGAGTTGTGGACACGTGTAATAACGAACTTTAATCCACCTTACAGTGCATATTTCTACATAGAAATTTTATTGTGATTTAGTAGTGTTCTCCTAATGTCAGTCTCTAAAATCATGCAGTTTCCACAGAAAAATCCTCTTGGAGCGAGTTCTACCCAATAGACATGCAATTTACATAGAACCCGTCATTGTGAAATTCCGTGTTCCGAAAAAGCTACATGCATCACGGATTCGACAAATATTCACTACAGAGTTGTTAGCATAAGGATTACCGAACTTTCATCCACCATAAAAGCCATGTTGAGAATTTGAAGCATTTTCTCAATTTCGAAAGTTTTTCCTAATGCCAGTTTAGAAGAGGAGGCAGATTTGGCAGAAAAATTCTCGAAGAGTCAGTACTTCCCTATAGAAATGTAATTTACATAGTTTCCCTCACAGTGACATTCCATTTTCCGAACACGCTACATGCATCAAATTTTCAACAAAATTTCTCGAATGAGTTGTGAACATGTAGATTACAGAACTTTCAACCACCATACATGGCATATTTACAACAAGAAATATTAAGTCTGAATTTGCAGCTTTTTCCTAATGCCAGTTTGAAAAATCAGGCCGTTTTCTCAGGGAAAAACTTTTGGAGCGAATTCTAACCAATAGGTGTGTAATTTACATAGATTCCATCGCCCGGATTTTCCGTGATACGATCACACTGCATGCATAACGCTTTCTAAAAATATTCACCACAGATTTGTTTGCATGTGGTTTTACGATCTTGCATCACAATACAAGGCATATTGACACTTTGAAGCATTTTCTCTGCTTTTGCAGAGATTTTCAAACGCCAGGTTCAAAAATGAGGCAGATTTCTCAGAAAATACTCTTAGAGCAAAATCTACCCTAGAGACATATATTTTACATAGATTCGCTCCCCGTGATATTCTGTGCCCTGAACACATTTCCCGTATCTCGGATTCGACAAATATTCTCTACAGAGTAGTTAGCATGTGTATTACCGAAATTTCATGCACCATAAAAGGCAGATGTACACCGAGAATCTAGAAAACTGGGATCGCAGGATTTTCCTAACGCCAGTTTCGAAAATCAGGCCGATTTCTCAAGAAAACCTCTTGGAGTGATTTCTAAGCAAGGGAAATGTAATTTACATAAATTCCCTGGCCGTGAAATTCCGTGTTCTGAACATGTTACATGCATAAAGGATTCGAGATATATTCACTGCAAATTTGTTAGCATGTGGATTACCGAACTTTCATCTCAATACATTGAATATTGATTCTTTGAACTATTTTCTCAGATTTTGCAGCGTTTTCTAAAAGCCAGTTTCAAAAAAGACGAAGGTTTAGCAGAAAAACACTCTCGGAGCGAGTTCTACCCAACAGAGAATTCATTTACATTGTTTCAATCACCGTGAAATTCCACGTTCTGAACACGCTACATGAATCACGGATTAGAAAAAGATTCTTTAATAAGTTGTGAAAATGTGGATTACCGAACTTTCTTGCAACATAAAGGCATATTTACACCTGCAAATATTTACTCCCTTTTTTCAGCTTTTTCCAAACTTCAGATTCGATAATCATGCAATTTTGGCAAAAAATTTCTCTTCTAGCTCGTTCTACTCAATAGAATTGTAATTTACATAGTTTCATTACCGTGAAATTACATTTTCCAAAAGTGCTACATGAATCACGGTTTAGAAAACAATTATTACACTGTTATTAACATGTGGATGACCGGACTTTCATTCACCATTCAAGGCATATAGACACTTAGAAGCACTTTCTCAGATTTAACAGGGTTCTCCTAATGGCAGATTTCAAAATGAGTCACATTTCACAGAAAAATTCTCTTCAAGCGAGTTCTACCCAATAGACATGTAATTACATTTTTTCCCTCACTATGTCATTCCGTATTCCGAACACGTTACATGCATCACGAGTTTGACAAAGAATCTTTAATGAGTTTCAGCATGTGCATTACCGAACTTTCATCCACCATAAAAGGAATATTTACACCTAGATGTAGTTATTATTATTTCGCAGGTTTTTCCTAACATTCAGTTTCGAAAATCATGAAATTTTCACAGAAGCATTCAATTCAAGCGAGTTCTATCCAGTAGAATTGTTATTTTCAGAGCTTCACTCACCGAGACTTTCCGTGTTCTGAAAATGTTACATTCATCACGGCTTCGACATACAGTATTTAATGACCGTGAGCATGTGTATTGCAGATTTTTCAACCACAATAAAAGGCATATTTACACCTAGAAACATTAACTTACATTTCGCAGGTTTTCCCAATGTCAGTTATTAAAATCAGGCAGTTTTCGCAGAAAAATTCTCTTGGTGCCTGTTCTATCCAATAGACATCTCATTTTCACAGATACTTTCCCCGTAAAATTCCGTGTTTTGAAAATGGTACATGCACCAAGGATTCAACAAACATTCACTGCTGAGTTCTTAGCATGTGAATTACACATCTTTAATAACTCATTGAAGACATATTGTCACCTTAAAGCATTTACTCAGATTTTGCAGCGTTTTCATAACAACAGTTTCCAAACTGAGGCAGATTTTTCAGTAAAAAGCTCCTGGAGCTTGTCCTAACCAATAGATATGTCATTTACATAGTTTGCCTCACCGTGACAGTCCATGTTCCGAACGCACTACACACATCACGGATTTGACAAACATTCTTAATGAGTTGTGTACATGTGTATTACAAGACTTTCATCCGCCATACAAGGCATATTGACACCTAGAAACATTAACGCTGATTTCGAAGATATTTCCTTATAGCAGTTTCGAAAATCAGGCAGTTTTCAAAGGAAAAATCTGTTGGAGCGTGTTCTACCCAATAGATATGTAAATTAAATAGATTCTCCCGCTGTGAAATTACGTGTTTCGAACATGCTACATGCTGAAAAGTTACGACAAAAATACACTACAGAGTTGTTTGCATGTGGATTACAGGAATTTCTCACTATAGAAGGCATATCGATGCTTAGAAGCATTTTCTGTGATTTCACAGAGTTTTCCAAATGCCAGTTTCGAAAATGAGGCAGATTTCATGGCAAAAACCTCTTGGAGCGGGTTCTAACCAATAGACATGTAATTTACATGGATTTGCTCACCGTCAAATTCTGTGTTCCGAACACGCTACATGAATCTCGGATGCGACAAATATTCACTACAGAGTTGTTAGCAAGTGGATTACAGCACTTTCATCCACCATACAAGGCTTACTGACACTTTGAAAAATTTTCTCAGATTTCACACGTTACTTTGAATGCCAGTTTTGAAAATGAGGCAGATTTGGCAGAAAAATTTTCTTGGATCCAGTTATACCCAAAAAATAGGTAATTTCCCTACTTTCAGTCACCGTGATATTCCGTGTTCTGAACACGTTACATGCATCACGGTTTCGACAAATATTCACTACAGAGTTGTAAGCATAAGGATTACCGAACTTTCATCCACCATAAAAGCCATGTTGACAATTTGAAACATTTTCTTACATTTTGAAAGTTTTTCCTAATGCCAGTTTTGAAAAGGAGGCAGATTTGGCAGAAAATTGTTCTAGGAGCCAGTTCTACCCAAAAGATATGTAATTTACGTAGTTTCACTAACCGTGACATTCCGTGTTCTGAACACGTTACATGAACCACGGATTCAACAAACATTCTTTAATGAGTTGTGAACATGTGTATTAACGAACTTTAATCGACCTTACAGTGCTTATTTATACATAGAAATTTTAATCTGATTTAGTAGTATTCTCCTAATGTCAGTCTGTAAATTCATGCGGTTTTCACAGAAAAATCCTCTTGGAGAATGTTCTACCCAATAGACTTGCAATTTACATATAACCCGTCATCGTGAAATTCCGTGTTCCGATAAAGCTACATGCATCACGGATTCGACATATATTAACTACACAATTTTTAGCATAAGGATTAACGAACTTTCATTCACCATAAAATCCATGTTGACAATTTGAAACATTTTATTACATTTCGAAAGATTTTCCTAATGCCAGTTTTGAAAAGGAGGCAGATTTGACAGAAAAATACTCGTGGAGCGAGTACTTCCCAATAGAAAAGTAATTTATATAGTTTCCCTCACAGTGACATTCCATTTTCCGAACACGCTACATGCAACAATGTTTCAACAAACTTTCTCGAATGAGTTGAGAACATGTAGATTACAGAACTTTCATCGACCATACATGGCATATTTACAACTAGAAACATTAAATCTGAATTTGCAGGATTTTCCTAATGCCAGTTTGAAAATCAGGCCGTTTTCTCAGGGAAAAACTGTTGGAACCAATTCTAACCAATAGGTGTGTAATTTACATAGATTCCATCGCCCGGATTTTCCGTGATACGACCCAACTGCATGCATAACGCTTTCTAAAAATATTCACCACAGATTTGTTTGCATGTGGTTTTACAATCTTTCATCACAATACAAGGAATATTGACACTTTGAAGCATTTTCTCTGATTTTGCAGAGATTTTCAAACGCCAGGTTCTAAAATGAGGCAGATTTCTCAGAAAAAACTCTTAGAGCATATTCTACCCAAGAGACATGTATTTTACATATATACGCTCACCGTCATATTCTGTGTCCCGAACACAATTCACGAATCTCAGATTCGACAAATATTCACTACAGAGTAGTTAGCATCCGGATTACCGAACTTTCATCCACCATAATAGGCAGATGTACACCGAGAATCTAGAAATCTGGGATTGCAGGTTTTTCCTAACGCCAGTTTTGAAAATCAGGCCGATTTCTCAGGAAAAATCAGTTGGAGTGATTTCTAAACAAGGGAAATGTAATTTACATAATTTCCCTGGCCGTGAAATTCCGTGTTCCGAACATGTAACATGCATATAGGATTCGACAAATATTCACTACAAATTTGTTAGCATGTGGATTACCGAACTTTCATCACAATACATTGAATATTGATTCTTAGAAGTATTTTCTCAGATTTTGCAGCGTTTTCTAAACGCCAGGTTCAAAAATGACGAAGTTTTCGCAGAAAAACTCTCTCGGAGAGAGTTCTACCCAATAGAGTAGTCATTGACATTGTTTCAATCACCGTGAAAATCCACGTTCTGAACACGCTACATGCATCACGGATTAGAAAATATTCTTTAATAACTTGTGATAATGTGGATTACCGAACTTTCTTGCAACATAAAGGCATATTTACACCTGCAAATATTTACTCCCTTTTTTCAGCTTTTTCCAAACTTCAGATTCGATAATCATGCAATTTTGGCAGAAAAATTCTCTTCTAGCTCGTTCTACTCAATAGAATTGTAATTTACATAGTTTCATTACCGTGAAATTCCATTTTCCAAAAGTGCTACATGAATCACGGTTTCCAAAACAATTATTACACTGTTATTAACATGTGGATGACCGGACTTTCATTCACCATTCAAGGCATATTGACACTTAGAAGCATTTTCTCAGATTTAACAGGGTTCTCCTAATGGCAGTTTTCAAAATGAGGCACATTTCACAGAAAAATTCTCTTCAAGCGAGTTGTACCCAAAAGACATGTAATTACATTTTTCCTTCACTATGACATTCCGTATTCCAAACACCTTACATGCATCACGAGTTCGACAAACAATCTTTAATGAGTTTGAGCATGTGGATTACCGAACTTTCATCCACTATACAAGGCATATTTACACCTAGAAGTACTTATTCTGATTTCGCAGGTTTTTCCTAACATTCAGTTTCGAAAATCATAAAATTTTCACAGAAGCATTCAATTCAAGCGAGTTCTATCAAGTAGAATTGTTATTTTCAGAGCTTCACTCACCGAGACATTCCGTGTTCCAAAAATGTTACATTCATCACGGCTTCGACATACATTATTTAATGACCGTGAGCATGTGGATTACCGATTTTTCAACCACAATACAAGGCATATTTACACCTAGAAACATTTACTTACATTTCGCAGGTTTTCCTAATGTCAGTTACGAAAATCAGGCAGTTTTCGCAGAAAAATTCTCTTGGTGCATGTTCTATCCAATAGACATCTCATTTTCATAGATAACTTCACTGAAACATTCTGTGTTCCGAAAGCGGTACATGCACCACGGATTCAACAAATATACCCTGCTGAATTTTTAGCATGTGAATTACACATCTTTAATAACCCATTGAAGACATATTGTCACCTTAAAGCATTTACTCAGATTTGGAGCGTTTTAATATCAACAGTTTCCAAACTGAGGCAGATTTTTCAGTAAAATGCTCCTGGAGCGTGTTCTAACCAATAGATATATAATTTACATTGTTTGCCTCATCGTGACAGTCCATGTTCCGAACGCGCTACACACATCACGGATTTGACAAACATTCTTAATCAGTTGTGTACATGTGTAGTACAAAACTTTCATCCACCATACAAGGCATATTGACACCTAGAAACATTAACGCTGATTTCGCAGATATTTCCTTATAGCAGTTTCGAAAATCAGGCAGTTTTCAAAGGAAAAAACTGTTGGAGCGTGTTCTACCCAATAGATATGTAAATTAAATAGATTCTCCCGCTGTGAAATTACGTGTTTCGAACATACTACATGCAGAAAGATACGACAAATATACACTACAGAGTTGTTTGCATGTGGATTACAGGACTTTCTCACTATAGAAGGCATATAGATGCTTAGAAGCATTTACTGTGATTTCACAGAGTTTTCCAAATGCCAGTTTCGAAAATGAGGCAGATTTCATGGCAAAAACCTCTTGGAGCGGGTTCTAACCAATAGACATGTAATTTACATGGATTAGCTCACCGTCAAATTCCGTGTTCCGAACACGCTACATGCATCTCGGATGCGACAAATATTCACTACAGAGTTGTTAGCAAGTTGATTACAGCACTTTCATCCACCATACAAGGCTTACTGACACTTTGAAGAATTTTCTCAGATTTCACAGGTTAGTTTGAACGCCAGTTTTGAAAATGAGGCAGATTTGGCAGAAAAATTTTCTAAGAACCAGTTATAACCAAAAGATAGGTAATTTCCCTACTTTCAATCACTGTGATATTCCGTGTTCTGAACACGCTACATGCATCACGGATTCGACAAATATTCACTACAGAGTTGTTAGCATAAGGATTACCGAACTTTCATCCACCATAAAAGCCATGTTGACAATTTGAAACATTTTCTTACATTTTGAAAGTTTTTCCTAATGCCAGTTTTGAAAAGGAGGCAGATTTGGCAGAAAATTGCTCTAGGAGCCAGTTCTACCCAAAAGATATGTAATTTACCTAGTTTCACTAACCGTGACTTTCCGTGTTCTGAACACGTTACATGCACCGCGGATTCAACAATCATTCTTTAATGAGTTGTGAACATGTGTATTAACGAAATTTAATCGACCTTACAGTGCTTATTTTTACATAGAAATTTTAATCTGATTTAGTAGTATTCTCCTAATGTCAGTCTGAAAAATCATGCAGTTTCCACAGAAAAATCCTCTTGGAGAGTGTTTTACCCAATAGACATGCAATTTACATACAACCCGTCATCGTGAAATTCCGTGTTCCGAAAAAGCTACATGCATCACGGATTCGACAAATATTCACTACAGAGTTGTTAGCATAAGTATTACCGAACTTTCATCCACCATAAAAGCCATGTTGACAATTTGAAACATTTTCTTACATTTTGAAAGATTTTCCTAATGCCAGTTTTGAAAAGGAGACAGATTTGACAGAAAAATACTCGTGGAGCGACTACTTCCCAATAGAAAAGTAATTTACATAGTTTCCCTCACAGTGACATTCCATTTTCCGAACACGCTACATACAACAAGGTTTCAACAAACTTTCTCGAATGAGTTGTGAACATGTAGATTACAGAACTTTCATCCACCATACATGGCATATTTACAACTAGAAACATTAACTCTGAATTTGCAGCTTTTTCCTAATGCCAGTTTCGAAAATCAGGCCGTTTTCTCAGGGAAAAATTTTTGGAGCGAATTCTAACTAATAGGTGTGTAATTTACATAGATTCCATCGCCAGGATTTTCCGTGATACGATCACACTGCATGCATAACGCCTTCTAAAAATATTCACCACAGATTTGTTTGCATGTGTTTTTATGATCTAGCATCACAATACAAGGCATATTGACACTTTGAAGCATTTTCTCTGATTTTGCAGAGATTTTCAAACGCCAGGTTCAAAAATGAAGCAGATTTCTCAGAAAAAACTCTTAGAGCAAATTCTACCCAAGAGACATGTATTTTACATAGATTCGCTCACCGTGATATTCTGTGTTCCGAACACATTTCACGTATCTCGGATTCGACAAATATTCACTACAGAGTAGTTAGCATGCGGATTACTGAACTTTCATCCACCATAAAAGGCAGATGTACACCGAGAATCTAGAAATCTGGGTTCGCAGATTTTTCCTAACGCCAGTTTCGAAAATCAGGCAGATTTCTCAGAAAAAATCTCTTGGAGTGATTTCTAACCAAGGGAAATATAATTTACATAAATTTCCTGGCCGTGAAATTCCGTGTTCCGAACATGATACATGCATAAAGGATTCGACAAATATTCACTACAAATTTGTTAGCATCTTGATTACCGGACTTTCATCTCAATACATTGAATATTGATTCTTAGAAGTATTTTCTCAGATTTTGCAGCGTTTTCTAAACGCCAGAAATGACGAAGTTTTCGCAGAAAAACTCTCTCGGAGCGAGTTCTAACCAATAGAGAAGTCATTTACATTGTTTCAATCACCGTGAAATTCCACGTTCTGAACACGCTACATGCATCACGGATTAGAAAAACATTCTTTAATATGTTGTGAAAATGTGGATTACCGAACTTTCTTGCAAAATAAAGGCACATTTACAGCTGCAAATATTAACTCCCTTTTTGCAGCTTTTTCCAAACTTCAGATTCGATAATCATGCAATTTTCACAGAAAAATTCTCTTCTAGCTCGTTCTACTCAATAGAATTGTAATTTCCATAGTTTCATTACCGTGAAATTCCATTTATTAAAGGCACTACATAAATCACGGTTTAAAAAATAATTACTACACTGTTATTAACATGTGGATTACCGGACTTTCATTCAACATTCAAGGCATATTGACACTTAGAAGCATTTTCTCAGATTTCACACGTTTAATTTGAACGCCAGTTTTGAAAATGAGGTAGATTTGGCAGAAAAATGCTCTTGGAGCCTGTTCTACCCAAAAGATATGTAATTTACCTATTTTCACTCACCGTGACATTCTGTGTTTGAACACGTTATATGCACCACGGATTCAACAAACATTCTTTAATGAGTTGTGAACATGTGTATTAACGAACTTTAATCCACCTTACAGTGCATATTTATACATAGAAATTTTATTCAGATTTAGTAGTATTCTCCTAATGTGAGTCTCTAAAATCATGCAGTTTCCACAGAAATATCCTCTTGGAACGAGTTCTACACAATAGACATGCAATTTACATAGAACACATCATCATGAAATTCCGTGTTCTGAACACGCTACATGCATCACGGATTCGACAAATATTCACTACAGAGTTGTTAGCATAAGTATTACCGAACTTTCATCCACCATACAAGGTATATTTACACCTAGAAGTAGTTATTCTGATTTCGCAGGTTTTTCCTAACATCCAGGTTCAAAAATCATGATATTTTCACAGAAACATTCAATTCAAGCGAGTTCTATCCAGCAGAATTTTTATTTTCAGAGCTTCACTCACCGAGACATTCCGTGTTCTGAAAACGTTACATTCATCACGGCTTTGACAAAAATTATTTAATAACTGTGAGCATGTGGATTACCGATTTTTCAACCACAATACAAGGCATATTTACACCTAGAAACATTTACTTATATTTCACAGGATTTCCTAACGTCAGTTGCGAAAATCAGGCAGTTTTCGTAGAAAAATTCTCTTGCTGCATGTTCTATCCAATAGACATCTCATTTTCATAGATAACTTCACCGAAACATTCCGTGTTCCGAAAACGGTACATGCACCACGGATTCAACAAATATACCCTGCTGAATTCTTAGCATGTGAATTACACATCTTTAATAACCCATTGAAGACATATTGTCACCTTAAATCATTTACTCAGATTTTGCAGCGTTTTCATATCAACAGTTTCCAAACTGAGGCAGATTTTTCATTAAAATGCTCCTGGAGCGTGTTCTAACCAATAGATATATAATTTACATAGTTTGCCTCACCGTGACAGTCCATGTTCCGAACACGCTACACACATCACGGATTTGACAAACATTCTTAATGAGTTGTGTACATGTGTATTACACAACTTTCATCCACCATACAAGGCATATTTACACCTAGAAACGTTACCTCTGAGTTCACATATATTTCCTAAGAGCAGTTTTGAAAATCAGGCAGTTTTCAAAGGACAAAACTGTTGGAGTGTGTTCTACCCAATAGATATGTAAATCACATAGATTCTCCCGCTGTGAAATTACGTGTTTCGATCATGCTACATGCAGACAAGATACGACAAAAATACACTACAGAGTTGTTTGCATGTGGATTACAGGACTTTCTCACTATAGAAGGCATATAGATGCTTAGAAGCATTTTCTGTGATTTCACAGTGCTTTCCAAACTCCAGTTTAAAAAATGAGGCAGATTTCACGGCAAAAATCTCTTGGAGCGTGTTCTAACCAATAGACATGTAATTTACATGGATTCGCTCACCGTCAAATTCCGTGTTCCGAACACACTACATGCATCTCGGATGCGACATATATTCACAACAGAGTTGTTAGCAAGTGGATTACAGCACTTTCATCCACCATACAAGGCTGACTGACACTTTGAAGAATTTTCTCAGATTTCACACTTTAGTTTGAACGCCAGTTTTGAAAATGAGGCAGATTGGGCAGAAAAATGCTCTTGGAGCCAGTTCTACCCAAAATATAGGTAATTTCCCTACTTCCATTCACCGTGATATTCCGTGTCCTGAACATGTTACATGCACCACGGATTCAACAAACATTCTTTAATGAGTTGTGAACATGTCTATTAACGAACTTTAATCCACCTTACAGTGCATATATATACATAGAAATTTTATTCAGATTTAGTAGAATTCTCCTAATGTCAGTCTCTAAAATCATGCAGTTTCCACAGAAAAATCCTCTTGGAGCGAGTTCTACCCAATAGACATGCAATTTACATAGAACCCGTCATCATGAAATTCCGTGTTCCGAAAAAGCTACATGCATCACAGATTCGAAAAATATTCACTACAGAGTTGTTAGCATAAGGATTACCGAACTTTCATCCACCATGAAAGCCATGTTGACAATTTGAAGCATTTTCTCACATTTCGAAAGATTTTCCTAATGCCAGTTTTGATAAGGAGGCAGATTTGGCAGAAAAATTCTCGTGGAGCGAGTACTTCCCTATAGAAATGTAATTAACATACTTTCCCTCACAGTGATATTCAATATTACGAACATGATACATGCATCAAGGTTTCAACAAACTTTCTCAAATGAGTTGTGAACATGTAGATTAGAGAAGTTTCATCCACCATACATGGCATATTTACAACTAGAAACATTAACTCTGAATTTGCAGCTTTTTCATAATGCCAGTTTGGAAAATAAGTCCGTTTTTTCAGGGAAAAACTTTTGGAGCGAATTCTAACCAATAGGTGTGTAATTTACATAGATTCCATCGCCGGGATTTTCCGTGATACGACCCAACTGCATGCATAATGCTTTCTAAAAATATTCACCACAGATTTGTTTGCATGTGGTTTTACGATCTTGCATCACAATACAAGGAATATTGACACTTTGAAGCATTTTCTCTGATTTTGCAGAGATTTTCAAACGCCAGGTTCTAAAATGAGGCAGATTTCTCAGAAAAAACTCTTAGAGCATATTCTACCCAAGAGACATGTATTTTACATATATACGCTCACCGTCATATTCTGTGTCCCGAACACAATTCACGAATCTCAGATTCGACAAATATTCACTACAGAGTAGTTAGCATCCGGATTACCGAACTTTCATCCACCATAATAGGCAGATGTACACCGAGAATCTAGAAATCTGGGATTGCAGGTTTTTCCTAACGCCAGTTTTGAAAATCAGGCCGATTTCTCAGGAAAAATCAGTTGGAGTGATTTCTAAACAAGGGAAATGTAATTTACATAATTTCCCTGGCCGTGAAATTCCGTGTTCCGAACATGTAACATGCATATAGGATTCGACAAATATTCACTACAAATTTGTTAGCATGTGGATTACCGAACTTTCATCACAATACATTGAATATTGATTCTTAGAAGTATTTTCTCAGATTTTGCAGCGTTTTCTAAACGCCAGGTTCAAAAATGACGAAGTTTTCGCAGAAAAACTCTCTCGGAGAGAGTTCTACCCAATAGAGTAGTCATTGACATTGTTTCAATCACCGTGAAAATCCACGTTCTGAACACGCTACATGCATCACGGATTAGAAAATATTCTTTAATAACTTGTGATAATGTGGATTACCGAACTTTCTTGCAACATAAAGGCATATTTACACCTGAAAATATTTACTCCCTTTTTTCAGCTTTTTCCAAACTTCAGATTCGATAATCATGCAATTTTGGCAGAAAAATTCTCTTCTAGCTCGTTCTACTCAATAGAATTGTAATTTACATAGTTTCATTACCGTGAAATTCCATTTTCCAAAAGTGCTACATGAATCACGGTTTCCAAAACAATTATTACACTGTTATTAACATGTGGATGACCGGACTTTCATTCACCATTCAAGGCATATTGACACTTAGAAGCATTTTCTCAGATTTAACAGGGTTCTCCTAATGGCAGTTTTCAAACTGAGGCACATTTCACACAAAAATTCTCTTCAAGCGAGTTCTACCCAATACACATGTAATTACATTTTTCCTTCACTATGACATTCCGTATTCCAAACACCTTACATGCATCACGAGTTCGACAAACAATCTTTAATGAGTTTGAGCATGTGGATTACCGAACTTTCATCCACTATACAAGGCATATTTACACCTAGAAGTATTTATTCTGATTTCGCAGGTTTTTCCTAACATTCAGTTTCGAAAATCATAAAATTTTCACAGAAGCATTCAATTCAAGCGAGTTCTATCAAGTAGAATTGTTATTTTCAGAGCTTCACTCACCGAGACATTCCGTGTTCCGAAAATGTTACATTCATCACGGCTTCGACATACATTATTTAATGACCGTGAGCATGTGGATTACCGATTTTTCAACTACAATACAAGGCATATTTACACCTAGAAACATTTACTTACATTTCGCAGGTTTTCCTAATGTCAGTTACGAAAATCAGGCAGTTTTCGCAGAAAAATTCTCTTGGTGCATGTTCTATCCAATAGACATCTCATTTTCATAGATAACTTCACTGAAACATTCCGTGTTCCGAAAACGGTACATGCACCACGGATTCAACAAATATACCCTGCTGAATTTTTAGCATGTGAATTACACATCTTTAATAACCCATTGAAGACATATTGTCACCTTAAAGCATTTACTCAGATTTGGAGCGTTTTAATATCAACAGTTTCCAAACTGAGGCAGATTTTTCAGTAAAATGCTCCTGGAGCGTGTTCTAACCAATAGATATATAATTTACATTGTTTGCCTCACCGTGACAGTCCATGTTCCGAACACGCTACACACATCACGGATTTGACAAACATTCTTAATGAGTTGTGTACATGTGTATTACACAACTTTCATCCACCATACAAGGCATATTTACACCTAGAAACGTTACCTCTGAGTTCACATATATTTCCTAAGAGCAGTTTTGAAAATCAGGCAGTTTTCAAAGGACAAAACTGTTGGAGTGTGTTCTACCCAATAGATATGTAAATCACATAGATTCTCCCGCTGTGAAATTACGTGTTTCTATCATGCTACATGCAGATAAGATACGACAAAAATACACTACAGAGTTGTTTGCATGTGGATTACAGGACTTTCTCACTATAGAATGCATATAGATGCTTAGAAGCATTTTCTGTGATTTCACAGTGCTTTCCAAACTCCAGTTTAAAAAATGAGGCAGATTTCACGGCAAAAATCTCTTGGAGCGTATTCTAACCAATAGACATGTAATTTACATGGATTCGCTCACCGTCAAATTCCGTGTTCCGAACACGCTACATGCATCTCGGATGCGACATATATTCACAACAGAGTTGTTAGCAAGTGGATTACAGCACTTTCATCCACCATACAAGGCTGACTGACACTTTGAAGAATTTTCTCAGATTTCACACGTTAGTTTGAACGCCAGTTTTGAAAATGAGGCAGATTGGGCAGAAAAATTTTCTAAGAACCAGTTATAACCAAAAGATAGGTAATTTCCCTACTTCCATTCACCGTGATATTCCGTGTCCTGAACACGCTACATGCATCACGGATTCGACAAATATTCACTACAGAGTTGTTAGCATAAGGATTACCGAACTTTCATCCACCATAAAAGCCATGTTGACAATTTGAAACATTTTCTTACATTTTGAAAGTTTTTCCTAATGCCAGTTTTGAAAAGGAGGCAGATTTGGCAGAAAATTGCTCTAGGAGCCAGTTCTACCCAAAAGATATGTAATTTACCTAGTTTCACTAACCGTGACTTTCCGTGTTCTGAACACGTTACATGCACCGCGGATTCAACAATCATTCTTTAATGAGTTGTGAACATGTGTATTAACGAAATTTAATCGACCTTACAGTGCTTATTTTTACATAGAAATTTTAATCTGATTTTGTAGTATTCTCCTAATGTCAGTCTGAAAAATCATGCAGTTTCCACAGAAAAATCCTCTTGGAGAGTGTTTTACCCAATAGACATGCAATTTACATACAACCCGTCATCGTGAAATTCCGTGTTCCGAAAAAGCTACATGCATCACGGATTCGACAAATATTCACTACAGAGTTGTTAGCATAAGTATTACCGAACTTTCATCCACCATAAAAGCCATGTTGACAATTTGAAACATTTTCTTACATTTTGAAAGATTTTCCTAATGCCAGTTTTGAAAAGGAGAGAGATTTGACAGAAAAATACTCGTGGAGCGACTACTTCCCAATAGAAAAGTAATTTACATAGTTTCCCTCACAGTGACATTCCATTTTCCGAACACGCTACATACAACAAGGTTTCAACAAACTTTCTCGAATGAGTTGTGAACATGTAGATTACAGAACTTTCATCCACCATACATGGCATATTTACAACTAGAAACATTAACTCTGAATTTGCAGCTTTTTCCTAATGCCAGTTTCGAAAATCAGGCCATTTTCTTAGGGAAAAATTTTTGGAGCGAATTCTAACTAATAGGTGTGTAATTTACATAGATTCCATCGCCAGGATTTTCCGTGATACGATCACACTGCATGCATAACGCCTTCTAAAAATATTCACCACAGATTTGTTTGCATGTGTTTTTATGATCTAGCATCACAATACAAGGCATATTGACACTTTGAAGCATTTTCTCTGATTTTGCAGAGATTTTCAAACGCCAGGTTCAAAAATGAAGCAGATTTCTCAGAAAAAACTCTTAGAGCAAATTCTACCCAAGAGACATGTATTTTACATAGATTCGCTCACCGTGATATTCTGTGTTCCGAACACATTTCACGTATCTCGGATTCGACAAATATTCACTACAGAGTAGTTAGCATGCGGATTACTGAACTTTCATCCACCATAAAAGGCAGATGTACACCGAGAATCTAGAAATCTGGGTTCGCAGATTTTTCCTAACGCCAGTTTCGAAAATCAGGCAGATTTCTCAGAAAAAATCTCTTGGAGTGATTTCTAACCAAGGGAAATATAATTTACATAAATTTCCTGGCCGTGAAATTCCGTGTTCCGAACATGATACATGCATAAAGGATTCGACAAATATTCACTACAAATTTGTTAGCATCTTGATTACCGGACTTTCATCTCAATACATTGAATATTGATTCTTAGAAGTATTTTCTCAGATTTTGCAGCGTTTTCTAAACGCCAGAAATGACGAAGTTTTCGCAGAAAAACTCTCTCGGAGCGAGTTCTAACCAATAGAGAAGTCATTTACATTGTTTCAATCACCGTGAAATTCCACGTTCTGAACACGCTACATGCATCACGGATTAGAAAAACATTCTTTAATATGTTGTGAAAACGTGGATTACCGAACTTTCTTGCAAAATAAAGGCACATTTACAGCTGCAAATATTAACTCCCTTTTTGCAGCTTTTTCCAAACTTCAGATTCGATAATCATGCAATTTTCACAGAAAAATTCTCTTCTAGCTCGTTCTACTCAATAGAATTGTAATTTCCATAGTTTCATTACCGTGAAATTCCATTTATTAAAGGCACTACATGAATCACGGTTTAAAAAATAATTACTACACTGTTATTAACATGTGGATTACCGGACTTTCATTCAACATTCAAGGCATATTGACACTTAGAAGCATTTTCTCAGATTTCACACGTTTAATTTGAACGCCAGTTTTGAAAATGAGGTAGATTTGGCAGAAAAATGCTCTTGGAGCCTGTTCTACCCAAAAGATATGTAATTTACCTATTTTCACTCACCGTGACATTCCGTGTTTGAACACGTTATATGCACCACGGATTCAACAAACATTCTTTAATGAGTTGTGAACATGTGTATTAACGAACTTTAATCCACCTTACAGTGCATATTTATACATAGAAATTTTATTCAGATTTAGTAGTATTCTCCTAATGTGAGTCTCTAAAATCATGCAGTTTCCACAGAAATATCCTCTTGGAACGAGTTCTACCCAATAGACATGCAATTTACATAGAACACATCATCATGAAATTCCGTGTTCTGAACACGCTACATGCATCACGGATTCGACAAATATTCACTACAGAGTTGTTAGCATAAGTATTACCGAACTTTCATCCACCATACAAGGTATATTTACACCTAGAAGTAGTTATTCTGATTTCGCAGGTTTTTCCTAACATCCAGGTTCAAAAATCATGATATTTTCACAGAAACATTCAATTCAAGAGAGTTCTATCCAGCAGAATTTTTATTTTCAGAGCTTCACTCACCGAGACATTCCGTGTTCTGAAAACGTTACATTCATCACGGCTTCGACAAAAATTATTTAATAACTGTGAGCATGTGGATTACCGATTTTTCAACCACAATACAAGGCATATTTACACCTAGAAACATTTACTTATATTTCACAGGATTTCCTAACGTCAGTTGCGAAAATCTGGCAGTTTTCGTAGAAAAATTCTCTTGCTGCATGTTCTATCCAATAGACATCTCATTTTCATAGATAACTTCACCGAAACATTCCGTGTTCCGAAAACGGTACATGCACCACGGATTCAACAAATATACCCTGCTGAATTCTTAGCATGTGAATTACACATCTTTAATAACCCATTGAAGACATATTGTCACCTTAAATCATTTACTCAGATTTTGCAGCGTTTTCATATCAACAGTTTCCAAACTGAGGCAGATTTTTCATTAAAATGCTCCTGGAGCGTGTTCTAACCAATAGATATATAATTTACATAGTTTGCCTCACCGTGACAGTCCATGTTCCGAACACGCTACACACATCACGGATTTGACAAACATTCTTTATCAGTTGTGTACATGTGTATTACACAACTTTCATCCACCATACAAGGCATATTTACACCTAGAAACATTACCTCTGAGTTCACATATATTTCCTAAGAGCAGTTTTGAAAATCAGGCAGTTTTCAAAGGACAAAACTGTTGGAGTGTGTTCTACCCAATAGATATGTAAATCACATAGATTCTCCCGCTGTGAAATTATGTGTTTCGATCATGCTACATGCAGACAAGATACGACAAAAATACACTACAGAGTTGTTTGCATGTGGATTACAGGACTTTCTCACTATAGAAGGCATATAGATGCTTAGAAGCATTTTCTGTGATTTCACAGTGCTTTCCAAACTCCAGTTTAAAAAATGAGGCAGATTTCACGGTAAAAATCTCTTGGAGCGTGTTCTAACCAATAGACATGTAATTTACATGGATTCGCTCACCGTCAAATTCCGTGTTCCGAACACGCTACATGCATCTCGGATGCGACATATATTCACAACAGAGTTGTTAGCAAGTGGATTACAGCACTTTCATCCACCATACAAGGCTGACTGACACTTTGAAGAATTTTCTCAGATTTCACACTTTAGTTTGAACGCCAGTTTTGAAAATGAGGCAGATTGGGCAGAAAAATGCTCTTGGAGCCAGTTCTACCCAAAATATAGGTAATTTCCCTACTTCCATTCACCGTGATATTCCGTGTCCTGAACACGTTACATGCACCACGGATTCAACAAACATTCTTTAATGAGTTGTGAACATGTGTATTAACGAACTTTAATCCACCTTACAGTGCATATTTATACATAGAAATTTTATTCAGATTTAGTAGAATTCTCCTAATGTCAGTCTCTAAAATCATGCAGTTTCCACAGAAAAATCCTCTTGGAGCGAGTTCTACCCAATAGACATGCAATTTACATAGAACCCGTCATCATGAAATTCCGTGTTCCGAAAAAGCTACATGCATCACAGATTCGAAAAATATTCACTACAGAGTTGTTAGCATAAGGATTACCGAACTTTCATCCACCATGAAAGCCATGTTGACAATTTGAAGCATTTTCTCACATTTCGAAAGATTTTCCTAATGCCAGTTTTGATAAGGAGGCAGATTTGGCAGAAAAATTCTCGTGGAGCGAGTACTTCCCTATAGAAATGTAATTAACATACTTTCCCTCACAGTGATATTCAATATTACGAACATGATACATGCATCAAGGTTTCAACAAACTTTCTCAAATGAGTTGTGAACATGTAGATTAGAGAAGTTTCATCCACCATACATGGCATATTTACAACTAGAAACATTAACTCTGAATTTGCAGCTTTTTCCTAATGCCAGTTTGGAAAATAAGTCCGTTTTCTCAGGGAAAAACTTTTGGAGCGAATTCTAACCAATAGGTGTGTAATTTACATAGATTCCATCGCCGGGATTTTCCGTGATACGACCCAACTGCATGCATAATGCTTTCTAAAAATATTCACCACAGATTTGTTTGCATGTGGTTTTACGATCTTGCATCACAATACAAGGAATATTGACACTTTGAAGCATTTTCTCTGATTTTGCAGAGATTTTCAAACGCCAGGTTCTAAAATGAGGCAGATTTCTCAGAAAAAACTCTTAGAGCATATTCTACCCAAGAGACATGTATTTTACATATATACGCTCACCGTCATATTCTGTGTCCCGAACACAATTCACGAATCTCAGATTCGACAAATATTCACTACAGAGTAGTTAGCATCCGGATTACCGAACTTTCATCCACCATAATAGGCAGATGTACACCGAGAATCTAGAAATCTGGGATTGCAGGTTTTTCCTAACGCCAGTTTTGAAAATCAGGCCGATTTCTCAGGAAAAATCAGTTGGAGTGATTTCTAAACAAGGGAAATGTAATTTACATAATTTCCCTGGCCGTGAAATTCCGTGTTCCGAACATGTAACATGCATATAGGATTCGACAAATATTCACTACAAATTTGTTAGCATGTGGATTACCGAACTTTCATCACAATACATTGAATATTGATTCTTAGAAGTATTTTCTCAGATTTTGCAGCGTTTTCTAAACGCCAGGTTCAAAAATGACGAAGTTTTCGCAGAAAAACTCTCTCGGAGAGAGTTCTACCCAATAGAGTAGTCATTGACATTGTTTCAATCACCGTGAAAATCCACGTTCTGAACACGCTACATGCATCACGGATTAGAAAATATTCTTTAATAACTTGTGATAATGTGGATTACTGAACTTTCTTGCAACATAAAGGCATATTTACACCTGCAAATATTTACTCCCTTTTTTCAGCTTTTTCCAAACTTCAGATTCGATAATCATGCAATTTTGGCAGAAAAATTCTCTTCTAGCTCGTTCTACTCAATAGAATTGTAATTTACATAGTTTCATTACCGTGAAATTCCATTTTCCAAAAGTGCTACATGAATCACGGTTTCCAAAACAATTATTACACTGTTATTAACATGTGGATGACCGGACTTTCATTCACCATTCAAGGCATATTGACACTTAGAAGCATTTTCTCAGATTTAACAGGGTTCTCCTAATGGCAGTTTTCAAACTGAGGCACATTTCACAGAAAAATTCTCTTCAAGCGAGTTCTACCCAATAGACATGTAATTACATTTTTCCTTCACTATGACATTCCGTATTCCAAACACCTTACATGCATCACGAGTTCGACAAACAATCTTTAATGAGTTTGAGCACGTGGATTACCGAACTTTCATCCACTATACAAGGCATATTTACACCTAGAAGTATTTATTCTGATTTCGCAGGTTTTTCCTAACATTCAGTTTCGAAAATCATAAAATTTTCACAGAAGCATTCAATTCAAGCGAGTTCTATCAAGTAGAATTGTTATTTTCAGAGCTTCACTCACCGAGACATTCCGTGTTCCGAAAATGTTACATTCATCACGGCTTCGACATACATTATTTAATGACCGTGAGCATGTGGATTACCGATTTTTCAACCACAATACAAGGCATATTTACACCTAGAAACATTTACTTATATTTCACAGGATTTCCTAACGTCAGTTACGAAAATCAGGCAGTTTTCGCAGAAAAATTCTCTTGGTGCATGTTCTATCCAATAGACATCTCATTTTCATAGATAACTTCACTGAAACATTCCGTGTTCCGAAAACGGTACATGCACCACGGATTCAACAAATATACCCTGCTGAATTTTTAGCATGTGAATTACACATCTTTAATAACCCATTGAAGACATATTGTCACCTTAAAGCATTTACTCAGATTTGGAGCGTTTTAATATCAACAGTTTCCAAACTGAGGCAGATTTTTCAGTAAAATGCTCCTGGAGCGTGTTCTAACCAATAGATATATAATTTACATTGTTTGCCTCACCGTGACAGTCCATGTTCCGAACGCGCTACACACATCACGGATTTGACAAACATTCTTAATGAGTTGTGTACATGTGTAGTACAAAACTTTCATCCACCATACAAGGCATATTGACACCTAGAAACATTAACGCTGATTTTGCAGATATTTCCTTATAGCAGTTTCGAAAATCAGGCAGTTTTCAAAGGAAAAAACTGTTGGAGCGTGTTCTACCCAATAGATATGTAAATTAAATAGATTCTCCCGCTGTGAAATTACGTGTTTCGAACATACTACATGCAGAAAGATACGACAAATATACACTACAGAGTTGTTTGCATGTGGATTACAGGACTTTCTCACTATAGAAGGCATATAGATGCTTAGAAGCATTTTTTGTGATTTCACAGAGTTTTCCAAATGCCAGTTTCGAAAATGAGGCAGATTTCATGGCAAAAACCTCTTGGAGCGGGTTCTAACCAATAGACATGTAATTTACATGGATTAGCTCACCGTCAAATTCCGTGTTCCGAACACGCTACATGCATCTCGGATGCGACAAATATTCACTACAGAGTTGTTAGCAAGTTGATTACAGCACTTTCATCCACCATACAAGGCTTACTGTCACTTTGAAGAATTTTCTCAGATTTCACACGTTAGTTTGAACGCCAGTTTTGAAAATGAAGCAGATTTGGCAGAAAAATTTTCTAAGAACCAGTTATAACCAAAAGATAGGTAATTTCCCTACTTTCAATCACCGTGATATTCCGTGTTCTGAACACGCTACATGCATCACGGATTCGACAAATATTCACTACAGAGTTGTTAGCATAAGGATTACCGAACTTTCATCCACCATAAAAGCCATGTGGACAATTTGAAACATTTTCTTACATTTTGAAAGTTTTTCCTAATGCCAGTTTTGAAAAGGAGGCAGATTTGGCAGAAAATTGCTCTAGGAGCCAGTTCTACCCAAAAGATATGTAATTTACCTAGTTTCACTAACCGTGACTTTCCGTGTTCTGAACACATTACATGCACCGCGGATTCAACAATCATTCTTTAATGAGTTGTGAACATGTGTATTAACGAAATTTAATCGACCTTACAGTGCTTATTTTTACATAGAAATTTTAATCTGATTTAGTAGTATTCTCCTAATGTCAGTCTGAAAAATCATGCAGTTTCCACAGAAAAATCCTCTTGGAGAGTGTTTTACCCAATAGACATGCAATTTACATACAACCCGTCATCGTGAAATTCCGTGTTCCGAAAAAGCTACATGCATCACGGATTCGACAAATATTCACTACAGAGTTGTTAGCATAAGTATTACCGAACTTTCATCCACCATAAAAGCCATGTTGACAATTTGAAACATTTTCTTACATTTTGAAAGATTTTCCTAATGCCAGTTTTGAAAAGGAGACAGATTTGACAGAAAAATACTCGTGGAGCGACTACTTCCCAATAGAAAAGTAATTTACATAGTTTCCCTCACAGTGACATTCCATTTTCCGAACACGCTACATACAACAAGGTTTCAACAAACTTTCTCGAATGAGTTGTGAACATGTAGATTACAGAACTTTCATCCACCATACATGGCATATTTACAACTAGAAACATTAACTCTGAATTTGCAGCTTTTTCCTAATGCCAGTTTCGAAAATCAGGCTGTTTTCTCAGGGAAAAATTTTTGGAGCGAATTCTAACTAATAGGTGTGTAATTTACATAGATTCCATCGCCAGGATTTTCCGTGATACGATCACACTGCATGCATAACGCCTTCTAAAAATATTCACCACAGATTTGTTTGCATGTGTTTTTATGATCTAGCATCACAATACAAGGCATATTGACACTTTGAAGCATTTTCTCTGATTTTGCAGAGATTTTCAAACGCCAGGTTCAAAAATGAAGCAGATTTCTCAGAAAAAACTCTTAGAGCAAATTCTACCCAAGAGACATGTATTTTACATAGATTCGCTCACCGTGATATTCTGTGTTCCGAACACATTTCACGTATCTCGGATTCGACAAATATTCACTACAGAGTAGTTAGCATGCGGATTACTGAACTTTCATCCACCATAAAAGGCAGATGTACACCGAGAATCTAGAAATCTGGGTTCGCAGATTTTTCCTAACGCCAGTTTCGAAAATCAGGCAGATTTCTCAGAAAAAATCTCTTGGAGTGATTTCTAACCAAGGGAAATATAATTTACATAAATTTCCTGGCCGTGAAATTCCGTGTTCCGAACATGATACATGCATAAAGGATTCGAGAAATATTCACTACAAATTTGTTAGCATCTTGATTACCGGACTTTCATCTCAATACATTGAATATTGATTCTTAGAAGTATTTTCTCAGATTTTGCAGCGTTTTCTAAACGCCAGAAATGACGAAGTTTTCGCAGAAAAACTCTCTCGGAGCGAGTTCTAACCAATAGAGAAGTCATTTACATTGTTTCAATCACCGTGAAATTCCACGTTCTGAACACGCTACATGCATCACGGATTAGAAAAACATTCTTTAATATGTTGTGAAAATGTGGATTACCGAACTTTCTTGCAAAATAAAGGCACATTTACAGCTGCAAATATTAACTCCCTTTTTGCAGCTTTTTCCAAACTTCAGATTCGATAATCATGCAATTTTCGCAGAAAAATTCTCTTCTAGCTCGTTCTACTCAATAGAATTGTAATTTCCATTGTTTCATTACCGTGAAATTCCATTTATTAAAGGCACTACATGAATCACGGTTTAAAAAATAATTACTACACTGTTATTAACATGTGGATTACCGGACTTTCATTCAACATTCAAGGCATATTGACACTTAGAAGCATTTTCTCAGATTTCACACGTTTAATTTGAACGCCAGTTTTGAAAATGAGGTAGATTTGGCAGAAAAATGCTCTTGGAGCCTGTTCTACCCAAAAGATATGTAATTTACCTATTTTCACTCACCGTGACATTCCGTGTTTGAACACGTTATATGCACCACGGATTCAACAAACATTCTTTAATGAGTTGTGAACATGTGTATTAACGAACTTTAATCCACCTTACAGTGCATATTTATACATAGAAATTTTATTCAGATTTAGTAGTATTCTCCTAATGTGAGTCTCTAAAATCATGCAGTTTCCACAGAAATATCCTCTTGGAACGAGTTCTACCCAATAGACATGCAATTTACATAGAACACATCATCATGAAATTCCGTGTTCTGAACACGCTACATGCATCACGGATTCGACAAATATTCACTACAGAGTTGTTAGCATAAGTATTACCGAACTTTCATCCACCATACAAGGTATATTTACACCTAGAAGTAGTTATTCTGATTTCGCAGGTTTTTCCTAACATCCAGGTTCAAAAATCATGATATTTTCACAGAAACATTCAATTCAAGCGAGTTCTATCCAGCAGAATTTTTATTTTCAGAGCTTCACTCACCGAGACATTCCGTGTTCTGAAAACGTTACATTCATCACGGCTTCGACAAAAATTATTTAATAACTGTGAGCATGTGGATTACCGATTTTTCAACCACAATACAAGGCATATTTACACCTAGAAACATTTACTTATATTTCACAGGATTTCCTAACGTCAGTTGCGAAAATCTGGCAGTTTTCGTAGAAAAATTCTCTTGCTGCATGTTCTATCCAATAGACATCTCATTTTCATAGATAACTTCACCGAAACATTCCGTGTTCCGAAAACGGTACATGCACCACGGATTCAACAAATATACCCTGCTGAATTCTTAGCATGTGAATTACACATCTTTAATAACCCATTGAAGACATATTGTCACCTTAAATCATTTACTCAGATTTTGCAGCGTTTTCATATCAACAGTTTCCAAACTGAGGCAGATTTTTCATTAAAATGCTCCTGGAGCGTGTTCTAACCAATAGATATATAATTTACATAGTTTGCCTCACCGTGACAGTCCATGTTCCGAACACGCTACACACATCACGGATTTGACAAACATTCTTTATCAGTTGTGTACATGTGTATTACACAACTTTCATCCACCATACAAGGCATATTTACACCTAGAAACGTTACCTCTGAGTTCACATATATTTCCTAAGAGCAGTTTTGAAAATCAGGCAGTTTTCAAAGGACAAAACTGTTGGAGTGTGTTCTACCCAATAGATATGTAAATCACATAGATTCTCCCGCTGTGAAATTACGTGTTTCGATCATGCTACATGCAGACAAGATACGACAAAAATACACTACAGAGTTGTTTGCTTGTGGATTACAGGACTTTCTCACTATAGAAGGCATATAGATGCTTAGAAGCATTTTCTGTGATTTCACAGTGCTTTCCAAACTCCAGCTTAAAAAATGAGGCAGATTTCACGGCAAAAATCTCTTGGAGCGTGTTCTAACCAATAGACATGTAATTTACATGGATTCGCTCACCGTCAAATTCCGTGTTCCGAACACGCTACATGCATCTCGGATGCGACATATATTCACAACAGAGTTGTTAGCAAGTGGATTACAGCACTTTCATCCACCATACAAGGCTGACTGACACTTTGAAGAATTTTCTCAGATTTCACACTTTAGTTTGAACGCCAGTTTTGAAAATGAGGCAGATTGGGCAGAAAAATGCTCTTGGAGCCAGTTCTACCCAAAATATAGGTAATTTCCCTACTTCCATTCACCGTGATATTCCGTGTCCTGAACACGTTACATGCACCACGGATTCAACAAACATTCTTTAATGAGTTGTGAACATGTCTATTAACGAACTTTAATCCACCTTACAGTGCATATATATACATAGAAATTTTATTCAGATTTAGTAGAATTCTCCTAATGTCAGTCTCTAAAATCATGCAGTTTCCACAGAAAAATCCTCTTGGAGCGAGTTCTACCCAATAGACATGCAATTTACATAGAACCCGTCATCATGAAATTCCGTGTTCCGAAAAAGCTACATGCATCACAGATTCGAAAAATATTCACTACAGAGTTGTTAGCATAAGGATTACCGAACTTTCATCCACCATGAAAGCCATGTTGACAATTTGAAGCATTTTCTCACATTTCAAAAGATTTTCCTAATGCCAGTTTTGATAAGGAGGCAGATTTGGCAGAAAAATTCTCGTGGAGCGAGTACTTCCCTATAGAAATGTAATTAACATACTTTCCCTCACAGTGATATTCAATATTACGAACATGATACATGCATCAAGGTTTCAACAAACTTTCTCAAATGAGTTGTGAACATGTAGATTAGAGAAGTTTCATCCACCATACATGGCATATTTACAACTAGAAACATTAACTCTGAATTTGCAGCTTTTTCCTAATGCCAGTTTGGAAAATAAGTCCGTTTTCTCAGGGAAAAACTTTTGGAGCGAATTCTAACCAATAGGTGTGTAATTTACATAGATTCCATCGCCGGGATTTTCCGTGATACGACCCAACTGCATGCATAATGCTTTCTAAAAATATTCACCACAGATTTGTTTGCATGTGGTTTTACGATCTTGCATCACAATAAAAGGAATATTGACACTTTGAAGCATTTTCTCTGATTTTGCAGAGATTTTCAAACGCCAGGTTCTAAAATGAGGCAGATTTCTCAGAAAAAACTCTTAGAGCATATTCTACCAAAGAGACATGTATTTTACATATATACGCTCACCGTCATATTCTGTGTCCCGAACACAATTCACGAATCTCAGATTCGACAAATATTCACTACAGAGTAGTTAGCATCCGGATTACCGAACTTTCATCCACCATAATATGCAGATGTACACCGAGAATCTAGAAATCTGGGATTGCAGGTTTTTCCTAACGCCAGTTTTGAAAATCAGGCCGATTTCTCAGGAAAAATCAGTTGGAGTGATTTCTAAACAAGGGAAATGTAATTTACATAATTTCCCTGGCCGTGAAATTCCGTGTTCCGAACATGTAACATGCATATAGGATTCGACAAATATTCACTACAAATTTGTTAGCATGTGGATTACCGAACTTTCATCACAATACATTGAATATTGATTCTTAGAAGTATTTTCTCAGATTTTGCAGCGTTTTCTAAACGCCAGGTTCAAAAATGACGAAGTTTTCGCAGAAAAACTCTCTCGGAGAGAGTTCTACCCAATAGAGTAGTCATTGACATTGTTTCAATCACCGTGAAAATCCACGTTCTGAACACGCTACATGCATCACGGATTAGAAAATATTCTTTAATAACTTGTGATAATGTGGATTACCGAACTTTCTTGCAACATAAAGGCATATTTACACCTGCAAATATTTACTCCCTTTTTTCAGCTTTTTCCAAACTTCAGATTCGATAATCATGCAATTTTGGCAGAAAAATTCTCTTCTAGCTCGTTCTACTCAATAGAATTGTAATTTACATAGTTTCATTACCGTGAAATTCCATTTTCCAAAAGTGCTACATGAATCACGGTTTCCAAAACAATTATTACACTGTTATTAACATGTGGATGACCGGACTTTCATTCACCATTCAAGGCATATTGACACTTAGAAGCATTTTCTCAGATTTAACAGGGTTCTCCTAATGGCAGTTTTCAAAATGAGGCACATTTCACAGAAAAATTCTCTTCAAGCGAGTTCTACCCAATAGACATGTAATTACATTTTTCCTTCACTATGACATTCCGTATTCAAAACACCTTACATGAATCACGAGTTCGACAAACAATCTTTAATGAGTTTGAGCATGTGGATTACCGAACTTTCATCCACTATACAAGGCATATTTACACCTAGAAGTATTTATTCTGATTTCGCAGGTTTTTCCTAACATTCAGTTTCGAAAATCATAAAATTTTCACAGAAGCATTCAATTCAAGCGAGTTCTATCAAGTAGAATTGTTATTTTCAGAGCTTCACTCAACGAGACATTCCGTGTTCCAAAAATGTTACATTCATCACGGCTTCGACATACATTATTTAATGACCGTGAGCATGTGGATTACCGATTTTTCAACCACAATACAAGGCATATTTACACCTAGAAACATTTACTTATATTTCACAGGATTTCCTAACGTCAGTTACGAAAATCAGGCAGTTTTCGCAGAAAAATTCTCTTGGTGCATGTTCTATCCAATAGACATCTCATTTTCATAGATAACTTCACTGAAACATTCCGTGTTCCGAAAACGGTACATGCACCACGGATTCAACAAATATACCCTGCTGAATTTTTAGCATGTGAATTACACATCTTTAATAACCCATTGAAGACATATTGTCACCTTAAAGCATTTACTCAGATTTGGAGCGTTTTAATATCAACAGTTTCCAAACTGAGGCAGATTTTTCAGTAAAATGCTCCTGGAGCGTGTTCTAACCAATAGATATATAATTTACATTGTTTGCCTCACCGTGACAGTCCATGTTCCGAACGCGCTACACACATCACGGATTTGACAAACATTCTTAATCAGTTGTGTACATGTGTAGTACAAAACTTTCATCCATCATACAAGGCATATTGACACCTAGAAACATTAACGCTGATTTCGCAGATATTTCCTTATAGCAGTTTCGAAAATCAGGCAGTTTTCAAAGGAAAAAAATGTTGGAGCGTGTTCTACCCAATAGATATGTAAATTAAATAGATTCTCCCGCTGTGAAATTACGTGTTTCGAACATACTACATGCAGAAAGATACGACAAATATACACTACAGAGTTGTTTGCATGTGGATTACAGGACTTTCTCACTATAGAAGGCATATAGATGCTTAGAAGCATTTTCTGTGATTTCACAGAGTTTTCCAAATGCCAGTTTCGAAAATGAGGCAGATTTCATGGCAAAAACCTCTTGGAGCGGGTTCTAACCAATAGACATGTAATTTACATGGATTAGCTCACCGTCAAATTCCGTGTTCCGAACACGCTACATGCATCTCGGATGCGACAAATATTCACTACAGAGTTGTTAGCAAGTTGATTACAGCACTTTCATCCACCATACAAGGCTTACTGACACTTTGAAGAATTTTCTCAGATTTCACACGTTAGTTTGAACGCCAGTTTTGAAAATGAAGCAGATTTGGCAGAAAAATTTTCTAAGAACCAGTTATAACCAAAAGATAGGTAATTTCCCTACTTTCAATCACCGTGATATTCCGTGTTCTGAACACGCTACATGCATCACGGATTCGACAAATATTCACTACAGAGTTGTTAGCATAAAGATTACCGAACTTTCATCCACCATAAAAGCCATGTTGACAATTTGAAACATTTTCTTACATTTTGAAAGTTTTTCCTAATGCCAGTTTTGAAAAGGAGGCAGATTTGACAGAAAATTGCTCTAGGAGCCAGTTCTACCCAAAAGATATGTAATTTACCTAGTTTCACTAACCGTGACTTTCCGTGTTCTGAACACGTTACATGCACCGCGGATTCAACAATCATTCTTTAATGAGTTGTGAACATGTGTATTAACGAAATTTAATCGACCTTACAGTGCTTATTTTTACATAGAAATTTTAATCTGATTTAGTAGTATTCTCCTAATGTCAGTCTGAAAAATCATGCAGTTTCCACAGAAAAATCCTCTTGGAGAGTGTTTTACCCAATAGACATGCAATTTACATACAACCCGTCATCGTGAAATTCCGTGTTCCGAAAAAGCTACATGCATCACGGATTCGACAAATATTCACTACAGAGTTGTTAGCATAAGTATTACCGAACTTTCATCCACCATAAAAGCCATGTTGACAATTTGAAACATTTTCTTACATTTTGAAAGATTTTCCTAATGCCAGTTTTGAAAAGGAGACAGATTTGACAGAAAAATACTCGTGGAGCGACTACTTCCCAATAGAAAAGTAATTTACATAGTTTCCCTCACAGTGACATTCCATTTTCCGAACACGCTACATACAACAAGGTTTCAACAAACTTTCTCGAATGAGTTGTGAACATGTAGATTACAGAACTTTCATCCACCATACATGGCATATTTACAACTAGAAACATTAACTCTGAATTTGCAGCTTTTTCCTAATGCCAGTTTCGAAAATCAGGCTGTTTTCTCAGGGAAAAATTTTTGGAGCGAATTCTAACTAATAGGTGTGTAATTTACATAGATTCCATCGCCAGGATTTTCCGTGATACGATCACACTGCATGCATAACGCCTTCTAAAAATATTCACCACAGATTTGTTTGCATGTGTTTTTATGATCTAGCATCACAATACAAGGCATATTGACACTTTGAAGCATTTTCTCTGATTTTGCAGAGATTTTCAAACGCCAGGTTCAAAAATGAAGCAGATTTCTCAGAAAAAACTCTTAGAGCAAATTCTACCCAAGAGACATGTATTTTACATAGATTCGCTCACCGTGATATTCTGTGTTCCGAACACATTTCACGTATCTCGGATTCGACAAATATTCACTACAGAGTAGTTAGCATGCGGATTACTGAACTTTCATCCACCATAAAAGGCAGATGTACACCGAGAATCTAGAAATCTGGGTTCGCAGATTTTTCCTAACGCCAGTTTCGAAAATCAGGCAGATTTCTCAGAAAAAATCTCTTGGAGTGATTTCTAACCAAGGGAAATATAATTTACATAAATTTCCTGGCCGTGAAATTCCGTGTTCCGAACATGATACATGCATAAAGGATTCGAGAAATATTCACTACAAATTTGTTAGCATCTTGATTACCGGACTTTCATCTCAATACATTGAATATTGATTCTTAGAAGTATTTTCTCAGATTTTGCAGCGTTTTCTAAACGCCAGAAATGACGAAGTTTTCACAGAAAAACTCTCTCGGAGCGAGTTCTAACCAATAGAGAAGTCATTTACATTGTTTCAATCACCGTGAAATTCCACGTTCTGAACACGCTACATGCATCACGGATTAGAAAAACATTCTTTAATATGTTGTGAAAATGTGGATTACCGAACTTTCTTGCAAAATAAAGGCACATTTACAGCTGCAAATATTAACTCCCTTTTTGCAGCTTTTTCCAAACTTCAGATTCGATAATCATGCAATTTTCGCAGAAAAATTCTCTTCTAGCTCGTTCTACTCAATAGAATTGTAATTTCCATTGTTTCATTACCGTGAAATTCCATTTATTAAAGGCACTACATGAATCACGGTTTAAAAAATAATTACTACACTGTTATTAACATGTGGATTACCGGACTTTCATTCAACATTCAAGGCATATTGACACTTAGAAGCATTTTCTCAGATTTCACACGTTTAATTTGAACGCCAGTTTTGAAAATGAGGTAGATTTGGCAGAAAAATGCTCTTGGAGCCTGTTCTACCCAAAAGATATGTAATTTACCTATTTTCACTCACCGTGACATTCCGTGTTTGAACACGTTATATGCACCACGGATTCAACAAACATTCTTTAATGAGTTGTGAACATGTGTATTAACGAACTTTAATCCACCTTACAGTGCATATTTATACATAGAAATTTTATTCAGATTTAGTAGTATTCTCCTAATGTGAGTCTCTAAAATCATGCAGTTTCCACAGAAATATCCTCTTGGAACGAGTTCTACCCAATAGACATGCAATTTACATAGAACACATCATCATGAAATTCCGTGTTCTGAACACGCTACATGCATCACGGATTCGACAAATATTCACTACAGAGTTGTTAGCATAAGTATTACCGAACTTTCATCCACCATACAAGGTATATTTACACCTAGAAGTAGTTATTCTGATTTCGCAGGTTTTTCCTAACATCCAGGTTCAAAAATCATGATATTTTCACAGAAACATTCAATTCAAGCGAGTTCTATCCAGCAGAATTTTTATTTTCAGAGCTTCACTCACCGAGACATTCCGTGTTCTGAAAACGTTACATTCATCACGGCTTCGACAAAAATTATTTAATAACTGTGAGCATGTGGATTACCGATTTTTCAACCACAATACAAGGCATATTTACACCTAGAAACATTTACTTATATTTCACAGGATTTCCTAACGTCAGTTGCGAAAATCTGGCAGTTTTCGTAGAAAAATTCTCTTGCTGCATGTTCTATCCAATAGACATCTCATTTTCATAGATAACTTCACCGAAACATTCCGTGTTCCGAAAACGGTACATGCACCACGGATTCAACAAATATACCCTGCTGAATTCTTAGCATGTGAATTACACATCTTTAATAACCCATTGAAGACATATTGTCACCTTAAATCATTTACTCAGATTTTGCAGCGTTTTCATATCAACAGTTTCCAAACTGAGGCAGATTTTTCATTAAAATGCTCCTGGAGCGTGTTCTAACCAATAGATATATAATTTACATAGTTTGCCTCACCGTGACAGTCCATGTTCCGAACACGCTACACACATCACGGATTTGACAAACATTCTTTATCAGTTGTGTACATGTGTATTACACAACTTTCATCCACCATACAAGGCATATTTACACCTAGAAACGTTACCTCTGAGTTCACATATATTTCCTAAGAGCAGTTTTGAAAATCAGGCAGTTTTCAAAGGACAAAACTGTTGGAGTGTGTTCTACCCAATAGATATGTAAATCACATAGATTCTCCCGCTGTGAAATTACGTGTTTCGATCATGCTACATGCAGACAAGATACGACAAAAATACACTACAGAGTTGTTTGCTTGTGGATTACAGGACTTTCTCACTATAGAAGGCATATAGATGCTTAGAAGCATTTTCTGTGATTTCACAGTGCTTTCCAAACTCCAGCTTAAAAAATGAGGCAGATTTCACGGCAAAAATCTCTTGGAGCGTGTTCTAACCAATAGACATGTAATTTACATGGATTCGCTCACCGTCAAATTCCGTGTTCCGAACACGCTACATGCATCTCGGATGCGACATATATTCACAACAGAGTTGTTAGCAAGTGGATTACAGCACTTTCATCCACCATACAAGGCTGACTGACACTTTGAAGAATTTTCTCAGATTTCACACTTTAGTTTGAACGCCAGTTTTGAAAATGAGGCAGATTGGGCAGAAAAATGCTCTTGGAGCCAGTTCTACCCAAAATATAGGTAATTTCCCTACTTCCATTCACCGTGATATTCCGTGTCCTGAACACGTTACATGCACCACGGATTCAACAAACATTCTTTAATGAGTTGTGAACATGTCTATTAACGAACTTTAATCCACCTTACAGTGCATATATATACATAGAAATTTTATTCAGATTTAGTAGAATTCTCCTAATGTCAGTCTCTAAAATCATGCAGTTTCCACAGAAAAATCCTCTTGGAGCGAGTTCTACCCAATAGACATGCAATTTACATAGAACCCGTCATCATGAAATTCCGTGTTCCGAAAAAGCTACATGCATCACAGATTCGAAAAATATTCACTACAGAGTTGTTAGCATAAGGATTACCGAACTTTCATCCACCATGAAAGCCATGTTGACAATTTGAAGCATTTTCTCACATTTCAAAAGATTTTCCTAATGCCAGTTTTGATAAGGAGGCAGATTTGGCAGAAAAATTCTCGTGGAGCGAGTACTTCCCTATAGAAATGTAATTAACATACTTTCCCTCACAGTGATATTCAATATTACGAACATGATACATGCATCAAGGTTTCAACAAACTTTCTCAAATGAGTTGTGAACATGTAGATTAGAGAAGTTTCATCCACCATACATGGCATATTTACAACTAGAAACATTAACTCTGAATTTGCAGCTTTTTCCTAATGCCAGTTTGGAAAATAAGTCCGTTTTCTCAGGGAAAAACTTTTGGAGCGAATTCTAACCAATAGGTGTGTAATTTACATAGATTCCATCGCCGGGATTTTCCGTGATACGACCCAACTGCATGCATAATGCTTTCTAAAAATATTCACCACAGATTTGTTTGCATGTGGTTTTACGATCTTGCATCACAATAAAAGGAATATTGACACTTTGAAGCATTTTCTCTGATTTTGCAGAGATTTTCAAATGCCAGGTTCTAAAATGAGGCAGATTTCTCAGAAAAAACTCTTAGAGCATATTCTACCCAAGAGACATGTATTTTACATATATACGCTCACCGTCATATTCTGTGTCCCGAACACAATTCACGAATCTCAGATTCGACAAATATTCACTACAGAGTAGTTAGCATCCGGATTACCGAACTTTCATCCACCATAATAGGCAGATGTACACCGAGAATCTAGAAATCTGGGATTGCAGGTTTTTCCTAACGCCAGTTTTGAAAATCAGGCCGATTTCTCAGGAAAAATCAGTTGGAGTGATTTCTAAACAAGGGAAATGTAATTTACATAATTTCCCTGGCCGTGAAATTCCGTGTTCCGAACATGTAACATGCATATAGGATTCGACAAATATTCACTACAAATTTGTTAGCATGTGGATTACCGAACTTTCATCACAATACATTGAATATTGATTCTTAGAAGTATTTTCTCAGATTTTGCAGCGTTTTCTAAACGCCAGGTTCAAAAATGACGAAGTTTTCGCAGAAAAACTCTCTCGGAGAGAGTTCTACCCAATAGAGTAGTCATTGACATTGTTTCAATCACCGTGAAAATCCACGTTCTGAACACGCTACATGCATCACGGATTAGAAAATATTCTTTAATAACTTGTGATAATGTGGATTACCGAACTTTCTTGCAACATAAAGGCATATTTACACCTGCAAATATTTACTCCCTTTTTTCAGCTTTTTCCAAACTTCAGATTCGATAATCATGCAATTTTGGCAGAAAAATTCTCTTCTAGCTCGTTCTACTCAATAGAATTGTAATTTACATAGTTTCATTACCGTGAAATTCCATTTTCCAAAAGTGCTACATGAATCACGGTTTCCAAAACAATTATTACACTGTTATTAACATGTGGATGACCGGACTTTCATTCACCATTCAAGGCATATTGACACTTAGAAGCATTTTCTCAGATTTAACAGGGTTCTCCTAATGGCAGTTTTCAAAATGAGGCACATTTCACAGAAAAATTCTCTTCAAGCGAGTTCTACCCAATACACATGTAATTACATTTTTCCTTCACTATCACATTCCGTATTCCAAACACCTTACATGCATCACGAGTTCGACAAACAATCTTTAATGAGTTTGAGCATGTGGATTACCGAACTTTCATCCATTATACAAGGCATATTTACACCTAGAAGTATTTATTCTGATTTCGCAGGTTTTTCCTAACATTCAGTTTCGAAAATCATAAAATTTTCACAGAAGCATTCAATTCAAGCGAGTTCTATCAAGTAGAATTGTTATTTTCACAGCTTCACTCACCGAGACATTCCGTGTTCCGAAATGTTACATTCATCACGGCTTCGACATACATTATTTAATGACCGTGAGCATGTGGATTACCGATTTTTCAACCACAATACAAGGCATATTTACACCTAGAAACATTTACTTATATTTCACAGGATTTCCTAACGTCAGTTACGAAAATCAGGCAGTTTTCGCAGAAAAATTCTCTTGGTGCATGTTCTATCCAATAGACATCTCATTTTCATAGATAACTTCACTGAAACATTCCGTGTTCCGAAAACGGTACATGCACCACGGATTCAACAAATATACCCTGCTGAATTTTTCGCATGTTAATTACACATCTTTAATAACCCATTGAAGACATATTGTCACCTTAAAGCATTTACTCAGATTTGGAGCGTTTTAATATCAACAGTTTCCAAACTGAGGCAGATTTTTCAGTAAAATGCTCCTGGAGCGTGTTCTAACCAATAGATATATAATTTACATAGTTTGCCTCACCGTGACAGTCCATGTTCCGAACGCGCTACACACATCACGGATTTGACAAACATTCTTAATCAGTTGTGTACATGTGTAGTACAAAACTTTCATCCACCATACAAGGCATATTGACACCTAGAAACATTAACGCTGATTTCGCAGATATTTCCTTATAGCAGTTTCGAAAATCAGGCAGTTTTCAAAGGAAAAAACTGTTGGAGCGTGTTCTACCCAATAGATATGTAAATTAAATAGATTCTCCCGCTGTGAAATTACGTGTTTCGAACATACTACATGCAGAAAGATACGACAAATATACACTACAGAGTTGTTTGCATGTGGATTACAGGACTTTCTCACTATAGAAGGCATATAGATGCTTAGAAGCATTTTCTGTGATTTCACAGAGTTTTCCAAATGCCAGTTTCGAAAATGAGGCAGATTTCATGGCAAAAACCTCTTGGAGCCGGTTCTAACCAATAGACATGTAATTTACATGGATTAGCTCACCGTCAAATTCCGTGTTCCGAACACGCTACATGCATCTCGGATGCGACAAATATTCACTACAGAGTTGTTAGCAAGTTGATTACAGCACTTTCATCCACCATACAAGGCTTACTGACACTTTGAAGAATTTTCTCAGATTTCACACGTTAGTTTGAACGCCTGTTTTGAAAATGAAGCAGATTTGGCAGAAAAATTTTCTAAGAACCAGTTATAACCAAAAGATAGGTAATTTCCCTACTTTCAATCACCGTGATATTCCGTGTTCTGAACACGCTACATGCATCACGGATTCGACAAATATTCACTACAGAGTTCTTAGCATAAGGATTACCGAACTTTCATCCACCATAAAAGCCATGTTGACAATTTGAAACATTTTCTTACATTTTGAAAGTTTTTCCTAATGCCAGTTTTGAAAAGGAGGCAGATTTGGCAGAAAATTGCTCTAGGAGCCAGTTCTACCCAAAAGATATGTAATTTACCTAGTTTCACTAACCGTGACTTTCCGTGTTCTGAACACGTTACATGCACCGTGGATTCAACAATCATTCTTTAATGAGTTGTGAACATGTGTATTAACGAACTTTAATCCACCTTACAGTGCATATATATACATAGAAATTTTATTAAGATTTAGTAGAATTCTCCTAATGTCAGTCTCTAAAATCATGCAGTATCCACAGAAAAATCCTCTTGGAGCGAGTTCTACCCAATAGACATGCAATTTACATAGAACCCGTCATCATGAAATTCCGTGTTCCGAAAAAGCTACATGCATCACAGATTCGAAAAATATTCACTACAGAGTTGTTAGCATAAGGATTACCGAACTTTCATCCACCATGAAAGCCATGTTGACAATTTGAAGCATTTTCTCACATTTCAAAAGATTTTCCTAATGCCAGTTTTGATAAGGAGGCAGATTTGGCAGAAAAATTCTCGTGGAGCGAGTACTTCCCTATAGAAATGTAATTAACATACTTTCCCTCACAGTGATATTCAATATTACGAACATGATACATGCATCAAGGTTTCAACAAACTTTCTCAAATGAGTTGTGAACATGTAGATTAGAGAAGTTTCATCCACCATACATGGCATATTTACAACTAGAAACATTAACTCTGAATTTGCAGCTTTTTCCTAATGCCAGTTTGGAAAATAAGTCCGTTTTCTCAGGGAAAAACTTTTGGAGCGAATTCTAACCAATAGGTGTGTAATTTACATAGATTCCATCGCCGGGATTTTCCGTGATACGACCCAACTGCATGCATAATGCTTTCTAAAAATATTCACCACAGATTTGTTTGCATGTGGTTTTACGATCTTGCATCACAATACAAGGAATATTGACACTTTGAAGCATTTTCTCTGATTTTGCAGAGATTTTCAAACGCCAGGTTCTAAAATGAGGCAGATTTCTCAGAAAAAACTCTTAGAGCATATTCTACCCAAGAGACATGTATTTTACATATATACGCTCACCGTCATATTCTGTGTCCCGAACACAATTCACGAATCTCAGATTCGACAAATATTCACTACAGAGTAGTTAGCATCCGGATTACCGAACTTTCATCCACCATAATAGGCAGATGTACACCGAGAATCTAGAAATCTGGGATTGCAGGTTTTTCCTAACGCCAGTTTTGAAAATCAGGCCGATTTCTCAGGAAAAATCAGTTGGAGTGATTTCTAAACAAGGGAAATGTAATTTACATAATTTCCCTGGCCGTGAAATTCCGTGTTCCGAACATGTAACATGCATATAGGATTCGACAAATATTCACTACAAATTTGTTAGCATGTGGATTACCGAACTTTCATCACAATACATTGAATATTGATTCTTAGAAGTATTTTCTCAGATTTTGCAGCGTTTTCTAAACGCCAGGTTCAAAAATGACGAAGTTTTCGCAGAAAAACTCTCTCGGAGAGAGTTCTACCCAATAGAGTAGTCATTGACATTGTTTCAATCACCGTGAAAATCCACGTTCTGAACACGCTACATGCATCACGGATTAGAAAATATTCTTTAATAACTTGTGATAATGTGGATTACCGAACTTTCTTGCAACATAAAGGCATATTTACACCTGCAAATATTTACTCCCTTTTTTCAGCTTTTTCCAAACTTCAGATTCGATAATCATGCAATTTTGGCAGAAAAATTCTCTTCTAGCTCGTTCTACTCAATAGAATTGTAATTTACATAGTTTCATTACCGTGAAATTCCATTTTCCAAAAGTGCTACATGAATCACGGTTTCCAAAACAATTATTACACTGTTATTAACATGTGGATGACCGGACTTTCATTCACCATTCAAGGCATATTGACACTTAGAAGCATTTTCTCAGATTTAACAGGGTTCTCCTAATGGCAGTTTTCAAAATGAGGCACATTTCACAGAAAAATTCTCTTCAAGCGAGTTCTACCCAATAGACATGTAATTACATTTTTCCTTCACTATGACATTCCGTATTCAAAACACCTTACATGAATCACGAGTTCGACAAACAATCTTTAATGAGTTTGAGCATGTGGATTACCGAACTTTCATCCACTATACAAGGCATATTTACACCTAGAAGTATTTATTCTGATTTCGCAGGTTTTTCCTAACATTCAGTTTCGAAAATCATAAAATTTTCACAGAAGCATTCAATTCAAGCGAGTTCTATCAAGTAGAATTGTTATTTTCAGAGCTTCACTCAACGAGACATTCCGTGTTCCAAAAATGTTACATTCATCACGGCTTCGACATACATTATTTAATGACCGTGAGCATGTGGATTACCGATTTTTCAACCACAATACAAGGCATATTTACACCTAGAAACATTTACTTATATTTCACAGGATTTCCTAACGTCAGTTACGAAAATCAGGCAGTTTTCGCAGAAAAATTCTCTTGGTGCATGTTCTATCCAATAGACATCTCATTTTCATAGATAACTTCACTGAAACATTCCGTGTTCCGAAAACGGTACATGCACCACGGATTCAACAAATATACCCTGCTGAATTTTTAGCATGTGAATTACACATCTTTAATAACCCATTGAAGACATATTGTCACCTTAAAGCATTTACTCAGATTTGGAGCGTTTTAATATCAACAGTTTCCAAACTGAGGCAGATTTTTCAGTAAAATGCTCCTGGAGCGTGTTCTAACCAATAGATATATAATTTACATTGTTTGCCTCACCGTGACAGTCCATGTTCCGAACGCGCTACACACATCACGGATTTGACAAACATTCTTAATCAGTTGTGTACATGTGTAGTACAAAACTTTCATCCATCATACAAGGCATATTGACACCTAGAAACATTAACGCTGATTTCGCAGATATTTCCTTATAGCAGTTTCGAAAATCAGGCAGTTTTCAAAGGAAAAAAATGTTGGAGCGTGTTCTACCCAATAGATATGTAAATTAAATAGATTCTCCCGCTGTGAAATTACGTGTTTCGAACATACTACATGCAGAAAGATACGACAAATATACACTACAGAGTTGTTTGCATGTGGATTACAGGACTTTCTCACTATAGAAGGCATATAGATGCTTAGAAGCATTTTCTGTGATTTCACAGAGTTTTCCAAATGCCAGTTTCGAAAATGAGGCAGATTTCATGGCAAAAACCTCTTGGAGCGGGTTCTAACCAATAGACATGTAATTTACATGGATTAGCTCACCGTCAAATTCCGTGTTCCGAACACGCTACATGCATCTCGGATGCGACAAATATTCACTACAGAGTTGTTAGCAAGTTGATTACAGCACTTTCATCCACCATACAAGGCTTACTGACACTTTGAAGAATTTTCTCAGATTTCACACGTTAGTTTGAACGCCAGTTTTGAAAATGAAGCAGATTTGGCAGAAAAATTTTCTAAGAACCAGTTATAACCAAAAGATAGGTAATTTCCCTACTTTCAATCACCGTGATATTCCGTGTTCTGAACACGCTACATGCATCACGGATTCGACAAATATTCACTACAGAGTTGTTAGCATAAGGATTACCGAACTTTCATCCACCATAAAAGCCATGTTGACAATTTGAAACATTTTCTTACATTTTGAAAGTTTTTCCTAATGCCAGTTTTGAAAAGGAGGCAGATTTGGCAGAAAATTGCTCTAGGAGCCAGTTCTACCCAAAAGATATGTAATTTACCTAGTTTCACTAACCGTGACTTTCCGTGTTCTGAACACGTTACATGCACCGCGGATTCAACAATCATTCTTTAATGAGTTGTGAACATGTGTATTAACGAAATTTAATCGACCTTACAGTGCTTATTTTTACATAGAAATTTTAATCTGATTTAGTAGTATTCTCCTAATGTCAGTCTGAAAAATCATGCAGTTTCCACAGAAAAATCCTCTTGGAGAGTGTTTTACCCAATAGACATGCAATTTACATACAACCCGTCATCGTGAAATTCCGTGTTCCGAAAAAGCTACATGCATCACGGATTCGACAAATATTCACTACAGAGTTGTTAGCATAAGTATTACCGAACTTTCATCCACCATAAAAGCCATGTTGACAATTTGAAACATTTTCTTACATTTTGAAAGATTTTCCTAATGCCAGTTTTGAAAAGGAGACAGATTTGACAGAAAAATACTCGTGGAGCGACTACTTCCCAATAGAAAAGTAATTTACATAGTTTCCCTCACAGTGACATTCCATTTTCCGAACACGCTACATACAACAAGGTTTCAACAAACTTTCTCGAATGAGTTGTGAACATGTAGATTACAGAACTTTCATCCACCATACATGGCATATTTACAACTAGAAACATTAACTCTGAATTTGCAGCTTTTTCCTAATGCCAGTTTCGAAAATCAGGCTGTTTTCTCAGGGAAAAATTTTTGGAGCGAATTCTAACTAATAGGTGTGTAATTTACATAGATTCCATCGCCAGGATTTTCCGTGATACGATCACACTGCATGCATAACGCCTTCTAAAAATATTCACCACAGATTTGTTTGCATGTGTTTTTATGATCTAGCATCACAATACAAGGCATATTGACACTTTGAAGCATTTTCTCTGATTTTGCAGAGATTTTCAAACGCCAGGTTCAAAAATGAAGCAGATTTCTCAGAAAAAACTCTTAGAGCAAATTCTACCCAAGAGACATGTATTTTACATAGATTCGCTCACCGTGATATTCTGTGTTCCGAACACATTTCACGTATCTCGGATTCGACAAATATTCACTACAGAGTAGTTAGCATGCGGATTACTGAACTTTCATCCACCATAAAAGGCAGATGTACACCGAGAATCTAGAAATCTGGGTTCGCAGATTTTTCCTAACGCCAGTTTCGAAAATCAGGCAGATTTCTCAGAAAAAATCTCTTGGAGTGATTTCTAACCAAGGGAAATATAATTTACATAAATTTCCTGGCCGTGAAATTCCGTGTTCCGAACATGATACATGCATAAAGGATTCGAGAAATATTCACTACAAATTTGTTAGCATCTTGATTACCGGACTTTCATCTCAATACATTGAATATTGATTCTTAGAAGTATTTTCTCAGATTTTGCAGCGTTTTCTAAACGGCAGAAATGACGAAGTTTTCGCAGAAAAACTCTCTCGGAGCGAGTTCTAACCAATAGAGAAGTCATTTACATTGTTTCAATCACCGTGAAATTCCACGTTCTGAACACGCTACATGCATCACGGATTAGAAAAACATTCTTTAATATGTTGTGATAATGTGGATTACCGAACTTTCTTGCAAAATAAAGGCACATTTACAGCTGCAAATATTAACTCCCTTTTTGCAGCTTTTTCCAAACTTCAGATTCGATAATCGTGCAATTTTCGCATAAAAATTCTCTTCTAGCTCGTTCTACTCAATAGAATTGTAATTTCCATTGTTTCATTACCGTGAAATTCCATTTATTAAAGGCACTACATGAATCACGGTTTAAAAAATAATTACTACACTGTTATTAACATGTGGATTACCGGACTTTCATTCAACATTCAAGGCATATTGACACTTAGAAGCATTTTCTCAGATTTCACACGTTTAATTTGAACGCCAGTTTTGAAAATGAGGTAGATTTGGCAGAAAAATGCTCTTGGAGCCTGTTCTACCCAAAAGATATGTAATTTACCTATTTTCACTCACCGTGACATTCCGTGTTTGAACACGTTATATGCACCACGGATTCAACAAACATTCTTTAATGAGTTGTGAACATGTGTATTAACGAACTTTAATCCACCTTACAGTGCATATTTATACATAGAAATTTTATTCAGATTTAGTAGTATTCTCCTAATGTGAGTCTCTAAAATCATGCAGTTTCCACAGAAATATCCTCTTGGAACGAGTTCTACCCAATAGACATGCAATTTACATAGAACACATCATCATGAAATTCCGTGTTCTGAACACGCTACATGCATCACGGATTCGACAAATATTCACTACAGAGTTGTTAGCATAAGTATTACCGAACTTTCATCCACCATACAAGGTATATTTACACCTAGAAGTAGTTATTCTGATTTCGCAGGTTTTTCCTAACATCCAGGTTCAAAAATCATGATATTTTCACAGAAACATTCAATTCAAGCGAGTTCTATCCAGCAGAATTTTTATTTTCAGAGCTTCACTCACCGAGACATTCCGTGTTCTGAAAACGTTACATTCATCACGGCTTTGACAAAAATTATTTAATAACTGTGAGCATGTGGATTACCGATTTTTCAACCACAATACAAGGCATATTTACACCTAGAAACATTTACTTATATTTCACAGGATTTCCTAACGTCAGTTGCGAAAATCTGGCAGTTTTCGTAGAAAAATTCTCTTGCTGCATGTTCTATCCAATAGACATCTCATTTTCATAGATAACTTCACCGAAACATTCCGTGTTCCGAAAACGGTACATGCACCACGGATTCAACAAATATACCCTGCTGAATTCTTAGCATGTGAATTACACATCTTTAATAACCCATTGAAGACATATTGTCACCTTAAATCATTTACTCAGATTTTGCAGCGTTTTCATATCAACAGTTTCCAAACTGAGGCAGATTTTTCATTAAAATGCTCCTGGAGCGTGTTCTAACCAATAGATATATAATTTACATAGTTTGCCTCACCGTGACAGTCCATGTTCCGAACACGCTACACACATCACGGATTTGACAAACATTCTTTATCAGTTGTGTACATGTGTATTACACAACTTTCATCCACCATACAAGGCATATTTACACCTAGAAACGTTACCTCTGAGTTCACATATATTTCCTAAGAGCAGTTTTGAAAATCAGGCAGTTTTCAAAGGACAAAACTGTTGGAGTGTGTTCTACCCAATAGATATGTAAATCACATAGATTCTCCCGCTGTGAAATTACGTGTTTCGATCATGCTACATGCAGACAAGATACGACAAAAATACACTACAGAGTTGTTTGCATGTGGATTACAGGACTTTCTCTCTATAGAAGGCATATAGATGCTTAGAAGCATTTTCTGTGATTTCACAGTGCTTTCCAAACTCCAGTTTAAAAAATGAGGCAGATTTCACGGCAAAAATCTCTTGGAGCGTGTTCTAACCAATAGACATGTAATTTACATGGATTCGCTCACCGTCAAATTCCGTGTTCCGAACACACTACATGCATCTCGGATGCGACATATATTCACAACAGAGTTGTTAGCAAGTGGATTACAGCACTTTCATCCACCATACAAGGCTGACTGACACTTTGAAGAATTTTCTCAGATTTCACACTTTAGTTTGAACGCCAGTTTTGAAAATGAGGCAGATTGGGCAGAAAAATGCTCTTGGAGCCAGTTCTACCCAAAATATAGGTAATTTCCCTACTTCCATTCACCGTGATATTCCGTGTCCTGAACACGTTACATGCACCACGGATTCAACAAACATTCTTTAATGAGTTGTGAACATGTGTATTAACGAACTTTAATCCACCTTACAGTGCATATTTATACATAGAAATTTTATTCAGATTTAGTAGAATTCTCCTAATGTCAGTCTCTAAAATCATGCAGTTTCCACAGAAAAATCCTCTTGGAGCGAGTTCTACCCAATAGACATGCAATTTACATAGAACCCGTCATCATGAAATTCCGTGTTCCGAAAAAGCTACATGCATCACAGATTCGAAAAATATTCACTACAGAGTTGTTAGCATAAGGATTACCGAACTTTCATCCACCATGAAAGCCATGTTGACAATTTGAAGCATTTTCTCACATTTCGAAAGATTTTCCTAATGCCAGTTTTGATAAGGAGGCAGATTTGGCAGAAAAATTCTCGTGGAGCGAGTACTTCCCTATAGAAATGTAATTAACATACTTTCCCTCACAGTGATATTCAATATTACGAACATGATACATGCATCAAGGTTTCAACAAACTTTCTCAAATGAGTTGTGAACATGTAGATTAGAGAAGTTTCATCCACCATACATGGCATATTTACAACTAGAAACATTAACTCTGAATTTGCAGCTTTTTCCTAATGCCAGTTTGGAAAATAAGTCCGTTTTTTCAGGGAAAAACTTTTGGAGCGAATTCTAACCAATAGGTGTGTAATTTACATAGATTCCATCGCCGGGATTTTCCGTGATACGACCCAACTGCATGCATAATGCTTTCTAAAAATATTCACCACAGATTTGTTTGCATGTGGTTTTACGATCTTGCATCACAATACAAGGAATATTGACACTTTGAAGCATTTTCTCTGATTTTGCAGAGATTTTCAAACGCCAGGTTCTAAAATGAGGCAGATTTCTCAGAAAAAACTCTTAGAGCATATTCTACCCAAGAGACATGTATTTTACATATATACGCTCACCGTCATATTCTGTGTCCCGAACACAATTCAGGAATCTCAGATTCGACAAATATTCACTACAGAGTAGTTAGCATCCGGATTACCGAACTTTCATCCACCATAATAGGCAGATGTACACCGAGAATCTAGAAATCTGGGATTGCAGGTTTTTCCTAACGCCAGTTTTGAAAATCAGGCCGATTTCTCAGGAAAAATCAGTTGGAGTGATTTCTAAACAAGGGAAATGTAATTTACATAATTTCCCTGGCCGTGAAATTCCGTGTTCCGAACATGTAACATGCATATAGGATTCGACAAATATTCACTACAAATTTGTTAGCATGTGGATTACCGAACTTTCATCACAATACATTGAATATTGATTCTTAGAAGTATTTTCTCAGATTTTGCAGCGTTTTCTAAACGCCAGGTTCAAAAATGACGAAGTTTTCGCAGAAAAACTCTCTCGGAGAGAGTTCTACCCAATAGAGTAGTCATTGACATTGTTTCAATCACCGTGAAAATCCACGTTCTGAACACGCTACATGCATCACGGATTAGAAAATATTCTTTAATAACTTGTGATAATGTGGATTACCGAACTTTCTTGCAACATAAAGGCATATTTACACCTGCAAATATTTACTCCCTTTTTTCAGCTTTTTCCAAACTTCAGATTCGATAATCATGCAATTTTGGCAGAAAAATTCTCTTCTAGCTCGTTCTACTCAATAGAATTGTAATTTACATAGTTTCATTACCGTGAAATTCCATTTTCCAAAAGTGCTACATGAATCACGGTTTCCAAAACAATTATTACACTGTTATTAACATGTGGATGACCGGACTTTCATTCACCATTCAAGGCATATTGACACTTAGAAGCATTTTCTCAGATTTAACAGGGTTCTCCTAATGGCAGTTTTCAAACTGAGGCACATTTCACACAAAAATTCTCTTCAAGCGAGTTCTACCCAATACACATGTAATTACATTTTTCCTTCACTATGACATTCCGTATTCCAAACACCTTACATGCATCACGAGTTCGACAAACAATCTTTAATGAGTTTGAGCATGTGGATTACCGAACTTTCATCCACTATACAAGGCATATTTACACCTAGAAGTATTTATTCTGATTTCGCAGGTTTTTCCTAACATTCAGTTTCGAAAATCATAAAATTTTCACAGAAGCATTCAATTCAAGCGAGTTCTATCAAGTAGAATTGTTATTTTCAGAGCTTCACTCACCGAGACATTCCGTGTTCCGAAAATGTTACATTCATCACGGCTTCGACATACATTATTTAATGACCGTGAGCATGGGGATTACCGATTTTTCAACCACAATACAAGGCATATTTACACCTAGAAACATTTACTTACATTTCGCAGGTTTTCCTAATGTCAGTTACGAAAATCAGGCAGTTTTCGCAGAAAAATTCTCTTGGTGCATGTTCTATCCAATAGACATCTCATTTTCATAGATAACTTCACTGAAACATTCCGTGTTCCGAAAACGGTACATGCACCACGGATTCAACAAATATACCCTGCTGAATTTTTAGCATGTGAATTACACATCTTTAATAACCCATTGAAGACATATTGTCACCTTAAAGCATTTACTCAGATTTGGAGCGTTTTAATATCAACAGTTTCCAAACTGAGGCAGATTTTTCAGTAAAATGCTCCTGGAGCGTGTTCTAACCAATAGATATATAATTTACATTGTTTGCCTCACCGTGACAGTCCATGTTCCGAACACGCTACACACATCACGGATTTGACAAACATTCTTAATGAGTTGTGTACATGTGTATTACACAACTTTCATCCACCATACAAGGCATATTTACACCTAGAAACGTTACCTCTGAGTTCACATATATTTCCTAAGAGCAGTTTTGAAAATCAGGCAGTTTTCAAAGGACAAAACTGTTGGAGTGTGTTCTACCCAATAGATATGTAAATCACATAGATTCTCCCGCTGTGAAATTACGTGTTTCGATCATGCTACATGCAGACAAGATACGACAAAAATACACTACAGAGTTGTTTGCATGTGGATTACAGGACTTTCTCACTATAGAAGGCATATAGATGCTTAGAAGCATTTTCTGTGATTTCACAGTGCTTTCCAAACTCCAGTTTAAAAAATGAGGCAGATTTCACGGCAAAAATCTCTTGGAGCGTGTTCTAACCAATAGACATGTAATTTACATGGATTAGCTCACCGTCAAATTCCGTGTTCCGAACACGCTACATGCATCTCGGATGCGACATATATTCACAACAGAGTTGTTAGCAAGTGGATTACAGCACTTTCATCCACCATACAAGGCTGACTGACACTTTGAAGAATTTTCTCAGATTTCACACGTTAGTTTGAATGCCAGTTTTGAAAATGAGGCAGATTGGGCAGAAAAATGCTCTTGGAGCCAGTTCTGCCCAAAATATAGGTAATTTCCCTACTTCCATTCACCGTGATATTCCGTGTCTTGAACACGCTACATGCATCACGGATTCGACAAATATTCACTACAGAGTTGTTAGCATAAGGATTACCGAACTTTCATCCACCATAAAAGCCATGTTGACAATTTGAAACATTTTCTTACATTTTGAAAGTTTTTCCTAATGCCAGTTTTGAAAAGGAGGCAGATTTGGCAGAAAATTGCTCTAGGAGCCAGTTCTACCCAAAAGATATGTAATTTACCTAGTTTCACTAACCGTGACTTTCCGTGTTCTGAACACGTTACATGCACCGCGGATTCAACAATCATTCTTTAATGAGTTGTGAACATGTGTATTAACGAAATTTAATCGACCTTACAGTGCTTATTTTTACATAGAAATTTTAATCTGATTTAGTAGTATTCTCCTAATGTCAGTCTGAAAAATCATGCAGTTTCCACAGAAAAATCCTCTTGGAGAGTGTTTTACCCAATAGACATGCAATTTACATACAACCCGTCATCGTGAAATTCCGTGTTCCGAAAAAGCTACATGCATCACGGATTCGACAAATATTCACTACAGAGTTGTTAGCATAAGTATTACCGAACTTTCATCCACCATAAAAGCCATGTTGACAATTTGAAACATTTTCTTACATTTTGAAAGATTTTCCTAATGCCAGTTTTGAAAAGGAGACAGATTTGACAGAAAAATACTCGTGGAGCGACTACTTCCCAATAGAAAAGTAATTTACATAGTTTCCCTCACAGTGACATTCCATTTTCCGAACACGCTACATACAACAAGGTTTCAACAAACTTTCTCGAATGAGTTGTGAACATGTAGATTACAGAACTTTCATCCACCATACATGGCATATTTACAACTAGAAACATTAACTCTGAATTTGCAGCTTTTTCCTAATGCCAGTTTCGAAAATCAGGCCGTTTTCTCAGGGAAAAATTTTTGGAGCGAATTCTAACTAATAGGTGTGTAATTTACATAGATTCCATCGCCAGGATTTTCCGTGATACGATCACACTGCATGCATAACGCCTTCTAAAAATATTCACCACAGATTTGTTTGCATGTGTTTTTATGATCTAGCATCACAATACAAGGCATATTGACACTTTGAAGCATTTTCTCTGATTTTGCAGAGATTTTCAAACGCCAGGTTCAAAAATGAAGCAGATTTCTCAGAAAAAACTCTTAGAGCAAATTCTACCCAAGAGACATGTATTTTACATAGATTCGCTCACCGTGATATTCTGTGTTCCGAACACATTTCACATATCTCGGATTCGACAAATATTCACTACAGAGTAGTTAGCATGCGGATTACTGAACTTTCATCCACCATAAAAGGCAGATGTACACCGAGAATCTAGAAATCTGGGTTCGCAGATTTTTCCTAACGCCAGTTTCGAAAATCAGGCAGATTTCTCAGAAAAAATCTCTTGGAGTGATTTCTAACCAAGGGAAATATAATTTACATAAATTTCCTGGCCGTGAAATTCCGTGTTCCGAACATGATACATGCATAAAGGATTCGAGAAATATTCACTACAAATTTGTTAGCATCTTGATTACCGGACTTTCATCTCAATACATTGAATATTGATTCTTAGAAGTATTTTCTCAGATTTTGCAGCGTTTTCTAAACGCCAGAAATGACGAAGTTTTCGCAGAAAAACCCTCTCGGAGCGAGTTCTAACCAATAGAGAAGTCATTTACATTGTTTCAATCACCGTGAAATTCCACGTTCTGAACACGCTACATGCATCACGGATTAGAAAAACATTCTTTAATATGTTGTGAAAATGTGGATTACCAAACTTTCTTGCAAAATAAAGGCACATTTACAGCTGCAAATATTAACTCCCTTTTTGCAGCTTTTTCCAAACTTCAGATTCGGTAATCATGCAATTTTCGCAGAAAAATTCTCTTCTAGCTCGTTCTACTCAATAGAATTGTAATTTCCATTGTTTCATTACCGTGAAATTCCATTTATTAAAGGCACTACATGAATCACGGTTTAAAAAATAATTACTACACTGTTATTAACATGTGGATTACCGGACTTTCATTCAACATTCAAGGCATATTGACACTTAGAAGCATTTTCTCAGATTTCACACGTTTAATTTGAACGCCAGTTTTGAAAATGAGGTAGATTTGGCAGAAAAATGCTCTTGGAGCCTGTTCTACCCAAAAGATATGTAATTTACCTATTTTCACTCACCGTGACATTCCGTGTTTGAACACGTTATATGCACCACGGATTCAACAAACATTCTTTAATGAGTTGTGAACATGTGTATTAACGAACTTTAATCCACCTTACAGTGCATATTTATACATAGAAATTTTATTCAGATTTAGTAGTATTCTCCTAATGTGAGTCTCTAAAATCATGCAGTTTCCACAGAAATATCCTCTTGGAACGAGTTCTACCCAATAGACATGCAATTTACATAGAACACATCATCATGAAATTCCGTGTTCTGAACACGCTACATGCATCACGGATTCGACAAATATTCACTACAGAGTTGTTAGCATAAGTATTACCGAACTTTCATCCACCATACAAGGTATATTTAAACCTAGAAGTAGTTATTCTGATTTTGCAGGTTTTTCCTAACATCCAGGTTCAAATATCATGATATTTTCACAGAAACATTCAATTCAAGCGAGTTCTATCCAGCAGAATTTTTATTTTCAGAGCTTCACTCACCGAGACATTCCGTGTTCTGAAAACGTTACATTCATCACGGCTTCGACAAAAATTATTTAATAACTGTGAGCATGTGGATTACCGATTTTTCAACCACAATACAAGGCATATTTACACCTAGAAACATTTACTTATATTTCACAGGATTTCCTAACGTCAGTTGCGAAAATCTGGCAGTTTTCGTAGAAAAATTCTCTTGCTGCATGTTCTATCCAATAGACATCTCATTTTCATAGATAACTTCACCGAAACATTCCGTGTTCCGAAAACGGTACATGCACCACGGATTCAACAAATATACCCTGCTGAATTCTTAGCATGTGAATTACACATCTTTAATAACCCATTGAAGACATATTGTCACCTTAAATCATTTACTCAGATTTTGCAGCGTTTTCATATCAACAGTTTCCAAACTGAGGCAGATTTTTCATTAAAATGCTCCTGGAGCGTGTTCTAACCAATAGATATATAATTTACATAGTTTGCCTCACCGTGACAGTCCATGTTCCGAACACGCTACACACATCACGGATTTGACAAACATTCTTTATCAGTTGTGTACATGTGTATTACACAACTTTCATCCACCATACAAGGCATATTTACACCTAGAAACGTTACCTCTGAGTTCACATATATTTCCTAAGAGCAGTTTTGAAAATCAGGCAGTTTTCAAAGGACAAAACTGTTGGAGTGTGTTCTACCCAATAGATATGTAAATCACATAGATTCTCCCGCTGTGAAATTACGTGTTTCGATCATGCTACATGCAGACAAGATACGACAAAAATACACTACAGAGTTGTTTGCATGTGGATTACAGGACTTTCTCACTATAGAAGGCATATAGATGCTTAGAAGCATTTTCTGTGATTTCACAGTGCTTTCCAAACTCCAGTTTAAAAAATGAGGCAGATTTCACGGTAAAAATCTCTTGGAGCGTGTTCTAACCAATAGACATGTAATTTACATGGATTCGCTCACCGTCAAATTCCGTGTTCCGAACACGCTACATGCATCTCGGATGCGACATATATTCACAACAGAGTTGTTAGCAAGTGGATTACAGCACTTTCATCCACCATACAAGGCTGACTGACACTTTGAAGAATTTTCTCAGATTTCACACTTTAGTTTGAACGCCAGTTTTGAAAATGAGGCAGATTGGGCAGAAAAATGCTCTTGGAGCCAGTTCTACCCAAAATATAGGTAATTTCCCTACTTCCATTCACCGTGATATTCCGTGTCCTGAACACGTTACATGCACCACGGATTCAACAAACATTCTTTAATGAGTTGTGAACATGTGTATTAACGAACTTTAATCCACCTTACAGTGCATATTTATACATAGAAATTTTATTCAGATTTAGTAGAATTCTCCTAATGTCAGTCTCTAAAATCATGCAGTTTCCACAGAAAAATCCTCTTGGAGCGAGTTCTACCCAATAGACATGCAATTTACATAGAACCCGTCATCATGAAATTCCGTGTTCCGAAAAAGCTACATGCATCACAGATTCGAAAAATATTCACTACAGAGTTGTTAGCATAAGGATTACCGAACTTTCATCCACCATGAAAGCCATGTTGACAATTTGAAGCATTTTCTCACATTTCGAAAGATTTTCCTAATGCCAGTTTTGATAAGGAGGCAGATTTGGCAGAAAAATTCTCGTGGAGCGAGTACTTCCCTATAGAAATGTAATTAACATACTTTCCCTCACAGTGATATTCAATATTACGAACATGATACATGCATCAAGGTTTCAACAAACTTTCTCAAATGAGTTGTGAACATGTAGATTAGAGAAGTTTCATCCACCATACATGGCATATTTACAACTAGAAACATTAACTCTGAATTTGCAGCTTTTTCCTAATGCCAGTTTGGAAAATAAGTCCGTTTTCTCAGGGAAAAACTTTTGGAGCGAATTCTAACCAATAGGTGTGTAATTTACATAGATTCCATCGCCGGGATTTTCCGTGATACGACCCAACTGCATGCATAATGCTTTCTAAAAATATTCACCACAGATTTGTTTGCATGTGGTTTTACGATCTTGCATCACAATACAAGGAATATTGACACTTTGAAGCATTTTCTCTGATTTTGCAGAGATTTTCAAACGCCAGGTTCTAAAATGAGGCAGATTTCTCAGAAAAAACTCTTAGAGCATATTCTACCCAAGAGACATGTATTTTACATATATACGCTCACCGTCATATTCTGTGTCCCGAACACAATTCACGAATCTCAGATTCGACAAATATTCACTACAGAGTAGTTAGCATCCGGATTACCGAACTTTCATCCACCATAATAGGCAGATGTACACCGAGAATCTAGAAATCTGGGATTGCAGGTTTTTCCTAACGCCAGTTTTGAAAATCAGGCCGATTTCTCAGGAAAAATCAGTTGGAGTGATTTCTAAACAAGGGAAATGTAATTTACATAATTTCCCTGGCCGTGAAATTCCGTGTTCCGAACATGTAATATGCATATAGGATTCGACAAATATTCACTACAAATTTGTTAGCATGTGGATTACCGAACTTTCATCACAATACATTGAATATTGATTCTTAGAAGTATTTTCTCAGATTTTGCAGCGTTTTCTAAACGCCAGGTTCAAAAATGACGAAGTTTTCGCAGAAAAACTCTCTCGGAGAGAGTTCTACCCAATAGAGTAGTCATTGACATTGTTTCAATCACCGTGAAAATCCACGTTCTGAACACGCTACATGCATCACGGATTAGAAAATATTCTTTAATAACTTGTGATAATGTGGATTACCGAACTTTCTTGCAACATAAAGGCATATTTACACCTGCAAATATTTACTCCCTTTTTTCAGCTTTTTCCAAACTTCAGATTCGATAATCATGCAATTTTGGCAGAAAAATTCTCTTCTAGCTCGTTCTACTCAATAGAATTGTAATTTACATAGTTTCATTACCGTGAAATTCCATTTTCCAAAAGTGCTACATGAATCACGGTTTCCAAAACAATTATTACACTGTTATTAACATGTGGATGACCGGACTTTCATTCACCATTCAAGGCATATTGACACTTAGAAGCATTTTCTCAGATTTAACAGGGTTCTCCTAATGGCAGTTTTCAAACTGAGGCACATTTCACAGAAAAATTCTCTTCAAGCGAGTTCTACCCAATACACATGTAATTACATTTTTCCTTCACTATGACATTCCGTATTCCAAACACCTTACATGCATCACGAGTTCGACAAACAATCTTTAATGAGTTTGAGCATGTGGATTACCGAACTTTCATCCACTATACAAGGCATATTTACACCTAGAAGTATTTATTCTGATTTCGCAGGTTTTTCCTAACATTCAGTTTCGAAAATCATAAAATTTTCACAGAAGCATTCAATTCAAGCGAGTTCTATCAAGTAGAATTGTTATTTTCAGAGCTTCACTCACCGAGACATTCTGTGTTCCGAAAATGTTACATTCATCACGGCTTCGACATACATTATTTAATGACCGTGAGCATGGGGATTACCGATTTTTCAACCACAATACAAGGCATATTTACACCTAGAAACATTTACTTACATTTCGCAGGTTTTCCTAATGTCAGTTACGAAAATCAGGCAGTTTTCGCAGAAAAATTCTCTTGGTGCATGTTCTATCCAATAGACATCTCATTTTCATAGATAACTTCACTGAAACATTCCGTGTTCCGAAAACGGTACATGCACCACGGATTCAACAAATATACCCTGCTGAATTTTTAGCATGTGAATTACACATCTTTAATAACCCATTGAAGACATATTGTCACCTTAAAGCATTTACTCAGATTTGGAGCGTTTTAATATCAACAGTTTCCAAACTGAGGCAGATTTTTCAGTAAAATGCTCCTGGAGCGTGTTCTAACCAATAGATATATAATTTACATTGTTTGCCTCACCGTGACAGTCCATGTTCCGAACGCGCTACACACATCACGGATTTGACAAACATTCTTAATGAGTTGTGTACATGTGTATTACACAACTTTCATCCACCATACAAGGCATATTGACACCTAGAAACATTAACGCTGATTTCGCAGATATTTCCTTATAGCAGTTTCGAAAATCAGGCAGTTTTCAAAGGAAAAAACTGTTGGAGCGTGTTCTACCCAATAGATATGTAAATTAAATAGATTCTCCCGCTGTGAAATTACGTGTTTCGAACATACTACATGCAGAAAGATACGACAAATATACACTACAGAGTTGTTTGCATGTGGATTACAGGACTTTCTCACTATAGAAGGCATATAGATGCTTAGAAGCATTTTCTGTGATTTCACAGAGTTTTCCAAATGCCAGTTTCGAAAATGAGGCAGATTTCATGGCAAAAACCTCTTGGAGCGGGTTCTAACCAATAGACATGTAATTTACATGGATTAGCTCACCGTCAAATTCCGTGTTCCGAACACGCTACATGCATCTCGGATGCGACAAATATTCACTACAGAGTTGTTAGCAAGTTGATTACAGCACTTTCATCCACCATACAAGGCTTACTGACACTTTGAAGAATTTTCTCAGATTTCACACGTTAGTTTGAACGCCAGTTTTGAAAATGAGGCAGATTTGGCAGAAAAATTTTCTAAGAACCAGTTATAACCAAAAGATAGGTAATTTCCCTACTTTCAATCACCGTGATATTCCGTGTTCTGAACACGCTACATGCATCACGGATTCGACAAATATTCACTACAGAGTTGTTAGCATAAGGATTACCGAACTTTCATCCACCATAAAAGCCATGTTGACAATTTGAAACATTTTCTTACATTTTGAAAGTTTTTCCTAATGCCAGTTTTGAAAAGGAGGCAGATTTGGCAGAAAATTGCTCTAGGAGCCAGTTCTACCCAAAAGATATGTAATTTACCTAGTTTCACTAACCGTGACTTTCCGTGTTCTGAACACATTACATGCACCGCGGATTCAACAATCATTCTTTAATGAGTTGTGAACATGTGTATTAACGAAATTTAATCGACCTTACAGTGCTTATTTTTACATAGAAATTTTAATCTGATTTAGTAGTATTCTCCTAATGTCAGTCTGAAAAATCATGCAGTTTCCACAGAAAAATCCTCTTGGAGAGTGTTTTACCCAATAGACATGCAATTTACATACAACCCGTCATCGTGAAATTCCGTGTTCCGAAAAAGCTACATGCATCACGGATTCGAGAAATATTCACTACAGAGTTGTTAGCATAAGTATTACCGAACTTTCATCCACCATAAAAGCCATGTTGACAATTTGAAACATTTTCTTACATTTTGAAAGATTTTCCTAATGCCAGTTTTGAAAAGGAGACAGATTTGACAGAAAAATACTCGTGGAGCGACTACTTCCCAATAGAAAAGTAATTTACATAGTTTCCCTCACAGTGACATTCCATTTTCCGAACACGCTACATACAACAAGGTTTCAACAAACTTTCTCGAATGAGTTGTGAACATGTAGATTACAGAACTTTCATCCACCATACATGGCATATTTACAACTAGAAACATTAACTCTGAATTTGCAGCTTTTTCCTAATGCCAGTTTCGAAAATCAGGCTGTTTTCTCAGGGAAAAATTTTTGGAGCGAATTCTAACTAATAGGTGTGTAATTTACATAGATTCCATCGCCAGGATTTTCCGTGATACGATCACACTGCATGCATAACGCCTTCTAAAAATATTCACCACAGATTTGTTTGCATGTGTTTTTATGATCTAGCATCACAATACAAGGCATATTGACACTTTGAAGCATTTTCTCTGATTTTGCAGAGATTTTCAAACGCCAGGTTCAAAAATGAAGCAGATTTCTCAGAAAAAACTCTTAGAGCAAATTCTACCCAAGAGACATGTATTTTACATAGATTCGCTCACCGTGATATTCTGTGTTCCGAACACATTTCACGTATCTCGGATTCGACAAATATTCACTACAGAGTAGTTAGCATGCGGATTACTGAACTTTCATCCACCATAAAAGGCAGATGTACACCGAGAATCTAGAAATCTGGGTTCGCAGATTTTTCCTAACGCCAGTTTCGAAAATCAGGCAGATTTCTCAGAAAAAATCTCTTGGAGTGATTTCTAACCAAGGGAAATATAATTTACATAAATTTCCTGGCCGTGAAATTCCGTGTTCCGAACATGATACATGCATAAAGGATTCGAGAAATATTCACTACAAATTTGTTAGCATCTTGATTACCGGACTTTCATCTCAATACATTGAATATTGATTCTTAGAAGTATTTTCTCAGATTTTGCAGCGTTTTCTAAACGCCAGAAATGATGAAGTTTTCGCAGAAAAACTCTCTCGGAGCGAGTTCTAACCAATAGAGAAGTCATTTACATTGTTTCAATCACCGTGAAATTCCACGTTCTGAACACACTACATGCATCACGGATTAGAAAAACATTCTTTAATATGTTGTGAAAATGTGGATTACCGAACTTTCTTGCAAAATAAAGGCACATTTACAGCTGCAAATATTAACTCCCTTTTTGCAGCTTTTTCCAAACTTCAGATTCGATAATCATGCAATTTTCGCAGAAAAATTCTCTTCTAGCTCGTTCTACTCAATAGAATTGTAATTTCCATTGTTTCATTACCGTGAAATTCCATTTATTAAAGGCACTACATGAATCACGGTTTAAAAAATAATTACTACACTGTTATTAACATGTGGATTACCGGACTTTCATTCAACATTCAAGGCATATTGACACTTAGAAGCATTTTCTCAGATTTCACACGTTTAATTTGAACGCCAGTTTTGAAAATGAGGTAGATTTGGCAGAAAAATGCTCTTGGAGCCTGTTCTACCCAAAAGATATGTAATTTACCTATTTTCACTCACCGTGACATTCCGTGTTTGAACACGTTATATGCACCACGGATTCAACAAACATTCTTTAATGAGTTGTGAACATGTGTATTAACGAACTTTAATCCACCTTACAGTGCATATTTATACATAGAAATTTTATTCAGATTTAGTAGTATTCTCCTAATGTGAGTCTCTAAAATCATGCAGTTTCCACAGAAATATCCTCTTGGAACGAGTTCTACCCAATAGACATGCAATTTACATAGAACACATCATCATGAAATTCCGTGTTCTGAACACGCTACATGCATCACGGATTCGACAAATATTCACTACAGAGTTGTTAGCATAAGTATTACCGAACTTTCATCCACCATACAAGGTATATTTACACCTAGAAGTAGTTATTCTGATTTCGCAGGTTTTTCCTAACATCCAGGTTCAAAAATCATGATATTTTCACAGAAACATTCAATTCAAGCGAGTTCTATCCAGCAGAATTTTTATTTTCAGAGCTTCACTCACCGAGACATTCCGTGTTCTGAAAACGTTACATTCATCACGGCTTTGACAAAAATTATTTAATAACTGTGAGCATGTGGATTACCGATTTTTCAACCACAATACAAGGCATATTTACACCTAGAAACATTTACTTATATTTCACAGGATTTCCTAACGTCAGTTGCGAAAATCTGGCAGTTTTCGTAGAAAAATTCTCTTGCTGCATGTTCTATCCAATAGACATCTCATTTTCATAGATAACTTCACCGAAACATTCCGTGTTCCGAAAACGGTACATGCACCACGGATTCAACAAATATACCCTGCTGAATTCTTAGCATGTGAATTACACATCTTTAATAACCCATTGAAGACATATTGTCACCTTAAATCATTTACTCAGATTTTGCAGCGTTTTCATATCAACAGTTTCCAAACTGAGGCAGATTTTTCATTAAAATGCTCCTGGAGCGTGTTCTAACCAATAGATATATAATTTACATAGTTTGCCTCACCGTGACAGTCCATGTTCCGAACACGCTACACACATCACGGATTTGACAAACATTCTTTATCAGTTGTGTACATGTGTATTACACAAATTTCATCCACCATACAAGGCATATTTACACCTAGAAACGTTACCTCTGAGTTCACATATATTTCCTAAGAGCAGTTTTGAAAATCAGGCAGTTTTCAAAGGACAAAACTGTTGGAGTGTGTTCTACCCAATAGATATGTAAATCACATAGATTCTCCCGCTGTGAAATTACGTGTTTCGATCATGCTACATGCAGACAAGATACGACAAAAATACACTACAGAGTTGTTTGCATGTGGATTACAGGACTTTCTCACTATAGAAGGCATATAGATGCTTAGAAGCATTTTCTGTGATTTCACAGTGCTTTCCAAACTCCAGTTTAAAAAATGAGGCAGATTTCACGGCAAAAATCTCTTGGAGCGTGTTCTAACCAATAGACATGTAATTTACATGGATTCGCTCACCGTCAAATTCCGTGTTCCGAACACACTACATGCATCTCGGATGCGACATATATTCACAACAGAGTTGTTAGCAAGTGGATTACAGCACTTTCATCCACCATACAAGGCTGACTGACACTTTGAAGAATTTTCTCAGATTTCACACTTTAGTTTGAACGCCAGTTTTGAAAATGAGGCAGATTGGGCAGAAAAATGCTCTTGGAGCCAGTTCTACCCAAAATATAGGTAATTTCCCTACTTCCATTCACCGTGATATTCCGTGTCCTGAACACGTTACATGCACCACGGATTCAACAAACATTCTTTAATGAGTTGTGAACATGTGTATTAACGAACTTTAATCCACCTTACAGTGCATATTTATACATAGAAATTTTATTCAGATTTAGTAGAATTCTCCTAATGTCAGTCTCTAAAATCATGCAGTTTCCACAGAAAAATCCTCTTGGAGCGAGTTCTACCCAATAGACATGCAATTTACATAGAACCCGTCATCATGAAATTCCGTGTTCCGAAAAAGCTACATGCATCACAGATTCGAAAAATATTCACTACAGAGTTGTTAGCATAAGGATTACCGAACTTTCATCCACCATGAAAGCCATGTTGACAATTTGAAGCATTTTCTCACATTTCGAAAGATTTTCCTAATGCCAGTTTTGATAAGGAGGCAGATTTGGCAGAAAAATTCTCGTGGAGCGAGTACTTCCCTATAGAAATGTAATTAACATACTTTCCCTCACAGTGATATTCAATATTACGAACATGATACATGCATCAAGGTTTCAACAAACTTTCTCAAATGAGTTGTGAACATGTAGATTAGAGAAGTTTCATCCACCATACATGGCATATTTACAACTAGAAACATTAACTCTGAATTTGCAGCTTTTTCCTAATGCCAGTTTGGAAAATAAGTCCGTTTTCTCAGGGAAAAACTTTTGGAGCGAATTCTAACCAATAGGTGTGTAATTTACATAGATTCCATCGCCGGGATTTTCCGTGATACGACCCAACTGCATGCATAATGCTTTCTAAAAATATTCACCACAGATTTGTTTGCATGTGGTTTTACGATCTTGCATCACAATACAAGGAATATTGACACTTTGAAGCATTTTCTCTGATTTTGCAGAGATTTTCAAACGCCAGGTTCTAAAATGAGGCAGATTTCTCAGAAAAAACTCTTAGAGCATATTCTACCCAAGAGACATGTATTTTACATATATACGCTCACCGTCATATTCTGTGTCCCGAACACAATTCACGAATCTCAGATTCGACAAATATTCACTACAGAGTAGTTAGCATCCGGATTACCGAACTTTCATCCACCATAATAGGCAGATGTACACCGAGAATCTAGAAATCTGGGATTGCAGGTTTTTCCTAACGCCAGTTTTGAAAATCAGGCCGATTTCTCAGGAAAAATCAGTTGGAGTGATTTCTAAACAAGGGAAATGTAATTTACATAATTTCCCTGGCCGTGAAATTCCGTGTTCCGAACATGTAACATGCATATAGGATTCGACAAATATTCACTACAAATTTGTTAGCATGTGGATTACCGAACTTTCATCACAATACATTGAATATTGATTCTTAGAAGTATTTTCTCAGATTTTGCAGCGTTTTCTAAACGCCAGGTTCAAAAATGACGAAGTTTTCGCAGAAAAACTCTCTCGGAGAGAGTTCTACCCAATAGAGTAGTCATTGACATTGTTTCAATCACCGTGAAAATCCACGTTCTGAACACGCTACATGCATCACGGATTAGAAAATATTCTTTAATAACTTGTGATAATGTGGATTACCGAACTTTCTTGCAACATAAAGGCATATTTACACCTGCAAATATTTACTCCCTTTTTTCAGCTTTTTCCAAACTTCAGATTCGATAATCATGCAATTTTGGCAGAAAAATTCTCTTCTAGCTCGTTCTACTCAATAGAATTGTAATTTACATAGTTTCATTACCGTGAAATTCCATTTTCCAAAAGTGCTACATGAATCACGGTTTCCAAAACAATTATTACACTGTTATTAACATGTGGATGACCGGACTTTCATTCACCATTCAAGGCATATTGACACTTAGAAGCATTTTCTCAGATTTAACAGGGTTCTCCTAATGGCAGTTTTCAAAATGAGGCACATTTCACAGAAAAATTCTCTTCAAGCGAGTTCTACCCAATAGACATGTAATTACATTTTTCCTTCACTATGACATTCCGTATTCAAAACACCTTACATGAATCACGAGTTCGACAAACAATCTTTAATGAGTTTGAGCATGTGGATTACCGAACTTTCATCCACTATACAAGGCATATTTACACCTAGAAGTATTTATTCTGATTTCGCAGGTTTTTCCTAACATTCAGTTTCGAAAATCATAAAATTTTCACAGAAGCATTCAATTCAAGCGAGTTCTATCAAGTAGAATTGTTATTTTCAGAGCTTCACTCAACGAGACATTCCGTGTTCCAAAAATGTTACATTCATCACGGCTTCGACATACATTATTTAATGACCGTGAGCATGTGGATTACCGATTTTTCAACCACAATACAAGGCATATTTACACCTAGAAACATTTACTTATATTTCACAGGATTTCCTAACGTCAGTTACGAAAATCAGGCAGTTTTCGCAGAAAAATTCTCTTGGTGCATGTTCTATCCAATAGACATCTCATTTTCATAGATAACTTCACTGAAACATTCCGTGTTCCGAAAACGGTACATGCACCACGGATTCAACAAATATACCCTGCTGAATTTTTAGCATGTGAATTACACATCTTTAATAACCCATTGAAGACATATTGTCACCTTAAAGCATTTACTCAGATTTGGAGCGTTTTAATATCAACAGTTTCCAAACTGAGGCAGATTTTTCAGTAAAATGCTCCTGGAGCGTGTTCTAACCAATAGATATATAATTTACATTGTTTGCCTCACCGTGACAGTCCATGTTCCGAACGCGCTACACACATCACGGATTTGACAAACATTCTTAATCAGTTGTGTACATGTGTAGTACAAAACTTTCATCCATCATACAAGGCATATTGACACCTAGAAACATTAACGCTGATTTCGCAGATATTTCCTTATAGCAGTTTCGAAAATCAGGCAGTTTTCAAAGGAAAAAAATGTTGGAGCGTGTTCTACCCAATAGATATGTAAATTAAATAGATTCTCCCGCTGTGAAATTACGTGTTTCGAACATACTACATGCAGAAAGATACGACAAATATACACTACAGAGTTGTTTGCATGTGGATTACAGGACTTTCTCACTATAGAAGGCATATAGATGCTTAGAAGCATTTTCTGTGATTTCACAGAGTTTTCCAAATGCCAGTTTCGAAAATGAGGCAGATTTCATGGCAAAAACCTCTTGGAGCGGGTTCTAACCAATAGACATGTAATTTACATGGATTAGCTCACCGTCAAATTCCGTGTTCCGAACACGCTACATGCATCTCGGATGCGACAAATATTCACTACAGAGTTGTTAGCAAGTTGATTACAGCACTTTCATCCACCATACAAGGCTTACTGACACTTTGAAGAATTTTCTCAGATTTCACACGTTAGTTTGAACGCCAGTTTTGAAAATGAAGCAGATTTGGCAGAAAAATTTTCTAAGAACCAGTTATAACCAAAAGATAGGTAATTTCCCTACTTTCAATCACCGTGATATTCCGTGTTCTGAACACGCTACATGCATCACGGATTCGACAAATATTCACTACAGAGTTGTTAGCATAAGGATTACCGAACTTTCATCCACCATAAAAGCCATGTTGACAATTTGAAACATTTTCTTACATTTTGAAAGTTTTTCCTAATGCCAGTTTTGAAAAGGAGGCAGATTTGGCAGAAAATTGCTCTAGGAGCCAGTTCTACCCAAAAGATATGTAATTTACCTAGTTTCACTAACCGTGACTTTCCGTGTTCTGAACACGTTACATGCACCGCGGATTCAACAATCATTCTTTAATGAGTTGTGAACATGTGTATTAACGAAATTTAATCGACCTTACAGTGCTTATTTTTACATAGAAATTTTAATCTGATTTAGTAGTATTCTCCTAATGTCAGTCTGAAAAATCATGCAGTTTCCACAGAAAAATCCTCTTGGAGAGTGTTTTACCCAATAGACATGCAATTTACATACAACCCGTCATCGTGAAATTCCGTGTTCCGAAAAAGCTACATGCATCACGGATTCGACAAATATTCACTACAGAGTTGTTAGCATAAGTATTACCGAACTTTCATCCACCATAAAAGCCATGTTGACAATTTGAAACATTTTCTTACATTTTGAAAGATTTTCCTAATGCCAGTTTTGAAAAGGAGACAGATTTGACAGAAAAATACTTGTGGAGCGACTACTTCCCAATAGAAAAGTAATTTACATAGTTTCCCTCACAGTGACATTCCATTTTCCGAACACGCTACATACAACAAGGTTTCAACAAACTTTCTCGAATGAGTTGTGAACATGTAGATTACAGAACTTTCATCCACCATACATGGCATATTTACAACTAGAAACATTAACTCTGAATTTGCAGCTTTTTCCTAATGCCAGTTTCGAAAATCAGGCTGTTTTCTCAGGGAAAAATTTTTGGAGCGAATTCTAACTAATAGGTGTGTAATTTACATAGATTCCATCGCCAGGATTTTCCGTGATACGATCACACTGCATGCATAACGCCTTCTAAAAATATTCACCACAGATTTGTTTGCATGTGTTTTTATGATCTAGCATCACAATACAAGGCATATTGACACTTTGAAGCATTTTCTCTGATTTTGCAGAGATTTTCAAACGCCAGGTTCAAAAATGAAGCAGATTTCTCAGAAAAAACTCTTAGAGCAAATTCTACCCAAGAGACATGTATTTTACATAGATTCGCTCACCGTGATATTCTGTGTTCCGAACACATTTCACGTATCTCGGATTCGACAAATATTCACTACAGAGTAGTTAGCATGCGGATTACTGAACTTTCATCCACCATAAAAGGCAGATGTACACCGAGAATCTAGAAATCTGGGTTCGCAGATTTTTCCTAACGCCAGTTTCGAAAATCAGGCAGATTTCTCAGAAAAAATCTCTTGGAGTGATTTCTAACCAAGGGAAATATAATTTACATAAATTTCCTGGCCGTGAAATTCCGTGTTCCGAACATGATACATGCATAAAGGATTCGAGAAATATTCACTACAAATTTGTTAGCATCTTGATTACCGGACTTTCATCTCAATACATTGAATATTGATTCTTAGAAGTATTTTCTCAGATTTTGCAGCGTTTTCTAAACGGCAGAAATGACGAAGTTTTCGCAGAAAAACTCTCTCGGAGCGAGTTCTAACCAATAGAGAAGTCATTTACATTGTTTCAATCACCGTGAAATTCCACGTTCTGAACACGCTACATGCATCACGGATTAGAAAAACATTCTTTAATATGTTGTGATAATGTGGATTACCGAACTTTCTTGCAAAATAAAGGCACATTTACAGCTGCAAATATTAACTCCCTTTTTGCAGCTTTTTCCAAACTTCAGATTCGATAATCGTGCAATTTTCGCATAAAAATTCTCTTCTAGCTCGTTCTACTCAATAGAATTGTAATTTCCATTGTTTCATTACCGTGAAATTCCATTTATTAAAGGCACTACATGAATCACGGTTTAAAAAATAATTACTACACTGTTATTAACATGTGGATTACCGGACTTTCATTCAACATTCAAGGCATATTGACACTTAGAAGCATTTTCTCAGATTTCACACGTTTAATTTGAACGCCAGTTTTGAAAATGAGGTAGATTTGGCAGAAAAATGCTCTTGGAGCCTGTTCTACCCAAAAGATATGTAATTTACCTATTTTCACTCACCGTGACATTCCGTGTTTGAACACGTTATATGCACCACGGATTCAACAAACATTCTTTAATGAGTTGTGAACATGTGTATTAACGAACTTTAATCCACCTTACAGTGCATATTTATACATAGAAATTTTATTCAGATTTAGTAGTATTCTCCTAATGTGAGTCTCTAAAATCATGCAGTTTCCACAGAAATATCCTCTTGGAACGAGTTCTACCCAATAGACATGCAATTTACATAGAACACATCATCATGAAATTCCGTGTTCTGAACACGCTACATGCATCACGGATTCGACAAATATTCACTACAGAGTTGTTAGCATAAGTATTACCGAACTTTCATCCACCATACAAGGTATATTTACACCTAGAAGTAGTTATTCTGATTTCGCAGGTTTTTCCTAACATCCAGGTTCAAAAATCATGATATTTTCACAGAAACATTCAATTCAAGCGAGTTCTATCCAGCAGAATTTTTATTTTCAGAGCTTCACTCACCGAGACATTCCGTGTTCTGAAAACGTTACATTCATCACGGCTTTGACAAAAATTATTTAATAACTGTGAGCATGTGGATTACCGATTTTTCAACCACAATACAAGGCATATTTACACCTAGAAACATTTACTTATATTTCACAGGATTTCCTAACGTCAGTTGCGAAAATCTGGCAGTTTTCGTAGAAAAATTCTCTTGCTGCATGTTCTATCCAATAGACATCTCATTTTCATAGATAACTTCACCGAAACATTCCGTGTTCCGAAAACGGTACATGCACCACGGATTCAACAAATATACCCTGCTGAATTCTTAGCATGTGAATTACACATCTTTAATAACCCATTGAAGACATATTGTCACCTTAAATCATTTACTCAGATTTTGCAGCGTTTTCATATCAACAGTTTCCAAACTGAGGCAGATTTTTCATTAAAATGCTCCTGGAGCGTGTTCTAACCAATAGATATATAATTTACATAGTTTGCCTCACCGTGACAGTCCATGTTCCGAACACGCTACACACATCACGGATTTGACAAACATTCTTTATCAGTTGTGTACATGTGTATTACACAACTTTCATCCACCATACAAGGCATATTTACACCTAGAAACGTTACCTCTGAGTTCACATATATTTCCTAAGAGCAGTTTTGAAAATCAGGCAGTTTTCAAAGGACAAAACTGTTGGAGTGTGTTCTACCCAATAGATATGTAAATCACATAGATTCTCCCGCTGTGAAATTACGTGTTTCGATCATGCTACATGCAGACAAGATACGACAAAAATACACTACAGAGTTGTTTGCATGTGGATTACAGGACTTTCTCTCTATAGAAGGCATATAGATGCTTAGAAGCATTTTCTGTGATTTCACAGTGCTTTCCAAACTCCAGTTTAAAAAATGAGGCAGATTTCACGGCAAAAATCTCTTGGAGCGTGTTCTAACCAATAGACATGTAATTTACATGGATTCGCTCACCGTCAAATTCCGTGTTCCGAACACACTACATGCATCTCGGATGCGACATATATTCACAACAGAGTTGTTAGCAAGTGGATTACAGCACTTTCATCCACCATACAAGGCTGACTGACACTTTGAAGAATTTTCTCAGATTTCACACTTTAGTTTGAACGCCAGTTTTGAAAATGAGGCAGATTGGGCAGAAAAATGCTCTTGGAGCCAGTTCTACCCAAAATATAGGTAATTTCCCTACTTCCATTCACCGTGATATTCCGTGTCCTGAACACGTTACATGCACCACGGATTCAACAAACATTCTTTAATGAGTTGTGAACATGTGTATTAACGAACTTTAATCCACCTTACAGTGCATATTTATACATAGAAATTTTATTCAGATTTAGTAGAATTCTCCTAATGTCAGTCTCTAAAATCATGCAGTTTCCACAGAAAAATCCTCTTGGAGCGAGTTCTACCCAATAGACATGCAATTTACATAGAACCCGTCATCATGAAATTCCGTGTTCCGAAAAAGCTACATGCATCACAGATTCGAAAAATATTCACTACAGAGTTGTTAGCATAAGGATTACCGAACTTTCATCCACCATGAAAGCCATGTTGACAATTTGAAGCATTTTCTCACATTTCGAAAGATTTTCCTAATGCCAGTTTTGATAAGGAGGCAGATTTGGCAGAAAAATTCTCGTGGAGCGAGTACTTCCCTATAGAAATGTAATTAACATACTTTCCCTCACAGTGATATTCAATATTACGAACATGATACATGCATCAAGGTTTCAACAAACTTTCTCAAATGAGTTGTGAACATGTAGATTAGAGAAGTTTCATCCACCATACATGGCATATTTACAACTAGAAACATTAACTCTGAATTTGCAGCTTTTTCCTAATGCCAGTTTGGAAAATAAGTCCGTTTTTTCAGGGAAAAACTTTTGGAGCGAATTCTAACCAATAGGTGTGTAATTTACATAGATTCCATCGCCGGGATTTTCCGTGATACGACCCAACTGCATGCATAATGCTTTCTAAAAATATTCACCACAGATTTGTTTGCATGTGGTTTTACGATCTTGCATCACAATACAAGGAATATTGACACTTTGAAGCATTTTCTCTGATTTTGCAGAGATTTTCAAACGCCAGGTTCTAAAATGAGGCAGATTTCTCAGAAAAAACTCTTAGAGCATATTCTACCCAAGAGACATGTATTTTACATATATACGCTCACCGTCATATTCTGTGTCCCGAACACAATTCAGGAATCTCAGATTCGACAAATATTCACTACAGAGTAGTTAGCATCCGGATTACCGAACTTTCATCCACCATAATAGGCAGATGTACACCGAGAATCTAGAAATCTGGGATTGCAGGTTTTTCCTAACGCCAGTTTTGAAAATCAGGCCGATTTCTCAGGAAAAATCAGTTGGAGTGATTTCTAAACAAGGGAAATGTAATTTACATAATTTCCCTGGCCGTGAAATTCCGTGTTCCGAACATGTAACATGCATATAGGATTCGACAAATATTCACTACAAATTTGTTAGCATGTGGATTACCGAACTTTCATCACAATACATTGAATATTGATTCTTAGAAGTATTTTCTCAGATTTTGCAGCGTTTTCTAAACGCCAGGTTCAAAAATGACGAAGTTTTCGCAGAAAAACTCTCTCGGAGAGAGTTCTACCCAATAGAGTAGTCATTGACATTGTTTCAATCACCGTGAAAATCCACGTTCTGAACACGCTACATGCATCACGGATTAGAAAATATTCTTTAATAACTTGTGATAATGTGGATTACCGAACTTTCTTGCAACATAAAGGCATATTTACACCTGCAAATATTTACTCCCTTTTTTCAGCTTTTTCCAAACTTCAGATTCGATAATCATGCAATTTTGGCAGAAAAATTCTCTTCTAGCTCGTTCTACTCAATAGAATTGTAATTTACATAGTTTCATTACCGTGAAATTCCATTTTCCAAAAGTGCTACATGAATCACGGTTTCCAAAACAATTATTACACTGTTATTAACATGTGGATGACCGGACTTTCATTCACCATTCAAGGCATATTGACACTTAGAAGCATTTTCTCAGATTTAACAGGGTTCTCCTAATGGCAGTTTTCAAACTGAGGCACATTTCACACAAAAATTCTCTTCAAGCGAGTTCTACCCAATACACATGTAATTACATTTTTCCTTCACTATGACATTCCGTATTCCAAACACCTTACATGCATCACGAGTTCGACAAACAATCTTTAATGAGTTTGAGCATGTGGATTACCGAACTTTCATCCACTATACAAGGCATATTTACACCTAGAAGTATTTATTCTGATTTCGCAGGTTTTTCCTAACATTCAGTTTCGAAAATCATAAAATTTTCACAGAAGCATTCAATTCAAGCGAGTTCTATCAAGTAGAATTGTTATTTTCAGAGCTTCACTCACCGAGACATTCCGTGTTCCGAAAATGTTACATTCATCACGGCTTCGACATACATTATTTAATGACCGTGAGCATGGGGATTACCGATTTTTCAACCACAATACAAGGCATATTTACACCTAGAAACATTTACTTACATTTCGCAGGTTTTCCTAATGTCAGTTACGAAAATCAGGCAGTTTTCGCAGAAAAATTCTCTTGGTGCATGTTCTATCCAATAGACATCTCATTTTCATAGATAACTTCACTGAAACATTCCGTGTTCCGAAAACGGTACATGCACCACGGATTCAACAAATATACCCTGCTGAATTTTTAGCATGTGAATTACACATCTTTAATAACCCATTGAAGACATATTGTCACCTTAAAGCATTTACTCAGATTTGGAGCGTTTTAATATCAACAGTTTCCAAACTGAGGCAGATTTTTCAGTAAAATGCTCCTGGAGCGTGTTCTAACCAATAGATATATAATTTACATTGTTTGCCTCACCGTGACAGTCCATGTTCCGAACACGCTACACACATCACGGATTTGACAAACATTCTTAATGAGTTGTGTACATGTGTATTACACAACTTTCATCCACCATACAAGGCATATTTACACCTAGAAACGTTACCTCTGAGTTCACATATATTTCCTAAGAGCAGTTTTGAAAATCAGGCAGTTTTCAAAGGACAAAACTGTTGGAGTGTGTTCTACCCAATAGATATGTAAATCACATAGATTCTCCCGCTGTGAAATTACGTGTTTCGATCATGCTACATGCAGACAAGATACGACAAAAATACACTACAGAGTTGTTTGCATGTGGATTACAGGACTTTCTCACTATAGAAGGCATATAGATGCTTAGAAGCATTTTCTGTGATTTCACAGTGCTTTCCAAACTCCAGTTTAAAAAATGAGGCAGATTTCACGGCAAAAATCTCTTGGAGCGTGTTCTAACCAATAGACATGTAATTTACATGGATTAGCTCACCGTCAAATTCCGTGTTCCGAACACGCTACATGCATCTCGGATGCGACATATATTCACAACAGAGTTGTTAGCAAGTGGATTACAGCACTTTCATCCACCATACAAGGCTGACTGACACTTTGAAGAATTTTCTCAGATTTCACACGTTAGTTTGAATGCCAGTTTTGAAAATGAGGCAGATTGGGCAGAAAAATGCTCTTGGAGCCAGTTCTGCCCAAAATATAGGTAATTTCCCTACTTCCATTCACCGTGATATTCCGTGTCTTGAACACGCTACATGCATCACGGATTCGACAAATATTCACTACAGAGTTGTTAGCATAAGGATTACCGAACTTTCATCCACCATAAAAGCCATGTTGACAATTTGAAACATTTTCTTACATTTTGAAAGTTTTTCCTAATGCCAGTTTTGAAAAGGAGGCAGATTTGGCAGAAAATTGCTCTAGGAGCCAGTTCTACCCAAAAGATATGTAATTTACCTAGTTTCACTAACCGTGACTTTCCGTGTTCTGAACACGTTACATGCACCGCGGATTCAACAATCATTCTTTAATGAGTTGTGAACATGTGTATTAACGAAATTTAATCGACCTTACAGTGCTTATTTTTACATAGAAATTTTAATCTGATTTAGTAGTATTCTCCTAATGTCAGTCTGAAAAATCATGCAGTTTCCACAGAAAAATCCTCTTGGAGAGTGTTTTACCCAATAGACATGCAATTTACATACAACCCGTCATCGTGAAATTCCGTGTTCCGAAAAAGCTACATGCATCACGGATTCGACAAATATTCACTACAGAGTTGTTAGGATAAGTATTACCGAACTTTCATCCACCATAAAAGCCATGTTGACAATTTGAAACATTTTCTTACATTTTGAAAGATTTTCCTAATGCCAGTTTTGAAAAGGAGACAGATTTGACAGAAAAATACTCGTGGAGCGACTACTTCCCAATAGAAAAGTAATTTACATAGTTTCCCTCACAGTGACATTCCATTTTCCGAACACGCTACATACAACAAGGTTTCAACAAACTTTCTCGAATGAGTTGTGAACATGTAGATTACAGAACTTTCATCCACCATACATGGCATATTTACAACTAGAAACATTAACTCTGAATTTGCAGCTTTTTCCTAATGCCAGTTTCGAAAATCAGGCCGTTTTCTCAGGGAAAAATTTTTGGAGCGAATTCTAACTAATAGGTGTGTAATTTACATAGATTCCATCGCCAGGATTTTCCGTGATACGATCACACTGCATGCATAACGCCTTCTAAAAATATTCACCACAGATTTGTTTGCATGTGTTTTTATGATCTAGCATCACAATACAAGGCATATTGACACTTTGAAGCATTTTCTCTGATTTTGCAGAGATTTTCAAACGCCAGGTTCAAAAATGAAGCAGATTTCTCAGAAAAAACTCTTAGAGCAAATTCTACCCAAGAGACATGTATTTTACATAGATTCGCTCACCGTGATATTCTGTGTTCCGAACACATTTCACATATCTCGGATTCGACAAATATTCACTACAGAGTAGTTAGCATGCGGATTACTGAACTTTCATCCACCATAAAAGGCAGATGTACACCGAGAATCTAGAAATCTGGGTTCGCAGATTTTTCCTAACGCCAGTTTCGAAAATCAGGCAGATTTCTCAGAAAAAATCTCTTGGAGTGATTTCTAACCAAGGGAAATATAATTTACATAAATTTCCTGGCCATGAAATTCCGTGTTCCGAACATGATACATGCATAAAGGATTCGAGAAATATTCACTACAAATTTGTTAGCATCTTGATTACCGGACTTTCATCTCAATACATTGAATATTGATTCTTAGAAGTATTTTCTCAGATTTTGCAGCGTTTTCTAAACGCCAGAAATGACGAAGTTTTCGCAGAAAAACCCTCTCGGAGCGAGTTCTAACCAATAGAGAAGTCATTTACATTGTTTCAATCACCGTGAAATTCCACGTTCTGAACACGCTACATGCATCACGGATTAGAAAAACATTCTTTAATATGTTGTGAAAATGTGGATTACCAAACTTTCTTGCAAAATAAAGGCACATTTACAGCTGCAAATATTAACTCCCTTTTTGCAGCTTTTTCCAAACTTCAGATTCGATAATCATGCAATTTTCGCAGAAAAATTCTCTTCTAGCTCGTTCTACTCAATAGAATTGTAATTTCCATTGTTTCATTACCGTGAAATTCCATTTATTAAAGGCACTACATGAATCACGGTTTAAAAAATAATTACTACACTGTTATTAACATGTGGATTACCGGACTTTCATTCAACATTCAAGGCATATTGACACTTAGAAGCATTTTCTCAGATTTCACACGTTTAATTTGAACGCCAGTTTTGAAAATGAGGTAGATTTGGCAGAAAAATGCTCTTGGAGCCTGTTCTACCCAAAAGATATGTAATTTACCTATTTTCACTCACCGTGACATTCCGTGTTTGAACACGTTATATGCACCACGGATTCAACAAACATTCTTTAATGAGTTGTGAACATGTGTATTAACGAACTTTAATCCACCTTACAGTGCATATTTATACATAGAAATTTTATTCAGATTTAGTAGTATTCTCCTAATGTGAGTCTCTAAAATCATGCAGTTTCCACAGAAATATCCTCTTGGAACGAGTTCTACCCAATAGACATGCAATTTACATAGAACACATCATCATGAAATTCCGTGTTCTGAACACGCTACATGCATCACGGATTCGACAAATATTCACTACAGAGTTGTTAGCATAAGTATTACCGAACTTTCATCCACCATACAAGGTATATTTAAACCTAGAAGTAGTTATTCTGATTTTGCAGGTTTTTCCTAACATCCAGGTTCAAAAATCATGATATTTTCACAGAAACATTCAATTCAAGCGAGTTCTATCCAGCAGAATTTTTATTTTCAGAGCTTCACTCACCGAGACATTCCGTGTTCTGAAAACGTTACATTCATCACGGCTTCGACAAAAATTATTTAATAACTGTGAGCATGTGGATTACCGATTTTTCAACCACAATACAAGGCATATTTACACCTAGAAACATTTACTTATATTTCACAGGATTTCCTAACGTCAGTTGCGAAAATCTGGCAGTTTTCGTAGAAAAATTCTCTTGCTGCATGTTCTATCCAATAGACATCTCATTTTCATAGATAACTTCACCGAAACATTCCGTGTTCCGAAAACGGTACATGCACCACGGATTCAACAAATATACCCTGCTGAATTCTTAGCATGTGAATTACACATCTTTAATAACCCATTGAAGACATATTGTCACCTTAAATCATTTACTCAGATTTTGCAGCGTTTTCATATCAACAGTTTCCAAACTGAGGCAGATTTTTCATTAAAATGCTCCTGGAGCGTGTTCTAACCAATAGATATATAATTTACATAGTTTGCCTCACCGTGACAGTCCATGTTCCGAACACGCTACACACATCACGGATTTGACAAACATTCTTTATCAGTTGTGTACATGTGTATTACACAACTTTCATCCACCATACAAGGCATATTTACACCTAGAAACGTTACCTCTGAGTTCACATATATTTCCTAAGAGCAGTTTTGAAAATCAGGCAGTTTTCAAAGGACAAAACTGTTGGAGTGTGTTCTACCCAATAGATATGTAAATCACATAGATTCTCCCGCTGTGAAATTACGTGTTTCGATCATGCTACATGCAGACAAGATACGACAAAAATACACTACAGAGTTGTCTGCATGTGGATTACAGGACTTTCTCACTATAGAAGGCATATAGATGCTTAGAAGCATTTTCTGTGATTTCACAGTGCTTTCCAAACTCCAGTTTAAAAAATGAGGCAGATTTCACGGCAAAAATCTCTTGGAGCGTGTTCTAACCAATAGACATGTAATTTACATGGATTCGCTCACCGTCAAATTCCGTGTTCCGAACACACTACATGCATCTCGGATGCGACATATATTCACAACAGAGTTGTTAGCAAGTGGATTACAGCACTTTCATCCACCATACAAGGCTGACTGACACTTTGAAGAATTTTCTCAGATTTCACACTTTAGTTTGAACGCCAGTTTTGAAAATGAGGCAGATTGGGCAGAAAAATGCTCTTGGAGCCAGTTCTACCCAAAATATAGGTAATTTCCCTACTTCCATTCACCGTGATATTCCGTGTCCTGAACACGTTACATGCACCACGGATTCAACAAACATTCTTTAATGAGTTGTGAACATGTGTATTAACGAACTTTAATCCACCTTACAGTGCATATTTATACATAGAAATTTTATTCAGATTTAGTAGAATTCTCCTAATGTCAGTCTCTAAAATCATGCAGTTTCCACAGAAAAATCCTCTTGGAGCGAGTTCTACCCAATAGACATGCAATTTACATAGAACCCGTCATCATGAAATTCCGTGTTCCGAAAAAGCTACATGCATCACAGATTCGAAAAATATTCACTACAGAGTTGTTAGCATAAGGATTACCGAACTTTCATCCACCATGAAAGCCATGTTGACAATTTGAAGCATTTTCTCACATTTCGAAAGATTTTCCTAATGCCAGTTTTGATAAGGAGGCAGATTTGGCAGAAAAATTCTCGTGGAGCGAGTACTTCCCTATAGAAATGTAATTAACATACTTTCCCTCACAGTGATATTCAATATTACGAACATGATACATGCATCAAGGTTTCAACAAACTTTCTCAAATGAGTTGTGAACATGTAGATTAGAGAAGTTTCATCCACCATACATGGCATATTTACAACTAGAAACATTAACTCTGAATTTGCAGCTTTTTCCTAATGCCAGTTTGGAAAATAAGTCCGTTTTCTCAGGGAAAAACTTTTGGAGCGAATTCTAACCAATAGGTGTGTAATTTACATAGATTCCATCGCCGGGATTTTCCGTGATACGACCCAACTGCATGCATAATGCTTTCTAAAAATATTCACCACAGATTTGTTTGCATGTGGTTTTACGATCTTGCATCACAATACAAGGAATATTGACACTTTGAAGCATTTTCTCTGATTTTGCAGAGATTTTCAAACGCCAGGTTCTAAAATGAGGCAGATTTCTCAGAAAAAACTCTTAGAGCATATTCTACCCAAGAGACATGTATTTTACATATATACGCTCACCGTCATATTCTGTGTCCCGAACACAATTCACGAATCTCAGATTCGACAAATATTCACTACAGAGTAGTTAGCATCCGGATTACCGAACTTTCATCCACCATAATAGGCAGATGTACACCGAGAATCTAGAAATCTGGGATTGCAGGTTTTTCCTAACGCCAGTTTTGAAAATCAGGCCGATTTCTCAGGAAAAATCAGTTGGAGTGATTTCTAAACAAGGGAAATGTAATTTACATAATTTCCCTGGCCGTGAAATTCCGTGTTCCGAACATGTAATATGCATATAGGATTCGACAAATATTCACTACAAATTTGTTAGCATGTGGATTACCGAACTTTCATCACAATACATTGAATATTGATTCTTAGAAGTATTTTCTCAGATTTTGCAGCGTTTTCTAAACGCCAGGTTCAAAAATGACGAAGTTTTCGCAGAAAAACTCTCTCGGAGAGAGTTCTACCCAATAGAGTAGTCATTGACATTGTTTCAATCACCGTGAAAATCCACGTTCTGAACACGCTACATGCATCACGGATTAGAAAATATTCTTTAATAACTTGTGATAATGTGGATTACCGAACTTTCTTGCAACATAAAGGCATATTTACACCTGCAAATATTTACTCCCTTTTTTCAGCTTTTTCCAAACTTCAGATTCGATAATCATGCAATTTTGGCAGAAAAATTCTCTTCTAGCTCGTTCTACTCAATAGAATTGTAATTTACATAGTTTCATTACCGTGAAATTCCATTTTCCAAAAGTGCTACATGAATCACGGTTTCCAAAACAATTATTACACTGTTATTAACATGTGGATGACCGGACTTTCATTCACCATTCAAGGCATATTGACACTTAGAAGCATTTTCTCAGATTTAACAGGGTTCTCCTAATGGCAGTTTTCAAACTGAGGCACATTTCACAGAAAAATTCTCTTCAAGCGAGTTCTACCCAATACACATGTAATTACATTTTTCCTTCACTATGACATTCCGTATTCCAAACACCTTACATGCATCACGAGTTCGACAAACAATCTTTAATGAGTTTGAGCATGTGGATTACCGAACTTTCATCCACTATACAAGGCATATTTACACCTAGAAGTATTTATTCTGATTTCGCAGGTTTTTCCTAACATTCAGTTTCGAAAATCATAAAATTTTCACAGAAGCATTCAATTCAAGCGAGTTCTATCAAGTAGAATTGTTATTTTCAGAGCTTCACTCACCGAGACATTCCGTGTTCCGAAAATGTTACATTCATCACGGCTTCGACAAACATTATTTAATGACCGTGAGCATGTGGATTACCGATTTTTCAACCACAATACAAGGCATATTTACACCTAGAAACATTTACTTACATTTCGCAGGTTTTCCTAATGTCAGTTACGAAAATCAGGCAGTTTTCGCAGAAAAATTCTCTTGGTGCATGTTCTATCCAATAGACATCTCATTTTCATAGATAACTTCACTGAAACATTCCGTGTTCCGAAAACGGTACATGCACCACGGATTCAACAAATATACCCTGCTGAATTTTTAGCATGTGAATTACACATCTTTAATAACCCATTGAAGACATATTGTCACCTTAAAGCATTTACTCAGATTTGGAGCGTTTTAATATCAACAGTTTCCAAACTGAGGCAGATTTTTCAGTAAAATGCTCCTGGAGCGTGTTCTAACCAATAGATATATAATTTACATTGTTTGCCTCACCGTGACAGTCCATGTTCCGAACGCGCTACACACATCACGGATTTGACAAACATTCTTAATGAGTTGTGTACATGTGTATTACACAACTTTCATCCACCATACAAGGCATATTGACACCTAGAAACATTAACGCTGATTTCGCAGATATTTCCTTATAGCAGTTTCGAAAATCAGGCAGTTTTCAAAGGAAAAAACTGTTGGAGCGTGTTCTACCCAATAGATATGTAAATTAAATAGATTCTCCCGCTGTGAAATTACGTGTTTCGAACATACTACATGCAGAAAGATACGACAAATATACACTACAGAGTTGTTTGCATGTGGATTACAGGACTTTCTCACTATAGAAGGCATATAGATGCTTAGAAGCATTTTCTGTGATTTCACAGAGTTTTCCAAATGCCAGTTTCGAAAATGAGGCAGATTTCATGGCAAAAACCTCTTGGAGCGGGTTCTAACCAATAGACATGTAATTTACATGGATTAGCTCACCGTCAAATTCCGTGTTCCGAACACGCTACATGCATCTCGGATGCGACAAATATTCACTACAGAGTTGTTAGCAAGTTGATTACAGCACTTTCATCCACCATACAAGGCTTACTGACACTTTGAAGAATTTTCTCAGATTTCACACGTTAGTTTGAACGCCAGTTTTGAAAATGAGGCAGATTTGGCAGAAAAATTTTCTAAGAACCAGTTATAACCAAAAGATAGGTAATTTCCCTACTTTCAATCACCGTGATATTCCGTGTTCTGAACACGCTACATGCATCACGGATTCGACAAATATTCACTACAGAGTTGTTAGCATAAGGATTACCGAACTTTCATCCACCATAAAAGCCATGTTGACAATTTGAAACATTTTCTTACATTTTGAAAGTTTTTCCTAATGCCAGTTTTGAAAAGGAGGCAGATTTGGCAGAAAATTGCTCTAGGAGCCAGTTCTACCCAAAAGATATGTAATTTACCTAGTTTCACTAACCGTGACTTTCCGTGTTCTGAACACATTACATGCACCGCGGATTCAACAATCATTCTTTAATGAGTTGTGAACATGTGTATTAACGAAATTTAATCGACCTTACAGTGCTTATTTTTACATAGAAATTTTAATCTGATTTAGTAGTATTCTCCTAATGTCAGTCTGAAAAATCATGCAGTTTCCACAGAAAAATCCTCTTGGAGAGTGTTTTACCCAATAGACATGCAATTTACATACAACCCGTCATCGTGAAATTCCGTGTTCCGAAAAAGCTACATGCATCACGGATTCGACAAATATTCACTACAGAGTTGTTAGCATAAGTATTACCGAACTTTCATCCACCATAAAAGCCATGTTGACAATTTGAAACATTTTCTTACATTTTGAAAGATTTTCCTAATGCCAGTTTTGAAAAGGAGACAGATTTGACAGAAAAATACTCGTGGAGCGACTACTTCCCAATAGAAAAGTAATTTACATAGTTTCCCTCACAGTGACATTCCATTTTCCGAACACGCTACATACAACAAGGTTTCAACAAACTTTCTCGAATGAGTTGTGAACATGTAGATTACAGAACTTTCATCCACCATACATGGCATATTTACAACTAGAAACATTAACTCTGAATTTGCAGCTTTTTCCTAATGCCAGTTTCGAAAATCAGGCCGTTTTCTCAGGGAAAAATTTTTGGAGCGAATTCTAACTAATAGGTGTGTAATTTACATAGATTCCATCGCCAGGATTTTCCGTGATACGATCACACTGCATGCATAACGCCTTCTAAAAATATTCACCACAGATTTGTTTGCATGTGTTTTTATGATCTAGCATCACAATACAAGGCATATTGACACTTTGAAGCATTTTCTCTGATTTTGCAGAGATTTTCAAATGCCAGGTTCAAAAATGAAGCAGATTTCTCAGAAAAAACTCTTAGAGCAAATTCTACCCAAGAGACATGTATTTTACATAGATTCGCTCACCGTGATATTCTGTGTTCCGAACACATTTCACGTATCTCGGATTCGACAAATATTCACTACAGAGTAGTTAGCATGCGGATTACTGAACTTTCATCCACCATAAAAGGCAGATGTACACCGAGAATCTAGAAATCTGGGTTCGCAGATTTTTCCTAACGCCAGTTTCGAAAATCAGGCAGATTTCTCAGAAAAAATCTCTTGGAGTGATTTCTAACCAAGGGAAATATAATTTACATAAATTTCCTGGCCGTGAAATTCCGTGTTCCGAACATGATACATGCATAAAGGATTCGAGAAATATTCACTACAAATTTGTTAGCATCTTGATTACCGGACTTTCATCTCAATACATTGAATATTGATTCTTAGAAGTATTTTCTCAGATTTTGCAGCGTTTTCTAAACGCCAGAAATGATGAAGTTTTCGCAGAAAAACTCTCTCGGAGCGAGTTCTAACCAATAGAGAAGTCATTTACATTGTTTCAATCACCGTGAAATTCCACGTTCTGAACACACTACATGCATCACGGATTAGAAAAACATTCTTTAATATGTTGTGAAAGTGTGGATTACCGAACTTTCTTGCAAAATAAAGGAACATTTACAGCTGCAAATATTAACTCCCTTTTTGCAGCTTTTTCCAAACTTCAGATTCGATAATCATGCAATTTTCGCATAAAAATTCTCTTCTAGCTCGTTCTACTCAATAGAATTGTAATTTCCATTGTTTCATTACCGTGAAATTCCATTTATTAAAGGCACTACATGAATCACGGTTTAAAAAATAATTACTACACTGTTATTAACATGTGGATTACCGGACTTTCATTCAACATTCAAGGCATATTGACACTTAGAAGCATTTTCTCAGATTTCACACGTTTAATTTGAACGCCAGTTTTGAAAATGAGGTAGATTTGGCAGAAAAATGCTCTTGGAGCCTGTTCTACCCAAAAGATATGTAATTTACCTATTTTCACTCACCGTGACATTCCGTGTTTGAACACGTTATATGCACCACGGATTCAACAAACATTCTTTAATGAGTTGTGAACATGTGTATTAACGAACTTTAATCCACCTTACAGTGCATATTTATACATAGAAATTTTATTCAGATTTAGTAGTATTCTCCTAATGTGAGTCTCTAAAATCATGCAGTTTCCACAGAAATATCCTCTTGGAACGAGTTCTACCCAATAGACATGCAATTTACATAGAACACATCATCATGAAATTCCGTGTTCTGAACACGCTACATGCATCACGGATTCGACAGATATTCACTACAGAGTTGTTAGCATAAGTATTACCGAACTTTCATCCACCATACAAGGTATATTTACACCTAGAAGTAGTTATTCTGATTTCGCAGGTTTTTCCTAACATCCAGGTTCAAAAATCATGATATTTTCACAGAAACATTCAATTCAAGCGAGTTCTATCCAGCAGAATTTTTATTTTCAGAGCTTCACTCACCGAGACATTCCGTGTTCTGAAAACGTTACATTCATCACGGCTTCGACAAAAATTATTTAATAACTGTGAGCATGTGGATTACCGATTTTTCAACCACAATACAAGGCATATTTACACCTAGAAACATTTACTTATATTTCACAGGATTTCCTAACGTCAGTTGCGAAAATCTGGCAGTTTTCGTAGAAAAATTCTCTTGCTGCATGTTCTATCCAATAGACATCTCATTTTCATAGATAACTTCACCGAAACATTCCGTGTTCCGAAAACGGTACATGCACCACGGATTCAACAAATATACCCTGCTGAATTCTTAGCATGTGAATTACACATCTTTAATAACCCATTGAAGACATATTGTCACCTTAAATCATTTACTCAGATTTTGCAGCGTTTTCATATCAACAGTTTCCAAACTGAGGCAGATTTTTCATTAAAATGCTCCTGGAGCGTGTTCTAACCAATAGATATATAATTTACATAGTTTGCCTCACCGTGACAGTCCATGTTCCGAACACGCTACACACATCACGGATTTGACAAACATTCTTTATCAGTTGTGTACATGTGTATTACACAAATTTCATCCACCATACAAGGCATATTTACACCTAGAAACGTTACCTCTGAGTTCACATATATTTCCTAAGAGCAGTTTTGAAAATCAGGCAGTTTTCAAAGGACAAAACTGTTGGAGTGTGTTCTACCCAATAGATATGTAAATCACATAGATTCTCCCGCTGTGAAATTACGTGTTTCGATCATGCTACATGCAGACAAGATACGACAAAAATACACTACAGAGTTGTTTGCATGTGGATTACAGGACTTTCTCACTATAGAAGGCATATAGATGCTTAGAAGCATTTTCTGTGATTTCACAGTGCTTTCCAAACTCCAGTTTAAAAAATGAGGCAGATTTCACGGCAAAAATCTCTTGGAGCGTGTTCTAACCAATAGACATGTAATTTACATGGATTCGCTCACCGTCAAATTCCGTGTTCCGAACACACTACATGCATCTCGGATGCGACATATATTCACAACAGAGTTGTTAGCAAGTGGATTACAGCACTTTCATCCACCATACAAGGCTGACTGACACTTTGAAGAATTTTCTCAGATTTCACACTTTAGTTTGAACGCCAGTTTTGAAAATGAGGCAGATTGGGCAGAAAAATGCTCTTGGAGCCAGTTCTACCCAAAATATAGGTAATTTCCCTACTTCCATTCACCGTGATATTCCGTGTCCTGAACACGTTACATGCACCACGGATTCAACAAACATTCTTTAATGAGTTGTGAACATGTGTATTAACGAACTTTAATCCACCTTACAGTGCATATTTATACATAGAAATTTTATTCAGATTTAGTAGAATTCTCCTAATGTCAGTCTCTAAAATCATGCAGTTTCCACAGAAAAATCCTCTTGGAGCGAGTTCTACCCAATAGACATGCAATTTACATAGAACCCGTCATCATGAAATTCCGTGTTCCGAAAAAGCTACATGCATCACAGATTCGAAAAATATTCACTACAGAGTTGTTAGCATAAGGATTACCGAACTTTCATCCACCATGAAAGCCATGTTGACAATTTGAAGCATTTTCTCACATTTCGAAAGATTTTCCTAATGCCAGTTTTGATAAGGAGGCAGATTTGGCAGAAAAATTCTCGTGGAGCGAGTACTTCCCTATAGAAATGTAATTAACATACTTTCCCTCACAGTGATATTCAATATTACGAACATGATACATGCATCAAGGTTTCAACAAACTTTCTCAAATGAGTTGTGAACATGTAGATTAGAGAAGTTTCATCCACCATACATGGCATATTTACAACTAGAAACATTAACTCTGAATTTGCAGCTTTTTCCTAATGCCAGTTTGGAAAATAAGTCCGTTTTCTCAGGGAAAAACTTTTGGAGCGAATTCTAACCAATAGGTGTGTAATTTACATAGATTCCATCGCCGGGATTTTCCGTGATACGACCCAACTGCATGCATAATGCTTTCTAAAAATATTCACCACAGATTTGTTTGCATGTGGTTTTACGATCTTGCATCACAATACAAGGAATATTGACACTTTGAAGCATTTTCTCTGATTTTGCAGAGATTTTCAAACGCCAGGTTCTAAAATGAGGCAGATTTCTCAGAAAAATCTCTTAGAGCATATTCTACCCAAGAGACATGTATTTTACATATATACGCTCACCGTCATATTCTGTGTCCCGAACACAATTCACGAATCTCAGATTCGACAAATATTCACTACAGAGTAGTTAGCATCCGGATTACCGAACTTTCATCCACCATAATAGGCAGATGTACACCGAGAATCTAGAAATCTGGGATTGCAGGTTTTTCCTAACGCCAGTTTTGAAAATCAGGCCGATTTCTCAGGAAAAATCAGTTGGAGTGATTTCTAAACAAGGGAAATGTAATTTACATAATTTCCCTGGCCGTGAAATTCCGTGTTCCGAACATGTAACATGCATATAGGATTCGACAAATATTCACTACAAATTTGTTAGCATGTGGATTACCGAACTTTCATCACAATACATTGAATATTGATTCTTAGAAGTATTTTCTCAGATTTTGCAGCGTTTTCTAAACGCCAGGTTCAAAAATGACGAAGTTTTCGCAGAAAAACTCTCTCGGAGAGAGTTCTACCCAATAGAGTAGTCATTGACATTGTTTCAATCACCGTGAAAATCCACGTTCTGAACACGCTACATGCATCACGGATTAGAAAATATTCTTTAATAACTTGTGATAATGTGGATTACCGAACTTTCTTGCAACATAAAGGCATATTTACACCTGCAAATATTTACTCCCTTTTTTCAGCTTTTTCCAAACTTCAGATTCGATAATCATGCAATTTTGGCAGAAAAATTCTCTTCTAGCTCGTTCTACTCAATAGAATTGTAATTTACATAGTTTCATTACCGTGAAATTCCATTTTCCAAAAGTGCTACATGAATCACGGTTTCCAAAACAATTATTACACTGTTATTAACATGTGGATGACCGGACTTTCATTCACCATTCAAGGCATATTGACACTTAGAAGCATTTTCTCAGATTTAACAGGGTTCTCCTAATGGCAGTTTTCAAAATGAGGCACATTTCACAGAAAAATTCTCTTCAAGCGAGTTCTACCCAATAGACATGTAATTACATTTTTCCTTCACTATGACATTCCGTATTCAAAACACCTTACATGAATCACGAGTTCGACAAACAATCTTTAATGAGTTTGAGCATGTGGATTACCGAACTTTCATCCACTATACAAGGCATATTTACACCTAGAAGTATTTATTCTGATTTCGCAGGTTTTTCCTAACATTCAGTTTCGAAAATCATAAAATTTTCACAGAAGCATTCAATTCAAGCGAGTTCTATCAAGTAGAATTGTTATTTTCAGAGCTTCACTCAACGAGACATTCCGTGTTCCAAAAATGTTACATTCATCACGGCTTCGACATACATTATTTAATGACCGTGAGCATGTGGATTACCGATTTTTCAACCACAATACAAGGCATATTTACACCTAGAAACATTTACTTATATTTCACAGGATTTCCTAACGTCAGTTACGAAAATCAGGCAGTTTTCGCAGAAAAATTCTCTTGGTGCATGTTCTATCCAATAGACATCTCATTTTCATAGATAACTTCACTGAAACATTCCGTGTTCCGAAAACGGTACATGCACCACGGATTCAACAAATATACCCTGCTGAATTTTTAGCATGTGAATTACACATCTTTAATAACCCATTGAAGACATATTGTCACCTTAAAGCATTTACTCAGATTTGGAGCGTTTTAATATCAACAGTTTCCAAACTGAGGCAGATTTTTCAGTAAAATGCTCCTGGAGCGTGTTCTAACCAATAGATATATAATTTACATTGTTTGCCTCACCGTGACAGTCCATGTTCCGAACGCGCTACACACATCACGGATTTGACAAACATTCTTAATCAGTTGTGTACATGTGTAGTACAAAACTTTCATCCATCATACAAGGCATATTGACACCTAGAAACATTAACGCTGATTTCGCAGATATTTCCTTATAGCAGTTTCGAAAATCAGGCAGTTTTCAAAGGAAAAAAATGTTGGAGCGTGTTCTACCCAATAGATATGTAAATTAAATAGATTCTCCCGCTGTGAAATTACGTGTTTCGAACATACTACATGCAGAAAGATACGACAAATATACACTACAGAGTTGTTTGCATGTGGATTACAGGACTTTCTCACTATAGAAGGCATATAGATGCTTAGAAGCATTTTCTGTGATTTCACAGAGTTTTCCAAATGCCAGTTTCGAAAATGAGGCAGATTTCATGGCAAAAACCTCTTGGAGCGGGTTCTAACCAATAGACATGTAATTTACATGGATTAGCTCACCGTCAAATTCCGTGTTCCGAACACGCTACATGCATCTCGGATGCGACAAATATTCACTACAGAGTTGTTAGCAAGTTGATTACAGCACTTTCATCCACCATACAAGGCTTACTGACACTTTGAAGAATTTTCTCAGATTTCACACGTTAGTTTGAACGCCAGTTTTGAAAATGAAGCAGATTTGGCAGAAAAATTTTCTAAGAACCTGTTATAACCAAAAGATAGGTAATTTCCCTACTTTCAATCACCGTGATATTCCGTGTTCTGAACACGCTACATGCATCACGGATTCGACAAATATTCACTACAGAGTTGTTAGCATAAGGATTACCGAACTTTCATCCACCATAAAAGCCATGTTGACAATTTGAAACATTTTCTTACATTTTGAAAGTTTTTCCTAATGCCAGTTTTGAAAAGGAGGCAGATTTGGCAGAAAATTGCTCTAGGAGCCAGTTCTACCCAAAAGATATGTAATTTACCTAGTTTCACTAACCGTGACTTTCCGTGTTCTGAACACGTTACATGCACCGCGGATTCAACAATCATTCTTTAATGAGTTGTGAACATGTGTATTAACGAAATTTAATCGACCTTACAGTGCTTATTTTTACATAGAAATTTTAATCTGATTTAGTAGTATTCTCCTAATGTCAGTCTGAAAAATCATGCAGTTTCCACAGAAAAATCCTCTTGGAGAGTGTTTTACCCAATAGACATGCAATTTACATACAACCCGTCATCGTGAAATTCCGTGTTCCGAAAAAGCTACATGCATCACGGATTCGACAAATATTCACTACAGAGTTGTTAGCATAAGTATTACCGAACTTTCATCCACCATAAAAGCCATGTTGACAATTTGAAACATTTTCTTACATTTTGAAAGATTTTCCTAATGCCAGTTTTGAAAAGGAGACAGATTTGACAGAAAAATACTCGTGGAGCGACTACTTCCCAATAGAAAAGTAATTTACATAGTTTCCCTCACAGTGACATTCCATTTTCCGAACACGCTACATACAACAAGGTTTCAACAAACTTTCTCGAATGAGTTGTGAACATGTAGATTACAGAACTTTCATCCACCATACATGGCATATTTACAACTAGAAACATTAACTCTGAATTTGCAGCTTTTTCCTAATGCCAGTTTCGAAAATCAGGCTGTTTTCTCAGGGAAAAATTTTTGGAGCGAATTCTAACTAATAGGTGTGTAATTTACATAGATTCCATCGCCAGGATTTTCCGTGATACGATCACACTGCATGCATAACGCCTTCTAAAAATATTCACCACAGATTTGTTTGCATGTGTTTTTATGATCTAGCATCACAATACAAGGCATATTGACACTTTGAAGCATTTTCTCTGATTTTGCAGAGATTTTCAAACGCCAGGTTCAAAAATGAAGCAGATTTCTCAGAAAAAACTCTTAGAGCAAATTCTACCCAAGAGACATGTATTTTACATAGATTCGCTCACCGTGATATTCTGTGTTCCGAACACATTTCACGTATCTCGGATTCGACAAATATTCACTACAGAGTAGTTAGCATGCGGATTACTGAACTTTCATCCACCATAAAAGGCAGATGTACACCGAGAATCTAGAAATCTGGGTTCGCAGATTTTTCCTAACGCCAGTTTCGAAAATCAGGCAGATTTCTCAGAAAAAATCTCTTGGAGTGATTTCTAACCAAGGGAAATATAATTTACATAAATTTCCTGGCCGTGAAATTCCGTGTTCCGAACATGATACATGCATAAAGGATTCGAGAAATATTCACTACAAATTTGTTAGCATCTTGATTACCGGACTTTCATCTCAATACATTGAATATTGATTCTTAGAAGTATTTTCTCAGATTTTGCAGCGTTTTCTAAACGGCAGAAATGACGAAGTTTTCGCAGAAAAACTCTCTCGGAGCGAGTTCTAACCAATAGAGAAGTCATTTACATTGTTTCAATCACCGTGAAATTCCACGTTCTGAACACGCTACATGCATCACGGATTAGAAAAACATTCTTTAATATGTTGTGATAATGTGGATTACCGAACTTTCTTGCAAAATAAAGGCACATTTACAGCTGCAAATATTAACTCCCTTTTTGCAGCTTTTTCCAAACTTCAGATTCGATAATCGTGCAATTTTCGCATAAAAATTCTCTTCTAGCTCGTTCTACTCAATAGAATTGTAATTTCCATTGTTTCATTACCGTGAAATTCCATTTATTAAAGGCACTACATGAATCACGGTTTAAAAAATAATTACTACACTGTTATTAACATGTGGATTACCGGACTTTCATTCAACATTCAAGGCATATTGACACTTAGAAGCATTTTCTCAGATTTCACACGTTTAATTTGAACGCCAGTTTTGAAAATGAGGTAGATTTGGCAGAAAAATGCTCTTGGAGCCTGTTCTACCCAAAAGATATGTAATTTACCTATTTTCACTCACCGTGACATTCCGTGTTTGAACACGTTATATGCACCACGGATTCAACAAACATTCTTTAATGAGTTGTGAACATGTGTATTAACGAACTTTAATCCACCTTACAGTGCATATTTATACATAGAAATTTTATTCAGATTTAGTAGTATTCTCCTAATGTGAGTCTCTAAAATCATGCAGTTTCCACAGAAATATCCTCTTGGAACGAGTTCTACCCAATAGACATGCAATTTACATAGAACACATCATCATGAAATTCCGTGTTCTGAACACGCTACATGCATCACGGATTCGACAAATATTCACTACAGAGTTGTTAGCATAAGTATTACCGAACTTTCATCCACCATACAAGGTATATTTACACCTAGAAGTAGTTATTCTGATTTCGCAGGTTTTTCCTAACATCCAGGTTCAAAAATCATGATATTTTCACAGAAACATTCAATTCAAGCGAGTTCTATCCAGCAGAATTTTTATTTTCAGAGCTTCACTCACCGAGACATTCCGTGTTCTGAAAACGTTACATTCATCACGGCTTTGACAAAAATTATTTAATAACTGTGAGCATGTGGATTACCGATTTTTCAACCACAATACAAGGCATATTTACACCTAGAAACATTTACTTATATTTCACAGGATTTCCTAACGTCAGTTGCGAAAATCTGGCAGTTTTCGTAGAAAAATTCTCTTGCTGCATGTTCTATCCAATAGACATCTCATTTTCATAGATAACTTCACCGAAACATTCCGTGTTCCGAAAACGGTACATGCACCACGGATTCAACAAATATACCCTGCTGAATTCTTAGCATGTGAATTACACATCTTTAATAACCCATTGAAGACATATTGTCACCTTAAATCATTTACTCAGATTTTGCAGCGTTTTCATATCAACAGTTTCCAAACTGAGGCAGATTTTTCATTAAAATGCTCCTGGAGCGTGTTCTAACCAATAGATATATAATTTACATAGTTTGCCTCACCGTGACAGTCCATGTTCCGAACACGCTACACACATCACGGATTTGACAAACATTCTTTATCAGTTGTGTACATGTGTATTACACAACTTTCATCCACCATACAAGGCATATTTACACCTAGAAACGTTACCTCTGAGTTCACATATATTTCCTAAGAGCAGTTTTGAAAATCAGGCAGTTTTCAAAGGACAAAACTGTTGGAGTGTGTTCTACCCAATAGATATGTAAATCACATAGATTCTCCCGCTGTGAAATTACGTGTTTCGATCATGCTACATGCAGACAAGATACGACAAAAATACACTACAGAGTTGTTTGCATGTGGATTACAGGACTTTCTCTCTATAGAAGGCATATAGATGCTTAGAAGCATTTTCTGTGATTTCACAGTGCTTTCCAAACTCCAGTTTAAAAAATGAGGCAGATTTCACGGCAAAAATCTCTTGGAGCGTGTTCTAACCAATAGACATGTAATTTACATGGATTCGCTCACCGTCAAATTCCGTGTTCCGAACACACTACATGCATCTCGGATGCGACATATATTCACAACAGAGTTGTTAGCAAGTGGATTACAGCACTTTCATCCACCATACAAGGCTGACTGACACTTTGAAGAATTTTCTCAGATTTCACACTTTAGTTTGAACGCCAGTTTTGAAAATGAGGCAGATTGGGCAGAAAAATGCTCTTGGAGCCAGTTCTACCCAAAAGATATGTAATTTACCTAGTTTCACTCACCGTGACATTCCGTGTTCTGAACACGTTTCATGCACCATGGATTCAACAAACATTCTTTAATGAGTTGTGAACATGTGTATTAACGAACTTTAATCCACCTTACAGTGCATATTTATACATAGAAATTTTATTCAGATTTAGTAGAATTCTCCTAATGTCAGTCTCTAAAATCATGCAGTTTCCACAGAAAAATCCTCTTGGAGCGAGTTCTACCCAATAGACATGCAATTTACATAGAACCCGTCATCATGAAATTCCGTGTTCCGAAAAAGCTACATGCATCACAGATTCGAAAAATATTCACTACAGAGTTGTTAGCATAAGGATTACCGAACTTTCATCCACCATGAAAGCCATGTTGACAATTTGAAGCATTTTCTCACATTTCGAAAGATTTTCCTAATGCCAGTTTTGATAAGGAGGCAGATTTGGCAGAAAAATTCTCGTGGAGCGAGTACTTCCCTATAGAAATGTAATTAACATACTTTCCCTCACAGTGATATTCAATATTACGAACATGATACATGCATCAAGGTTTCAACAAACTTTCTCAAATGAGTTGTGAACATGTAGATTAGAGAAGTTTCATCCACCATACATGGCATATTTACAACTAGAAACATTAACTCTGAATTTGCAGCTTTTTCCTAATGCCAGTTTGGAAAATAAGTCCGTTTTTTCAGGGAAAAACTTTTGGAGCGAATTCTAACCAATAGGTGTGTAATTTACATAGATTCCATCGCCGGGATTTTCCGTGATACGACCCAACTGCATGCATAATGCTTTCTAAAAATATTCACCACAGATTTGTTTGCATGTGGTTTTACGATCTTGCATCACAATACAAGGAATATTGACACTTTGAAGCATTTTCTCTGATTTTGCAGAGATTTTCAAACGCCAGGTTCTAAAATGAGGCAGATTTCTCAGAAAAAACTCTTAGAGCATATTCTACCCAAGAGACATGTATTTTACATATATACGCTCACCGTCATATTCTGTGTCCCGAACACAATTCAGGAATCTCAGATTCGACAAATATTCACTACAGAGTAGTTAGCATCCGGATTACCGAACTTTCATCCACCATAATAGGCAGATGTACACCGAGAATCTAGAAATCTGGGATTGCAGGTTTTTCCTAACGCCAGTTTTGAAAATCAGGCCGATTTCTCAGGAAAAATCAGTTGGAGTGATTTCTAAACAAGGGAAATGTAATTTACATAATTTCCCTGGCCGTGAAATTCCGTGTTCCGAACATGTAACATGCATATAGGATTCGACAAATATTCACTACAAATTTGTTAGCATGTGGATTACCGAACTTTCATCACAATACATTGAATATTGATTCTTAGAAGTATTTTCTCAGATTTTGCAGCGTTTTCTAAACGCCAGGTTCAAAAATGACGAAGTTTTCGCAGAAAAACTCTCTCGGAGAGAGTTCTACCCAATAGAGTAGTCATTGACATTGTTTCAATCACCGTGAAAATCCACGTTCTGAACACGCTACATGCATCACGGATTAGAAAATATTCTTTAATAACTTGTGATAATGTGGATTACCGAACTTTCTTGCAACATAAAGGCATATTTACACCTGCAAATATTTACTCCCTTTTTTCAGCTTTTTCCAAACTTCAGATTCGATAATCATGCAATTTTGGCAGAAAAATTCTCTTCTAGCTCGTTCTACTCAATAGAATTGTAATTTACATAGTTTCATTACCGTGAAATTCCATTTTCCAAAAGTGCTACATGAATCACGGTTTCCAAAACAATTATTACACTGTTATTAACATGTGGATGACCGGACTTTCATTCACCATTCAAGGCATATTGACACTTAGAAGCATTTTCTCAGATTTAACAGGGTTCTCCTAATGGCAGTTTTCAAACTGAGGCACATTTCACACAAAAATTCTCTTCAAGCGAGTTCTACCCAATACACATGTAATTACATTTTTCCTTCACTATGACATTCCGTATTCCAAACACCTTACATGCATCACGAGTTCGACAAACAATCTTTAATGAGTTTGAGCATGTGGATTACCGAACTTTCATCCACTATACAAGGCATATTTACACCTAGAAGTATTTATTCTGATTTCGCAGGTTTTTCCTAACATTCAGTTTCGAAAATCATAAAATTTTCACAGAAGCATTCAATTCAAGCGAGTTCTATCAAGTAGAATTGTTATTTTCAGAGCTTCACTCACCGAGACATTCCGTGTTCCGAAAATGTTACATTCATCACGGCTTCGACATACATTATTTAATGACCGTGAGCATGGGGATTACCGATTTTTCAACCACAATACAAGGCATATTTACACCTAGAAACATTTACTTACATTTCGCAGGTTTTCCTAATGTCAGTTACGAAAATCAGGCAGTTTTCGCAGAAAAATTCTCTTGGTGCATGTTCTATCCAATAGACATCTCATTTTCATAGATAACTTCACTGAAACATTCCGTGTTCCGAAAACGGTACATGCACCACGGATTCAACAAATATACCCTGCTGAATTTTTAGCATGTGAATTACACATCTTTAATAACCCATTGAAGACATATTGTCACCTTAAAGCATTTACTCAGATTTGGAGCGTTTTAATATCAACAGTTTCCAAACTGAGGCAGATTTTTCAGTAAAATGCTCCTGGAGCGTGTTCTAACCAATAGATATATAATTTACATTGTTTGCCTCACCGTGACAGTCCATGTTCCGAACACGCTACACACATCACGGATTTGACAAACATTCTTAATGAGTTGTGTACATGTGTATTACACAACTTTCATCCACCATACAAGGCATATTTACACCTAGAAACGTTACCTCTGAGTTCACATATATTTCCTAAGAGCAGTTTTGAAAATCAGGCAGTTTTCAAAGGACAAAACTGTTGGAGTGTGTTCTACCCAATAGATATGTAAATCACATAGATTCTCCCGCTGTGAAATTACGTGTTTCGATCATGCTACATGCAGACAAGATACGACAAAAATACACTACAGAGTTGTTTGCATGTGGATTACAGGACTTTCTCACTATAGAAGGCATATAGATGCTTAGAAGCATTTTCTGTGATTTCACAGTGCTTTCCAAACTCCAGTTTAAAAAATGAGGCAGATTTCACGGCAAAAATCTCTTGGAGCGTGTTCTAACCAATAGACATGTAATTTACATGGATTAGCTCACCGTCAAATTCCGTGTTCCGAACACGCTACATGCATCTCGGATGCGACATATATTCACAACAGAGTTGTTAGCAAGTGGATTACAGCACTTTCATCCACCATACAAGGCTGACTGACACTTTGAAGAATTTTCTCAGATTTCACACGTTAGTTTGAATGCCAGTTTTGAAAATGAGGCAGATTGGGCAGAAAAATGCTCTTGGAGCCAGTTCTGCCCAAAATATAGGTAATTTCCCTACTTCCATTCACCGTGATATTCCGTGTCTTGAACACGCTACATGCATCACGGATTCGACAAATATTCACTACAGAGTTGTTAGCATAAGGATTACCGAACTTTCATCCACCATAAAAGCCATGTTGACAATTTGAAACATTTTCTTACATTTTGAAAGTTTTTCCTAATGCCAGTTTTGAAAAGGAGGCAGATTTGGCAGAAAATTGCTCTAGGAGCCAGTTCTACCCAAAAGATATGTAATTTACCTAGTTTCACTAACCGTGACTTTCCGTGTTCTGAACACGTTACATGCACCGCGGATTCAACAATCATTCTTTAATGAGTTGTGAACATGTGTATTAACGAAATTTAATCGACCTTACAGTGCTTATTTTTACATAGAAATTTTAATCTGATTTAGTAGTATTCTCCTAATGTCAGTCTGAAAAATCATGCAGTTTCCACAGAAAAATCCTCTTGGAGAGTGTTTTACCCAATAGACATGCAATTTACATACAACCCGTCATCGTGAAATTCCGTGTTCCGAAAAAGCTACATGCATCACGGATTCGACAAATATTCACTACAGAGTTGTTAGGATAAGTATTACCGAACTTTCATCCACCATAAAAGCCATGTTGACAATTTGAAACATTTTCTTACATTTTGAAAGATTTTCCTAATGCCAGTTTTGAAAAGGAGACAGATTTGACAGAAAAATACTCGTGGAGCGACTACTTCCCAATAGAAAAGTAATTTACATAGTTTCCCTCACAGTGACATTCCATTTTCCGAACACGCTACATACAACAAGGTTTCAACAAACTTTCTCGAATGAGTTGTGAACATGTAGATTACAGAACTTTCATCCACCATACATGGCATATTTACAACTAGAAACATTAACTCTGAATTTGCAGCTTTTTCCTAATGCCAGTTTCGAAAATCAGGCCGTTTTCTCAGGGAAAAATTTTTGGAGCGAATTCTAACTAATAGGTGTGTAATTTACATAGATTCCATCGCCAGGATTTTCCGTGATACGATCACACTGCATGCATAACGCCTTCTAAAAATATTCACCACAGATTTGTTTGCATGTGTTTTTATGATCTAGCATCACAATACAAGGCATATTGACACTTTGAAGCATTTTCTCTGATTTTGCAGAGATTTTCAAACGCCAGGTTCAAAAATGAAGCAGATTTCTCAGAAAAAACTCTTAGAGCAAATTCTACCCAAGAGACATGTATTTTACATAGATTCGCTCACCGTGATATTCTGTGTTCCGAACACATTTCACATATCTCGGATTCGACAAATATTCACTACAGAGTAGTTAGCATGCGGATTACTGAACTTTCATCCACCATAAAAGGCAGATGTACACCGAGAATCTAGAAATCTGGGTTCGCAGATTTTTCCTAACGCCAGTTTCGAAAATCAGGCAGATTTCTCAGAAAAAATCTCTTGGAGTGATTTCTAACCAAGGGAAATATAATTTACATAAATTTCCTGGCCGTGAAATTCCGTGTTCCGAACATGATACATGCATAAAGGATTCGAGAAATATTCACTACAAATTTGTTAGCATCTTGATTACCGGACTTTCATCTCAATACATTGAATATTGATTCTTAGAAGTATTTTCTCAGATTTTGCAGCGTTTTCTAAACGCCAGAAATGACGAAGTTTTCGCAGAAAAACCCTCTCGGAGCGAGTTCTAACCAATAGAGAAGTCATTTACATTGTTTCAATCACCGTGAAATTCCACGTTCTGAACACGCTACATGCATCACGGATTAGAAAAACATTCTTTAATATGTTGTGAAAATGTGGATTACCAAACTTTCTTGCAAAATAAAGGCACATTTACAGCTGCAAATATTAACTCCCTTTTTGCAGCTTTTTCCAAACTTCAGATTCGATAATCATGCAATTTTCGCAGAAAAATTCTCTTCTAGCTCGTTCTACTCAATAGAATTGTAATTTCCATTGTTTCATTACCGTGAAATTCCATTTATTAAAGGCACTACATGAATCACGGTTTAAAAAATAATTACTACACTGTTATTAACATGTGGATTACCGGACTTTCATTCAACATTCAAGGCATATTGACACTTAGAAGCATTTTCTCAGATTTCACACGTTTAATTTGAACGCCAGTTTTGAAAATGAGGTAGATTTGGCAGAAAAATGCTCTTGGAGCCTGTTCTACCCAAAAGATATGTAATTTACCTATTTTCACTCACCGTGACATTCCGTGTTTGAACACGTTATATGCACCAAGGATTCAACAAACATTCTTTAATGAGTTGTGAACATGTGTATTAACGAACTTTAATCCACCTTACAGTGCATATTTATACATAGAAATTTTATTCAGATTTAGTAGTATTCTCCTAATGTGAGTCTCTAAAATCATGCAGTTTCCACAGAAATATCCTCTTGGAACGAGTTCTACCCAATAGACATGCAATTTACATAGAACACATCATCATGAAATTCCGTGTTCTGAACACGCTACATGCATCACGGATTCGACAAATATTCACTACAGAGTTGTTAGCATAAGTATTACCGAACTTTCATCCACCATACAAGGTATATTTAAACCTAGAAGTAGTTATTCTGATTTTGCAGGTTTTTCCTAACATCCAGGTTCAAAAATCATGATATTTTCACAGAAACATTCAATTCAAGCGAGTTCTATCCAGCAGAATTTTTATTTTCAGAGCTTCACTCACCGAGACATTCCGTGTTCTGAAAACGTTACATTCATCACGGCTTCGACAAAAATTATTTAATAACTGTGAGCATGTGGATTACCGATTTTTCAACCACAATACAAGGCATATTTACACCTAGAAACATTTACTTATATTTCACAGGATTTCCTAACGTCAGTTGCGAAAATCTGGCAGTTTTCGTAGAAAAATTCTCTTGCTGCATGTTCTATCCAATAGACATCTCATTTTCATAGATAACTTCACCGAAACATTCCGTGTTCCGAAAACGGTACATGCACCACGGATTCAACAAATATACCCTGCTGAATTCTTAGCATGTGAATTACACATCTTTAATAACCCATTGAAGACATATTGTCACCTTAAATCATTTACTCAGATTTTGCAGCGTTTTCATATCAACAGTTTCCAAACTGAGGCAGATTTTTCATTAAAATGCTCCTGGAGCGTGTTCTAACCAATAGATATATAATTTACATAGTTTGCCTCACCGTGACAGTCCATGTTCCGAACACGCTACACACATCACGGATTTGACAAACATTCTTTATCAGTTGTGTACATGTGTATTACACAACTTTCATCCACCATACAAGGCATATTTACACCTAGAAACGTTACCTCTGAGTTCACATATATTTCCTAAGAGCAGTTTTGAAAATCAGGCAGTTTTCAAAGGACAAAACTGTTGGAGTGTGTTCTACCCAATAGATATGTAAATCACATAGATTCTCCCGCTGTGAAATTACGTGTTTCGATCATGCTACATGCAGACAAGATACGACAAAAATACACTACAGAGTTGTTTGCATGTGGATTACAGGACTTTCTCACTATAGAAGGCATATAGATGCTTAGAAGCATTTTCTGTGATTTCACAGTGCTTTCCAAACTCCAGTTTAAAAAATGAGGCAGATTTCACGGCAAAAATCTCTTGGAGCGTGTTCTAACCAATAGACATGTAATTTACATGGATTCGCTCACCGTCAAATTCCGTGTTCCGAACACACTACATGCATCTCGGATGCGACATATATTCACAACAGAGTTGTTAGCAAGTGGATTACAGCACTTTCATCCACCATACAAGGCTGACTGACACTTTGAAGAATTTTCTCAGATTTCACACTTTAGTTTGAACGCCAGTTTTGAAAATGAGGCAGATTGGGCAGAAAAATGCTCTTGGAGCCAGTTCTACCCAAAATATAGGTAATTTCCCTACTTCCATTCACCGTGATATTCCGTGTCCTGAACACGTTACATGCACCACGGATTCAACAAACATTCTTTAATGAGTTGTGAACATGTGTATTAACGAACTTTAATCCACCTTACAGTGCATATTTATACATAGAAATTTTATTCAGATTTAGTAGAATTCTCCTAATGTCAGTCTCTAAAATCATGCAGTTTCCACAGAAAAATCCTCTTGGAGCGAGTTCTACCCAATAGACATGCAATTTACATAGAACCCGTCATCATGAAATTCCGTGTTCCGAAAAAGCTACATGCATCACAGATTCGAAAAATATTCACTACAGAGTTGTTAGCATAAGGATTACCGAACTTTCATCCACCATGAAAGCCATGTTGACAATTTGAAGCATTTTCTCACATTTCGAAAGATTTTCCTAATGCCAGTTTTGATAAGGAGGCAGATTTGGCAGAAAAATTCTCGTGGAGCGAGTACTTCCCTATAGAAATGTAATTAACATACTTTCCCTCACAGTGATATTCAATATTACGAACATGATACATGCATCAAGGTTTCAACAAACTTTCTCAAATGAGTTGTGAACATGTAGATTAGAGAAGTTTCATCCACCATACATGGCATATTTACAACTAGAAACATTAACTCTGAATTTGCAGCTTTTTCCTAATGCCAGTTTGGAAAATAAGTCCGTTTTCTCAGGGAAAAACTTTTGGAGCGAATTCTAACCAATAGGTGTGTAATTTACATAGATTCCATCGCCGGGATTTTCCGTGATACGACCCAACTGCATGCATAATGCTTTCTAAAAATATTCACCACAGATTTGTTTGCATGTGGTTTTACGATCTTGCATCACAATACAAGGAATATTGACACTTTGAAGCATTTTCTCTGATTTTGCAGAGATTTTCAAACGCCAGGTTCTAAAATGAGGCAGATTTCTCAGAAAAAACTCTTAGAGCATATTCTACCCAAGAGACATGTATTTTACATATATACGCTCACCGTCATATTCTGTGTCCCGAACACAATTCACGAATCTCAGATTCGACAAATATTCACTACAGAGTAGTTAGCATCCGGATTACCGAACTTTCATCCACCATAATAGGCAGATGTACACCGAGAATCTAGAAATCTGGGATTGCAGGTTTTTCCTAACGCCAGTTTTGAAAATCAGGCCGATTTCTCAGGAAAAATCAGTTGGAGTGATTTCTAAACAAGGGAAATGTAATTTACATAATTTCCCTGGCCGTGAAATTCCGTGTTCCGAACATGTAATATGCATATAGGATTCGACAAATATTCACTACAAATTTGTTAGCATGTGGATTACCGAACTTTCATCACAATACATTGAATATTGATTCTTAGAAGTATTTTCTCAGATTTTGCAGCGTTTTCTAAACGCCAGGTTCAAAAATGACGAAGTTTTCGCAGAAAAACTCTCTCGGAGAGAGTTCTACCCAATAGAGTAGTCATTGACATTGTTTCAATCACCGTGAAAATCCACGTTCTGAACACGCTACATGCATCACGGATTAGAAAATATTCTTTAATAACTTGTGATAATGTGGATTACCGAACTTTCTTGCAACATAAAGGCATATTTACACCTGCAAATATTTACTCCCTTTTTTCAGCTTTTTCCAAACTTCAGATTCGATAATCATGCAATTTTGGCAGAAAAATTCTCTTCTAGCTCGTTCTACTCAATAGAATTGTAATTTACATAGTTTCATTACCGTGAAATTCCATTTTCCAAAAGTGCTACATGAATCACGGTTTCCAAAACAATTATTACACTGTTATTAACATGTGGATGACCGGACTTTCATTCACCATTCAAGGCATATTGACACTTAGAAGCATTTTCTCAGATTTAACAGGGTTCTCCTAATGGCAGTTTTCAAACTGAGGCACATTTCACAGAAAAATTCTCTTCAAGCGAGTTCTACCCAATACACATGTAATTACATTTTTCCTTCACTATGACATTCCGTATTCCAAACACCTTACATGCATCACGAGTTCGACAAACAATCTTTAATGAGTTTGAGCATGTGGATTACCGAACTTTCATCCACTATACAAGGCATATTTACACCTAGAAGTATTTATTCTGATTTCGCAGGTTTTTCCTAACATTCAGTTTCGAAAATCATAAAATTTTCACAGAAGCATTCAATTCAAGCGAGTTCTATCAAGTAGAATTGTTATTTTCAGAGCTTCACTCACCGAGACATTCCGTGTTCCGAAAATGTTACATTCATCACGGCTTCGACAAACATTATTTAATGACCGTGAGCATGTGGATTACCGATTTTTCAACCACAATACAAGGCATATTTACACCTAGAAACATTTACTTACATTTCGCAGGTTTTCCTAATGTCAGTTACGAAAATCAGGCAGTTTTCGCAGAAAAATTCTCTTGGTGCATGTTCTATCCAATAGACATCTCATTTTCATAGATAACTTCACTGAAACATTCCGTGTTCCGAAAACGGTACATGCACCACGGATTCAACAAATATACCCTGCTGAATTTTTAGCATGTGAATTACACATCTTTAATAACCCATTGAAGACATATTGTCACCTTAAAGCATTTACTCAGATTTGGAGCGTTTTAATATCAACAGTTTCCAAACTGAGGCAGATTTTTCAGTAAAATGCTCCTGGAGCGTGTTCTAACCAATAGATATATAATTTACATTGTTTGCCTCACCGTGACAGTCCATGTTCCGAACGCGCTACACACATCACGGATTTGACAAACATTCTTAATGAGTTGTGTACATGTGTATTACACAACTTTCATCCACCATACAAGGCATATTGACACCTAGAAACATTAACGCTGATTTCGCAGATATTTCCTTATAGCAGTTTCGAAAATCAGGCAGTTTTCAAAGGAAAAAACTGTTGGAGCGTGTTCTACCCAATAGATATGTAAATTAAATAGATTCTCCCGCTGTGAAATTACGTGTTTCGAACATACTACATGCAGAAAGATACGACAAATATACACTACAGAGTTGTTTGCATGTGGATTACAGGACTTTCTCACTATAGAAGGCATATAGATGCTTAGAAGCATTTTCTGTGATTTCACAGAGTTTTCCAAATGCCAGTTTCGAAAATGAGGCAGATTTCATGGCAAAAACCTCTTGGAGCGGGTTCTAACCAATAGACATGTAATTTACATGGATTAGCTCACCGTCAAATTCCGTGTTCCGAACACGCTACATGCATCTCGGATGCGACAAATATTCACTACAGAGTTGTTAGCAAGTTGATTACAGCACTTTCATCCACCATACAAGGCTTACTGACACTTTGAAGAATTTTCTCAGATTTCACACGTTAGTTTGAACGCCAGTTTTGAAAATGAGGCAGATTTGGCAGAAAAATTTTCTAAGAACCAGTTATAACCAAAAGATAGGTAATTTCCCTACTTTCAATCACCGTGATATTCCGTGTTCTGAACACGCTACATGCATCACGGATTCGACAAATATTCACTACAGAGTTGTTAGCATAAGGATTACCGAACTTTCATCCACCATAAAAGCCATGTGGACAATTTGAAACATTTTCTTACATTTTGAAAGTTTTTCCTAATGCCAGTTTTGAAAAGGAGGCAGATTTGGCAGAAAATTGCTCTAGGAGCCAGTTCTACCCAAAAGATATGTAATTTACCTAGTTTCACTAACCGTGACTTTCCGTGTTCTGAACACATTACATGCACCGCGGATTCAACAATCATTCTTTAATGAGTTGTGAACATGTGTATTAACGAAATTTAATCGACCTTACAGTGCTTATTTTTACATAGAAATTTTAATCTGATTTAGTAGTATTCTCCTAATGTCAGTCTGAAAAATCATGCAGTTTCCACAGAAAAATCCTCTTGGAGAGTGTTTTACCCAATAGACATGCAATTTACATACAACCCGTCATCGTGAAATTCCGTGTTCCGAAAAAGCTACATGCATCACGGATTCGACAAATATTCACTACAGAGTTGTTAGCATAAGTATTACCGAACTTTCATCCACCATAAAAGCCATGTTGACAATTTGAAACATTTTCTTACATTTTGAAAGATTTTCCTAATGCCAGTTTTGAAAAGGAGACAGATTTGACAGAAAAATACTCGTGGAGCGACTACTTCCCAATAGAAAAGTAATTTACATAGTTTCCCTCACAGTGACATTCCATTTTCCGAACACGCTACATACAACAAGGTTTCAACAAACTTTCTCGAATGAGTTGTGAACATGTAGATTACAGAACTTTCATCCACCATACATGGCATATTTACAACTAGAAACATTAACTCTGAATTTGCAGCTTTTTCCTAATGCCAGTTTCGAAAATCAGGCCGTTTTCTCAGGGAAAAATTTTTGGAGCGAATTCTAACTAATAGGTGTGTAATTTACATAGATTCCATCGCCAGGATTTTCCGTGATACGATCACACTGCATGCATAACGCCTTCTAAAAATATTCACCACAGATTTGTTTGCATGTGTTTTTATGATCTAGCATCACAATACAAGGCATATTGACACTTTGAAGCATTTTCTCTGATTTTGCAGAGATTTTCAAACGCCAGGTTCAAAAATGAAGCAGATTTCTCAGAAAAAACTCTTAGAGCAAATTCTACCCAAGAGACATGTATTTTACATAGATTCGCTCACCGTGATATTCTGTGTTCCGAACACATTTCACGTATCTCGGATTCGACAAATATTCACTACAGAGTAGTTAGCATGCGGATTACTGAACTTTCATCCACCATAAAAGGCAGATGTACACCGAGAATCTAGAAATCTTGGTTCGCAGATTTTTCCTAACGCCAGTTTCGAAAATCAGGCAGATTTCTCAGAAAAAATCTCTTGGAGTGATTTCTAACCAAGGGAAATATAATTTACATAAATTTCCTGGCCGTGAAATTCCGTGTTCCGAACATGATACATGCATAAAGGATTCGAGAAATATTCACTACAAATTTGTTAGCATCTTGATTACCGGACTTTCATCTCAATTCATTGAATATTGATTCTTAGAAGTATTTTCTCAGATTTTGCAGCGTTTTCTAAACGCCAGAAATGACGAAGTTTTCGCAGAAAAACTCTCTCGGAGCGAGTTCTAACCAATAGAGAAGTCATTTACATTGTTTCAATCACCGTGAAATTCCACGTTCTGAACACACTACATGCATCACGGATTAGAAAAACATTCTTTAATATGTTGTGAAAATGTGGATTACCAAACTTTCTTGCAAAATAAAGGCACATTTACAGCTGCAAATATTAACTCCCTTTTTGCAGCTTTTTCCAAACTTCAGATTCGATAATCATGCAATTTTCGCAGAAAAATTCTCTTCTAGCTCGTTCTACTCAATAGAATTGTAATTTCCATTGTTTCATTACCGTGAAATTCCATTTATTAAAGGCACTACATGAATCACGGTTTAAAAAATAATTACTACACTGTTATTAACATGTGGATTACCGGACTTTCATTCAACATTCAAGGCATATTGACACTTAGAAGCATTTTCTCAGATTTCACACGTTTAATTTGAACGCCAGTTTTGAAAATGAGGTAGATTTGGCAGAAAAATGCTCTTGGAGCCTGTTCTACCCAAAAGATATGTAATTTACCTATTTTCACTCACCGTGACATTCCGTGTTTGAACACGTTATATGCACCACGGATTCAACAAACATTCTTTAATGAGTTGTGAACATGTGTATTAACGAACTTTAATCCACCTTACAGTGCATATTTATACATAGAAATTTTATTCAGATTTAGTAGTATTCTCCTAATGTGAGTCTCTAAAATCATGCAGTTTCCACAGAAATATCCTCTTGGAACGAGTTCTACCCAATAGACATGCAATTTACATAGAACACATCATCATGAAATTCCGTGTTCTGAACACGCTACATGCATCACGGATTCGACAAATATTCACTACAGAGTTGTTAGCATAAGTATTACCGAACTTTCATCCACCATACAAGGTATATTTACACCTAGAAGTAGTTATTCTGATTTCGCAGGTTTTTCCTAACATCCAGGTTCAAAAATCATGATATTTTCACAGAAACATTCAATTCAAGCGAGTTCTATCCAGCAGAATTTTTATTTTCAGAGCTTCACTCACCGAGACATTCCGTGTTCTGAAAACGTTACATTCATCACGGCTTCGACAAAAATTATTTAATAACTGTGAGCATGTGGATTACCGATTTTTCAACCACAATACAAGGCATATTTACACCTAGAAACATTTACTTATATTTCACAGGATTTCCTAACGTCAGTTGCGAAAATCTGGCAGTTTTCGTAGAAAAATTCTCTTGCTGCATGTTCTATCCAATAGACATCTCATTTTCATAGATAACTTCACCGAAACATTCCGTGTTCCGAAAACGGTACATGCACCACGGATTCAACAAATATACCCTGCTGAATTCTTAGCATGTGAATTACACATCTTTAATAACCCATTGAAGACATACTGTCACCTTAAATCATTTACTCAGATTTTGCAGCGTTTTCATATCAACAGTTTCCAAACTGAGGCAGATTTTTCATTAAAATGCTCCTGGAGCGTGTTCTAACCAATAGATATATAATTTACATAGTTTGCCTCACCGTGACAGTCCATGTTCCGAACACGCTACACACATCACGGATTTGACAAACATTCTTTATCAGTTGTGTACATGTGTATTACACAACTTTCATCCACCATACAAGGCATATTTACACCTAGAAACGTTACCTCTGAGTTCACATATATTTCCTAAGAGCAGTTTTGAAAATCAGGCAGTTTTCAAAGGACAAAACTGTTGGAGTGTGTTCTACCCAATAGATATGTAAATCACATAGATTCTCCCGCTGTGAAATTACGTGTTTCGATCATGCTACATGCAGACAAGATACGACAAAAATACACTACAGAGTTGTTTGCATGTGGATTACAGGACTTTCTCACTATAGAAGGCATATAGATGCTTAGAAGCATTTTCTGTGATTTCACAGTGCTTTCCAAACTCCAGTTTAAAAAATGAGGCAGATTTCACGGCAAAAATCTCTTGGAGCGTGTTCTAACCAATAGACATGTAATTTACATGGATTCGCTCACCGTCAAATTCCGTGTTCCGAACACGCTACATGCATCTCGGATGCGACATATATTCACAACAGAGTTGTTAGCAAGTGGATTACAGCACTTTCATCCACCATACAAGGCTGACTGACACTTTGAAGAATTTTCTCAGATTTCACACTTTAGTTTGAACGCCAGTTTTGAAAATGAGGCAGATTGGGCAGAAAAATGCTCTTGGAGCCAGTTCTACCCAAAATATAGGTAATTTCCCTACTTCCATTCACCGTGATATTCCGTGTCCTGAACACGTTACATGCACCACGGATTCAACAAACATTCTTTAATGAGTTGTGAACATGTGTATTAACGAACTTTAATCCACCTTACAGTGCATATTTATACATAGAAATTTTATTCAGATTTAGTAGAATTCTCCTAATGTCAGTCTCTAAAATCATGCAGTTTCCACAGAAAAATCCTCTTGGAGCGAGTTCTACCCAATAGACATGCAATTTACATAGAACCCGTCATCATGAAATTCCGTGTTCCGAAAAAGCTACATGCATCACAGATTCGAAAAATATTCACTACAGAGTTGTTAGCATAAGGATTACCGAACTTTCATCCACCATGAAAGCCATGTTGACAATTTGAAGCATTTTCTCACATTTCGAAAGATTTTCCTAATGCCAGTTTTGATAAGGAGGCAGATTTGGCAGAAAAATTCTCGTGGAGCGAGTACTTCCCTATAGAAATGTAATTAACATACTTTCCCTCACAGTGATATTCAATATTACGAACATGATACATGCATCAAGGTTTCAACAAACTTTCTCAAATGAGTTGTGAACATGTAGATTAGAGAAGTTTCATCCACCATACATGGCATATTTACAACTAGAAACATTAACTCTGAATTTGCAGCTTTTTCCTAATGCCAGTTTGGAAAATAAGTCCGTTTTCTCAGGGAAAAACTTTTGGAGCGAATTCTAACCAATAGGTGTGTAATTTACATAGATTCCATCGCCGGGATTTTCCGTGATACGACCCAACTGCATGCATAATGCTTTCTAAAAATATTCACCACAGATTTGTTTGCATGTGGTTTTACGATCTTGCATCACAATAAAAGGAATATTGACACTTTGAAGCATTTTCTCTGATTTTGCAGAGATTTTCAAACGCCAGGTTCTAAAATGAGGCAGATTTCTCAGAAAAAACTCTTAGAGCATATTCTACCCAAGAGACATGTATTTTACATATATACGCTCACCGTCATATTCTGTGTCCCGAACACAATTCACGAATCTCAGATTCGACAAATATTCACTACAGAGTAGTTAGCATCCGGATTACCGAACTTTCATCCACCATAATAGGCAGATGTACACTGAGAATCTAGAAATCTGGGATTGCAGGTTTTTCCTAACGCCAGTTTTGAAAATCAGGCCGATTTCTCAGGAAAAATCAGTTGGAGTGATTTCTAAACAAGGGAAATGTAATTTACATAATTTCCCTGGCCGTGAAATTCCGTGTTCCGAACATGTAACATGCATATAGGATTCGACAAATATTCACTACAAATTTGTTAGCATGTGGATTACCGAACTTTCATCACAATACATTGAATATTGATTCTTAGAAGTATTTTCTCAGATTTTGCAGCGTTTTCTAAACGCCAGGTTCAAAAATGACGAAGTTTTCGCAGAAAAACTCTCTCGGAGAGAGTTCTACCCAATAGAGTAGTCATTGACATTGTTTCAATCACCGTGAAAATCCACGTTCTGAACACGCTACATGCATCACGGATTAGAAAATATTCTTTAATAACTTGTGATAATGTGGATTACCGAACTTTCTTGCAACATAAAGGCATATTTACACCTGCAAATATTTACTCCCTTTTTTCAGCTTTTTCCAAACTTCAGATTCGATAATCATGCAATTTTGGCAGAAAAATTCTCTTCTAGCTCGTTCTACTCAATAGAATTGTAATTTACATAGTTTCATTACCGTGAAATTCCATTTTCCAAAAGTGCTACATGAATCACGGTTTCCAAAACAATTATTACACTGTTATTAACATGTGGATGACCGGACTTTCATTCACCATTCAAGGCATATTGACACTTAGAAGCATTTTCTCAGATTTAACAGGGTTCTCCTAATGGCAGTTTTCAAAATGAGGCACATTTCACAGAAAAATTCTCTTCAAGCGAGTTCTACCCAATACACATGTAATTACATTTTTCCTTCACTATGACATTCCGTATTCCAAACACCTTACATGCATCACGAGTTCGACAAACAATCTTTAATGAGTTTGAGCATGTGGATTACCGAACTTTCATCCACTATACAAGGCATATTTACACCTAGAAGTATTTATTCTGATTTCGCAGGTTTTTCCTAACATTCAGTTTCGAAAATCATAAAATTTTCACAGAAGCATTCAATTCAAGCGAGTTCTATCAAGTAGAATTGTTATTTTCAGAGCTTCACTCACCGAGACATTCTGTGTTCCGAAAATGTTACATTCATCACGGCTTCGACATACATTATTTAATGACCGTGAGCATGGGGATTACCGATTTTTCAACCACAATACAAGGCATATTTACACCTAGAAACATTTACTTACATTTCGCAGGTTTTCCTAATGTCAGTTACGAAAATCAGGCAGTTTTCGCAGAAAAATTCTCTTGGTGCATGTTCTATCCAATAGACATCTCATTTTCATAGATAACTTCACTGAAACATTCCGTGTTCCGAAAACGGTACATGCACCACGGATTCAACAAATATACCCTGCTGAATTTTTAGCATGTGAATTACACATCTTTAATAACCCATTGAAGACATATTGTCACCTTAAAGCATTTACTCAGATTTGGAGCGTTTTAATATCAACAGTTTCCAAACTGAGGCAGATTTTTCAGTAAAATGCTCCTGGAGCGTGTTCTAACCAATAGATATATAATTTACATTGTTTGCCTCACCGTGACAGTCCATGTTCCGAACGCGCTACACACATCACGGATTTGACAAACATTCTTAATGAGTTGTGTACATGTGTAGTACAAAACTTTCATCCACCATACAAGGCATATTGACACCTAGAAACATTAACGCTGATTTCGCAGATATTTCCTTATAGCAGTTTCGAAAATCAGGCAGTTTTCAAAGGAAAAAACTGTTGGAGCGTGTTCTACCCAATAGATATGTAAATTAAATAGATTCTCCCGCTGTGAAATTACGTGTTTCGAACATACTACATGCAGAAAGATACGACAAATATACACTACAGAGTTGTTTGCATGTGGATTACAGGACTTTCTCACTATAGAAGGCATATAGATGCTTAGAAGCATTTTCTGTGATTTCACAGAGTTTTCCAAATGCCAGTTTCGAAAATGAGGCAGATTTCATGGCAAAAACCTCTTGGAGCGGGTTCTAACCAATAGACATGTAATTTACATGGATTAGCTCACCGTCAAATTCCGTGTTCCGAACACGCTACATGCATCTCGGATGCGACAAATATTCACTACAGAGTTGTTAGCAAGTTGATTACAGCACTTTCATCCACCATACAAGGCTTACTGACACTTTGAAGAATTTTCTCAGATTTCACACGTTAGTTTGAACGCCAGTTTTGAAAATGAGGCAGATTGGGCAGAAAAATTTTCTAAGAACCAGTTATAACCAAAAGATAGGTAATTTCCCTACTTTCAATCACCGTGATATTCCGTGTTCTGAACACGCTACATGCATCACGGATTCGACAAATATTCACTACAGAGTTGTTAGCATAAGGATTACCGAACTTTCATCCACCATAAAAGCCATGTTGACAATTTGAAACATTTTCTTACATTTTGAAAGTTTTTCCTAATGCCAGTTTTGAAAAGGAGGCAGATTTGGCAGAAAATTGCTCTAGGAGCCAGTTCTACCCAAAAGATATGTAATTTACCTAGTTTCACTAACCGTGACTTTCCGTGTTCTGAACACGTTACATGCACCGCGGATTCAACAATCATTCTTTAATGAGTTGTGAACATGTGTATTAATGAAATTTAATCGACCTACAGTGCTTATTTTTACATAGAAATTTTAATCTGATTTAGTAGTATTCTCCTAATGTCAGTCTGAAAAATCATGCAGTTTCCACAGAAAAATCCTCTTGGAGAGTGTTTTACCCAATAGACATGCAATTTACATACAACCCGTCATCGTGAAATTCCGTGTTCCGAAAAAGCTACATGCATCACGGATTCGACAAATATTCACTACAGAGTTGTTAGCATAAGTATTACCGAACTTTCATCCACCATAAAAGCCATGTTGACAATTTGAAACATTTTCTTACATTTTGAAAGATTTTCCTAATGCCAGTTTTGAAAAGGAGACAGATTTGACAGAAAAATACTCGTGGAGCGACTACTTCCCAATAGAAAAGTAATTTACATAGTTTCCCTCACAGTGACATTCCATTTTCCGAACACGCTACATACAACAAGGTTTCAACAAACTTTCTCGAATGAGTTGTGAACATGTAGATTACAGAACTTTCATCCACCATACATGGCATATTTACAACTAGAAACATTAACTCTGAATTTGCAGCTTTTTCCTAATGCCAGTTTCGAAAATCAGGCCGTTTTCTCAGGGAAAAATTTTTGGAGCGAATTCTAACTAATAGGTGTGTAATTTACATAGATTCCATCGCCAGGATTTTCCGTGATACGATCACACTGCATGCATAACGCCTTCTAAAAATATTCACCACAGATTTGTTTGCATGTGTTTTTATGATCTAGCATCACAATACAAGGCATATTGACACTTTGAAGCATTTTCTCTGATTTTGCAGAGATTTTCAAATGCCAGGTTCAAAAATGAAGCAGATTTCTCAGAAAAAACTCTTAGAGCAAATTCTACCCAAGAGACATGTATTTTACATAGATTCGCTCACCGTGATATTCTGTGTTCCGAACACATTTCACGTATCTCGGATTCGACAAATATTCACTACAGATTAGTTACCATGCGGATTACTGAACTTTCATCCACCATAAAAGGCAGATGTACACCGAGAATCTAGAAATCTGGGTTCGCAGATTTTTCCTAACGCCAGTTTCGAAAATCAGGCAGATTTCTCAGAAAAAATCTCTTGGAGTGATTTCTAACCAAGGGAAATATAATTTACATAAATTTCCTGGCCGTGAAATTCCGTGTTCCGAACATGATACATGCATAAAGGATTCGAGAAATATTCACTACAAATTTGTTAGCATCTTGATTACCGGACTTTCATCTCAATACATTGAATATTGATTCTTAGAAGTATTTTCTCAGATTTTGCAGCGTTTTCTAAACGCCAGAAATGATGAAGTTTTCGCAGAAAAACTCTCTCGGAGCGAGTTCTAACCAATAGAGAAGTCATTTACATTGTTTCAATCACCGTGAAATTCCACGTTCTGAACACACTACATGCATCACGGATTAGAAAAACATTCTTTAATATGTTGTGAAAATGTGGATTACCGAACTTTCTTGCAAAATAAAGGAACATTTACAGCTGCAAATATTAACTCCCTTTTTGCAGCTTTTTCCAAACTTCAGATTCGATAATCATGCAATTTTCGCATAAAAATTCTCTTCTAGCTCGTTCTACTCAATAGAATTGTAATTTCCATTGTTTCATTACCGTGAAATTCCATTTATTAAAGGCACTACATGAATCACGGTTTAAAAAATAATTACTACACTGTTATTAACATGTGGATTACCGGACTTTCATTCAACATTCAAGGCATATTGACACTTAGAAGCATTTTCTCAGATTTCACACGTTTAATTTGAACGCCAGTTTTGAAAATGAGGTAGATTTGGCAGAAAAATGCTCTTGGAGCCTGTTCTACCCAAAAGATATGTAATTTACCTATTTTCACTCACCGTGACATTCCGTGTTTGAACACGTTATATGCACCACGGATTCAACAAACATTCTTTAATGAGTTGTGAACATGTGTATTAACGAACTTTAATCCACCTTACAGTGCATATTTATACATAGAAATTTTATTCAGATTTAGTAGTATTCTCCTAATGTGAGTCTCTAAAATCATGCAGTTTCCACAGAAATATCCTCTTGGAACGAGTTCTACCCAATAGACATGCAATTTACATAGAACACATCATCATGAAATTCCGTGTTCTGAACACGCTACATGCATCACGGATTCGACAAATATTCACTACAGAGTTGTTAGCATAAGTATTACCGAACTTTCATCCACCATACAAGGTATATTTACACCTAGAAGTAGTTATTCTGATTTCGCAGGTTTTTCCTAACATCCAGGTTCAAAAATCATGATATTTTCACAGAAACATTCAATTCAAGCGAGTTCTATCCAGCAGAATTTTTATTTTCAGAGCTTCACTCACCGAGACATTCCGTGTTCTGAAAACGTTACATTCATCACGGCTTCGACAAAAATTATTTAATAACTGTGAGCATGTGGATTACCGATTTTTCAACCACAATACAAGGCATATTTACACCTAGAAACATTTACTTATATTTCACAGGATTTCCTAACGTCAGTTGCGAAAATCTGGCAGTTTTCGTAGAAAAATTCTCTTGCTGCATGTTCTATCCAATAGACATCTCATTTTCATAGATAACTTCACCGAAACATTCCGTGTTCCGAAAACGGTACATGCACCACGGATTCAACAAATATACCCTGCTGAATTCTTAGCATGTGAATTACACATCTTTAATAACCCATTGAAGACATATTGTCACCTTAAATCATTTACTCAGATTTTGCAGCGTTTTCATATCAACAGTTTCCAAACTGAGGCAGATTTTTCATTAAAATGCTCCTGGAGCGTGTTCTAACCAATAGATATATAATTTACATAGTTTGCCTCACCGTGACAGTCCATGTTCCGAACACGCTACACACATCACGGATTTGACAAACATTCTTTATCAGTTGTGTACATGTGTATTACACAACTTTCATCCACCATACAAGGCATATTTACACCTAGAAACGTTACCTCTGAGTTCACATATATTTCCTAAGAGCAGTTTTGAAAATCAGGCAGTTTTCAAAGGACAAAACTGTTGGAGTGTGTTCTACCCAATAGATATGTAAATCACATAGATTCTCCCGCTGTGAAATTACGTGTTTCGATCATGCTACATGCAGACAAGATACGACAAAAATACACTACAGAGTTGTTTGCATGTGGATTACAGGACTTTCTCACTATAGAAGGCATATAGATGCTTAGAAGCATTTTCTGTGATTTCACAGTGCTTTCCAAACTCCAGTTTAAAAAATGAGGCAGATTTCACGGCAAAAATCTCTTGGAGCGTGTTCTAACCAATAGACATGTAATTTACATGGATTCGCTCACCGTCAAATTCCGTGTTCCGAACACACTACATGCATCTCGGATGCGACATATATTCACAACAGAGTTGTTAGCAAGTGGATTACAGCACTTTCATCCACCATACAAGGCTGACTGACACTTTGAAGAATTTTCTCAGATTTCACACTTTAGTTTGAACGCCAGTTTTGAAAATGAGGCAGATTGGGCAGAAAAATGCTCTTGGAGCCAGTTCTACCCAAAATATAGGTAATTTCCCTACTTCCATTCACCGTGATATTCCGTGTCCTGAACACGTTACATGCACCACGGATTCAACAAACATTCTTTAATGAGTTGTGAACATGTGTATTAACGAACTTTAATCCACCTTACAGTGCATATTTATACATAGAAATTTTATTCAGATTTAGTAGAATTCTCCTAATGTCAGTCTCTAAAATCATGCAGTTTCCACAGAAAAATCCTCTTGGAGCGAGTTCTACCCAATAGACATGCAATTTACATAGAACCCGTCATCATGAAATTCCGTGTTCCGAAAAAGCTACATGCATCACAGATTCGAAAAATATTCACTACAGAGTTGTTAGCATAAGGATTACCGAACTTTCATCCACCATGAAAGCCATGTTGACAATTTGAAGCATTTTCTCACATTTCGAAAGATTTTCCTAATGCCAGTTTTGATAAGGAGGCAGATTTGGCAGAAAAATTCTCGTGGAGCGAGTACTTCCCTATAGAAATGTAATTAACATACTTTCCCTCACAGTGATATTCAATATTACGAACATGATACATGCATCAAGGTTTCAACAAACTTTCTCAAATGAGTTGTGAACATGTAGATTAGAGAAGTTTCATCCACCATACATGGCATATTTACAACTAGAAACATTAACTCTGAATTTGCAGCTTTTTCCTAATGCCAGTTTGGAAAATAAGTCCGTTTTCTCAGGGAAAAACTTTTGGAGCGAATTCTAACCAATAGGTGTGTAATTTACATAGATTCCATCGCCGGGATTTTCCGTGATACGACCCAACTGCATGCATAATGCTTTCTAAAAATATTCACCACAGATTTGTTTGCATGTGGTTTTACGATCTTGCATCACAATACAAGGAATATTGACACTTTGAAGCATTTTCTCTGATTTTGCAGAGATTTTCAAACGCCAGGTTCTAAAATGAGGCAGATTTCTCAGAAAAAACTCTTAGAGCATATTCTACCCAAGAGACATGTATTTTACATATATACGCTCACCGTCATATTCTGTGTCCCGAACACAATTCACGAATCTCAGATTCGACAAATATTCACTACAGAGTAGTTAGCATCCGGATTACCGAACTTTCATCCACCATAATAGGCAGATGTACACCGAGAATCTAGAAATCTGGGATTGCAGGTTTTTCCTAACGCCAGTTTTGAAAATCAGGCCGATTTCTCAGGAAAAATCAGTTGGAGTGATTTCTAAACAAGGGAAATGTAATTTACATAATTTCCCTGGCCGTGAAATTCCGTGTTCCGAACATGTAACATGCATATAGGATTCGACAAATATTCACTACAAATTTGTTAGCATGTGGATTACCGAACTTTCATCACAATACATTGAATATTGATTCTTAGAAGTATTTTCTCAGATTTTGCAGCGTTTTCTAAACGCCAGGTTCAAAAATGACGAAGTTTTCGCAGAAAAACTCTCTCGGAGAGAGTTCTACCCAATAGAGTAGTCATTGACATTGTTTCAATCACCGTGAAAATCCACGTTCTGAACACGCTACATGCATCACGGATTAGAAAATATTCTTTAATAACTTGTGATAATGTGGATTACCGAACTTTCTTGCAACATAAAGGCATATTTACACCTGCAAATATTTACTCCCTTTTTTCAGCTTTTTCCAAACTTCAGATTCGATAATCATGCAATTTTGGCAGAAAAATTCTCTTCTAGCTCGTTCTACTCAATAGAATTGTAATTTACATAGTTTCATTACCGTGAAATTCCATTTTCCAAAAGTGCTACATGAATCACGGTTTCCAAAACAATTATTACACTGTTATTAACATGTGGATGACCGGACTTTCATTCACCATTCAAGGCATATTGACACTTAGAAGCATTTTCTCAGATTTAACAGGGTTCTCCTAATGGCAGTTTTCAAAATGAGGCACATTTCACAGAAAAATTCTCTTCAAGCGAGTTCTACCCAATAGACATGTAATTACATTTTTCCTTCACTATGACATTCCGTATTCCAAACACCTTACATGCATCACGAGTTCGACAAACAATCTTTAATGAGTTTGAGCATGTGGATTACCGAACTTTCATCCACTATACAAGGCATATTTACACCTAGAAGTATTTATTCTGATTTCGCAGGTTTTTCCTAACATTCAGTTTCGAAAATCATAAAATTTTCACAGAAGCATTCAATTCAAGCGAGTTCTATCAAGTAGAATTGTTATTTTCAGAGCTTCACTCACCGAGACATTCCGTGTTCCGAAAATGTTACATTCATCACGGCTTCGACATACACTATTTAATGACCGTGAGCATGGGGATTACCGATTTTTCAACCACAATACAAGGCATATTTACACCTAGAAACATTTACTTACATTTCGCAGGTTTTCCTAATGTCAGTTACGAAAATCAGGCAGTTTTCGCAGAAAAATTCTCTTGGTGCATGTTCTATCCAATAGACATCTCATTTTCATAGATAACTTCACTGAAACATTCCGTGTTCCGAAAACGGTACATGCACCACGGATTCAACAAATATACCCTGCTGAATTTTTAGCATGTGAATTACACATCTTTAATAACCCATTGAAGACATATTGTCACCTTAAAGCATTTACTCAGATTTGGAGCGTTTTAATATCAACAGTTTCCAAACTGAGGCAGATTTTTCAGTAAAATGCTCCTGGAGCGTGTTCTAACCAATAGATATATAATTTACATTGTTTGCCTCACCGTGACAGTCCATGTTCCGAACGCGCTACACACATCACGGATTTGACAAACATTCTTAATCAGTTGTGTACATGTGTAGTACAAAACTTTCATCCACCATACAAGTCATATTGACACCTAGAAACATTAACGCTGATTTCGCAGATATTTCCTTATAGCAGTTTCGAAAATCAGGCAGTTTTCAAAGGAAAAAACTGTTGGAGCGTGTTCTACCCAATAGATATGTAAATTAAATAGATTCTCCCGCTGTGAAATTACGTGTTTCAAACATACTACATGCAGAAATATACGACAAATATACACTACAGAGTTGTTTGCATGTGGATTACAGGACTTTCTCACTATAGAAGGCATATAGATGCTTAGAAGCATTTTCTGTGATTTCACAGAGTTTTCCAAATGCCAGTTTCGAAAATGAGGCAGATTTCATGGCAAAAACCTCTTGGAGCGGGTTCTAACCAATAGACATGTAATTTACATGGATTAGCTCACCGTCAAATTCCGTGTTCCGAACACGCTACATGCATCTCGGATGCGACAAATATTCACTACAGAGTTGTTAGCAAGTTGATTACAGCACTTTCATTCACCATACAAGGCTTACTGACACTTTGAAGAATTTTCTCAGATTTCACAGGTTAGTTTGAACGCCAGTTTTGAAAATGAGGCAGATTGGGCAGAAAAATTTTCTAAGAACCAGTTATAACCAAAAGATAGGTAATTTCCCTACTTTCAATCACCGTGATATTCCGTGTTCTGAACACGCTACATGCATCACGGATTCGACAAATATTCACTACAGAGTTGTTAGCATAAGGATTACCGAACTTTCATCCACCATAAAAGCCATGTTGACAATTTGAAACATTTTCTTACATTTTGAAAGTTTTTCCTAATGCCAGTTTTGAAAAGGAGGCAGATTTGGCAGAAAATTGCTCTAGGAGCCAGTTCTACCCAAAAGATATGTAATTTACCTAGTTTCACTAACCGTGACTTTCCGTGTTCTGAACACGTTACATGCACCGCGGATTCAACAATCATTCTTTAATGAGTTGTGAACATGTGTATTAATGAAATTTAATCGACCTTACAGTGCTTATTTTTACATAGAAATTTTAATCTGATTTAGTAGTATTCTCCTAATGTCAGTCTGAAAAATCATGCAGTTTCCACAGAAAAATCCTCTTGGAGAGTGTTTTACCCAATAGACATGCAATTTACATACAACCCGTCATCGTGAAATTCCGTGTTCCGAAAAAGCTACATGCATCACGGATTCGACAAATATTCACTACAGAGTTGTTAGCATAAGTATTACCGAACTTTCATCCACCATAAAAGCCATGTTGACAATTTGAAACATTTTCTTACATTTTGAAAGATTTTCCTAATGCCAGTTTTGAAAAGGAGACAGATTTGACAGAAAAATACTCGTGGAGCGACTACTTCCCAATAGAAAAGTAATTTACATAGTTTCCCTCACAGTGACATTCCATTTTCCGAACACGCTACATACAACAAGGTTTCAACAAACTTTCTCGAATGAGTTGTGAACATGTAGATTACAGAACTTTCATCCACCATACATGGCATATTTACAACTAGAAACATTAACTCTGAATTTGCAGCTTTTTCCTAATGCCAGTTTCGAAAATCAGGCCGTTTTCTCAGGGAAAAATTTTTGGAGCGAATTCTAACTAATAGGTGTGTAATTTACATAGATTCCATCGCCAGGATTTTCCGTGATACGATCACACTGCATGCATAACGCCTTCTAAAAATATTCACCACAGATTTGTTTGCATGTGTTTTTATGATCTAGCATCACAATACAAGGCATATTGACACTTTGAAGCATTTTCTCTGATTTTGCAGAGATTTTCAAACGCCAGGTTCAAAAATGAAGCAGATTTCTCAGAAAAAACTCTTAGAGCAAATTCTACCCAAGAGACATGTATTTTACATAGATTCGCTCACCGTGATATTCTGTGTTCCGAACACATTTCACGTATCTCGGATTCGACAAATATTCACTACAGAGTAGTTAGCATGCGGATTACTGAACTTTCATCCACCATAAAAGGCAGATGTACACCGAGAATCTAGAAATCTGGGTTCGCAGATTTTTCCTAACGCCAGTTTCGAAAATCAGGCAGATTTCTCAGAAAAAATCTCTTGGAGTGATTTCTAACCAAGGGAAATATAATTTACATAAATTTCCTGGCCGTGAAATTCCGTGTTCCGAACATGATACATGCATAAAGGATTCGAGAAATATTCACTACAAATTTGTTAGCATCTTGATTACCGGACTTTCATCTCAATACATTGAATATTGATTCTTAGAAGTATTTTCTCAGATTTTGCAGCGTTTTCTAAACGCCAGAAATGATGAAGTTTTCGCAGAAAAACTCTCTCGGAGCGAGTTCTAACCAATAGAGAAGTCATTTACATTGTTTCAATCACCGTGAAATTCCACGTTCTGAACACACTACATGCATCACGGATTAGAAAAACATTCTTTAATATGTTGTGAAAATGTGGATTACCGAACTTTCTTGCAAAATAAAGGAACATTTACAGCTGCAAATATTAACTCCCTTTTTGCAGCTTTTTCCAAACTTCAGATTCGATAATCATGCAATTTTGGCAGAAAAATTCTCTTCTAGCTCGTTCTACTCAATAGAATTGTAATTTCCATTGTTTCATTACCGTGAAATTCCATTTATTAAAGGCACTACATGAATCACGGTTTAAAAAATAATTACTACACTGTTATTAACATGTGGATTACCGGACTTTCATTCAACATTCAAGGCATATTGACACTTAGAAGCATTTTCTCAGATTTCACACGTTTAATTTGAACGCCAGTTTTGAAAATGAGGTAGATTTGGCAAAAAAATGCTCTTGGAGCCTGTTCTACCCAAAAGATATGTAATTTACCTATTTTCACTCACCGTGACATTCCGTGTTTGAACACGTTATATGCACCAAGGATTCAACAAACATTCTTTAATGAGTTGTGAACATGTGTATTAACGAACTTTAATCCACCTTACAGTGCATATTTATACATAGAAATTTTATTCAGATTTAGTAGTATTCTCCTAATGTGAGTCTCTAAAATCATGCAGTTTCCACAGAAATATCCTCTTGGAACGAGTTCTACCCAATAGACATGCAATTTACATAGAACACATCATCATGAAATTCCGTGTTCTGAACACGCTACATGCATCACGGATTCGACAAATATTCACTACAGAGTTGTTAGCATATGTATTACCGAACTTTCATCCACCATACAAGGTATATTTACACCTAGAAGTAGTTATTCTGATTTCGCAGGTTTTTCCTAACATCCAGGTTCAAAAATCATGATATTTTCACAGAAACATTCAATTCAAGCGAGTTCTATCCAGCAGAATTTTTATTTTCAGAGCTTCACTCACCGAGACATTCCGTGTTCTGAAAACGTTACATTCATCACGGCTTCGACAAAAATTATTCAATAACTGTGAGCATGTGGATTACCGATTTTTCAACCACAATACAAGGCATATTTACACCTAGAAACATTTACTTATATTTCACAGCATTTCCTAACGTCAGTTGCGAAAATCTGGCAGTTTTCGTAGAAAAATTCTCTTGCTGCATGTTCTATCCAATAGACATCTCATTTTCATAGATAACTTCACCGAAACATTCCGTGTTCCGAAAACGGTACATGCACCACGGATTCAACAAATATACCCTGCTGAATTCTTAGCATGTGAATTACACATCTTTAATAACCCATTGAAGACATATTGTCACCTTAAATCATTTACTCAAATTTTGCAGCGTTTTCATATCAACAGTTTCCAAACTGAGGCAGATTTTTCATTAAAATGCTCCTGGAGCGTGTTCTAACCAATAGATATATAATTTACATTGTTTGCCTCACCGTGATAGTCCATGTTCCGAACACGCTACACACATCACGGATTTGACAAACATTCTTTATCAGTTGTGTACATGTGTATTACACAACTTTCATCCACCATACAAGGCATATTTACACCTAGAAACGTTACCTCTGAGTTCACATATATTTCCTAAGAGCAGTTTTGAAAATCAGGCAGTTTTCAAAGGACAAAACTGTTGGAGTGTGTTCTACCCAATAGATATGTAAATCACATAGATTCTCCCGCTGTGAAATTACGTGTTTCGATCATGCTACATGCAGACAAGATACGACAAAAATACACTACAGAGTTGTTTGCATGTGGATTACAGGACTTTCTCACTATAGAAGGCATATAGATGCTTAGAAGCATTTTCTGTGATTTCACAGTGCTTTCCAAACTCCAGTTTAAAAAATGAGGCAGATTTCACGGCAAAAATCTCTTGGAGCGTGTTCTAACCAATAGACATGTAATTTACATGGATTCGCTCACCGTCAAATTCCGTGTTCCGAACACGCTACATGCATCTCGGATGCGACATATATTCACAACAGAGTTGTTAGCAAGTGGATTACAGCACTTTCATCCACCATACAAGGCTGACTGACACTTTGAAGAATTTTCTCAGATTTCACACTTTAGTTTGAACGCCAGTTTTGAAAATGAGGCAGATTGGGCAGAAAAATGCTCTTGGAGCCAGTTCTACCCAAAATATAGGTAATTTCCCTACTTCCATTCACCGTGATATTCCGTGTCCTGAACACGTTACATGCACCACGGATTCAACAAACATTCTTTAATGAGTTGTGAACATGTGTATTAACGAACTTTAATCCACCTTACAGTGCATATTTATACATAGAAATTTTATTCAGATTTAGTAGAATTCTCCTAATGTCAGTCTCTAAAATCATGCAGTTTCCACAGAAAAATCCTCTTGGAGCGAGTTCTACCCAATAGACATGCAATTTACATAGAACCCGTCATCATGAAATTCCGTGTTCCGAAAAAGCTACATGCATCACAGATTCGAAAAATATTCACTACAGAGTTGTTAGCATAAGGATTACCGAACTTTCATCCACCATGAAAGCCATGTTGACAATTTGAAGCATTTTCTCACATTTCGAAAGATTTTCCTAATGCCAGTTTTGATAAGGAGGCAGATTTGGCAGAAAAATTCTCGTGGAGCGAGTACTTCCCTATAGAAATGTAATTAACATACTTTCCCTCACAGTGATATTCAATATTACGAACATGATACATGCATCAAGGTTTCAACAAACTTTCTCAAATGAGTTGTGAACATGTAGATTAGAGAAGTTTCATCCACCATACATGGCATATTTACAACTAGAAACATTAACTCTGAATTTGCAGCTTTTTCCTAATGCCAGTTTGGAAAATAAGTCCGTTTTCTCAGGGAAAAACTTTTGGAGCGAATTCTAACCAATAGGTGTGTAATTTACATAGATTCCATCGCCGGGATTTTCCGTGATACGACCCAACTGCATGCATAATGCTTTCTAAAAATATTCACCACAGATTTGTTTGCATGTGGTTTTACGATCTTGCATCACAATACAAGGAATATTGACACTTTGAAGCATTTTCTCTGATTTTGCAGAGATTTTCAAACGCCAGGTTCTAAAATGAGGCAGATTTCTCAGAAAAAAACTCTTAGAGCATATTCTACCCAAGAGACATGTATTTTACATATATACGCTCACCGTCATATTCTGTGTCCCGAACACAATTCACGAATCTCAGATTCGACAAATATTCACTACAGAGTAGTTAGCATCCGGATTACCAAACTTTCATCCACCATAATAGGCAGATGTACACCGAGAATCTAGAAATCTGGGATTGCAGGTTTTTCCTAACGCCAGTTTTGAAAATCAGGCCGATTTCTCAGGAAAAATCAGTTGGAGTGATTTCTAAACAAGGGAAATGTAATTTACATAATTTCCCTGGCCGTGAAATTCCGTGTTCCGAACATGTAACATGCATATAGGATTCGACAAATATTCACTACAAATTTGTTAGCATGTGGATTACCGAACTTTCATCACAATACATTGAATATTGATTCTTAGAAGTATTTTCTCAGATTTTGCAGCGTTTTCTAAACGCCAGGTTCAAAAATGACGAAGTTTTCGCAGAAAAACTCTCTCGGAGAGAGTTCTACCCAATAGAGTAGTCATTGACATTGTTTCAATCACCGTGAAAATCCACGTTCTGAACACGCTACATGCATCACGGATTAGAAAATATTCTTTAATAACTTGTGATAATGTGGATTACCGAACTTTCTTGCAACATAAAGGCATATTTACACCTGCAAATATTTACTCCCTTTTTTCAGCTTTTTCCAAACTTCAGATTCGATAATCATGCAATTTTGGCAGAAAAATTCTCTTCTAGCTCGTTCTACTCAATAGAATTGTAATTTACATAGTTTCATTACCGTGAAATTCCATTTTCCAAAAGTGCTACATGAATCACGGTTTCCAAAACAATTATTACACTGTTATTAACATGTGGATGACCGGACTTTCATTCACCATTCAAGGCATATTGACACTTAGAAGCATTTTCTCAGATTTAACAGGGTTCTCCTAATGGCAGTTTTCAAAATGAGGCACATTTCACAGAAAAATTCTCTTCAAGCGAGTTCTACCCAATAGACATGTAATTACATTTTTCCTTCACTATGACATTCCGTATTCCAAACACCTTACATGCATCACGAGTTCGACAAACAATCTTTAATGAGTTTGAGCATGTGGATTACCGAACTTTCATCCACTATACAAGGCATATTTACACCTAGAAGTATTTATTCTGATTTCGCAGGTTTTTCCTAACATTCAGTTTCGAAAATCATAAAATTTTCACAGAAGCATTCAATTCAAGCGAGTTCTATCAAGTAGAATTGTTATTTTCAGAGCTTCACTCACCGAGACATTCCGTGTTCCGAAAATGTTACATTCATCACGGCTTCGACATACATTATTTAATGACCGTGAGCATGGGGATTACCGATTTTTCAACCACAATACAAGGCATATTTACACCTAGAAACATTTACTTACATTTCGCAGGTTTTCCTAATGTCAGTTACGAAAATCAGGCAGTTTTCGCAGAAAAATTCTCTTGGTGCATGTTCTATCCAATAGACATCTCATTTTCATAGATAACTTCACTGAAACATTCCGTGTTCCGAAAACGGTACATGCACCACGGATTCAACAAATATACCCTGCTGAATTTTTAGCATGTGAATTACACATCTTTAATAACCCATTGAAGACATATTGTCACCTTAAAGCATTTACTCAGATTTGGAGCGTTTTAATATCAACAGTTTCCAAACTGAGGCAGATTTTTCAGTAAAATGCTCCTGGAGCGTGTTCTAACCAATAGATATATAATTTACATTGTTTGCCTCACCGTGACAGTCCATGTTCCGAACGCGCTACACACATCACGGATTTGACAAACATTCTTAATGAGTTGTGTACATGTGTAGTACAAAACTTTCATCCACCATACAAGGCATATTGACACCTAGAAACATTAACGCTGATTTCGCAGATATTTCCTTATAGCAGTTTCGAAAATCAGGCAGTTTTCAAAGGAAAAAACTGTTGGAGCATGTTCTACCCAATAGATATGTAAATTAAATAGATTCTCCCGCTGTGAAATTACGTGTTTCGAACATACTACATGCAGAAAGATACGAAAAATATACACTACAGAGTTGTTTGCATGTGGATTACAGGACTTTCTCACTATAGAAGGCATATAGATGCTTAGAAGCATTTTCTGTGATTTCACAGTGCTTTCCAAACTCCAGTTTCGAAAATGAGGCAGATTTCACGGCAAAAATCTCTTGGAGCGTGTTCTAACCAATAGACATGTAATTTACATGGATTCGCTCACCGTCAAATTCCGTGTTCCGAACACACTACATGCATCTCGGATGCGACATATATTCACAACAGAGTTGTTAGCAAGTGGATTACAGCACTTTCATCCACCATACAAGGCTGACTGACACTTTGAAGAATTTTCTCAGATTTCACACTTTAGTTTGAACGCCAGTTTTGAAAATGAGGCAGATTGGGCAGAAAAATGCTCTTGGAGCCAGTTCTACCCAAAATATAGGTAATTTCCCTACTTCCATTCACCGTGATATTCCGTGTCCTGAACACGTTACATGCACCACGGATTCAACAAACATTCTTTAATGAGTTGTGAACATGTGTATTAACGAACTTTAATCCACCTTACAGTGCATATTTATACATAGAAATTTTATTCAGATTTAGTAGAATTCTCCTAATGTCAGTCTCTAAAATCATGCAGTTTCCACAGAAAAATCCTCTTGGAGCGAGTTCTACCCAATAGACATGCAATTTACATAGAACCCGTCATCATGAAATTCCGTGTTCCGAAAAAGCTACATGCATCACAGATTCGAAAAATATTCACTACAGAGTTGTTAGCATAAGGATTACCGAACTTTCATCCACCATGAAAGCCATGTTGACAATTTGAAGCATTTTCTCACATTTCGAAAGATTTTCCTAATGCCAGTTTTGATAAGGAGGCAGATTTGGCAGAAAAATTCTCGTGGAGCGAGTACTTCCCTATAGAAATGTAATTAACATACTTTCCCTCACAGTGATATTCAATATTACGAACATGATACATGCATCAAGGTTTCAACAAACTTTCTCAAATGAGTTGTGAACATGTAGATTAGAGAAGTTTCATCCACCATACATGGCATATTTACAACTAGAAACATTAACTCTGAATTTGCAGCTTTTTCCTAATGCCAGTTTGGAAAATAAGTCCGTTTTCTCAGGGAAAAACTTTTGGAGCGAATTCTAACCAATAGGTGTGTAATTTACATAGATTCCATCGCCGGGATTTTCCGTGATACGACCCAACTGCATGCATAATGCTTTCTAAAAATATTCACCACAGATTTGTTTGCATGTGGTTTTACGATCTTGCATCACAATACAAGGAATATTGACACTTTGAAGCATTTTCTCTGATTTTGCAGAGATTTTCAAACGCCAGGTTCTAAAATGAGGCAGATTTCTCAGAAAAAAACTCTTAGAGCATATTCTACCCAAGAGACATGTATTTTACATATATACGCTCACCGTCATATTCTGTGTCCCGAACACAATTCACGAATCTCAGATTCGACAAATATTCACTACAGAGTAGTTAGCATCCGGATTACCAAACTTTCATCCACCATAATAGGCAGATGTACACCGAGAATCTAGAAATCTGGGATTGCAGGTTTTTCCTAACGCCAGTTTTGAAAATCAGGCCGATTTCTCAGGAAAAATCAGTTGGAGTGATTTCTAAACAAGGGAAATGTAATTTACATAATTTCCCTGGCCGTGAAATTCCGTGTTCCGAACATGTAACATGCATATAGGATTCGACAAATATTCACTACAAATTTGTTAGCATGTGGATTACCGAACTTTCATCACAATACATTGAATATTGATTCTTAGAAGTATTTTCTCAGATTTTGCAGCGTTTTCTAAACGCCAGGTTCAAAAATGACGAAGTTTTCGCAGAAAAACTCTCTCGGAGAGAGTTCTACCCAATAGAGTAGTCATTGACATTGTTTCAATCACCGTGAAAATCCACGTTCTGAACACGCTACATGCATCACGGATTAGAAAATATTCTTTAATAACTTGTGATAATGTGGATTACCGAACTTTCTTGCAACATAAAGGCATATTTACACCTGCAAATATTTACTCCCTTTTTTCAGCTTTTTCCAAACTTCAGATTCGATAATCATGCAATTTTGGCAGAAAAATTCTCTTCTAGCTCGTTCTACTCAATAGAATTGTAATTTACATAGTTTCATTACCGTGAAATTCCATTTTCCAAAAGTGCTACATGAATCACGGTTTCCAAAACAATTATTACACTGTTATTAACATGTGGATGACCGGACTTTCATTCACCATTCAAGGCATATTGACACTTAGAAGCATTTTCTCAGATTTAACAGGGTTCTCCTAATGGCAGTTTTCAAAATGAGGCACATTTCACAGAAAAATTCTCTTCAAGCGAGTTCTACCCAATAGACATGTAATTACATTTTTCCTTCACTATGACATTCCGTATTCCAAACACCTTACATGCATCACGAGTTCGACAAACAATCTTTAATGAGTTTGAGCATGTGGATTACCGAACTTTCATCCACTATACAAGGCATATTTACACCTAGAAGTATTTATTCTGATTTCGCAGGTTTTTCCTAACATTCAGTTTCGAAAATCATAAAATTTTCACAGAAGCATTCAATTCAAGCGAGTTCTATCAAGTAGAATTGTTATTTTCAGAGCTTCACTCACCGAGACATTCCGTGTTCCGAAAATGTTACATTCATCACGGCTTCGACATACATTATTTAATGACCGTGAGCATGTGGATTACCGATTTTTCAACCACAATACAAGGCATATTTACACCTAGAAACATTTACTTACATTTCGCAGGTTTTCCTAATGTCAGTTACGAAAATCAGGCAGTTTTCGCAGAAAAATTCTCTTGGTGCATGTTCTATCCAATAGACATCTCATTTTCATAGATAACTTCACTGAAACATTCCGTGTTCCGAAAACGGTACATGCACCACGGATTCAACAAATATACCCTGCTGAATTTTTAGCATGTGAATTACACATCTTTAATAACCCATTGAAGACATATTGTCACCTTAAAGCATTTACTCAGATTTGGAGCGTTTTAATATCAACAGTTTCCAAACTGAGGCAGATTTTTCAGTAAAATGCTCCTGGAGCGTGTTCTAACCAATAGATATATAATTTACATTGTTTGCCTCACTGTGACAGTCCATGTTCCGAACACGCTACACACATCACGGATTTGACAAACATTCTTAATGAGTTGTGTACATGTGTATTACACAACTTTCATCCACCATACAAGGCATATTTACACCTAGAAACGTTACCTCTGAGTTCACATATATTTCCTAAGAGCAGTTTTGAAAATCAGGCAGTTTTCAAAGGACAAAACTGTTGGAGTGTGTTCTACCCAATAGATATGTAAATCACATAGATTCTCCCGCTGTGAAATTACGTGTTTCGATCATGCTACATGCAGACAAGATACGACAAAAATACACTACAGAGTTGTTTGCATGTGGATTACAGGACTTTCTCACTATAGAATGCATATAGATGCTTAGAAGCATTTTCTGTGATTTCACAGTGCTTTCCAAACTCCAGTTTAAAAAATGAGGCAGATTTCACGGCAAAAATCTCTTGGAGCGTGTTCTAACCAATAGACATGTAATTTACATGGATTCGCTCACCGTCAAATTCCGTGTTCCGAACACGCTACATGCATCTCGGATGCGACAAGTATTCACTACAGAGTTGTTAGCAAGTTGATTACAGCACTTTCATCCACCATACAAGGCTTACTGACACTTTGAAGAATTTTCTCAGATTTCACACGTTAGTTTGAACGCCAGTTTTGAAAATGAGGCAGATTTGGCAGAAAAATTTTCTAAGAACCAGTTATAACCAAAAGATAGGTAATTTCCCTACTTTCAATCACCGTGATATTCCGTGTTCTGAACACGCTACATGCATCACGGATTCGACAAATATTCACTACAGAGTTGTTAGCATAAGGATTACCGAACTTTCATCCACCATAAAAGCCATGTTGACAATTTGAAACATTTTCTTACATTTTGAAAGTTTTTCCTAATGCCAGTTTTGAAAAGGAGACAGATTTGACAGAAAAATACTCGTGGAGCGACTACTTCCCTATAGAAATGTAATTAACATACTTTCCCTCACAGTGATATTCAATATTACGAACATGATACATGCATCAAGGTTTCAACAAACTTTCTCAAATGAGTTGTGAACATGTAGATTAGAGAAGTTTCATCCACCATACATGGCATATTTACAACTAGAAACATTAACTCTGAATTTGCAGCTTTTTCCTAATGCCAGTTTGGAAAATAAGTCCGTTTTCTCAGGGAAAAACTTTTGGAGCGAATTCTAACCAATAGGTGTGTAATTTACATAGATTCCATCGCCGGGATTTTCCGTGATACGACCAAACTGCATGCATAATGCTTTCTAAAAATATTCACCACAGATTTGTTTGCATGTGGTTTTACGATCTTGCATCACAATACAAGGAATATTGACACTTTGAAGCATTTTCTCTGATTTTGCAGAGATTTTCAAACGCCAGGTTCTAAAATGAGGCAGATTTCTCAGAAAAAACTCTTAGAGCATATTCTACCCAAGAGACATGTATTTTACATATATACGCTCACCGTCATATTCTGTGTCCCGAACACAATTCACGAATCTCAGATTCGACAAATATTCACTACAGAGTAGTTAGCATCCGGATTACCGAACTTTCATCCACCATAATAGGCAGATGTACACCGAGAATCTAGAAATCTGGGATTGCAGGTTTTTCCTAACGCCAGTTTTGAAAATCAGGCCGATTTCTCAGGAAAAATCAGTTGGAGTGATTTCTAAACAAGGGAAATATAATTTACATAATTTCCCTGGCCGTGAAATTCCGTGTTCCGAACATGTAACATGCATATAGGATTCGACAAATATTCACTACAAATTTGTTAGCATGTGGATTACCGAACTTTCATCACAATACATTGAATATTGATTCTTAGAAGTATTTTCTCAGATTTTGCAGCGTTTTCTAAACGCCAGGTTCAAAAATGACGAAGTTTTCGCAGAAAAACTCTCTCGGAGAGAGTTCTACCCAATAGAGTAGTCATTGACATTGTTTCAATCACCGTGAAAATCCACGTTCTGAACACGCTACATGCATCACGGATTAGAAAATATTCTTTAATAACTTGTGATAATGTGGATTACCGAACTTTCTTGCAACATAAAGGCATATTTACACCTGCAAATATTTACTCCCTTTTTTCAGCTTTTTCCAAACTTCAGATTCGATAATCATGCAATTTTGGCAGAAAAATTCTCTTCTAGCTCGTTCTACTCAATAGAATTGTAATTTACATAGTTTCATTACCGTGAAATTCCATTTTCCAAAAGTGCTACATGAATCACGGTTTCCAAAACAATTATTACACTGTTATTAACATGTGGATGACCGGACTTTCATTCACCATTCAAGGCATATTGACACTTAGAAGCATTTTCTCAGATTTAACAGGGTTCTCCTAATGGCAGTTTTCAAAATGAGGCACATTTCACAGAAAAATTCTCTTCAAGCGAGTTCTACCCAATAGACATGTAATTACATTTTTCCTTCACTATGACATTCCGTATTCCAAACACCTTACATGCATCACGAGTTCGACAAACAATCTTTAATGAGTTTGAGCATGTGGATTACCGAACTTTCATCCACTATACAAGGCATATTTACACCTAGAAGTATTTATTCTGATTTCGCAGGTTTTTCCTAACATTCAGTTTCGAAAATCATAAAATTTTCACAGAAGCATTCAATTCAAGCGAGTTCTATCAAGTAGAATTGTTATTTTCAGAGCTTCACTCACCGAGACATTCCGTGTTCCGAAAATGTTACATTCATCACGGCTTCGACATACATTATTTAATGACCGTGAGCATGGGGATTACCGATTTTTCAACCACAATACAAGGCATATTTACACCTAGAAACATTTACTTACATTTCGCAGGTTTTCCTAATGTCAGTTACGAAAATCAGGCAGTTTTCGCAGAAAAATTCTCTTGGTGCATGTTCTATCCAATAGACATCTCATTTTCATAGATAACTTCACTGAAACATTCCGTGTTCCGAAAACGGTACATGCACCACGGATTCAACAAATATACCCTGCTGAATTTTTAGCATGTGAATTACACATCTTTAATAACCCATTGAAGACATATTGTCACCTTAAAGCATTTACTCAGATTTGGAGCGTTTTAATATCAACAGTTTCCAAACTGAGGCAGATTTTTCAGTAAAATGCTCCTGGAGCGTGTTCTAACCAATAGATATATAATTTACATTGTTTGCCTCACCGTGACAGTCCATGTTCCGAACGCGCTACACACATCACGGATTTGACAAACATTCTTAATGAGTTGTGTACATGTGTAGTACAAAACTTTCATCCACCATACAAGGCATATTGACACCTAGAAACATTAACGCTGATTTCGCAGATATTTCCTTATAGCAGTTTCGAAAATCAGGCAGTTTTCAAAGGAAAAAACTGTTGGAGCATGTTCTACCCAATAGATATGTAAATTAAATAGATTCTCCCGCTGTGAAATTACGTGTTTCGAACATACTACATGCAGAAAGATACGACAAATATACACTACAGAGTTGTTTGCATGTGGATTACAGGACTTTCTCACTATAGAAGGCATATAGATGCTTAGAAGCATTTTCTGTGATTTCACAGAGTTTTCCAAATGCCAGTTTCGAAAATGAGGCAGATTTCATGGCAAAAACCTCTTGGAGCGGGTTCTAACCAATAGACATGTAATTTACATGGATTAGCTCACCGTCAAATTCCGTGTTCCGAACACGCTACATGCATCTCGGATGCGACAAATATTCACTACAGAGTTGTTAGCAAGTTGATTACAGCACTTTCATCCACCATACAAGGCTTACTGACACTTTGAAGAATTTTCTCAGATTTCACACGTTAGTTTGAACGCCAGTTTTGAAAATGAGGCAGATTGGGCAGAAAAATTTTCTAAGAACCAGTTATAACCAAAAGATAGGTAATTTCCCTACTTTCAATCACCGTGATATTCCGTGTTCTGAACACGCTACATGCATCACGGATTCGACAAATATTCACTACAGAGTTGTTAGCATAAGGATTACCGAACTTTCATCCACCATAAAAGCCATGTTGACAATTTGAAACATTTTCTTACATTTTGAAAGTTTTTCCTAATGCCAGTTTTGAAAAGGAGGCAGATTTGGCAGAAAATTGCTCTAGGAGCCAGTTCTACCCAAAAGATATGTAATTTACCTAGTTTCACTAACCGTGACTTTCCGTGTTCTGAACACGTTACATGCACCGCGGATTCAACAATCATTCTTTAATGAGTTGTGAACATGTGTATTAACGAAATTTAATCGACCTTACAGTGCTTATTTTTACATAGAAATTTTAATCTGATTTAGTAGTATTCTCCTAATGTCAGTCTGAAAAATCATGCAGTTTCCACAGAAAAATCCTCTTCGAGAGTGTTTTACCCAATAGACATGCAATTTACATACAACCCGTCATCGTGAAATTCCGTGTTCCGAAAAAGCTACATGCATCACGGATTCGACAAATATTCACTACAGAGTTGTTAGCATAAGTATTACCGAACTTTCATCCACCATAAAAGCCATGTTGACAATTTGAAACATTTTCTTACATTTTGAAAGATTTTCCTAATGCCAGTTTTGAAAAGGAGACAGATTTGACAGAAAAATACTCGTGGAGCGACTACTTCCCAATAGAAAAGTAATTTACATAGTTTCCCTCACAGTGACATTCCATTTTCCGAACACGCTACATACAACAAGGTTTCAACAAACTTTCTCGAATGAGTTGTGAACATGTAGATTACAGAACTTTCATCCACCATACATGGCATATTTACAACTAGAAACATTAACTCTGAATTTGCAGCTTTTTCCTAATGCCAGTTTCGAAAATCAGGCCGTTTTCTCAGGGAAAAATTTTTGGAGCGAATTCTAACTAATAGGTGTGTAATTTACATAGATTCCATCGCCAGGATTTTCCGTGATACGATCACACTGCATGCATAACGCCTTCTAAAAATATTCACCACAGATTTGTTTGCATGTGTTTTTATGATCTAGCATCACAATACAAGGCATATTGACACTTTGAAGCATTTTCTCTGATTTTGCAGAGATTTTCAAACGCCAGGTTCAAAAATGAAGCAGATTTCTCAGAAAAAACTCTTAGAGCAAATTCTACCCAAGAGACATGTATTTTACATAGATTCGCTCACCGTGATATTCTGTGTTCCGAACACATTTCACGTATCTCGGATTCGACAAATATTCACTACAGAGTAGTTAGCATGCGGATTACTGAACTTTCATCCACCATAAAAGGCAGATGTACACCAAGAATCTAGAAATCTGGGTTCGCAGATTTTTCCTAACGCCAGTTTCGAAAATCAGGCAGATTACTCATAAAAAATCTCTTGGAGTGATTTCTAACCAAGGGAAATATAATTTACATAAATTTCCTGGCCGTGAAATTCCATGTTCCGAACATGATACATGCATAAAGATTCGACAAATATTCACTACAAATTTGTTAGCATCTTGATTACCGGACTTTCATCTCAATACATTGAATATTGATTCTTAGAAGTATTTTCTCAGATTTTGCAGCGTTTTCTAAACGCCAGAAATGATGAAGTTTTCGCAGAAAAACTCTCTCGGAGCGAGTTCTAACCAATAGAGAAGTCATTTACATTGTTTCAATCACCGTGAAATTCCACGTTCTGAACACGCTACATGCATCACGGATTAGAAAAACATTCTTTAATATGTTGTGAAAATGTGGATTACCGAACTTTCTTGCAAAATAAAGGAACATTTACAGCTGCAAATATTAACTCCCTTTTTGCAGCTTTTTCCAAAATTCAGATTCGATAATCATGCAATTTTCGCAGAAAAATTCTCTTCTAGCTCGTTCTACTCAATAGAATTGTAATTTCCATAGTTTAATTACCGTGAAATTCCGTTTATTAAAGGCACTACATGAATCACGGTTTAAAAAATAATTACTACACTGTTATTAACATGTGGATTACCGGACTTTCATTCAACATTCAAGGCATATTGACACTTAGAAGCATTTTCTCAGATTTCACACGTTTAATTTGAACGCCAGTTTTGAAAATGAGGTAGATTTGGCAGAAAAATGCTCTTGGAGCCTGTTCTACCCAAAAGATATGTAATTTACCTATTTTCACTCACCGTGACATTCCGTGTTTGAACACGTTATATGCACCACGGATTCAACAAACATTCTTTAATGAGTTGTGAACATGTGTATTAACGAACTTTAATCCACCTTACAGTGCATATTTATACATAGAAATTTTATTCAGATTTAGTAGTATTCTCCTAATGTGAGTCTCTAAAATCATGCAGTTTCCACAGAAATATCCTCTTGGAACGAGTTCTACCCAATAGACATGCAATTTACATAGAACACATCATCATGAAATTCCGTGTTCTGAACACGCTACATGCATCACGGATTCGACAAATATTCACTACAGAGTTGATAGCATAAGTATTACCGAACTTTCATCCACCATACAAGGTATATTTACACCTAGAAGTAGTTATTCTGATTTCGCAGGTTTTTCCTAACATCCAGGTTCAAAAATCATGATATTTTCACAGAAATATTCAATTCAAGCGAGTTCTATCCAGCAGAATTTTTATTTTCAGAGCTTCACTCACCGAGACATTCCGTGTTCCGAAAATGTTACATTCATCACGGCTTCGACATACATTATTTAATGACCGTGAGCATGTGGATTACCGATTTTTCAACCACAATACAAGGCATATTTACACCTAGAAACATTTACTTACATTTCGCAGGTTTTCCTAATGTCAGTTACGAAAATCAGGCAGTTTTCGCAGAAAAATTCTCTTGGTGCATGTTCTATCCAATAGACATCTCATTTTCATAGATAACTTCACTGAAACATTCCGTGTTCCGAAAACGGTACATGCACCACGGATTCAACAAATATACCCTGCTGAATTTTTAGCATGTGAATTACACATCTTTAATAACCCATTGAAGACATATTGTCACCTTAAAGCATTTACTCAGATTTGGAGCGTTTTAATATCAACAGTTTCCAAACTGAGGCAGATTTTTCAGTAAAATGCTCCTGGAGCGTGTTCTAACCAATAGATATATAATTTACATTGTTTGCCTCACTGTGACAGTCCATGTTCCGAACACGCTACACACATCACGGATTTGACAAACATTCTTAATGAGTTGTGTACATGTGTATTACACAACTTTCATCCACCATACAAGGCATATTTACACCTAGAAACGTTACCTCTGAGTTCACATATATTTCCTAAGAGCAGTTTTGAAAATCAGGCAGTTTTCAAAGGACAAAACTGTTGGAGTGTGTTCTACCCAATAGATATGTAAATCACATAGATTCTCCCGCTGTGAAATTACGTGTTTCGATCATGCTACATGCAGACAAGATACGACAAAAATACACTACAGAGTTGTTTGCATGTGGATTACAGGACTTTCTCACTATAGAATGCATATAGATGCTTAGAAGCATTTTCTGTGATTTCACAGTGCTTTCCAAACTCCAGTTTAAAAAATGAGGCAGATTTCACGGCAAAAATCTCTTGGAGCGTGTTCTAACCAATAGACATGTAATTTACATGGATTCGCTCACCGTCAAATTCCGTGTTCCGAACACGCTACATGCATCTCGGATGCGACAAGTATTCACTACAGAGTTGTTAGCAAGTTGATTACAGCACTTTCATCCACCATACAAGGCTTACTGACACTTTGAAGAATTTTCTCAGATTTCACACGTTAGTTTGAACGCCAGTTTTGAAAATGAGGCAGATTTGGCAGAAAAATTTTCTAAGAACCAGTTATAACCAAAAGATAGGTAATTTCCCTACTTTCAATCACCGTGATATTCCGTGTTCTGAACACGCTACATGCATCACGGATTCGACAAATATTCACTACAGAGTTGTTAGCATAAGGATTACCGAACTTTCATCCACCATAAAAGCCATGTTGACAATTTGAAACATTTTCTTACATTTTGAAAGTTTTTCCTAATGCCAGTTTTGAAAAGGAGACAGATTTGACAGAAAAATACTCGTGGAGCGACTACTTCCCTATAGAAATGTAATTAACATACTTTCCCTCACAGTGATATTCAATATTACGAACATGATACATGCATCAAGGTTTCAACAAACTTTCTCAAATGAGTTGTGAACATGTAGATTAGAGAAGTTTCATCCACCATACATGGCATATTTACAACTAGAAACATTAACTCTGAATTTGCAGCTTTTTCCTAATGCCAGTTTGGAAAATAAGTCCGTTTTCTCAGGGAAAAACTTTTGGAGCGAATTCTAACCAATAGGTGTGTAATTTACATAGATTCCATCGCCGGGATTTTCCGTGATACGACCCAACTGCATGCATAATGCTTTCTAAAAATATTCACCACAGATTTGTTTGCATGTGGTTTTACGATCTTGCATCACAATACAAGGAATATTGACACTTTGAAGCATTTTCTCTGATTTTGCAGAGATTTTCAAACGCCAGGTTCTAAAATGAGGCAGATTTCTCAGAAAAAACTCTTAGAGCATATTCTACCCAAGAGACATGTATTTTACATATATACGCTCACCGTCATATTCTGTGTCCCGAACACAATTCACGAATCTCAGATTCGACAAATATTCACTACAGAGTAGTTAGCATCCGGATTACCGAACTTTCATCCACCATAATAGGCAGATGTACACCGAGAATCTAGAAATCTGGGATTGCAGGTTTTTCCTAACGCCAGTTTTGAAAATCAGGCCGATTTCTCAGGAAAAATCAGTTGGAGTGATTTCTAAACAAGGGAAATGTAATTTACATAATTTCCCTGGCCGTGAAATTCCGTGTTCCGAACATGTAACATGCATATAGGATTCGACAAATATTCACTACAAATTTGTTAGCATGTGGATTACCGAACTTTCATCACAATACATTGAATATTGATTCTTAGAAGTATTTTCTCAGATTTTGCAGCGTTTTCTAAACGCCAGGTTCAAAAATGACGAAGTTTTCGCAGAAAAACTCTCTCGGAGAGAGTTCTACCCAATAGAGTAGTCATTGACATTGTTTCAATCACCGTGAAAATCCACGTTCTGAACACGCTACATGCATCACGGATTAGAAAATATTCTTTAATAACTTGTGATAATGTGGATTACCGAACTTTCTTGCAACATAAAGGCATATTTACACCTGCAAATATTTACTCCCTTTTTTCAGCTTTTTCCAAACTTCAGATTCGATAATCATGCAATTTTGGCAGAAAAATTCTCTTCTAGCTCGTTCTACTCAATAGAATTGTAATTTACATAGTTTCATTACCGTGAAATTCCATTTTCCAAAAGTGCTACATGAATCACGGTTTCCAAAACAATTATTACACTGTTATTAACATGTGGATGACCGGACTTTCATTCACCATTCAAGGCATATTGACACTTAGAAGCATTTTCTCAGATTTAACAGGGTTCTCCTAATGGCAGTTTTCAAAATGAGGCACATTTCACAGAAAAATTCTCTTCAAGCGAGTTCTACCCAATAGACATGTAATTACATTTTTCCTTCACTATGACATTCCGTATTCCAAACACCTTACATGCATCACGAGTTCGACAAACAATCTTTAATGAGTTTGAGCATGTGGATTACCGAACTTTCATCCACTATACAAGGCATATTTACACCTAGAAGTATTTATTCTGATTTCGCAGGTTTTTCCTAACATTCAGTTTCGAAAATCATAAAATTTTCACAGAAGCATTCAATTCAAGCGAGTTCTATCAAGTAGAATTGTTATTTTCAGAGCTTCACTCACCGAGACATTCCGTGTTCCGAAAATGTTACATTCATCACGGCTTCGACATACATTATTTAATGACCGTGAGCATGGGGATTACCGATTTTTCAACCACAATACAAGGCATATTTACACCTAGAAACATTTACTTACATTTCGCAGGTTTTCCTAATGTCAGTTACGAAAATCAGGCAGTTTTCGCAGAAAAATTCTCTTGGTGCATGTTCTATCCAATAGACATCTCATTTTCATAGATAACTTCACTGAAACATTCCGTGTTCCGAAAACGGTACATGCACCACGGATTCAACAAATATACCCTGCTGAATTTTTAGCATGTGAATTACACATCTTTAATAACCCATTGAAGACATATTGTCACCTTAAAGCATTTACTCAGATTTGGAGCGTTTTAATATCAACAGTTTCCAAACTGAGGCAGATTTTTCAGTAAAATGCTCCTGGAGCGTGTTCTAACCAATAGATATATAATTTACATTGTTTGCCTCACCGTGACAGTCCATGTTCCGAACGCGCTACACACATCACGGATTTGACAAACATTCTTAATGAGTTGTGTACATGTGTAGTACAAAACTTTCATCCACCATACAAGGCATATTGACACCTAGAAACATTAACGCTGATTTCGCAGATATTTCCTTATAGCAGTTTCGAAAATCAGGCAGTTTTCAAAGGAAAAAACTGTTGGAGCATGTTCTACCCAATAGATATGTAAATTAAATAGATTCTCCCGCTGTGAAATTACGTGTTTCGAACATACTACATGCAGAAAGATACGAAAAATATACACTACAGAGTTGTTTGCATGTGGATTACAGGACTTTCTCACTATAGAAGGCATATAGATGCTTAGAAGCATTTTCTGTGATTTCACAGAGTTTTCCAAATGCCAGTTTCGAAAATGAGGCAGATTTCATGGCAAAAACCTCTTGGAGCGGGTTCTAACCAATAGACATGTAATTTACATGGATTAGCTCACCGTCAAATTCCGTGTTCCGAACACGCTACATGCATCTCGGATGCGACAAATATTCACTACAGAGTTGTTAGCAAGTTGATTACAGCACTTTCATCCACCATACAAGGCTTACTGACACTTTGAAGAATTTTCTCAGATTTCACACGTTAGTTTGAACGCCAGTTTTGAAAATGAGGCAGATTTGGCAGAAAAATTTTCTAAGAACCAGTTATAACCAAAAGATAGGTAATTTCCCTACTTTCAATCACCGTGATATTCCGTGTTCTGAACACGCTACATGCATCACGGATTCGACAAATATTCACTACAGAGTTGTTAGCATAAGGATTACCGAACTTTCATCCACCATAAAAGCCATGTTGACAATTTGAAACATTTTCTTACATTTTGAAAGTTTTTCCTAATGCCAGTTTTGAAAAGGAGGCAGATTTGGCAGAAAATTGCTCTAGGAGCCAGTTCTACCCAAAAGATATGTAATTTACCTAGTTTCACTAACCGTGACTTTCCGTGTTCTGAACATGTTACATGCACCGCGGATTCAACAATCATTCTTTAATGAGTTGTGAACATGTGTATTAACGAAATTTAATCGACCTTACAGTGCTTATTTTTACATAGAAATTTTAATCTGATTTAGTAGTATTCTCCTAATGTCAGTCTGAAAAATCATGCAGTTTCCACAGAAAAATCCTCTTGGAGAGTGTTTTACCCAATAGACATGCAATTTACATACAACCCGTCATCGTGAAATTCCGTGTTCCGAAAAAGCTACATGCATCACGGATTCGACAAATATTCACTACAGAGTTGTTAGCATAAGTATTACCGAACTTTCATCCACCATAAAAGCCATGTTGACAATTTGAAACATTTTCTTACATTTTGAAAGATTTTCCTAATGCCAGTTTTGAAAAGGAGACAGATTTGACAGAAAAATACTCGTGGAGCGACTACTTCCCAATAGAAAAGTAATTTACATAGTTTCCCTCACAGTGACATTCCATTTTCCGAACACGCTACATACAACAAGGTTTCAACAAACTTTCTCGAATGAGTTGTGAACATGTAGATTACAGAACTTTCATCCACCATACATGGCATATTTACAACTAGAAACATTAACTCTGAATTTGCAGCTTTTTCCTAATGCCAGTTTCGAAAATCAGGCCGTTTTCTCAGGGAAAAATTTTTGGAGCGAATTCTAACTAATAGGTGTGTAATTTACATAGATTCCATCGCCAGGATTTTCCGTGATACGATCACACTGCATGCATAACGCCTTCTAAAAATATTCACCACAGATTTGTTTGCATGTGTTTTTATGATCTAGCATCACAATACAAGGCATATTGACACTTTGAAGCATTTTCTCTGATTTTGCAGAGATTTTCAAACGCCAGGTTCAAAAATGAAGCAGATTTCTCAGAAAAAACTCTTAGAGCAAATTCTACCCAAGAGACATGTATTTTACATAGATTCGCTCACCGTGATATTCTGTGTTCCGAACACATTTCACGTATCTCGGATTCGACAAATATTCACTACAGAGTAGTTAGCATGCGGATTACTGAACTTTCATCCACCATAAAAGGCAGATGTACACCAAGAATCTAGAAATCTGGGTTCGCAGATTTTTCCTAACGCCAGTTTCGAAAATCAGGCAGATTACTCATAAAAAATCTCTTGGAGTGATTTCTAACCAAGGGAAATATAATTTACATAAATTTCCTGGCCGTGAAATTCCATGTTCCGAACATGATACATGCATAAAGATTCGACAAATATTCACTACAAATTTGTTAGCATCTTGATTACCGGACTTTCATCTCAATACATTGAATATTGATTCTTAGAAGTATTTTCTCAGATTTTGCAGCGTTTTCTAAACGCCAGAAATGATGAAGTTTTCGCAGAAAAACTCTCTCGGAGCGAGTTCTAACCAATAGAGAAGTCATTTACATTGTTTCAATCACCGTGAAATTCCACGTTCTGAACACGCTACATGCATCACGGATTAGAAAAACATTCTTTAATATGTTGTGAAAATGTGGATTACCGAACTTTCTTGCAAAATAAAGGAACATTTACAGCTGCAAATATTAACTCCCTTTTTGCAGCTTTTTCCAAAATTCAGATTCGATAATCATGCAATTTTCGCAGAAAAATTCTCTTCTAGCTCGTTCTACTCAATAGAATTGTAATTTCCATAGTTTAATTACCGTGAAATTCCGTTTATTAAAGGCACTACATGAATCACGGTTTAAAAAATAATTACTACACTGTTATTAACATGTGGATTACCGGACTTTCATTCAACATTCAAGGCATATTGACACTTAGAAGCATTTTCTCAGATTTCACACGTTTAATTTGAACGCCAGTTTTGAAAATGAGGTAGATTTGGCAGAAAAATGCTCTTGGAGCCTGTTCTACCCAAAAGATATGTAATTTACCTATTTTCACTCACCGTGACATTCCGTGTTTGAACACGTTATATGCACCACGGATTCAACAAACATTCTTTAATGAGTTGTGAACATGTGTATTAACGAACTTTAATCCACCTTACAGTGCATATTTCTACATAGAAATTTTATTCAGATTTAGTAGTATTCTCCTAATGTGAGTCTCTAAAATCATGCAGTTTCCACAGAAATATCCTCTTGGAACGAGTTCTACCCAATAGACATGCAATTTACATAGAACACATCATCATGAAATTCCGTGTTCTGAACACGCTACATGCATCACGGATTCGACAAATATTCACTACAGAGTTGATAGCATAAGTATTACCGAACTTTCATCCACCATACAAGGTATATTTACACCTAGAAGTAGTTATTCTGATTTCGCAGGTTTTTCCTAACATCCAGGTTCAAAAATCATGATATTTTCACAGAAATATTCAATTCAAGCGAGTTCTATCCAGCAGAATTTTTATTTTCAGAGCTTCACTCACCGAGACATTCCGTGTTCCGAAAATGTTACATTCATCACGGCTTCGACATACATTATTTAATGACCGTGAGCATGTGGATTACCGATTTTTCAACCACAATACAAGGCATATTTACACCTAGAAACATTTACTTACATTTCGCAGGTTTTCCTAATGTCAGTTACGAAAATCAGGCAGTTTTCGCAGAAAAATTCTCTTGGTGCATGTTCTATCCAATAGACATCTCATTTTCATAGATAACTTCACTGAAACATTCCGTGTTCCGAAAACGGTACATGCACCACGGATTCAACAAATATACCCTGCTGAATTTTTAGCATGTGAATTACACATCTTTAATAACCCATTGAAGACATATTGTCACCTTAAAGCATTTACTCAGATTTGGAGCGTTTTAATATCAACAGTTTCCAAACTGAGGCAGATTTTTCAGTAAAATGCTCCTGGAGCGTGTTCTAACCAATAGATATATAATTTACATTGTTTGCCTCACTGTGACAGTCCATGTTCCGAACACGCTACACACATCACGGATTTGACAAACATTCTTAATGAGTTGTGTACATGTGTATTACACAACTTTCATCCACCATACAAGGCATATTTACACCTAGAAACGTTACCTCTGAGTTCACATATATTTCCTAAGAGCAGTTTTGAAAATCAGGCAGTTTTCAAAGGACAAAACTGTTGGAGTGTGTTCTACCCAATAGATATGTAAATCACATAGATTCTCCCGCTGTGAAATTACGTGTTTCGATCATGCTACATGCAGACAAGATACGACAAAAATACACTACAGAGTTGTTTGCATGTGGATTACAGGACTTTCTCACTATAGAATGCATATAGATGCTTAGAAGCATTTTCTGTGATTTCACAGTGCTTTCCAAACTCCAGTTTAAAAAATGAGGCAGATTTCACGGCAAAAATCTCTTGGAGCGTGTTCTAACCAATAGACATGTAATTTACATGGATTCGCTCACCGTCAAATTCCGTGTTCCGAACACGCTACATGCATCTCGGATGCGACAAGTATTCACTACAGAGTTGTTAGCAAGTTGATTACAGCACTTTCATCCACCATACAAGGCTTACTGACACTTTGAAGAATTTTCTCAGATTTCACACGTTAGTTTGAACGCCAGTTTTGAAAATGAGGCAGATTTGGCAGAAAAATTTTCTAAGAACCAGTTATAACCAAAAGATAGGTAATTTCCCTACTTTCAATCACCGTGATATTCCGTGTTCTGAACACGCTACATGCATCACGGATTCGACAAATATTCACTACAGAGTTGTTAGCATAAGGATTACCGAACTTTCATCCACCATAAAAGCCATGTTGACAATTTGAAACATTTTCTTACATTTTGAAAGTTTTTCCTAATGCCAGTTTTGAAAAGGAGACAGATTTGACAGAAAAATACTCGTGGAGCGACTACTTCCCTATAGAAATGTAATTAACATACTTTCCCTCACAGTGATATTCAATATTACGAACATGATACATGCATCAAGGTTTCAACAAACTTTCTCAAATGAGTTGTGAACATGTAGATTAGAGAAGTTTCATCCACCATACATGGCATATTTACAACTAGAAACATTAACTCTGAATTTGCAGCTTTTTCCTAATGCCAGTTTGGAAAATAAGTCCGTTTTCTCAGGGAAAAACTTTTGGAGCGAATTCTAACCAATAGGTGTGTAATTTACATAGATTCCATCGCCGGGATTTTCCGTGATACGACCCAACTGCATGCATAATGCTTTCTAAAAATATTCACCACAGATTTGTTTGCATGTGGTTTTACGATCTTGCATCACAATACAAGGAATATTGACACTTTGAAGCATTTTCTCTGATTTTGCAGAGATTTTCAAACGCCAGGTTCTAAAATGAGGCAGATTTCTCAGAAAAAACTCTTAGAGCATATTCTACCCAAGAGACATGTATTTTACATATATACGCTCACCGTCATATTCTGTGTCCCGAACACAATTCACGAATCTCAGATTCGACAAATATTCACTACAGAGTAGTTAGCATCCGGATTACCGAACTTTCATCCACCATAATAGGCAGATGTACACCGAGAATCTAGAAATCTGGGATTGCAGGTTTTTCCTAACGCCAGTTTTGAAAATCAGGCCGATTTCTCAGGAAAAATCAGTTGGAGTGATTTCTAACCAAGGGAAATATAATTTACATAAATTTCCTGGCCGTGAAATTCCATGTTCCGAACATGATACATGCATAAAGATTCGACAAATATTCACTACAAATTTGTTAGCATCTTGATTACCGGACTTTCATCTCAATACATTGAATATTGATTCTTAGAAGTATTTTCTCAGATTTTGCAGCGTTTTCTAAACGCCAGAAATGATGAAGTTTTCGCAGAAAAACTCTCTCGGAGCGAGTTCTAACCAATAGAGAAGTCATTTACATTGTTTCAATCACCGTGAAATTCCACGTTCTGAACACGCTACATGCATCACGGATTAGAAAAACATTCTTTAATATGTTGTGAAAATGTGGATTACCGAACTTTCTTGCAAAATAAAGGAACATTTACAGCTGCAAATATTAACTCCCTTTTTGCAGCTTTTTCCAAAATTCAGATTCGATAATCATGCAATTTTCGCAGAAAAATTCTCTTCTAGCTCGTTCTACTCAATAGAATTGTAATTTCCATAGTTTAATTACCGTGAAATTCCGTTTATTAAAGGCACTACATGAATCACGGTTTAAAAAATAATTACTACACTGTTATTAACATGTGGATTACCGGACTTTCATTCAACATTCAAGGCATATTGACACTTAGAAGCATTTTCTCAGATTTCACACGTTTAATTTGAACGCCAGTTTTGAAAATGAGGTAGATTTGGCAGAAAAATGCTCTTGGAGCCTGTTCTACCCAAAAGATATGTAATTTACCTATTTTCACTCACCGTGACATTCCGTGTTTGAACACGTTATATGCACCACGGATTCAACAAACATTCTTTAATGAGTTGTGAACATGTGTATTAACGAACTTTAATCCACCTTACAGTGCATATTTATACATAGAAATTTTATTCAGATTTAGTAGTATTCTCCTAATGTGAGTCTCTAAAATCATGCAGTTTCCACAGAAATATCCTCTTGGAACGAGTTCTACCCAATAGACATGCAATTTACATAGAACACATCATCATGAAATTCCGTGTTCTGAACACGCTACATGCATCACGGATTCGACAAATATTCACTACAGAGTTGATAGCATAAGTATTACCGAACTTTCATCCACCATACAAGGTATATTTACACCTAGAAGTAGTTATTCTGATTTCGCAGGTTTTTCCTAACATCCAGGTTCAAAAATCATGATATTTTCACAGAAATATTCAATTCAAGCGAGTTCTATCCAGCAGAATTTTTATTTTCAGAGCTTCACTCACCGAGACATTCCGTGTTCCGAAAATGTTACATTCATCACGGCTTCGACATACATTATTTAATGACCGTGAGCATGTGGATTACCGATTTTTCAACCACAATACAAGGCATATTTACACCTAGAAACATTTACTTACATTTCGCAGGTTTTCCTAATGTCAGTTACGAAAATCAGGCAGTTTTCGCAGAAAAATTCTCTTGGTGCATGTTCTATCCAATAGACATCTCATTTTCATAGATAACTTCACTGAAACATTCCGTGTTCCGAAAACGGTACATGCACCACGGATTCAACAAATATACCCTGCTGAATTTTTAGCATGTGAATTACACATCTTTAATAACCCATTGAAGACATATTGTCACCTTAAAGCATTTACTCAGATTTGGAGCGTTTTAATATCAACAGTTTCCAAACTGAGGCAGATTTTTCAGTAAAATGCTCCTGGAGCGTGTTCTAACCAATAGATATATAATTTACATTGTTTGCCTCACTGTGACAGTCCATGTTCCGAACACGCTACACACATCACGGATTTGACAAACATTCTTAATGAGTTGTGTACATGTGTATTACACAACTTTCATCCACCATACAAGGCATATTTACACCTAGAAACGTTACCTCTGAGTTCACATATATTTCCTAAGAGCAGTTTTGAAAATCAGGCAGTTTTCAAAGGACAAAACTGTTGGAGTGTGTTCTACCCAATAGATATGTAAATCACATAGATTCTCCCGCTGTGAAATTACGTGTTTCGATCATGCTACATGCAGACAAGATACGACAAAAATACACTACAGAGTTGTTTGCATGTGGATTACAGGACTTTCTCACTATAGAATGCATATAGATGCTTAGAAGCATTTTCTGTGATTTCACAGTGCTTTCCAAACTCCAGTTTAAAAAATGAGGCAGTTTTCACGGCAAAAATCTCTTGGAGCGTGTTCTAACCAATAGACATGTAATTTACATGGATTCGCTCACCGTCAAATTCCGTGTTCCGAACACGCTACATGCATCTCGGATGCGACAAGTATTCACTACAGAGTTGTTAGCAAGTTGATTACAGCACTTTCATCCACCATACAAGGCTTACTGACACTTTGAAGAATTTTCTCAGATTTCACACGTTAGTTTGAACGCCAGTTTTGAAAATGAGGCAGATTTGGCAGAAAAATTTTCTAAGAACCAGTTATAACCAAAAGATAGGTAATTTCCCTACTTTCAATCACCGTGATATTCCGTGTTCTGAACACGCTACATGCATCACGGATTCGACAAATATTCACTACAGAGTTGTTAGCATAAGGATTACCGAACTTTCATCCACCATAAAAGCCATGTTGACAATTTGAAACATTTTCTTACATTTTGAAAGTTTTTCCTAATGCTAGTTTTGAAAAGGAGACAGATTTGACAGAAAAATACTCGTGGAGCGACTACTTCCCTATAGAAATGTAATTAACATACTTTCCCTCACAGTGATATTCAATATTACGAACATGATACATGCATCAAGGTTTCAACAAACTTTCTCAAATGAGTTGTGAACATGTAGATTAGAGAAGTTTCATCCACCATACATGGCATATTTACAACTAGAAACATTAACTCTGAATTTGCAGCTTTTTCCTAATGCCAGTTTGGAAAATAAGTCCGTTTTCTCAGGGAAAAACTTTTGGAGCGAATTCTAACCAATAGGTGTGTAATTTACATAGATTCCATCGCCGGGATTTTCCGTGATACGACCCAACTGCATGCATAATGCTTTCTAAAAATATTCACCACAGATTTGTTTGCATGTGGTTTTACGATCTTGCATCACAATACAAGGAATATTGACACTTTGAAGCATTTTCTCTGATTTTGCAGAGATTTTCAAACGCCAGGTTCTAAAATGAGGCAGATTTCTCAGAAAAAACTCTTAGAGCATATTCTACCCAAGAGACATGTATTTTACATATATACGCTCACCGTCATATTCTGTGTCCCGAACACAATTCACGAATCTCAGATTCGACAAATATTCACTACAGAGTAGTTAGCATCCGGATTACCGAACTTTCATCCACCATAATAGGCAGATGTACACCGAGAATCTAGAAATCTGGGATTGCAGGTTTTTCCTAACGCCAGTTTTGAAAATCAGGCCGATTTCTCAGGAAAAATCAGTTGGAGTGATTTCTAAACAAGGGAAATGTAATTTACATAATTTCCCTGGCCGTGAAATTCCGTGTTCCGAACATGTAACATGCATATAGGATTCGACAAATATTCACTACAAATTTGTTAGCATGTGGATTACCGAACTTTCATCACAATACATTGAATATTGATTCTTAGAAGTATTTTCTCAGATTTTGCAGCGTTTTCTAAACGCCAGGTTCAAAAATGACGAAGTTTTCGCAGAAAAACTCTCTCGGAGAGAGTTCTACCCAATAGAGTAGTCATTGACATTGTTTCAATCACCGTGAAAATCCACGTTCTGAACACGCTACATGCATCACGGATTAGAAAATATTCTTTAATAACTTGTGATAATGTGGATTACCGAACTTTCTTGCAACATAAAGGCATATTTACACCTGCAAATATTTACTCCCTTTTTTCAGCTTTTTCCAAACTTCAGATTCGATAATCATGCAATTTTGGCAGAAAAATTCTCTTCTAGCTCGTTCTACTCAATAGAATTGTAATTTACATAGTTTCATTACCGTGAAATTCCATTTTCCAAAAGTGCTACATGAATCACGGTTTCCAAAACAATTATTACACTGTTATTAACATGTGGATGACCGGACTTTCATTCACCATTCAAGGCATATTGACACTTAGAAGCATTTTCTCAGATTTAACAGGGTTCTCCTAATGGCAGTTTTCAAAATGAGGCACATTTCACAGAAAAATTCTCTTCAAGCGAGTTCTACCCAATAGACATGTAATTACATTTTTCCTTCACTATGACATTCCGTATTCCAAACACCTTACATGCATCACGAGTTCGACAAACAATCTTTAATGAGTTTGAGCATGTGGATTACCGAACTTTCATCCACTATACAAGGCATATTTACACCTAGAAGTATTTATTCTGATTTCGCAGGTTTTTCCTAACATTCAGTTTCGAAAATCATAAAATTTTCACAGAAGCATTCAATTCAAGCGAGTTCTATCAAGTAGAATTGTTATTTTCAGAGCTTCACTCACCGAGACATTCCGTGTTCCGAAAATGTTACATTCATCACGGCTTCGACATACATTATTTAATGACCGTGAGCATGGGGATTACCGATTTTTCAACCACAATACAAGGCATATTTACACCTAGAAACATTTACTTACATTTCGCAGGTTTTCCTAATGTCAGTTACGAAAATCAGGCAGTTTTCGCAGAAAAATTCTCTTGGTGCATGTTCTATCCAATAGACATCTCATTTTCATAGATAACTTCACTGAAACATTCCGTGTTCCGAAAACGGTACATGCACCACGGATTCAACAAATATACCCTGCTGAATTTTTAGCATGTGAATTACACATCTTTAATAACCCATTGAAGACATATTGTCACCTTAAAGCATTTACTCAGATTTGGAGCGTTTTAATATCAACAGTTTCCAAACTGAGGCAGATTTTTCAGTAAAATGCTCCTGGAGCGTGTTCTAACCAATAGATATATAATTTACATTGTTTGCCTCACCGTGACAGTCCATGTTCCGAACGCGCTACACACATCACGGATTTGACAAACATTCTTAATGAGTTGTGTACATGTGTAGTACAAAACTTTCATCCACCATACAAGGCATATTGACACCTAGAAACATTAACGCTGATTTCGCAGATATTTCCTTATAGCAGTTTCGAAAATCAGGCAGTTTTCAAAGGAAAAAACTGTTGGAGCATGTTCTACCCAATAGATATGTAAATTAAATAGATTCTCCCGCTGTGAAATTACGTGTTTCGAACATACTACATGCAGAAAGATACGAAAAATATACACTACAGAGTTGTTTGCATGTGGATTACAGGACTTTCTCACTATAGAAGGCATATAGATGCTTAGAAGCATTTTCTGTGATTTCACAGAGTTTTCCAAATGCCAGTTTCGAAAATGAGGCAGATTTCATGGCAAAAACCTCTTGGAGCGGGTTCTAACCAATAGACATGTAATTTACATGGATTAGCTCACCGTCAAATTCCGTGTTCCGAACACGCTACATGCATCTCGGATGCGACAAATATTCACTACAGAGTTGTTAGCAAGTTGATTACAGCACTTTCATCCACCATACAAGGCTTACTGACACTTTGAAGAATTTTCTCAGATTTCACACGTTAGTTTGAACGCCAGTTTTGAAAATGAGGCAGATTTGGCAGAAAAATTTTCTAAGAACCAGTTATAACCAAAAGATAGGTAATTTCCCTACTTTCAATCACCGTGATATTCCGTGTTCCGAAAAAGCTACATGCATCACGGATTCGACAAATATTCACTACAGAGTTGTTAGCATAAGGATTACCGAACTTTCATCCACCATAAAGCCATGTTGACAATTTGAAACATTTTCTTACATTTTGAAAGTTTTTCCTAATGCCAGTTTTGAAAAGGAGGCAGATTTGGCAGAAAATTGCTCTAGGAGCCAGTTCTACCCAAAAGATTTGTAATTTACCTAGTTTCACTAACCGTGACTTTCCGTGTTCTGAACACATTACATGCACCGCGGATTCAACAATCATTCTTTAATGAGTTGTGAACATGTGTATTAACGAAATTTAATCGACCTTACAGTGCTTATTTTTACATAGAAATTTTAATCTGATTTAGTAGTATTCTCCTAATGTCAGTCTGAAAAATCATGCAGTTTCCACAGAAAAATCCTCTTGGAGAGTGTTTTACCCAATAGACATGCAATTTACATACAACCCGTCATCGTGAAATTCCGTGTTCCGAAAAAGCTACATGCATCACGGATTCGAGAAATATTCACTACAGAGTTGTTAGCATAAGTATTACCGAACTTTCATCCACCATAAAAGCCATGTTGACAATTTGAAACATTTTCTTACATTTTGAAAGATTTTCCTAATGCCAGTTTTGAAAAGGAGACAGATTTGACAGAAAAATACTCGTGGAGCGACTACTTCCCAATAGAAAAGTAATTTACATAGTTTCCCTCACAGTGACATTCCATTTTCCGAACACGCTACATACAACAAGGTTTCAACAAACTTTCTCGAATGAGTTGTGAACATGTAGATTACAGAACTTTCATCCACCATACATGGCATATTTACAACTAGAAACATTAACTCTGAATTTGCAGCTTTTTCCTAATGCCAGTTTCGAAAATCAGGCCGTTTTCTCAGGGAAAAATTTTTGGAGCGAATTCTAACTAATAGGTGTGTAATTTACATAGATTCCATCGCCAGGATTTTCCGTGATACGATCACACTGCATGCATAACGCCTTCTAAAAATATTCACCACAGATTTGTTTGCATGTGTTTTTATGATCTAGCATCACAATACAAGGCATATTGACACTTTGAAGCATTTTCTCTGATTTTGCAGAGATTTTCAAATGCCAGGTTCAAAAATGAAGCAGATTTCTCAGAAAAAACTCTTAGAGCAAATTCTACCCAAGAGACATGTATTTTACATAGATTCGCTCACCGTGATATTCTGTGTTCCGAACACATTTCACGTATCTCGGATTCGACAAATATTCACTACAGAGTAGTTAGCATGCGGATTACTGAACTTTCATCCACCATAAAAGGCAGATGTACACCGAGAATCTAGAAATCTGGGTTCGCAGATTTTTCCTAACGCCAGTTTCGAAAATCAGGCAGATTTCTCAGAAAAAATCTCTTGGAGTGATTTCTAACCAAGGGAAATATAATTTACATAAATTTCCTGGCCGTGAAATTCCGTGTTCCGAACATGATACATGCATAAAGGATTCGAGAAATATTCACTACAAATTTGTTAGCATCTTGATTACCGGACTTTCATCTCAATACATTGAATATTGATTCTTAGAAGTATTTTCTCAGATTTTGCAGCGTTTTCTAAACGCCAGAAATGATGAAGTTTTCGCAGAAAAACTCTCTCGGAGCGAGTTCTAACCAATAGAGAAGTCATTTACATTGTTTCAATCACCGTGAAATTCCACGTTCTGAACACACTACATGCATCACGGATTAGAAAAACATTCTTTAATATGTTGTGAAAATGTGGATTACCGAACTTTCTTGCAAAATAAAGGAACATTTACAGCTGCAAATATTAACTCCCTTTTTGCAGCTTTTTCCAAACTTCAGATTCGATAATCATGCAATTTTCGCAGAAAAATTCTCTTCTAGCTCGTTCTACTCAATAGAATTGTAATTTCCATTGTTTCATTACCGTGAAATTCCATTTATTAAAGGCACTACATGAATCACGGTTTAAAAAATAATTACTACACTGTTATTAACATGTGGATTACCGGACTTTCATTCAACATTCAAGGCATATTGACACTTAGAAGCATTTTCTCAGATTTCACACGTTTAATTTGAACGCCAGTTTTGAAAATGAGGTAGATTTGGCAAAAAAATGCTCTTGGAGCCTGTTCTACCCAAAAGATATGTAATTTACCTATTTTCACTCACCGTGACATTCCGTGTTTGAACACGTTATATGCACCACGGATTCAACAAACATTCTTTAATGAGTTGTGAACATGTGTATTAACGAACTTTAATCCACCTTACAGTGCGTATTTATACATAGAAATTTTATTCAGATTTAGTAGTATTCTCCTAATGTGAGTCTCTAAAATCATGCAGTTTCCACAGAAATATCCTCTTGAAACGAGTTCTACCCAATAGACATGCAATTTACATAGAACACATCATCATGAAATTCCGTGTTCTGAACACGCTACATGCATCACGGATTCGACAAATATTCACTACAGAGTTGTTAGCATAAGTATTACCGAACTTTCATCCACCATACAAGGTATATTTACACCTAGAAGTAGTTATTCTGATTTCGCAGGTTTTTCCTAACATCCAGGTTCAAAAATCATGATATTTTCACAGAAACATTCAATTCAAGCGAGTTCTATCCAGCAGAATTTTTATTTTCAGAGCTTCACTCACCGAGACATTCCGTGTTCTGAAAACGTTACATTCATCACGGCTTCGACAAAAATTATTTAATAACTGTGAGCATGTGGATTACCGATTTTTCAACCACAATACAAGGCATATTTACACCTAGAAACATTTACTTATATTTCACAGGATTTCCTAACGTCAGTTGCGAAAATCTGGCAGTTTTCGTAGAAAAATTCTCTTGCTGCATGTTCTATCCAATAGACATCTCATTTTCATAGATAACTTCACCGAAACATTCCGTGTTCCGAAAACGGTACATGCACCACGGATTCAACAAATATACCCTGCTGAATTCTTAGCATGTGAATTACACATCTTTAATAACCCATTGAAGACATATTGTCACCTTAAATCATTTACTCAAATTTGGAGCGTTTTAATATCAACAGTTTCCAAACTGAGGCAGATTTTTCAGTAAAATGCTCCTGGAGCGTGTTCTAACCAATAGATATATAATTTACATTGTTTGCCTCACCGTGACAGTCCATGTTCCGAACGCGCTACACACATCACGGATTTGACAAACATTCTTAATCAGTTGTGTACATGTGTAGTACAAAACTTTCATCCACCATACAAGGCATATTGACACCTAGAAATATTAACGCTGATTTCGCAGATATTTCCTTATAGCAGTTTCGAAAATCAGGCAGTTTTCAAAGGAAAAAACTGTTGGAGCGTGTTCTACCCAATAGATATGTAAATTAAATAGATTCTCCCGCTGTGAAATTACGTGTTTCGAACATACTACATGCAGAAAGATACGACAAATATACACTACAGAGTTGTTTGCATGTGGATTACAGGACTTTCTCACTATAGAAGGCATATAGATGCTTAGAAGCATTTTCTGTGATTTCACAGAGTTTTCCAAATGCCAGTTTCGAAAATGAGGCAGATTTCATGGCAAAAACCTCTTGGAGCGGGTTCTAACCAATAGACATGTAATTTACATGGATTCGCTCACCGTCAAATTCCGTGTTCCGAACACGCTACATGCATCTCGGATGCGACAAATATTCACTACAGAGTTGTTAGCAAGTTGATTACAGCACTTTCATCCACCATACAAGGCTTACTGACACTTTGAAGAATTTTCTCAGATTTCACACGTTAGTTTGAACGCCTGTTTTGAAAATGAAGCAGATTTGGCAGAAAAATTTTCTAAGAACCAGTTATAACCAAAAGATAGGTAATTTCCCTACTTTCAATCACCGTGATATTCCGTGTTCTGAACACGCTACATGCATCACGGATTCGACAAATATTCACTACAGAGTTCTTAGCATAAGGATTACCGAACTTTCATCCACCATAAAAGCCATGTTGACAATTTGAAACATTTTCTTACATTTTGAAAGTTTTTCCTAATGCCAGTTTTGAAAAGGAGGCAGATTTGGCAGAAAATTGCTCTAGGAGCCAGTTCTACCCAAAAGATATGTAATTTACCTAGTTTCACTAACCGTGACTTTCCGTGTTCTGAACACGTTACATGCACCGTGGATTCAACAATCATTCTTTAATGAGTTGTGAACATGTGTATTAACGAAATTTAATCGACCTTACAGTGCTTATTTTTACATAGAAATTTTAATCTTATTTAGTAGTATTCTCCTAATGTCAGTCTGAAAAATCATGCAGTTTCCACAGAAAAATCCTCTTGGAGAGTGTTTTACCCAATAGACATGCAATTTACATACAACCCGTCATCGTGAAATTCCGTGTTCTGAACTCGCTACATGCATCACGGATTCGACAAATATTCACTACAGATTAGTTAGCATGCGGATTACCGAACTTTCATCCACCATAAAAGGCAGATGTACACCGAGAATCAAGTAAACTGGGTTCGCAGGTTTTTCCTAAAGCCAGTTTCGAAAATCAGGCAGATTTCTCAGGAAAAATCTCTTGGAGTGAATTCTAGCCAAGGGAAATGTAATTTACATAAATTCCCTGGCCTTGAATTTCCGTGTTCTGAATATGTTACATGCATAAAGGATTCGACAAATATTCACTACAAATTTGTTAGCATGTGGATTACCGAACTTTCATCACAAAACATTAAATATTGATTCTTAGAAGAATTTTCTCAGATTTTGGAGCGTTTTCTAAACGCCAGTTTCAAAAATGACGAAGTTTTCACAGAAAAACACTCTCGGAGCGAGTTCTACCCAACAAAGAAGTCATTTACATTGTTTCAATCACCATGAAATTCCACGTTCTGAACACGGTACATGCACCACGGATTAGAAAAAGATTCTTTAATATGTTGTGAAAATTTGGATTACCGAACTTTCTTGCAACATAAAGGCACATTTAAACCTGCAAATATTTACTCCCTTTTTTCAGCTTTTTCCAAAATTCAGATTCGATAATCATGCAATTTTCGCAGAAAAATCCTCTTCTAGCTCGTTCTACTCAATAAAATTGTAATTTACATAGTTTCATTACCGTGAAATTTCATTTTCCAAAAGCGCTACATGAATCACGGTTTAAAAAATAATTACTACACTGTTATTAACATGTGGATTACCAGACTTTCATTCACCATTCAAGGCATAATGACACTTAGAAGCATTTTCTCAGATTTCACAGGGTTCTCCTAATGGCAGTTTTCAAAATGAGGCACATTTCGCAGAAATATTCTCTTCAAGCGAGTTCTACCCAATAGACATGTAACTTACATTGTTTCCTTCACTATGACATTCCGTATTCCAAACACCTTACATGCATCACGAGTTCGACAAATATTCTTTAATGAGTGTGAGCATGTGGAATACCGAACTTTCATCCACCATAAAAGGCTTATTTACACCTAGAAGTAGTTATTCTGATTTCGCAGGTTTTTCCTAACATCCAGGTTCAAAAATCATGAAATTTTCACAGAAACATTCAATTCAAGCGAGTTCTATCCAGCAGAAATGTTATTTTCAGAGCTCCACTCACCGAGACATTCCGTGTTCTGAAAACGTTACATTCATCACGGCTTCGACAAACATTATTTAATGACCGTGAGCATGTGGATTACCGATTTTTCAACCACAATACAAGGCATATTTACACTTAGAAACATTTACTTACATTTCGCAGGTTTTCATAACGTCAGTTGCGAAAATCAGGCAGTTTTCGCAGAAAAATTCTCTTGGTGCATGTTCTATCCAATAGACATCTCATTTTCATAGATACCTTCACCGAAACATTCCGTGTTCTGAAAACGGTACATGCTCCACGGATTCAACTAATATTCCCTGGTGAATTCGTAGCATGTGAATTACACATCTTTAATAACCCATTGAAGACATATTGTCACCTTAAAGCATTTACTCAGATTTTGCAGCATTTTCATAACAACAGTTTCCAAACTGAGGCAGATTTTTCAGTAAAATGCTCCTGGAGCGTATTCTAACCAATAGATATGTAATTTACATAGTTTGCCTCACCTTGAGAGTCCATGTTCCGTACGCACTACACACATCACGGATTTGACAAACATTCTTAATGAGTTGTGTACATGTGTATTACAAGAGTTTCATCCACCATACAAGGCATATTGACACCTAGAAACATTTACTTTGAGTTCACAGATATTTCCTAATAGCAGTTTCGAAAATCAGGCAGTTTTCAAAGGAAAAAACTGTTGGAGCGTGTTCTACCCAATAGATATTTTACATAGATGCTCCCACTGTGAAATTACGTGTTTCGAACATGCTACATGCAGAAAAGATACGACAGAAATACACTACAGAGTTGTTTGCATGTAGTAAAGGACTTTCTCACTATCGAAGGCATATAGATGCTTAGAAGCATTTTCTGTGATTTCACAGAGCTTTCCAAACGCCAGTTTCGAAAATGAGTCAGATTTCACGGGAAAAAACTCTTGGAGCTTGTTCTAACCAATAGACATGTAATTTACATGGATTCGCTCACCGTCAAATTCCGTGTTCCGAACACGTTACATGCATCTCGGATGCGACAAATATTCACTACAAAGTTGTTAGCAAGTGGATTAAAGCACTTTCATCCACCATACAAGGCTCACTGACACTTTGAAGAATTTTCTCAGATTTCACACGTTAGTTTGAATGCCAGTTTTGAAAATGAGAAAGATTTGGCCGAAATATGCTCTTGGAGCCAGTTTTACCCAAAAGATAGGTAATTTCCCTACTTTCAATCACCATGACATTCCGTGTTCTGAACATGTTATATGCACCCCAGTTTCAACAAACATTCTTTAATGAGTTGTGGACATGTGTATTAACGAACTTTAATCCACCTTACAGTGCATATTTATACATAGATATTTTATTCTGTTTTAGTAGTATCCTCCTAATGTCAGTCTCTAAAATCATGCAGTTTCCACAGAAAAATCTTTTTGGAGCGAGTTCTACCCAATAGACATGCAATTTACATAGAACCCATCATCGTGAAATTCCGTGTTCCGAAAAAGCTACATGCATCACGGATTCGACAAATATTCACTACAGATTTGTTAGCATAAGGATTACCGAACTTTCATCCACCATAAAAGCCATGTTGACACTTTGAAGCATTTTCTCACATTTCGAAAGTTTTTCCTAATGCCAGTTTTGAAAAGGAGGCAGATTTGGCAGAAAAATTCTCGTGGTGCGAGTACTTCCCATTAGAAATGTAATTTACATAGTTTCCCTCACAGTGACATTCCATTTTCCGAACACGCTACATGCATCAAGGTTTCAACAAACTTTCTCGAATGAGTTGTGAACATGAAGATTACAGAACTTTCATCCACCATACATGGCATATTAACAACTAGAAACTTTAACTCTGAATTTGCAGCTTTTTCCTAATGCCAGTTTGGAAAATCAGGCCGTTTTCTCAGGGAAAATCTTTTGGAGCGAATTCTAACCAATAGGTGTGTAATTTACATAGATTCCATTGCCGGGATTTTCCGTGATACGATCCCACTGCATGCATAACGCTTTCTAAAAATATTCACCACAGATTTGTTTGCATGTGGTTTTACGATCTCGCATCACAATACAAGGCATATTGACACTTTGAAGCATTTTCTCTGCTTTTGCAGAGATTTTCAAACGCCAGGTTCAAAAATGAAGCAGATTTCTCAGAAAAAACTCTTAGAGCATATTCTACCCAAGAGACATGTATTTTACATAGATTCGCTCACCGTGATATTCTGTGTTCCGAACACACTTCACGTATCTCGGATTCGACAAATATTCACTACAGATTAGTTAGCATGCGGATTACCGAACTTTCATCCACCATAAAAGGCAGATGTACACCGAGAATCAAGTAAACTGGGTTCGCAGGTTTTTCCTAACGCCAGTTTCGAAAATCAGGCCGATTTCTCAGGAAAAATCTCTTGGAGTGAATTCTAGCCAAGGGAAATGTAATTTACATAAATTCCCTGGCCTTGAATTTCCGTGTTCTGAATTTGTTACATGCATAAAGGATTCGACAAATATTCACTACAAATTTGTTAGCATGTGGATTACCGAACTTTCATCACAAAACATTAAATATTGATTCTTAGAAGAATTTTCTCAGATTTTGGAGCGTTTTCTAAACGCCAGTTTCAAAAATGACGAAGTTTTCACAGAAAAACACTCTCGGAGCGAGTTCTACCCAACAAAGAAGTCATTTACATTGTTTCAATCACCATGAAGTTCCACGTTCTGAACACGGTACATGCACCACGGATTAGAAAAAGATTATTTAACATGTTGTGAAAATTTGGATTACTGAACTTTCTTGCAACATAAAGGCACATTTAAACCTGCAAATATTTACTCCCTTTTTGCAGCTTTTTCCAATCTTCAGATTCGATAAGCAAGCAATTTTCGCAGAAAAATTCTCATCTAGCTCGTTCTACTCAATAGAATTGTAATTTACATAGTTACATTACCGTGAAATTTCATTTTCCAAAAGCGCTACATGAATCAAGGTTTAAAAAATAATTACTAAACTGTTATTAACATGTGGATTACCAGACTTTCATTCACCATTCAAGGGATAATGACACTTAGAAGCATTTTCTCAGATTTCACAGGGTTCTCCTAATGGCAGTTTTCAAAATGAGGCACATTTCGCAGAAATATTCTCTTCAAGCGAGTTCTACCCAATAGACATGTAACTTACATTGTTTCCTTCACTATGACATTCCGTATTCCAAACACCTTACATGCATCACGAGTTCGACAAATATTCTTTAATGAGTGTGAGCATGTGGAATACCGAACTTTCATCCACCCTAAAAGGCTTATTAACACCTAGAAGTAGTTATTCTGATTTCGCAGGTTTTTCCTAACATCCAGGTTCAAAAATCATGAAATATTCACAGAAACATTCAATTCAAGCGAGTTCTATCCAGCAGAAATGTTATTTTCAGAGCTCCACTCACCGAGACATTCCGTGTTCTGAAAACGTTACATTCATCACGGCTTCGACAAACATTATTTAATGACCGTGAGCATGTGGATTACCGATTTTTCAACCACAATACAAGGCATATTTACACTTAGAAACATTTACTTACATTTCGCAGGTTTTCATAACGTCAGTTGCGAAAATCAGGCAGTTTTCGCAGAAAAATTCTCTTGGTGCATGTTCTATCCAATAGACATCTCATTTTCGTAGATACCTTCACCGAAACATTCCGTGTTCTGAAAACGGTACATGCTCCACGGATTCAACTAATATTCCCTGGTGAATTCGTAGCATGTGAATTACACATCTTTAATAACCCATTGAAGACATATTGTCACCTTAAAGCATTTACTCAGATTTTGCAGCATTTTCATAACAACAGTTTCCAAACTGAGGCAGATTTTTCAGTAAAATGCTCCTGGAGCGTATTCTAACCAATAGATATGTAATTTACATAGTTTGCCTCACCTTGAGAGTCCATGTTCCGTACGCACTACACACATCACGGATTTGACAAACATTCTTAATGAGTTGTGTACATGTGTATTACAAGAGTTTCATCCACCATACAAGGCATATTGACACCTAGAAACATTTACTTTGAGTTCACAGATATTTCCTAATAGCAGTTTCGAAAATCAGGCAGTTTTCAAAGGAAAAAACTGTTGGAGCGTGTTCTACCCAATAGATATTTTACATAGATGCTCCCACTGTGAAATTACGTGTTTCGAACATGCTACATGCAGAAAAGATACGACAGAAATACACTACAGAGTTGTTTGCATGTAGTAAAGGACTTTCTCACTATCGAAGGCATATAGATGCTTAGAAGCATTTTCTGTGATTTCACAGAGCTTTCCAAACGCCAGTTTCGAAAATGAGTCAGATTTCACGGGAAAAAACTCTTGGAGCTTGTTCTAACCAATAGACATGTAATTTACATGGATTCGCTCACCGTCAAATTCCGTGTTCCGAACACGTTACATGCATCTCGGATGCGACAAATATTCACTACAAAGTTGTTAGCAAGTGGATTAAAGCACTTTCATCCACCATACAAGGCTCACTGACACTTTGAAGAATTTTCTCAGATTTCACACGTTAGTTTGAATGCCAGTTTTGAAAATGAGAAAGATTTGGCCGAAATATGCTCTTGGAGCCAGTTTTACCCAAAAGATAGGTAATTTCCCTACTTTCAATCACCATGACATTCCGTGTTCTGAACATGTTATATGCACCCCAGTTTCAACAAACATTCTTTAATGAGTTGTGGACATGTGTATTAACGAACTTTAATCCACCTTACAGTGCATATTTATACATAGATATTTTATTCTGTTTTAGTAGTATCCTCCTAATGTCAGTCTCTAAAATCATGCAGTTTCCACAGAAAAATCTTTTTGGAGCGAGTTCTACCCAATAGACATGCAATTTACATAGAACCCATCATCGTGAAATTCCGTGTTCCGAAAAAGCTACATGCATCACGGATTCGACAAATATTCACTACAGATTTGTTAGCATAAGGATTACCGAACTTTCATCCACCATAAAAGCCATGTTGACACTTTGAAGCATTTTCTCACATTTCGAAAGTTTTTCCTAATGCCAGTTTTGAAAAGGAGGCAGATTTGGCAGAAAAATTCTCGTGGTGCGAGTACTTCCCATTAGAAATGTAATTTACATAGTTTCCCTCACAGTGACATTCCATTTTCCGAACACGCTACATGCATCAAGGTTTCAACAAACTTTCTCGAATGAGTTGTGAACATGAAGATTACAGAACTTTCATCCACCATACATGGCATATTAACAACTAGAAACTTTAACTCTGAATTTGCAGCTTTTTCCTAATGCCAGTTTGGAAAATCAGGCCGTTTTCTCAGGGAAAATCTTTTGGAGCGAATTCTAACCAATAGGTGTGTAATTTACATAGATTCCATTGCCGGGATTTTCCGTGATACGATCCCACTGCATGCATAACGCTTTCTAAAAATATTCACCACAGATTTGTTTGCATGTGGTTTTACGATCTCGCATCACAATACAAGGCATATTGACACTTTGAAGCATTTTCTCTGCTTTTGCAGAGATTTTCAAACGCCAGGTTCAAAAATGAAGCAGATTTCTCAGAAAAAACTCTTAGAGCATATTCTACCCAAGAGACATGTATTTTACATAGATTCGCTCACCGTGATATTCTGTGTTCCGAACACACTTCACGTATCTCGGATTCGACAAATATTCACTACAGATTAGTTAGCATGCGGATTACCGAACTTTCATCCACCATAAAAGGCAGATGTACACCGAGAATCAAGTAAACTGGGTTCGCAGGTTTTTCCTAACGCCAGTTTCGAAAATCAGGCCGATTTCTCAGGAAAAATCTCTTGGAGTGAATTCTAGCCAAGGGAAATGTAATTTACATAAATTCCCTGGCCTTGAATTTCCGTGTTCTGAATTTGTTACATGCATAAAGGATTCGACAAATATTCACTACAAATTTGTTAGCATGTGGATTACCGAACTTTCATCACAAAACATTAAATATTGATTCTTAGAAGAATTTTCTCAGATTTTGGAGCGTTTTCTAAACGCCAGTTTCAAAAATGACGAAGTTTTCACAGAAAAACACTCTCGGAGCGAGTTCTACCCAACAAAGAAGTCATTTACATTGTTTCAATCACCATGAAGTTCCACGTTCTGAACACGGTACATGCACCACGGATTAGAAAAAGATTATTTAACATGTTGTGAAAATTTGGATTACCGAACTTTCTTGCAACATAAAGGCACATTTAAACCTGCAAATATTTACTCCCTTTTTGCAGCTTTTTCCAATCTTCAGATTCGATAAGCAAGCAATTTTCGCAGAAAAATTCTCATCTAGCTCGTTCTACTCAATAGAATTGTAATTTACATAGTTACATTACCGTGAAATTTCATTTTCCAAAAGCGCTACATGAATCAAGGTTTAAAAAATAATTACTAAACTGTTATTAACATGTGGATTACCAGACTTTCATTCACCATTCAAGGCATAATGACACTTAGAAGCATTTTCTCAGATTTCACAGGGTTCTCCTAATGGCAGTTTTCAAAATGAGGCACATTTCGCAGAAATATTCTCTTCAAGCGAGTTCTACCCAATAGACATGTAACTTACATTGTTTCCTTCACTATGACATTCCGTATTCCAAACACCTTACATGCATCACGAGTTCGACAAATATTCTTTAATGAGTGTGAGCATGTGGAATACCGAACTTTCATCCACCCTAAAAGGCTTATTTACACCTAGAAGTAGTTATTCTGATTTCGCAGGTTTTTCCTAACTTCCAGGTTCAAAAATCATGAAATTTTCACAGAAACATTCAATTCAAGCGAGTTCTATCCAGCAGAAATGTTATTTTCAGAGCTCCACTCACCGAGACATTCCGTGTTCTGAAAACGTTACATTCATCACGGCTTCGACAAACATTATTTAATGACCGTGAGCATGTGGATTACCGATTTTTCAACCACAATACAAGGCATATTTACACCTAGAAACATTTACTTACATTTCGCAGGTCTTCATAACGTCAGTTGCGAAAATCAGGCAGTTTTCGCAGAAAAATTCTCTTGGTGCATGTTCTATCCAATAGACATCTCATTTTCATAGATACCTTCACCGAAACATTCCGTGTTCTGAAAACGGTACATGCTCCACGGATTCAACTAATATTCCCTGGTGAATTCGTAGCATGTGAATTACACATCTTTAATAACCCATTGAAGACATATTGTCACCTTAAAGCATTTACTCAGATTTTGCAGCATTTTCATAACAACAGTTTCCAAACTGAGGCAGATTTTTCAGTAAAATGCTCCTGGAGCGTATTCTAACCAATAGATATGTAATTTACATAGTTTGCCTCTCCTTGAGATTCCATGTTCCGTACGCGCTACACACATCACGGATTTGACAAACATTCTTAATGAGTTGTGTACATGTGTATTACAAGAGTTTCATCCACCATACAAGGCATATTGACACCTAGAAACATTTACTTTGAGTTCACAGATATTTCCTAATAGCAGTTTCGAAAATCAGGCAGTTTTCAAAGGAAAAAACTGTTGGAGCGTGTTCTACCCAATAGATATTTTACATAGATGCTCCCACTGTGAAATTATGTGTTTCGAACAAGCTACATGCAGAAAAGATACGACAAAAATACACTACAGAGTTGTTTGCATGTAGTAAAGGACTTTCTCACTATCGAAGGCATATAGATGCTTAGAAGCATTTTCTGTGATTTCACAGAGCTTTCCAAACGCCAGTTTCGAAAATGAGTCAGATTTCACGGGAAAAAACTCTTGGAGCTTGTTCTAACCAATAGACATGTAATTTACATGGATTCGCTCACCGTCAAATTCCGTGTTCCGAACACGCTACATGCACCTCGGATGCGACAAATATTCACTACAGAGTTGTTAGCAAGTGGATTACAGCACTTTCATCCACCATACAATGCTTACTGACACTTTGAAGTATTTTCTCAGATTTCACACATTAGTTTGAACGCCAGTTTTGAAAATGAGGCAGATTGGGCAGAAAAATGCTCTTGGAGCCAGTTATACCCAAAAGATAGGTAATTTCCCTACTTTCATTCACCGTGACATTCCGTGTTCTGAACATGTTACATGCACCATGGATTCAACAAACATTCTTTAATGAGTTGTGGACACGTGTAATAACGAACTTTAATCCACCTTACAGTGCATATTTCTACATAGAAATTTTATTGTGATTTAGTAGTGTTCTCCTAATGTCAGTCTCTAAAATCATGCAGTTTCCACAGAAAAATCCTCTTGGAGCGAGTTCTACCCAATAGACATGCAATTTACATAGAACCCGTCATCATGAAATTCCGTGTTCCGAAAAAGCTACATGCATCACGGATTCGACAAATATTCACTACAGAGTTGTTAGCATAAGGATTACCGAACTTTCATCCACCATAAAAGCCATGTTGAGAATTTGAAGCATTTTCTCAATTTCGAAAGTTTTTCCTAATGCCAGTTTAGAAGAGGAGGCAGATTTGGCAGAAAAATTCTCGAAGAGTCAGTACTTCCCTATAGAAATGTAATTTACATAGTTTCCCTCACAGTGACATTCCATTTTCCGAACACGCTACATGCATCAAATTTTCAACAAAATTTCTCGAATGAGTTGTGAACATGTAGATTACAGAACTTTCAACCACCATACATGGCATATTTACAACAAGAAATATTAAGTCTGAATTTGCAGCTTTTTCCTAATGCCAGTTTGAAAAATCAGGCCGTTTTCTCAGGGAAAAACTTTTGGAGCGAATTCTAACCAATAGGTGTGTAATTTACATAGATTCCATCGCCCGGATTTTCCGTGATACGATCACACTGCATGCATAACGCTTTCTAAAAATATTCACCACAGATTTGTTTGCATGTGGTTTTACGATCTTGCATCACAATACAAGGCATATTGACACTTTGAAGCATTTTCTCTGCTTTTGCAGAGATTTTCAAACGCCAGGTTCTAAAATGAGGCAGATTTCTCAGAAAATACTCTTAGAGCAAAATCTACCCTAGAGACATATATTTTACATAGATTCGCTCACCGTGATATTCTGTGCCCTGAACACATTTCCCGTATCTCGGATTCGACAAATATTCTCTACAGAGTAGTTAGCATGTGTATTACCGAAATTTCATGCACCATAAAAGGCAGATGTACACCGAGAATCTAGAAAACTGGGATCGCAGGATTTTCCTAACGCCAGTTTCGAAAATCAGGCCGATTTCTCAAGAAAACCTCTTGGAGTGATTTCTAAGCAAGGGAAATGTAATTTACATAAATTCCCTGGCCGTGAAATTCCGTGTTCTGAACATGTTACATGCATAAAAGATTCGAGATATATTCACTGCAAATTTGTTAGCATGTGGATTACCGAACTTTCATCTCAATACATTGAATATTGATTCTTTGAACTATTTTCTCAGATTTTGCAGCGTTTTCTAAAAGCCAGTTTCAAAAAAGACGAAGGTTTAGCAGAAAAACACTCTCGGAGCGAGTTCTACCCAACAGAGAATTCATTTACATTGTTTCAATCACCGTGAAATTCCACGTTCTGAACACGCTACATGAATCACGGATTAGAAAAAGATTCTTTAATAAGTTGTGAAAATGTGGATTACCGAACTTTCTTGCAACATAAAGGCATATTTACACCTGCAAATATTTACTCCCTTTTTTCAGCTTTTTCCAAACTTCAGATTCGATAATCATGCAATTTTGGCAAAAAATTTCTCTTCTAGCTCGTTCTACTCAATAGAATTGTAATTTACATAGTTTCATTACCGTGAAATTACATTTTCCAAAAGTGCTACATGAATCACGGTTTAGAAAACAATTATTACACTGTTATTAACATGTGGATGACCGGACTTTCATTCACCATTCAAGGCATATAGACACTTAGAAGCACTTTCTCAGATTTAACAGGGTTCTCCTAATGGCAGATTTCAAAATGAGTCACATTTCACAGAAAAATTCTCTTCAAGCGAGTTCTACCCAATAGACATGTAATTACATTTTTTCCCTCACTATGTCATTCCGTATTCCGAACACGTTACATGCATGACGATTTCGACAAAGAATCTTTAATGAGTTTCAGCATGTGCATTACCGAACTTTCATCCACCATACAAGGAATATTTACACCTAGATGTAGTTATTATTATTTCGCAGGTTTTTCCTAACATTCAGTTTCGAAAATCATGAAATTTTCACAGAAGCATTCAATTCAAGCGAGTTCTATCCAGTAGAATTGTTATTTTCAGAGCTTCACTCACCGAGACTTTCCGTGTTCCGAAAATGTTACATTCATCACGGCTTCGACATACAGTATTTAATGACCGTGAGCATGTGTATTGCCGATTTTTCAACCACAATAAAAGGCATATTTACACCTAGAAACATTAACTTACATTTCGCAGGTTTTCCCAATGTCAGTTATTAAAATCAGGCAGTTTTCGCAGAAAAATTCTCTTGGTGCCTGTTCTATCCAATAGACATCTCATTTTCACAGATACTTTCCCCGTAAAATTCCGTGTTTTGAAAATGGTACATGCACCACGGATTCAACAAACATTCACTGCTGAGTTCTTAGCATGTGAATTACACATCTTTAATAACTCATTGAAGACATATTGTCACCTTAAAGCATTTACTCAGATTTTGCAGCGTTTTCATAACAACAGTTTCCAAACTGAGGCAGATTTTTCAGTAAAAAGCTCCTGGAGCTTGTCCTAACCAATAGATATGTCATTTACATAGTTTGCCTCACCGTGACAGTCCATGTTCCGAACGCACTACACACATCACGGATTTGACAAACATTCTTAATGAGTTGTGTACATGTGTATTACAAGACTTTCATCCGCCATACAAGGCATATTGACACCTAGAAACATTAACGCTGATTTCGAAGATATTTCCTTATAGCAGTTTCGAAAATCAGGCAGTTTTCAAAGGAAAAATCTGTTGGAGCGTGTTCTACCCAATAGATATGTAAATTAAATAGATTCTCCCGCTGTGAAATTACGTGTTTCGAACATGCTACATGCTGAAAAGTTACGACAAAAATACACTACAGAGTTGTTTGCATGTGGATTACAGGAATTTCTCACTATAGAAGGCATATCGATGTTTAGAAGCATTTTCTGTGATTTCACAGAGTTTTCCAAATGCCAGTTTCGAAAATGAGGCAGATTTCATGGCAAAAACCTCTTGGAGCGGGTTCTAACCAATAGACATGTAATTTACATGGATTTGCTCACCGTCAAATTCTGTGTTCCGAACACGCTACATGAATCTCGGATGCGACAAATATTCACTACAGAGTTGTTAGCAAGTGGATTACAGCACTTTCATCCACCATACAAGGCTTACTGACACTTTGAAAAATTTTCTCAGATTTCACACGTTACTTTGAATGCCAGTTTTGAAAATGAGGCAGATTTGGCAGAAAAATTTTCTTGGATCCAGTTATACCCAAAAAATAGGTAATTTCCCTACTTTCAGTCACCGTGATATTCCGTGTTCTGAACACGTTACATGCATCACGGTTTCGACAAATATTCACTACAGAGTTGTAAGCATAAGGATTACCGAACTTTCATCCACCATAAAAGCCATGTTGACAATTTGAAACATTTTCTTACATTTTGAAAGTTTTTCCTAATGCCAGTTTTGAAAAGGAGGCAGATTTGGCAGAAAATTGTTCTAGGAGCCAGTTCTACCCAAAAGATATGTAATTTACGTAGTTTCACTAACCGTGACATTCCGTGTTCTGAACACGTTACATGAACCACGGATTCAACAAACATTCTTTAATGAGTTGTGAACATGTGTATTAACGAACTTTAATCGACCTTACAGTGCTTATTTATACATAGAAATTTTAATCTGATTTAGTAGTATTCTCCTAATGTCAGTCTGTAAATTCATGCGGTTTTCACAGAAAAATCCTCTTGGAGAATGTTCTACCCAATAGACTTGCAATTTACATATAACCCGTCATCGTGAAATTCCGTGTTCCGATAAAGCTACATGCATCACGGATTCGACATATATTAACTACACAATTTTTAGCATAAGGATTAACGAACTTTCATTCACCATAAAATCCATGTTGACAATTTGAAACATTTTATTACATTTCGAAAGATTTTCCTAATGCCAGTTTTGAAAAGGAGGCAGATTTGACAGAAAAATACTCGTGGAGCGAGTACTTCCCAATAGAAAAGTAATTTATATAGTTTCCCTCACAGTGACATTCCATTTTCCGAACACGCTACATGCAACAATGTTTCAACAAACTTTCTCGAATGAGTTGAGAACATGTACATTACAGAACTTTCATCCACCATACATGGCATATTTACAACTAGAAACATTAAATCTGAATTTGCAGGATTTTCCTAATGCCAGTTTGAAAATCAGGCCGTTTTCTCAGGGAAAAACTGTTGGAACCAATTCTAACCAATAGGTGTGTAATTTACATAGATTCCATCGCCGGGATTTTCCGTGATACGACCCAACTGCATGCATAACGCTTTCTAAAAATATTCACCACAGATTTGTTTGCATGTGGTTTTACGATCTTTCATCACAATACAAGGAATATTGACACTTTGAAGCATTTTCTCTGATTTTGCAGAGATTTTCAAACGCCAGGTTCTAAAATGAGGCAGATTTCTCAGAAAAAACTCTTAGAGCATATTCTACCCAAGAGACATGTATTTTACATATATACGCTCACCGTCATATTCTGTGTCCCGAACACAATTCACGAATCTCAGATTCGACAAATATTCACTACAGAGTAGTTAGCATCCGGATTACCGAACTTTCATCCACCATAATAGGCAGATGTACACCGAGAATCTAGAAATCTGGGATTGCAGGTTTTTCCTAACGCCAGTTTTGAAAATCAGGCCGATTTCTCAGGAAAAATCAGTTGGAGTGATTTCTAAACAAGGGAAATGTAATTTACATAATTTCCCTGGCCGTGAAATTCCGTGTTCCGAACATGTAACATGCATATAGGATTCGACAAATATTCACTACAAATTTGTTAGCATGTGGATTACCGAACTTTCATCACAATACATTGAATATTGATTCTTAGAAGTATTTTCTCAGATTTTGCAGCGTTTTCTAAACGCCAGGTTCAAAAATGACGAAGTTTTCGCAGAAAAACTCTCTCGGAGAGAGTTCTACCCAATAGAGTAGTCATTGACATTGTTTCAATCACCGTGAAAATCCACGTTCTGAACACGCTACATGCATCACGGATTAGAAAATATTCTTTAATAACTTGTGATAATGTGGATTACCGAACTTTCTTGCAACATAAAGGCATATTTACACCTGCAAATATTTACTCCCTTTTTTCAGCTTTTTCCAAACTTCAGATTCAATAATCATGCAATTTTGGCAGAAAAATTCTCTTCTAGCTCGTTCTACTCAATAGAATTGTAATTTACATAGTTTCATTACCGTGAAATTCCATTTTCCAAAAGTGCTACATGAATCACGGTTTCCAAAACAATTATTACACTGTTATTAACATGTGGATGACCGGACTTTCATTCACCATTCAAGGCATATTGACACTTAGAAGCATTTTCTCAGATTTAACAGGGTTCTCCTAATGGCAGTTTTCAAACTGAGGCACATTTCACACAAAAATTCTCTTCAAGCGAGTTCTACCCAATACACATGTAATTACATTTTTCCTTCACTATGACATTCCGTATTCCAAACACCTTACATGCATCACGAGTTCGACAAACAATCTTTAATGAGTTTGAGCATGTGGATTACCGAACTTTCATCCACTATACAAGGCATATTTACACCTAGAAGTATTTATTCTGATTTCGCAGGTTTTTCCTAACATCCAGTTTCGAAAATCATAAAATTTTCACAGAAGCATTCAATTCAAGCGAGTTCTATCAAGTAGAATTGTTATTTTCAGAGCTTCACTCACCGAGACATTCCGTGTTCCGAAAATGTTACATTCATCACGGCTTCGACATACATTATTTAATGACCGTGAGCATGTGGATTACCGATTTTTCAACCACAATACAAGGCATATTTACACCTAGAAACATTTACTTACATTTCGCAGGTTTTCCTAATGTCAGTTACGAAAATCAGGCAGTTTTCGCAGAAAAATTCTCTTGCTGCATGTTCTATCCAATAGACATCTCATTTTCATAGATAACTTCACTGAAACATTCCGTGTTCCGAAAACGGTACATGCACCACGGATTCAACAAATATACCCTGCTGAATTTTTAGCATGTGAATTACACATCTTTAATAACCCATTGAAGACATATTGTCACCTTAAAGCATTTACTCAGATTTGGAGCGTTTTAATATCAACAGTTTCCAAACTGAGGCAGATTTTTCAGTAAAATGCTCCTGGAGCGTGTTCTAACCAATAGATATATAATTTACATTGTTTGCCTCATCGTGACAGTCCATGTTCCGAACGCGCTACACACATCACGGATTTGACAAACATTCTTAATCAGTTGTGTACATGTGTAGTACAAAACTTTCATCCACCATACAAGGCATATTGACACCTAGAAACATTAACGCTGATTTCGCAGATATTTCCTTATAGCAGTTTCGAAAATCAGGCAGTTTTCAAAGGAAAAAACTGTTGGAGCGTGTTCTACCCAATAGATATGTAAATTAAATAGATTCTCCCGCTGTGAAATTACGTGTTTCGAACATACTACATGCAGAAAGATACGACAAATATACACTACAGAGTTGTTTGCATGTGGATTACAGGACTTTCTCACTATAGAAGGCATATAGATGCTTAGAAGCATTTACTGTGATTTCACAGAGTTTTCCAAATGCCAGTTTCGAAAATGAGGCAGATTTCATGGCAAAAACCTCTTGGAGCGGGTTCTAACCAATAGACATGTAATTTACATGGATTAGCTCACCGTCAAATTCCGTGTTCCGAACACGCTACATGCATCTCGGATGCGACAAATATTCACTACAGAGTTGTTAGCAAGTTGATTACAGCACTTTCATTCACCATACAAGGCTTACTGACACTTTGAAGAATTTTCTCAGATTTCACAGGTTAGTTTGAACGCCAGTTTTGAAAATGAGGCAGATTGGGCAGAAAAATTTTCTAAGAACCAGTTATAACCAAAAGATAGGTAATTTCCCTACTTTCAATCACTGTGATATTCCGTGTTCTGAACACGCTACATGCATCACGGATTCGACAAATATTCACTACAGAGTTGTTAGCATAAGGATTACCGAACTTTCATCCACCATAAAAGCCATGTTGACAATTTGAAACATTTTCTTACATTTTGAAAGTTTTTCCTAATGCCAGTTTTGAAAAGGAGGCAGATTTGGCAGAAAATTGCTCTAGGAGCCAGTTCTACCCAAAAGATATGTAATTTACCTAGTTTCACTAACCGTGACTTTCCGTGTTCTGAACACGTTACATGCACCGCGGATTCAACAATCATTCTTTAATGAGTTGTGAACATGTGTATTAACGAAATTTAATCGACCTTACAGTGCTTATTTTTACATAGAAATTTTAATCTGATTTAGTAGTATTCTCCTAATGTCAGTCTCTAAAATCATGCAGTTTCCACAGAAAAATCCTCTTGGAGAGTGTTTTACCCAATAGACATGCAATTTACATACAACCCGTCATCGTGAAATTCCGTGTTCCGAAAAAGCTACATGCATCACGGATTCGACAAATATTCACTACAGAGTTGTTAGCATAAGTATTACCGAACTTTTATCCACCATAAAAGCCATGTTGACAATTTGAAACATTTTCTTACATTTTGAAAGATTTTCCTAATGCCAGTTTTGAAAAGGAGACAGATTTGACAGAAAAATACTCGTGGAGCGACTACTTCCCAATAGAAAAGTAATTTACATAGTTTCCCTCACAGTGACATTCCATTTTCCGAACACGCTACATACAACAAGGTTTCAACAAACTTTCTCGAATGAGTTGTGAACATGTAGATTACAGAACTTTCATCCACCATACATGGCATATTTACAACTAGAAACATTAACTCTGAATTTGCAGCTTTTTCCTAATGCCAGTTTCGAAAATCAGGCCGTTTTCTCAGGGAAAAATTTTTGGAGCGAATTCTAACTAATAGGTGTGTAATTTACATAGATTCCATCGCCAGGATTTTCCGTGATACGATCACACTGCATGCATAACGCCTTCTAAAAATATTCACCACAGATTTGTTTGCATGTGTTTTTATGATCTAGCATCACAATACAAGGCATATTGACACTTTGAAGCATTTTCTCTGATTTTGCAGAGATTTTCAAACGCCAGGTTCAAAAATGAAGCAGATTTCTCAGAAAAAACTCTTAGAGCAAATTCTACCCAAGAGACATGTATTTTACATAGATTCGCTCACCGTGATATTCTGTGTTCCGAACACATTTCACGTATCTCGGATTCGACAAATATTCACTACAGAGTAGTTAGCATGCGGATTACTGAACTTTCATCCACCATAAAAGGCAGATGTACACCGAGAATCTAGAAATCTGGGTTCGCAGATTTTTCCTAACGCCAGTTTCGAAAATCAGGCAGATTTCTCAGAAAAAATCTCTTGGAGTGATTTCTAACCAAGGGAAATATAATTTACATAAATTTCCTGGCCGTGAAATTCCGTGTTCCGAACATGATACATGCATAAAGGATTCGACAAATATTCACTACAAATTTGTTAGCATCTTGATTACCGGACTTTCATCTCAATACATTGAATATTGATTCTTAGAAGTATTTTCTCAGATTTTGCAGCGTTTTCTAAACGCCAGAAATGACGAAGTTTTCGCAGAAAAACTCTCTCGGAGCGAGTTCTAACCAATAGAGTAGTCATTTACATTGTTTCAATCACCGTGAAATTCCACGTTCTGAACACGCTACATGCATCACGGATTAGAAAAACATTCTTTAATATGTTGTGAAAATGTGGATTACCGAACTTTCTTGCAAAATAAAGGCACATTTACAGCTGCAAATATTAACTCCCTTTTTGCAGCTTTTTCCAAAATTCAGATTCGATAATCATGCAATTTTCACAGAAAAATTCTCTTCTAGCTCGTTCTACTCAATAGAATTGTAATTTCCATAGTTTCATTACCGTGAAATTCCATTTATTAAAGGCACTACATGAATCACGGTTTAAAAAATAATTACTACACTGTTATTAACATGTGGATTACCGGACTTTCATTCAACATTCAAGGCATATTGACACTTAGAAGCATTTTCTCAGATTTCACACGTTTAATTTGAACGCCAGTTTTGAAAATGAGGTAGATTTGGCAGAAAAATGCTCTTGGAGCCTGTTCTACCCAAAAGATATGTAATTTACCTATTTTCACTCACCGTGACATTCTGTGTTTGAACACGTTATATGCACCACGGATTCAACAAACATTCTTTAATGAGTTGTGAACATGTGTATTAACGAACTTTAATCCACCTTACAGTGCATATTTATACATAGAAATTTTATTCAGATTTAGTAGTATTCTCCTAATGTGAGTCTCTAAAATCATGCAGTTTCCACAGAAATATCCTCTTGGAACGAGTTCTACCCAATAGACATGCAATTTACATAGAACACATCATCATGAAATTCCGTGTTCTGAACACGCTACATGCATCACGGATTCGACAAATATTCACTACAGAGTTGTTAGCATAAGTATTACCGAACTTTCATCCACCATACAAGGTATATTTACACCTAGAAGTAGTTATTCTGATTTCGCAGGTTTTTCCTAACATCCAGGTTCAAAAATCATGATATTTTCACAGAAACATTCAATTCAAGCGAGTTCTATCCAGCAGAATTTTTATTTTCAGAGCTTCACTCACCGAGACATTCCGTGTTCTGAAAACGTTACATTCATCACGGCTTTGACAAAAATTATTTAATAACTGTGAGCATGTGGATTACCGATTTTTCAACCACAATACAAGGCATATTTACACCTAGAAACATTTACTTATATTTCACAGGATTTCCTAACGTCAGTTGCGAAAATCAGGCAGTTTTCGTAGAAAAATTCTCTTGCTGCATGTTCTATCCAATAGACATCTCATTTTCATAGATAACTTCACCGAAACATTCCGTGTTCCGAAAACGGTACATGCACCACGGATTCAACAAATATACCCTGCTGAATTCTTAGCATGTGAATTACACATCTTTAATAACCCATTGAAGACATATTGTCACCTTAAATCATTTACTCAGATTTTGCAGCGTTTTCATATCAACAGTTTCCAAACTGAGGCAGATTTTTCATTAAAATGCTCCTGGAGCGTGTTCTAACCAATAGATATATAATTTACATAGTTTGCCTCACCGTGACAGTCCATGTTCCGAACACGCTACACACATCACGGATTTGACAAACATTCTTTATCAGTTGTGTACATGTGTATTACACAACTTTCATCCACCATACAAGGCATATTTACACCTAGAAACGTTACCTCTGAGTTCACATATATTTCCTAAGAGCAGTTTTGAAAATCAGGCAGTTTTCAAAGGACAAAACTGTTGGAGTGTGTTCTACCCAATAGATATGTAAATCACATAGATTCTCCCGCTGTGAAATTACGTGTTTCGATCATGCTACATGCAGACAAGATACGACAAAAATACACTACAGAGTTGTTTGCATGTGGATTACAGGACTTTCTCACTATAGAAGGCATATAGATGCTTAGAAGCATTTTCTGTGATTTCACAGTGCTTTCCAAACTCCAGTTTAAAAAATGAGGCAGATTTCACGGCAAAAATCTCTTGGAGCGTGTTCTAACCAATAGACATGTAATTTACATGGATTCGCTCACCGTCAAATTCCGTGTTCCGAACACACTACATGCATCTCGGATGCGACATATATTCACAACAGAGTTGTTAGCAAGTGGATTACAGCACTTTCATCCACCATACAAGGCTGACTGACACTTTGAAGAATTTTCTCAGATTTCACACTTTAGTTTGAACGCCAGTTTTGAAAATGAGGCAGATTGGGCAGAAAAATGCTCTTGGAGCCAGTTCTACCCAAAATATAGGTAATTTCCCTACTTCCATTCACCGTGATATTCCGTGTCCTGAACACGTTACATGCACCACGGATTCAACAAACATTCTTTAATGAGTTGTGAACATGTGTATTAACGAACTTTAATCCACCTTACAGTGCATATATATACATAGAAATTTTATTCAGATTTAGTAGAATTCTCCTAATGTCAGTCTCTAAAATCATGCAGTTTCCACAGAAAAATCCTCTTGGAGCGAGTTCTACCCAATAGACATGCAATTTACATAGAACCCGTCATCATGAAATTCCGTGTTCCGAAAAAGCTACATGCATCACAGATTCGAAAAATATTCACTACAGAGTTGTTAGCATAAGGATTACCGAACTTACATCCACCATGAAAGCCATGTTGACAATTTGAAGCATTTTCTCACATTTCGAAAGATTTTCCTAATGCCAGTTTTGATAAGGAGGCAGATTTGGCAGAAAAATTCTCGTGGAGCGAGTACTTCCCTATAGAAATGTAATTAACATACTTTCCCTCACAGTGATATTCAATATTACGAACATGATACATGCATCAAGGTTTCAACAAACTTTCTCAAATGAGTTGTGAACATGTAGATTAGAGAAGTTTCATCCACCATACATGGCATATTTACAACTAGAAACATTAACTCTGAATTTGCAGCTTTTTCATAATGCCAGTTTGGAAAATAAGTCCGTTTTTTCAGGGAAAAACTTTTGGAGCGAATTCTAACCAATAGGTGTGTAATTTACATAGATTCCATCGCCGGGATTTTCCGTGATACGACCCAACTGCATGCATAATGCTTTCTAAAAATATTCACCACAGATTTGTTTGCATGTGGTTTTACGATCTTGCATCACAATAAAAGGAATATTGACACTTTGAAGCATTTTCTCTGATTTTGCAGAGATTTTCAAACGCCAGGTTCTAAAATGAGGCAGATTTCTCAGAAAAAACTCTTAGAGCATATTCTACCCAAGAGACATGTATTTTACATATATACGCTCACCGTCATATTCTGTGTCCCGAACACAATTCACGAATCTCAGATTCGACAAATATTCACTACAGAGTAGTTAGCATCCGGATTACCGAACTTTCATCCACCATAATAGGCAGATGTACACCGAGAATCTAGAAATCTGGGATTGCAGGTTTTTCCTAACGCCAGTTTTGAAAATCAGGCCGATTTCTCAGGAAAAATCAGTTGGAGTGATTTCTAAACAAGGGAAATGTAATTTACATAATTTCCCTGGCCGTGAAATTCCGTGTTCCGAACATGTAACATGCATATAGGATTCGACAAATATTCACTACAAATTTGTTAGCATGTGGATTACCGAACTTTCATCACAATACATTGAATATTGATTCTTAGAAGTATTTTCTCAGATTTTGCAGCGTTTTCTAAACGCCAGGTTCAAAAATGACGAAGTTTTCGCAGAAAAACTCTCTCGGAGAGAGTTCTACCCAATAGAGTAGTCATTGACATTGTTTCAATCACCGTGAAAATCCACGTTCTGAACACGCTACATGCATCACGGATTAGAAAATATTCTTTAATAACTTGTGATAATGTGGATTACCGAACTTTCTTGCAACATAAAGGCATATTTACACCTGCAAATATTTACTCCCTTTTTTCAGCTTTTTCCAAACTTCAGATTCGATAATCATGCAATTTTGGCAGAAAAATTCTCTTCTAGCTCGTTCTACTCAATAGAATTGTAATTTACATAGTTTCATTACCGTGAAATTCCATTTTCCAAAAGTGCTACATGAATCACGGTTTCCAAAACAATTATTACACTGTTATTAACATGTGGATGACCGGACTTTCATTCACCATTCAAGGCATATTGACACTTAGAAGCATTTTCTCAGATTTAACAGGGTTCTCCTAATGGCAGTTTTCAAACTGAGGCACATTTCACACAAAAATTCTCTTCAAGCGAGGTCTACCCAATACACATGTAATTACATTTTTCCTTCACTATGACATTCCGTATTCCAAACACCTTACATGCATCACGAGTTCGACAAACAATCTTTAATGAGTTTGAGCATGTGGATTACCGAACTTTCATCCACTATACAAGGCATATTTACACCTAGAAGTATTTATTCTGATTTCGCAGGTTTTTCCTAACATTCAGTTTCGAAAATCATAAAATTTTCACAGAAGCATTCAATTCAAGCGAGTTCTATCAAGTAGAATTGTTATTTTCAGAGCTTCACTCACCGAGACATTCCGTGTTCCGAAAATGTTACATTCATCACGGCTTCGACATACATTATTTAATGACAGTGAGCATGGGGATTACCGATTTTTCAACCACAATACAAGGCATATTTACACCTAGAAACATTTACTTACATTTCGCAGGTTTTCCTAATGTCAGTTACGAAAATCAGGCAGTTTTCGCAGAAAAATTCTCTTGGTGCATGTTCTATCCAATAGACATCTCATTTTCATAGATAACTTCACTGAAACATTCCGTGTTCCGAAAACGGTACATGCACCACGGATTCAACAAATATACCCTGCTGAATTTTTAGCATGTGAATTACACATCTTTAATAACCCATTGAAGACATATTGTCACCTTAAAGCATTTACTCAGATTTGGAGCGTTTTAATATCAACAGTTTCCAAACTGAGGCAGATTTTTCAGTAAAATGCTCCTGGAGCGTGTTCTAACCAATAGATATATAATTTACATAGTTTGCCTCACCGTGACAGTCCATGTTCCGAACACGCTACACACATCACGGATTTGACAAACATTCTTAATGAGTTGTGTACATGTGTATTACACAAGTTTCATCCACCATACAAGGCATATTTACACCTAGAAACGTTACCTCTGAGTTCACATATATTTCCTAAGAGCAGTTTTGAAAATCAGGCAGTTTCAAAAGGACAAAACTGTTGGAGTGTGTTCTACCCAATAGATATGTAAATCACATAGATTCTCCCGCTGTGAAATTACGTGTTTCTATCATGCTACATGCAGATAAGATACGACAAAAATACACTACAGAGTTGTTTGCATGTGGATTACAGGACTTTCTCACTATAGAAGGCATATAGATGCTTAGAAGCATTTTCTGTGATTTCACAGTGCTTTCCAAACTCCAGTATAAAAAATGAGGCAGATTTCACGGCAAAAATCTCTTGGAGCGTGTTCTAACCAATAGACATGTAATTTACATGGATTCGCTCACCGTCAAATTCCGTGTTCCGAACACGCTACATGCATCTCGGATGCGACATATATTCACAACAGAGTTGTTAGCAAGTGGATTACAGCACTTTCATCCACCATACAAGGCTGAATGACACTTTGAAGAATTTTCTCAGATTTCACACGTTAGTTTGAACGCCAGTTTTGAAAATGAGGCAGATTGGGCAGAAAAATTTTCTAAGAACCAGTTATAACCAAAAGATAGGTAATTTCCCTACTTCCATTCACCGTGATATTCCGTGTCCTGAACACGCTACATGCATCACGGATTCGACAAATATTCACTACAGAGTTGTTAGCATAAGGATTACCGAACTTTCATCCACCATAAAAGCCATGTTGACAATTTGAAACATTTTCTTACATTTTGAAAGTTTTTCCTAATGCCAGTTTTGAAAAGGAGGCAGATTTGGCAGAAAATTGCTCTAGGAGCCAGTTCTACCCAAAAGATATGTAATTTACCTAGTTTCACTAACCGTGACTTTCCGTGTTCTGAACACGTTACATGCACCGCGGATTCAACAATCATTCTTTAATGAGTTGTGAACATGTGTATTAACGAAATTTAATCGACCTTACAGTGCTTATTTTTACATAGAAATTTTAATCTGATTTAGTAGTATTCTCCTAATGTCAGTCTGAAAAATCATGCAGTTTCCACAGAAAAATCCTCTTGGAGAGTGTTTTACCCAATAGACATGCAATTTACATACAACCCGTCATCGTGAAATTCCGTGTTCCGAAAAAGCTACATGCATCACGGATTCGACAAATATTCACTACAGAGTTGTTAGCATAAGTATTACCGAACTTTCATCCACCATAAAAGCCATGTTGACAATTTGAAACATTTTCTTACATTTTGAAAGTTTTTCCTAATGCCAGTTTTGAAAAGGAGGCAGATTTGGCAGAAAATTGCTCTAGGAGCCAGTTCTACCCAAAAGATATGTAATTTACCTAGTTTCACTAACCGTGACTTTCCGTGTTCTGAACACGTTACATGCACCGTGGATTCAACAATCATTCTTTAATGAGTTGTGAACATGTGTATTAACGAAATATAATCGACCTTACAGTGCTTATTTTTACATAGAAATTTTAATCTTATTTAGTAGTATTCTCCTAATGTCAGTCTGAAAAATCATGCAGTTTCCACAGAAAAATCCTCTTGGAGAGTGTTTTACCCAATAGACATGCAATTTACATACAACCCGTCATCGTGAAATTCCGTGTTCTGAACTCGCTACATGCATCACGGATTCGACAAATATTCACTACAGATTAGTTAGCATGCGGATTACCGAACTTTCATCCACCATAAAAGGCAGATGTACACCGAGAATCAAGTAAACTGGGTTCGCAGGTTTTTCCTAAAGCCAGTTTCGAAAATCAGGCAGATTTCTCAGGAAAAATCTCTTGGAGTGAATTCTAGCCAAGGGAAATGTAATTTACATAAATTCCCTGGCCTTGAATTTCCGTGTTCTGAATATGTTACATGCATAAAGGATTCGACAAATATTCACTACAAATTTGTTAGCATGTGGATTACCGAACTTTCATCACAAAACATTAAATATTGATTCTTAGAAGAATTTTCTCAGATTTTGGAGCGTTTTCTAAACGCCAGTTTCAAAAATGACGAAGTTTTCACAGAAAAACACTCTCGGAGCGAGTTCTACCCAACAAAGAAGTCATTTACATTGTTTCAATCACCATGAAGTTCCACGTTCTGAACACAGTACATGCACCACGGATTAGAAAAAGATTCTTTAATATGTTGTGAAAATTTGGATTACCGAACTTTCTTGCAACATAAAGGCACATTTAAACCTGCAAATATTTACTCCCTTTTTTCAGCTTTTTCCAAAATTCAGATTCGATAATCATGCAATTTTCGCAGAAAAATCCTCTTCTAGCTCGTTCTACTCAATAGAATTGTAATTTACATAGTTTCATTACCGTGAAATTTCATTTTCCAAAAGCGCTACATGAATCACGGTTTAAAAAATAATTACTACACTGTTATTAACATGTGGATTACCAGACTTTCATTCACCATTCAAGGCATAATGACACTTAGAAGCATTTTCTCAGATTTCACAGGGTTCTCCTAATGGCAGTTTTCAAAATGAGGCACATTTCGCAGAAATATTCTCTTCAAGCGAGTTCTACCCAATAGACATGTAACTTACATTGTTTCCTTCACTATGACATTCCGTATTCCAAACACCTTACATGCATCACGAGTTCGACAAATATTCTTTAATGAGTGTGAGCATGTGGAATACCGAACTTTCATCCACCCTAAAAGGCTTATTTACACCTAGAAGTAGTTATTCTGATTTCGCAGGTTTTTCCTAACATCCAGGTTCAAAAATCATGAAATTTTCACAGAAACATTCAATTCAAGCGAGTTCTATCCAGCAGAAATGTTATTTTCAGAGCACCACTCACCGAGACATTCCGTGTTCTGAAAACGTTACATTCATCACGGCTTCGACAAACATTATTTAATGACCGTGAGCATGTGGATTACCGATTTTTCAACCACAATACAAGGCATATTTACACTTAGAAACATTTACTTACATTTCGCAGGTTTTCATAACGTCAGTTGCGAAAATCAGGCAGTTTTCGCAGAAAAATTCTCTTGGTGCATGTTCTATCCAATAGACATCTCATTTTCTTAGATACCTTCACCGAAACATTCCGTGTTCTGAAAACGGTACATGCTCCACGGATTCAACTAATATTCCCTGGTGAATTCGTAGCATGTGAATTACACATCTTTAATAACCCATTGAAGACATATTGTCACCTTAAAGCATTTACTCAGATTTTGCAGCATTTTCATAACAACAGTTTCCAAACTGAGGCAGATTTTTCAGTAAAATGCTCCTGGAGCGTATTCTAACCAATAGATATGTAATTTACATAGTTTGCCTCACCTTGAGAGTCCATGTTCCGTACGCACTACACACATCACGGATTTGACAAACATTCTTAATGAGTTGTGTACATGTGTATTACAAGAGTTTCATCCACCATACAAGGCATATTTACACCTAGAAACATTTATTTTGAGTTCACAGATATTTCCTAATAGCAGTTTCGAAAATCAGGCAGTTTTCAAAGGAAAAAACTGTTGGAGCGTGTTCTACCCAATAGATATTTTACATAGATGCTCCCACTGTGAAATTACGTGTTTCGAACATGCTACATGCAGAAAAGATACGACAGAAATACACTACAGAGTTGTTTGCATGTAGTAAAGGACTTTCTCACTATCGAAGGCATATAGATGCTTAGAAGCATTTTCTGTGATTTCACAGAGCTTTCCAAACGCAAGTTTCGAAAATGAGTCAGATTTCACGGGAAAAAACTCTTGGAGCTTGTTCTAACTAATAGACATGTAATTTACATGGATTCGCTCACCGTCAAATTCCGTGTTCCGAACACGTTACATGCATCTCGGATGCGACAAATATTCACTACAAAGTTGTTAGCAAGTGGATTAAAGCACTTTCATCCACCATACAAGGCTCACTGACACTTTGAAGAATTTTCTCAGATTTCACACGTTAGTTTGAATGCCAGTTTTGAAAATGAGAAAGATTTGGCCGAAATATGCTCTTGGAGCCAGTTTTACCCAAAAGATAGGTAATTTCCCTACTTTCAATCACCATGACATTCCGTGTTCTGAACATGTTATATGCACCCCAGTTTCAACAAACATTCTTTAATGAGTTGTGGACATGTGTATTAACGAACTTTAATCCACCTTACAGTGCATATTTATACATAGATATTTTATTCTGTTTTAGTAGTATCCTCCTAATGTCAGTCTCTAAAATCATGCAGTTTCCACAGAAAAATCTTTTTGGAGCGAGTTCTACCCAATAGACATGCAATTTACATAGAACCCATCATCGTGAAATTCCGTGTTCCGAAAAAGCTACATGCATCACGGATTCGACAAATATTCACTACAGATTTGTTAGCATAAGTATTACCGAACTTTCATCCACCATACAAGGTATATTTACACCTAGAAGTAGTTATTATGATTTCGCAGGTTTTTCCTAACATCCAGGTTCAAAAATCATGATATTTTCACAGAAACATTCAATTCAAGCGAGTTCTATCCAGCAGAATTTTTATTTTCAGAGCTTCACTCACCGAGACATTCCGTGTTCTGAAAACGTTACATTCATCACGGCTTTGACAAAAATTATTTAATAACTGTGAGCATGTGGATTACCGATTTTTCAACCACAATACAAGGCATATTTACACCTAGAAACATTTACTTATATTTCACAGGATTTCCTAACGTCAGTTGCGAAAATCAGGCAGTTTTCGTAGAAAAATTCTCTTGCTGCATGTTCTATCCAATAGACATCTCATTTTCATAGATAACTTCACCGAAACATTCCGTGTTCCGAAAACGGTACATGCACCACGGATTCAACAAATATACCCTGCTGAATTCTTAGCATGTGAATTACACATCTTTAATAACCCATTGAAGACATATTGTCACCTTAAATCATTTACTCAGATTTTGCAGCGTTTTCATATCAACAGTTTCCAAACTGAGGCAGATTTTTCATTAAAATGCTCCTGGAGCGTGTTCTAACCAATAGATATATAATTTACATAGTTTGCCTCACCGTGACAGTCCATGTTCCGAACACGCTACACACATCACGGATTTGACAAACATTCTTTATCAGTTGTGTACATGTGTATTACACAAATTTCATCCACCATACAAGGCATATTTACACCTAGAAACGTTACCTCTGAGTTCACATATATTTCCTAAGAGCAGTTTTGAAAATCAGGCAGTTTTCAAAGGACAAAACTGTTGGAGTGTGTTCTACCCAATAGATATGTAAATCACATAGATTCTCCCGCTGTGAAATTACGTGTTTCGATCATGCTACATGCAGACAAGATACGACAAAAATACACTACAGAGTTGTTTGCATGTGGATTACAGGACTTTCTCACTATAGAAGGCATATAGATGCTTAGAAGCATTTTCTGTGATTTCACAGTGCTTTCCAAACTCCAGTTTAAAAAATGAGGCAGATTTCACGGCAAAAATCTCTTGGAGCGTGTTCTAACCAATAGACATGTAATTTACATGGATTCGCTCACCGTCAAATTCCGTGTTCCGAACACACTACATGCATCTCGGATGCGACATATATTCACAACAGAGTTGTTAGCAAGTGGATTACAGCACTTTCATCCACCATACAAGGCTGACTGACACTTTGAAGAATTTTCTCAGATTTCACACTTTAGTTTGAACGCCAGTTTTGAAAATGAGGCAGATTGGGCAGAAAAATGCTCTTGGAGCCAGTTCTACCCAAAATATAGGTAATTTCCCTACTTCCATTCACCGTGATATTCCGTGTCCTGAACACGTTACATGCACCACGGATTCAACAAACATTCTTTAATGAGTTGTGAACATGTGTATTAACGAACTTTAATCCACCTTACAGTGCATATATATACATAGAAATTTTATTCAGATTTAGTAGAATTCTCCTAATGTCAGTCTCTAAAATCATGCAGTTTCCACAGAAAAATCCTCTTGGAGCGAGTTCTACCCAATAGACATGCAATTTACATAGAACCCGTCATCATGAAATTCCGTGTTCCGAAAAAGCTACATGCATCACAGATTCGAAAAATATTCACTACAGAGTTGTTAGCATAAGGATTACCGAACTTACATCCACCATGAAAGCCATGTTGACAATTTGAAGCATTTTCTCACATTTCGAAAGATTTTCCTAATGCCAGTTTTGATAAGGAGGCAGATTTGGCAGAAAAATTCTCGTGGAGCGAGTACTTCCCTATAGAAATGTAATTAACATACTTTCCCTCACAGTGATATTCAATATTACGAACATGATACATGCATCAAGGTTTCAACAAACTTTCTCAAATGAGTTGTGAACATGTAGATTAGAGAAGTTTCATCCACCATACATGGCATATTTACAACTAGAAACATTAACTCTGAATTTGCAGCTTTTTCATAATGCCAGTTTGGAAAATAAGTCCGTTTTTTCAGGGAAAAACTTTTGGAGCGAATTCTAACCAATAGGTGTGTAATTTACATAGATTCCATCGCCGGGATTTTCCGTGATACGACCCAACTGCATGCATAATGCTTTCTAAAAATATTCACCACAGATTTGTTTGCATGTGGTTTTACGATCTTGCATCACAATAAAAGGAATATTGACACTTTGAAGCATTTTCTCTGATTTTGCAGAGATTTTCAAACGCCAGGTTCTAAAATGAGGCAGATTTCTCAGAAAAAACTCTTAGAGCATATTCTACCCAAGAGACATGTATTTTACATATATACGCTCACCGTCATATTCTGTGTCCCGAACACAATTCACGAATCTCAGATTCGACAAATATTCACTACAGAGTAGTTAGCATCCGGATTACCGAACTTTCATCCACCATAATAGGCAGATGTACACCGAGAATCTAGAAATCTGGGATTGCAGGTTTTTCCTAACGCCAGTTTTGAAAATCAGGCCGATTTCTCAGGAAAAATCAGTTGGAGTGATTTCTAAACAAGGGAAATGTAATTTACATAATTTCCCTGGCCGTGAAATTCCGTGTTCCGAACATGTAACATGCATATAGGATTCGACAAATATTCACTACAAATTTGTTAGCATGTGGATTACCGAACTTTCATCACAATACATTGAATATTGATTCTTAGAAGTATTTTCTCAGATTTTGCAGCGTTTTCTAAACGCCAGGTTCAAAAATGACGAAGTTTTCGCAGAAAAACTCTCTCGGAGAGAGTTCTACCCAATAGAGTAGTCATTGACATTGTTTCAATCACCGTGAAAATCCACGTTCTGAACACGCTACATGCATCACGGATTAGAAAATATTCTTTAATAACTTGTGATAATGTGGATTACCGAACTTTCTTGCAACATAAAGGCATATTTACACCTGCAAATATTTACTCCCTTTTTTCAGCTTTTTCCAAACTTCAGATTCGATAATCATGCAATTTTGGCAGAAAAATTCTCTTCTAGCTCGTTCTACTCAATAGAATTGTAATTTACATAGTTTCATTACCGTGAAATTCCATTTTCCAAAAGTGCTACATGAATCACGGTTTCCAAAACAATTATTACACTGTTATTAACATGTGGATGACCGGACTTTCATTCACCATTCAAGGCATATTGACACTTAGAAGCATTTTCTCAGATTTAACAGGGTTCTCCTAATGGCAGTTTTCAAACTGAGGCACATTTCACACAAAAATTCTCTTCAAGCGAGTTCTACCCAATACACATGTAATTACATTTTTCCTTCACTATGACATTCCGTATTCCAAACACCTTACATGCATCACGAGTTCGACAAACAATCTTTAATGAGTTTGAGCATGTGGATTACCGAACTTTCATACACTATACAAGGCATATTTACACCTAGAAGTATTTATTCTGATTTCGCAGGTTTTTCCTAACATTCAGTTTCGAAAATCATAAAATTTTCACAGAAGCATTCAATTCAAGCGAGTTCTATCAAGTAGAATTGTTATTTTCAGAGCTTCACTCACCGAGACATTCCGTGTTCCGAAAATGTTACATTCATCACGGCTTCGACATACATTATTTAATGACCGTGAGCATGTGGATTACCGATTTTTCAACCACAATACAAGGCATATTTACACCTAGAAACATTTACTTACATTTCGCAGGTTTTCCTAATGTCAGTTACGAAAATCAGGCAGTTTTCGCAGAAAAATTCTCTTGGTGCATGTTCTATCCAATAGACATCTCATTTTCATAGATAACTTCCCTGAAACATTCCGTGTTCCGAAAACGGTACATGCACCACGGATTCAACAAATATACCCTGCTGAATTTTTAGCATGTGAATTACACATCTTTAATAACCCATTGAAGACATATTGTCACCTTAAAGCATTTACTCAGATTTGGAGCGTTTTAATATCAACAGTTTCCAAACTGAGGCAGATTTTTCAGTAAAATGCTCCTGGAGCATGTTCTAACCAATAGATATATAATTTACATAGTTTGCCTCACCGTGACAGTCCATGTTCCGAACACGCTACACACATCACGGATTTGACAAACATTCTTAATGAGTTGTGTACATGTGTATTACACAAGTTTCATCCACCATACAAGGCATATTTACACCTAGAAACGTTACCTCTGAGTTCACATATATTTCCTAAGAGCAGTTTTGAAAATCAGGCAGTTTTCAAAGGACAAAACTGTTGGAGTGTGTTCTACCCAATAGATATGTAAATCACATAGATTCTCCCGCTGTGAAATTACGTGTTTCTATCATGCTACATGCAGATAAGATACGACAAAAATACACTACAGAGTTGTTTGCATGTGGATTACAGGACTTTCTCACTATAGAAGGCATATAGATGCTTAGAAGCATTTTCTGTGATTTCACAGTGCTTTCCAAACTCCAGTATAAAAAATGAGGCAGATTTCACGGCAAAAATCTCTTGGAGCGTGTTCTAACCAATAGACATGTAATTTACATGGATTCGCTCACCGTCAAATTCCGTGTTCCGAACACGCTACATGCATCTCGGATGCGACATATATTCACAACAGAGTTGTTAGCAAGTGGATTACAGCACTTTCATCCACCATACAAGGCTGAATGACACTTTGAAGAATTTTCTCAGATTTCACACGTTAGTTTGAACGCCAGTTTTGAAAATGAGGCAGATTGGGCAGAAAAATTTTCTAAGAACCAGTTATAACCAAAAGATAGGTAATTTCCCTACTTCCATTCACCGTGATATTCCGTGTCCTGAACACGCTACATGCATCACGGATTCGACAAATATTCACTACAGAGTTGTTAGCATAAGGATTACCGAACTTTCATCCACCATAAAAGCCATGTTGACAATTTGAAACATTTTCTTACATTTTGAAAGTTTTTCCTAATGCCAGTTTTGAAAAGGAGGCAGATTTGGCAGAAAATTGCTCTAGGAGCCAGTTCTACCCAAAAGATATGTAATTTACCTAGTTTCACTAACCGTGACTTTCCGTGTTCTGAACACGTTACATGCACCGCGGATTCAACAATCATTCTTTAATGAGTTGTGAACATGTGTATTAACGAAATTTAATCGACCTTACAGTGCTTATTTTTACATAGAAATTTTAATCTGATTTAGTAGTATTCTCCTAATGTCAGTCTGAAAAATCATGCAGTTTCCACAGAAAAATCCTCTTGGAGAGTGTTTTACCCAATAGACATGCAATTTACATACAACCCGTCATCGTGAAATTCCGTGTTCCGAAAAAGCTACATGCATCACGGATTCGACAAATATTCACTACAGAGTTGTTAGCATAAGTATTACCGAACTTTCATCCACCATAAAAGCCATGTTGACAATTTGAAACATTTTCTTACATTTTGAAAGTTTTTCCTAATGCCAGTTTTGAAAAGGAGGCAGATTTGGCAGAAAATTGCTCTAGGAGCCAGTTCTACCCAAAAGATATGTAATTTACCTAGTTTCACTAACCGTGACTTTCCGTGTTCTGAACACGTTACATGCACCGTGGATTCAACAATCATTCTTTAATGAGTTGTGAACATGTGTATTAACGAAATATAATCGACCTTACAGTGCTTATTTTTACATAGAAATTTTAATCTTATTTAGTAGTATTCTCCTAATGTCAGTCTGAAAAATCATGCAGTTTCCACAGAAAAATCCTCTTGGAGAGTGTTTTACCCAATAGACATGCAATTTACATACAACCCGTCATCGTGAAATTCCGTGTTCTGAACTCGCTACATGCATCACGGATTCGACAAATATTCACTACAGATTAGTTAGCATGCGGATTACCGAACTTTCATCCACCATAAAAGGCAGATGTACACCGAGAATCAAGTAAACTGGGTTCGCAGGTATTTCCTAAAGCCAGTTTCGAAAATCAGGCAGATTTCTCAGGAAAAATCTCTTGGAGTGAATTCTAGCCAAGGGAAATGTAATTTACATAAATTCCCTGGCCTTGAATTTCCGTGTTCTGAATATGTTACATGCATAAAGGATTCGACAAATATTCACTACAAATTTGTTAGCATGTGGATTACCGAACTTTCATCACAAAACATTAAATATTGATTCTTAGAAGAATTTTCTCAGATTTTGGAGCGTTTTCTAAACGCCAGTTTCAAAAATGACGAAGTTTTCACAGAAAAACACTCTCGGAGCGAGTTCTACCCAACAAAGAAGTCATTTACATTGTTTCAATCACCATGAAGTTCCACGTTCTGAACACAGTACATGCACCACGGATTAGAAAAAGATTCTTTAATATGTTGTGAAAATTTGGATTACCGAACTTTCTTGCAACATAAAGGCACATTTAAACCTGCAAATATTTACTCCCTTTTTTCAGCTTTTTCCAAAATTCAGATTCGATAATCATGCAATTTTCGCAGAAAAATCCTCTTCTAGCTCGTTCTACTCAATAGAATTGTAATTTACATAGTTTCATTACCGTGAAATTTCATTTTCCAAAAGCGCTACATGAATCACGGTTTAAAAAATAATTACTACACTGTTATTAACATGTGGATTACCAGACTTTCATTCACCATTCAAGGCATAATGACACTTAGAAGCATTTTCTCAGATTTCACAGGGTTCTCCTAATGGCAGTTTTCAAAATGAGGCACATTTCGCAGAAATATTCTCTTCAAGCGAGTTCTACCCAATAGACATGTAACTTACATTGTTTCCTTCACTATGACATTCCGTATTCCAAACACCTTACATGCATCACGAGTTCGACAAATATTCTTTAATGAGTGTGAGCATGTGGAATACCGAACTTTCATCCACCCTAAAAGGCTTATTTACACCTAGAAGTAGTTATTCTGATTTCGCAGGTTTTTCCTAACATCCAGGTTCAAAAATCATGAAATTTTCACAGAAACATTCAATTCAAGCGAGTTCTATCCAGCAGAAATGTTATTTTCAGAGCACCACTCACCGAGACATTCCGTGTTCTGAAAACGTTACATTCATCACGGCTTCGACAAACATTATTTAATGACCGTGAGCATGTGGATTACCGATTTTTCAACCACAATACAAGGCATATTTACACTTAGAAACATTTACTTACATTTCGCAGGTTTTCATAACGTCAGTTGCGAAAATCAGGCAGTTTTCGCAGAAAAATTCTCTTGGTGCATGTTCTATCCAATAGACATCTCATTTTCTTAGATACCTTCACCGAAACATTCCGTGTTCTGAAAACGGTACATGCTCCACGGATTCAACTAATATTCCCTGGTGAATTCGTAGCATGTGAATTACACATCTTTAATAACCCATTGAAGACATATTGTCACCTTAAAGCATTTACTCAGATTTTGCAGCATTTTCATAACAACAGTTTCCAAACTGAGGCAGATTTTTCAGTAAAATGCTCCTGGAGCGTATTCTAACCAATAGATATGTAATTTACATAGTTTGCCTCACCTTGAGAGTCCATGTTCCGTACGCACTACACACATCACGGATTTGACAAACATTCTTAATGAGTTGTGTACATGTGTATTACAAGAGTTTCATCCACCATACAAGGCATATTTACACCTAGAAACATTTATTTTGAGTTCACAGATATTTCCTAATAGCAGTTTCGAAAATCAGGCAGTTTTCAAAGGAAAAAACTGTTGGAGCGTGTTCTACCCAATAGATATTTTACATAGATGCTCCCACTGTGAAATTACGTGTTTCGAACATGCTACATGCAGAAAAGATACGACAGAAAAACACTACAGAGTTGTTTGCATGTAGTAAAGGACTTTCTCACTATCGAAGGCATATAGATGCTTAGAAGCATTTTCTGTGATTTCACAGAGCTTTCCAAACGCCAGTTTCGAAAATGAGTCAGATTTCACGGGAAAAAACTCTTGGAGCTTGTTCTAACTAATAGACATGTAATTTACATGGATTCGCTCACCGTCAAATTCCGTGTTCCGAACACGTTACATGCATCTCGGATGCGACAAATATTCACTACAAAGTTGTTAGCAAGTGGATTAAAGCACTTTCATCCACCATACAAGGCTCACTGACACTTTGAAGAATTTTCTCAGATTTCACACGTTAGTTTGAATGCCAGTTTTGAAAATGAGAAAGATTTGGCCGAAATATGCTCTTGGAGCCAGTTTTACCCAAAAGATAGGTAATTTCCCTACTTTCAATCACCATGACATTCCGTGTTCTGAACATGTTATATGCACCCCAGTTTCAACAAACATTCTTTAATGAGTTGTGGACATGTGTATTAACGAACTTTAATCCACCTTACAGTGCATATTTATACATAGATATTTTATTCTGTTTTAGTAGTATCCTCCTAATGTCAGTCTCTAAAATCATGCAGTTTCCACAGAAAAATCTTTTTGGAGCGAGTTCTACCCAATAGACATGCAATTTACATAGAACCCATCATCGTGAAATTCCGTGTTCCGAAAAAGCTACATGCATCACGGATTCGACAAATATTCACTACAGATTTGTTAGCATAAGGATTACCGAACTTTCATCCACCATAAAAGCCATGTTGACACTTTGAAGCATTTTCTCACATTTCGAAAGTTTTTCCTAATGCCAGTTTTGAAAAGGAGGCAGATTTGGCAGAAAAATTCTCGTGGTGCGAGTACTTCCCATTAGAAATGTAATTTACATAGTTTCCCTCACAGTGACATTCCATTTTCCGAACACGCTACATGCATCAAGGTTTCAACAAACTTTCTCGAATGAGTTGTGAACATGAAGATTACAGAACTTTCATCCACCATACATGGCATATTAACAACTAGAAACATTAACTCTGAATTTGCAGCTTTTTCCTAATGCCAGTTTGGAAAATCAGGCCGTTTTCTCAGGGAAAATCTTTTGGAGCGAATTCTAACCAATAGGTGTGTAATTTACATAGATTCCATTGCCGGGATTTTCCGTGATACGATCCCACTGCATGCATAACGCTTTCTAAAAATATTCACCACAGATTTGTTTGCATGTGGTTTTACGATCTCGCATCACAATACAAGGCATATTGACACTTTGAAGCATTTTCTCTGCTTTTGCAGAGATTTTCAAACGCCAGGTTCAAAAATGAAGCAGATTTCTCAGAAAAAACACTTAGAGCATATTCTACCCAAGAGACATGTATTTTACATAGATTCGCTCACCGTGATATTCTGTGTTCCGAACACACTTCACGTATCTCGGATTCGACAAATATTCACTACAGATTAGTTAGCATGCGGATTACCGAACTTTCATCCACCATAAAAGGCAGATGTACACCGAGAATCAAGTAAACTGGGTTCGCAGGTTTTTCCTAACGCCAGTTTCGAAAATCAGGCCGATTTCTCAGGAAAAATCTCTTGGAGTGAATTCTAGCCAAGGGAAATGTAATTTACATAAATTCCCTGGCCTTGAATTTCCGTGTTCTGAATATGTTACATGCATAAAGGATTCGACAAATATTCACTACAAATTTGTTAGCATGTGGATTACCGAACTTTCATCACAAAACATTAAATATTGATTCTTAGAAGAATTTTCTCAGATTTTGGAGCGTTTTCTAAACGCCAGTTTCAAAAATGACGAAGTTTTCACAGAAAAACACTCTCGGAGCGAGTTCTACCCAACAAAGAAGTCATTTACATTGTTTCAATCACCATGAAATTCCACGTTCTGAACACGGTACATGCACCACGGATTAGAAAAAGATTATTTAACATGTTGTGAAAATTTGGATTACCGAACTTTCTTGCAACATAAAGGCACATTTAAACCTGCAAATATTTACTCCCTTTTTGCAGCTTTTTCCAATCTTCAGATTCGATAAGCATGCAATTTTCGCAGAAAAATTCTCATCTAGCTCGTTCTACTCAATAGAATTGTAATTTACATAGTTACATTACCGTGAAATTTCATTTTCCAAAAGCGCTACATGAATCAAGGTTTAAAAAATAATTACTAAACTGTTATTAACATGTGGATTACCAGACTTTCATTCACCATTCAAGGCATAATGACACTTAGAAGCATTTTCTCAGATTTCACAGGGTTCTCCTAATGGCAGTTTTCAAAATGAGGCACATTTCGCAGAAATATTCTCTTCAAGCGAGTTCTACCCAATAGACATGTAACTTACATTGTTTCCTTCACTATGACATTCCGTATTCCAAACACCTTACATGCATCACGAGTTCGACAAATATTCTTTAATGAGTGTGAGCATGTGGAATACCGAACTTTCATCCACCCTAAAAGGCTTATTAACACCTAGAAGTAGTTATTCTGATTTCGCAGGTTTTTCCTAACATCCAGGTTCAAAAATCATGAAATATTCACAGAAACATTCAATTCAAGCGAGTTCTATCCAGCAGAAATGTTATTTTCAGAGCTCCACTCACCGAGACATTCCGTGTTCTGAAAACGTTACATTCATCACGGCTTCGACAAACATTATTTAATGACCGTGAGCATGTGGATTACCGATTTTTCAACCACAATACAAGGCATATTTACACCTAGAAACATTTACTTACATTTCGCAGGTTTTCATAACGTCAGTTGCGAAAATCAGGCAGTTTTCGCAGAAAAATTCTCTTGGTGCATGTTCTATCCAATAGACATCTCATTTTCGTAGATACATTCACCGAAACATTCCGTGTTCTGAAAACGGTACATGCTCCACGGATTCAACTAATATTCCCTGGTGAATTCGTAGCATGTGAATTACACATCTTTAATAACCCATTGAAGACATATTGTCACCTTAAAGCATTTACTCAGATTTTGCAGCATTTTCATAACAACAGTTTCCAAACTGAGGCAGATTTTTCAGTAAAATGCTCCTGGAGCGTATTCTAACCAATAGATATGTAATTTACATAGTTTGCCTCACCTTGAGACTCCATGTTCCGTACGCGCTACACACATCACGGATTTGACAAACATTCTTAATGAGTTGTGTACATGTGTATTACAAGAGTTTCATCCACCATACAAGGCATATTTACACCTAGAAACATTTACTTTGAGTTCACAGATATTTCCTAATAGCAGTTTCGAAAATCAGGCAGTTTTCAAAGGAAAAAACTGTTGGAGCGTGTTCTACCCAATAGATATTTTACATAGATGCTCCCACTGTGAAATTACGTGTTTCGAACATGCTACATGCAGAAAAGATACGACAAAAATACACTACAGAGTTGTTTGCATGTAGTAAAGGACTTTCTCACTATCGAAGGCATATAGATGCTTAGAAGCATTTTCTGTGATTTCACAGAGCTTTCCAAATGCCAGGTTCGAAAATGAGTCAGATTTCACGGGAAAAATCTCTTGGAGCTTGTTCTAACCAATAGACATGTAATTTACATGGATTCGCTCACCGTCAAATTCCGTGTTCCGAACACGTTACATGCATCTCGGATGTGACAAATATTCACTACAAAGTTGTTAGCAAGTGGATTACAGCACTTTCATCCACCATACATGGCTTACTGACACTTTGAAGAATTTTCTCAGATTTCACACTTTAGTTTGAATGCCAGTTTTGAAAATGAGAAAGATTTGGCCGATATATGCTCTTGGAGCCAGTTCTACCCAAAAGATAGGTAATTTCCCTACTTTCAATCACCATGACATTCCGTGTTCTGAACATGTTACATGCACCCCAGTTTCAACAAACATTCTTTAATGAATTGTGGACATGTGTATTAATGAACTTTAATCCACCTTACAGTGCATATTTATACATAGATATTTTATTCTATTTTAGTAGTATCCTCCTAATGTCAGTCTCTAAAATCATGCAGTTTCCACAGAAAAATCTTTTTGGAGCGAGTTCTACCCAATAGACATGCAATTTACATAGAACCCGTCATCGTGAAATTCCGTGTTCTGAACTCGCTACATGCATCACGGATTCGACAAATATTCACTACAGAGTTGTTAGCATAAGGATTACCGAACTTTCATCCACCATAAAAGCCATGTTGACACTTTGAAGCATTTTCTCACATTTCGAAAGTTTTTCCTAATGCCAGTTTTGAAAAGGATGCAGATTTGGCAGAAAAATTCTCGTGGAGCGAGTACTTCCCATTAGAAATGTAATTTACATAGTTTCCCTCACAGTGACATTCCATTTTCCGAACACGCTACATGCATCAAGGTTTCAACAAACTTTCTCGAATGAGTTGTGAACATGAAGATTACAGAACTTTCATCCACCATACATGGCATATTAACAACTAGAAACATTAACTCTGAATTTGCAGCTTTTTCCTAATGCCAGTTTGGAAAATCAGGCCGTTTTCTCAGGGAAAATCTTTTGGAGCGAATTCTAACCAATAGGTGTGTAATTTACATACATTCCATCGCCGGGATTTTCCGTGATACGATCCCACTGCATGCATAACGCTTTCTAAAAATATTCACCACAGATTTGTTTGCATGTGGTTTTACGATCTCGCATCACAATACAAGGCATATTGACACTTTGAAGCATTTTCTCTGCTTTTGCAGAGATTTTCAAACGCCAGGTTCAAAAATGAAGCAGATTTCTCAGAAAAAACTCTTAGAGCATATTCTACCCAAGAGACATGTATTTTACATAGATTCGCTCACCGTGATATTCTGTGTTCCGTACACACTTCACGTATCTCGGATTCGACAAATATTCACTACAGATTAGTTAGCATGCGGATTACCGAACTTTCATCCACCATAAAAGGCAGATGTACACCGAGAATCAAGTAAACTGGGTTCGCAGGATTTTCCTAACGCCAGTTTCGAAAATCAGGCCGATTTCTCAGGAAAAATCTCTTGGAGTGAATTCTAGCCAAGGGAAATGTAATTTACATAAATTCCCTGGCCTTGAATTTCAGTGTTCTGAATATGTTACATGCATAAAGGATTCGACAAATATTCACTACAAATTTGTTAGCATGTGGATTACTGAACTTTCATCACAAAACATTAAATATTGATTCTTAGAAGAATTTTCTCAGATTTTGGAGCGTTTTCTAAACACCAGTTTCAAAAATGACGAAGTTTTCACAGAAAAACACTCTCGGAGCGAGTTCTACCCAACAAAGAAGTCATTTACATTGTTTCAATCACCATGAAATTCCACGTTCTGAACACGGTACATGCACCACGGATTAGAAAAAGATTCTTTAATATGTTGTGAAAATTTGGATTACCGAACTTTCTTGCAACATAAAGGCACATTTAAACCTGCAAATATTTACTCCCTTTTTGCAGCTTTTTCCAAAATTCAGATTCGATAATCATGCAATTTTCGCAGAAAAATTCTCTTCTAGCTCGTTCTACTCAATAGAATTGTAATTTACATAGATTCATTACCGTGAAATTTCATTTTCCAAAAGCGCTACATGAATCACGGTTTAAAAAATAATTACTACACTGTTATTAACATGTGGATTACCAGACTTTCATTCACCATTCAAGGCATAATGACACTTAGAAGCATTTTCTCAGATTTCACAGGGTTCTCCTAATGGCAGTTTTCAAAATGAGGCACATTTCGCAGAAATATTCTCTTCAAGCGAGTTCTACCCAATAGACATGTAACTTACATTGTTTCCTTCACTATGACATTCCGTATTCCAAACACCTTACATGCATCACGAGTTCGACAAATATTCTTTAATGAGTGTGAGCATGTGGAATACCGAACTTTCATCCACCCTAAAAGGCTTATTTACACCTAGAAGTTGTTATTCTGATTTCGCAGGTTTTTCCTAACTTCCAGGTTCAAAAATCATGAAATTTTCACAGAAACATTCAATTCAAGCGTGTTCTATCCAGCAGAAATGTTATTTTCAGAGCTCCACTCACCGAGACATTCCGTGTTCTGAAAACGTTACATTCATCACGGCTTCGACAAACATTATTTAATGACCGTGAGCATGTGGATTACCGATTTTTCAACCACAATACAAGGCATATTTACACCTAGAAACATTTACTTACATTTCGCAGGTCTTCATAACGTCAGTTGCGAAAATCAGGCAGTTTTCGCAGAAAAATTCTCTTGGTGCATGTTCTATCCAATAGACATCTCATTTTCATAGATACCTTCACCGAAACATTCCGTGTTCTGAAAACGGTACATGCTCCACGGATTCAACTAATATTCCCTGGTGAATTCGTAGCATGTGAATTACACATCTTTAATAACCCATTGAAGACATATTGTCACCTTAAAGCATTTACTCAGATTTTGCAGCATTTTCATAACAACAGTTTCCAAACTGAGGCAGATTTTTCAGTAAAATGCTCCTGGAGCGTATTCTAACCAATAGATATGTAATTTACATAGTTTGCCTCACCTTGAGATTCCATGTTCCGTACGCGGTACACACATCACGGATTTGACAAACATTCTTAATGAGTTGTGTACATGTGTATTACAAGAGTTTCATCCACCATACAAGGCATATTGACACCTAGAAACATTTACTTTGAGTTCACAGATATTTCCTAATAGCAGTTTCGAAAATCAGGCAGTTTTCAAAGGAAAAAACTGTTGGAGCGTGTTCTACCCAATAGATATTTTACATAGATGCTCCCACTGTGAAATTATGTGTTTCGAACAAGCTACATGCAGAAAAGATACGACAAAAATACACTACAGTGTTGTTTGCATGTAGTAAAGGACTTTCTCACTATCGAAGGCATATAGATGCTTAGAAGCATTTTCTGTGATTTCACAGAGCTTTCCAAACGCCAGTTTCGAAAATGAGTCAGATTTCACAGGAAAAAACTCTTGGAGCTTGTTCTAACCAATAGACATGTAATTTACATGGATTCGCTCACCGTCAAATTCCGTGTTCCGAACACGCTACATGCACCTCGGATGCGACAAATATTCACTACAGAGTTGTTAGCAAGTGGATTACAGCACTTTCATCCACCATACAATGCTTACTGACACTTTGAAGTATTTTCTCAGATTTCACACATTAGTTTGAACGCCAGTTTTGAAAATGAGGCAGATTGGGCAGAAAAATGCTCTTGGAGCCAGTTATACCCAAAAGATAGGTAATTTCCCTACTTTCATTCACCGTGACATTCCGTGTTCTGAACATGTTACATGCACCATGGATTCAACAAACATTCTTTAATGAGTTGTGGACACGTGTAATAACGAACTTTAATCCACCTTACAGTGCATATTTCTACATAGAAATTTTATTGTGATTTAGTAGTGTTCTCCTAATGTCAGTCTCTAAAATCATGCAGTTTCCACAGAAAAATCCTCTTGGAGCGAGTTCTACCCAATAGACATGCAATTTACATAGAACCCGTCATCATGAAATTCCGTGTTCCGAAAAAGCTACATGCATCACGGATTCGACAAATATTCACTACAGAGTTGTTAGCATAAGGATTACCGAACTTTCATCCACCATAAAAGCCATGTTGAGAATTTGAAGCATTTTCTCAATTTCGAAAGTTTTTCCTAATGCCAGTTTAGAAGAGGAGGCAGATTTGGCAGAAAAATTCTCGAAGAGTCAGTACTTCCCTATAGAAATGTAATTTACATAGTTTCCCTCACAGTGACATTCCATTTTCCGAACACGCTACATGCATCAAATTTTCAACAAAATTTCTCGAATGAGTTGTGAACATGTAGATTACAGAACTTTCAACCACCATACATGGCATATTTACAACAAGAAATATTAAGTCTGAATTTGCAGCTTTTTCCTAATGCCAGTTTGAAAAATCAGGCCGTTTTCTCAGGGAAAAACTTTTGGAGCGAATTCTAACCAATAGGTGTGTAATTTACATAGATTCCATCGCCCGGATTTTCCGTGATACGATCACACTGCATGCATAACGCTTTCTAAAAATATTCACCACAGATTTGTTTGCATGTGGTTTTACGATCTTGCATCACAATACAAGGCATATTGACACTTTGAAGCATTTTCTCTGCTTTTGCAGAGATTTTCAAACGCCAGGTTCAAAAATGAGGCAGATTTCTCAGAAAATACTCTTAGAGCAAAATCTACCCTAGAGACATATATTTTACATAGATTCGCTCACCGTGATATTCTGTGCCCTGAACACATTTCCCGTATCTCGGATTCGACAAATATTCTCTACAGAGTAGTTAGCATGTGTATTACCGAAATTTCATGCACCATAAAAGGCAGATGTACACCGAGAATCTAGAAAACTGGGATCGCAGGATTTTCCTAACGCCAGTTTCGAAAATCAGGCCGATTTCTCAAGAAAACCTCTTGGAGTGATTTCTAAGCAAGGGAAATGTAATTTACATAAATTCCCTGGCCGTGAAATTCCGTGTTCTGAACATGTTACATGCATAAAGGATTCGAGATATATTCACTGCAAATTTGTTAGCATGTGGATTACCGAACTTTCATCTCAATACATTGAATATTGATTCTTTGAACTATTTTCTCAGATTTTGCAGCGTTTTCTAAAAGCCAGTTTCAAAAAAGACGAAGGTTTAGCAGAAAAACACTCTCGGAGCGAGTTCTACCCAACAGAGAATTCATTTACATTGTTTCAATCACCGTGAAATTCCACGTTCTGAACACGCTACATGAATCACGGATTAGAAAAAGATTCTTTAATAAGTTGTGAAAATGTGGATTACCGAACTTTCTTGCAACATAAAGGCATATTTACACCTGCAAATATTTACTCCCTTTTTTCAGCTTTTTCCAAACTTCAGATTCGATAATCATGCAATTTTGGCAAAAAATTTCTCTTCTAGCTCGTTCTACTCAATAGAATTGTAATTTACATAGTTTCATTACCGTGAAATTCCATTTTCCAAAAGTGCTACATGAATCACGGTTTAGAAAACAATTATTACACTGTTATTAACATGTGGATGACCGGACTTTCATTCACCATTCAAGGCATATAGACACTTAGAAGCACTTTCTCAGATTTAACAGGGTTCTCCTAATGGCAGATTTCAAAATGAGTCACATTTCACAGAAAAATTCTCTTCAAGCGAGTTCTACCCAATAGACATGTAATTACATTTTTTCCCTCACTATGTCATTCCGTATTCCGAACACGTTACATGCATGACGATTTCGACAAAGAATCTTTAATGAGTTTCAGCATGTGCATTACCGAACTTTCATCCACCATAGAAGGAATATTTACACCTAGATGTAGTTATTATTATTTCGCAGGTTTTTCCTAACATTCAGTTTCGAAAATCATAAAATTTTCACAGAAGCATTCAATTCAAGCGAGTTCTATCCAGTAGAATTGTTATTTTCAGAGCTTCACTCACCGAGACTTTCCGTGTTCCGAAAATGTTACATTCATCACGGCTTCGACATACAGTATTTAATGACCGTGAGCATGTGTATTGCCGATTTTTCAACCACAATAAAAGGCATATTTACACCTAGAAACATTAACTTACATTTCGCAGGTTTTCCCAATGTCAGTTATTAAAATCAGGCAGTTTTCGCAGAAAAATTCTCTTGGTGCCTGTTCTATCCAATAGACATCTCATTTTCACAGATACTTTCCCCGTAAAATTCCGTGTTTTGAAAATGGTACATGCACCACGGATTCAACAAACATTCACTGCTGAGTTCTTAGCATGTGAATTACACATCTTTAATAACTCATTGAAGACATATTGTCACCTTAAAGCATTTACTCAGATTTTGCAGCGTTTTCATAACAACAGTTTCCAAACTGAGGCAGATTTTTCAGTAAAAAGCTCCTGGAGCTTGTCCTAACCAATAGATATGTCATTTACATAGTTTGCCTCACCGTGACAGTCCATGTTCCGAACGCACTACACACATCACGGATTTGACAAACATTCTTAATGAGTTGTGTACATGTGTATTACAAGACTTTCATCCGCCATACAAGGCATATTGACACCTAGAAACATTAACGCTGATTTCGAAGATATTTCCTTATAGCAGTTTCGAAAATCAGGCAGTTTTCAAAGGAAAAATCTGTTGGAGCGTGTTCTACCCAATAGATATGTAAATTAAATAGATTCTCCCGCTGTGAAATTACGTGTTTCGAACATGCTACATGCTGAAAAGTTACGACAAAAATACACTACAGAGTTGTTTGCATGTGGATTACAGGAATTTCTCACTATAGAAGGCATATCGATGTTTAGAAGCATTTTCTGTGATTTCACAGAGTTTTCCAAATGCCAGTTTCGAAAATGAGGCAGATTTCATGGCAAAAACCTCTTGGAGCGGGTTCTAACCAATAGACATGTAATTTACATGGATTTGCTCACCGTCAAATTCTGTGTTCCGAACACGCTACATGAATCTCGGATGCGACAAATATTCACTACAGAGTTGTTAGCAAGTGGATTACAGCACTTTCATCCACCATACAAGGCTTACTGACACTTTGAAAAATTTTCTCAGATTTCACACGTTACTTTGAATGCCAGTTTTGAAAATGAGGCAGATTTGGCAGAAAAATTTTCTTGGATCCAGTTATACCCAAAAAATAGGTAATTTCCCTACTTTCAGTCACCGTGATATTCCGTGTTCTGAACACGTTACATGCATCACGGTTTCGACAAATATTCACTACAGAGTTGTAAGCATAAGGATTACCGAACTTTCATCCACCATAAAAGCCATGTTGACAATTTGAAACATTTTCTTACATTTTGAAAGTTTTTCCTAATGCCAGTTTTGAAAAGGAGGCAGATTTGGCAGAAAATTGTTCTAGGAGCCAGTTCTACCCAAAAGATATGTAATTTACGTAGTTTCACTAACCGTGACATTCCGTGTTCTGAACACGTTACATGAACCACGGATTCAACAAACATTCTTTAATGAGTTGTGAACATGTGTATTAACGAACTTTAATCGACCTTACAGTGCTTATTTATACATAGAAATTTTAATCTGATTTAGTAGTATTCTCCTAATGTCAGTCTGTAAATTCATGCGGTTTTCACAGAAAAATCCTCTTGGAGAATGTTCTACCCAATAGACTTGCAATTTACATATAACCCGTCATCGTGAAATTCCGTGTTCCGATAAAGCTACATGCATCACGGATTCGACATATATTAACTACACAATTTTTAGCATAAGGATTAACGAACTTTCATTCACCATAAAATCCATGTTGACAATTTGAAACATTTTATTACATTTCGAAAGATTTTCCTAATGCCAGTTTTGAAAAGGAGGCAGATTTGACAGAAAAATACTCGTGGAGCGAGTACTTCCCTATAGAAAAGTAATTTATATAGTTTCCCTCACAGTGACATTCCATTTTCCGAACACGCTACATGCAACAATGTTTCAACAAACTTTCTCGAATGAGTTGAGAACATGTACATTACAGAACTTTCATCCACCATACATGGCATATTTACAACTAGAAACATTAAATCTGAATTTGCAGGATTTTCCTAATGCCAGTTTGAAAATCAGGCCGTTTTCTCAGGGAAAAACTGTTGGAACCAATTCTAACCAATAGGTGTGTAATTTACATAGATTCCATCGCCGGGATTTTCCGTGATACGACCCAACTGCATGCATAACGCTTTCTAAAAATATTCACCACAGATTTGTTTGCATGTGGTTTTACGATCTTTCATCACAATACAAGGAATATTGACACTTTGAAGCATTTTCTCTGATTTTGCAGAGATTTTCAAACGCCAGGTTCTAAAATGAGGCAGATTTCTCAGAAAAAACTCTTAGAGCATATTCTACCCAAGAGACATGTATTTTACATATATACGCTCACCGTCATATTCTGTGTCCCGAACACAATTCACGAATCTCAGATTCGACAAATATTCACTACAGAGTAGTTAGCATCCGGATTACCGAACTTTCATCCACCATAATAGGCAGATGTACACCGAGAATCTAGAAATCTGGGATTGCAGGTTTTTCCTAACGCCAGTTTTGAAAATCAGGCCGATTTCTCAGGAAAAATCAGTTGGAGTGATTTCTAAACAAGGGAAATGTAATTTACATAATTTCCCTGGCCGTGAAATTCCGTGTTCCGAACATGTAACATGCATATAGGATTCGACAAATATTCACTACAAATTTGTTAGCATGTGGATTACCGAACTTTCATCACAATACATTGAATATTGATTCTTAGAAGTATTTTCTCAGATTTTGCAGCGTTTTCTAAACGCCAGGTTCAAAAATGACGAAGTTTTCGCAGAAAAACTCTCTCGGAGAGAGTTCTACCCAATAGAGTAGTCATTGACATTGTTTCAATCACCGTGAAAATCCACGTTCTGAACACGCTACATGCATCACGGATTAGAAAATATTCTTTAATAACTTGTGATAATGTGGATTACCGAACTTTCTTGCAACATAAAGGCATATTTACACCTGCAAATATTTACTCCCTTTTTTCAGCTTTTTCCAAACTTCAGATTCGATAATCATGCAATTTTGGCAGAAAAATTCTCTTCTAGCTCGTTCTACTCAATAGAATTGTAATTTACATAGTTTCATTACCGTGAAATTCCATTTTCCAAAAGTGCTACATGAATCACGGTTTCCAAAACAATTATTACACTGTTATTAACATGTGGATGACCGGACTTTCATTCACCATTCAAGGCATATTGACACTTAGAAGCATTTTCTCAGATTTAACAGGGTTCTCCTAATGGCAGTTTTCAAACTGAGGCACATTTCACAGAAAAATTCTCTTCAAGCGAGTTCTACCCAATAGACATGTAATTACATTTTTCCTTCACTATGACATTCCGTATTCCAAACACCTTACATGCATCACGAGTTCGACAAACAATCTTTAATGAGTTTGAGCATGTGGATTACCGAACTTTCATCCACTATACAAGGCATATTTACACCTAGAAGTATTTATTCTGATTTCGCAGGTTTTTCCTAACATTCAGTTTCGAAAATCATAAAATTTTCACAGAAGCATTCAATTCAAGCGAGTTCTATCAAGTAGAATTGTTATTTTCAGAGCTTCACTCACCGAGACATTCCGTGTTCTGAAAATGTTACATTCATCACGGCTTCGACATACATTATTTAATGACCGTGAGCATGTGGATTACCGATTTTTCAACCACAATACAAGGCATATTTACACCTAGAAACATTTACTTACATTTCGCAGGTTTTCCTAATGTCAGTTACGAAAATCAGGCAGTTTTCGCAGAAAAATTCTCTTGGTGCATGTTCTATCCAATAGACATCTCATTTTCATAGATAACTTCACTGAAACATTCCGTGTTCCGAAAACGGTACATGCACCACGGATTCAACAAATATACCCTGCTGAATTTTTAGCATGTGAATTACACATCTTTAATAACCCATTGAAGACATATTGTCACCTTAAAGCATTTACTCAGATTTGGAGCGTTTTAATATCAACAGTTTCCAAACTGAGGCAGATTTTTCAGTAAAATGCTCCTGGAGCGTGTTCTAACCAATAGATATATAATTTACATTGTTTGCCTCATCGTGACAGTCCATGTTCCGAACGCGCTACACACATCACGGATTTGACAAACATTCTTAATCAGTTGTGTACATGTGTAGTACAAAACTTTCATCCACCATACAAGGCATATTGACACCTAGAAACATTAACGCTGATTTCGCAGATATTTCCTTATAGCAGTTTCGAAAATCAGGCAGTTTTCAAAGGAAAAAACTGTTGGAGCGTGTTCTACCCAATAGATATGTAAATTAAATAGATTCTCCCGCTGTGAAATTACGTGTTTCGAACATACTACATGCAGAAAGATACGACAAATATACACTACAGAGTTGTTTGCATGTGGATTACAGGACTTTCTCACTATAGAAGGCATATAGATGCTTAGAAGCATTTACTGTGATTTCACAGAGTTTTCCAAATGCCAGTTTCGAAAATGAGGCAGATTTCATGGCAAAAACCTCTTGGAGCGGGTTCTAACCAATAGACATGTAATTTACATGGATTAGCTCACCGTCAAATTCCGTGTTCCGAACACGCTACATGCATCTCGGATACGACAAATATTCACTACAGAGTTGTTAGCAAGTTGATTACAGCACTTTCATTCACCATACAAGGCTTACTGACACTTTGAAGAATTTTCTCAGATTTCACAGGTTAGTTTGAACGCCAGTTTTGAAAATGAGGCAGATTTGGCAGAAAAATTTTCTAAGAACCAGTTATAACCAAAAGATAGGTAATTTCCCTACTTTCAATCACTGTGATATTCCGTGTTCTGAACACGCTACATGCATCACGGATTCGACAAATATTCACTACAGAGTTGTTAGCATAAGGATTACCGAACTTTCATCCACCATAAAAGCCATGTTGACAATTTGAAACATTTTCTTACATTTTGAAAGTTTTTCCTAATGCCAGTTTTGAAAAGGAGGCAGATTTGGCAGAAAATTGCTCTAGGAGCCAGTTCTACCCAAAAGATATGTAATTTACCTAGTTTCACTAACTGTGACTTTCCGTGTTCTGAACACGTTACATGCACCGCGGATTCAACAATCATTCTTTAATGAGTTGTGAACATGTGTATTAACGAAATTTAATTGACCTTACAGTGCTTATTTTTACATAGAAATTTTAATCTGATTTAGTAGTATTCTCCTAATGTCTGTCTCTAAAATCATGCAGTTTCCACAGAAAAATCCTCTTGGAGAGTGTTTTACCCAATAGACATGCAATTTACATACAACCCGTCATCGTGAAATTCCGTGTTCCGAAAAAGCTACATGCATCACGGATTCGACAAATATTCACTACAGAGTTGTTAGCATAAGTATTACCGAACTTTCATCCACCATAAAAGCCATGTTGACAATTTGAAACATTTTCTTACATTTTGAAAGATTTTCCTAATGCCAGTTTTGAAAAGGAGACAGATTTGACAGAAAAATACTCGTGGAGCGACTACTTCCCAATAGAAAAGTAATTTACATAGTTTCCCTCACAGTGACATTCCATTTTCCGAACACGCTACATACAACAAGGTTTCAACAAACTTTCTCAAATGAGTTGTGAACATGTAGATTACAGAACTTTCATCCACCATACATGGCATATTTACAACTAGAAACATTAACTCTGAATTTGCAGCTTTTTCCTAATGCCAGTTTCGAAAATCAGGCCGTTTTCTCAGGGAAAAATTTTTGGAGCGAATTCTAACTAATAGGTGTGTAATTTACATAGATTCCATCGCCAGGATTTTCCGTGATACGATCACACTGCATGCATAACGCCTTCTAAAAATATTCACCACAGATTAGTTTGCATGTGTTTTTATGATCTAGCATCACAATACAAGGCATATTGACACTTTGAAGCATTTTCTCTGATTTTGCAGAGATTTTCAAACGCCAGGTTCAAAAATGAAGCAGATTTCTCAGAAAAAACTCTTAGAGCAAATTCTACCCAAGAGACATGTATTTTACATAGATTCGCTCACCGTGATATTCTGTGTTCCGAACACATTTCACGTATCTCGGATTCGACAAATATTCACTACAGAGTAGTTAGCATGCGGATTACTGAACTTTCATCCACCATAAAAGGCAGATGTACACCGAGAATCTAGAAATCTGGGTTCGCAGATTTTTCCTAACGCCAGTTTCGAAAATCAGGCAGATTTCTCAGAAAAAATCTCTTGGAGTGATTTCTAACCAAGGGAAATATAATTTACATAAATTTCCTGGCCGTGAAATTCCGTGTTCCGAACATGATACATGCATAAAGGATTCGACAAATATTCACTACAAATTTGTTAGCATCTTGATTACCGGACTTTCATCTCAATACATTGAATATTGATTCTTAGAAGTATTTTCTCAGATTTTGCAGCGTTTTCTAAATGCCAGAAATGACGAAGTTTTCGCAGAAAAACTCTCTCGGAGCGAGTTCTAACCAATAGAGTAGTCATTTACATTGTTTCAATCACCGTGAAATTCCACGTTCTGAACACGCTACATGCATCACGGATTAGAAAAACATTCTTTAATATGTTGTGAAAATGTGGATTACCGAACTTTCTTGCAAAATAAAGGCACATTTACAGCTGCAAATATTAACTCCCTTTTTGCAGCTTTTTCCAAAATTCAGATTCGATAATCATGCAATTTTCACAGAAAAATTCTCTTCTAGCTCGTTCTACTCAATAGAATTGTAATTTCCATAGTTTCATTACCGTGAAATTCCATTTATTAAAGGCACTACATGAATCACGGTTTAAAAAATAATTACTACACTGTTATTAACATGTGGATTACCGGACTTTCATTCAACATTCAAGGCATATTGACACTTAGAAGCATTTTCTCAGATTTCACACGTTTAATTTGAACGCCAGTTTTGAAAATGAGGTAGATTTGGCAGAAAAATGCTCTTGGAGCCTGTTCTACCCAAAAGATATGTAATTTACCTATTTTCACTCACCGTGACATTCTGTGTTTGAACACGTTATATGCACCACGGATTCAACAAACATTCTTTAATGAGTTGTGAACATGTGTATTAACGAACTTTAATCCACCTTACAGTGCATATTTATACATAGAAATTTTATTCAGATTTAGTAGTATTCTCCTAATGTGAGTCTCTAAAATCATGCAGTTTCCACAGAAATATCCTCTTGGAACGAGTTCTACCCAATAGACATGCAATTTACATAGAACACATCATCATGAAATTCCGTGTTCTGAACACGCTACATGCATCACGGATTCGACAAATATTTACTACAGAGTTGTTAGCATAAGTATTACCGAACTTTCATCCACCATACAAGGTATATTTACACCTAGAAGTAGTTATTCTGATTTCGCAGGTTTTTCCTCACATCCAGGTTCAAAAATCATGATATTTTCACAGAAACATTCAATTCAAGCGAGTTCTATCCAGCAGAATTTTTATTTTCAGAGCTTCACTCACCGAGACATTCCGTGTTCTGAAAACGTTACATTCATCACGGCTTCGACAAAAATTATTTAATAACTGTGAGCATGTGGATTACCGATTTTTCAACCACAATACAAGGCATATTTACACCTAGAAACATTTACTTATATTTCACAGGATTTCCTAACGTCAGTTGCGAAAATCAGGCAGTTTTCGTAGAAAAATTCTCTTGCTGCATGTTCTATCCAATAGACATCTCATTTTCATAGATAACTTCACCGAAACATTCCGTGTTCCTAAAACGGTACATGCACCACGGATTCAACAAATATACCCTGCTGAATTCTTAGCATGTGAATTACACATCTTTAATAACCCATTGAAGACATATTGTCACCTTAAATCATTTACTCAGATTTTGCAGCGTTTTCATATCAACAGTTTCCAAACTGAGGCAGATTTTTCATTAAAATGCTCCTGGAGCGTGTTCTAACCAATAGATATATAATTTACATAGTTTGCCTCACCGTGACAGTCCATGTTCCGAACACGCTACACACATCACGGATTTGACAAACATTCTTTATCAGTTGTGTACATGTGTATTACACAACTTTCATCCACCATACAAGGCATATTTACACCTAGAAACGTTACCTCTGAGTTCACATATATTTCCTAAGAGCAGTTTTGAAAATCAGGCAGTTTTCAAAGGACAAAACTGTTGGAGTGTGTTCTACCCAATAGATATGTAAATCACATAGATTCTCCCGCTGTGAAATTACGTGTTTCGATCATGCTACATGCAGACAAGATACGACAAAAATACACTACAGAGTTGTTTGCATGTGGATTAGAGGACTTTCTCACTATAGAAGGCATATAGATGCTTAGAAGCATTTTCTGTGATTTCACAGTGCTTTCCAAACTCCAGTTTAAAAAATGAGGCAGATTTCACGGCAAAAATCTCTTGGAGCGTGTTCTAACCAATAGACATGTAATTTACATGGATTCGCTCACCGTCAAATTCCGTGTTCCGAACACGCTACATGCATCTCGGATGCGACATATATTCACAACAGAGTTGTTAGCAAGTGGATTACAGCACTTTCATCCACCATACAAGGCTGACTGACACTTTGAAGAATTTTCTCAGATTTCACACTTTAGTTTGAACGCCAGTTTTGAAAATGAGGCAGATTGGGCAGAAAAATGCTCTTGGAGCCAGTTCTACCCAAAATATAGGTAATTTCCCTACTTCCATTCACCGTGATATTCCGTGTCCTGAACACATTACATGCACCACGGATTCAACAAACATTCTTTAATGAGTTGTGAACATGTGTATTAACGAACTTTAATCCACCTTACAGTGCATATATATACATAGAAATTTTATTCAGATTTAGTAGAATTCTCCTAATGTCAGTCTCTAAAATCATGCAGTTTCCACAGAAAAATCCTCTTGGAGCGAGTTCTACCCAATAGACATGCAATTTACATAGAACCCGTCATCATGAAATTCCGTGTTCCGAAAAAGCTACATGCATCACAGATTCGAAAAATATTCACTACAGAGTTGTTAGCATAAGGATTACCGAACTTTCATCCACCATGAAAGCCATGTTGACAATTTGAAGCATTTTCTCACATTTCGAAAGATTTTCCTAATGCCAGTTTTGATAAGGAGGCAGATTTGGCAGAAAAATTCTCGTGGAGCGAGTACTTCCCTATAGAAATGTAATTAACATACTTTCCCTCACAGTGATATTCAATATTACGAACATGATACATGCATCAAGGTTTCAACAAACTTTCTCAAATGAGTTGTGAACATGTAGATTAGAGAAGTTTCATCCACCATACATGGCATATTTACAACTAGAAACATTAACTCTGAATTTGCAGCTTTTTCATAATGCCAGTTTGGAAAATAAGTCCGTTTTTTCAGGGAAAAACTTTTGGAGCGAATTCTAACCAATAGGTGTGTAATTTACATAGATTCCATCGCCGGGATTTTCCGTGATACGACCCAACTGCATGCATAATGCTTTCTAAAAATATTCACCACAGATTTGTTTGCATGTGGTTTTACGATCTTGCATCACAATAAAAGGAATATTGACACTTTGAAGCATTTTCTCTGCTTTTGCAGAGATTTTCAAACGCCAGGTTCTAAAATGAGGCAGATTTCTCAGAAAAAACTCTTAGAGCATATTCTACCCAAGAGACATGTATTTTACATATATACGCTCACCGTCATATTCTGTGTCCCGAACACAATTCACGAATCTCAGATTCGACAAATATTCACTACAGAGTAGTTAGCATCCGGATTACCGAACTTTCATCCACCATAATAGGCAGATGTACACCGAGAATCTAGAAATCTGGGATTGCAGGTTTTTCCTAACGCCAGTTTTGAAAATCAGGCCGATTTCTCAGGAAAAATCAGTTGGAGTGATTTCTAAACAAGGGAAATGTAATTTACATAATTTCCCTGGCCGTGAAATTCCGTGTTCCGAACATGTAACATGCATATAGGATTCGACAAATATTCACTACAAATTTGTTAGCATGTGGATTACCGAACTTTCATCACAATACATTGAATATTGATTCTTAGAAGTATTTTCTCAGATTTTGCAGCGTTTTCTAAACGCCAGGTTCAAAAATGACGAAGTTTTCGCAGAAAAACTCTCTCGGAGAGAGTTCTACCCAATAGAGTAGTCATTGACATTGTTTCAATCACCGTGAAAATCCACGTTCTGAACACGCTACATGCATCACGGATTAGAAAATATTCTTTAATAACTTGTGATAATGTGGATTACCGAACTTTCTTGCAACATAAAGGCATATTTACACCTGCAAATATTTACTCCCTTTTTTCAGCTTTTTCCAAACTTCAGATTCGATAATCATGCAATTTTGGCAGAAAAATTCTCTTCTAGCTCGTTCTACTCAATAGAATTGTAATTTACATAGTTTCATTACCGTGAAATTCCATTTTCCAAAAGTGCTACATGAATCACGGTTTCCAAAACAATTATTACACTGTTATTAACATGTGGATGACCGGACTTTCATTCACCATTCAAGGCATATTGACACTTAGAAGCATTTTCTCAGATTTAACAGGGTTCTCCTAATGGCAGTTTTCAAACTGAGGCACATTTCACACAAAAATTCTCTTCAAGCGAGTTCTACCCAATACACATGTAATTACATTTTTCCTTCACTATGACATTCCGTATTCCAAACACCTTACATGCATCACGAGTTCGACAAACAATCTTTAATGAGTTTGAGCATGTGGATTACCGAACTTTCATTCACTATACAAGGCATATTTACACCTAGAAGTATTTATTCTGATTTCACAGGTTTTTCCTAACATTCAGTTTCGAAAATCATAAAATTTTCACAGAAGCATTCAATTCAAGCGAGTTCTATCAAGTAGAATTGTTATTTTCAGAGCTTCACTCACCGAGACATTCCGTGTTCCGAAAATGTTACATTCATCACGGCTTCGACATACATTATTTAATGACCGTGAGCATGGGGATTACCGATTTTTCAACCACAATACAAGGCATATTTACACCTAGAAACATTTACTTACATTTCGCAGGTTTTCCTAATGTCAGTTACGAAAATCAGGCAGTTTTCGCAGAAAAATTCTCTTGGTGCATGTTCTATCCAATAGACATCTCATTTTCATAGATAACTTCACTGAAACATTCCGTGTTCCGAAAACGGTACATGCACCACGGATTCAACAAATATACCCTGCTGAATTTTTAGCATGTGAATTACACATCTTTAATAACCCATTGAAGACATATTGTCACCTTAAAGCATTTACTCAGATTTGGAGCATTTTAATATCAACAGTTTCCAAACTGAGGCAGATTTTTCAGTAAAATGCTCCTGGAGCGTGTTCTAACCAATAGATATATAATTTACATAGTTTGCCTCACCGTGACAGTCCATGTTCCGAACACGCTACACACATCACGGATTTGACAAACATTCTTTATCAGTTGTGTACATGTGTATTACACAAGTTTCATCCACCATACAAGGCATATTTACACCTAGAAACGTTACCTCTGAGTTCACATATATTTCCTAAGAGCAGTTTTGAAAATCAGGCAGTTTTCAAAGGACAAAACTGTTGGAGTGTGTTCTACCCAATAGATATGTAAATCACATAGATTCTCCCGCTGTGAAATTACGTGTTTCTATCATGCTACATGCAGATAAGATACGACAAAAATACACTACAGAGTTGTTTGCATGTGGATTACAGGACTTTCTCACTATAGAAGGCATATAGATGCTTAGAAGCATTTTCTGTGATTTCACAGTGCTTTCCAAACTCCAGTATAAAAAATGAGGCAGATTTCACGGCAAAAATCTCTTGGAGCGTGTTCTAACCAATAGACATGTAATTTACATGGATTCGCTCACCGTCAAATTCCGTGTTCCGAACACGCTACATGCATCTCGGATGCGACATATATTCACAACAGAGTTGTTAGCAAGTGGATTACAGCACTTTCATCCACCATACAAGGCTGAATGACACTTTGAAGAATTTTCTCAGATTTCACACGTTAGTTTGAACGCCAGTTTTGAAAATGAGGCAGATTTGGCAGAAAAATTTTCTAAGAACCAGTTATAACCAAAAGATAGGTAATTTCCCTACTTCCATTCACCGTGATATTCCGTGTCCTGAACACGCTACATGCATCACGGATTTGACAAATATTCACTACAGAGTTGTTAGCATAAGGATTACCGAACTTTCATCCACCATAAAAGCCATGTTGACAATTTGAAACATTTTCTTACATTTTGAAAGTTTTTCCTAATGCCAGTTTTGAAAAGGAGGCAGATTTGGCAGAAAATTGCTCTAGGAGCCAGTTCTACCCAAAAGATATGTAATTTACCTAGTTTCACTAACCGTGACTTTCCGTGTTCTGAACACGTTACATGCACCACGGATTCAACAATCATTCTTTAATGAGTTGTGAACATGTGTATTAACGAAATTTAATCGACCTTACAGTGCTTATTTTTACATAGAAATTTTAATCTGATTTAGTAGTATTCTCCTAATGTCAGTCTGAAAAATCATGCAGTTTCCACAGAAAAATCCTCTTGGAGAGTGTTTTACCCAATAGACATGCAATTTACATACAACCCGTCATCGTGAAATTCCGTGTTCCGAAAAAGCTACATGCATCACGGATTCGACAAATATTCACTACAGAGTTGTTAGCATAAGTATTACCGAACTTTCATCCACCATAAAAGCCATGTTGACAATTTGAAACATTTTCTTACATTTTGAAAGATTTTCCTAATGCCAGTTTTGAAAAGGAGACAGATTTGACAGAAAAATACTCGTGGAGCGACTACTTCCCAATAGAAAAGTAATTTACATAGTTTCCCTCACAGTGACATTCCATTTTCCGAACACGCTACATACAACAAGGTTTCAACAAACTTTCTCGAATGAGTTGTGAACATGTAGATTACAGAACTTTCATCCACCATACATGGCATATTTACAACTAGAAACATTAACTCTGAATTTGCAGCTTTTTCCTAATGCCAGTTTCGAAAATCAGGCCATTTTCTCAGGGAAAAATTTTTGGAGCGAATTCTAACTAATAGGTGTGTAATTTACATAGATTCCATCGCCAGGATTTTCCGTGATACGATCACACTGCATGCATAACGCCTTCTAAAAATATTCACCACAGATTTGTTTGCATGTGTTTTTATGATCTAGCATCACAATACAAGGCATATTGACACTTTGAAGCATTTTCTCTGCTTTTGCAGAGATTTTCAAACGCCAGGTTCAAAAATGAAGCAGATTTCTCAGAAAAAACTCTTAGAGCAAATTCTACCCAAGAGACATGTATTTTACATAGATTCGCTCACCGTGATATTCTGTGTTCCGAACACATTTCACGTATCTCGGATTCGACAAATATTCACTACAGAGTAGTTAGCATGCGGATTACTGAACTTTCATCCACCATAAAAGGCAGATGTACACCGAGAATCTAGAAATCTGGGTTCGCAGGTTTTTCCTAACGCCAGTTTCGAAAATCAGGCAGATTTCTCAGAAAAAATCTCTTGGAGTGATTTCTAACCAAGGGAAATATAATTTACATAAATTTCCTGGCCGTGAAATTCCGTGTTCCGAACATGATACATGCATAAAGGATTCGACAAATATTCACTACAAATTTGTTAGCATCTTGATTACCGGACTTTCATCTCAATACATTGAATATTGATTCTTAGAAGTATTTTCTCAGATTTTGCAGCGTTTTCTAAACGCCAGAAATGACGAAGTTTTCGCAGAAAAACTCTCTCGGAGCGAGTTCTAACCAATAGAGTAGTCATTTACATTGTTTCAATCACCGTGAAATTCCACGTTCTGAACACGCTACATGCATCACGGATTAGAAAATATTGTTTAATAACTTGTGATAATGTGGATTACTGAACTTTCTTGCAACATAAAGGCATATTTACACCTGCAAATATTTACTCCCTTTTTTCAGCTTTTTCTAAACTTCAGATTCGATAATCATGCAATTTTCACAGAAAAATTCTCTTCTAGCTCGTTCTACTCAATAGAATTGTAATTTCCATAGTTTCATTGCCGTGAAATTCCATTTATTAAAGGCACTACATGAATCACGGTTTAAAAAATAATTACTAAACTGTTATTAACATGTGGATTACCGGACTTTCATTCAACATTCAAGGCATATTGACACTTAGAAGCATTTTCTCAGATTTCACACGTTTAATTTGAACGCCAGTTTTGAAAATGAGGTAGATTTGGCAGAAAAATGCTCTTGGAGCCTGTTCTACCCAAAAGATATGTAATTTACCTATTTTCACTCACCGTGACATTCCGTGTTTGAACACGTTATATGCACCACGGATTCAACAAACATTCTTTAATGAGTTGTGAACATGTGTATTAACGAACTTTAATCCACCTTACAGTGCATATTTATACATAGAAATTTTATTCAGATTTAGTAGTATTCTCCTAATGTGAGTCTCTAAAATCATGCAGTTTCCACAGAAATATCCTCTTGGAACGAGTTCTACCCAATAGACATGCAATTTACATAGAACACATCATCATGAAATTCCGTGTTCTGAACACGCTACATGCATCACGGATTCGACAAATATTCACTACAGAGTTGTTAGCATAAGTATTACCGAACTTTCATCCACCATACAAGGTATATTTACACCTAGAAGTAGTTATTCTGATTTCGCAAGTTTTTCCTAACATCCAGGTTCAAAAATCATGATATTTTCACAGAAACATTCAATTCAAGAGAGTTCTATCCAGCAGAATTTTTATTTTCAGAGCTTCACTCACCGAGACATTCCGTGTTCTGAAAACTTTACATTCATCACGGCTTCGACAAAAATTATTTAATAACTGTGAGCATGTGGATTACCGATTTTTCAACCACAATACAAGGCATATTTACACCTAGAAACATTTACTTATATTTCACAGGATTTCCTAACGTCAGTTGCGAAAATCTGGCAGTTTTCGTAGAAAAATTCTCTTGCTGCATGTTCTATCCAATAGACATCTCATTTTCATAGATAACTTCACCGAAACATTCCGTGTTCCGAAAACGGTACATGCACCACGGATTCAACAAATATACCCTGCTGAATTCTTAGCATGTGAATTACACATCTTTAATAACCCATTGAAGACATATTGTCACCTTAAATCATTTACTCAGATTTTGCAGCGTTTTCATATCAACAGTTTCCAAACTGAGGCAGATTTTTCATTAAAATGCTCCTGGAGCGTGTTCTAACCAATAGATATATAATTTACATAGTTTGCCTCACCGTGACAGTCCATGTTCCGAACACGCTACACACATCACGGATTTGACAAACATTCTTTATCAGTTGTGTACATGTGTATTACACAACTTTCATCCACCATACAAGGCATATTTACACCTAGAAACGTTACCTCTGAGTTCACATATATTTCCTAAGAGCAGTTTTGAAAATCAGGCAGTTTTCAAAGGACAAAACTGTTGGAGTGTGTTCTACCCAATAGATATGTAAATCACATAGATTCTCCCGCTGTGAAATTACGTGTTTCGATCATGCTACATGCAGACAAGATACGACAAAAATACACTACAGAGTTGTTTGCATGTGGATTACAGGACTTTCTCACTATAGAAGGCGTATAGATGCTTAGAAGCATTTTCTGTGATTTCACAGTGCTTTCCAAACTCCAGTTTAAAAAATGAGGCAGATTTCACGGCAAAAATCTCTTGGAGCGTGTTCTAACCAATAGACATGTAATTTACATGGATTCGCTCACCGTCAAATTCCGTGTTCCGAACACGCTACATGCATCTCGGATGCGACATATATTCACAACAGAGTTGTTAGCAAGTGGATTACAGCACTTTCATCCACCATACAAGGCTGACTGACACTTTGAAGAATTTTCTCAGATTTCACACTTTAGTTTGAATGCCAGTTTTGAAAATGAGGCAGATTGGGCAGAAAAATGCTCTTGGAGCCAGTTCTACCCAAAATATAGGTAATTTCCCTACTTCCATTCACCGTGATATTCCGTGTCCTGAACACGTTACATGCACCACGGATTCAACAAACATTCTTTAATGAGTTGTGAACATGTGTATTAACGAACTTTAATCCACCTTACAGTGCATATATATACATAGAAATTTTATTCAGATTTAGTAGAATTCTCCTAATGTCAGTCTCTAAAATCATGCAGTTTCCACAGAAAAATCCTCTTGGAGCGAGTTCTACCCAATAGACATGCAATTTACATAGAACCCGTCATCATGAAATTCCGTGTTCCGAAAAAGCTACATGCATCACAGATTCGAAAAATATTCACTACAGAGTTGTTAGCATAAGGATTACCGAACTTTCATCCACCATGAAAGCCATGTTGACAATTTGAAGCATTTTCTCACATTTCAAAAGATTTTCCTAATGCCAGTTTTGATAAGGAGGCAGATTTGGCAGAAAAATTCTCGTGGAGCGAGTACTTCCCTATAGAAATGTAATTAACATACTTTCCCTCACAGTGATATTCAATATTACGAACATGATACATGCATCAAGGTTTCAACAAACTTTCTCAAATGAGTTGTGAACATGTAGATTAGAGAAGTTTCATCCACCATACATGGCATATTTACAACTAGAAACATTAACTCTGAATTTGCAGCTTTTTCCTAATGCCAGTTTGGAAAATAAGTCCGTTTTCTCAGGGAAAAACTTTTGGAGCGAATTCTAACCAATAGGTGTGTAATTTACATAGATTCCATCGCCGGGATTTTCCGTGATACGACCCAACTGCATGCATAATGCTTTCTAAAAATATTCACCACAGATTTGTTTGCATGTGGTTTTACGATCTTGCATCACAATAAAAGGAATATTGACACTTTGAAGCATTTTCTCTGATTTTGCAGAGATTTTCAAACGCCAGGTTCTAAAATGAGGCAGATTTCTCAGAAAAAACTCTTAGAGCATATTCTACCCAAGAGACATGTATTTTACATATATACGCTCACCGTCATATTCTGTGTCCCGAACACAATTCACGAATCTCAGATTCGACAAATATTCACTACAGAGTAGTTAGCATCCGGATTACCGAACTTTCATCCACCATAATAGGCAGATGTACACCGAGAATCTAGAAATCTGGGATTGCAGGTTTTTCCTAACGCCAGTTTTGAAAATCAGGCCGATTTCTCAGGAAAAATCAGTTGGAGTGATTTCTAAACAAGGGAAATGTAATTTACATAATTTCCCTGGCCGTGAAATTCCGTGTTCCGAACATGTAACATGCATATAGGATTCGACAAATATTCACTACAAATTTGTTAGCATGTGGATTACCGAACTTTCATCACAATACATTTAATATTGATTCTTAGAAGTATTTTCTCAGATTTTGCAGCGTTTTCTAAACGCCAGGTTCAAAAATGACGAAGTTTTCGCAGAAAAACACTCTCGGAGAGAGTTCTACCCAATAGAGTAGTCATTGACATTGTTTCAATCACCGTGAAAATCCACGTTCTGAACACGCTACATGCATCACGGATTAGAAAATATTCTTTAATAACTTGTGATAATGTGGATTACTGAACTTTCTTGCAACATAAAGGCATATTTACACCTGCAAACATTTACTCCCTTTCTTCAGCTTTTTCTAAACTTCAGATTCGATAATCATGCAATTTTCACAGAAAAATTCTCTTCTAGCTCGTTCTACTCAATAGAATTGTAATTTCCATAGTTTCATTACCGTGAAATTCCATTTATTAAAGGCACTACATGAATCACGGTTTAAAAAATAATTACTACACTGTTATTAACATGTGGATTACCGGACTTTCATTCAACATTCAAGGCATATTGACACTTAGAAGCATTTTCTCAGATTTCACACGTTTAATTTGAACGCCAGTTTTGAAAATGAGGTAGATTTGGCAGAAAAATGCTCTTGGAGCCTGTTCTACCCAAAAGATATGTAATTTACCTATTTTCACTCACCGTGACATTCCGTGTTTGAACACGTTATATGCACCACGGATTCAACAAACATTCTTTAATGAGTTGTGAACATGTGTATTAACGAACTTTAATCCACCTTACAGTGCATATTTATACATAGAAATTTTATTCAGATTTAGTAGTATTCTCCTAATGTGAGTCTCTAAAATCATGCAGTTTCCACAGAAATATCCTCTTGGAACGAGTTCTACCCAATAGACATGCAATTTACATAGAACACATCATCATGAAATTCCGTGTTCTGAACACGCTACATGCATCACGGATTCGACAAATATTCACTACAGAGTTGTTAGCATAAGTATTACCGAACTTTCATCCACCATACAAGGTATATTTACACCTAGAAGTAGTTATTCTGATTTCGCAGGTTTTTCCTAACATCCAGGTCCAAAAATCATGATATTTTCACAGAAACATTCAATTCAAGAGAGTTCTATCCAGCAGAATTTTTATTTTCAGAGCTTCACTCACCGAGACATTCCGTGTTCTGAAAACGTTACATTCATCACGGCTTCGACAAAAATTATTTAATAACTGTGAGCATGTGGATTACCGATTTTTCAACCACAATACAAGGCATATTTACACCTAGAAACATTTACTTATATTTCACAGGATTTCCTAACGTCAGTTGCGAAAATCTGGCAGTTTTCGTAGAAAAATTCTCTTGCTGCATGTTCTATCCAATAGACATCTCATTTTCATAGATAACTTCACCGAAACATTCCGTGTTCCGAAAACGGTACATGCACCACGGATTCAACAAATATACCCTGCTGAATTCTTAGCATGTGAATTACACATCTTTAATAACCCATTGAAGACATATTGTCACCTTAAATCATTTACTCAGATTTTGCAGCGTTTTCATATCAACAGTTTCCAAACTGAGGCAGATTTTTCATTAAAATGCTCCTGGAGCGTGTTCTAACCAATAGATATATAATTTACATAGTTTGCCTCACCGTGACAGTCCATGTTCCGAACACGCTACACACATCACGGATTTGACAAACATTCTTTATCAGTTGTGTACATGTGTATTACACAACTTTCATCCACCATACAAGGCATATTTACACCTAGAAACGTTACCTCTGAGTTCACATATATTTCCTAAGAGCAGTTTTGAAAATCAGGCAGTTTTCAAAGGACAAAACTGTTGGAGTGTGTTCTACCCAATAGATATGTAAATCACATAGATTCTCCCGCTGTGAAATTACGTGTTTCGATCATGCTACATGCAGACAAGATACGACAAAAATACACTACAGAGTTGTTTGCATGTGGATTACAGGACTTTCTCACTATAGAAGGCATATAGATGCTTAGAAGCATTTTCTGTGATTTCACAGTGCTTTCCAAACTCCAGTTTAAAAAATGAGGTAGATTTCACGGCAAAAATCTCTTGGAGCGTGTTCTAACCAATAGACATGTAATTTACATGGATTCGCTCACCGTCAAATTCCGTGTTCCGAACACGCTACATGCATCTCGGATGCGACATATATTCACAACAGAGTTGTTAGCAAGTGGATTACAGCACTTTCATCCACCATACAAGGCTGACTGACACTTTGAAGAATTTTCTCAGATTTCACACTTTAGTTTGAACGCCAGTTTTGAAAATGAGGCAGATTGGGCAGAAAAATGCTCTTGGAGCCAGTTCTACCCAAAATATAGGTAATTTCCCTACTTCCATTCACCGTGATATTCCGTGTCCTGAACACGTTACATGCACCACGGATTCAACAAACATTCTTTAATGAGTTGTGAACATGTGTATTAACGAACTTTAATCCACCTTACAGTGCATATATATACATAGAAATTTTATTCAGATTTAGTAGAATTCTCCTAATGTCAGTCTCTAAAATCATGCAGTTTCCACAGAAAAATCCTCTTGGAGCGAGTTCTACCCAATAGACATGCAATTTACATAGAACCCGTCATCATGAAATTCCGTGTTCCGAAAAAGCTACATGCATCACAGATTCGAAAAATATTCACTACAGAGTTGTTAGCATAAGGATTACCGAACTTTCATCCACCATGAAAGCCATGTTGACAATTTGAAGCATTTTCTCACATTTCGAAAGTTTTTCCTAATGCCAGTTTTGAAAAGGATGCAGATTTGGCAGAAAAATTCTCGTGGTGCGAGTACTTCCCATTAGAAATGTAATTTACATAGTTTCCCTCACAGTGACATTCCATTTTCCGAACACGCTACATGCATCAAGGTTTGAACAAACTTTCTCGAATGAGTTGTGAACATGAAGATTACAGAACTTTCATCCACCATACATGGCATATTAACAACTAGAAACATTAACTCTGAATTTGCAGCTTTTTCCTAATGCCAGTTTGGAAAATCAGGCCGTTTTCTCAGGGAAAATCTTTTGGAGCGAATTCTAACCAATAGGTGTGTAATTTACATAGATTCCATTGCCGGGATTTTCCGTGATACGATCCCACTGCATGCATAACGCTTTCTAAAAATATTCACCCCAGATTTGTTTGCATGTGGTTTTACGATCTCGCATCACAATACAAGGCATATTGACACTTTGAAGCATTTTCTCTGCTTTTGCAGAGATTTTCAAACGCCAGGTTCAAAAATGAAGCAGATTTCTCAGAAAAAACTCTTAGAGCATATTCTACCCAAGAGACATGTATTTTACATAGATTCGCTCACCGTGATATTCTGTGTTCCGAACACACTTCACGTATCTCGGATTCGACAAATATTCACTACAGATTAGTTAGCATGCGGATTACCGAACTTTCATCCACCATAAAAGGCAGATGTACACCGAGAATCAAGTAAACTGGGTTCGCAGGTTTTTCCTAACGCCAGTTTCGAAAATCAGGCCGATTTCTCAGGAAAAATCTCTTGGAGTGAATTCTAGCCAAGGGAAATTTAATTTACATAAATTCCCTGGCCTTGAATTTCCGTGTTCTGAATATGTTACATGCATAAAGGATTCGACAAATATTCACTACAAATTTGTTAGCATGTGGATTACCGAACTTTCATCACAAAACATTAAATATTGATTCTTAGAAGAATTTTCTCAGATTTTGGAGCGTTTTCTAAACGCCAGTTTCAAAAATGACGAAGTTTTCACAGAAAAACACTCTCAGAGCGAGTTCTACCCAACAAAGAAGTCATTTACATTGTTTCAATCACCATGAAATTCCACGTTCTGAACACGGTACATGCACCACGGATTTGAAAAAGATTATTTAACATGTTGTGAAAATTTGGATTACCGAACTTTCTTGCAACATAAAGGCACATTTAAACCTGCAAATATTTACTCCCTTTTTGCAGCTTTTTCCAATCTTCAGATTCGATAAGCATGCAATTTTCGCAGAAAAATTCTCATCTAGCTCGTTCTACTCAATAGAATTGTAATTTACATAGTTTCATTACCGTGAAATTTCATTTTCCAAAAGCGCTACATGAATCAAGGTTTAAAAAATAATTACTACACTGTTATTAACATGTGGATTACCAGACTTTCATTCACCATTCAAGGCATAATGACACTTAGAAGCATTTTCTCAGATTTCACAGGGTTCTCCTAATGGCAGTTTTCAAAATGAGGCACATTTCGCAGAAATATTCTCTTCAAGCGAGTTCTACCCAATAGACATGTAACTTACATTGTTTCCTTCACTATGACATTCCGTATTCCAAACACCTTACATGCATCACGAGTTCGACAAATATTCTTTAATGAGTGTGAGCATGTGGAATACCGAACTTTCATCCACCCTAAAAGGCTTATTAACACCTAGAAGTAGTTATTCTGATTTCGCAGGTTTTTCCTAACATCCAGGTTCAAAAATCATGAAATATTCACAGAAACATTCAATTCAAGCGAGTTCTATCCAGCAGAAATGTTATTTTCAGAGCTCCACTCACCGAGACATTCCGTGTTCTGAAAACGTTACATTCATCACGGCTTCGACAAACATTATTTAATGACCGTGAGCATGTGGATTACCGATTTTTCAACCACAATACAAGGCATATTTACACCTAGAAACATTTACTTACATTTCGCAGGTTTTCATAACGTCAGTTGCGAAAATCAGGCAGTTTTCGCAGAAAAATTCTCTTGGTGCATGTTCTATCCAATAGACATCTCATTTTCGTAGATACATTCACCGAAACATTCCGTGTTCTGAAAACGGTACATGCTCCACGGATTCAACTAATATTCCCTGGTGAATTCGTAGCATGTGAATTACACATCTTTAATAACCCATTGAAGACATATTGTCACCTTAAAGCATTTACTCAGATTTTGCAGCATTTTCATAACAACAGTTTCCAAACTGAGGCAGATTTTTCAGTAAAATGCTCCTGGAGCGTATTCTAACCAATAGATATGTAATTTACATAGTTTGCCTCACCTTGAGACTCCATGTTCCGTACGCGCTACACACATCACGGATTTGACAAACATTCTTAATGAGTTGTGTACATGTGTATTACAAGAGTTTCATCCACCATACAAGGCATATTTACACCTAGAAACATTTACTTTGAGTTCACAGATATTTCCTAATAGCAGTTTCGAAAATCAGGCAGTTTTCAAAGGAAAAAACTGTTGGAGCGTGTTCTACCCAATAGATATTTTACATAGATGCTCCCACTGTGAAATTACGTGTTTCGAACATGCTACATGCAGAAAAGATACGACAAAAATACACTACAGAGTTGTTTGCATGTAGTAAAGGACTTTCTCACTATCGAAGGCATATAGATGCTTAGAAGCATTTTCTGTGATTTCACAGAGCTTTCCAAATGCCAGGTTCGAAAATGAGTCAGATTTCACGGGAAAAAACTCTTGGAGCTTGTTCTAACCAATAGACATGTAATTTACATGGATTCGCTCACCGTCAAATTCCGTGTTCCGAACACGTTACATGCATCTCGGATGCGACAAATATTCACTACAAAGTTGTTAGCAAGTGGATTACAGCACTTTCATCCACCATACAAGGCTTACTGACACTTTGAAGAATTTTCTCAGATTTCACACTTTAGTTTGAATGCCAGTTTTGAAAATGAGAAAGATTTGGCCGATATATGCTCTTGGAGCCAGTTCTACCCAAAAGATAGGTAATTTCCCTACTTTCAATCACCATGACATTCCGTGTTCTGAACATGTTACATGCACCCCAGTTTCAACAAACATTCTTTAATGAATTGTGGACATGTGTATTAATGAACTTTAATCCACCTTACAGTGCATATTTATACATAGATATTTTATTCTATTTTAGTAGTATCCTCCTAATGTCAGTCTCTAAAATCATGCAGTTTCCACAGAAAAATCTTTTTGGAGCGAGTTCTACCCAATAGACATGCAATTTACATAGAACCCGTCATCGTGAAATTCCGTGTTCTGAACTCGCTACATGCATCACGGATTCGACAAATATTCACTACAGAGTTGTTAGCATAAGGATTACCGAACTTTCATCCACCATAAAAGCCATGTTGACACTTTGAAGCATTTTCTCACATTTCGAAAGTTTTTCCTAATGCCAGTTTTGAAAAGGATGCAGATTTGGCAGAAAAATTCTCGTGGAGCGAGTACTTCCCATTAGAAATGTAATTTACATAGTTTCCCTCACAGTGACATTCCATTTTCCGAACACGCTACATGCATCAAGGTTTCAACAAACTTTCTCGAATGAGTTGTGAACATGAAGATTAAAGAACTTTCATCCACCATACATGGCATATTAACAACTAGAAACATTAACTCTGAATTTGCAGCTTTTTCCTAATGCCAGTTTGGAAAATCAGGCCGTTTTCTCAGGGAAAATCTTTTGGAGCGAATTCTAACCAATAGGTGTGTAATTTACATACATTCCATCGCCAGGATTTTCCGTGATACGATCCCACTGCATGCATAACGCTTTCTAAAAATATTCACCACAGATTTGTTTGCATGTGGTTTTACGATCTCGCATCACAATACAAGGCATATTGACACTTTGAAGCATTTTCTCTGCTTTTGCAGAGATTTTCAAACGCCAGGTTCAAAAATGAAGCAGATTTCTCAGAAAAAACTCTTAGAGCATATTCTACCCAAGAGACATGTATTTTACATAGATTCGCTCACCGTGATATTCTGTGTTCCGTACACACTTCACGTATCTCGGATTCGACAAATATTCACTACAGATTAGTTAGCATGCGGATTACCGAACTTTCATCCACCATAAAAGGCAGATGTACACCGAGAATCAAGTAAACTGGGTTCGCAGGATTTTCCTAACGCCAGTTTCGAAAATCAGGCCGATTTCTCAGGAAAAATCTCTTGGAGTGAATTCTAGCCAAGGGAAATGTAATTTACATAAATTCCCTGGCCTTGAATTTCCGTGTTCTGAATATGTTACATGCATAAAGGATTCGACAAATATTCACTACAAATTTGTTAGCATGTGGATTACTGAACTTTCACCACAAAACATTAAATATTGATTCTTAGAAGAATTTTCTCAGATTTTGGAGCGTTTTCTAAACACCAGTTTCAAAAATGACGAAGTTTTCACAGAAAAACACTCTCGGAGCGAGTTCTACCCAACAAAGAAGTCATTTACATTGTTTCAATCACCATGAAATTCCACGTTCTGAACACGGTACATGCACCACGGATTAGAAAAAGATTCTTTAATATGTTGTGAAAATTTGGATTACCGAACTTTCTTGCAACATAAAGGCACATTTAAACCTGCAAATATTTACTCCCTTTTTGCAGCTTTTTCCAAAATTCAGATTCGATAATCATGCAATTTTCGCAGAAAAATTCTCTTCTAGCTCGTTCTACTCAATAGAATTGTAATTTACATAGTTTCATTACCGTGAAATTTCATTTTCCAAAAGCGCTACATGAATCACGGTTTAAAAAATAATTACTACACTGTTATTAACATGTGGATTACCAGACTTTCATTCACCATTCAAGGCATAATGACACTTAGAAGCATTTTCTCAGATTTCACAGTGTTCTCCTAATGGCAGTTTTCAAAATGAGGCACATTTCGCAGAAATATTCTCTTCAAGCGAGTTCTACCCAATAGACATGTAACTTACATTGTTTCCTTCACTATGACATTCCGTATTCCAAACACCTTACATGCATCACGAGTTCGACAAATATTCTTTAATGAGTGTGAGCATGTGGAATACCGAACTTTCATCCACCCTAAAAGGCTTATTTACACCTAGAAGTAGTTATTCTGATTTCGCAGGTTTTTCCTTACTTCCAGGTTCAAAAATCATGAAATTTTCACAGAAACATTCAATTCAAGCGTGTTCTATCCAGCAGAAATGTTATTTTCAGAGCTCCACTCACCGAGACATTCCGTGTTCTGAAAACGTTACATTCATCACGGCTTCGACAAACATTATTTAATGACCGTGAGCATGTGGATTACCGATTTTTCAACCACAATACAAGGCATGTTTACACCTAGAAACATTTACTTACATTTCGCAGGTCTTCATAACGTCAGTTGCGAAAATCAGGCAGTTTTCGCAGAAAAATTCTCTTGGTGCATGTTCTATCCAATAGACATCTCATTTTCATAGATACCTTCACCGAAACATTCCGTGTTCTGAAAACGGTACATGCTCCACGGATTCAACTAATATTCCCTGGTGAATTCGTAGCATGTGAATTACACATCTTTAATAACCCATTGAAGACATATTGTCACCTTAAAGCATTTACTCAGATTTTGCAGCATTTTCATAACAACAGTTTCCAAACTGAGGCAGATTTTTCAGTAAAATGCTCCTGGAGCGTATTCTAACCAATAGATATGTAATTTACATAGTTTGCCTCACCTTGAGATTCCATGTTCCGTACGCGCTGCACACATCACGGATTTGACAAACATTCTTAATGAGTTGTGTACATGTGTATTACAAGAGTTTCATCCACCATACAAGGCATATTGACACCTAGAAACATTTACTTTGAGTTCACAGATATTTCCTAATAGCAGTTTCGAAAATCAGGCAGTTTTCAAAGGAAAAAACTGTTGGAGCGTGTTCTACCCAATAGATATTTTACATAGATGCTCCCACTGTGAAATTATGTGTTTCGAACAAGCTACATGCAGAAAAGATACGACAAAAATACACTACAGAGTTGTTTGCATGTAGTAAAGGACTTTCTCACTATCGAAGGCATATAGATGCTTAGAAGCATTTTCTGTGATTTCACAGAGCTTTCCAAACGCCAGTTTCGAAAATGAGTCAGATTTCACGGGAAAAAACTCTTGGAGCTTGTTCTAACCAATAGACATGTAATTTACATGGATTCGCTCACCGTCAAATTCCGTGTTCCGAACACGCTACATGCACCTCGGATGCGACAAATATTCACTACAGAGTTGTTAGCAAGTGGATTACAGCACTTTCATCCACCATACAATGCTTACTGACACTTTGAAGTATTTTCTCAGATTTCACACATTAGTTTGAACGCCAGTTTTGAAAATGAGGCAGATTGGGCAGAAAAATGCTCTTGGAGCCAGTTATACCCAAAAGATAGGTAATTTCCCTACTTTCATTCACCGTGACATTCCGTGTTCTGAACATGTTACATGCACCATGGATTCAACAAACATTCTTTAATGAGTTGTGGACACGTGTAATAACGAACTTTAATCCACCTTACAGTGCATATTTCTACATAGAAATTTTATTGTGATTTAGTAGTGTTCTCCTAATGTCAGTCTCTAAAATCATGCAGTTTCCACAGAAAAATCCTCTTGGAGCGAGTTCTACCCAATAGACATGCAATTTACATAGAACCCGTCATCGTGAAATTCCGTGTTCCGAAAAAGCTACATGCATCACGGATTCGACAAATATTCACTACAGAGTTGTTAGCATAAGGATTACCGAACTTTCATCCACCATAAAAGCCATGTTGAGAATTTGAAGCATTTTCTCAATTTCGAAAGTTTTTCCTAATGCCAGTTTAGAAGAGGAGGCAGATTTGGCAGAAAAATTCTCGAAGAGTCAGTACTTCCCTATAGAAATGTAATTTACATAGTTTCCCTCACAGTGACATTCCATTTTCCGAACACGCTACATGCATCAAATTTTCAACAAAATTTCTCGAATGAGTTGTGAACATGTAGATTACAGAACTTTCAACCACCATACATGGCATATTTACAACAAGAAATATTAAGTCTGAATTTGCAGCTTTTTCCTAATGCCAGTTTGAAAAATCAGGCCGTTTTCTCAGGGAAAAACTTTTGGAGCGAATTCTAACCAATAGGTGTGTAATTTACATAGATTCCATCGCCCGGATTTTCCGTGATACGATCACACTGCATGCATAACGCTTTCTAAAAATATTCACCACAGATTTGTTTGCATGTGGTTTTACGATCTTGCATCACAATACAAGGCATATTGACACTTTGAAGCATTTTCTCTGCTTTTGCAGAGATTTTCAAACGCCAGGTTCAAAAATGAGGCAGATTTCTCAGAAAATACTCTTAGAGCAAAATCTACCCTAGAGACATATATTTTACATAGATTCGCTCACCGTGATATTCTGTGCCCTGAACACATTTCCCGTATCTCGGATTCGACAAATATTCTCTACAGAGTAGTTAGCATGTGTATTACCGAAATTTCATGCACCATAAAAGGCAGATGTACACCGAGAATCTAGAAAACTGGGATCGCAGGATTTTCCTAACGCCAGTTTCGAAAATCAGGCCGATTTCTCAAGAAAACCTCTTGGAGTGATTTCTAAGCAAGGGAAATGTAATTTACATAAATTCCCTGGCCGTGAAATTCCGTGTTCTGAACATGTTACATGCATAAAGGATTCGAGATATATTCACTGCAAATTTGTTAGCATGTGGATTACCGAACTTTCATCTCAATACATTGAATATTGATTCTTTGAACTATTTTCTCAGATTTTGCAGCGTTTTCTAAAAGCCAGTTTCAAAAAAGACGAAGGTTTAGCAGAAAAACACTCTCGGAGCGAGTTCTACCCAACAGAGAATTCATTTACATTGTTTCAATCACCGTGAAATTCCACGTTCTGAACACGCTACATGAATCTCGGATTAGAAAAAGATTCTTTAATAAGTTGTGAAAATGTGGATTACCGAACTTTCTTGCAACATAAAGGCATATTTACACCTGCAAATATTTACTCCCTTTTTTCAGCTTTTTCCAAACTTCAGATTCGATAATCATGCAATTTTGGCAAAAAATTTCTCTTCTAGCTCGTTCTACTCAATAGAATTGTAATTTACATAGTTTCATTACCGTGAAATTCCATTTTCCAAAAGTGCTACATGAATCACGGTTTAGAAAACAATTATTACACTGTTATTAACATGTGGATGACCGGACTTTCATTCACCATTCAAGGCATATAGACACTTAGAAGCACTTTCTCAGATTTAACAGGGTTCTCCTAATGGCAGATTTCAAAATGAGTCACATTTCACAGAAAAATTCTCTTCAAGCGAGTTCTACCCAATAGACATGTAATTACATTTTTTCCCTCACTATGTCATTCCGTATTCCGAACACGTTACATGCATGACGATTTCGACAAAGAATCTTTAATGAGTTTCAGCATGTGCATTACCGAACTTTCATCCACCATAGAAGGAATATTTACACCTAGATGTAGTTATTATTATTTCGCAGGTTTTTCCTAACATTCAGTTTCGAAAATCATGAAATTTTCACAGAAGCATTCAATTCAAGCGAGTTCTATCCAGTAGAATTGTTATTTTCAGAGCTTCACTCACCGAGACTTTCCGTGTTCCGAAAATGTTACATTCATCACGGCTTCGACATACAGTATTTAATGACCGTGAGCATGTGTATTGCCGATTTTTCAACCACAATAAAAGTCATATTTACACCTAGAAACATTAACTTACATTTCGCAGGTTTTCCCAATGTCAGTTATTAAAATCAGGCAGTTTTCGCAGAAAAATTCTCTTGGTGCCTGTTCTATCCAATAGACATCTCATTTTCACAGATACTTTCCCCGTAAAATTCCGTGTTTTGAAAATGGTACATGCACCACGGATTCAACAAACATTCACTGCTGAGTTCTTAGCATGTGAATTACACATCTTTAATAACTCATTGAAGACATATTGTCACCTTAAAGCATTTACTCAGATTTTGCAGCGTTTTCATAACAACAGTTTCCAAACTGAGGCAGATTTTTCAGTAAAAAGCTCCTGGAGCTTGTCCTAACCAATAGATATGTCATTTACATAGTTTGCCTCACCGTGACAGTCCATGTTCCGAACGCACTACACACATCACGGATTTGACAAACATTCTTAATGAGTTGTGTACATGTGTATTACAAGACTTTCATCCGCCATACAAGGCATATTGACACCTAGAAACATTAACGCTGATTTCGAAGATATTTCCTTACAGCAGTTTCGAAAATCAGGCAGTTTTCAAAGGAAAAATCTGTTGGAGCGTGTTCTACCCAATAGATATGTAAATTAAATAGATTCTCCCGCTGTGAAATTACGTGTTTCGAACATGCTACATGCTGAAAAGTTACGACAAAAATACACTACAGAGTTGTTTGCATGTGGATTACAGGAATTTCTCACTATAGAAGGCATATCGATGTTTAGAAGCATTTTCTGTGATTTCACAGAGTTTTCCAAATGCCAGTTTCGAAAATGAGGCAGATTTCATGGCAAAAACCTCTTGGAGCGGGTTCTAACCAATAGACATGTAATTTACATGGATTCGCTCACCGTCAAATTCTGTGTTCCGAACACGCTACATGAATCTCGGATGCGACAAATATTCACTACAGAGTTGTTAGCAAGTGGATTACAGCACTTTCATCCACCATACAAGGCTTACTGACACTTTGAAAAATTTTCTCAGATTTCACACGTTACTTTGAATGCCAGTTTTGAAAATGAGGCAGATTTGGCAGAAAAATTTTCTTGGATCCAGTTATACCCAAAAAATAGGTAATTTCCCTACTTTCAGTCACCGTGATATTCCGTGTTCTGAACACGTTACATGCATCACGGTTTCGACAAATATTCACTACAGAGTTGTAAGCATAAGGATTACCGAACTTTCATCCACCATAAAAGCCATGTTGACAATTTGAAACATTTTCTTACATTTTGAAAGTTTTTCCTAATGCCAGTTTTGAAAAGGAGGCAGATTTGGCAGAAAATTGTTCTAGGAGCCAGTTCTACCCAAAAGATATGTAATTTACGTAGTTTCACTAACCGTGACATTCCGTGTTCTGAACACGTTACATGAACCACGGATTCAACAAACATTCTTTAATGAGTTGTGAACATGTGTATTAACGAACTTTAATCGACCTTACAGTGCTTATTTATACATAGAAATTTTAATCTGATTTAGTAGTATTCTCCTAATGTCAGTCTGTAAATTCATGCGGTTTTCACAGAAAAATCCTCTTGGAGAATGTTCTACCCAATAGACTTGCAATTTACATATAACCCGTCATCGTGAAATTCCGTGTTCCGATAAAGCTACATGCATCACGGATTCGACATATATTAACTACACAATTTTTAGCATAAGGATTAACGAACTTTCATTCACCATAAAATCCATGTTGACAATTTGAAACATTTTATTACATTTCGAAAGATTTTCCTAATGCCAGTTTTGAAAAGGAGGCAGATTTGACAGAAAAATACTTGTGGAGTGAGTACTTCCCAATAGAAAAGTAATTTATATAGTTTCCCTCACAGTGACATTCCATTTTCCGAACACGCTACATGCAACAATGTTTCAACAAACTTTCTCGAATGAGTTGAGAACATGTACATTACAGAACTTTCATCCACCATACATGGCATATTTACAACTAGAAACATTAAATCTGAATTTGCAGGATTTTCCTAATGCCAGTTTGAAAATCAGGCCGTTTTCTCAGGGAAAAACTGTTGGAACCAATTCTAACCAATAGGTGTGTAATTTACATAGATTCCATCGCCGGGATTTTCCGTGATACGACCCAACTGCATGCATAACGCTTTCTAAAAATATTCACCACAGATTTGTTTGCATGTGGTTTTACGATCTTTCATCACAATACAAGGAATATTGACACTTTGAAGCATTTTCTCTGATTTTGCAGAGATTTTCAAACGCCAGGTTCTAAAATGAGGCAGATTTCTCAGAAAAAACTCTTAGAGCATATTCTACCCAAGAGACATGTATTTTACATATATACGCTCACCGTCATATTCTGTGTCCCGAACACAATTCACGAATCTCAGATTCGACAAATATTCACTACAGAGTAGTTAGCATCCGGATTACCGAACTTTCATCCACCATAATAGGCAGATGTACACCGAGAATCTAGAAATCTGGGATTGCAGGTTTTTCCTAACGCCAGTTTTGAAAATCAGGCCGATTTCTCAGGAAAAATCAGTTGGAGTGATTTCTAAACAAGGGAAATGTAATTTACATAATTTCCCTGGCCGTGAAATTCCGTGTTCCGAACATGTAACATGCATATAGGATTCGACAAATATTCACTACAAATTTGTTAGCATGTGGATTACCGAACTTTCATCACAATACATTGAATATTGATTCTTAGAAGTATTTTCTCAGATTTTGCAGCGTTTTCTAAACGCCAGGTTCAAAAATGACGAAGTTTTCGCAGAAAAACTCTCTCGGAGAGAGTTCTACCCAATAGAGTAGTCATTGACATTGTTTCAATCACCGTGAAAATCCACGTTCTGAACACGCTACATGCATCACGGATTAGAAAATATTCTTTAATAACTTGTGATAATGTGGATTACCGAACTTTCTTGCAACATAAAGGCATATTTACACCTGCAAATATTTACTCCCTTTTTTCAGCTTTTTCCAAACTTCAGATTCGATAATCATGCAATTTTGGCAGAAAAATTCTCTTCTAGCTCGTTCTACTCAATAGAATTGTAATTTACATAGTTTCATTACCGTGAAATTCCATTTTCCAAAAGTGCTACATGAATCACGGTTTCCAAAACAATTATTACACTGTTATTAACATGTGGATGACCGGACTTTCATTCACCATTCAAGGCATATTGACACTTAGAAGCATTTTCTCAGATTTAACAGGGTTCTCCTAATGGCAGTTTTCAAACTGAGGCACATTTCACAGAAAAATTCTCTTCAAGCGAGTTCTACCCAATAGACATGTAATTACATTTTTCCTTCACTATGACATTCCGTATTCCAAACACCTTACATGCATCACGAGTTCGACAAACAATCTTTAATGAGTTTGAGCATGTGGATTACCGAACTTTCATCCACTATACAAGGCATATTTACACCTAGAAGTATTTATTCTGATTTCGCAGGTTTTTCCTAACATTCAGTTTCGAAAATCATAAAATTTTCACAGAAGCATTCAATTCAAGCGAGTTCTATCAAGTAGAATTGTTATTTTCAGAGCTTCACTCACCGAGACATTCCGTGTTCCGAAAATGTTACATTCATCACGGCTTCGACATACATTATTTAATGACAGTGAGCATGGGGATTACCGATTTTTCAACCACAATACAAGGCATATTTACACCTAGAAACATTTACTTACATTTCGCAGGTTTTCCTAATGTCAGTTACGAAAATCAGGCAGTTTTCGCAGAAAAATTCTCTTGGTGCATGTTCTATCCAATAGACATCTCATTTTCATAGATAACTTCACTGAAACATTCCGTGTTCCGAAAACGGTACATGCACCACGGATTCAACAAATATACCCTGCTGAATTTTTAGCATGTGAATTACACATCTTTAATAACCCATTGAAGACATATTGTCACCTTAAAGCATTTACTCAGATTTGGAGCGTTTTAATATCAACAGTTTCCAAACTGAGGCAGATTTTTCAGTAAAATGCTCCTGGAGCGTGTTCTAACCAATAGATATATAATTTACATTGTTTGCCTCATCGTGACAGTCCATGTTCCGAACGCGCTACACACATCACGGATTTGACAAACATTCTTAATCAGTTGTGTACATGTGTAGTACAAAACTTTCATCCACCATACAAGGCATATTGACACCTAGAAACATTAACGCTGATTTCGCAGATATTTCCTTATAGCAGTTTCGAAAATCAGGCAGTTTTCAAAGGAAAAAACTGTTGGAGCGTGTTCTACCCAATAGATATGTAAATTAAATAGATTCTCCCGCTGTGAAATTACGTGTTTCGAACATACTACATGCAGAAAGATACGACAAATATACACTACAGAGTTGTTTGCATGTGGATTACAGGACTTTCTCACTATAGAAGGCATATAGATGCTTAGAAGCATTTACTGTGATTTCACAGAGTTTTCCAAATGCCAGTTTCGAAAATGAGGCAGATTTCATGGCAAAAACCTCTTGGAGCGGGTTCTAACCAATAGACATGTAATTTACATGGATTAGCTCACCGTCAAATTCCGTGTTCCGAACACGCTACATGCATCTCGGATGCGACAAATATTCACTACAGAGTTGTTAGCAAGTTGATTACAGCACTTTCATTCACCATACAAGGCTTACTGACACTTTGAAGAATTTTCTCAGATTTCACAGGTTAGTTTGAACGCCAGTTTTGAAAATGAGGCAGATTTGGCAGAAAAATTTTCTAAGAACCAGTTATAACCAAAAGATAGGTAATTTCCCTACTTTCAATCACTGTGATATTCCGTGTTCTGAACACGCTACATGCATCACGGATTCGACAAATATTCACTACAGAGTTGTTAGCATAAGGATTACCGAACTTTCATCCACCATAAAAGCCATGTTGACAATTTGAAACATTTTCTTACATTTTGAAAGTTTTTCCTAATGCCAGTTTTGAAAAGGAGGCAGATTTGGCAGAAAATTGCTCTAGGAGCCAGTTCTACCCAAAAGATATGTAATTTACCTAGTTTCACTAACCGTGACTTTCCGTGTTCTGAACACGTTACATGCACCGCGGATTCAACAATCATTCTTTAATGAGTTGTGAACATGTGTATTAATGAAATTTAATCGACCTTACAGTGCTTATTTTTACATAGAAATTTTAATCTGATTTAGTAGTATTCTCCTAATGTCAGTCTCTAAAATCATGCAGTTTCCACAGAAAAATCCTCTTGGAGAGTGTTTTACCCAATAGACATGCAATTTACATACAACCCGTCATCGTGAAATTCCGTGTTCCGAAAAAGCTACATGCATCACGGATTCGACAAATATTCACTACAGAGTTGTTAGCATAAGTATTACCGAACTTTCATCCACCATAAAAGCCATGTTGACAATTTGAAACATTTTCTTACATTTTGAAAGATTTTCCTAATGCCAGTTTTGAAAAGGAGACAGATTTGACAGAAAAATACTCGTGGAGCGACTACTTCCCAATAGAAAAGTAATTTACATAGTTTCCCTCACAGTGACATTCCATTTTCCGAACACGCTACATACAACAAGGTTTCAACAAACTTTCTCGAATGAGTTGTGAACATGTAGATTACAGAACTTTCATCCACCATACATGGCATATTTACAACTAGAAACATTAACTCTGAATTTGCAGCTTTTTCCTAATGCCAGTTTCGAAAATCAGGCCGTTTTCTCAGGGAAAAATTTTTGGAGCGAATTCTAACTAATAGGTGTGTAATTTACATAGATTCCATCGCCAGGATTTTCCGTGATACGATCACACTGCATGCATAACGCTTTCTAAAAATATTCACCACAGATTTGTTTGCATGTGGTTTTACGATCTCGCATCACAATACAAGGCATATTGACACTTTGAAGCATTTTCTCTGCTTTTGCAGAGATTTTCAAACGCCAGGTTCAAAAATGAAGCAGATTTCTCAGAAAAAACTCTTAGAGCATATTCTACCCAAGAGACATGTATTTTACATAGATTCGCTCACCGTGATATTCTGTGTTCCGTACACACTTCACGTATCTCGGATTCGACAAATATTCACTACAGATTAGTTAGCATGCGGATTACCGAACTTTCATCCACCATAAAAGGCAGATGTACACCGAGAATCAAGTAAACTGGGTTCGCAGGATTTTCCTAACGCCAGTTTCGAAAATCAGGCCGATTTCTCAGGAAAAATCTCTTGGAGTGAATTCTAGCCAAGGGAAATGTAATTTACATAAATTCCCTGGCCTTGAATTTCCGTGTTCTGAATATGTTACATGCATAAAGGATTCGACAAATATTCACTACAAATTTGTTAGCATGTGGATTACTGAACTTTCACCACAAAACATTAAATATTGATTCTTAGAAGAATTTTCTCAGATTTTGGAGCGTTTTCTAAACACCAGTTTCAAAAATGACGAAGTTTTCACAGAAAAACACTCTCGGAGCGAGTTCTACCCAACAAAGAAGTCATTTACATTGTTTCAATCACCATGAAATTCCACGTTCTGAACACGGTACATGCACCACGGATTAGAAAAAGATTCTTTAATATGTTGTGAAAATTTGGATTACCGAACTTTCTTGCAACATAAAGGCACATTTAAACCTGCAAATATTTACTCCCTTTTTGCAGCTTTTTCCAAAATTCAGATTCGATAATCATGCAATTTTCGCAGAAAAATTCTCTTCTAGCTCGTTCTACTCAATAGAATTGTAATTTACATAGTTTCATTACCGTGAAATTTCATTTTCCAAAAGCGCTACATGAATCACGGTTTAAAAAATAATTACTACACTGTTATTAACATGTGGATTACCAGACTTTCATTCACCATTCAAGGCATAATGACACTTAGAAGCATTTTCTCAGATTTCACAGGGTTCTCCTAATGGCAGTTTTCAAAATGAGGCACATTTCGCAGAAATATTCTCTTCAAGCGAGTTCTACCCAATAGACATGTAACTTACATTGTTTCCTTCACTATGACATTCCGTATTCCAAACACCTTACATGCATCACGAGTTCGACAAATATTCTTTAATGAGTGTGAGCATGTGGAATACCGAACTTTCATCCACCCTAAAAGGCTTATTTACACCTAGAAGTAGTTATTCTGATTTCGCAGGTTTTTCCTAACTTCCAGGTTCAAAAATCATGAAATATTCACAGAAACATTCAATTCAAGCGAGTTCTATCCAGCAGAAATGTTATTTTCAGAGCTCCACTCACCGAGACATTCCGTGTTCTGAAAACGTTACATTCATCACGGCTTCGACAAACATTATTTAATGACCGTGAGCATGTGGATTACCGATTTTTCAACCACAATACAAGGCATATTTACACCTAGAAACATTTACTTACATTTCGCAGGTCTTCATAACGTCAGTTGCGAAAATCAGGCAGTTTTCGCAGAAAAATTCTCTTGGTGCATGTTCTATCCAATAGACATCTCATTTTCATAGATACCTTCACCGAAACATTCCGTGTTCTGAAAACGGTACATGCTCCACGGATTCAACTAATATTCCCTGGTGAATTCGTAGCATGTGAATTACACATCTTTAATAACCCATTGAAGACATATTGTCACCTTAAAGCATTTACTCAGATTTTGCAGCATTTTCATAACAACAGTTTCCAAACTGAGGCAGATTTTTCAGTAAAATGCTCCTGGAGCGTATTCTAACCAATAGATATGTAATTTACATAGTTTGCCTCTCCTTGAGATTCCATGTTCCGTACGCGCTACACACATCACGGATTTGACAAACATTCTTAATGAGTTGTGTACATGTGTATTACAAGAGTTTCATCCACCATACAAGGCATATTGACACCTAGAAACATTTACTTTGAGTTCACAGATATTTCCTAATAGCAGTTTCGAAAATCAGGCAGTTTTCAAAGGAAAAAACTGTTGGAGCGTGTTCTACCCAATAGATATTTTACATAGATGCTCCCACTGTGAAATTATGTGTTTCGAACAAGCTACATGCAGAAAAGATACGACAAAAATACACTACAGAGTTGTTTGCATGTAGTAAAGGACTTTCTCACTATCGAAGGCATATAGATGCTTAGAAGCATTTTCTGTGATTTCACAGAGCTTTCCAAACGCCAGTTTCGAAAATGAGTCAGATTTCACGGGAAAAAACTCTTGGAGCTTGTTCTAACCAATAGACATGTAATTTACATGGATTCGCTCACCGTCAAATTCCGTGTTCCGAACACGCTACATGCACCTCGGATGCGACAAATATTCACTACAGAGTTGTTAGCAAGTGGATTACAGCACTTTCATCCACCATACAATGCTTACTGACACTTTGAAGTATTTTCTCAGATTTCACACATTAGTTTGAACGCCAGTTTTGAAAATGAGGCAGATTGGGCAGAAAAATGCTCTTGGAGCCAGTTATACCCAAAAGATAGGTAATTTCCCTACTTTCATTCACCGTGACATTCCGTGTTCTGAACATGTTACATGCACCATGGATTCAACAAACATTCTTTAATGAGTTGTGGACACGTGTAATAACGAACTTTAATCCACCTTACAGTGCATATTTCTACATAGAAATTTTATTGTGATTTAGTAGTGTTCTCCTAATGTCAGTCTCTAAAATCATGCAGTTTCCACAGAAAAATCCTCTTGGAGCGAGTTCTACCCAATAGACATGCAATTTACATAGAACCCGTCATTGTGAAATTCCGTGTTCCGAAAAAGCTACATGCATCACGGATTCGACAAATATTCACTACAGAGTTGTTAGCATAAGGATTACCGAACTTTCATCCACCATAAAAGCCATGTTGAGAATTTGAAGCATTTTCTCAATTTCGAAAGTTTTTCCTAATGCCAGTTTAGAAGAGGAGGCAGATTTGGCAGAAAAATTCTCGAAGAGTCAGTACTTCCCTATAGAAATGTAATTTACATAGTTTCCCTCACAGTGACATTCCATTTTCCGAACACGCTACATGCATCAAATTTTCAACAAAATTTCTCGAATGAGTTGTGAACATGTAGATTACAGAACTTTCAACCACCATACATGGCATATTTACAACAAGAAATATTAAGTCTGAATTTGCAGCTTTTTCCTAATGCCAGTTTGAAAAATCAGGCCGTTTTCTCAGGGAAAAACTTTTGGAGCGAATTCTAACCAATAGGTGTGTAATTTACATAGATTCCATCGCCCGGATTTTCCGTGATACGATCACACTGCATGCATAACGCTTTCTAAAAATATTCACCACAGATTTGTTTGCATGTGGTTTTACGATCTTGCATCACAATACAAGGCATATTGACACTTTGAAGCATTTTCTCTGCTTTTGCAGAGATTTTCAAACGCCAGGTTCAAAAATGAGGCAGATTTCTCAGAAAATACTCTTAGAGCAAAATCTACCCTAGAGACATATATTTTACATAGATTCGCTCACCGTGATATTCTGTGCCCTGAACACATTTCCCGTATCTCGGATTCGACAAATATTCTCTACAGAGTAGTTAGCATGTGTATTACCGAAATTTCATGCACCATAAAAGGCAGATGTACACCGAGAATCTAGAAAACTGGGATCGCAGGATTTTCCTAACGCCAGTTTCGAAAATCAGGCCGATTTCTCAAGAAAACCTCTTGGAGTGATTTCTAAGCAAGGGAAATGTAATTTACATAAATTCCCTGGCCGTGAAATTCCGTGTTCTGAACATGTTACATGCATAAAGGATTCGAGATATATTCACTGCAAATTTGTTAGCATGTGGATTACCGAACTTTCATCTCAATACATTGAATATTGATTCTTTGAACTATTTTCTCAGATTTTGCAGCGTTTTCTAAAAGCCAGTTTCAAAAAAGACGAAGGTTTAGCAGAAAAACACTCTCGGAGCGAGTTCTACCCAACAGAGAATTCATTTACATTGTTTCAATCACCGTGAAATTCCACGTTCTGAACACGCTACATGAATCACGGATTAGAAAAAGATTCTTTAATAAGTTGTGAAAATGTGGATTACCGAACTTTCTTGCAACATAAAGGCATATTTACACCTGCAAATATTTACTCCCTTTTTTCAGCTTTTTCCAAACTTCAGATTCGATAATCATGCAATTTTGGCAAAAAATTTCTCTTCTAGCTCGTTCTACTCAATAGAATTGTAATTTACATAGTTTCATTACCGTGAAATTACATTTTCCAAAAGTGCTACATGAATCACGGTTTAGAAAACAATTATTACACTGTTATTAACATGTGGATGACCGGACTTTCATTCACCATTCAAGGCATATAGACACTTAGAAGCACTTTCTCAGATTTAACAGGGTTCTCCTAATGGCAGATTTCAAAATGAGTCACATTTCACAGAAAAATTCTCTTCAAGCGAGTTCTACCCAATAGACATGTAATTACATTTTTTCCCTCACTATGTCATTCCGTATTCCGAACACGTTACATGCATCACGAGTTCGACAAAGAATCTTTAATGAGTTTCAGCATGTGCATTACCGAACTTTCATCCACCATACAAGGAATATTTACACCTAGATGTAGTTATTATTATTTCGCAGGTTTTTCCTAACATTCAGTTTCGAAAATCATGAAATTTTCACAGAAGCATTCAATTCAAGCGAGTTCTATCCAGTAGAATTGTTATTTTCAGAGCTTCACTCACCGAGACTTTCCGTGTTCCGAAAATGTTACATTCATCACGGCTTCGACATACAGTATTTAATGACCGTGAGCATGTGTATTGCCGATTTTTCAACCACAATAAAAGGCATATTTACACCTAGAAACATTAACTTACATTTCGCAGGTTTTCCCAATGTCAGTTATTAAAATCAGGCAGTTTTCGCAGAAAAATTCTCTTGGTGCCTGTTCTATCCAATAGACATCTCATTTTCACAGATACTTTCCCCGTAAAATTCCGTGTTTTGAAAATGGTACATGCACCACGGATTCAACAAACATTCACTGCTGAGTTCTTAGCATGTGAATTACACATCTTTAATAACTCATTGAAGACATATTGTCACCTTAAAGCATTTACTCAGATTTTGCAGCGTTTTCATAACAACAGTTTCCAAACTGAGGCAGATTTTTCAGTAAAAAGCTCCTGGAGCTTGTCCTAACCAATAGATATGTCATTTACATAGTTTGCCTCACCGTGGCAGTCCATGTTCCGAACGCACTACACACATCACGGATTTGACAAACATTCTTAATGAGTTGTGTACATGTGTATTACAAGACTTTCATCCGCCATACAAGGCATATTGACACCTAGAAACATTAACGCTGATTTCGAAGATATTTCCTTATAGCAGTTTCGAAAATCAGGCAGTTTTCAAAGGAAAAATCTGTTGGAGCGTGTTCTACCCAATAGATATGTAAATTAAATAGATTCTCCCGCTGTGAAATTACGTGTTTCGAACATGCTACATGCTGAAAAGTTACGACAAAAATACACTACAGAGTTGTTTGCATGTGGATTACAGGAATTTCTCACTATAGAAGGCATATCGATGTTTAGAAGCATTTTCTGTGATTTCACAGAGTTTTCCAAATGCCAGTTTTGAAAATGAGGCAGATTTCATGGCAAAAACCTCTTGGAGCGGGTTCTAACCAATAGACATGTAATTTACATGGATTTGCTCACCGTCAAATTCTGTGTTCCGAACACGCTACATGAATCTCGGATGCGACAAATATTCACTACAGAGTTGTTAGCAAGTGGATTACAGCACTTTCATCCACCATACAAGGCTTACTGACACTTTGAAAAATTTTCTCAGATTTCACACGTTACTTTGAATGCCAGTTTTGAAAATGAGGCAGATTTGGCAGAAAAATTTTCTTGGATCCAGTTATACCCAAAAAATAGGTAATTTCCCTACTTTCAGTCACCGTGATATTCCGTGTTCTGAACACGTTACATGCATCACGGTTTCGACAAATATTCACTACAGAGTTGTAAGCATAAGGATTACCGAACTTTCATCCACCATAAAAGCCATGTTGACAATTTGAAACATTTTCTTACATTTTGAAAGTTTTTCCTAATGCCAGTTTTGAAAAGGAGGCAGATTTGGCAGAAAATTGTTCTAGGAGCCAGTTCTACCCAAAAGATATGTAATTTACGTAGTTTCACTAACCGTGACATTCCGTGTTCTGAACACGTTACATGAACCACGGATTCAACAAACATTCTTTAATGAGTTGTGAACATGTGTATTAACGAACTTTAATCGACCTTACAGTGCTTATTTATACATAGAAATTTTAATCTGATTTAGTAGTATTCTCCTAATGTCAGTCTGTAAATTCATGCGGTTTTCACAGAAAAATCCTCTTGGAGAATGTTCTACCCAATAGACTTGCAATTTACATATAACCCGTCATCGTGAAATTCCGTGTTCCGATAAAGCTACATGCATCACGGATTCGACATATATTAACTACACAATTTTTAGCATAAGGATTAACGAACTTTCATTCACCATAAAATCCATGTTGACAATTTGAAACATTTTATTACATTTCGAAAGATTTTCCTAATGCCAGTTTTGAAAAGGAGGCAGATTTGACAGAAAAATACTCGTGGAGCGAGTACTTCCCAATAGAAAAGTAATTTATATAGTTTCCCTCACAGTGACATTCCATTTTCCGAACACGCTACATGCAACAATGTTTCAACAAACTTTCTCGAATGAGTTGAGAACATGTACATTACAGAACTTTCATCCACCATACATGGCATATTTACAACTAGAAACATTAAATCTGAATTTGCAGGATTTTCCTAATGCCAGTTTGAAAATCAGGCCGTTTTCTCAGGGAAAAACTGTTGGAACCAATTCTAACCAATAGGTGTGTAATTTACATAGATTCCATCGCCGGGATTTTCCGTGATACGACCCAACTGCATGCATAACGCTTTCTAAAAATATTCACCACAGATTTGTTTGCATGTGGTTTTACGATCTTTCATCACAATACAAGGAATATTGACACTTTGAAGCATTTTCTCTGATTTTGCAGAGATTTTCAAACGCCAGGTTCTAAAATGAGGCAGATTTCTCAGAAAAAACTCTTAGAGCATATTCTACCCAAGAGACATGTATTTTACATATATACGCTCACCGTCATATTCTGTGTCCCGAACACAATTCACGAATCTCAGATTCGACAAATATTCACTACAGAGTAGTTAGCATCCGGATTACCGAACTTTCATCCACCATAATAGGCAGATGTACACCGAGAATCTAGAAATCTGGGATTGCAGGTTTTTCCTAACGCCAGTTTTGAAAATCAGGCCGATTTCTCAGGAAAAATCAGTTGGAGTGATTTCTAAACAAGGGAAATGTAATTTACATAATTTCCCTGGCCGTGAAATTCCGTGTTCCGAACATGTAACATGCATATAGGATTCGACAAATATTCACTACAAATTTGTTAGCATGTGGATTACCGAACTTTCATCACAATACATTGAATATTGATTCTTAGAAGTATTTTCTCAGATTTTGCAGCGTTTTCTAAACGCCAGGTTCAAAAATGACGAAGTTTTCGCAGAAAAACTCTCTCGGAGAGAGTTCTACCCAATAGAGTAGTCATTGACATTGTTTCAATCACCGTGAAAATCCACGTTCTGAACACGCTACATGCATCACGGATTAGAAAATATTCTTTAATAACTTGTGATAATGTGGATTACCGAACTTTCTTGCAACATAAAGGCATATTTACACCTGCAAATATTTACTCCCTTTTTTCAGCTTTTTCCAAACTTCAGATTCGATAATCATGCAATTTTGGCAGAAAAATTCTCTTCTAGCTCGTTCTACTCAATAGAATTGTAATTTACATAGTTTCATTACCGTGAAATTCCATTTTCCAAAAGTGCTACATGAATCACGGTTTCCAAAACAATTATTACACTGTTATTAACATGTGGATGACCGGACTTTCATTCACCATTCAAGGCATATTGACACTTAGAAGCATTTTCTCAGATTTAACAGGGTTCTCCTAATGGCAGTTTTCAAAATGAGGCACATTTCACAGAAAAATTCTCTTCAAGCGAGTTCTACCCAATAGACATGTAATTACATTTTTCCTTCACTATGACATTCCGTATTCCAAACACCTTACATGCATCACGAGTTCGACAAACAATCTTTAATGAGTTTGAGCATGTGGATTACCGAACTTTCATCCACTATACAAGGCATATTTACACCTAGAAGTATTTATTCTGATTTCGCAGGTTTTTCCTAACATTCAGTTTCGAAAATCATAAAATTTTCACAGAAGCATTCAATTCAAGCGAGTTCTATCAAGTAGAATTGTTATTTTCAGAGCTTCACTCACCGAGACATTCCGTGTTCCGAAAATGTTACATTCATCACGGCTTCGACATACATTATTTAATGACCGTGAGCATGTGGATTACCGATTTTTCAACCACAATACAAGGCATATTTACACCTAGAAACATTTACTTACATTTCGCAGGTTTTCCTAATGTCAGTTACGAAAATCAGGCAGTTTTCGCAGAAAAATTCTCTTGGTGCATGTTCTATCCAATAGACATCTCATTTTCATAGATAACTTCACTGAAACATTCCGTGTTCCGAAAACGGTACATGCACCACGGATTCAACAAATATACCCTGCTGAATTTTTAGCATGTGAATTACACATCTTTAATAACCCATTGAAGACATATTGTCACCTTAAAGCATTTACTCAGATTTGGAGCGTTTTAATATCAACAGTTTCCAAACTGAGGCAGATTTTTCAGTAAAATGCTCCTGGAGCGTGTTCTAACCAATAGATATATAATTTACATTGTTTGCCTCATCGTGACAGTCCATGTTCCGAACGCGCTACACACATCACGGATTTGACAAACATTCTTAATCAGTTGTGTACATGTGTAGTACAAAACTTTCATCCACCATACAAGGCATATTGACACCTAGAAACATTAACGCTGATTTCGCAGATATTTCCTTATAGCAGTTTCGAAAATCAGGCAGTTTTCAAAGGAAAAAACTGTTGGAGCGTGTTGTACCCAATAGATATGTAAATTAAATAGATTCTCCCGCTGTGAAATTACGTGTTTCGAACATACTACATGCAGAAAGATACGACAAATATACACTACAGAGTTGTTTGCATGTGGATTACAGGACTTTCTCACTATAGAAGGCATATAGATGCTTAGAAGCATTTACTGTGATTTCACAGAGTTTTCCAAATGCCAGTTTCGAAAATGAGGCAGATTTCATGGCAAAAACCTCTTGGAGCGGGTTCTAACCAATAGACATGTAATTTACATGGATTAGCTCACCGTCAAATTCCGTGTTCCGAACACGCTACATGCATCTCGGATGCGACAAATATTCACTACAGAGTTGTTAGCAAGTTGATTACAGCACTTTCATTCACCATACAAGGCTTACTGACACTTTGAAGAATTTTCTCAGATTTCACAGGTTAGTTTGAACGCCAGTTTTGAAAATGAGGCAGATTTGGCAGAAAAATTTTCTAAGAACCAGTTATAACCAAAAGATAGGTAATTTCCCTACTTTCAATCACTGTGATATTCCGTGTTCTGAACACGCTACATGCATCACGGATTCGACAAATATTCACTACAGAGTTGTTAGCATAAGGATTACCGAACTTTCATCCACCATAAAAGCCATGTTGACAATTTGAAACATTTTCTTACATTTTGAAAGTTTTTCCTAATGCCAGTTTTGAAAAGGAGGCAGATTTGGCAGAAAATTGCTCTAGGAGCCAGTTCTACCCAAAAGATATGTAATTTACCTAGTTTCACTAACCGTGACTTTCCGTGTTCTGAACACGTTACATGCACCGCGGATTCAACAATCATTCTTTAATGAGTTGTGAACATGTGTATTAATGAAATTTAATCGACCTTACAGTGCTTATTTTTACATAGAAATTTTAATCTGATTTAGTAGTATTCTCCTAATGTCAGTCTCTAAAATCATGCAGTTTCCACAGAAAAATCCTCTTGGAGAGTGTTTTACCCAATAGACATGCAATTTACATACAACCCGTCATCGTGAAATTCCGTGTTCCGAAAAAGCTACATGCATCACGGATTCGACAAATATTCACTACAGAGTTGTTAGCATAAGTATTACCGAACTTTCATCCACCATAAAAGCCATGTTGACAATTTGAAACATTTTCTTACATTTTGAAAGATTTTCCTAATGCCAGTTTTGAAAAGGAGACAGATTTGACAGAAAAATACTCGTGGAGCGACTACTTCCCAATAGAAAAGTAATTTACATAGTTTCCCTCACAGTAACATTCCATTTTCCGAACACGCTACATACAACAAGGTTTCAACAAACTTTCTCGAATGAGTTGTGAACATGTAGATTACAGAACTTTCATCCACCATACATGGCATATTTACAACTAGAAACATTAACTCTGAATTTGCAGCTTTTTCCTAATGCCAGTTTCGAAAATCAGGCCGTTTTCTCAGGGAAAAATTTTTGGAGCGAATTCTAACTAATAGGTGTGTAATTTACATAGATTCCATCGCCAGGATTTTCCGTGATACGATCACACTGCATGCATAACGCTTTCTAAAAATATTCACCACAGATTTGTTTGCATGTGGTTTTACGATCTCGCATCACAATACAAGGCATATTGACACTTTGAAGCATTTTCTCTGCTTTTGCAGAGATTTTCAAACGCCAGGTTCAAAAATGAAGCAGATTTCTCAGAAAAAACTCTTAGAGCATATTCTACCCAAGAGACATGTATTTTACATAGATTCGCTCACCGTGATATTCTGTGTTCCGAACACACTTCACGTATCTCGGATTCGACAAATATTCACTACAGATTAGTTAGCATGCGGATTACCGAACTTTCATCCACCATAAAAGGCAGATGTACACCGAGAATCAAGTAAACTGGGTTCGCAGGATTTTCCTAACGCCAGTTTCGAAAATCAGGCCGATTTCTCAGGAAAAATCTCTTGGAGTGAATTCTAGCCAAGGGAAATGTAATTTACATAAATTCCCTGGCCTTGAATTTCCGTGTTCTGAATATGTTACATGCATAAAGGATTCGACAAATATTCACTACAAATTTGTTAGCATGTGGATTACTGAACTTTCACCACAAAACATTAAATATTGATTCTTAGAAGAATTTTCTCAGATTTTGGAGCGTTTTCTAAACACCAGTTTCAAAAATGACGAAGTTTTCACAGAAAAACACTCTCGGAGCGAGTTCTACCCAACAAAGAAGTCATTTACATTGTTTCAATCACCATGAAATTCCACGTTCTGAACACGGTACATGCACCACGGATTAGAAAAAGATTCTTTAATATGTTGTGAAAATTTGGATTACCGAACTTTCTTGCAACATAAAGGCACATTTAAACCTGCAAATATTTACTCCCTTTTTGCAGCTTTTTCCAAAATTCAGATTCGATAATCATGCAATTTTCGCAGAAAAATTCTCTTCTAGCTCGTTCTACTCAATAGAATTGTAATTTACATAGTTTCATTACCGTGAAATTTCATTTTCCAAAAGCGCTACATGAATCACGGTTTAAAAAATAATTACTACACTGTTATTAACATGTGGATTACCAGACTTTCATTCACCATTCAAGGCATAATGACACTTAGAAGCATTTTCTCAGATTTCACAGGGTTCTCCTAATGGCAGTTTTCAAAATGAGGCACATTTCGCAGAAATATTCTCTTCAAGCGAGTTCTACCCAATAGACATGTAACTTACATTGTTTCCTTCACTATGACATTCCGTATTCCAAACACCTTACATGCATCACGAGTTCGACAAATATTCTTTAATGAGTGTGAGCATGTGGAATACCGAACTTTCATCCACCCTAAAAGGCTTATTTACACCTAGAAGTAGTTATTCTGATTTCGCAGGTTTTTCCTAACTTCCAGGTTCAAAAATCATGAAATATTCACAGAAACATTCAATTCAAGCGAGTTCTATCCAGCAGAAATGTTATTTTCAGAGCTCCACTCACCGAGACATTCCGTGTTCTGAAAACGTTACATTCATCACGGCTTCGACAAACATTATTTAATGACCGTGAGCATGTGGATTACCGATTTTTCAACCACAATACAAGGCATATTTACACCTAGAAACATTTACTTACATTTCGCAGGTCTTCATAACGTCAGTTGCGAAAATCAGGCAGTTTTCGCAGAAAAATTCTCTTGGTGCATGTTCTATCCAATAGACATCTCATTTTCATAGATACCTTCACCGAAACATTCCGTGTTCTGAAAACGGTACATGCTCCACGGATTCAACTAATATTCCCTGGTGAATTCGTAGCATGTGAATTACACATCTTTAATAACCCATTGAAGACATATTGTCACCTTAAAGCATTTACTCAGATTTTGCAGCATTTTCATAACAACAGTTTCCAAACTGAGGCAGATTTTTCAGTAAAATGCTCCTGGAGCGTATTCTAACCAATAGATATGTAATTTACATAGTTTGCCTCACCTTGAGATTCCATGATCCGTACGTGCTACACACATCACGGATTTGACAAACATTCTTAATGAGTTGTGTACATGTGTATTACAAGAGTTTCATCCACCATACAAGGCATATTGACACCTAGAAACATTTACTTTGAGTTCACAGATATTTCCTAATAGCAGTTTCGAAAATCAGGCAGTTTTCAAAGGAAAAAACTGTTGGAGCGTGTTCTACCCAATAGATATTTTACATAGATGCTCCCACTGTGAAATTATGTGTTTCGAACAAGCTACATGCAGAAAAGATACGACAAAAATACACTACAGTGTTGTTTGCATGTAGTAAAGGACTTTCTCACTATCGAAGGCATATAGATGCTTAGAAGCATTTTCTGTGATTTCACAGAGCTTTCCAAACGCCAGTTTCGAAAATGAGTCAGATTTCACAGGAAAAAACTCTTGGAGCTTGTTCTAACCAATAGACATGTAATTTACATGGATTCGCTCACCGTCAAATTCCGTGTTCCGAACACGCTACATGCACCTCGGATGCGACAAATATTCACTACAGAGTTGTTAGCAAGTGGATTACAGCACTTTCATCCACCATACAATGCTTACTGACACTTTGAAGTATTTTCTCAGATTTCACACATTAGTTTGAACGCCAGTTTTGAAAATGAGGCAGATTGGGCAGAAAAATGCTCTTGGAGCCAGTTATACCCAAAAGATAGGTAATTTCCCTACTTTCATTCACCGTGACATTCCGTGTTCTGAACATGTTACATGCACCATGGATTCAACAAACATTCTTTAATGAGTTGTGGACACGTGTAATAACGAACTTTAATCCACCTTACAGTGCATATTTCTACATAGAAATTTTATTGTGATTTAGTAGTGTTCTCCTAATGTCAGTCTCTAAAATCATGCAGTTTCCACAGAAAAATCCTCTTGGAGCGAGTTCTACCCAATAGACATGCAATTTACATAGAACCCGTCATTGTGAAATTCCGTGTTCCGAAAAAGCTACATGCATCACGGATTCGACAAATATTCACTACAGAGTTGTTAGCATAAGGATTACCGAACTTTCATCCACCATAAAAGCCATGTTGAGAATTTGAAGCATTTTCTCAATTTCGAAAGTTTTTCCTAATGCCAGTTTAGAAGAGGAGGCAGATTTGGCAGAAAAATTCTCGAAGAGTCAGTACTTCCCTATAGAAATGTAATTTACATAGTTTCCCTCACAGTGACATTCCATTTTCCGAACACGCTACATGCATCAAATTTTCAACAAAATTTCTCGAATGAGTTGTGAACATGTAGATTACAGAACTTTCAACCACCATACATGGCATATTTACAACAAGAAATATTAAGTCTGAATTTGCAGCTTTTTCCTAATGCCAGTTTGAAAAATCAGGCCGTTTTCTCAGGGAAAAACTTTTGGAGCGAATTCTAACCAATAGGTGTGTAATTTACATAGATTCCATCGCCCGGATTTTCCGTGATACGATCACACTGCATGCATAACGCTTTCTAAAAATATTCACCACAGATTTGTTTGCATGTGGTTTTACGATCTTGCATCACAATACAAGGCATATTGACACTTTGAAGCATTTTCTCTGCTTTTGCAGAGATTTTCAAACGCCAGGTTCAAAAATGAGGCAGATTTCTCAGAAAATACTCTTAGAGCAAAATCTACCCTAGAGACATATATTTTACATAGATTCGCTCACCGTGATATTCTGTGCCCTGAACACATTTCCCGTATCTCGGATTCGACAAATATTCTCTACAGAGTAGTTAGCATGTGTATTACCGAAATTTCATGCACCATAAAAGGCAGATGTACACCGAGAATCTAGAAAACTGGGATCGCAGGATTTTCCTAACGCCAGTTTCGAAAATCAGGCCGATTTCTCAAGAAAACCTCTTGGAGTGATTTCTAAGCAAGGGAAATGTAATTTACATAAATTCCCTGGCCGTGAAATTCCGTGTTCTGAACATGTTACATGCATAAAGGATTCGAGATATATTCACTGCAAATTTGTTAGCATGTGGATTACCGAACTTTCATCTCAATACATTGAATATTGATTCTTTGAACTATTTTCTCAGATTTTGCAGCGTTTTCTAAAAGCCAGTTTCAAAAAAGACGAAGGTTTAGCAGAAAAACACTCTCGGAGCGAGTTCTACCCAACAGAGAATTCATTTACATTGTTTCAATCACCGTGAAATTCCACGTTCTGAACACGCTACATGAATCACGGATTAGAAAAAGATTCTTTAATAAGTTGTGAAAATGTGGATTACCGAACTTTCTTGCAACATAAAGGCATATTTACACCTGCAAATATTTACTCCCTTTTTTCAGCTTTTTCCAAACTTCAGATTCGATAATCATGCAATTTTGGCAAAAAATTTCTCTTCTAGCTCGTTCTACTCAATAGAATTGTAATTTACATAGTTTCATTACCGTGAAATTACATTTTCCAAAAGTGCTACATGAATCACGGTTTAGAAAACAATTATTACACTGTTATTAACATGTGGATGACCGGACTTTCATTCACCATTCAAGGCATATAGACACTTAGAAGCACTTTCTCAGATTTAACAGGGTTCTCCTAATGGCAGATTTCAAAATGAGTCACATTTCACAGAAAAATTCTCTTCAAGCGAGTTCTACCCAATAGACATGTAATTACATTTTTTCCCTCACTATGTCATTCCGTATTCCGAACACGTTACATGCATCACGAGTTCGACAAAGAATCTTTAATGAGTTTCAGCATGTGCATTACCGAACTTTCATCCACCATACAAGGAATATTTACACCTAGATGTAGTTATTATTATTTCGCAGGTTTTTCCTAACATTCAGTTTCGAAAATCATGAAATTTTCACAGAAGCATTCAATTCAAGCGAGTTCTATCCAGTAGAATTGTTATTTTCAGAGCTTCACTCACCGAGACTTTCCGTGTTCCGAAAATGTTACATTCATCACGGCTTTGACATACAGTATTTAATGACCGTGAGCATGTGTATTGCCGATTTTTCAACCACAATAAAAGGCATATTTACACCTAGAAACATTAACTTACATTTCGCAGGTTTTCCCAATGTCAGTTATTAAAATCAGGCAGTTTTCGCAGAAAAATTCTCTTGGTGCCTGTTCTATCCAATAGACATCTCATTTTCACAGATACTTTCCCCGTAAAATTCCGTGTTTTGAAAATGGTACATGCACCACGGATTCAACAAACATTCACTGCTGAGTTCTTAGCATGTGAATTACACATCTTTAATAACTCATTGAAGACATATTGTCACCTTAAAGCATTTACTCAGATTTTGCAGCGTTTTCATAACAACAGTTTCCAAACTGAGGCAGATTTTTCAGTAAAAAGCTCCTGGAGCTTGTCCTAACCAATAGATATGTCATTTACATAGTTTGCCTCACCGTGACAGTCCATGTTCCGAACGCACTACACACATCACGGATTTGACAAACATTCTTAATGAGTTGTGTACATGTGTATTACAAGACTTTCATCCGCCATACAAGGCATATTGACACCTAGAAACATTAACGCTGATTTCGAAGATATTTCCTTATAGCAGTTTCGAAAATCAGGCAGTTTTCAAAGGAAAAATCTGTTGGAGCGTGTTCTACCCAATAGATATGTAAATTAAATAGATTCTCCCGCTGTGAAATTACGTGTTTCGAACATGCTACATGCTGAAAAGTTACGACAAAAATACACTACAGAGTTGTTTGCATGTGGATTACAGGAATTTCTCACTATAGAAGGCATATCGATGTTTAGAAGCATTTTCTGTGATTTCACAGAGTTTTCCAAATGCCAGTTTCGAAAATGAGGCAGATTTCATGGCAAAAACCTCTTGGAGCGGGTTCTAACCAATAGACATGTAATTTACATGGATTTGCTCACCGTCAAATTCTGTGTTCCGAACACGCTACATGAATCTCGGATGCGACAAATATTCACTACAGAGTTGTTAGCAAGTGGATTACAGCACTTTCATCCACCATACAAGGCTTACTGACACTTTGAAAAATTTTCTCAGATTTCACACGTTACTTTGAATGCCAGTTTTGAAAATGAGGCAGATTTGGCAGAAAAATTTTCTTGGATCCAGTTATACCCAAAAAATAGGTAATTTCCCTACTTTCAGTCACCGTGATATTCCGTGTTCTGAACACGTTACATGCATCACGGTTTCGACAAATATTCACTACAGAGTTGTAAGCATAAGGATTACCGAACTTTCATCCACCATAAAAGCCATGTTGACAATTTGAAACATTTTCTTACATTTTGAAAGTTTTTCCTAATGCCAGTTTTGAAAAGGAGGCAGATTTGGCAGAAAATTGTTCTAGGAGCCAGTTCTACCCAAAAGATATGTAATTTACGTAGTTTCACTAACCGTGACATTCCGTGTTCTGAACACGTTACATGAACCACGGATTCAACAAACATTCTTTAATGAGTTGTGAACATGTGTATTAACGAACTTTAATCGACCTTACAGTGCTTATTTATACATAGAAATTTTAATCTGATTTAGTAGTATTCTCCTAATGTCAGTCTGTAAATTCATGCGGTTTTCACAGAAAAATCCTCTTGGAGAATGTTCTACCCAATAGACTTGCAATTTACATATAACCCGTCATCGTGAAATTCCGTGTTCCGATAAAGCTACATGCATCACGGATTCGACATATATTAACTACACAATTTTTAGCATAAGGATTAACGAACTTTCATTCACCATAAAATCCATGTTGACAATTTGAAACATTTTATTACATTTCGAAAGATTTTCCTAATGCCAGTTTTGAAAAGGAGGCAGATTTGACAGAAAAATACTCGTGGAGCGAGTACTTCCCAATAGAAAAGTAATTTATATAGTTTCCCTCACAGTGACATTCCATTTTCCGAACACGCTACATGCAACAATGTTTCAACAAACTTTCTCGAATGAGTTGAGAACATGTACATTACAGAACTTTCATCCACCATACATGGCATATTTACAACTAGAAACATTAAATCTGAATTTGCAGGATTTTCCTAATGCCAGTTTGAAAATCAGGCCGTTTTCTCAGGGAAAAACTGTTGGAACCAATTCTAACCAATAGGTGTGTAATTTACATAGATTCCATCGCCGGGATTTTCCGTGATACGACCCAACTGCATGCATAACGCTTTCTAAAAATATTCACCACAGATTTGTTTGCATGTGGTTTTACGATCTTTCATCACAATACAAGGAATATTGACACTTTGAAGCATTTTCTCTGATTTTGCAGAGATTTTCAAACGCCAGGTTCTAAAATGAGGCAGATTTCTCAGAAAAAACTCTTAGAGCATATTCTACCCAAGAGACATGTATTTTACATATATACGCTCACCGTCATATTCTGTGTCCCGAACACAATTCACGAATCTCAGATTCGACAAATATTCACTACAGAGTAGTTAGCATCCGGATTACCGAACTTTCATCCACCATAATAGGCAGATGTACACCGAGAATCTAGAAATCTGGGATTGCAGGTTTTTCCTAACGCCAGTTTTGAAAATCAGGCCGATTTCTCAGGAAAAATCAGTTGGAGTGATTTCTAAACAAGGGAAATGTAATTTACATAATTTCCCTGGCCGTGAAATTCCGTGTTCCGAACATGTAACATGCATATAGGATTCGACAAATATTCACTACAAATTTGTTAGCATGTGGATTACCGAACTTTCATCACAATACATTGAATATTGATTCTTAGAAGTATTTTCTCAGATTTTGCAGCGTTTTCTAAACGCCAGGTTCAAAAATGACGAAGTTTTCGCAGAAAAACTCTCTCGGAGAGAGTTCTACCCAATAGAGTAGTCATTGACATTGTTTCAATCACCGTGAAAATCCACGTTCTGAACACGCTACATGCATCACGGATTAGAAAATATTCTTTAATAACTTGTGATAATGTGGATTACCGAACTTTCTTGCAACATAAAGGCATATTTACACCTGCAAATATTTACTCCCTTTTTTCAGCTTTTTCCAAACTTCAGATTCGATAATCATGCAATTTTGGCAGAAAAATTCTCTTCTAGCTCGTTCTACTCAATAGAATTGTAATTTACATAGTTTCATTACCGTGAAATTCCATTTTCCAAAAGTGCTACATGAATCACGGTTTCCAAAACAATTATTACACTGTTATTAACATGTGGATGACCGGACTTTCATTCACCATTCAAGGCATATTGACACTTAGAAGCATTTTCTCAGATTTAACAGGGTTCTCCTAATGGCAGTTTTCAAAATGAGGCACATTTCACAGAAAAATTCTCTTCAAGCGAGTTCTACCCAATAGACATGTAATTACATTTTTCCTTCACTATGACATTCCGTATTCCAAACACCTTACATGCATCACGAGTTCGACAAACAATCTTTAATGAGTTTGAGCATGTGGATTACCGAACTTTCATCCACTATACAAGGCATATTTACACCTAGAAGTATTTATTCTGATTTCGCAGGTTTTTCCTAACATTCAGTTTCGAAAATCATAAAATTTTCACAGAAGCATTCAATTCAAGCGAGTTCTATCAAGTAGAATTGTTATTTTCAGAGCTTCACTCACCGAGACATTCCGTGTTCCGAAAATGTTACATTCATCACGGCTTCGACATACATTATTTAATGACCGTGAGCATGTGGATTACCGATTTTTCAACCACAATACAAGGCATATTTACACCTAGAAACATTTACTTACATTTCGCAGGTTTTCCTAATGTCAGTTACGAAAATCAGGCAGTTTTCGCAGAAAAATTCTCTTGGTGCATGTTCTATCCAATAGACATCTCATTTTCATAGATAACTTCACTGAAACATTCCGTGTTCCGAAAACGGTACATGCACCACGGATTCAACAAATATACCCTGCTGAATTTTTAGCATGTGAATTACACATCTTTAATAACCCATTGAAGACATATTGTCACCTTAAAGCATTTACTCAGATTTGGAGCGTTTTAATATCAACAGTTTCCAAACTGAGGCAGATTTTTCAGTAAAATGCTCCTGGAGCGTGTTCTAACCAATAGATATATAATTTACATTGTTTGCCTCATCGTGACAGTCCATGTTCCGAACGCGCTACACACATCACGGATTTGACAAACATTCTTAATCAGTTGTGTACATGTGTAGTACAAAACTTTCATCCACCATACAAGGCATATTGACACCTAGAAACATTAACGCTGATTTCGCAGATATTTCCTTATAGCAGTTTCGAAAATCAGGCAGTTTTCAAAGGAAAAAACTGTTGGAGCGTGTTCTACCCAATAGATATGTAAATTAAATAGATTCTCCCGCTGTGAAATTACGTGTTTCGAACATACTACATGCAGAAAGATACGACAAATATACACTACAGAGTTGTTTGCATGTGGATTACAGGACTTTCTCACTATAGAAGGCATATAGATGCTTAGAAGCATTTACTGTGATTTCACAGAGTTTTCCAAATGCCAGTTTCGAAAATGAGGCAGATTTCATGGCAAAAACCTCTTGGAGCGGGTTCTAACCAATAGACATGTAATTTACATGGATTAGCTCACCGTCAAATTCCGTGTTCCGAACACGCTACATGCATCTCGGATGCGACAAATATTCACTACAGAGTTGTTAGCAAGTTGATTACAGCACTTTCATTCACCATACAAGGCTTACTGACACTTTGAAGAATTTTCTCAGATTTCACAGGTTAGTTTGAACGCCAGTTTTGAAAATGAGGCAGATTGGGCAGAAAAATTTTCTAAGAACCAGTTATAACCAAAAGATAGGTAATTTCCCTACTTTCAATCACTGTGATATTCCGTGTTCTGAACACGCTACATGCATCACGGATTCGACAAATATTCACTACAGAGTTGTTAGCATAAGGATTACCGAACTTTCATCCACCATAAAAGCCATGTTGACAATTTGAAACATTTTCTTACATTTTGAAAGTTTTTCCTAATGCCAGTTTTGAAAAGGAGGCAGATTTGGCAGAAAATTGCTCTAGGAGCCAGTTCTACCCAAAAGATATGTAATTTACCTAGTTTCACTAACCGTGACTTTCCGTGTTCTGAACACGTTACATGCACCGCGGATTCAACAATCATTCTTTAATGAGTTGTGAACATGTGTATTAACGAAATTTAATCGACCTTACAGTGCTTATTTTTACATAGAAATTTTAATCTGATTTAGTAGTATTCTCCTAATGTCAGTCTCTAAAATCATGCAGTTTCCACAGAAAAATCCTCTTGGAGAGTGTTTTACCCAATAGACATGCAATTTACATACAACCCGTCATCGTGAAATTCCGTGTTCCGAAAAAGCTACATGCATCACGGATTCGACAAATATTCACTACAGAGTTGTTAGCATAAGTATTACCGAACTTTCATCCACCATAAAAGCCATGTTGACAATTTGAAACATTTTCTTACATTTTGAAAGATTTTCCTAATGCCAGTTTTGAAAAGGAGACAGATTTGACAGAAAAATACTCGTGGAGCGACTACTTCCCAATAGAAAAGTAATTTACATAGTTTCCCTCACAGTGACATTCCATTTTCCGAACACGCTACATACAACAAGGTTTCAACAAACTTTCTCGAATGAGTTGTGAACATGTAGATTACAGAACTTTCATCCACCATACATGGCATATTTACAACTAGAAACATTAACTCTGAATTTGCAGCTTTTTCCTAATGCCAGTTTCGAAAATCAGGCCGTTTTCTCAGGGAAAAATTTTTGGGGCGAATTCTAACTAATAGGTGTGTAATTTACATAGATTCCATCGCCAGGATTTTCCGTGATACGATCACACTGCATGCATAACGCCTTCTAAAAATATTCACCACAGATTTGTTTGCATGTGTTTTTATGATCTAGCATCACAATACAAGGCATATTGACACTTTGAAGCATTTTCTCTGATTTTGCAGAGATTTTCAAACGCCAGGTTCAAAAATGAAGCAGATTTCTCAGAAAAAACTCTTAGAGCAAATTCTACCCAAGAGACATGTATTTTACATAGATTCGCTCACCGTGATATTCTGTGTTCCGAACACATTTCACGTATCTCGGATTCGACAAATATTCACTACAGAGTAGTTAGCATGCGGATTACTGAACTTTCATCCACCATAAAAGGCAGATGTACACCGAGAATCTAGAAATCTGGGTTCGCAGATTTTTCCTAACGCCAGTTTCGAAAATCAGGCAGATTTCTCAGAAAAAATCTCTTGGAGTGATTTCTAACCAAGGGAAATATAATTTACATAAATTTCCTGGCCGTGAAATTCCGTGTTCCGAACATGATACATGCATAAAGGATTCGACAAATATTCACTACAAATTTGTTAGCATCTTGATTACCGGACTTTCATCTCAATACATTGAATATTGATTCTTAGAAGTATTTTCTCAGATTTTGCAGCGTTTTCTAAACGCCAGAAATGACGAAGTTTTCGCAGAAAAACTCTCTCGGAGCGAGTTCTAACCAATAGAGTAGTCATTTACATTGTTTCAATCACCGTGAAATTCCACGTTCTGAACACGCTACATGCATCACGGATTAGAAAAACATTCTTTAATATGTTGTGAAAATGTGGATTACCGAACTTTCTTGCAAAATAAAGGCACATTTACAGCTGCAAATATTAACTCCCTTTTTGCAGCTTTTTCCAAAATTCAGATTCGATAATCATGCAATTTTCACAGAAAAATTCTCTTCTAGCTCGTTCTACTCAATAGAATTGTAATTTCCATAGTTTCATTACCGTGAAATTCCATTTATTAAAGGCACTACATGAATCACGGTTTAAAAAATAATTACTACACTGTTATTAACATGTGGATTACCGGACTTTCATTCAACATTCAAGGCATATTGACACTTAGAAGCATTTTCTCAGATTTCACACGTTTAATTTGAACGCCAGTTTTGAAAATGAGGTAGATTTGGCAGAAAAATGCTCTTGGAGCCTGTTCTACCCAAAAGATATGTAATTTACCTATTTTCACTCACCGTGACATTCTGTGTTTGAACACGTTATATGCACCACGGATTCAACAAACATTCTTTAATGAGTTGTGAACATGTGTATTAACGAACTTTAATCCACCTTACAGTGCATATTTATACATAGAAATTTTATTCAGATTTAGTAGTATTCTCCTAATGTGAGTCTCTAAAATCATGCAGTTTCCACAGAAATATCCTCTTGGAACGAGTTCTACCCAATAGACATGCAATTTACATAGAACACATCATCATGAAATTCCGTGTTCTGAACACGCTACATGCATCACGGATTCGACAAATATTCACTACAGAGTTGTTAGCATAAGTATTACCGAACTTTCATCCACCATACAAGGTATATTTACACCTAGAAGTAGTTATTATGATTTCGCAGGTTTTTCCTAACATCCAGGTTCAAAAATCATGATATTTTCACAGAAACATTCAATTCAAGCGAGTTCTATCCAGCAGAATTTTTATTTTCAGAGCTTCACTCACCGAGACATTCCGTGTTCTGAAAACGTTACATTCATCACGGCTTTGACAAAAATTATTTAATAACTGTGAGCATGTGGATTACCGATTTTTCAACCACAATACAAGGCATATTTACACCTAGAAACATTTACTTATATTTCACAGGATTTCCTAACGTCAGTTGCGAAAATCAGGCAGTTTTCGTAGAAAAATTCTCTTGCTGCATGTTCTATCCAATAGACATCTCATTTTCATAGATAACTTCACCGAAACATTCCGTGTTCCGAAAACGGTACATGCACCACGGATTCAACAAATATACCCTGCTGAATTCTTAGCATGTGAATTACACATCTTTAATAACCCATTGAAGACATATTGTCACCTTAAATCATTTACTCAGATTTTGCAGCGTTTTCATATCAACAGTTTCCAAACTGAGGCAGATTTTTCATTAAAATGCTCCTGGAGCGTGTTCTAACCAATAGATATATAATTTACATAGTTTGCCTCACCGTGACAGTCCATGTTCCGAACACGCTACACACATCACGGATTTGACAAACATTCTTTATCAGTTGTGTACATGTGTATTACACAACTTTCATCCACCATACAAGGCATATTTACACCTAGAAACGTTACCTCTGAGTTCACATATATTTCCTAAGAGCAGTTTTGAAAATCAGGCAGTTTTCAAAGGACAAAACTGTTGGAGTGTGTTCTACCCAATAGATATGTAAATCACATAGATTCTCCCGCTGTGAAATTACGTGTTTCGATCATGCTACATGCAGACAAGATACGACAAAAATACACTACAGAGTTGTTTGCATGTGGATTAGAGGACTTTCTCACTATAGAAGGCATATAGATGCTTAGAAGCATTTTCTGTGATTTCACAGTGCTTTCCAAACTCCAGTTTAAAAAATGAGGCAGATTTCACGGCAAAAATCTCTTGGAGCGTGTTCTAACCAATAGACATGTAATTTACATGGATTCGCTCACCGTCAAATTCCGTGTTCCGAACACACTACATGCATCTCGGATGCGACATATATTCACAACAGAGTTGTTAGCAAGTGGATTACAGCACTTTCATCCACCATACAAGGCTGACTGACACTTTGAAGAATTTTCTCAGATTTCACACTTTAGTTTGAACACCAGTTTTGAAAATGAGGCAGATTGGGCAGAAAAATGCTCTTGGAGCCAGTTCTACCCAAAATATAGGTAATTTCCCTACTTCCATTCACCGTGATATTCCATGTCCTGAACACGTTACATGCACCACGGATTCAACAAACATTCTTTAATGAGTTGTGAACATGTGTATTAACGAACTTTAATCCACCTTACAGTGCATATATATACATAGAAATTTTATTCAGATTTAGTAGAATTCTCCTAATGTCAGTCTCTAAAATCATGCAGTTTCCACAGAAAAATCCTCTTGGAGCGAGTTCTACCCAATAGACATGCAATTTACATAGAACCCGTCATCATGAAATTCCGTGTTCCGAAAAAGCTACATGCATCACAGATTCGAAAAATATTCACTACAGAGTTGTTAGCATAAGGATTACCGAACTTTCATCCACCATGAAAGCCATGTTGACAATTTGAAGCATTTTCTCACATTTCGAAAGATTTTCCTAATGCCAGTTTTGATAAGGAGGCAGATTTGGCAGAAAAATTCTCGTGGAGCGAGTACTTCCCTATAGAAATGTAATTAACATACTTTCCCTCACAGTGATATTCAATATTACGAACATGATACATGCATCAAGGTTTCAACAAACTTTCTCAAATGAGTTGTGAACATGTAGATTAGAGAAGTTTCATCCACCATACATGGCATATTTACAACTAGAAACATTAACTCTGAATTTGCAGCTTTTTCCTAATGCCAGTTTGGAAAATAAGTCCGTTTTCTCAGGGAAAAACTTTTGGAGCGAATTCTAACCAATAGGTGTGTAATTTACATAGATTCCATCGCCGGGATTTTCCGTGATACGACCCAACTGCATGCATAATGCTTTCTAAAAATATTCACCACAGATTTGTTTGCATGTGGTTTTACGATCTTGCATCACAATAAAAGGAATATTGACACTTTGAAGCATTTTCTCTGATTTTGCAGAGATTTTCAAACGCCAGGTTCTAAAATGAGGCAGATTTCTCAGAAAAAACTCTTAGAGCATATTCTACCCAAGAGACATGTATTTTACATATATACGCTCACCGTCATATTCTGTGTCCCGAACACAATTCACGAATCTCAGATTCGACAAATATTCACTACAGAGTAGTTAGCATCCGGATTACCGAACTTTCATCCACCATAATAGGCAGATGTACACCGAGAATCTAGAAATCTGGGATTGCAGGTTTTTCCTAACGCCAGTTTTGAAAATCAGGCCGATTTCTCAGGAAAAATCAGTTGGAGTGATTTCTAAACAAGGGAAATGTAATTTACATAATTTCCCTGGCCGTGAAATTCCGTGTTCCGAACATGTAACATGCATATAGGATTCGACAAATATTCACTACAAATTTGTTAGCATGTGGATTACCGAACTTTCATCACAATACATTGAATATTGATTCTTAGAAGTATTTTCTCAGATTTTGCAGCGTTTTCTAAACGCCAGGTTCAAAAATGACGAAGTTTTCGCAGAAAAACTCTCTCGGAGAGAGTTCTACCCAATAGAGTAGTCATTGACATTGTTTCAATCACCGTGAAAATCCACGTTCTGAACACGCTACATGCATCACGGATTAGAAAATATTCTTTAATAACTTGTGATAATGTGGATTACCGAACTTTCTTGCAACATAAAGGCATATTTACACCTGCAAATATTTACTCCCTTTTTTCAGCTTTTTCCAAACTTCAGATTCGATAATCATGCAATTTTGGCAGAAAAATTCTCTTCTAGCTCGTTCTACTCAATAGAATTGTAATTTACATAGTTTCATTACCGTGAAATTCCATTTTCCAAAAGTGCTACATGAATCACGGTTTCCAAAACAATTATTACACTGTTATTAACATGTGGATGACCGGACTTTCATTCACCATTCAAGGCATATTGACACTTAGAAGCATTTTCTCAGATTTAACAGGGTTCTCCTAATGGCAGTTTTCAAACTGAGGCACATTTCACAGAAAAATTCTCTTCAAGCGAGTTCTACCCAATACACATGTAATTACATTTTTCCTTCACTATGACATTCCGTATTCCAAACACCTTACATGCATCACGAGTTCGACAAACAATCTTTAATGAGTTTGAGCATGTGGATTACCGAACTTTCATTCACTATACAAGGCATATTTACACCTAGAAGTATTTATTCTGATTTCGCAGGTTTTTCCTAACATTCAGTTTCGAAAATCATAAAATTTTCACAGAAGCATTCAATTCAAGCGAGTTCTATCAAGTAGAATTGTTATTTTCAGAGCTTCACTCACCGAGACATTCCGTGTTCCGAAAATGTTACATTCATCACGGCTTCGACATACATTATTTAATGACCGTGAGCATGGGGATTACCGATTTTTCAACCACAATACAAGGCATATTTACACCTAGAAACATTTACTTACATTTCGCAGGTTTTCCTAATGTCAGTTACGAAAATCAGGCAGTTTTCGCAGAAAAATTCTCTTGGTGCATGTTCTATCCAATAGACATCTCATTTTCATAGATAACTTCACTGAAACATTCCGTGTTCCGAAAACGGTACATGCACCACGGATTCAACAAATATACCCTGCTGAATTTTTAGCATGTGAATTACACATCTTTAATAACCCATTGAAGACATATTGTCACCTTAAAGCATTTACTCAGATTTGGAGCGTTTTAATATCAACAGTTTCCAAACTGAGGCAGATTTTTCAGTAAAATGCTCCTGGAGCGTGTTCTAACCAATAGATATATAATTTACATAGTTTGCCTCACCGTGACAGTCCATGTTCCGAACACGCTACACACATCACGGATTTGACAAACCTTCTTAATGAGTTGTGTACATGTGTATTACACAAGTTTCATCCACCATACAAGGCATATTTACACCTAGAAACGTTACCTCTGAGTTCACATATATTTCCTAAGAGCAGTTTTGAAAATCAGGCAGTTTTCAAAGGACAAAACTGTTGGAGTGTGTTCTACCCAATAGATATGTAAATCACATAGATTCTCCCGCTGTGAAATTACGTGTTTCTATCATGCTACATGCAGATAAGATACGACAAAAATACACTACAGAGTTGTTTGCATGTGGATTACAGGACTTTCTCACTATAGAAGGCATATAGATGCTTAGAAGCATTTTCTGTGATTTCACAGTGCTTTCCAAACTCCAGTATAAAAAATGAGGCAGATTTCACGGCAAAAATCTCTTGGAGCGTATTCTAACCAATAGACATGTAATTTACATGGATTCGCTCACCGTCAAATTCCGTGTTCCGAACACGCTACATGCATCTCGGATGCGACATATATTCACAACAGAGATGTTAGCAAGTGGATTACAGCACTTTCATCCACCATACAAGGCTTACTGACACTTTGAAGAATTTTCTCAGATTTCACACGTTAGTTTGAACGCCAGTTTTGAAAATGAGGCAGATTGGGCAGAAAAATTTTCTAAGAACCAGTTATAACCAAAAGATAGGTAATTTCCCTACTTCCATTCACCGTGATATTCCGTGTCCTGAACACGCTACATGCATCACGGATTCGACAAATATTCACTACAGAGTTGTTAGCATAAGGATTACCGAACTTTCATCCACCATAAAAGCCATGTTGACAATTTGAAACATTTTCTTACATTTTGAAAGTTTTTCCTAATGCCAGTTTTGAAAAGGAGGCAGATTTGGCAGAAAATTGCTCTAGGAGCCAGTTCTACCCAAAAGATATGTAATTTACCTAGTTTCACTAACCGTGACTTTCCGTGTTCTGAACACGTTACATGCACCGCGGATTCAACAATCATTCTTTAATGAGTTGTGAACATGTGTATTAACGAAATTTAATCGACCTTACAGTGCTTATTTTTACATAGAAATTTTAATCTGATTTAGTAGTATTCTCCTAATGTCAGTCTGAAAAATCATGCAGTTTCCACAGAAAAATCCTCTTGGAGAGTGTTTTACCCAATAGACATGCAATTTACATACAACCCGTCATCGTGAAATTCCGTGTTCCGAAAAAGCTACATGCATCACGGATTCGACAAATATTCACTACAGAGTTGTTAGCATAAGTATTACCGAACTTTCATCCACCATAAAAGCCATGTTGACAATTTGAAACATTTTCTTACATTTTGAAAGATTTTCCTAATGCCAGTTTTGAAAAGGAGACAGATTTGACAGAAAAATACTCGTGGAGCGACTACTTCCCAATAGAAAAGTAATTTACATAGTTTCCCTCACAGTGACATTCCATTTTCCGAACACGCTACATACAACAAGGTTTCAACAAACTTTCTCGAATGAGTTGTGAACATGTAGATTACAGAACTTTCATCCACCATACATGGCATATTTACAACTAGAAACATTAACTCTGAATTTGCAGCTTTTTCCTAATGCCAGTTTCGAAAATCAGGCCGTTTTCTCAGGGAAAAATTTTTGGAGCGAATTCTAACTAATAGGTGTGTAATTTACATAGATTCCATCGCCAGGATTTTCCGTGATACGATCACACTGCATGCATAACGCCTTCTAAAAATATTCACCACAGATTTGTTTGCATGTGTTTTTATGATCTAGCATCACAATACAAGGCATATTGACACTTTGAAGCATTTTCTCTGATTTTGCAGAGATTTTCAAACGCCAGGTTCAAAAATGAAGCAGATTTCTCAGAAAAAACTCTTAGAGCAAATTCTACCCAAGAGACATGTATTTTACATAGATTCGCTCACCGTGATATTCTGTGTTCCGAACACATTTCACGTATCTCGGATTCGACAAATATTCACTACAGAGTAGTTAGCATGCGGATTACTGAACTTTCATCCACCATAAAAGGCAGATGTACACCGAGAATCTAGAAATCTGGGTTCGCAGGTTTTTCCTAACGCCAGTTTCGAAAATCAGGCAGATTTCTCAGAAAAAATCTCTTGGAGTGATTTCTAACCAAGGGAAATATAATTTACATAAATTTCCTGGCCGTGAAATTCCGTGTTCCGAACATGATACATGCATAAAGGATTCGACAAATATTCACTACAAATTTGTTAGCATCTTGATTACCGGACTTTCATCTCAATACATTGAATATTGATTCTTAGAAGTATTTTCTCAGATTTTGCAGCGTTTTCTAAACGCCAGAAATGACGAAGTTTTCGCAGAAAAACTCTCTCGGAGCGAGTTCTAACCAATAGAGAAGTCATTTACATTGTTTCAATCACCGTGAAATTCCACGTTCTGAACACGCTACATGCATCACGGATTAGAAAATATTCTTTAATAACTTGTGATAATGTGGATTACTGAACTTTCTTGCAACATAAAGGCATATTTACACCTGCAAATATTTACTCCCTTTTTTCAGCTTTTTCTAAACTTCAGATTCGATAATCATGCAATTTTCACAGAAAAATTCTCTTCTAGCTCGTTCTACTCAATAGAATTGTAATTTCCATAGTTTCATTACCGTGAAATTCCATTTATTAAAGGCACTACATGAATCACGGTTTAAAAAATAATTACTACACTGTTATTAACATGTGGATTACCGGACTTTCATTCAACATTCAAGGCATATTGACACTTAGAAGCATTTTCTCAGATTTCACACGTTTAATTTGAACGCCAGTTTTGAAAATGAGGTAGATTTGGCAGAAAAATGCTCTTGGAGCCTGTTCTACCCAAAAGATATGTAATTTACCTATTTTCACTCACCGTGACATTCCGTGTTTGAACACGTTATATGCACCACGGATTCAACAAACATTCTTTAATGAGTTGTGAACATGTGTATTAACGAACTTTAATCCACCTTACAGTGCATATTTATACATAGAAATTTTATTCAGATTTAGTAGTATTCTCCTAATGTGAGTCTCTAAAATCATGCAGTTTCCACAGAAATATCCTCTTGGAACGAGTTCTACCCAATAGACATGCAATTTACATAGAACACATCATCATGAAATTCCGTGTTCTGAACACGCTACATGCATCACGGATTCGACAAATATTCACTACAGAGTTGTTAGCATAAGTATTACCGAACTTTCATCCACCATACAAGGTATATTTACACCTAGAAGTAGTTATTCTGATTTCGCAAGTTTTTCCTAACATCCAGGTTCAAAAATCATGATATTTTCACAGAAACATTCAATTCAAGAGAGTTCTATCCAGCAGAATTTTTATTTTCAGAGCTTCACTCACCGAGACATTCCGTGTTCTGAAAACTTTACATTCATCACGGCTTCGACAAAAATTATTTAATAACTGTGAGCATGTGGATTACCGATTTTTCAACCACAATACAAGGCATATTTACACCTAGAAACATTTACTTATATTTCACAGGATTTCCTAAAGTCAGTTGCGAAAATCTGGCAGTTTTCGTAGAAAAATTCTCTTGCTGCATGTTCTATCCAATAGACATCTCATTTTCATAGATAACTTCACCGAAACATTCCGTGTTCCGAAAACGGTACATGCACCACGGATTCAACAAATATACCCTGCTGAATTCTTAGCATGTGAATTACACATCTTTAATAACCCATTGAAGACATATTGTCACCTTAAATCATTTACTCAGATTTTGCAGCGTTTTCATATCAACAGTTTCCAAACTGAGGCAGATTTTTCATTAAAATGCTCCTGGAGCGTGTTCTAACCAATAGATATATAATTTACATAGTTTGCCTCACCGTGACAGTCCATGTTCCGAACACGCTACACACATCACGGATTTGACAAACATTCTTTATCAGTTGTGTACATGTGTATTACACAACTTTCATCCACCATACAAGGCATATTTACACCTAGAAACGTTACCTCTGAGTTCACATATATTTCCTAAGAGCAGTTTTGAAAATCAGGCAGTTTTCAAAGGACAAAACTGTTGGAGTGTGTTCTACCCAATAGATATGTAAATCACATAGATTCTCCCGCTGTGAAATTACGTGTTTCGATCATGCTACATGCAGACAAGATACGACAAAAATACACTACAGAGTTGTTTGCATGTGGATTAGAGGACTTTCTCACTATAGAAGGCATATAGATGCTTAGAAGCATTTTCTGTGATTTCACAGTGCTTTCCAAACTCCAGTTTAAAAAATGAGGCAGATTTCACGGCAAAAATCTCTTGGAGCGTGTTCTAACCAATAGACATGTAATTTACATGGATTCGCTCACCGTCAAATTCCGTGTTCCGAACACGCTACATGCATCTCGGATGCGACATATATTCACAACAGAGTTGTTAGCAAGTGGATTACAGCACTTTCATCCACCATACAAGGCTGACTGACACTTTGAAGAATTTTCTCAGATTTCACACTTTAGTTTGAATGCCAGTTTTGAAAATGAGGCAGATTGGGCAGAAAAATGCTCTTGGAGCCAGTTCTACCCAAAATATAGGTAATTTCCCTACTTCCATTCACCGTGATATTCCGTGTCCTGAACACGTTACATGCACCACGGATTCAACAAACATTCTTTAATGAGTTGTGAACATGTGTATTAACGAACTTTAATCCACCTTACAGTGCATATATATACATAGAAATTTTATTCAGATTTAGTAGAATTCTCCTAATGTCAGTCTCTAAAATCATGCAGTTTCCACAGAAAAATCCTCTTGGAGCGAGTTCTACCCAATAGACATGCAATTTACATACAACCCGTCATCATGAAATTCCGTGTTCCGAAAAAGCTACATGCATCACAGATTCGAAAAATATTCACTACAGGGTTGTTAGCATCAGGATTACCGAACTTTCATCCACCATGAAAGCCATGTTGACAATTTGAAGCCTTTTCTCACATTTCAAAAGATTTTCCTAATGCCAGTTTTGAAAAGGAGACAGATTTGACAGAAAAATACTCGTGGAGCGACTACTTCCCAATAGAAAAGTAATTTACATAGTTTCCCTCACAGTGACATTCCATTTTCCGAACACGCTACATACAACAAGGTTTCAACAAACTTTCTCGAATGAGTTGTGAACATGTAGATTACAGAACTTTCATCCACCATACATGGCATATTTACAACTAGAAACATTAACTCTGAATTTGCAGCTTTTTCCTAATGCCAGTTTCGAAAATCAGGCCGTTTTCTCAGGGAAAAATTTTTGGAGCGAATTCTAACTAATAGGTGTGTAATTTACATAGATTCCATCGCCAGGATTTTCCGTGATACGATCACACTGCATGCATAACGCCTTCTAAAAATATTCACCACAGATTTGTTTGCATGTGTTTTTATGATCTAGCATCACAATACAAGGCATATTGACACTTTGAAGCATTTTCTCTGATTTTGCAGAGATTTTCAAACGCCAGGTTCAAAAATGAAGCAGATTTCTCAGAAAAAACTCTTAGAGCAAATTCTACCCAAGAGACATGTATTTTACATAGATTCGCTCACCGTGATATTCTGTGTTCCGAACACATTTCACGTATCTCGGATTCGACAAATATTCACTACAGAGTAGTTAGCATGAGGATTACTGAACTTTCATCCACCATAAAAGGCAGATGTACACCGAGAATCTAGAAATCTGGGTTCGCAGGTTTTTCCTAACGCCAGTTTCGAAAATCAGGCAGATTTCTCAGAAAAAATCTCTTGGAGTGATTTCTAACCAAGGGAAATATAATTTACATAAATTTCCTGGCCGTGAAATTCCGTGTTCCGAACATGATACATGCATAAAGGATTCGACAAATATTCACTACAAATTTGTTAGCATCTTGATTACCGGACTTTCATCTCAATACATTGAATATTGATTCTTAGAAGTATTTTCTCAGATTTTGCAGCGTTTTCTAAACGCCAGAAATGACGAAGTTTTCGCAGAAAAACTCTCTCGGAGCGAGTTCTAACCAATAGAGAAGTCATTTACATTGTTTCAATCACCGTGAAATTCCACGTTCTGAACACGCTACATGCATCACGGATTAGAAAATATTCTTTAATAACTTGTGATAATGTGGATTACTGAACTTTCTTGCAACATAAAGGCATATTTACACCTGCAAATATTTACTCCCTTTTTTCAGCTTTTTCTAAACTTCAGATTCGATAATCATGCAATTTTCACAGAAAAATTCTCTTCTAGCTCGTTCTACTCAATAGAATTGTAATTTCCATAGTTTCATTACCGTGAAATTCCATTTATTAAAGGCACTACATGAATCACGGTTTAAAAAATAATTACTACACTGTTATTAACATGTGGATTACCGGACTTTCATTCAACATTCAAGGCATATTGACACTTAGAAGCATTTTCTCAGATTTCACACGTTTAATTTGAACGCCAGTTTTGAAAATGAGGTAGATTTGGCAGAAAAATGCTCTTGGAGCCTGTTCTACCCAAAAGATATGTAATTTACCTATTTTCACTCACCGTGACATTCCGTGTTTGAACACGTTATATGCACCACGGATTCAACAAACATTCTTTAATGAGTTGTGAACATGTGTATTAACGAACTTTAATCCACCTTACAGTGCATATTTATACATAGAAATTTTATTCAGATTTAGTAGTATTCTCCTAATGTGAGTCTCTAAAATCATGCAGTTTCCACAGAAATATCCTCTTGGAACGAGTTCTACCCAATAGACATGCAATTTACATAGAACACATCATCATGAAATTCCGTGTTCTGAACACGCTACATGCATCACGGATTCGACAAATATTCACTACAGAGTTGTTAGCATAAGTATTACCGAACTTTCATCCACCATACAAGGTATATTTACACCTAGAAGTAGTTATTCTGATTTCGCAGGTTTTTCCTAACATCCAGGTTCAAAAATCATGATATTTTCACAGAAACATTCAATTCAAGAGAGTTCTATCCAGCAGAATTTTTATTTTCAGAGCTTCACTCACCGAGACATTCCGTGTTCTGAAAACTTTACATTCATCACGGCTTCGACAAAAATTATTTAATAACTGTGAGCATGTGGATTACCGATTTTTCAACCACAATACAAGGCATATTTACACCTAGAAACATTTACTTATATTTCACAGGATTTCCTAAAGTCAGTTGCGAAAATCTGGCAGTTTTCGTAGAAAAATTCTCTTGCTGCATGTTCTATCCAATAGACATCTCATTTTCATAGATAACTTCACCGAAACATTCCGTGTTCCGAAAACGGTACATGCACCACGGATTCAACAAATATACCCTGCTGAATTCTTAGCATGTGAATTACACATCTTTAATAACCCATTGAAGACATATTGCCACCTTAAATCATTTACTCAGATTTTGCAGCGTTTTCATATCAACAGTTTCCAAACTGAGGCAGATTTTTCATTAAAATGCTCCTGGAGCGTGTTCTAACCAATAGATATATAATTTACATAGTTTGCCTCACCGTGACAGTCCATGTTCCGAACACGCTACACACATCACGGATTTGACAAACATTCTTTATCAGTTGTGTACATGTGTATTACACAACTTTCATCCACCATACAAGGCATATTTACACCTAGAAACGTTACCTCTGAGTTCACATATATTTCCTAAGAGCAGTTTTGAAAATCAGGCAGTTTTCAAAGGACAAAACTGTTGGAGTGTGTTCTACCCAATAGATATGTAAATCACATAGATTCTCCCGCTGTGAAATTACGTGTTTCGATCATGCTACATGCAGACAAGATACGACAAAAATACACTACAGAGTTGTTTGCATGTGGATTAGAGGACTTTCTCACTATAGAAGGCATATAGATGCTTAGAAGCATTTTCTGTGATTTCACAGTGCTTTCCAAACTCCAGTTTAAAAAATGAGGCAGATTTCACGGCAAAAATCTCTTGGAGCGTGTTCTAACCAATAGACATGTAATTTACATGGATTAGCTCACCGTCAAATTCCGTGTTCCGAACACGCTACATGCATCTCGGATGCGACATATATTCACAACAGAGTTGTTAGCAAGTGGATTACAGCACTTTCATCCACCATACAAGGCTGACTGACACTTTGAAGAATTTTCTCAGATTTCACACTTTAGTTTGAATGCCAGTTTTGAAAATGAGGCAGATTGGGCAGAAAAATGCTCTTGGAGCCAGTTCTACCAAAAATATAGGTAATTTCCCTACTTCCATTCACCGTGATATTCCGTGTCCTGAACACGTTACATGCACCACGGATTCAACAAACATTCTTTAATGAGTTGTGAACATGTGTATTAACGAACTTTAATCCACCTTACAGTGCATATATATACATAGAAATTTTATTCAGATTTAGTAGAATTCTCCTAATGTCAGTCTCTAAAATCATGCAGTTTCCACAGAAAAATCCTCTTGGAGCGAGTTCTACCCAATAGACATGCAATTTACATAGAACCCGTCATCATGAAATTCCGTGTTCCGAAAAAGCTACATGCATCACAGATTCGAAAAATATTCACTACAGGGTTGTTAGCATCAGGATTACCGAACTTTCATCCACCATGAAAGCCATGTTGACAATTTGAAGCATTTTCTCACATTTCAAAAGATTTTCCTAATGCCAGTTTTGATAAGGAGGCAGATTTGGCAGAAAAATTCTCGTGGAGCGAGTACTTCCCTATAGAAATGTAATTAACATACTTTCCCTCACAGTGATATTCAATATTACGAACATGATACATGCATCATGGTTTCAACAAACTTTCTCAAATGAGTTGTGAACATGTAGATTAGAGAAGTTTCATCCACCATACATGGCATATTTACAACTAGAAACATTAACTCTGAATTTGCAGCTTTTTCCTAATGCCAGTTTGGAAAATAAGTCCGTTTTCTCAGGGAAAAACTTTTGGAGCGAATTCTAACCAATAGGTGTGTAATTTACATAGATTCCATCGCCGGGATTTTCCGTGATACGACCCAAGTGCATGCATAATGCTTTCTAAAAATATTCACCACAGATTTGTTTGCATGTGGTTTTACGATCTTGCATCACAATAAAAGGAATATTGACACTTTGAAGCATTTTCTCTGATTTTGCAGAGATTTTCAAACGCCAGGTTCTAAAATGAGGCAGATTTCTCAGAAAAAACTCTTAGAGCATATTCTACCCAAGAGACATGTATTTTACATATATACGCTCACCGTCATATTCTGTGTCCCGAACACAATTCACGAATCTCAGATTCGACAAATATTCACTACAGAGTAGTTAGCATCCGGATTACCGAACTTTCATCCACCATAATAGGCAGATGTACACCGAGAATCTAGAAATCTGGGATTGCAGGTTTTTCCTAACGCCAGTTTTGAAAATCAGGCCGATTTCTCAGGAAAAATCAGTTGGAGTGATTTCTAAACAAGGGAAATGTAATTTACATAATTTCCCTGGCCGTGAAATTCCGTGTTCCGAACATGTAACATGCATATAGGATTCGACAAATATTCACTACAAATTTGTTAGCATGTGGATTACCGAACTTTCATCACAATACATTGAATATTGATTCTTAGAAGTATTTTCTCAGATTTTGCAGCGTTTTCTAAACGCCAGGTTCAAAAATGACGAAGTTTTCGCAGAAAAACTCTCTCGGAGAGAGTTCTACCCAATAGAGTAGTCATTGACATTGTTTCAATCACCGTGAAATTCCACGTTCTGAACACGCTACATGCATCACGGATTAGAAAATATTCTTTAATAACTTGTGATAATGTGGATTACTGAACTTTCTTGCAACATAAAGGCATATTTACACCTGCAAATATTTACTCCCTTTTTTCAGCTTTTTCTAAACTTCAGATTCGATAATCATGCAATTTTCACAGAAAAATTCTCTTCTAGCTCGTTCTACTCAATAGAATTGTAATTTCCATAGTTTCATTACCGTGAAATTTCATTTATTAAAGGCACTACATGAATCACGGTTTAAAAAATAATTACTACACTGTTATTAACATGTGGATTACCGGACTTTCATTCAACATTCAAGGCATATTGACACTTAGAAGCATTTTCTCAGATTTCACACGTTTAATTTGAACGCCAGTTTTGAAAATGAGGTAGATTTGGCAGAAAAATGCTCTTGGAGCCTGTTCTACCCAAAAGATACGTAATTTACCTATTTTCACTCACCGTGACATTCCGTGTTTGAACACGTTATATGCACCACGGATTCAACAAACATTCTTTAATGAGTTGTGAACATGTGTATTAACGAACTTTAATCCACCTTACAGTGCATATTTATACATAGAAATTTTATTCAGATTTAGTAGTATTCTCCTAATGTGAGTCTCTAAAATCATGCAGTTTCCACAGAAATATCCTCTTGGAACGAGTTCTACCCAACAGACATGCAATTTACATAGAACACATCATCATGAAATTCCGTGTTCTGAACACGCTACATGCATCACGGATTCGACAAATATTCACTACAGAGTTGTTAGCATAAGTATTGCCGAACTTTCATCCACCATACAAGGTATATTTACACCTAGAAGTAGTTATTCTGATTTCGCAGGTTTTTCCTAACATCCAGGTTCAAAAATCATGATATTTTCACAGAAACATTCAATTCAAGAGAGTTCTATCCAGCAGAATTTTTATTTTCAGAGCTTCACTCACCGAGACATTCCGTGTTCTGAAAACGTTACATTCATCACGGCTTCGACAAAAATTATTTAATAACTGTGAGCATGTGGATTACCGATTTTTCAACCACAATACAAGGCATATTTACACCTAGAAACATTTACTTATATTTCACAGGATTTCCTAACGTCAGTTGCGAAAATCTGGCAGTTTTCGTAGAAAAATTCTCTTGCTGCATGTTCTATCCAATAGACATCTCATTTTCATAGATAATTTCACCGAAACATTCCGTGTTCCGAAAACGGTACATGCACCACGGATTCAACAAATATACCCTGCTGAATTCTTAGCATGTGAATTACACATCTTTAATAACCCATTGAAGACATATTGTCACCTTAAATCATTTACTCAGATTTTGCAGCGTTTTCATATCAACAGTTTCCAAACTGAGGCAGATTTTTCATTAAAATGCTCCTGGAGCGTGTTCTAACCAATAGATATATAATTTACATAGTTTGCCTCACCGTGACAGTCCATGTTCCGAACACGCTACACACATCACGGATTTGACAAACATTCTTTATCAGTTGTGTACATGTGTATTACACAACTTTCATCCACCATACAAGGCATATTTACACCTAGAAACGTTACCTCTGAGTTCACATATATTTCCTAAGAGCAGTTTTGAAAATCAGGCAGTTTTCAAAGGACAAAACTGTTGGAGTGTGTTCTACCCAATAGATATGTAAATCACATAGATTCTCCCGCTGTGAAATTACGTGTTTCGATCATGCTACATGCAGACAAGATACGACAAAAATACACTACAGAGTTGTTTGCATGTGGATTAGAGGACTTTCTCACTATAGAAGGCATATAGATGCTTAGAAGCATTTTCTGTGATTTCACAGTGCTTTCCAAACTCCAGTTTAAAAAATGAGGCAGATTTCACGGCAAAAATCTCTTGGAGCGTGTTCTAACCAATAGACATGTAATTTACATGGATTCGCTCACCGTCAAATTCCGTGTTCCGAACACGCTACATGCATCTCGGATGCGACATATATTCACAACAGAGTTGTTAGCAAGTGGATTACAGCACTTTCATCCACCATACAAGGCTGACTGACACTTTGAAGAATTTTCTCAGATTTCACACTTTAGTTTGAACGCCAGTTTTGAAAATGAGGCAGATTGGGCAGAAAAATGCTCTTGGAGCCAGTTCTACCCAAAATATAGGTAATTTCCCTACTTCCATTCACCGTGATATTCCGTGTCCTGAACACGTTACATGCACCACGGATTCAACAAACATTCTTTAATGAGTTGTGAACATGTGTATTAACGAACTTTAATCCACCTTACAGTGCATATATATACATAGAAATTTTATTAAGATTTAGTAGAATTCTCCTAATGTCAGTCTCTAAAATCATGCAGTATCCACAGAAAAATCCTCTTGGAGCGAGTTCTACCCAATAGACATGCAATTTACATAGAACCCGTCATCATGAAATTCCGTGTTCCGAAAAAGCTACATGCATCACAGATTCGAAAAATATTCACTACAGAGTTGTTAGCATAAGGATTACCGAACTTTCATCCACCATGAAAGCCATGTTGACAATTTGAAGCATTTTCTCACATTTCAAAAGATTTTCCTAATGCCAGTTTTGATAAGGAGGCAGATTTGGCAGAAAAATTCTCGTGGAGCGAGTACTTCCCTATAGAAATGTAATTAACATACTTTCCCTCACAGTGATATTCAATATTACGAACATGATACATGCATCAAGGTTTCAACAAACTTTCTCAAATGAGTTGTGAACATGTAGATTAGAGAAGTTTCATCCACCATACATGGCATATTTACAACTAGAAACATTAACTCTGAATTTGCAGCTTTTTCCTAATGCCAGTTTGGAAAATAAGTCCGTTTTCTCAGGGAAAAACTTTTGGAGCGAATTCTAACCAATAGGTGTGTAATTTACATAGATTCCATCGCCGGGATTTTCCGTGATACGACCCAAGTGCATGCATAATGCTTTCTAAAAATATTCACCACAGATTTGTTTGCATGTGGTTTTACGATCTTGCATCACAATAAAAGGAATATTGACACTTTGAAGCATTTTCTCTGATTTTGCAGAGATTTTCAAACGCCAGGTTCTAAAATGAGGCAGATTTCTCAGAAAAAACTCTTAGAGCATATTCTACCCAAGAGACATGTATTTTACATATATACGCTCACCGTCATATTCTGTGTCCCGAACACAATTCACGAATCTCAGATTCGACAAATATTCACTACAGAGTAGTTAGCATCCAGATTACCGAACTTTCATCCACCATAATAGGCAGATGTACACCGAGAATCTAGAAATCTGGGATTGCAGGTTTTTCCTAACGCCAGTTTTGAAAATCAGGCCGATTTCTCAGGAAAAATCAGTTGGAGTGATTTCTAAACAAGGGAAATGTAATTTACATAATTTCCCTGGCCGTGAAATTCCGTGTTCCGAACATGTAACATGCATATAGGATTCGACAAATATTCACTACAAATTTGTTAGCATGTGGATTACCGAACTTTCATCACAATACATTGAATATTGATTCTTAGAAGTATTTTCTCAGATTTTGCAGCGTTTTCTAAACGCCAGGTTCAAAAATGACGAAGTTTTCGCAGAAAAACTCTCTCGGAGAGAGTTCTACCCAATAGAGTAGTCATTGACATTGTTTCAATCACCGTGAAAATCCACGTTCTGAACACGCTACATGCATCACGGATTAGAAAATATTCTTTAATAACTTGTGATAATGTGGATTACCGAACTTTCTTGCAACATAAAGGCATATTTACACCTGCAAATATTTACTCCCTTTTTTCAGCTTTTTCCAAACTTCAGATTCGATAATCATGCAATTTTGGCAGAAAAATTCTCTTCTAGCTCGTTCTACTCAATAGAATTGTAATTTACATAGTTTCATTACCGTGAAATTCCATTTTCCAAAAGTGCTACATGAATCACGGTTTCCAAAACAATTATTACACTGTTATTAACATGTGGATGACAGGACTTTCATTCACCATTCAAGGCATATTGACACTTAGAAGCATTTTCTCAGATTTAACAGGGTTCTCCTAATGGCAGTTTTCAAAATGAGGCACATTTCACAGAAAAATTATCTTCAAGCGAGTTCTACCCAATAGACATGTAATTACATTTTTCCTTCACTATGACATTCCGTATTCCAAACACCTTACATGCATCACGAGTTCGACAAACAATCTTTAATGAGTTTGAGCACGTGGATTACCGAACTTTCATCCACTATACAAGGCATATTTACACCTAGAAGTATTTATTCTGATTTCGCAGGTTTTTCCTAACATTCAGTTTCGAAAATCATAAAATTTTCACAGAAGCATTCAATTCAAGCGAGTTCTATCAAGTAGAATTGTTATTTTCAGAGCTTCACTCACCGAGACATTCCGTGTTCCGAAAATGTTACATTCATCACGGCTTCGACATACATTATTTAATGACCGTGAGCATGTGGATTACCGATTTTTCAACCACAATACAAGGCATATTTACACCTAGAAACATTTACTTATATTTCACAGGATTTCCTAACGTCAGTTACGAAAATCAGGCAGTTTTCGCAGAAAAATTCTCTTGGTGCATGTTCTATCCAATAGACATCTCATTTTCATAGATAACTTCACTGAAACATTCCGTGTTCCGAAAACGGTACATGCACCACGGATTCAACAAATATACCCTGCTGAATTTTTAGCATGTGAATTACACATCTTTAATAACCCATTGAAGACATATTGTCACCTTAAAGCATTTACTCAGATTTGGAGCGTTTTAATATCAACAGTTTCCAAACTGAGGCAGATTTTTCAGTAAAATGCTCCTGGAGCGTGTTCTAACCAATAGATATATAATTTACATTGTTTGCCTCACCGTGACAGTCCATGTTCCGAACGCGCTACACACATCACGGATTTGAGAAACATTCTTAATGAGTTGTGTACATGTGTAGTACAAAACTTTCATCCACCATACAAGGCATATTGACACCTAGAAACATTAACGCTGATTTCGCAGATATTTCCTTATAGCAGTTTCGAAAATCAGGCAGTTTTCAAAGGAAAAAACTGTTGGAGCGTGTTCTACCCAATAGATATGTAAATTAAATAGATTCTCCCGCTGTGAAATTACGTGTTTCGAACATACTACATGCAGAAAGATACGACAAATATACACTACAGAGTTGTTTGCATGTGGATTACAGGACTTTCTCACTATAGAAGGCATATAGATGCTTAGAAGCATTTTCTGTGATTTCACAGAGTTTTCCAAATGCCAGTTTCGAAAATGAGGCAGATTTCATGGCAAAAACCTCTTGGAGCGGGTTCTAACCAATAGACATGTAATTTACATGGATTAGCTCACCGTCAAATTCCGTGTTCCGAACACACTACATGCATCTCGGATGCGACAAATATTCACTACAGAGTTGTTAGCAAGTTGATTACAGCACTTTCATCCACCATACAAGGCTTACTGACACTTTGAAGAATTTTCTCAGATTTCACACGTTAGTTTGAACGCCAGTTTTGAAAATGAGGCAGATTTGGCAGAAAAATTTTCTAAGAACCAGTTATAACCAAAAGATAGGTAATTTCCCTACTTTCAATCACCGTGATATTCCGTGTTCTGAACACGCTACATGCATCACGGATTCGACAAATATTCACTACAGAGTTGTTAGCATAAGGATTACCGAACTTTCATCCACCATAAAAGCCATGTTGACAATTTGAAACATTTTCTTACATTTTGAAAGTTTTTCCTAATGCCAGTTTTGAAAAGGAGGCAGATTTGGCAGAAAATTGCTCTAGGAGCCAGTTCTACCCAAAAGATATGTAATTTACCTAGTTTCACTAACCGTGACTTTCCGTGTTCTGAACACGTTACATGCACCGCGGATTCAACAATCATTCTTTAATGAGTTGTGAACATGTGTATTAACGAAATTTAATCGACCTTACAGTGCTTATTTTTACATAGAAATTTTAATCTGATTTAGTAGTATTCTCCTAATGTCAGTCTGAAAAATCATGCAGTTTCCACAGAAAAATCCTCTTGGAGAGTGTTTTACCCAATAGACATGCAATTTACATACAACCCGTCATCGTGAAATTCCGTGTTCCGAAAAAGCTACATGCATCACGGATTCGACAAATATTCACTACAGAGTTGTTAGCATAAGTATTACCGAACTTTCATCCACCATAAAAGCCATGTTGACAATTTGAAACATTTTCTTACATTTTGAAAGATTTTCCTAATGCCAGTTTTGAAAAGGAGACAGATTTGACAGAAAAATACTCGTGGAGCGACTACTTCCCAATAGAAAAGTAATTTACATAGTTTCCCTCACAGTGACATTCCATTTTCCGAACACGCTACATACAACAAGGTTTCAACAAACTTTCTCGAATGAGTTGTGAACATGTAGATTACAGAACTTTCATCCACCATACATGGCATATTTACAACTAGAAACATTAACTCTGAATTTGCAGCTTTTTCCTAATGCCAGTTTCGAAAATCAGGCTGTTTTCTCAGGGAAAAATTTTTGGAGCGAATTCTAACTAATAGGTGTGTAATTTACATAGATTCCATCGCCAGGATTTTCCGTGATACGATCACACTGCATGCATAACGCCTTCTAAAAATATTCACCACAGATTTGTTTGCATGTGTTTTTATGATCTAGCATCACAATACAAGGCATATTGACACTTTGAAGCATTTTCTCTGATTTTGCAGAGATTTTCAAACGCCAGGTTCAAAAATGAAGCAGATTTCTCAGAAAAAACTCTTAGAGCAAATTCTACCCAAGAGACATGTATTTTACATAGATTCGCTCACCGTGATATTCTGTGTTCCGAACACATTTCACGTATCTCGGATTCGACAAATATTCACTACAGAGTAGTTAGCATGCGGATTACTGAACTTTCATCCACCATAAAAGGCAGATGTACACCGAGAATCTAGAAATCTGGGTTCGCAGATTTTTCCTAACGCCAGTTTCGAAAATCAGGCAGATTTCTCAGAAAAAATCTCTTGGAGTGATTTCTAACCAAGGGAAATATAATTTACATAAATTTCCTGGCCGTGAAATTCCGTGTTCCGAACATGATACATGCATAAAGGATTCGAGAAATATTCACTACAAATTTGTTAGCATCTTGATTACCGGACTTTCATCTCAATACATTGAATATTGATTCTTAGAAGTATTTTCTCAGATTTTGCAGCGTTTTCTAAACGCCAGAAATGACGAAGTTTTCGCAGAAAAACTCTCTCGGAGCGAGTTCTAACCAATAGAGAAGTCATTTACATTGTTTCAATCACCGTGAAATTCCACGTTCTGAACACGCTACATGCATCACGGATTAGAAAAACATTCTTTAATATGTTGTGAAAATGTGGATTACCGAACTTTCTTGCAAAATAAAGGCACATTTACAGCTGCAAATATTAACTCCCTTTTTGCAGCTTTTTCCAAACTTCAGATTCGATAATCATGCAATTTTCGCAGAAAAATTCTCTTCTAGCTCGTTCTACTCAATAGAATTGTAATTTCCATTGTTTCATTACCGTGAAATTCCATTTATTAAAGGCACTACATGAATCACGGTTTAAAAAATAATTACTACACTGTTATTAACATGTGGATTACCGGACTTTCATTCAACATTCAAGGCATATTGACACTTAGAAGCATTTTCTCAGATTTCACACGTTTAATTTGAACGCCAGTTTTGAAAATGAGGTAGATTTGGCAGAAAAATGCTCTTGGAGCCTGTTCTACCCAAAAGATATGTAATTTACCTATTTTCACTCACCGTGACATTCCGTGTTTGAACACGTTATATGCACCACGGATTCAACAAACATTCTTTAATGAGTTGTGAACATGTGTATTAACGAACTTTAATCCACCTTACAGTGCATATTTATACATAGAAATTTTATTCAGATTTAGTAGTATTCTCCTAATGTGAGTCTCTAAAATCATGCAGTTTCCACAGAAATATCCTCTTGGAACGAGTTCTACCCAATAGACATGCAATTTACATAGAACACATCATCATGAAATTCCGTGTTCTGAACACGCTACATGCATCACATATTCGAAAAATATTCACTACAGAGTTGTTAGCATAAGTATTACCGAACTTTCATCCACCATACAAGGTATATTTACACCTAGAAGTAGTTATTCTGATTTCGCAGGTTTTTCCTAACATCCAGGTTCAAAAATCATGATATTTTCACAGAAACATTCAATTCAAGCGAGTTCTATCCAGCAGAATTTTTATTTTCAGAGCTTCACTCACCGAGACATTCCGTGTTCTGAAAACTTTACATTCATCACGGCTTCGACAAAAATTATTTAATAACTGTGAGCATGTGGATTACCGATTTTTCAACCACAATACAAGGCATATTTACACCTAGAAACATTTACTTATATTTCACAGGATTTCCTAACGTCAGTTGCGAAAATCTGGCAGTTTTCGTAGAAAAATTCTCTTGCTGCATGTTCTATCCAATAGACATCTCATTTTCATAGATAACTTCACCGAAACATTCCGTGTTCCGAAAACGGTACATGCACCACGGATTCAACAAATATACCCTGCTGAATTCTTAGCATGTGAATTACACATCTTTAATAACCCATTGAAGACATATTGTCACCTTAAATCATTTACTCAGATTTTGCAGCGTTTTCATATCAACAGTTTCCAAACTGAGGCAGATTTTTCATTAAAATGCTCCTGGAGCGTGTTCTAACCAATAGATATATAATTTACATAGTTTGCCTCACCGTGACAGTCCATGTTCCGAACACGCTACACACATCACGGATTTGACAAACATTCTTTATCAGTTGTGTACATGTGTATTACACAAATTTCATCCACCATACAAGGCATATTTACACCTAGAAACGTTACCTCTGAGTTCACATATATTTCCTAAGAGCAGTTTTGAAAATCAGGCAGTTTTCAAAGGACAAAACTGTTGGAGTGTGTTCTACCCAATAGATATGTAAATCACATAGATTCTCCCGCTGTGAAATTACGTGTTTCGATCATGCTACATGCAGACAAGATACGACAAAAATACACTACAGAGTTGTTTGCATGTGGATTACAGGACTTTCTCTCTATAGAAGGCATATAGATGCTTAGAAGCATTTTCTGTGATTTCACAGTGCTTTCCAAACTCCAGTTTAAAAAATGAGGCAGATTTCACGGCAAAAATCTCTTGGAGCGTGTTCTAACCAATAGACATGTAATTTACATGGATTCGCTCACCGTCAAATTCCGTGTTCCGAACACACTACATGCATCTCGGATGCGACATATATTCACAACAGAGTTGTTAGCAAGTGGATTACAGCACTTTCATCCACCATACAAGGCTGACTGACACTTTGAAGAATTTTCTCAGATTTCACACTTTAGTTTGAACGCCAGTTTTGAAAATGAGGCAGATTGGGCAGAAAAATGCTCTTGGAGCCAGTTCTACCCAAAATATAGGTAATTTCCCTACTTCCATTCACCGTGATATTCCGTGTCCTGAACACGTTACATGCACCACGGATTCAACAAACATTCTTTAATGAGTTGTGAACATGTGTATTAACGAACTTTAATCCACCTTACAGTGCATATTTATACATAGAAATTTTATTCAGATTTAGTAGATTTCTCCTAATGTCAGTCTCTAAAATCATGCAGTTTCCACAGAAAAATCCTCTTGGAGCGAGTTCTACCCAATAGACATGCAATTTACATAGAACCCGTCATCATGAAATTCCGTGTTCCGAAAAAGCTACATGCATCACAGATTCGAAAAATATTCACTACAGAGTTGTTAGCATAAGGATTACCGAACTTTCATCCACCATGAAAGCCGTGTTGACAATTTGAAGCATTTTCTCACATTTCGAAAGATTTTCCTAATGCCAGTTTTGATAAGGAGGCAGATTTGGCAGAAAAATTCTCGTGGAGCGAGTACTTCCCTATAGAAATGTAATTAACATACTTTCCCTCACAGTGATATTCAATATTACGAACATGATACATGCATCAAGGTTTCAACAAACTTTCTCAAATGAGTTGTGAACATGTAGATTAGAGAAGTTTCATCCACCATACATGGCATATTTACAACTAGAAACATTAACTCTGAATTTGCAGCTTTTTCCTAATGCCAGTTTGGAAAATAAGTCCGTTTTTTCAGGGAAAAACTTTTGGAGCGAATTCTAACCAATAGGTGTGTAATTTACATAGATTCCATCGCCGGGATTTTCCGTGATACGACCCAACTGCATGCATAATGCTTTCTAAAAATATTCACCACAGATTTGTTTGCATGTGGTTTTACGATCTTGCATCACAATACAAGGAATATTGACACTTTGAAGCATTTTCTCTGATTTTGCAGAGATTTTCAAACGCCAGGTTCTAAAATGAGGCAGATTTCTCAGAAAAAACTCTTAGAGCATATTCTACCCAAGAGACATGTATTTTACATATATACGCTCACCGTCATATTCTGTGTCCCGAACACAATTCACGAATCTCAGATTCGACAAATATTCACTACAGAGTAGTTAGCATCCGGATTACCAAACTTTCATCCACCATAATAGGCAGATGTACACCGAGAATCTAGAAATCTGGGATTGCAGGTTTTTCCTAACGCCAGTTTTGAAAATCAGGCCGATTTCTCAGGAAAAATCAGTTGGAGTGATTTCTAAACAAGGGAAATGTAATTTACATAATTTCCCTGGCCGTGAAATTCCGTGTTCCGAACATGTAACATGCATATAGGATTCGACAAATATTCACTACAAATTTGTTAGCATGTGGATTACCGAACTTTCATCACAATACATTGAATATTGATTCTTAGAAGTATTTTCTCAGATTTTGCAGCGTTTTCTAAACGCCAGGTTCAAAAATGACGAAGTTTTCGCAGAAAAACTCTCTCGGAGAGAGTTCTACCCAATAGAGTAGTCATTGACATTGTTTCAATCACCGTGAAAATCCACGTTCTGAACACGCTACATGCATCACGGATTAGAAAATATTCTTTAATAACTTGTGATAATGTGGATTACCGAACTTTCTTGCAACATAAAGGCATATTTACACCTGCAAATATTTACTCCCTTTTTTCAGCTTTTTCCAAACTTCAGATTCGATAATCATGCAATTTTGGCAGAAAAATTCTCTTCTAGCTCGTTCTACTCAATAGAATTGTAATTTACATAGTTTCATTACCGTGAAATTCCATTTTCCAAAAGTGCTACATGAATCACGGTTTCCAAAACAATTATTACACTGTTATTAACATGTGGATGACAGGACTTTCATTCACCATTCAAGGCATATTGACACTTAGAAGCATTTTCTCAGATTTAACAGGGTTCTCCTAATGGCAGTTTTCAAACTGAGGCACATTTCACACAAAAATTCTCTTCAAGCGAGTTCTACCCAATACACATGTAATTACATTTTTCCTTCACTATGACATTCCGTATTCCAAACACCTTACATGCATCACGAGTTCGACAAACAATCTTTAATGAGTTTGAGCATGTGGATTACCGAACTTTCATCCACTATACAAGGCATATTTACACCTAGAAGTATTTATTCTGATTTCGCAGGTTTTTCCTAACATTCAGTTTCGAAAATCATAAAATTTTCACAGAAGCATTCAATTCAAGCGAGTTCTATCAAGTAGAATTGTTATTTTCAGAGCTTCACTCACCGAGACATTCCGTGTTCCGAAAATGTTACATTCATCACGGCTTCAACATACATTATTTAATGACCGTGAGCATGTGGATTACCGATTTTTCAACCACAATACAAGGCATATTTACACCTAGAAACATTTACTTACATTTCGCAGGTTTTCCTAATGTCAGTTACGAAAATCAGGAAGTTTTCGCAGAAAAATTCTCTTGGTGCATGTTCTATCCAATAGACATCTCATTTTCATAGATAACTTCACTGAAACATTCCGTGTTCCGAAAACGGTACATGCACCACGGATTCAACAAATATACCCTGCTGAATTTTTAGCATGTGAATTACACATCTTTAATAACCCATTGAAGACATATTGTCACCTTAAAGCATTTACTCAGATTTGGAGCGTTTTAATATCAACAGTTTCCAAACTGAGGCAGATTTTTCAGTAAAATGCTCCTGGAGCGTGTTCTAACCAATAGATATATAATTTACATTGTTTGCCTCACCGTGACAGTCCATGTTCCGAACACGCTACACACATCACGGATTTGACAAACATTCTTTATCAGTTGTGTACATGTGTATTACACAAATTTCATCCACCATACAAGGCATATTTACACCTAGAAACGTTACCTCTGAGTTCACATATATTTCCTAAGAGCAGTTTTGAAAATCAGGCAGTTTTCAAAGGACAAAACTGTTGGAGTGTGTACTACCCAATAGATATGTAAATCACATAGATTCTCCCGCTGTGAAATTACGTGTTTCGATCATGCTACATGCAGACAAGATACGACAAAAATACACTACAGAGTTGTTTGCATGTGGATTACAGGACTTTCTCACTATAGAAGGCATATAGATGCTTAGAAGCATTTTCTGTGATTTCACAGTGCTTTCCAAACTCCAGTTTAAAAAATGAGGCAGATTTCACGGCAAAAATCTCTTGGAGCGTGTTCTAACCAATAGACATGTAATTTACATGGATTCGCTCACCGTCAAATTCCGTGTTCCGAACACGCTACATGCATCTCGGATGCGACATATATTCACAACAGAGTTGTTAGCAAGTGGATTACAGCACTTTCATCCACCATACAAGGCTGACTGACACTTTGAAGAATTTTCTCAGATTTCACACTTTAGTTTGAACGCCAGTTTTGAAAATGAGGCAGATTGGGCAGAAAAATGCTCTTGGAGCCAGTTCTACCCAAAATATAGGTAATTTCCCTACTTCCATTCACCGTGATATTCCGTGTCCTGAACACGTTACATGCACCACGGATTCAACAAACATTCTTTAATGAGTTGTGAACATGTGTATTAACGAACTTTAATCCACCTTACAGTGCATATTTATACATAGAAATTTTATTCAGATTTAGTAGAATTCTCCTAATGTCAGTCTCTAAAATCATGCAGTTTCCACAGAAAAATCCTCTTGGAGCGAGTTCTACCCAATAGACATGCAATTTACATAGAACCCGTCATCATGAAATTCCGTGTTCCGAAAAAGCTACATGCATCACAGATTCGAAAAATATTCACTACAGAGTTGTTAGCATAAGGATTACCGAACTTTCATCCACCATGAAAGCCATGTTGACAATTTGAAGCATTTTCTCACATTTCGAAAGATTTTCCTAATGCCAGTTTTGATAAGGAGGCAGATTTGGCAGAAAAATTCTCGTGGAGCGAGTACTTCCCTATAGAAATGTAATTAACATACTTTCCCTCACAGTGATATTCAATATTACGAACATGATACATGCATCAAGGTTTCAACAAACTTTCTCAAATGAGTTGTGAACATGTAGATTAGAGAAGTTTCATCCACCATACATGGCATATTTACAACTAGAAACATTAACTCTGAATTTGCAGCTTTTTCCTAATGCCAGTTTGGAAAATAAGTCCGTTTTTTCAGGGAAAAACTTTTGGAGCGAATTCTAACCAATAGGTGTGTAATTTACATAGATTCCATCGCCGGGATTTTCCGTGATACGACCCAACTGCATGCATAATGCTTTCTAAAAATATTCACCACAGATTTGTTTGCATGTGGTTTTACGATCTTGCATCACAATACAAGGAATATTGACACTTTGAAGCATTTTCTCTGATTTTGCAGAGATTTTCAAACGCCAGGTTCTAAAATGAGGCAGATTTCTCAGAAAAAACTCTTAGAGCATATTCTACCCAAGAGACATGTATTTTACATATATACGCTCACCGTCATATTCTGTGTCCCGAACACAATTCACGAATCTCAGATTCGACAAATATTCACTACAGAGTAGTTAGCATCCGGATTACCGAACTTTCATCCACCATAATAGGCAGATGTACACCGAGAATCTAGAAATCTGGGATTGCAGGTTTTTCCTAACGCCAGTTTTGAAAATCAGGCCGATTTCTCAGGAAAAATCAGTTGGAGTGATTTCTAAACAAGGGAAATGTAATTTACATAATTTCCCTGGCCGTGAAATTCCGTGTTCCGAACATGTAACATGCATATAGGATTCGACAAATATTCACTACAAATTTGTTAGCATGTGGATTACCGAACTTTCATCACAATACATTGAATATTGATTCTTAGAAGTATTTTCTCAGATTTTGCAGCGTTTTCTAAACGCCAGGTTCAAAAATGACGAAGTTTTCGCAGAAAAACTCTCTCGGAGAGAGTTCTACCCAATAGAGTAGTCATTGACATTGTTTCAATCACCGTGAAAATCCACGTTCTGAACACGCTACATGCATCACGGATTAGAAAATATTCTTTAATAACTTGTGATAATGTGGATTACCGAACTTTCTTGCAACATAAAGGCATATTTACACCTGCAAATATTTACTCCCTTTTTTCAGCTTTTTCCAAACTTCAGATTCGATAATCATGCAATTTTGGCAGAAAAATTCTCTTCTAGCTCGTTCTACTCAATAGAATTGTAATTTACATAGTTTCATTACCGTGAAATTCCATTTTCCAAAAGTGCTACATGAATCACGGTTTCCAAAACAATTATTACACTGTTATTAACATGTGGATGACCGGACTTTCATTCACCATTCAAGGCATATTGACACTTAGAAGCATTTTCTCAGATTTAACAGGGTTCTCCTAATGGCAGTTTTCAAACTGAGGCACATTTCACACAAAAATTCTCTTCAAGCGAGTTCTACCCAATACACATGTAATTACATTTTTCCTTCACTATGACATTCCGTATTCCAAACACCTTACATGCATCACGAGTTCGACAAACAATCTTTAATGAGTTTGAGCATGTGGATTACCGAACTTTCATCCACTATACAAGGCATATTTACACCTAGAAGTATTTATTCTGATTTCGCAGGTTTTTCCTAACATTCAGTTTCGAAAATCATAAAATTTTCACAGAAGCATTCAATTCAAGCGAGTTCTATCAAGTAGAATTGTTATTTTCAGAGCTTCACTCACCGAGACATTCCGTGTTCCGAAAATGTTACATTCATCACGGCTTCGACATACATTATTTAATGACCGTGAGCATGTGGATTACCGATTTTTCAACCACAATACAAGGCATATTTACACCTAGAAACATTTACTTACATTTCGCAGGTTTTCCTAATGTCAGTTACGAAAATCAGGCAGTTTTCGCAGAAAAATTCTCTTGGTGCATGTTCTATCCAATAGACATCTCATTTTCATAGATAACTTCCCTGAAACATTCCGTGTTCCGAAAACGGTACATGCACCACGGATTCAACAAATATACCCTGCTGAATTTTTAGCATGTGAATTACACATCTTTAATAACCCATTGAAGACATATTGTCACCTTAAAGCATTTACTCAGATTTGGAGCGTTTTAATATCAACAGTTTCCAAACTGAGGCAGATTTTTCAGTAAAATGCTCCTGGAGCGTGTTCTAACCAATAGATATATAATTTACATTGTTTGCCTCACCGTGACAGTCCATGTTCCGAACACGCTACACACATCACGGATTTGACAAACATTCTTTATCAGTTGTGTACATGTGTATTACACAAATTTCATCCACCATACAAGGCATATTTACACCTAGAAACGTTACCTCTGAGTTCACATATATTTCCTAAGAGCAGTTTTGAAAATCAGGCAGTTTTCAAAGGACAAAACTGTTGGAGTGTGTTCTACCCAATAGATATGTAAATCACATAGATTCTCCCGCTGTGAAATTACGTGTTTCGATCATGCTACATGCAGACAAGATACGACAAAAATACACTACAGAGTTGTTTGCATGTGGATTACAGGACTTTCTCACTATAGAAGGCATATAGATGCTTAGAAGCATTTTCTGTGATTTCACAGTGCTTTCCAAACTCCAGTTTAAAAAATGAGGCAGATTTCACGGCAAAAATCTCTTGGAGCGTGTTCTAACCAATAGACATGTAATTTACATGGATTCGCTCACCGTCAAATTCCGTGTTCCGAACACGCTACATGCATCTCGGATGCGACATATATTCACAACAGAGTTGTTAGCAAGTGGATTACAGCACTTTCATCCACCATACAAGGCTGACTGACACTTTGAAGAATTTTCTCAGATTTCACACTTTAGTTTGAACGCCAGTTTTGAAAATGAGGCAGATTGGGCAGAAAAATTCTCTTGGAGCCAGTTCTACCCAAAATATAGGTAATTTCCCTACTTCCATTCACCGTGATATTCCGTGTCCTGAACACGTTACATGCACCACGGATTCAACAAACATTCTTTAATGAGTTGTGAACATGTGTATTAACGAACTTTAATCCACCTTACAGTGCATATTTATACATAGAAATTTTATTCAGATTTAGTAGAATTCTCCTAATGTCAGTCTCTAAAATCATGCAGTTTCCACAGAAAAATCCTCTTGGAGCGAGTTCTACCCAATAGACATGCAATTTACATAGAACCCGTCATCATGAAATTCCGTGTTCCGAAAAAGCTACATGCATCACAGATTCGAAAAATATTCACTACAGAGTTGTTAGCATAAGGATTACCGAACTTTCATCCACCATGAAAGCCATGTTGACAATTTGAAGCATTTTCTCACATTTCGAAAGATTTTCCTAATGCCAGTTTTGATAAGGAGGCAGATTTGGCAGAAAAATTCTCGTGGAGCGAGTACTTCCCTATAGAAATGTAATTAACATACTTTCCCTCACAGTGATATTCAATATTACGAACATGATACATGCATCAAGGTTTCAACAAACTTTCTCAAATGAGTTGTGAACATGTAGATTAGAGAAGTTTCATCCACCATACATGGCATATTTACAACTAGAAACATTAACTCTGAATTTGCAGCTTTTTCCTAATGCCAGTTTGGAAAATAAGTCCGTTTTCTCAGGGAAAAACTTTTGGAGCGAATTCTAACCAATAGGTGTGTAATTTACATAGATTCCATCGCCGGGATTTTCCGTGATACGACCCAACTGCATGCATAATGCTTTCTAAAAATATTCACCACAGATTTGTTTGCATGTGGTTTTACGATCTTGCATCACAATACAAGGAATATTGACACTTTGAAGCATTTTCTCTGATTTTGCAGAGATTTTCAAACGCCAGGTTCTAAAATGAGGCAGATTTCTCAGAAAAAACTCTTAGAGCATATTCTACCCAAGAGACATGTATTTTACATATATACGCTCACCGTCATATTCTGTGTCCCGAACACAATTCACGAATCTCAGATTCGACAAATATTCACTACAGAGTAGTTAGCATCCGGATTACCGAACTTTCATCCACCATAATAGGCAGATGTACACCGAGAATCTAGAAATCTGGGATTGCAGGTTTTTCCTAACGCCAGTTTTGAAAATCAGGCCGATTTCTCAGGAAAAATCAGTTGGAGTGATTTCTAAACAAGGGAAATGTAATTTACATAATTTCCCTGGCCGTGAAATTCCGTGTTCCGAACATGTAACATGCATATAGGATTCGACAAATATTCACTACAAATTTGTTAGCATGTGGATTACCGAACTTTCATCACAATACATTGAATATTGATTCTTAGAAGTATTTTCTCAGATTTTGCAGCGTTTTCTAAACGCCAGGTTCAAAAATGACGAAGTTTTCGCAGAAAAACTCTCTCGGAGAGAGTTCTACCCAATAGAGTAGTCATTGACATTGTTTCAATCACCGTGAAAATCCACGTTCTGAACACGCTACATGCATCACGGATTAGAAAATATTCTTTAATAACTTGTGATAATGTGGATTACCGAACTTTCTTGCAACATAAAGGCATATTTACACCTGCAAATATTTACTCCCTTTTTTCAGCTTTTTCCAAACTTCAGATTCGATAATCATGCAATTTTGGCAGAAAAATTCTCTTCTAGCTCGTTCTACTCAATAGAATTGTAATTTACATAGTTTCATTACCGTGAAATTCCATTTTCCAAAAGTGCTACATGAATCACGGTTTCCAAAACAATTATTACACTGTTATTAACATGTGGATGACCGGACTTTCATTCACCATTCAAGGCATATTGACACTTAGAAGCATTTTCTCAGATTTAACAGGGTTCTCCTAATGGCAGTTTTCTAACTGAGGCACATTTCACACAAAAATTCTCTTCAAGCGAGTTCTACCCAATACACATGTAATTACATTTTTCCTTCACTATGACATTCCGTATTCCAAACACCTTACATGCATCACGAGTTCGACAAACAATCTTTAATGAGTTTGAGCATGTGGATTACCGAACTTTCATCCACTATACAAGGCATATTTACACCTAGAAGTATTTATTCTGATTTCGCAGGTTTTTCCTAACATTCAGTTTCGAAAATCATAAAATTTTCACAGAAGCATTCAATTCAAGCGAGTTCTATCAAGTAGAATTGTTATTTTCAGAGCTTCACTCACCGAGACATTCCGTGTTCCGAAAATGTTACATTCATCACGGCTTCGACATACATTATTTAATGACCGTGAGCATGTGGATTACCGATTTTTCAACCACAATACAAGGCATATTTACACCTAGAAACATTTACTTACATTTCGCAGGTTTTCCTAATGTCAGTTACGAAAATCAGGAAGTTTTCGCAGAAAAATTCTCTTGGTGCATGTTCTATCCAATAGACATCTCATTTTCATAGATAACTTCACTGAAACATTCCGTGTTCCGAAAACGGTACATGCACCACGGATTCAACAAATATACCCTGCTGAATTTTTAGCATGTGAATTACACATCTTTAATAACCCATTGAAGACATATTGTCACCTTAAAGCATTTACTCAGATTTGGAGCGTTTTAATATCAACAGTTTCCAAACTGAGGCAGATTTTTCAGTAAAATGCTCCTGGAGCGTGTTCTAACCAATAGATATATAATTTACATTGTTTGCCTCACCGTGACAGTCCATGTTCCGAACACGCTACACACATCACGGATTTGACAAACATTCTTTATCAGTTGTGTACATGTGTATTACACAAATTTCATCCACCATACAAGGCATATTTACACCTAGAAACGTTACCTCTGAGTTCACATATATTTCCTAAGAGCAGTTTTGAAAATCAGGCAGTTTTCAAAGGACAAAAGTGTTGGAGTGTGTTCTACCCAATAGATATGTAAATCACATAGATTCTCCCGCTGTGAAATTACGTGTTTCGATCATGCTACATGCAGACAAGATACGACAAAAATACACTACAGAGTTGTTTGCATGTGGATTACAGGACTTTCTCACTATAGAAGGCATATAGATGCTTAGAAGCATTTTCTGTGATTTCACAGTGCTTTCCAAACTCCAGTTTAAAAAATGAGGCAGATTTCACGGCAAAAATCTCTTGGAGCGTGTTCTAACCAATAGACATGTAATTTACATGGATTAGCTCACCGTCAAATTCCGTGTTCCGAACACGCTACATGCATCTCGGATGCGACAAATATTCACTACAGAGTTGTTAGCAAGTGGATTACAGCACTTTCATCCACCATACAAGGCTGACTGACACTTTGAAGAATTTTCTCAGATTTCACACGTTAGTTTGAACGCCAGTTTTGAAAATGAGGCAGATTGGGCAGAAAAATGCTCTTGGAGCCAGTTCTGCCCAAAATATAGGTAATTTCCCTACTTCCATTCACCGTGATATTCCGTGTCCTGAACACGCTACATGCATCACGGATTCGACAAATATTCACTACAGAGTTGTTAGCATAAGGATTACCGAACTTTCATCCACCATAAAAGCCATGTTGACAATTTGAAACATTTTCTTACATTTTGAAAGTTTTTCCTAATGCCAGTTTTGAAAAGGAGGCAGATTTGGCAGAAAATTGCTCTAGGAGCCAGTTCTACCCAAAAGATATGTAATTTACCTAGTTTCACTAACCGTGACTTTCCGTGTTCTGAACACGTTACATGCACCGCGGATTCAACAATCATTCTTTAATGAGTTGTGAACATGTGTATTAACGAAATTTAATCGACCTTACAGTGCTTATTTTTACATAGAAATTTTAATCTGATTTAGTAGTATTCTCCTAATGTCAGTCTGAAAAATCATGCAGTTTCCACAGAAAAATCCTCTTGGAGAGTGTTTTACCCAATAGACATGCAATTTACATACAACCCGTCATCGTGAAATTCCGTGTTCCGAAAAAGCTACATGCATCACGGATTCGACAAATATTCACTACAGAGTTGTTAGCATAAGTATTACCGAACTTTCATCCACCATAAAAGCCATGTTGACAATTTGAAACATTTTCTTACATTTTGAAAGATTTTCCTAATGCCAGTTTTGAAAAGGAGACTGATTTGACAGAAAAATACTCGTGGAGCGACTACTTCCCAATAGAAAAGTAATTTACATAGTTTCCCTCACAGTGACATTCCATTTTCCGAACACGCTACATACAACAAGGTTTCAACAAACTTTCTCGAATGAGTTGTGAACATGTAGATTACAGAACTTTCATCCACCATACATGGCATATTTACAACTAGAAACATTAACTCTGAATTTGCAGCTTTTTCCTAATGCCAGTTTCGAAAATCAGGCCGTTTTCTCAGGGAAAAATTTTTGGAGCGAATTCTAACTAATAGGTGTGTAATTTACATAGATTCCATCGCCAGGATTTTCCGTGATACGATCACACTGCATGCATAACGCCTTCTAAAAATATTCACCACAGATTTGTTTGCATGTGTTTTTATGATCTAGCATCACAATACAAGGCATATTGACACTTTGAAGCATTTTCTCTGATTTTGCAGAGATTTTCAAATGCCAGGTTCAAAAATGAAGCAGATTTCTCAGAAAAACTCTTAGAGCAAATTCTACCCAAGAGACATTTATTTTACATAGATTCGCTCACCGTGATATTCTGTGTTCCGAACACATTTCACGTATCTCGGATTCGACAAATATTCACTACAGAGTAGTTAGCATGCGGATTACCGAACTTTCATCCACCATAATAGGCAGATGTACACCGAGAATCTAGAAATCTGGGTTCGCAGATTTTTCCTAACGCCAGTTTCGAAAATCAGGCAGATTTCTCAGAAAAAATCTCTTGGAGTGATTTCTAACCAAGGGAAATATAATTTACATAAATTTCCTGGCCGTGAAATTCCGTGTTCCGAACATGATACATGCATAAAGGATTCGAGAAATATTCACTACAAATTTGTTACCATCTTGATTACCGGACTTTCATCTCAATACATTGAATATTGATTCTTAGAAGTATTTTCTCAGATTTTGCAGCGTTTTCTAAACGCCAGAAATGACGAAGTTTTCGCAGAAAAACTCTCTCGGAGCGAGTTCTAACCAATAGAGAAGTCATTTACATTGTTTCAATCACCGTGAAATTCCACGTTCTGAACACGCTACATGCATCACGGATTAGAAAAACATTCTTTAATATGTTGTGAAAATGTGGATTACCGAACTTTCTTGCAAAATAAAGGCACATTTACAGCTGCAAATATTAACTCCCTTTTTGCAGCTTTTTCCAAACTTCAGATTCGATAATCATGCAATTTTGGCAGAAAAATTCTCTTCTAGCTCGTTCTACTCAATAGAATTGTAATTTCCATTGTTTCATTACCGTGAAATTCCATTTATTAAAGGCACTACATGAATCACGGTTTAAAAAATAATTACTACACTGTTATTAACATGTGGATTACCGGACTTTCATTCAACATTCAAGGCATATTGACACTTAGAAGCATTTTCTCAGATTTCACACGTTTAATTTGAACGCCAGTTTTGAAAATGAGGTAGATTTGGCAGAAAAATGCTCTTGGAGCCTGTTCTACCCAAAAGATATGTAATTTACCTATTTTCACTCACCGTGACATTCCGTGTTTGAACACGTTATATGCACCACGGATTCAACAAACATTCTTTAATGAGTTGTGAACATGTGTATTAACGAACTTTAATCCACCTTACAGTGCATATTTATACATAGAAATTTTATTCAGATTTAGTAGTATTCTCCTAATGTGAGTCTCTAAAATCATGCAGTTTCCACAGAAATATCCTCTTGGAACGAGTTCTACCCAATAGACATGCAATTTACATAGAACACATCATCATGAAATTCCGTGTTCTGAACACGCTACATGCATCACGGATTCGACAAATATTCACTACAGAGTTGTTAGCATAAGTATTACCGAACTTTCATCCACCATACAAGGTATATTTACACCTAGAAGTAGTTATTCTGATTTCGCAGGTTTTTCCTAACATCCAGGTTCAAAAATCATGATATTTTCACAGAAACATTCAATTCAAGCGAGTTCTATCCAGCAGAATTTTTATTTTCAGAGCTTCACTCACCGAGACATTCCGTGTTCTGAAAACGTTACATTCATCACGGCTTCGACAAAAATTATTTAATAACTGTGAGCATGTGGATTACCGATTTTTCAACCACAATACAAGGCATATTTACACCTAGAAACATTTACTTATATTTCACAGGATTTCCTAACGTCAGTTGCGAAAATCTGGCAGTTTTCGTAGAAAAATTCTCTTGCTGCATGTTCTATCCAATAGACATCTCATTTTCATAGATAACTTCACCGAAACATTCCGTGTTCCGAAAACGTTACATGCACCACGGATTCAACAAATATACCCTGCTGAATTCTTAGCATGTGAATTACACATCTTTAATAACCCATTGAAGACATATTGTCACCTTAAATCATTTACTCAGATTTTGCAGCGTTTTCATATCAACAGTTTCCAAACTGAGGCAGATTTTTCATTAAAATGCTCCTGGAGCGTGTTCTAACCAATAGATATATAATTTACATAGTTTGCCTCACCGTGACAGTCCATGTTCCGAACACGCTACACACATCACGGATTTGACAAACATTCTTTATCAGTTGTGTACATGTGTATTACACAACTTTCATCCACCATACAAGGCATATTTACACCTAGAAACGTTACCTCTGAGTTCACATATATTTCCTAAGAGCAGTTTTGAAAATCAGGCAGTTTTCAAAGGACAAAACTGTTGGAGTGTGTTCTACCCAATAGATATGTAAATCACATAGATTCTCCCGCTGTGAAATTACGTGTTTCGATCATGCTACATGCAGACAAGATACGACAAAAATACACTACAGAGTTGTTTGCATGTGGATTACAGGACTTTCTCACTATAGAAGGCATATAGATGCTTAGAAGCATTTTCTGTGATTTCACAGTGCTTTCCAAACTCCAGTTTAAAAAATGAGGCAGATTTCACGGCAAAAATCTCTTGGAGCGTGTTCTAACCAATAGACATGTAATTTACATGGATTCGCTCACCGTCAAATTCCGTGTTCCGAACACACTACATGCATCTCGGATGCGACATATATTCACAACAGAGTTGTTAGCAAGTGGATTACAGCACTTTCATCCACCATACAAGGCTGACTGACACTTTGAAGAATTTTCTCAGATTTCACACTTTAGTTTGAACGCCAGTTTTGAAAATGAGGCAGATTGGGCAGAAAAATGCTCTTGGAGCCAGTTCTACCCAAAATATAGGTAATTTCCCTACTTCCATTCACCGTGATATTCCGTGTCCTGAACACGTTACATGCACCACGGATTCAACAAACATTCTTTATTGAGTTGTGAACATGTGTATTAACGAACTTTAATCCACCTTACAGTGCATATTTATACATAGAAATTTTATTCAGATTTAGTAGAATTCTCCTAATGTCAGTCTCTAAAATCATGCAGTTTCCACAGAAAAATCCTCTTGGAGCGAGTTCTACCCAATAGACATGCAATTTACATAGAACCCGTCATCATGAAATTCCGTGTTCCGAAAAAGCTACATGCATCACAGATTCGAAAAATATTCACTACTGAGTTGTTAGCATAAGGATTACCGAACTTTCATCCACCATGAAAGCCATGTTGACAATTTGAAGCATTTTCTCACATTTCGAAAGATTTTCCTAATGCCAGTTTTGATAAGGAGGCAGATTTGGCAGAAAAATTCTCGTGGAGCGAGTACTTCCCTATAGAAATGTAATTAACATACTTTCCCTCACAGTGATATTCAATATTACGAACATGATACATGCATCAAGGTTTCAACAAACTTTCTCAAATGAGTTGTGAACATGTAGATTAGAGAAGTTTCATCCACCATACATGGCATATTTACAACTAGAAACATTAACTCTGAATTTGCAGCTTTTTCCTAATGCCAGTTTGGAAAATAAGTCCGTTTTCTCAGGGAAAAACTTTTGGAGCGAATTCTAACCAATAGGTGTGTAATTTACATAGATTCCATCGCCGGGATTTTCCGTGATACGACCCAACTGCATGCATAATGCTTTCTAAAAATATTCACCACAGATTTGTTTGCATGTGGTTTTACGATCTTGCATCACAATACAAGGAATATTGACACTTTGAAGCATTTTCTCTGATTTTGCAGAGATTTTCAAACGCCAGGTTCAAAAATGAGGCAGATTTCTCAGAAAAAACTCTTAGAGCATATTCTACCCAAGAGACATGTATTTTACATATATACGCTCACCGTCATATTCTGTGTCCCGAACACAATTCACGAATCTCAGATTCGACAAATATTCACTACAGAGTAGTTAGCATCCAGATTACCGAACTTTCATCCACCATAATAGGCAGATGTACACCGAGAATCTAGAAATCTGGGATTGCAGGTTTTTCCTAACGCCAGTTTTGAAAATCAGGCCGATTTCTCAGGAAAAATCAGTTGGAGTGATTTCTAAACAAGGGAAATGTAATTTACATAATTTCCCTGGCCGTGAAATTCCGTGTTCCGAACATGTAACATGCATATAGGATTCGACAAATATTCACTACAAATTTGTTAGCATGTGGATTACCGAACTTTCATCACAATACATTGAATATTGATTCTTAGAAGTATTTTCTCAGATTTTGCAGCGTTTTCTAAACGCCAGGTTCAAAAATGACGAAGTTTTCGCAGAAAAACACTCTCGGAGAGAGTTCTACCCAATAGAGTAGTCATTGACATTGTTTCAATCACCGTGAAAATCCACGTTCTGAACACGCTACATGCATCACGGATTAGAAAATATTCTTTAATAACTTGTGATAATGTGGATTACCGAACTTTCTTGCAACATAAAGGCATATTTACACCTGCAAATATTTACTCCCTTTTTTCAGCTTTTTCCAAACTTCAGATTCGATAATCATGCAATTTTGGCAGAAAAATTCTCTTCTAGCTCGTTCTACTCAATAGAATTGTAATTTACATAGTTTCATTACCGTGAAATTCCATTTTCCAAAAGTGCTACATGAATCACGGTTTCCAAAACAATTATTACACTGTTATTAACATGTGGATGACCGGACTTTCATTCACCATTCAATGCATATTGACACTTAGGAGCATTTTCTCAGATTTAACAGGGTTCTCCTAATTGCAGTTTTCAAAATGAGGCACATTTCACAGAAAAATTCTCTTCAAGCGAGTTCTACCCAATAGACATGTAATTACATTTTTCCTTCACTATGACATTCCGTATTCCAAACACCTTACATGCATCACGAGTTCGACAAACAATCTTTAATGAGTTTGAGCATGTGGATTACCGAACTTTCATCCACTATACAAGGCATATTTACACCTAGAAGTATTTATTCTGATTTCGCAGGTTTTTCCTAACATTCAGTTTCGAAAATCATAAAATTTTCACAGAAGCATTCAATTCAAGCGAGTTCTATCAAGTAGAATTGTTATTTTCAGAGCTTCACTCACCGAGACATTCCGTGTTCCGAAAATGTTACATTCATCACGGCTTCGACATACATTATTTAATGACCGTGAGCATGGGGATTACCGATTTTTCAACCACAATACAAGGCATATTTACACCTAGAAACATTTACTTACATTTCGCAGGTTTTCCTAATGTCAGTTACGAAAATCAGGCAGTTTTCGCAGAAAAATTCTCTTGGTGCATGTTCTATCCAATAGACATCTCATTTTCATAGATAACTTCACTGAAACATTCCGTGTTCCGAAAACGGTACATGCACCACGGATTCAACAAATATACCCTGCTGAATTTTTAGCATGTGAATTACACATCTTTAATAACCCATTGAAGACATATTGTCACCTTAAAGCATTTACTCAGATTTGGAGCGTTTTAATATCAACAGTTTCCAAACTGAGGCAGATTTTTCAGTAAAATGCTCCTGGAGCGTGTTCTAACCAATAGATATATAATTTACATTGTTTGCCTCACCGTGACAGTCCATGTTCCGAACGCGCTACACACATCACGGATTTGACAAACATTCTTAATCAGTTGTGTACATGTGTAGTACAAAACTTTCATCCACCATACAAGGCATATTGACACCTAGAAACATTAACGCTGATTTCGCAGATATTTCCTTATAGCAGTTTCGAAAATCAGGCAGTTTTCAAAGGAAAAAACTGTTGGAGCGTGTTCTACCCAATAGATATGTAAATTAAATAGATTCTCCCGCTGTGAAATTACGTGTTTCGAACATACTACATGCAGAAAGATACGACAAATATACACTACAGAGTTGTTTGCATGTGGATTACAGGACTTTCTCACTATAGAAGGCATATAGATGCTTAGAAGCATTTTCTGTGATTTCACAGAGTTTTCCAAATGCCAGTTTCGAAAATGAGGCAGATTTCATGGCAAAAACCTCTTGGAGCGGGTTCTAACCAATAGACATGTAATTTACATGGATTAGCTCACCGTCAAATTCCGTGTTCCGAACACGCTACATGCATCTCGGATGCGACAAATATTCACTACAGAGTTGTTAGCAAGTTGATTACAGCACTTTCATCCACCATACAAGGCTTACTGACACTTTGAAGAATTTTCTCAGATTTCACACGTTAGTTTGAACGCCAGTTTTGAAAATGAGGCAGATTTGGCAGAAAAATTTTCTAAGAACCAGTTATAACCAAAAGATAGGTAATTTCCCTACTTTCAATCACCGTGATATTCCGTGTTCTGAACACGCTACATGCATCACGGATTCGACAAATATTCACTACAGAGTTGTTAGCATAAGGATTACCGAACTTTCATCCACCATAAAAGCCATGTTGACAATTTGAAACATTTTCTTACATTTTGAAAGTTTTTCCTAATGCCAGTTTTGAAAAGGAGGCAGATTTGGCAGAAAATTGCTCTAGGAGCCAGTTCTACCCAAAAGATATGTAATTTACCTAGTTTCACTAACCGTGACTTTCCGTGTTCTGAACACATTACATGCACCGCGGATTCAACAATCATTCTTTAATGAGTTGTGAACATGTGTATTAACGAAATTTAATCGACCTTACAGTGCTTATTTTTACATAGAAATTTTAATCTGATTTAGTAGTATTCTCCTAATGTCAGTCTGAAAAATCATGCAGTTTCCACAGAAAAATCCTCTTGGAGAGTGTTTTACCCAATAGACATGCAATTTACATACAACCCGTCATCGTGAAATTCCGTGTTCCGAAAAAGCTACATGCATCACGGATTCGAGAAATATTCTCTACAGAGTTGTTAGCATAAGTATTACCGAACTTTCATCCACCATAAAAGCCATGTTGACAATTTGAAACATTTTCTTACATTTTGAAAGATTTTCCTAATGCCAGTTTTGAAAAGGAGACAGATTTGACAGAAAAATACTCGTGGAGCGACTACTTCCCAATAGAAAAGTAATTTACATAGTTTCCCTCACAGTGACATTCCATTTTCCGAACACGCTACATACAACAAGGTTTCAACAAACTTTCTCGAATGAGTTGTGAACATGTAGATTACAGAACTTTCATCCACCATACATGGCATATTTACAACTAGAAACATTAACTCTGAATTTGCAGCTTTTTCCTAATGCCAGTTTCGAAAATCAGGCCGTTTTCTCAGGGAAAAATTTTTGGAGCGAATTCTAACTAATAGGTGTGTAATTTACATAGATTCCATCGCCAGGATTTTCCGTGATACGATCACACTGCATGCATAACGCCTTCTAAAAATATTCACCACAGATTTGTTTGCATGTGTTTTTATGATCTAGCATCACAATACAAGGCATATTGACACTTTGAAGCATTTTCTCTGATTTTGCAGAGATTTTCAAATGCCAGGTTCAAAAATGAAGCAGATTTCTCAGAAAAAACTCTTAGAGCAAATTCTACCCAAGAGACATGTATTTTACATAGATTCGCTCACCGTGATATTCTGTGTTCCGAACACATTTCACGTATCTCGGATTCGACAAATATTCACTACAGAGTAGTTAGCATGCGGATTACTGAACTTTCATCCACCATAAAAGGCAGATGTACACCGAGAATCTAGAAATCTGGGTTCGCAGATTTTTCCTAACGCCAGTTTCGAAAATCAGGCAGATTTCTCAGAAAAAATCTCTTGGAGTGATTTCTAACCAAGGGAAATATAATTTACATAAATTTCCTGGCCGTGAAATTCCGTGTTCCGAACATGATACATGCATAAAGGATTCGAGAAATATTCACTACAAATTTGTTAGCATCTTGATTACCGGACTTTCATCTCAATACATTGAATATTGATTCTTAGAAGTATTTTCTCAGATTTTGCAGCGTTTTCTAAACGCCAGAAATGACGAAGTTTTCGCAGAAAAACTCTCTCGGAGCGAGTTCTAACCAATAGAGAAGTCATTTACATTGTTTCAATCACCGTGAAATTCCACGTTCTGAACACACTACATGCATCACGGATTAGAAAAACATTCTTTAATATGTTGTGAAAATGTGGATTACCGAACTTTCTTGCAAAATAAAGGAACATTTACAGCTGCAAATATTAACTCCCTTTTTGCAGCTTTTTCCAAACTTCAGATTCGATAATCATGCAATTTTCGCAGAAAAATTCTCTTCTAGCTCGTTCTACTCAATAGAATTGTAATTTCCATTGTTTCATTACCGTGAAATTCCATTTATTAAAGGCACTACATGAATCACGGTTTAAAAAATAATTACTACACTGTTATTAACATGTGGATTACCGGACTTTCATTCAACATTCAAGGCATATTGACACTTAGAAGCATTTTCTCAGATTTCACACGTTTAATTTGAACGCCAGTTTTGAAAATGAGGTAGATTTGGCAAAAAAATGCTCTTGGAGCCTGTTCTACCCAAAAGATATGTAATTTACCTATTTTCACTCACCGTGACATTCCGTGTTTGAACACGTTATATGCACCACGGATTCAACAAACATTCTTTAATGAGTTGTGAACATGTGTATTAACGAACTTTAATCCACCTTACAGTGCATATTTATACATAGAAATTTTATTCAGATTTAGTAGTATTCTCCTAATGTGAGTCTCTAAAATCATGCAGTTTCCACAGAAATATCCTCTTGGAACGAGTTCTACCCAATAGACATGCAATTTACATAGAACACATCATCATGAAATTCCGTGTTCTGAACACGCTACATGCATCACGGATTCGACAAATATTCACTACAGAGTTGTTAGCATAAGTATTACCGAACTTTCATCCACCATACAAGGTATATTTACACCTAGAAGTAGTTATTCTGATTTCGCAGGTTTTTCCTAACATCCAGGTTCAAAAATCATGATATTTTCACAGAAACATTCAATTCAAGCGAGTTCTATCCAGCAGAATTTTTATTTTCAGAGCTTCACTCACCGAGACATTCCGTGTTCTGAAAACGTTACATTCATCACGGCTTCGACAAAAATTATTTAATAACTGTGAGCATGTGGATTACCGATTTTTCAACCACAATACAAGGCATATTTACACCTAGAAACATTTACTTATATTTCACAGGATTTCCTAACGTCAGTTGCGAAAATCTGGCAGTTTTCGTAGAAAAATTCTCTTGCTGCATGTTCTATCCAATAGACATCTCATTTTCATAGATAACTTCACCGAAACATTCCGTGTTCCGAAAACGTTACATGCACCACGGATTCAACAAATATACCCTGCTGAATTCTTAGCATGTGAATTACACATCTTTAATAACCCATTGAAGACATATTGTCACCTTAAATCATTTACTCAGATTTTGCAGCGTTTTCATATCAACAGTTTCCAAACTGAGGCAGATTTTTCATTAAAATGCTCCTGGAGCGTGTTCTAACCAATAGATATATAATTTACATAGTTTGCCTCACCGTGACAGTCCATGTTCCGAACACGCTACACACATCACGGATTTGACAAACATTCTTTATCAGTTGTGTACATGTGTATTACACAACTTTCATCCACCATACAAGGCATATTTACACCTAGAAACGTTACCTCTGAGTTCACATATATTTCCTAAGAGCAGTTTTGAAAATCAGGCAGTTTTCAAAGGACAAAACTGTTGGAGTGTGTTCTACCCAATAGATATGTAAATCACATAGATTCTCCCGCTGTGAAATTACGTGTTTCGATCATGCTACATGCAGACAAGATATGACAAAAATACACTACAGAGTTGTTTGCATGTGGATTACAGGACTTTCTCACTATAGAAGGCATATAGATGCTTAGAAGCATTTTCTGTGATTTCACAGTGCTTTCCAAACTCCAGTTTAAAAAATGAGGCAGATTTCACGGCAAAAATCTCTTGGAGCGTGTTCTAACCAATAGACATGTAATTTACATGGATTCGCTCACCGTCAAATTCCGTGTTCCGAACACGCTACATGCATCTCGGATGCGACATATATTCACAACAGAGTTGTTAGCAAGTGGATTACAGCACTTTCATCCACCATACAAGGCTGACTGACACTTTGAAGAATTTTCTCAGATTTCACACGTTAGTTTGAACGCCAGTTTTGAAAATGAGGCAGATTGGGCAGAAAAATGCTCTTGGAGCCAGTTCTACCCAAAATATAGGTAATTTCCCTACTTCCATTCACCGTGATATTCCGTGTCCTGAACACGTTACATGCACCACGGATTCAACAAACATTCTTTAATGAGTTGTGAACATGTGTATTAACGAACTTTAATCCACCTTACAGTGCATATATATACATAGAAATTTTATTCAGATTTAGTAGAATTCTCCTAATGTCAGTCTCTAAAATCATGCAGTTTCCACAGAAAAATCCTCTTGGAGCGAGTTCTACCCAATAGACACGCAATTTACATAGAACCCGTCATCATGAAATTCCGTGTTCCAAAAAAGCTACATGCATCACAGATTCGAAAAATATTCACTACAGAGTTGTTAGCATAAGGATTACCGAACTTTCATCCACCATGAAAGCCATGTTGACAATTTGAAGCATTTTCTCACATTTCGAAAGATTTTCCTAATGCCAGTTTTGATAAGGAGGCAGATTTGGCAGAAAAATTCTCGTGGAGCGAGTACTTCCCTATAGAAATGTAATTAACATACTTTCCCTCACAGTGATATTCAATATTACGAACATGATACATGCATCAAGGTTTCAACAAACTTTCTCAAATGAGTTGTGAACATGTAGATTAGAGAAGTTTCATCCACCATACATGGCATATTTACAACTAGAAACATTAACTCTGAATTTGCAGCTTTTTCCTAATGCCAGTTTGGAAAATAAGTCCGTTTTCTCAGGGAAAAACTTTTGGAGCGAATTCTAACCAATAGGTGTGTAATTTACATAGATTCCATCGCCGGGATTTTCCGTGATACGACCCAACTGCATGCATAATGCTTTCTAAAAATATTCACCACAGATTTGTTTGCATGTGGTTTTACGATCTTGCATCACAATACAAGGAATATTGACACTTTGAAGCATTTTCTCTGATTTTGCAGAGATTTTCAAACGCCAGGTTCTAAAATGAGGCAGATTTCTCAGAAAAAACTCTTAGAGCATATTCTACCCAAGAGACATGTATTTTACATATATACGCTCACCGTCATATTCTGTGTCCCGAACACAATTCACGAATCTCAGATTCGACAAATATTCACTACAGAGTAGTTAGCATCCGGATTACCGAACTTTCATCCACCATAATAGGCAGATGTACACCGAGAATCTAGAAATCTGGGATTGCAGGTTTTTCCTAACGCCAGTTTTGAAAATCAGGCCGATTTCTCAGGAAAAATCAGTTGGAGTGATTTCTAAACAAGGGAAATGTAATTTACATAATTTCCCTGGCCGTGAAATTCCGTGTTCCGAACATGTAACATGCATATAGGATTCGACAAATATTCACTACAAATTTGTTAGCATGTGGATTACCGAACTTTCATCACAATACATTGAATATTGATTCTTAGAAGTATTTTCTCAGATTTTGCAGCGTTTTCTAAACGCCAGGTTCAAAAATGACGAAGTTTTCGCAGAAAAACTCTCTCGGAGAGAGTTCTACCCAATAGAGTAGTCATTGACATTGTTTCAATCACCGTGAAAATCCACGTTCTGAACACGCTACATGCATCACGGATTAGAAAATATTCTTTAATAACTTGTGATAATGTGGATTACCGAACTTTCTTGCAACATAAAGGCATATTTACACCTGCAAATATTTACTCCCTTTTTTCAGCTTTTTCCAAACTTCAGATTCGATAATCATGCAATTTTGGCAGAAAAATTCTCTTCTAGCTCGTTCTACTCAATAGAATTGTAATTTACATAGTTTCATTACCGTGAAATTCCATTTTCCAAAAGTGCTACATGAATCACGGTTTCCAAAACAATTATTACACTGTTATTAACATGTGGATGACCGGACTTTCATTCACCATTCAAGGCATATTGACACTTAGAAGCATTTTCTCAGATTTAACAGGGTTCTCCTAATGGCAGTTTTCAAACTGAGGCACATTTCACACAAAAATTCTCTTCAAGCGAGTTCTACCCAATACACATGTAATTACATTTTTCCTTCACTATGACATTCCGTATTCCAAACACCTTACATGCATCACGAGTTCGACAAACAATCTTTAATGAGTTTGAGCATGTGGATTACCGAACTTTCATCCACTATACAAGGCATATTTACACCTAGAAGTATTTATTCTGATTTCGCAGGTTTTTCCTAACATTCAGTTTCGAAAATCATAAAATTTTCACAGAAGCATTCAATTCAAGCGAGTTCTATCAAGTAGAATTGTTATTTTCAGAGCTTCACTCACCGAGACATTCCGTGTTCCGAAAATGTTACATTCATCACGGCTTCGACATACATTATTTAATGACCGTGAGCATGGGGATTACCGATTTTTCAACCACAATACAAGGCATATTTACACCTAGAAACATTTACTTACATTTCGCAGGTTTTCCTAATGTCAGTTACGAAAATCAGGCAGTTTTCGCAGAAAAATTCTCTTGGTGCATGTTCTATCCAATAGACATCTCATTTTCATAGATAACTTCACTGAAACATTCCGTGTTCCGAAAACGGTACATGCACCACGGATTCAACAAATATACCCTGCTGAATTTTTAGCATGTGAATTACACATCTTTAATAACCCATTGAAGACATATTGTCACCTTAAAGCATTTACTCAGATTTGGAGCGTTTTAATATCAACAGTTTCCAAACTGAGGCAGATTTTTCAGTAAAATGCTCCTGGAGCGTGTTCTAACCAATAGATATATAATTTACATTGTTTGCCTCACCGTGACAGTCCATGTTCCGAACGCGCTACACACATCACGGATTTGACAAACATTCTTAATCAGTTGTGTACATGTGTAGTACAAAACTTTCATCCACCATACAAGGCATATTGACACCTAGAAACATTAACGCTGATTTCGCAGATATTTCCTTATAGCAGTTTCGAAAATCAGGCAGTTTTCAAAGGAAAAAACTGTTGGAGCGTGTTCTACCCAATAGATATGTAAATTAAATAGATTCTCCCGCTGTGAAATTACGTGTTTCGAACATACTACATGCAGAAAGATACGACAAATATACACTACAGAGTTGTTTGCATGTGGATTACAGGACTTTCTCACTATAGAAGGCATATAGATGCTTAGAAGCATTTTCTGTGATTTCACAGAGTTTTCCAAATGCCAGTTTCGAAAATGAGGCAGATTTCATGGCAAAAACCTCTTGGAGCGGGTTCTAACCAATAGACATGTAATTTACATGGATTAGCTCACCGTCAAATTCCGTGTTCCGAACACGCTACATGCATCTCGGATGCGACAAATATTCACTACAGAGTTGTTAGCAAGTTGATTACAGCACTTTCATCCACCATACAAGGCTTACTGACACTTTGAAGAATTTTCTGAGATTTCACACGTTAGTTTGAACGCCAGTTTTGAAAATGAGGCAGATTTGGCAGAAAAATTTTCTAAGAACCAGTTATAACCAAAAGACAGGTAATTTCCCTACTTTCAATCACCGTGATATTCCGTGTTCTGAACACGCTACATGCATCACGGATTCGACAAATATTCACTACAGAGTTGTTAGCATAAGGATTACCGAACTTTCATCCACCATAAAAGCCATGTTGACAATTTGAAACATTTTCTTACATTTTGAAAGTTTTTCCTAATGCCAGTTTTGAAAAGGAGGCAGATTTGGCAGAAAATTGCTCTAGGAGCCAGTTCTACCCAAAAGATATGTAATTTACCTAGTTTCACTAACCGTGACTTTCCGTGTTCTGAACACATTACATGCACCGCGGATTCAACAATCATTCTTTAATGAGTTGTGAACATGTGTATTAACGAAATTTAATCGACCTTACAGTGCTTATTTTTACATAGAAATTTTAATCTGATTTAGTAGTATTCTCCTAATGTCAGTCTGAAAAATCATGCAGTTTCCACAGAAAAATCCTCTTGGAGAGTGTTTTACCCAATAGACATGCAATTTACATACAACCCGTCATCGTGAAATTCCGTGTTCCGAAAAAGCTACATGCATCACGGATTCGAGAAATATTCTCTACAGAGTTGTTAGCATAAGTATTACCGAACTTTCATCCACCATAAAAGCCATGTTGACAATTTGAAACATTTTCTTACATTTTGAAAGATTTTCCTAATGCCAGTTTTGAAAAGGAGACAGATTTGACAGAAAAATACTCGTGGAGCGACTACTTCCCAATAGAAAAGTAATTTACATAGTTTCCCTCACAGTGACATTCCATTTTCCGAACACGCTACATACAACAAGGTTTCAACAAACTTTCTCGAATGAGTTGTGAACATGTAGATTACAGAACTTTCATCCACCATACATGGCATATTTACAACTAGAAACATTAACTCTGAATTTGCAGCTTTTTCCTAATGCCAGTTTCGAAAATCAGGCCGTTTTCTCAGGGAAAAATTTTTGGAGCGAATTCTAACTAATAGGTGTGTAATTTACATAGATTCCATCGCCAGGATTTTCCGTGATACGATCACACTGCATGCATAACGCCTTCTAAAAATATTCACCACAGATTTGTTTGCATGTGTTTTTATGATCTAGCATCACAATACAAGGCATATTGACACTTTGAAGCATTTTCTCTGATTTTGCAGAGATTTTCAAATGCCAGGTTCAAAAATGAAGCAGATTTCTCAGAAAAAACTCTTAGAGCAAATTCTACCCAAGAGACATGTATTTTACATAGATTCGCTCACCGTGATATTCTGTGTTCCGAACACATTTCACGTATCTCGGATTCGACAAATATTCACTACAGAGTAGTTAGCATGCGGATTACTGAACTTTCATCCACCATAAAAGGCAGATGTACACCGAGAATCTAGAAATCTGGGTTCGCAGATTTTTCCTAACGCCAGTTTCGAAAATCAGGCAGATTTCTCAGAAAAAATCTCTTGGAGTGATTTCTAACCAAGGGAAATATAATTTACATAAATTTCCTGGCCGTGAAATTCCGTGTTCCGAACATGATACATGCATAAAGGATTCGAGAAATATTCACTACAAATTTGTTAGCATCTTGATTACCGGACTTTCATCTCAATACATTGAATATTGATTCTTAGAAGTATTTTCTCAGATTTTGCAGCGTTTTCTAAACGCCAGAAATGACGAAGTTTTCGCAGAAAAACTCTCTCGGAGCGAGTTCTAACCAATAGAGAAGTCATTTACATTGTTTCAATCACCGTGAAATTCCACGTTCTGAACACACTACATGCATCACGGATTAGAAAAACATTCTTTAATATGTTGTGAAAATGTGGATTACCGAACTTTCTTGCAAAATAAAGGAACATTTACAGCTGCAAATATTAACTCCCTTTTTGCAGCTTTTTCCAAACTTCAGATTCGATAATCATGCAATTTTCGCAGAAAAATTCTCTTCTAGCTCGTTCTACTCAATAGAATTGTAATTTCCATTGTTTCATTACCGTGAAATTCCATTTATTAAAGGCACTACATGAATCATGGTTTAAAAAATAATTACTACACTGTTATTAACATGTGGATTACCGGACTTTCATTCAACATTCAAGGCATATTGACACTTAGAAGCATTTTCTCAGATTTCACACGTTTAATTTGAACGCCAGTTTTGAAAATGAGGTAGATTTGGCAAAAAAATGCTCTTGGAGCCTGTTCTACCCAAAAGATATGTAATTTACCTATTTTCACTCACCGTGACATTCCGTGTTTGAACACGTTATATGCACCACGGATTCAACAAACATTCTTTAATGAGTTGTGAACATGTGTATTAACGAACTTTAATCCACCTTACAGTGCATATTTATACATAGAAATTTTATTCAGATTTAGTAGTATTCTCCTAATGTGAGTCTCTAAAATCATGCAGTTTCCACAGAAATATCCTCTTGGAACGAGTTCTACCCAATAGACATGCAATTTACATAGAACACATCATCATGAAATTCCGTGTTCTGAACACGCTACATGCATCACGGATTCGACAAATATTCACTACAGAGTTGTTAGCATAAGTATTACCGAACTTTCATCCACCATACAAGGTATATTTACACCTAGAAGTAGTTATTCTGATTTCGCAGGTTTTTCCTAACATCCAGGTTCAAAAATCATGATATTTTCACAGAAACATTCAATTCAAGCGAGTTCTATCCAGCAGAATTTTTATTTTCAGAGCTTCACTCACCGAGACATTCCGTGTTCTGAAAACGTTACATTCATCACGGCTTCGACAAAAATTATTTAATAACTGTGAGCATGTGGATTACCGATTTTTCAACCACAATACAAGGCATATTTACACCTAGAAACATTTACTTATATTTCACAGGATTTCCTAACGTCAGTTGCGAAAATCTGGCAGTTTTCGTAGAAAAATTCTCTTGCTGCATGTTCTATCCAATAGACATCTCATTTTCATAGATAACTTCACCGAAACATTCCGTGTTCCGAAAACGTTACATGCACCACGGATTCAACAAATATACCCTGCTGAATTCTTAGCATGTGAATTACACATCTTTAATAACCCATTGAAGACATATTGTCACCTTAAATCATTTACTCAGATTTTGCAGCGTTTTCATATCAACAGTTTCCAAACTGAGGCAGATTTTTCATTAAAATGCTCCTGGAGCGTGTTCTAACCAATAGATATATAATTTACATAGTTTGCCTCACCGTGACAGTCCATGTTCCGAACACGCTACACACATCACGGATTTGACAAACATTCTTTATCAGTTGTGTACATGTGTATTACACAACTTTCATCCACCATACAAGGCATATTTACACCTAGAAACGTTACCTCTGAGTTCACATATATTTCCTAAGAGCAGTTTTGAAAATCAGGCAGTTTTCAAAGGACAAAACTGTTGGAGTGTGTTCTACCCAATAGATATGTAAATCACATAGATTCTCCCGCTGTGAAATTACGTGTTTCGATCATGCTACATGCAGACAAGATACGACAAAAATACACTACAGAGTTGTTTGCATGTGGATTACAGGACTTTCTCACTATAGAAGGCATATAGATGCTTAGAAGCATTTTCTGTGATTTCACAGTGCTTTCCAAACTCCAGTTTAAAAAATGAGGCAGATTTCACGGCAAAAATCTCTTGGAGCGTGTTCTAACCAATAGACATGTAATTTACATGGATTCGCTCACCGTCAAATTCCGTGTTCCGAACACGCTACATGCATCTCGGATGCGACATATATTCACAACAGAGTTGTTAGCAAGTGGATTACAGCACTTTCATCCACCATACAAGGCTGACTGACACTTTGAAGAATTTTCTCAGATTTCACACGTTAGTTTGAACGCCAGTTTTGAAAATGAGGCAGATTGGGCAGAAAAATGCTCTTGGAGCCAGTTCTACCCAAAATATAGGTAATTTCCCTACTTCCATTCACCGTGATATTCCGTGTCCTGAACACGTTACATGCACCACGGATTCAACAAACATTCTTTAATGAGTTGTGAACATGTGTATTAACGAACTTTAATCCACCTTACAGTGCATATATATACATAGAAATTTTATTCAGATTTAGTAGAATTCTCCTAATGTCAGTCTCTAAAATCATGCAGTTTCCACAGAAAAATCCTCTTGGAGCGAGTTCTACCCAATAGACACGCAATTTACATAGAACCCGTCATCATGAAATTCCGTGTTCCAAAAAAGCTACATGCATCACAGATTCGAAAAATATTCACTACAGAGTTGTTAGCATAAGGATTACCGAACTTTCATCCACCATGAAAGCCATGTTGACAATTTGAAGCATTTTCTCACATTTCGAAAGATTTTCCTAATGCCAGTTTTGATAAGGAGGCAGATTTGGCAGAAAAATTCTCGTGGAGCGAGTACTTCCCTATAGAAATGTAATTAACATACTTTCCCTCACAGTGATATTCAATATTACGAACATGATACATGCATCAAGGTTTCAACAAACTTTCTCAAATGAGTTGTGAACATGTAGATTAGAGAAGTTTCATCCACCATACATGGCATATTTACAACTAGAAACATTAACTCTGAATTTGCAGCTTTTTCCTAATGCCAGTTTGGAAAATAAGTCCGTTTTCTCAGGGAAAAACTTTTGGAGCGAATTCTAACCAATAGGTGTGTAATTTACATAGATTCCATCGCCGGGATTTTCCGTGATACGACCCAACTGCATGCATAATGCTTTCTAAAAATATTCACCACAGATTTGTTTGCATGTGGTTTTACAATCTTGCATCACAATACAAGGAATATTGACACTTTGAAGCATTTTCTCTGATTTTGCAGAGATTTTCAAACGCCAGGTTCTAAAATGAGGCAGATTTCTCAGAAAAAACTCTTAGAGCATATTCTACCCAAGAGACATGTATTTTACATATATACGCTCACCGTCATATTCTGTGTCCCGAACACAATTCACGAATCTCAGATTCGACAAATATTCACTACAGAGTAGTTAGCATCCGGATTACCGAACTTTCATCCACCATAATAGGCAGATGTACACCGAGAATCTAGAAATCTGGGATTGCAGGTTTTTCCTAACGCCAGTTTTGAAAATCAGGCCGATTTCTCAGGAAAAATCAGTTGGAGTGATTTCTAAACAAGGGAAATGTAATTTACATAATTTCCCTGGCCGTGAAATTCCGTGTTCCGAACATGTAACATGCATATAGGATTCGACAAATATTCACTACAAATTTGTTAGCATGTGGATTACCGAACTTTCATCACAATACATTGAATATTGATTCTTAGAAGTATTTTCTCAGATTTTGCAGCGTTTTCTAAACGCCAGGTTCAAAAATGACGAAGTTTTCGCAGAAAAACTCTCTCGGAGAGAGTTCTACCCAATAGAGTAGTCATTGACATTGTTTCAATCACCGTGAAAATCCACGTTCTGAACACGCTACATGCATCACGGATTAGAAAATATTCTTTAATAACTTGTGATAATGTGGATTACCGAACTTTCTTGCAACATAAAGGCATATTTACACCTGCAAATATTTACTCCCTTTTTTCAGCTTTTTCCAAACTTCAGATTCGATAATCATGCAATTTTGGCAGAAAAATTCTCTTCTAGCTCGTTCTACTCAATAGAATTGTAATTTACATAGTTTCATTACCGTGAAATTCCATTTTCCAAAAGTGCTACATGAATCACGGTTTCCAAAACAATTATTACACTGTTATTAACATGTGGATGACCGGACTTTCATTCACCATTCAAGGCATATTGACACTTAGAAGCATTTTCTCAGATTTAACAGGGTTCTCCTAATGGCAGTTTTCAAACTGAGGCACATTTCACACAAAAATTCTCTTCAAGCGAGTTCTACCCAATACACATGTAATTACATTTTTCCTTCACTATGACATTCCGTATTCCAAACACCTTACATGCATCACGAGTTCGACAAACAATCTTTAATGAGTTTGAGCATGTGGATTACCGAACTTTCATCCACTATACAAGGCATATTTACACCTAGAAGTATTTATTCTGATTTCGCAGGTTTTTCCTAACATTCAGTTTCGAAAATCATAAAATTTTCACAGAAGCATTCAATTCAAGCGAGTTCTATCAAGTAGAATTGTTATTTTCAGAGCTTCACTCACCGAGACATTCCGTGTTCCGAAAATGTTACATTCATCACGGCTTCGACATACATTATTTAATGACCGTGAGCATGGGGATTACCGATTTTTCAACCACAATACAAGGCATATTTACACCTAGAAACATTTACTTACATTTCGCAGGTTTTCCTAATGTCAGTTACGAAAATCAGGCAGTTTTCGCAGAAAAATTCTCTTGGTGCATGTTCTATCCAATAGACATCTCATTTTCATAGATAACTTCACTGAAACATTCCGTGTTCCGAAAACGGTACATGCACCACGGATTCAACAAATATACCCTGCTGAATTTTTAGCATGTGAATTACACATCTTTAATAACCCATTGAAGACATATTGTCACCTTAAAGCATTTACTCAGATTTGGAGCGTTTTAATATCAACAGTTTCCAAACTGAGGCAGATTTTTCAGTAAAATGCTCCTGGAGCGTGTTCTAACCAATAGATATATAATTTACATTGTTTGCCTCACCGTGACAGTCCATGTTCCGAACGCGCTACACACATCACGGATTTGACAAACATTCTTAATGAGTTGTGTACATGTGTAGTACAAAACTTTCATCCACCATACAAGGCATATTGACACCTAGAAACATTAACGCTGATTTCGCAGATATTTCCTTATAGCAGTTTCGAAAATCAGGCAGTTTTCAAAGGAAAAAACTGTTGGAGCGTGTTCTACCCAATAGATATGTAAATTAAATAGATTCTCCCGCTGTGAAATTACGTGTTTCGAACATACTACATGCAGAAAGATACGACAAATATACACTACAGAGTTGTTTGCATGTGGATTACAGGACTTTCTCACTATAGAAGGCATATAGATGCTTAGAAGCATTTTCTGTGATTTCACAGAGTTTTCCAAATGCCAGTTTCGAAAATGAGGCAGATTTCATGGCAAAAACCTCTTGGAGCGGGTTCTAACCAATAGACATGTAATTTACATGGATTAGCTCACCGTCAAATTCCGTGTTCCGAACACGCTACATGCATCTCGGATGCGACAAATATTCACTACAGAGTTGTTAGCAAGTTGATTACAGCACTTTCATCCACCATACAAGGCTTACTGACACTTTGAAGAATTTTCTCAGATTTTACACGTTAGTTTGAACGCCAGTTTTGAAAATGAGGCAGATTGGGCAGAAAAATTTTCTAAGAACCAGTTATAACCAAAAGATAGGTAATTTCCCTACTTTCAATCACCGTGATATTCCGTGTTCTGAACACGCTACATGCATCACGGATTCGACAAATATTCACTACAGAGTTGTTAGCATAAGGATTACCGAACTTTCATCCACCATAAAAGCCATGTTGACAATTTGAAACATTTTCTTACATTTTGAAAGTTTTTCCTAATGCCAGTTTTGAAAAGGAGGCAGATTTGGCAGAAAATTGCTCTAGGAGCCAGTTCTACCCAAAAGATATGTAATTTACCTAGTTTCACTAACCGTGACTTTCCGTGTTCTGAACACGTTACATGCACCGCGGATTCAACAATCATTCTTTAATGAGTTGTGAACATGTGTATTAATGAAATTTAATCGACCTTACAGTGCTTATTTTTACATAGAAATTTTAATCTGATTTAGTAGTATTCTCCTAATGTCAGTCTGAAAAATCATGCAGTTTCCACAGAAAAATCCTCTTGGAGAGTGTTTTACCCAATAGACATGCAATTTACATACAACCCGTCATCGTGAAATTCCGTGTTCCGAAAAAGCTACATGCATCACGGATTCGACAAATATTCACTACAGAGTTGTTAGCATAAGTATTACCGAACTTTCATCCACCATAAAAGCCATGTTGACAATTTGAAACATTTTCTTACATTTTGAAAGATTTTCCTAATGCCAGTTTTGAAAAGGAGACTGATTTGACAGAAAAATACTCGTGGAGCGACTACTTCCCAATAGAAAAGTAATTTACATAGTTTCCCTCACAGTGACATTCCATTTTCCGAACACGCTACATACAACAAGGTTTCAACAAACTTTCTCGAATGAGTTGTGAACATGTAGATTACAGAACTTTCATCCACCATACATGGCATATTTACAACTAGAAACATTAACTCTGAATTTGCAGCTTTTTCCTAATGCCAGTTTCGAAAATCAGGCCGTTTTCTCAGGGAAAAATTTTTGGAGCGAATTCTAACTAATAGGTGTGTAATTTACATAGATTCCATCGCCAGGATTTTCCGTGATACGATCACACTGCATGCATAACGCCTTCTAAAAATATTCACCACAGATTTGTTTGCATGTGTTTTTATGATCTAGCATCACAATACAAGGCATATTGACACTTTGAAGCATTTTCTCTGATTTTGCAGAGATTTTCAAACGCCAGGTTCAAAAATGAAGCAGATTTCTCAGAAAAAACTCTTAGAGCAAATTCTACCCAAGAGACATGTATTTTACATAGATTCGCTCACCGTGATATTCTGTGTTCCGAACACATTTCACGTATCTCGGATTCGACAAATATTCACTACAGAGTAGTTAGCATGCGGATTACTGAACTTTCATCCACCATAAAAGGCAGATGTACACCAAGAATCTAGAAATCTGGGTTCGCAGATTTTTCCTAACGCCAGTTTTGAAAATCAGGCAGATTACTCAGAAAAAATCTCTTGGAGTGATTTCTAACCAAGGGAAATATAATTTACATAAATTTCCTGGCCGTGAAATTCCATGTTCCGAACATGATACATGCATAAAGGATTCGACAAATATTCACTACAAATTTGTTAGCATCTTGATTACCGGACTTTCATCTCAATACATTGAATATTGATTCTTAGAAGTATTTTCTCAGATTTTGCAGCGTTTTCTAAACGCCAGAAATGATGAAGTTATCGCAGAAAAACTCTCTCGGAGCGAGTTCTAACCAATAGAGAAGTCATTTACATTGTTTCAATCACCGTGAAATTCCACGTTCTGAACACACTATATGCATCACGGATTTGAAAAACATTCTTTAATATGTTGTGAAAATGTGGATTACCGAACTTTCTTGCAAAATAAAGGAACATTTACAGCTGCAAATATTAACTCCCTTTTTGCAGCTTTTTCCAAACTTCAGATTCGATAATCATGCAATTTTCGCAGAAAAATTCTCTTCTAGCTCGTTCTACTCAATAGAATTGTAATTTCCATAGTTTCATTACCGTGAAATTCCGTTTATTAAAGGCACTACATGAATCACGGTTTAAAATATAATTACTACACTGTTATTAACATGTGGATTACCGGACTTTCATTCAACATTCAAGGCATATTGACACTTAGAAGCATTTTCTCAGATTTCACACGTTTAATTTGAACGCCAGTTTTGAAAATGAGGTAGATTTGGCAAAAAAATGCTCTTGGAGCCTGTTCTACCCAAAAGATATGTAATTTACCTATTTTCACTCACCGTGACATTCCGTGTTTGAACACGTTATATGCACCACGGATTCAACAAACATTCTTTAATGAGTTGTGAACATGTGTATTAACGAACTTTAATCCACCTTACAGTGCATATTTATACATAGAAATTTTATTCAGATTTAGTAGTATTCTCCTAATGTGAGTCTCTAAAATCATGCAGTTTCCACAGAAATATCCTCTTGGAACGAGTTCTACCCAATAGACATGCAATTTACATAGAACACATCATCATGAAATTCCGTGTTCTGAACACGCTACATGCATCACGGATTCGACAAATATTCACTACAGAGTTGTTAGCATAAGTATTACCGAACTTTCATCCACCATACAAGGTATATTTACACCTAGAAGTAGTTATTCTGATTTCGCAGGTTTTTCCTAACATCCAGGTTCAAAAATCATGATATTTTCACAGAAACATTCAATTCAAGCGAGTTCTATCCAGCAGAATTTTTATTTTCAGAGCTTCACTCACCGAGACATTCCGTGTTCTGAAAACGTTACATTCATCACGGCTTTGACAAAAATTATTTAATAACTGTGAGCATGTGGATTACCGATTTTTCAACCACAATACAAGGCATATTTACACCTAGAAACATTTACTTATATTTCACAGGATTTCCTAACGTCAGTTGCGAAAATCTGGCAGTTTTCGTAGAAAAATTCTCTTGCTGCATGTTCTATCCAATAGACATCTCATTTTCATAGATAACTTCACCGAAACATTCCGTGTTCCAAAAACGGTACATGCACCACGGATTCAACAAATATACCCTGCTGAATTCTTAGCATGTGAATTACACATCTTTAATAACCCATTGAAGACATATTGTCACCTTAAATCATTTACTCAGATTTTGCAGCGTTTTCATATCAACAGTTTCCAAACTGAGGCAGATTTTTCATTAAAATGCTCCTGGAGCGTGTTCTAACCAATAGATATATAATTTACATAGTTTGCCTCACCGTGACAGTCCATGTACCGAACACGCTACACACATCACGGATTTGACAAACATTCTTTATCAGTTGTGTACATGTGTATTACACAACTTTCATCCACCATACAAGGCATATTTACACCTAGAAACGTTACCTCTGAGTTCACATATATTTCCTAAGAGCAGTTTTGAAAATCAGGCAGTTTTCAAAGGACAAAACTGTTGGAGTGTGTTCTACCCAATAGATATGTAAATCACATAGATTCTCCCGCTGTGAAATTACGTGTTTCGATCATGCTACATGCAGACAAGATACGACAAAAATACACTACAGAGTTGTTTGCATGTGGATTACAGGACTTTCTCACTATAGAAGGCATATAGATGCTTAGAAGCATTTTCTGTGATTTCACAGTGCTTTCCAAACTCCAGTTTAAAAAATGAGGCAGATTTCACGGCAAAAATCTCTTGGAGCGTGTTCTAACCAATAGACATGTAATTTACATGGATTCGCTCACCGTCAAATTCCGTGTTCCGAACACGCTACATGCATCTCGGATGCGACATATATTCACAACAGAGTTGTTAGCAAGTGGATTACAGCACTTTCATCCACCATACAAGGCTGACTGACACTTTGAAGAATTTTCTCAGATTTCACACTTTAGTTTGAACGCCAGTTTTGAAAATGAGGCAGATTGGGCAGAAAAATGCTCTTGGAGCCAGTTCTACCCAAAATATAGGTAATTTCCCTACTTCCATTCACCGTGATATTCCGTGTCCTGAACACGTTACATGCACCACGGATTCAACAAACATTCTTTAATGAGTTGTGAACATGTGTATTAACGAACTTTAATCCACCTTACAGTGCATATATATACATAGAAATTTTATTCAGATTTAGTAGAATTCTCCTAATGTCAGTCTCTAAAATCATGCAGTTTCCACAGAAAAATCCTCTTGGAGCGAGTTCTACCCAATAGACACGCAATTTACATAGAACCCGTCATCATGAAATTCCGTGTTCCGAAAAAGCTACATGCATCACAGATTCGAAAAATATTCACTACAGAGTTGTTAGCATAAGGATTACCGAACTTTCATCCACCATGAAAGCCATGTTGACAATTTGAAGCATTTTCTCACATTTCGAAAGATTTTCCTAATGCCAGTTTTGATAAGGAGGCAGATTTGGCAGAAAAATTCTCGTGGAGCGAGTACTTCCCTATAGAAATGTAATTAACATACTTTCCCTCACAGTGATATTCAATATTACGAACATGATACATGCATCAAGGTTTCAACAAACTTTCTCAAATGAGTTGTGAACATGTAGATTAGAGAAGTTTCATCCACCATACATGGCATATTTACAACTAGAAACATTAACTCTGAATTTGCAGCTTTTTCCTAATGCCAGTTTGGAAAATAAGTCCGTTTTCTCAGGGAAAAACTTTTGGAGCGAATTCTAACCAATAGGTGTGTAATTTACATAGATTCCATCGCCGGGATTTTCCGTGATACGACCCAACTGCATGCATAATGCTTTCTAAAAATATTCACCACAGATTTGTTTGCATGTGGTTTTACGATCTTGCATCACAATACAAGGAATATTGACACTTTGAAGCATTTTCTCTGATTTTGCAGAGATTTTCAAACGCCAGGTTCTAAAATGAGGCAGATTTCTCAGAAAAAACTCTTAGAGCATATTCTACCCAAGAGACATGTATTTTACATATATACGCTCACCGTCATATTCTGTGTCCCGAACACAATTCACGAATCTCAGATTCGACAAATATTCACTACAGAGTAGTTAGCATCCGGATTACCGAACTTTCATCCACCATAATAGGCAGATGTACACCGAGAATCTAGAAATCTGGGATTGCAGGTTTTTCCTAACGCCAGTTTTGAAAATCAGGCCGATTTCTCAGGAAAAATCAGTTGGAGTGATTTCTAAACAAGGGAAATGTAATTTACATAATTTCCCTGGCCGTGAAATTCCGTGTTCCGAACATGTAAAATGCATATAGGATTTGACAAATATTCACTACAAATTTGTTAGCATGTGGATTACCGAACTTTCATCACAATACATTGAATATTGATTCTTAGAAGTATTTTCTCAGATTTTGCAGCGTTTTCTAAACGCCAGGTTCAAAAATGACGAAGTTTTCGCAGAAAAACTCTCTCGGAGAGAGTTCTACCCAATAGAGTAGTCATTGACATTGTTTCAATCACCGTGAAAATCCACGTTCTGAACACGCTACATGCATCACGGATTAGAAAATATTCTTTAATAACTTGTGATAATGTGGATTACCGAACTTTCTTGCAACATAAAGGCATATTTACACCTGCAAATATTTACTCCCTTTTTTCAGCTTTTTCCAAACTTCAGATTCGATAATCATGCAATTTTGGCAGAAAAATTCTCTTCTAGCTCGTTCTACTCAATAGAATTGTAATTTACATAGTTTCATTACCGTGAAATTCCATTTTCCAAAAGTGCTACATGAATCACGGTTTCCAAAACAATTATTACACTGTTATTAACATGTGGATGACCGGACTTTCATTCACCATTCAAGGCATATTGACACTTAGAAGCATTTTCTCAGATTTAACAGGGTTCTCCTAATTGCAGTTTTCAAAATGAGGCACATTTCACAGAAAAATTCTCTTCAAGCGAGTTCTACCCAATAGACATGTAATTACATTTTTCCTTCACTATGACATTCCGTATTCCAAACACCTTACATGCATCACGATTTCGACAAACAATCTTTAATGAGTTTGAGCATGTGGATTACCGAACTTTCATCCACTATACAAGGCATATTTACACCTAGAAGTATTTATTCTGATTTCGCAGGTTTTTCCTAACATTCAGTTTCGAAAATCATAAAATTTTCACAGAAGCATTCAATTCAAGCGAGTTCTATCAAGTAGAATTGTTATTTTCAGAGCTTCACTCACCGAGACATTCCGTGTTCCGAAAATGTTACATTCATCACGGCTTCGACATACATTATTTAATGACCGTGAGCATGGGGATTACCGATTTTTCAACCACAATACAAGGCATATTTACACCTAGAAACATTTACTTACATTTCGCAGGTTTTCCTAATGTCAGTTACGAAAATCAGGCAGTTTTCGCAGAAAAATTCTCTTGGTGCATGTTCTATCCAATAGACATCTCATTTTCATAGATAACTTCACTGAAACATTCCGTGTTCCGAAAACGGTACATGCACCACGGATTCAACAAATATACCCTGCTGAATTTTTAGCATGTGAATTACACATCTTTAATAACCCATTGAAGACATATTGTCAAATTAAAGCATTTACTCAGATTTGGAGCGTTTTAATATCAACAGTTTCCAAACTGAGGCAGATTTTTCAGTAAAATGCTCCTGGAGCGTGTTCTAACCAATAGATATATAATTTACATTGTTTGCCTCACCGTGACATTCCATGTTCCGAACGCGCTACACACATCACGGATTTGACAAACATTCTTAATGAGTTGTGTACATGTGTAGTACAAAACTTTCATCCACCATACAAGGCATATTGACACCTAGAAACATTAACGCTGATTTCGCAGATATTTCCTTATAGCAGTTTCGAAAATCAGGCAGTTTTCAAAGGAAAAAACTGTTGGAGCATGTTCTACCCAATAGATATGTAAATTAAATAGATTCTCCCGCTGTGAAATTACGTGTTTCGAACATACTACATGCAGAAAGATACGACAAATATACACTACAGAGTTGTTTGCATGTGGATTACAGGACTTTCTCACTATAGAAGGCATATAGATGCTTAGAAGCATTTTCTGTGATTTCACAGAGTTTTCCAAATGCCAGTTTCGAAAATGAGGCAGATTTCATGGCAAAAACCTCTTGGAGCGGGTTCTAACCAATAGACATGTAATTTACATGGATTAGCTCACCGTCAAATTCCGTGTTCCGAACACGCTACATGCATCTCGGATGCGACAAATATTCACTACAGAGTTGTTAGCAAGTTGATTACAGCACTTTCATCCACCATACAAGGCTTACTGACACTTTGAAGAATTTTCTCAGATTTCACACGTTAGTTTGAACGCCAGTTTTGAAAATGAGGCAGATTTGGCAGAAAAATTTTCTAAGAACCAGTTATAACCAAAAGATAGGTAATTTCCCTACTTTCAATCACCGTGATATTCCGTGTTCTGAACACGCTACATGCATCACGGATTCGACAAATATTCACTACAGAGTTGTTAGCATAAGGATTACCGAACTTTCATCCACCATAAAAGCCATGTTGACAATTTGAAACATTTTCTTACATTTTGAAAGTTTTTCCTAATGCCAGTTTTGAAAAGGAGGCAGATTTGGCAGAAAATTGCTCTAGGAGCCAGTTCTACCCAAAAGATATGTAATTTACCTAGTTTCACTAACCGTGACTTTCCGTGTTCTGAACACGTTACATGCACCGCGGATTCAACAATCATTCTTTAATGAGTTGTGAACATGTGTATTAACGAAATTTAATCGACCTTACAGTGCTTATTTTTACATAGAAATTTTAATCTGATTTAGTAGTATTCTCCTAATGTCAGTCTGAAAAATCATGCAGTTTCCACAGAAAAATCCTCTTGGAGAGTGTTTTACCCAATAGACATGCAATTTACATACAACCCGTCATCGTGAAATTCCGTGTTCCGAAAAAGCTACATGCATCACGGATTCGAGAAATATTCACTACAGAGTTGTTAGCATAAGTATTACCGAACTTTCATCCACCATAAAAGCCATGTTGACAATTTGAAACATTTTCTTACATTTTGAAAGATTTTCCTAATGCCAGTTTTGAAAAGGAGACAGATTTGACAGAAAAATACTCGTGGAGCGACTACTTCCCAATAGAAAAGTAATTTACATAGTTTCCCTCACAGTGACATTCCATTTTCCGAACACGCTACATACAACAAGGTTTCAACAAACTTTCTCGAATGAGTTGTGAACATGTAGATTACAGAACTTTCATCCACCATACATGGCATATTTACAACTAGAAACATTAACTCTGAATTTGCAGCTTTTTCCTAATGCCAGTTTCGAAAATCAGGCCGTTTTCTCAGGGAAAAATTTTTGGAGCGAATTCTAACTAATAGGTGTGTAATTTACATAGATTCCATCGCCAGGATTTTCCGTGATACGATCACACTGCATGCATAACGCCTTCTAAAAATATTCACCACAGATTTGTTTGCATGTGTTTTTATGATCTAGCATCACAATACAAGGCATATTGACACTTTGAAGCATTTTCTCTGATTTTGCAGAGATTTTCAAATGCCAGGTTCAAAAATGAAGCAGATTTCTCAGAAAAAACTCTTAGAGCAAATTCTACCCAAGAGACATGTATTTTACATAGATTCGCTCACCGTGATATTCTGTGTTCCGAACACATTTCACGTATCTCGGATTCGACAAATATTCACTACAGAGTAGTTAGCATGCGGATTACTGAACTTTCATCCACCATAAAAGGCAGATGTACACCGAGAATCTAGAAATCTGGGTTCGCAGATTTTTCCTAATGCCAGTTTCGAAAATCAGGCAGATTTCTCAGAAAAAATCTCTTGGAGTGATTTCTAACCAAGGGAAATATAATTTACATAAATTTCCTGGCCGTGAAATTCCGTGTTCCGAACATGATACATGCATAAAGGATTCGAGAAATATTCACTACAAATTTGTTAGCATCTTGATTACCGGACTTTCATCTCAATACATTGAATATTGATTCTTAGAAGTATTTTCTCAGATTTTGCAGCGTTTTCTAAACGCCAGAAATGATGAAGTTTTCGCAGAAAAACTCTCTCGGAGCGAGTTCTAACCAATAGAGAAGTCATTTACATTGTTTAAATCACCGTGAAATTCCACGTTCTGAACACACTACATGCATCACGGATTAGAAAAACATTCTTTAATATGTTGTGAAAATGTGGATTACCGAACTTTCTTGCAAAATAAAGGAACATTTACAGCTGCAAATATTAACTCCCTTTTTGCAGCTTTTTCCAAACTTCAGATTCGATAATCATGCAATTTTCGCAGAAAAATTCTCTTCTAGCTCGTTCTACTCAATAGAATTGTAATTTCCATTGTTTCATTACCGTGAAATTCCACTTATTAAAGGCACTACATGAATCACGGTTTAAAAAATAATTACTACACTGTTATTAACATGTGGATTACCGGACTTTCATTCAACATTCAAGGCATATTGACACTTAGAAGCATTTTCTCAGATTTCACACGTTTAATTTGAACGCCAGTTTTGAAAATGAGGTAGATTTGGCAAAAAAATGCTCTTGGAGCCTTTTCTACCCAAAAGATATGTAATTTACCTATTTTCACTCACCGTGACATTCCGTGTTTGAACACGTTATATGCACCACGGATTCAACAAACATTCTTTAATGAGTTGTGAACATGTGTATTAACGAACTTTAATCCACCTTACAGTGCATATTTATACATAGAAATTTTATTCAGATTTAGTAGTATTCTCCTAATGTGAGTCTCTAAAATCATGCAGTTTCCACAGAAATATCCTCTTGGAACGAGTTCTACCCAATAGACATGCAATTTACATAGAACACATCATCATGAAATTCCGTGTTCTGAACACGCTACATGCATCACGGATTCGACAAATATTCACTACAGAGTTGTTAGCATAAGTATTACCGAACTTTCATCCACCATACAAGGTATATTTACACCTAGAAGTAGTTATTCTGATTTCGCAGGTTTTTCCTAACATCCAGGTTCAAAAATCATGATATTTTCACAGAAACATTCAATTCAAGCGAGTTCTATCCAGCAGAATTTTTATTTTCAGAGCTTCACTCACCGAGACATTCCGTGTTCTGAAAACGTTACATTCATCACGGCTTCGACAAAAATTATTTAATAACTGTGAGCATGTGGATTACCGATTTTTCAACCACAATACAAGGCATATTTACACCTAGAAACATTTACTTATATTTCACAGGATTTCCTAACGTCAGTTGCGAAAATCTGGCAGTTTTCGTAGAAAAATTCTCTTGCTGCATGTTCTATCCAATAGACATCTCATTTTCATAGATAACTTCACCGAAACATTCCGTGTTCCGAAAACGGTACATGCACCACGGATTCAACAAATATACCCTGCTGAATTCTTAGCATGTGAATTACACATCTTTAATAACCCATTGAAGACATATTGTCACCTTAAATCATTTACTCAGATTTTGCAGCGTTTTCATATCAACAGTTTCCAAACTGAGGCAGATTTTTCATTAAAATGCTCCTGGAGCGTGTTCTAACCAATAGATATATAATTTACATAGTTTGCCTCACCGTGACAGTCCATGTTCCGAACACGCTACACACATCACGGATTTGACAAACATTCTTTATCAGTTGTGTACATGTGTATTACACAACTTTCATCCACCATACAAGGCATATTTACACCTAGAAACGTTACCTCTGAGTTCACATATATTTCCTAAGAGCAGTTTTGAAAATCAGGCAGTTTTCAAAGGACAAAACTGTTGGAGTGTGTTCTACCCAATAGATATGTAAATCACATAGATTCTCCCGCTGTGAAATTACGTGTTTCGATCATGCTACATGCAGACAATATACGACAAAAATACACTACAGAGTTGTTTGCATGTGGATTACAGGAGTTTCTCACTATAGAAGGCATATAGATGCTTAGAAGCATTTTCTGTGATTTCACAGTGCTTTCCAAACTCCAGTTTAAAAATTGAGGCAGATTTCACGGCAAAAATCTCTTGGAGCGTGTTCTAACCAATAGACATGTAATTTACATGGATTCGCTCACCGTCAAATTCCGTGTTCCGAACACGCTACATGCATCTCGGATGCGACATATATTCACAACAGAGTTGTTAGCAAGTGGATTACAGCACTTTCATCCACCATACAAGGCTGACTGACACTTTGAAGAATTTTCTCAGATTTCACACTTTAGTTTGAACGCCAGTTTTGAAAATGAGGCAGATTGGGCAGAAAAATGCTCTTGGAGCCAGTTCTACCCAAAATATAGGTAATTTCCCTACTTCCATTCACCGTGATATTCCGTGTCCTGAACACGTTACATGCACCACGGATTCAACAAACATTCTTTAATGTGTTGTGAACATGTGTATTAACGAACTTTAATCCACCTTACAGTGCATATTTATACATAGAAATTTTATTCAGATTTAGTAGAATTCTCCTAATGTCAGTCTCTAAAATCATGCAGTTTCCACAGAAAAATCCTCTTGGAGCGAGTTCTACCCAATAGACACGCAATTTACATAGAACCCGTCATCATGAAATTCCGTGTTCCGAAAAAGCTACATGCATCACAGATTCGAAAAATATTCACTACAGAGTTGTTAGCATAAGGATTACCGAACTTTCATCCACCATGAAAGCCATGTTGACAATTTGAAGCATTTTCTCACATTTCGAAAGATTTTCCTAATGCCAGTTTTGATAAGGAGGCAGATTTGGCAGAAAAATTCTCGTGGAGCGAGTACTTCCCTATAGAAATGTAATTAACATACTTTCCCTCACAGTGATATTCAATATTACGAACATGATACATGCATCAAGGTTTCAACAAACTTTCTCAAATGAGTTGTGAACATGTAGATTAGAGAAGTTTCATCCACCATACATGGCATATTTACAACTAGAAACATTAACTCTGAATTTGCAGCTTTTTCCTAATGCCAGTTTGGAAAATAAGTCCGTTTTCTCAGGGAAAAACTTTTGGAGCGAATTCTAACCAATAGGTGTGTAATTTACATAGATTCCATCGCCGGGATTTTCCGTGATACGACCCAACTGCATGCATAATGCTTTCTAAAAATATTCACCACAGATTTGTTTGCATGTGGTTTTACGATCTTGCATCACAATACAAGGAATATTGACACTTTGAAGCATTTTCTCTGATTTTGCAGAGATTTTCAAACGCCAGGTTCTAAAATGAGGCAGATTTCTCAGAAAAAACTCTTAGAGCATATTCTACCCAAGAGACATGTATTTTACATATATACGCTCACCGTCATATTCTGTGTCCCGAACACAATTCACGAATCTGATTCGACAAATATTCACTACAGAGTAGTTAGCATCCGGATTACCGAACTTTCATCCACCATAATAGGCAGATGTACACCGAGAATCTAGAAATCTGGGATTGCAGGTTTTTCCTAACGCCAGTTTTGAAAATCAGGCCGATTTCTCAGGAAAAATCAGTTGGAGTGATTTCTAAACAAGGGAAATGTAATTTACATAATTTCCCTGGCCGTGAAATTCCGTGTTCCGAACATGTAACATGCATATAGGATTCGACAAATATTCACTACAAATTTGTTAGCATGTGGATTACCGAACTTTCATCACAATACATTGAATATTGATTCTTAGAAGTATTTTCTCAGATTTTGCAGCGTTTTCTAAACGCCAGGTTCAAAAATGACGAAGTTTTCGCAGAAAAACTCTCTCGGAGAGAGTTCTACCCAATAGAGTAGTCATTGACATTGTTTCAATCACCGTGAAAATCCACGTTCTGAACACGCTACATGCATCACGGATTAGAAAATATTCTTTAATAACTTGTGATAATGTGGATTACCGAACTTTCTTGCAACATAAAGGCATATTTACACCTGCAAATATTTACTCCCTTTTTTCAGCTTTTTCCAAACTTCAGATTCGATAATCATGCAATTTTGGCAGAAAAATTCTCTTCTAGCTCGTTCTACTCAATAGAATTGTAATTTACATAGTTTCATTACCGTGAAATTCCATTTTCCAAAAGTGCTACATGAATCACGGTTTCCAAAACAATTATTACACTGTTATTAACATGTGGATGACCGGACTTTCATTCACCATTCAAGGCATATTGACACTTAGAAGCATTTTCTCAGATTTAACAGGGTTCTCCTAATGGCAGTTTTCAAAATGAGGCACATTTCACAGAAAAATTCTCTTCAAGCGAGTTCTACCCAATAGACATGTAATTACATTTTTCCTTCACTATGACATTCCGTATTCCAAACACCTTACATGCATCACGAGTTCGACAAACAATCTTTAATGAGTTTGAGCATGTGGATTACCGAACTTTCATCCACTATACAAGGCATATTTACACCTAGAAGTATTTATTCTGATTTCGCAGGTTTTTCCTAACATTCAGTTTCGAAAATCATAAAATTTTCACAGAAGCATTCAATTCAAGCGAGTTCTATCAAGTAGAATTGTTATTTTCAGAGCTTCACTCACCGAGACATTCCGTGTTCCGAAAATGTTACATTCATCACGGCTTCGACATACATTATTTAATGACCGTGAGCATGGGGATTACCGATTTTTCAACCACAATACAAGGCATATTTACACCTAGAAACATTTACTTACATTTCGCAGGTTTTCCTAATGTCAGTTACGAAAATCAGGCAGTTTTCGCAGAAAAATTCTCTTGGTGCATGTTCTATCCAATAGACATCTCATTTTCATAGATAACTTCACTGAAACATTCCGTGTTCCGAAAACGGTACATGCACCACGGATTCAACAAATATACCCTGCTGAATTTTTAGCATGTGAATTACACATCTTTAATAACCCATTGAAGACATATTGTCACCTTAAAGCATTTACTCAGATTTGGAGCGTTTTAATATCAACAGTTTCCAAACTGAGGCAGATTTTTCAGTAAAATGCTCCTGGAGCGTGTTCTAACCAATAGATATATAATTTACATTGTTTGCCTCACCGTGACAGTCCATGTTCCGAACGCGCTACACACATCACGGATTTGACAAACATTCTTAATCAGTTGTGTACATGTGTAGTACAAAACTTTCATCCACCATACAAGGCATATTGACACCTAGAAACATTAACGCTGATTTCGCAGATATTTCCTTATAGCAGTTTCGAAAATCAGGCAGTTTTCAAAGGAAAAAACTGTTGGAGCGTGTTCTACCCAATAGATATGTAAATTAAATAGATTCTCCCGCTGTGAAATTACGTGTTTCGAACATACTACATGCAGAAAGATACGACAAATATACACTACAGAGTTGTTTGCATGTGGATTACAGGACTTTCTCACTATAGAAGGCATATAGATGCTTAGAAGCATTTTCTGTGATTTCACAGAGTTTTCCAAATGCCAGTTTCGAAAATGAGGCAGATTTCATGGCAAAAACCTCTTGGAGCGGGTTCTAACCAATAGACATGTAATTTACATGGATTAGCTCACCGTCAAATTCCGTGTTCCGAACACGCTACATGCATCTCGGATGCGACAAATATTCACTACAGAGTTGTTAGCAAGTTGATTACAGCACTTTCATCCACCATACAAGGCTTACTGACACTTTGAAGAATTTTCTCAGATTTCACACGTTAGTTTGAACGCCAGTTTTGAAAATGAGGCAGATTTGGCAGAAAAATTTTCTAAGAACCAGTTATAACCAAAAGATAGGTAATTTCCCTACTTTCAATCACCGTGATATTCCGTGTTCTGAACACGCTACATGCATCACGGATTCGACAAATATTCACTACAGAGTTGTTAGCATAAGGATTACCGAACTTTCATCCACCATAAAAGCCATGTTGACAATTTGAAACATTTTCTTACATTTTGAAAGTTTTTCCTAATGCCAGTTTTGAAAAGGAGGCAGATTTGGCAGAAAATTGCTCTAGGAGCCAGTTCTACCCAAAAGATATGTAATTTACCTAGTTTCACTAACCGTGACTTTCCGTGTTCTGAACACGTTACATGCACCGCGGATTCAACAATCATTCTTTAATGAGTTGTGAACATGTGTATTAACGAAATTTAATCGACCTTACAGTGCTTATTTTTACATAGAAATTTTAATCTGATTTAGTAGTATTCTCCTAATGTCAGTCTGAAAAATCATGCAGTTTCCACAGAAAAATCCTCTTGGAGAGTGTTTTACCCAATAGACATGCAATTTACATACAACCCGTCATCGTGAAATTCCGTGTTCCGAAAAAGCTACATGCATCACGGATTCGACAAATATTCACTACAGAGTTGTTAGCATAAGTATTACCGAACTTTCATCCACCATAAAAGCCATGTTGACAATTTGAAACATTTTCTTACATTTTGAAAGATTTTCCTAATGCCAGTTTTGAAAAGGAGACAGATTTGACAGAAAAATACTCGTGGAGCGACTACTTCCCAATAGAAAAGTAATTTACATAGTTTCCCTCACAGTGACATTCCATTTTCCGAACACGCTACATACAACAAGGTTTCAACAAACTTTCTCGAATGAGTTGTGAACATGTAGATTACAGAACTTTCATCCACCATACATGGCATATTTACAACTAGAAACATTAACTCTGAATTTGCAGCTTTTTCCTAATGCCAGTTTCGAAAATCAGGCCGTTTTCTCAGGGAAAAATTTTTGGAGTGAATTCTAACTAATAGGTGTGTAATTTACATAGATTCCATCGCCAGGATTTTCCGTGATACGATCACACTGCATGCATAACGCCTTCTAAAAATATTCACCACAGATTTGTTTGCATGTGTTTTTATGATCTAGCATCACAATACAAGGCATATTGACACTTTGAAGCATTTTCTCTGATTTTGCAGAGATTTTCAAACGCCAGGTTCAAAAATGAAGCAGATTTCTCAGAAAAAACTCTTAGAGCAAATTCTACCCAAGAGACATGTATTTTACATAGATTCGCTCACCGTGATATTCTGTGTTCCGAACACATTTCACGTATCTCGGATTCGACAAATATTCACTACAGAGTAGTTAGCATGCGGATTACTGAACTTTCATCCATCATAAAAGGCAGATGTACACCAAGAATCTAGAAATCTGGGTTCGCAGATTTTTCCTAACGCCAGTTTCGAAAATCAGGCAGATTACTCAGAAAAAATCTCTTGGAGTGATTTCTAACCAAGGGAAATATAATTTACATAAATTTCCTGGCCGTGAAATTCCATGTTCCGAACATGATACATGCATAAATGATTCGACAAATATTCACTACAAATTTGTTAGCATCTTGATTACCGGACTTTCATCTCAATACATTGAATATTGATTCTTAGAAGTATTTTCTCAGATTTTGCAGCGTTTTCTAAACGCCAGAAATGATGAAGTTTTCGCAGAAAAACTCTCTCGGAGCGAGTTCTAACCAATAGAGAAGTCATTTACATTGTTTCAATCACCGTGAAATTCCACGTTCTGAACACACTACATGCATCACGGATTAGAAAAACATTCTTTAATATGTTGTGAAAATGTGGATTACCGAACTTTCTTGCAAAATAAAGGCACATTTACAGCTGCAAATATTAACTCCCTTTTTGCAGCTTTTTCCAAACTTCAGATTCGATAATCATGCAATTTTCGCAGAAAAATTCTCTTCTAGCTCGTTCTACTCAATAGAATTGTAATTTCCATAGTTTCATTACCGTGAAATTCCATTTATTAAAGGCACTACATGAATCACGGTTTAAAAAATAATTACTACACTGTTATTAACATGTGGATTACCGGACTTTCATTCAACATTCAAGGCATATTGACACTTAGAAGCATTTTCTCAGATTTCACACGTTTAATTTGAACGCCAGTTTTGAAAATGAGGTAGATTTGGCAGAAAAATGCTCTTGGAGCCTGTTCTACCCAAAAGATATGTAATTTACCTATTTTCACTCACCGTGACATTCCGTGTTTGAACACGTTATATGCACCACGGATTCAACAAACATTCTTTAATGAGTTGTGAACATGTGTATTAACGAACTTTAATCCACCTTACAGTGCATATTTATACATAGAAATTTTATTCAGATTTAGTAGTATTCTCCTAATGTGAGTCTCTAAAATCATGCAGTTTCCACAGAAATATCCTCTTGGAACGAGTTCTACCCAATAGACATGCAATTTACATAGAACACATCATCATGAAATTCCGTGTTCTGAACACGCTACATGCATCACGGATTCGACAAATATTCACTACAGAGTTGTTAGCATAAGTATTACCGAACTTTCATCCACCATACAAGGTATATTTACACCTAGAAGTAGTTATTCTGATTTCGCAGGTTTTTCCTAACATCCAGGTTCAAAAATCATGATATTTTCACAGAAACATACAATTCAAGCGAGTTCTATCCAGCAGAATTTTTATTTTCAGAGCTTCACTCACCGAGACATTCCGTGTTCTGAAAACGTTACATTCATCACGGCTTCGACAAAAATTATTTAATAACTGTGAGCATGTGGATTACCGATTTTTCAACCACAATACAAGGCATATTTACACCTAGAAACATTTACTTATATTTCACAGGATTTCCTAACGTCAGTTGCGAAAATCTGGCAGTTTTCGTAGAAAAATTCTCTTGCTGCATGTTCTATCCAATAGACATCTCATTTTCATAGATAACTTCACCGAAATATTCCGTGTTCCGAAAACGGTACATGCACCACGGATTCAACAAATATACACTGCTGAATTCTTAGCATGTGAATTACACATCTTTAATAACCCATTGAAGACATATTGTCACCTTAAATCATTTACTCAGATTTTGCAGCGTTTTCATATCAACAGTTTCCAAACTGAGGCAGATTTTTCATTAAAATGCTCCTGGAGCGTGTTCTAACCAATAGATATATAATTTACATAGTTTGCCTCACCGTGACAGTCCATGTTCCGAACACGCTACACACATCACGGATTTGACAAACATTCTTTATCAGTTGTGTACATGTGTATTACACAACTTTCATCCACCATACAAGGCATATTTACACCTAGAAACGTTACCTCTGAGTTCACATATATTTCCTAAGAGCAGTTTTGAAAATCAGGCAGTTTTCAAAGGACAAAACTGTTGGAGTGTGTTCTACCCAATAGATATGTAAATCACATAGATTCTCCCGCTGTGAAATTACGTGTTTCGATCATGCTACATGCAGACAAGATACGACAAAAATACACTACAGAGTTGTTTGCATGTGGATTACAGGACTTTCTCACTATAGAATGCATATAGATGCTTAGAAGCATTTTCTGTGATTTCACAGTGCTTTCCAAACTCCAGTTTAAAAAATGAGGCAGATTTCACGGCAAAAATCTCTTGGAGCGTGTTCTAACCAATAGACATGTAATTTACATGGATTCGCTCACCGTCAAATTCCGTGTTCCGAACACGCTACATGCATCTCGGATGCGACATATATTCACAACAGAGTTGTTAGCAAGTGGATTACAGCACTTTCATCCACCATACAAGGCTGACTGACACTTTGAAGAATTTTCTCAGATTTCACACTTTAGTTTGAACGCCAGTTTTGAAAATGAGGCAGATTGGGCAGAAAAATGCTCTTGGAGCCAGTTCTACCCAAAATATAGGTAATTTCCCTACTTCCATTCACCGTGATATTCCGTGTCCTGAACACGTTACATGCACCACGGATTCAACAAACATTCTTTAATGAGTTGTGAACATGTGTATTAACGAACTTTAATCCACTTTACAGTGCATATATATAAATAGAAATTTTATTCAGATTTAGTAGAATTCTCCTAATGTCAGTCTCTAAAATCATGCAGTTTCCACAGAAAAATCCTCTTGGAGCGAGTTCTACCCAATAGACATGCAATTTACATAGAACCCGTCATCATGAAATTCCGTGTTCCGAAAAAGCTACATGCATCACAGATTCGAAAAATATTCACTACAGAGTTGTTAGCATAAGGATTACCGAACTTTCATCCACCATGAAAGCCATGTTGACAATTTGAAGCATTTTCTCACATTTCGAAAGATTTTCCTAATGCCAGTTTTGATAAGGAGGCAGATTTGGCAGAAAAATTCTCGTGGAGCGAGTACTTCCCTATAGAAATGTAATTAACATACTTTCCCTCACAGTGATATTCAATATTACGAACATGATACATGCATCAAGGTTTCAACAAACTTTCTCAAATGAGTTGTGAACATGTAGATTAGAGAAGTTTCATCCACCATACATGGCATATTTACAACTAGAAACATTAACTCTGAATTTGCAGCTTTTTCCTAATGCCAGTTTGGAAAATAAGTCCGTTTTCTCAGGGAAAAACTTTTGGAGCGAATTCTAACCAATAGGTGTGTAATTTACATAGATTCCATCGCCGGGATTTTCCGTGATACGACCCAACTGCATGCATAATGCTTTCTAAAAATATTCACCACAGATTTGTTTGCATGTGGTTTTACGATCTTGCATCACAATACAAGGAATATTGACACTTTGAAGCATTTTCTCTGATTTTGCAGAGATTTTCACATGCCAGGTTCTAAAATGAGGCAGATTTCTCAGAAAAAACTCTTAGAGCATATTCTACCCAAGAGACATGTATTTTACATATATACGCTCACCGTCATATTCTGTGTCCCGAACACAATTCACGAATCTCAGATTCGACAAATATTCACTACAGAGTAGTTAGCATCCGGATTACCGAACTTTCATCCACCATAATAGGCAGATGTACACCGAGAATCTAGAAATCTGGGATTGCAGGTTTTTCCTAACGCCAGTTTTGAAAATCAGGCCGATTTCTCAGGAAAAATCAGTTGGAGTGATTTCTAAACAAGGGAAATGTAATTTACATAATTTCCCTGGCCGTGAAATTCCGTGTTCCGAACATGTAACATGCATATAGGATTCGACAAATATTCACTACAAATTTGTTAGCATGTGGATTACCGAACTTTCATCACAATACATTGAATATTGATTCTTAGAAGTATTTTCTCAGATTTTGCAGCGTTTTCTAAACGCCAGGTTCAAAAATGACGAAGTTTTCGCAGAAAAACTCTCTCAGAGAGAGTTCTACCCAATAGAGTAGTCATTGACATTGTTTCAATCACCGTGAAAATCCACGTTCTGAACACGCTACATGCATCACGGATTAGAAAATATTCTTTAATAACTTGTGATAATGTGGATTACCGAACTTTCTTGCAACATAAAGGCATATTTACACCTGCAAATATTTACTCCCTTTTTTCAGCTTTTTCCAAACTTCAGATTCGATAATCTTGCAATTTTGGCAGAAAAATTCTCTTCTAGCTCGTTCTACTCAATAGAATTGTAATTTACATAGTTTCATTACCGTGAAATTCCATTTTCCAAAAGTGCTACATGAATCACGGTTTCCAAAACAATTATTACACTGTTATTAACATGTGGATGACCGGACTTTCATTCACCATTCAAGGCATATTGACACTTAGAAGCATTTTCTCAGATTTAACAGGGTTCTCCTAATGGCAGTTTTCAAAATGAGGCACATTTCACAGAAAAATTCTCTTCAAGCGAGTTCTACCCAATAGACATGTAATTACATTTTTCCTTCACTATGACATTCCGTATTCCAAACACCTTACATGCATCACGAGTTCGACAAACAATCTTTAATGAGTTTGAGCATGTGGATTACCGAACTTTCATCCACTATACAAGGCATATTTACACCTAGAAGTATTTATTCTGATTTCGCAGGTTTTTCCTAACATTCAGTTTCGAAAATCATAAAATTTTCACAGAAGCATTCAATTCAAGCGAGTTCTATCAAGTAGAATTGTTATTTTCAGAGCTTCACTCACCGAGACATTCCGTGTTCCGAAAATGTTACATTCATCACGGCTTCGACATACATTATTTAATGACCGTGAGCATGGGGATTACCGATTTTTCAACCACAATACAAGGCATATTTACACCTAGAAACATTTACTTACATTTCGCAGGTTTTCCTAATGTCAGTTACGAAAATCAGGCAGTTTTCACAGAAAAATTCTCTTGGTGCATGTTCTATCCAATAGACATCTCATTTTCATAGATAACTTCACTGAAACATTCCGTGTTCCGAAAACGGTACATGCACCACGGATTCAACATATATAACCTGCTGAATTTTTAGCATGTGAATTACACATCTTTAATAACCCATTGAAGACATATTGTCACCTTAAAGCATTTACTCAGATTTGGAGCGTTTTAATATCAACAGTTTCCAAACTGAGGCAGATTTTTCAGTAAAATGCTCCTGGAGCGTGTTCTAACCAATAGATATATAATTTACATTGTTTGCCTCACCGTGACAGTCCATGTTCCGAACGCGCTACACACATCACGGATTTGACAAACATTCTTAATGAGTTGTGTACATGTGTAGTACAAAACTTTCATCCACCATACAAGGCATATTGACACCTAGAAACGTTACCTCTGAGTTCACATATATTTCCTAAGAGCAGTTTTGAAAATCAGGCAGTTTTCAAAGGACAAAACTGTTGGAGTGTGTTCTACCCAATAGATATGTAAATCACATAGATTCTCCCGCTGTGAAATTACGTGTTTCGATCATGCTACATGCAGACAAGATACGACAAAAATACACTACAGAGTTGTTTGCATGTGGATTACAGGACTTTCTCACTATAGAATGCATATAGATGCTTAGAAGCATTTTCTGTGATTTCACAGTGCTTTCCAAACTCCAGTTTAAAAAATGAGGCAGATTTCACGGCAAAAATCTCTTGGAGCGTGTTCTAACCAATAGACATGTAATTTACATGGATTCGCTCACCGTCAAATTCCGTGTTCCGAACACGCTACATGCATCTCGGATGCGACATATATTCACAACAGAGTTGTTAGCAAGTGGATTACAGCACTTTCATCCACCATACAAGGCTGACTGACACTTTGAAGAATTTTCTCAGATTTCACACGTTAGTTTGAACGCCAGTTTTGAAAATGAGGCAGATTGGGCAGAAAAATGCTCTTGGAGCCAGTTCTGCCCAAAATATAGGTAATTTCCCTACTTCCATTCACCGTGATATTCCGTGTCCTGAACACGTTACATGCACCACGGATTCAACAAACATTCTTTAATGAGTTGTGAACATGTGTATTAACGAACTTTAATCCACCTTACAGTGCATATATATACATAGAAATTTTATTCAGATTTAGTAGAATTCTCCTAATGTCAGTCTCTAAAATCATGCAGTTTCCACAGAAAAATCCTCTTGGAGCGAGTTCTACCCAATAGACACGCAATTTACATAGAACCCGTCATCATGAAATTCCGTGTTCCGAAAAAGCTACATGCATCACAGATTCGAAAAATATTCACTACAGAGTTGTTAGCATAAGGATTACCGAACTTTCATCCACCATGAAAGCCATGTTGACAATTTGAAGCATTTTCTCACATTTCGAAAGATTTTCCTAATGCCAGTTTTGATAAGGAGGCAGATTTGGCAGAAAAATTCTCGTGGAGCGAGTACTTCCCTATAGAAATGTAATTAACATACTTTCCCTCACAGTGATATTCAATATTACGAACATGATACATGCATCAAGGTTTCAACAAACTTTCTCAAATGAGTTGTGAACATGTAGATTAGAGAAGTTTCATCCACCATACATGGCATATTTACAACTAGAAACATTAACTCTGAATTTGCAGCTTTTTCCTAATGCCAGTTTGGAAAATAAGTCCGTTTTCTCAGGGAAAAACTTTTGGAGCGAATTCTAACCAATAGGTGTGTAATTTACATAGATTCCATCGCCGGGATTTTCCGTGATACGACCCAACTGCATGCATAATGCTTTCTAAAAATATTCACCACAGATTTGTTTGCATGTGGTTTTACGATCTTGCATCACAATACAAGGAATATTGACACTTTGAAGCATTTTCTCTGATTTTGCAGAGATTTTCAAACGCCAGGTTCTAAAATGAGGCAGATTTCTCAGAAAAAACTCTTAGAGCATATTCTACCCAAGAGACATGTATTTTACATATATACGCTCACCGTCATATTCTGTGTCCCGAACACAATTCACGAATCTGATTCGACAAATATTCACTACAGAGTAGTTAGCATCCGGATTACCGAACTTTCATCCACCATAATAGGCAGATGTACACCGAGAATCTAGAAATCTGGGATTGCAGGTTTTTCCTAACGCCAGTTTTGAAAATCAGGCCGATTTCTCAGGAAAAATCAGTTGGAGTGATTTCTAAACAAGGGAAATGTAATTTACATAATTTCCCTGGCCGTGAAATTCCGTGTTCCGAACATGTAACATGCATATAGGATTCGACAAATATTCACTACAAATTTGTTAGCATGTGGATTACCGAACTTTCATCACAATACATTGAATATTGATTCTTAGAAGTATTTTCTCAGATTTTGCAGCGTTTTCTAAACGCCAGGTTCAAAAATGACGAAGTTTTCGCAGAAAAACTCTCTCGGAGAGAGTTCTACCCAATAGAGTAGTCATTGACATTGTTTCAATCACCGTGAAAATCCACGTTCTGAACACGCTACATGCATCACGGATTAGAAAATATTCTTTAATAACTTGTGATAATGTGGATTACCGAACTTTCTTGCAACATAAAGGCATATTTACACCTGCAAATATTTACTCCCTTTTTTCAGCTTTTTCCAAACTTCAGATTCGATAATCATGCAATTTTGGCAGAAAAATTCTCTTCTAGCTCGTTCTACTCAATAGAATTGTAATTTACATAGTTTCATTACCGTGAAATTCCATTTTCCAAAAGTGCTACATGAATCACGGTTTCCAAAACAATTATTACACTGTTATTAACATGTGGATGACCGGACTTTCATTCACCATTCAAGGCATATTGACACTTAGAAGCATTTTCTCAGATTTAACAGGGTTCTCCTAATGGCAGTTTTCAAAATGAGGCACATTTCACAGAAAAATTCTCTTCAAGCGAGTTCTACCCAATACACATGTAATTACATTTTTCCTTCACTATGACATTCCGTATTCCAAACACCTTACATGCATCACGAGTTCGACAAACAATCTTTAATGAGTTTGAGCATGTGGATTACCGAACTTTCATCCACTATACAAGGCATATTTACACCTAGAAGTATTTATTCTGATTTCGCAGGTTTTTCCTAACATTCAGTTTCGAAAATCATAAAATTTTCACAGAAGCATTCAATTCAAGCGAGTTCTATCAAGTAGAATTGTTATTTTCAGAGCTTCACTCACCGAGACATTCCGTGTTCCGAAAATGTTACATTCATCACGGCTTCGACATACATTATTTAATGACCGTGAGCATGGGGATTACCGATTTTTCAACCACAATACAAGGCATATTTACACCTAGAAACATTTACTTACATTTCGCAGGTTTTCCTAATGTCAGTTACGAAAATCAGGCAGTTTTCGCAGAAAAATTCTCTTGGTGCATGTTCTATCCAATAGACATCTCATTTTCATAGATAACTTCACGGAAACATTCCGTGTTCCGAAAACGGTACATGCACCACGGATTCAACAAATATACACTGCTGAATTTTTAGCATGTGAATTACACATCTTTAATAACCCATTGAAGACATATTGTCACCTTAAAGCATTTACTCAGATTTGGAGCGTTTTAATATCAACAGTTTCCAAACTGAGGCAGATTTTTCAGTAAAATGCTCCTGGAGCGTGTTCTAACCAATAGATATATAATTTACATTGTTTGCCTCACCGTGACAGTCCATGTTCCGAACACGCTACACACATCACGGATTTGACAAACATTCTTAATGAGTTGTGTACATGTGTAGTACAAAACTTTCATCCACCATACAAGGCATATTGACACCTAGAAACATTAACGCTGATTTCGCAGATATTTCCTTATAGCAGTTTCGAAAATCAGGCAGTTTTCAAAGGAAAAAACTGTTGGAGCGTGTTCTACCCAATAGATATGTAAATTAAATAGATTCTCCCGCTGTGAAATTACGTGTTTCGAACATACTACATGCAGAAAGATACGACAAATATACACTACAGAGTTGTTTGCATGTGGATTACAGGACTTTCTCACTATAGAAGGCATATAGATGCTTAGAAGCATTTTCTGTGATTTCACAGAGTTTTCCAAATGCCAGTTTCGAAAATGAGGCAGATTTCATGGCAAAAACCTCTTGGAGCGGGTTCTAACCAATAGACATGTAATTTACATGGATTAGCTCACCGTCAAATTCCGTGTTCCGAACACGCTACATGCATCTCGGATGCGACAAATATTCACTACAGAGTTGTTAGCAAGTTGATTACAGCACTTTCATCCACCATACAAGGCTTACTGACACTTTGAAGAATTTTCTCAGATTTCACACGTTAGTTTGAACGCCAGTTTTGAAAATGAGGCAGATTTGGCAGAAAAATTTTCTAAGAACCAGTTATAACCAAAAGATAGGTAATTTCCCTACTTTCAATCACCGTGATATTCCGTGTTCTGAACACGCTACATGCATCACGGATTCGACAAATATTCACTACAGAGTTGTTAGCATAAGGATTACCGAACTTTCATCCACCATAAAAGCCATGTTGACAATTTGAAACATTTTCTTACATTTTGAAAGTTTTTCCTAATGCCAGTTTTGAAAAGGAGGCAGATTTGGCAGAAAATTGCTCTAGGAGCCAGTTCTACCCAAAAGATATGTAATTTACCTAGTTTCACTAACCGTGACTTTCCGTGTTCTGAACACGTTACATGCACCGCGGATTCAACAATCATTCTTTAATGAGTTGTGAACATGTGTATTAACGAAATTTAATCGACCTTACAGTGCTTATTTTTACATAGAAATTTTAATCTGATTTAGTAGTATTCTCCTAATGTCAGTCTGAAAAATCATGCAGTTTCCACAGAAAAATCCTCTTGGAGAGTGTTTTACCCAATAGACATGCAATTTACATACAACCCGTCATCGTGAAATTCCGTGTTCCGAAAAAGCTACATGCATCACGGATTCGAGAAATATTCACTACAGAGTTGTTAGCATAAGTATTACCGAACTTTCATCCACCATAAAAGCCATGTTGACAATTTGAAACATTTTCTTACATTTTGAAAGATTTTCCTAATGCCAGTTTTGAAAAGGAGACAGATTTGACAGAAAAATACTCGTGGAGCGACTACTTCCCAATAGAAAAGTAATTTACATAGTTTCCCTCACAGTGACATTCCATTTTCCGAACACGCTACATACAACAAGGTTTCAACAAACTTTCTCGAATGAGTTGTGAACATGTAGATTACAGAACTTTCATCCACCATACATGGCATATTTACAACTAGAAACATTAACTCTGAATTTGCAGCTTTTTCCTAATGCCAGTTTCGAAAATCAGGCCGTTTTCTCAGGGAAAAATTTTTGGAGCGAATTCTAACTAATAGGTGTGTAATTTACATAGATTCCATCGCCAGGATTTTCCGTGATACGATCACACTGCATGCATAACGCCTTCTAAAAATATTCACCACAGATTTGTTTGCATGTGTTTTTATGATCTAGCATCACAATACAAGGCATATTGACACTTTGAAGCATTTTCTCTGATTTTTCAGAGATTTTCAAACGCCAGGTTCAAAAATGAAGCAGATTTCTCAGAAAAAACTCTTAGAGCAAATTCTACCCAAGAGACATGTATTTTACATAGATTCGCTCACCGTGATATTCTGTGTTCCGAACACATTTCACGTATCTCGGATTCGACAAATATTCACTACAGAGTAGTTAGCATGCGGATTACTGAACTTTCATCCACCATAAAAGGCAGATGTACACCGAGAATCTAGAAATCTGGGTTCGCAGATTTTTCCTAACGCCAGTTTCGAAAATCAGGCAGATTTCTCAGAAAAAATCTCTCGGAGTGATTTCTAACCAAGGGAAATATAATTTACATAAATTTCCTGGCCGTGAAATTCCGTGTTCCGAACATGATACATGCATAAAGGATTCGACAAATATTCACTACAAATTTGTTAGCATCTTGATTACCGGACTTTCATCTCAATACATTGAATATTGATTCTTAGAAGTATTTTCTCAGATTTTGCAGCGTTTTCTAAACGCCAGAAATGACGAAGTTTTCGCAGAAAAACTCTCTCGGAGCGAGTTCTAACCAATAGAGAAGTCATTTACATTGTTTCAATCACCGTGAAATTCCACGTTCTGAACACGCTACATGCATCACGGATTAGAAAAACATTCTTTAATATGTTGTGAAAATGTGGATTACCGAACTTTCTTGCAAAATAAAGGCACATTTACAGCTGCAAATATTAACTCCCTTTTTGCAGCATTTTCCAAACTTCAGATTCGATAATCATGCAATTTTCGCAGAAAAATTCTCTTCTAGCTCGTTCTACTCAATAGAATTGTAATTTCCATAGTTTCATTACCGTGAAATTCCGTTTATTAAAGGCACTACATGAATCACGGTTTAAAAAATAATTACTACACTGTTATTAACATGTGGATTACCGGACTTTCATTCAACATTCAAGGCATATTGACACTTAGAAGCATTTTCTCAGATTTCACACGTTTAATTTGAACGCCAGTTTTGAAAATGAGGTAGATTTGGCAGAAAAATGCTCTTGGAGCCTGTTCTACCCAAAAGATATGTAATTTACCTATTTTCACTCACCGTGACATTCCGTGTTTGAACACGTTATATGCACCACGGATTCAACAAACATTCTTTAATGAGTTGTGAACATGTGTATTAACGAACTTTAATCCACCTTACAGTGCATATTTATACATAGAAATTTTATTCAGATTTAGTAGTATTCTCCTAATGTGAGTCTCTAAAATCATGCAGTTTCCACAGAAATATCCTCTTGGAACGAGTTCTACCCAATAGACATGCAATTTACATAGAACACATCATCATGAAATTCCGTGTTCTGAACACGCTACATGCATCACGGATTCGACAAATATTCACTACAGAGTTGTTAGCATAAGTATTACCGAACTTTCATCCACCATACAAGGTATATTTACACCTAGAAGTAGTTATTCTGATTTCGCAGGTTTTTCCTAACATCCAGGTTCAAAAATCATGATATTTTCACAGAAACATTCAATTCAAGAGAGTTCTATCCAGCAGAATTTTTATTTTCAGAGCTTCACTCACCGAGACATTCCGTGTTCTGAAAACGTTACATTCATCACGGCTTCGACAAAATTATTTAATAACTGTGAGCATGTGGATTACCGATTTTTCAACCACAATACAAGGCATATTTACACCTAGAAACATTTACTTATATTTCACAGGATTTCCTAACGTCAGTTGCGAAAATCTGTCAGTTTTCGTAGAAAAATTCTCTTGCTGCATGTTCTATCCAATAGACATCTCATTTTCATAGATAACTTCACCGAAACATTCCGTGTTCCGAAAACGGTACATGCACCACGGATTCAACAAATATACCCTGCTGAATTCTTAGCATGTGAATTACACATCTTTAATAACCCATTGAAGACATATTGTCACCTTAAATCATTTACTCAGATTTTGCAGCGTTTTCATATCAACAGTTTCCAAACTGAGGCAGATTTTTCATTAAAATGCTCCTGGAGCGTGTTCTAAATAATAGATATATAATTTACATAGTTTGCCTCACCGTGACAGTCCATGTTCCGAACACGCTACACACATCACGGATTTGACAAACATTCTTTATCAGTTGTGTACATGTGTATTACACAACTTTCATCCACCATACAAGGCATATTTACACCTAGAAACGTTACCTCTGAGTTCACATATATTTCCTAAGAGCAGTTTTGAAAATCAGGCAGTTTTCAAAGGACAAAACTGTTGGAGTGTGTTCTACCCAATAGATATGTAAATCACATAGATTCTCCCGCTGTGAAATTACGTGTTTCGATCATGCTACATGCAGACAAGATACGACAAAAATACACTACAGAGTTGTTTGCATGTGGATTACAGGACTTTCTCACTATAGAAGGCATATAGATGCTTAGAAGCATTTTCTGTGATTTCACAGTGCTTTCCAAACTCCAGTTTAAAAAATGAGGCAGATTTCACGGCAAAAATCTCTTGGAGCGTGTTCTAACCAATAGACATGTAATTTACATGGATTCGCTCACCGTCAAATTCCGTGTTCTGAACACGCTACATGCATCTCGGATGCGACATATATTCACAACAGAGTTGTTAGCAAGTGGATTACAGCACTTTCATCCACCATACAAGGCTGACTGACACTTTGAAGAATTTTCTCAGATTTCACACGTTAGTTTGAACGCCAGTTTTGAAAATGAGGCAGATTGGGCAGAAAAATGCTCTTGGAGCCAGTTCTGCCCAAAATATAGGTAATTTCCCTACTTCCATTCACCGTGATATTCCGTGTCCTGAACACGTTACATGCACCACGGATTCAACAAACATTCTTTAATGAGTTGTGAACATGTGTATTAACGAACTTTAATCCACCTTACAGTGCATATATATACATAGAAATTTTATTCAGATTTAGTAGAATTCTCCTAATGTCAGTCTCTAAAATCATGCAGTTTCCACAGAAAAATCCTCTTGGAGCGAGTTCTACCCAATAGACACGCAATTTACATAGAACCCGTCATCATGAAATTCCGTGTTCCGAAAAAGCTACATGCATCACAGATTCGAAAAATATTCACTACAGAGTTGTTAGCATAAGGATTACCGAACTTTCATCCACCATGAAAGCCATGTTGACAATTTGAAGCATTTTCTCACATTTCGAAAGATTTTCCTAATGCCAGTTTTGATAAGGAGGCAGATTTGGCAGAAAAATTCTCGTGGAGCGAGTACTTCCCTATAGAAATGTAATTAACATACTTTCCCTCACAGTGATATTCAATATTACGAACATGATACATGCATCAAGGTTTCAACAAACTTTCTCAAATGAGTTGTGAACATGTAGATTAGAGAAGTTTCATCCACCATACATGGCATATTTACAACTAGAAACATTAACTCTGAATTTGCAGCTTTTTCCTAATGCCAGTTTGGAAAATAAGTCCGTTTTCTCAGGGAAAAACTTTTGGAGCGAATTCTAACCAATAGGTGTGTAATTTACATAGATTCCATCGCCGGGATTTTCCGTGATACGACCCAACTGCATGCATAATGCTTTCTAAAAATATTCACCACAGATTTGTTTGCATGTGGTTTTACGATCTTGCATCACAATACAAGGAATATTGACACTTTGAAGCATTTTCTCTGATTTTGCAGAGATTTTCAAATGCCAGGTTCTAAAATGAGGCAGATTTCTCAGAAAAAACTCTTAGAGCATATTCTACCCAAGAGACATGTATTTTACATATATACGCTCACCGTCATATTCTGTGTCCCGAACACAATTCACGAATCTCAGATTCGACAAATATTCACTACAGAGTAGTTAGCATCCGGATTACCGAACTTTCATCCACCATAATAGGCAGATGTACACCGAGAATCTAGAAATCTGGGATTGCAGGTTTTTCCTAACGCCAGTTTTGAAAATCAGGCCGATTTCTCAGGAAAAATCAGTTGGAGTGATTTCTAAACAAGGGAAATGTAATTTACATAATTTCCCTGGCCGTGAAATTCCGTGTTCCGAACATGTAACATGCATATAGGATTCGACAAATATTCACTACAAATTTGTTAGCATGTGGATTACCGAACTTTCATCACAATACATTTAATATTGATTCTTAGAAGTATTTTCTCAGATTTTGCAGCGTTTTCTAAACGCCAGGTTCAAAAATGACGAAGTTTTCGCAGAAAAACTCTCTCGGAGAGAGTTCTACCCAATAGAGTAGTCATTGACATTGTTTCAATCACCGTGAAAATCCACGTTCTGAACACGCTACATGCATCACGGATTAGAAAATATTCTTTAATAACTTGTGATAATGTGGATTACCGAACTTTCTTGCAACATAAAGGCATATTTACACCTGCAAATATTTACTCCCTTTTTTCAGCTTTTTCCAAACTTCAGATTCGATAATCATGCAATTTTGGCAGAAAAATTCTCTTCTAGCTCGTTCTACTCAATAGAATTGTAATTTACATAGTTTCATTACCGTGAAATTCCATTTTCCAAAAGTGCTACATGAATCACGGTTTCCAAAACAATTATTACACTGTTATTAACATGTGGATGACCGGACTTTCATTCACCATTCAAGGCATATTGACACTTAGAAGCATTTTCTCAGATTTAACAGGGTTCTCCTAATGGCAGTTTTCAAACTGAGGCACATTTCACACAAAAATTCTCTTCAAGCGAGTTCTACCCAATACACATGTAATTACATTTTTCCTTCACTATGACATTCCGTATTCCAAACACCTTACATGCATCACGAGTTCGACAAACAATCTTTAATGAGTTTGAGCATGTGGATTACCGAACTTTCATCCACTATACAAGGCATATTTACACCTAGAAGTATTTATTCTGATTTCGCAGGTTTTTCCTAACATTCAGTTTCGAAAATCATAAAATTTTCACAGAAGCATTCAATTCAAGCGAGTTCTATCAAGTAGAATTGTTATTTTCAGAGCTTCACTCACCGAGACATTCCGTGTTCCGAAAATGTTACATTCATCACGGCTTCGACATACATTATTTAATGACCGTGAGCATGTGGATTACCGATTTTTCAACCACAATACAAGGCATATTTACACCTAGAAACATTTACTTACATTTCGCAGGTTTTCCTAATGTCAGTTACGAAAATCAGGCAGTTTTCGCAGAAAAATTCTCTTGGTGCATGTTCTATCCAATAGACATCTCATTTTCATAGATAACTTCACTGAAACATTCCGTGTTCCGAAAACGGTACATGCACCACGGATTCAACAAATATACCCTGCTGAATTTTTAGCATGTGAATTACACATCTTTAATAACCCATTGAAGACATATTGTCACCTTAAAGCATTTACTCAGATTTGGAGCGTTTTAATATCAACAGTTTCCAAACTGAGGCAGATTTTTCAGTAAAATGCTCCTGGAGCGTGTTCTAACCAATAGATATATAATTTACATTGTTTGCCTCACCGTGACAGTCCATGTTCCGAACACGCTACACACATCACGGATTTGACAAACATTCTTAATGAGTTGTGTACATGTGTATTACACAACTTTCATCCACCATACAAGGCATATTTACACCTAGAAACGTTACCTCTGAGTTCACATATATTTCCTAAGAGCAGTTTTGAAAATCAGGCAGTTTTCAAAGGACAAAACTGTTGGAGTGTGTTCTACCCAATAGATATGTAAATCACATAGATTCTCCCGCTGTGAAATTACGTGTTTCGATCATGCTACATGCAGACAAGATACGACAAAAATACACTACAGAGTTGTTTGCATGTGGATTACAGGACTTTCTCACTATAGAATGCATATAGATGCTTAGAAGCATTTTCTGTGATTTCACAGTGCTTTCCAAACTCCAGTTTAAAAAATGAGGCAGATTTCACGGCAAAAATCTCTTGGAGCGTGTTCTAACCAATAGACATGTAATTTACATGGATTCGCTCACCGTCAAATTCCGTGTTCCGAACACGCTACATGCATCTCGGATGCGACATATATTCACAACAGAGTTGTTAGCAAGTGGATTACAGCACTTTCATCCACCATACAAGGCTGACTGACACTTTGAAGAATTTTCTCAGATTTCACACGTTAGTTTGAACGCCAGTTTTGAAAATGAGGCAGATTGGGCAGAAAAATGCTCTTGGAGCCAGTTCTGCCCAAAATATAGGTAATTTCCCTACTTCCATTCACCGTGATATTCCGTGTCCTGAACACGTTACATGCACCACGGATTCAACAAACATTCTTTAATGAGTTGTGAACATGTGTATTAACGAACTTTAATCCACCTTACAGTGCATATATATACATAGAAATTTTATTCAGATTTAGTAGAATTCTCCTAATGTCAGTCTCTAAAATCATGCAGTTTCCACAGAAAAATCCTCTTGGAGCGAGTTCTACCCAATAGACACGCAATTTACATAGAACCCGTCATCATGAAATTCCGTGTTCCGAAAAAGCTACATGCATCACAGATTCGAAAAATATTCACTACAGAGTTGTTAGCATAAGGATTACCGAACTTTCATCCACCATGAAAGCCATGTTGACAATTTGAAGCATTTTCTCACATTTCGAAAGATTTTCCTAATGCCAGTTTTGATAAGGAGGCAGATTTGGCAGAAAAATTCTCGTGGAGCGAGTACTTCCCTATAGAAATGTAATTAACATACTTTCCCTCACAGTGATATTCAATATTACGAACATGATACATGCATCAAGGTTTCAACAAACTTTCTCAAATGAGTTGTGAACATGTAGATTAGAGAAGTTTCATCCACCATACATGGCATATTTACAACTAGAAACATTAACTCTGAATTTGCAGCTTTTTCCTAATGCCAGTTTGGAAAATAAGTCCGTTTTCTCAGGGAAAAACTTTTGGAGCGAATTCTAACCAATAGGTGTGTAATTTACATAGATTCCATCGCCGGGATTTTCCGTGATACGACCCAACTGCATGCATAATGCTTTCTAAAAATATTCACCACAGATTTGTTTGCATGTGGTTTTACGATCTTGCATCACAATACAAGGAATATTGACACTTTGAAGCATTTTCTCTGATTTTGCAGAGATTTTCAAACGCCAGGTTCTAAAATGAGGCAGATTTCTCAGAAAAAACTCTTAGAGCATATTCTACCCAAGAGACATGTATTTTACATATATACGCTCACCGTCATATTCTGTGTCCCGAACACAATTCACGAATCTCAGATTCGACAAATATTCACTACAGAGTAGTTAGCATCCGGATTACCGAACTTTCATCCACCATAATAGGCAGATGTACACCGAGAATCTAGAAATCTGGGATTGCAGGTTTTTCCTAACGCCAGTTTTGAAAATCAGGCCGATTTCTCAGGAAAAATCAGTTGGAGTGATTTCTAAACAAGGGAAATGTAATTTACATAATTTCCCTGGCCGTGAAATTCCGTGTTCCGAACATGTAACATGCATATAGGATTCGACAAATATTCACTACAAATTTGTTAGCATGTGGATTACCGAACTTTCATCACAATACATTGAATATTGATTCTTAGAAGTATTTTCTCAGATTTTGCAGCGTTTTCTAAACGCCAGGTTCAAAAATGACGAAGTTTTCGCAGAAAAACTCTCTCGGAGAGAGTTCTACCCAATAGAGTAGTCATTGACATTGTTTCAATCACCGTGAAAATCCACGTTCTGAACACGCTACATGCATCACGGATTAGAAAATATTCTTTAATAACTTGTGATAATGTGGATTACCGAACTTTCTTGCAACATAAAGGCATATTTACACCTGCAAATATTTACTCCCTTTTTTCAGCTTTTTCCAAACTTCAGATTCGATAATCATGCAATTTTGGCAGAAAAATTCTCTTCTAGCTCGTTCTACTCAATAGAATTGTAATTTACATAGTTTCATTACCGTGAAATTCCATTTTCCAAAAGTGCTACATGAATCACGGTTTCCAAAACAATTATTACACTGTTATTAACATGTGGATGACCGGACTTTCATTCACCATTCAAGGCATATTGACACTTAGAAGCATTTTCTCAGATTTAACAGGGTTCTCCTAATGGCAGTTTTCAAACTGAGGCACATTTCACACAAAAATTCTCTTCAAGCGAGTTCTACCCAATACACATGTAATTACATTTTTCCTTCACTATGACATTCCATATTCCAAACACCTTACATGCATCACGAGTTCGACAAACAATCTTTAATGAGTTTGAGCATGTGGATTACCGAACTTTCATCCACTATACAAGGCATATTTACACCTAGAAGTATTTATTCTGATTTCGCAGGTTTTTCCTAACATTCAGTTTCGAAAATCATAAAATTTTCACAGAAGCATTCAATTCAAGCGAGTTCTATCAAGTAGAATTGTTATTTTCAGAGCTTCACTCACCGAGACATTCCGTGTTCCAAAAATGTTACATTCATCACGGCTTCGACATACATTATTTAATGACCGTGAGCATGTGGATTACCGATTTTTCAACCACAATACAAGGCATATTTACACCTAGAAACATTTACTTACATTTCGCAGGTTTTCCTAATGTCAGTTACGAAAATCAGGCAGTTTTCGCAGAAAAATTCTCTTGGTGCATGTTCTATCCAATAGACATCTCATTTTCATAGATAACTTCACTGAAACATTCCGTGTTCCGAAAACGGTACATGCACCACGGATTCAACAAATATACCCTGCTGAATTTTTAGCATGTGAATTACACATCTTTAATAACCCATTGAAGACATATTGTCACCTTAAAGCATTTACTCAGATTTGGAGCGTTTTAATATCAACAGTTTCCAAACTGAGGCATATTTTTCAGTAAAATGCTCCTGGAGCGTGTTCTAACCAATAGATATATAATTTAGATTGTTTGCCTCATCGTGACAGTCCATGTTCTGAACACGCTACACACATCACGGATTTGACAAACATTCTTAATGAGTTGTGTACATGTGTATTACACAACTTTCATCCACCATACAAGGCATATTTACACCTAGAAACGTTACCTCTGAGTTCACATATATTTCCTAAGAGCAGTTTTGAAAATCAGGCAGTTTTCAAAGGACAAAACTGTTGGAGTGTGTTCTACCCAATAGATATGTAAATCACATAGATTCTCCCGCTGTGAAATTACGTGTTTCGATCATGCTACATGCAGACAAGATACGACAAAAATACACTACAGAGTTGTTTGCATGTGGATTACAGGACTTTCTCACTATAGAATGCATATAGATGCTTAGAAGCATTTTCTGTGATTTCACAGTGCTTTCCAAACTCCAGTTTAAAAAATGAGGCAGATTTCACGGCAAAAATCTCTTGGAGCGTGTTCTAACCAATAGACATGTAATTTACATGGATTCGCTCACCGTCAAATTCCGTGTTCCGAACACGCTACATGCATCTCGGATGCGACATATATTCACAACAGAGTTGTTAGCAAGTGGATTACAGCACTTTCATCCACCATACAAGGCTGACTGACACTTTGAAGAATTTTCTCAGATTTCACACTTTAGTTTGAACGCCAGTTTTGAAAATGAGGCAGATTGGGCAGAAAAATGCTCTTGGAGCCAGTTCTGCCCAAAATATAGGTAATTTCCCTACTTCCATTCACCGTGATATTCCGTGTCCTGAACACGTTACATGCACCACGGATTCAACAAACATTCTTTAATGAGTTGTGAACATGTGTATTAACGAACTTTAATCCACCTTACAGTGCATATATATACATAGAAATTTTATTCAGATTTAGTAGAATTCTCCTAATGTCAGTCTCTAAAATCATGCAGTTTCCACAGAAAAATCCTCTTGGAGCGAGTTCTACCCAATAGACACGCAATTTACATAGAACCCGTCATCATGAAATTCCGTGTTCCGAAAAAGCTACATGCATCACAGATTCGAAAAATATTCACTACAGAGTTGTTAGCATAAGGATTACCGAACTTTCATCCACCATGAAAGCCATGTTGACAATTTGAAGCATTTTCTCACATTTCGAAAGATTTTCCTAATGCCAGTTTTGATAAGGAGGCAGATTTGGCAGAAAAATTCTCGTGGAGCGAGTACTTCCCTATAGAAATGTAATTAACATACTTTCCCTCACAGTGATATTCAATATTACGAACATGATACATGCATCAAGGTTTCAACAAACTTTCTCAAATGAGTTGTGTACATGTAGATTAGAGAAGTTTCATCCACCATACATGGCATATTTACAACTAGAAACATTAACTCTGAATTTGCAGCTTTTTCCTAATGCCAGTTTGGAAAATAAGTCCGTTTTCTCAGGGAAAAACTTTTGGAGCGAATTCTAACCAATAGGTGTGTAATTTACATAGATTCCATCGCCGGGATTTTCCGTGATACGACCCAACTGCATGCATAATGCTTTCTAAAAATATTCACCACAGATTTGTTTGCATGTGGTTTTACGATCTTGCATCACAATACAAGGAATATTGACACTTTGAAGCATTTTCTCTGATTTTGCAGAGATTTTCAAACGCCAGGTTCTAAAATGAGGCAGATTTCTCAGAAAAAACTCTTAGAGCATATTCTACCCAAGAGACATGTATTTTACATATATACGCTCACCGTCATATTCTGTGTCCCGAACACAATTCACGAATCTCAGATTCGACAAATATTCACTACAGAGTAGTTAGCATCCGGATTACCAAACTTTCATCCACCATAATAGGCAGATGTACACCGAGAATCTAGAAATCTGGGATTGCAGGTTTTTCCTAACGCCAGTTTTGAAAATCAGGCCGATTTCTCAGGAAAAATCAGTTGGAGTGATTTCTAAACAAGGGAAATGTAATTTACATAATTTCCCTGGCCGTGAAATTCCGTGTTCCGAACATGTAACATGCATATAGGATTCGACAAATATTCACTACAAATTTGTTAGCATGTGGATTACCGAACTTTCATCACAATACATTGAATATTGATTCTTAGAAGTATTTTCTCAGATTTTGCAGCGTTTTCTAAACGCCAGGTTCAAAAATGACGAAGTTTTCGCAGAAAAACTCTCTCGGAGAGAGTTCTACCCAATAGAGTAGTCATTGACATTGTTTCAATCACCGTGAAAATCCACGTTCTGAACACGCTACATGCATCACGGATTAGAAAATATTCTTTAATAACTTGTGATAATGTGGATTACCGAACTTTCTTGCAACATAAAGGCATATTTACACCTGCAAATATTTACTCCCTTTTTTCAGCTTTTTCCAAACTTCAGATTCGATAATCATGCAATTTTGGCAGAAAAATTCTCTTCTAGCTCGTTCTACTCAATAGAATTGTAATTTACATAGTTTCATTACCGTGAAATTCCATTTTCCAAAAGTGCTACATGAATCACGGTTTCCAAAACAATTATTACACTGTTATTAACATGTGGATGACCGGACTTTCATTCACCATTCAAGGCATATTGACACTTAGAAGCATTTTCTCAGATTTAACAGGGTTCTCCTAATGGCAGTTTTCAAAATGAGGCACATTTCACAGAAAAATTCTCTTCAAGCGAGTTCTACCCAATACACATGTAATTACATTTTTCCTTCACTATGACATTCCGTATTCCAAACACCTTACATGCATCACGAGTTCGACAAACAATCTTTAATGAGTTTGAGCATGTGGATTACCGAACTTTCATCCACTATACAAGGCATATTTACACCTAGAAGTATTTATTCTGATTTCGCAGGTTTTTCCTAACATTCAGTTTCGAAAATCATAAAATTTTCACAGAAGCATTCAATTCAAGCGAGTTCTATCAAGTAGAATTGTTATTTTCAGAGCTTCACTCACCGAGACATTCCGTGTTCCGAAAATGTTACATTCATCACGGCTTCGACATACATTATTTAATGACCGTGAGCATGGGGATTACCGATTTTTCAACCACAATACAAGGCATATTTACACCTAGAAACATTTACTTACATTTTGCAGGTTTTCCTAATGTCAGTTACGAAAATCAGGCAGTTTTCGCAGAAAAATTCTCTTGGTGCATGTTCTATCCAATAGACATCTCATTTTCATAGATAACTTCACTGAAACATTCCGTGTTCCGAAAACGGTACATGCACCACGGATTCAACAAATATACCCTGCTGAATTTTTAGCATGTGAATTACACATCTTTAATAACCCATTGAAGACATATTGTCACCTTAAAGCATTTACTCAGATTTGGAGCGTTTTAATATCAACAGTTTCCAAACTGAGGCAGATTTTTCAGTAAAATGCTCCTGGAGCGTGTTCTAACCAATAGATATATAATTTACATTGTTTGCCTCACCGTGACAGTCCATGTTCCGAACACGCTACACACATCACGGATTTGACAAACATTCTTAATGAGTTGTGTACATGTGTATTACACAAATTTCATCCACCATACAAGGCATATTTACACCTAGAAACGTTACCTCTGAGTTCACATATATTTCCTAAGAGCAGTTTTGAAAATCAGGCAGTTTTCAAAGGACAAAACTGTTGGAGTGTGTTCTACCCAATAGATATGTAAATCACATAGATTCTCCCGCTGTGAAATTACGTGTTTCGATCATGCTACATGCAGACAAGATACGACAAAAATACACTACAGAGTTGTTTGCATGTGGATTACAGGACTTTCTCACTATAGAATGCATATAGATGCTTAGAAGCATTTTCTGTGATTTCACAGTGCTTTCCAAACTCCAGTTTAAAAAATGAGGCAGATTTCACGGCAAAAATCTCTTGGAGCGTGTTCTAACCAATAGACATGTAATTTACATGGATTCGCTCACCGTCAAATTCCGTGTTCCGAACACGCTACATGCATCTCGGATGCGACATATATTCACAACAGAGTTGTTAGCAAGTGGATTACAGCACTTTCATCCACCATACAAGGCTGACTGACACTTTGAAGAATTTTCTCAGATTTCACACGTTAGTTTGAACGCCAGTTTTGAAAATGAGGCAGATTGGGCAGAAAAATGCTCTTGGAGCCAGTTCTGCCCAAAATATAGGTAATTTCCCTACTTCCATTCACCGTGATATTCCGTGTCCTGAACACGTTACATGCACCACGGATTCAACAAACATTCTTTAATGAGTTGTGAACATGTGTATTAACGAACTTTAATCCACCTTACAGTGCATATATATACATAGAAATTTTATTCAGATTTAGTAGAATTCTCCTAATGTCAGTCTCTAAAATCATGCAGTTTCCACAGAAAAATCCTCTTGGAGCGAGTTCTACCCAATAGACACGCAATTTACATAGAACCCGTCATCATGAAATTCCGTGTTCCGAAAAAGCTACATGCATCACAGATTCGAAAAATATTCACTACAGAGTTGTTAGCATAAGGATTACCGAACTTTCATCCACCATGAAAGCCATGTTGACAATTTGAAGCATTTTCTCACATTTCGAAAGATTTTCCTAATGCCAGTTTTGATAAGGAGGCAGATTTGGCAGAAAAATTCTCGTGGAGCGAGTACTTCCCTATAGAAATGTAATTAACATACTTTCCCTCACAGTGATATTCAATATTACGAACATGATACATGCATCAAGGTTTCAACAAACTTTCTCAAATGAGTTGTGAACATGTAGATTAGAGAAGTTTCATCCACCATACATGGCATATTTACAACTAGAAACATTAACTCTGAATTTGCAGCTTTTTCCTAATGCCAGTTTGGAAAATAAGTCCGTTTTCTCAGGGAAAAACTTTTGGAGCGAATTCTAACCAATAGGTGTGTAATTTACATAGATTCCATCGCCGGGATTTTCCGTGATACGACCCAACTGCATGCATAATGCTTTCTAAAAATATTCACCACAGATTTGTTTGCATGTGGTTTTACGATCTTGCATCACAATACAAGGAATATTGACACTTTGAAGCATTTTCTCTGATTTTGCAGAGATTTTCAAACGCCAGGTTCTAAAATGAGGCAGATTTCTCAGAAAAAACTCTTAGAGCATATTCTACCCAAGAGACATGTATTTTACATATATACGCTCACCGTCATATTCTGTGTCCCGAACACAATTCACGAATCTCAGATTCGACAAATATTCACTACAGAGTAGTTAGCATCCGGATTACCGAACTTTCATCCACCATAATAGGCAGATGTACACCGAGAATCTAGAAATCTGGGATTGCAGGTTTTTCCTAACGCCAGTTTTGAAAATCAGGCCGATTTCTCAGGAAAAATCAGTTGGAGTGATTTCTAAACAAGGGAAATGTAATTTACATAATTTCCCTGGCCGTGAAATTCCGTGTTCCGAACATGTAACATGCATATAGGATTCGACAAATATTCACTACAAATTTGTTAGCATGTGGATTACCGAACTTTCATCACAATACATTGAATATTGATTCTTAGAAGTATTTTCTCAGATTTTGCAGCGTTTTCTAAACGCCAGGTTCAAAAATGACGAAGTTTTCGCAGAAAAACTCTCTCGGAGAGAGTTCTACCCAATAGAGTAGTCATTGACATTGTTTCAATCACCGTGAAAATCCACGTTCTGAACACGCTACATGCATCACGGATTAGAAAATATTCTTTAATAACTTGTGATAATGTGGATTACCGAACTTTCTTGCAACATAAAGGCATATTTACACCTGCAAATATTTACTCCCTTTTTTCAGCTTTTTCCAAACTTCAGATTCGATAATCATGCAATTTTGGCAGAAAAATTCTCTTCTAGCTCGTTCTACTCAATAGAATTGTAATTTACATAGTTTCATTACCGTGAAATTCCATTTTCCAAAAGTGCTACATGAATCACGGTTTCCAAAACAATTATTACACTGTTATTAACATGTGGATGACCGGACTTTCATTCACCATTCAAGGCATATTGACACTTAGAAGCATTTTCTCAGATTTAACAGGGTTCTCCTAATGGCAGTTTTCAAACTGAGGCACATTTCACACAAAAATTCTCTTCAAGCGAGTTCTACCCAATACACATGTAATTACATTTTTCCTTCACTATGACATTCCGTATTCCAAACACCTTACATGCATCACGAGTTCGACAAACAATCTTTAATGAGTTTGAGCATGTGGATTACCGAACTTTCATCCACTATACAAGGCATATTTACACCTAGAAGTATTTATTCTGATTTTGCAGGTTTTTCCTAACATTCAGTTTCGAAAATCATAAAATTTTCACAGAAGCATTCAATTCAAGCGAGTTCTATCAAGTAGAATTGTTATTTTCAGAGCTTCACTCACCGAGACATTCCGTGTTCCGAAAATGTTACATTCATCACGGCTTCGACATACATTATTTAATGACCGTGAGCATGGGGATTACCGATTTTTCAACCACAATACAAGGCATATTTACACCTAGAAACATTTACTTACATTTTGCAGGTTTTCCTAATGTCAGTTACGAAAATCAGGCAGTTTTCGCAGAAAAATTCTCTTGGTGCATGTTCTATCCAATAGACATCTCATTTTCATAGATAACTTCACTGAAACATTCCGTGTTCCGAAAACGGTACATGCACCACGGATTCAACAAATATACCCTGCTGAATTTTTAGCATGTGAATTACACATCTTTAATAACCCATTGAAGACATATTGTCACCTTAAAGCATTTACTCAGATTTGGAGCGTTTTAATATCAACAGTTTCCAAACTGAGGCAGATTTTTCAGTAAAATGCTCCTGGAGCGTGTTCTAACCAATAGATATATAATTTACATTGTTTGCCTCACCGTGACAGTCCATGTTCCGAACACGCTACACACATCACGGATTTGACAAACATTCTTAATGAGTTGTGTACATGTGTATTACACAACTTTCATCCACCATACAAGGCATATTTACACCTAGAAACGTTACCTCTGAGTTCACATATATTTCCTAAGAGCAGTTTTGAAAATCAGGCAGTTTTCAAAGGACAAAACTGTTGGAGTGTGTTCTACCCAATAGATATGTAAATCACATAGATTCTCCCGCTGTGAAATTACGTGTTTCGATCATGCTACATGCAGACAAGATACGACAAAAATACACTACAGAGTTGTTTGCATGTGGATTACAGGACTTTCTCACTATAGAATGCATATAGATGCTTAGAAGCATTTTCTGTGATTTCACAGTGCTTTCCAAACTCCAGTTTAAAAAATGAGGCAGATTTCACGGCAAAAATCTCTTGGAGCGTGTTCTAACCAATAGACATGTAATTTACATGGATTCGCTCACCGTCAAATTCCGTGTTCCGAACACGCTACATGCATCTCGGATGCGACATATATTCACAACAGAGTTGTTAGCAAGTGGATTACAGCACTTTCATCCACCATACAAGGCTGACTGACACTTTGAAGAATTTTCTCAGATTTCACACGTTAGTTTGAACGCCAGTTTTGAAAATGAGGCAGATTGGGCAGAAAAATGCTCTTGGAGCCAGTTCTGCCCAAAATATAGGTAATTTCCCTACTTCCATTCACCGTGATATTCCGTGTCCTGAACACGTTACATGCACCACGGATTCAACAAACATTCTTTAATGAGTTGTGAACATGTGTATTAACGAACTTTAATCCACCTTACAGTGCATATATATACATAGAAATTTTATTCAGATTTAGTAGAATTCTCCTAATGTCAGTCTCTAAAATCATGCAGTTTCCACAGAAAAATCCTCTTGGAGCGAGTTCTACCCAATAGACACGCAATTTACATAGAACCCGTCATCATGAAATTCCGTGTTCCGAAAAAGCTACATGCATCACAGATTCGAAAAATATTCACTACAGAGTTGTTAGCATAAGGATTACCGAACTTTCATCCACCATGAAAGCCATGTTGACAATTTGAAGCATTTTCTCACATTTCGAAAGATTTTCCTAATGCCAGTTTTGATAAGGAGGCAGATTTGGCAGAAAAATTCTCGTGGAGCGAGTACTTCCCTATAGAAATGTAATTAACATACTTTCCCTCACAGTGATATTCAATATTACGAACATGATACATGCATCAAGGTTTCAACAAACTTTCTCAAATGAGTTGTGTACATGTAGATTAGAGAAGTTTCATCCACCATACATGGCATATTTACAACTAGAAACATTAACTCTGAATTTGCAGCTTTTTCCTAATGCCAGTTTGGAAAATAAGTCCGTTTTCTCAGGGAAAAACTTTTGGAGCGAATTCTAACCAATAGGTGTGTAATTTACATAGATTCAATCGCCGGGATTTTCCGTGATACGACCCAACTGCATGCATAATGCTTTCTAAAAATATTCACCACAGATTTGTTTGCATGTGGTTTTACGATCTTGCATCACAATACAAGGAATATTGACACTTTGAAGCATTTTCTCTGATTTTGCAGAGATTTTCAAACGCCAGGTTCTAAAATGAGGCAGATTTCTCAGAAAAAACTCTTAGAGCATATTCTACCCAAGAGACATGTATTTTACATATATACGCTCACCGTCATATTCTGTGTCCCGAACACAATTCACGAATCTCAGATTCGACAAATATTCACTACAGAGTAGTTAGCATCCGGATTACCAAACTTTCATCCACCATAATAGGCAGATGTACACCGAGAATCTAGAAATCTGGGATTGCAGGTTTTTCCTAACGCCAGTTTTGAAAATCAGGCCGATTTCTCAGGAAAAATCAGTTGGAGTGATTTCTAAACAAGGGAAATGTAATTTACATAATTTCCCTGGCCGTGAAATTCCGTGTTCCGAACATGTAACATGCATATAGGATTCGACAAATATTCACTACAAATTTGTTAGCATGTGGATTACCGAACTTTCATCACAATACATTGAATATTGATTCTTAGAAGTATTTTCTCAGATTTTGCAGCGTTTTCTAAACGCCAGGTTCAAAAATGACGAAGTTTTCGCAGAAAAACTCTCTCGGAGAGAGTTCTACCCAATAGAGTAGTCATTGACATTGTTTCAATCACCGTGAAAATCCACGTTCTGAACACGCTACATGCATCACGGATTAGAAAATATTCTTTAATAACTTGTGATAATGTGGATTACCGAACTTTCTTGCAACATAAAGGCATATTTACACCTGCAAATATTTACTCCCTTTTTTCAGCTTTTTCCAAACTTCAGATTCGATAATCATGCAATTTTGGCAGAAAAATTCTCTTCTAGCTCGTTCTACTCAATAGAATTGTAATTTACATAGTTTCATTACCGTGAAATTCCATTTTCCAAAAGTGCTACATGAATCACGGTTTCCAAAACAATTATTACACTGTTATTAACATGTGGATGACCGGACTTTCATTCACCATTCAAGGCATATTGACACTTAGAAGCATTTTCTCAGATTTAACAGGGTTCTCCTAATGGCAGTTTTCAAACTGAGGCACATTTCACACAAAAATTCTCTTCAAGCGAGTTCTACCCAATACACATGTAATTACATTTTTCCTTCACTATGACATTCCGTATTCCAAACACCTTACATGCATCACGAGTTCGACAAACAATCTTTAATGAGTTTGAGCATGTGGATTACCGAACTTTCATCCACTATACAAGGCATATTTACACCTAGAAGTATTTATTCTGATTTTGCAGGTTTTTCCTAACATTCAGTTTCGAAAATCATAAAATTTTCACAGAAGCATTCAATTCAAGCGAGTTCTATCAAGTAGAATTGTTATTTTCAGAGCTTCACTCACCGAGACATTCCGTGTTCCGAAAATGTTACATTCATCACGGCTTCGACATACATTATTTAATGACCGTGAGCATGGGGATTACCGATTTTTCAACCACAATACAAGGCATATTTACACCTAGAAACATTTACTTACATTTTGCAGGTTTTCCTAATGTCAGTTACGAAAATCAGGCAGTTTTCGCAGAAAAATTCTCTTGGTGCATGTTCTATCCAATAGACATCTCATTTTCATAGATAACTTCACTGAAACATTCCGTGTTCCGAAAACGGTACATGCACCACGGATTCAACAAATATACCCTGCTGAATTTTTAGCATGTGAATTACACATCTTTAATAACCCATTGAAGACATATTGTCACCTTAAAGCATTTACTCAGATTTGGAGCGTTTTAATATCAACAGTTTCCAAACTGAGGCAGATTTTTCAGTAAAATGCTCCTGGAGCGTGTTCTAACCAATAGATATATAATTTACATTGTTTGCCTCACCGTGACAGTCCATGTTCCGAACACGCTACACACATCACGGATTTGACAAACATTCTTAATGAGTTGTGTACATGTGTATTACACAACTTTCATCCACCATACAAGGCATATTTACACCTAGAAACGTTACCTCTGAGTTCACATATATTTCCTAAGAGCAGTTTTGAAAATCAGGCAGTTTTCAAAGGACAAAACTGTTGGAGTGTGTTCTACCCAATAGATATGTAAATCACATAGATTCTCCCGCTGTGAAATTACGTGTTTCGATCATGCTACATGCAGACAAGATACGACAAAAATACACTACAGAGTTGTTTGCATGTGGATTACAGGACTTTCTCACTATAGAATGCATATAGATGCTTAGAAGCATTTTCTGTGATTTCACAGTGCTTTCCAAACTCCAGTTTAAAAAATGAGGCAGATTTCACGGCAAAAATCTCTTGGAGCGTGTTCTAACCAATAGACATGTAATTTACATGGATTCGCTCACCGTCAAATTCCGTGTTCCGAACACGCTACATGCATCTCGGATGCGACATATATTCACAACAGAGTTGTTAGCAAGTGGATTACAGCACTTTCATCCACCATACAAGGCTGACTGACACTTTGAAGAATTTTCTCAGATTTCACACGTTAGTTTGAACGCCAGTTTTGAAAATGAGGCAGATTGGGCAGAAAAATGCTCTTGGAGCCAGTTCTGCCCAAAATATAGGTAATTTCCCTACTTCCATTCACCGTGATATTCCGTGTCCTGAACACGTTACATGCACCACGGATTCAACAAACATTCTTTAATGAGTTGTGAACATGTGTATTAACGAACTTTAATCCACCTTACAGTGCATATATATACATAGAAATTTTATTCAGATTTAGTAGAATTCTCCTAATGTCAGTCTCTAAAATCATGCAGTTTCCACAGAAAAATCCTCTTGGAGCGAGTTCTACCCAATAGACACGCAATTTACATAGAACCCGTCATCATGAAATTCCGTGTTCCGAAAAAGCTACATGCATCACAGATTCGAAAAATATTCACTACAGAGTTGTTAGCATAAGGATTACCGAACTTTCATCCACCATGAAAGCCATGTTGACAATTTGAAGCATTTTCTCACATTTCGAAAGATTTTCCTAATGCCAGTTTTGATAAGGAGGCAGATTTGGCAGAAAAATTCTCGTGGAGCGAGTACTTCCCTATAGAAATGTAATTAACATAGTTTCCCTCACAGTGATATTCAATATTACGAACATGATACATGCATCAAGGTTTCAACAAACTTTCTCAAATGAGTTGTGAACATGTAGATTAGAGAAGTTTCATCCACCATACATGGCATATTTACAACTAGAAACATTAACTCTGAATTTGCAGCTTTTTCCTAATGCCAGTTTGGAAAATAAGTCCGTTTTCTCAGGGAAAAACTTTTGGAGCGAATTCTAACCAATAGGTGTGTAATTTACATAGATTCCATCGCCGGGATTTTCCGTGATACGACCCAACTGCATGCATAATGCTTTCTAAAAATATTCACCACAGATTTGTTTGCATGTGGTTTTACGATCTTGCATCACAATACAAGGAATATTGACACTTTGAAGCATTTTCTCTGATTTTGCAGAGATTTTCAAACGCCAGGTTCTAAAATGAGGCAGATTTCTCAGAAAAAACTCTTAGAGCATATTCTACCCAAGAGACATGTATTTTACATATATACGCTCACCGTCATATTCTGTGTCCCGAACACAATTCACGAATCTCAGATTCGACAAATATTCACTACAGAGTAGTTAGCATCCGGATTACCGAACTTTCATCCACCATAATAGGCAGATGTACACCGAGAATCTAGAAATCTGGGATTGCAGGTTTTTCCTAACGCCAGTTTTGAAAATCAGGCCGATTTCTCAGGAAAAATCAGTTGGAGTGATTTCTAAACAAGGGAAATGTAATTTACATAATTTCCCTGGCCGTGAAATTCCGTGTTCCGAACATGTAACATGCATATAGGATTCGACAAATATTCACTACAAATTTGTTAGCATGTGGATTACCGAACTTTCATCACAATACATTGAATATTGATTCTTAGAAGTATTTTCTCAGATTTTGCAGCGTTTTCTAAACGCCAGGTTCAAAAATGACGAAGTTTTCGCAGAAAAACTCTCTCGGAGAGAGTTCTACCCAATAGAGTAGTCATTGACATTGTTTCAATCACCGTGAAAATCCACGTTCTGAACACGCTACATGCATCACGGATTAGAAAATATTCTTTAATAACTTGTGATAATGTGGATTACCGAACTTTCTTGCAACATAAAGGCATATTTACACCTGCAAATATTTACTCCCTTTTTTCAGCTTTTTCCAAACTTCAGATTCGATAATCATGCAATTTTGGCAGAAAAATTCTCTTCTAGCTCGTTCTACTCAATAGAATTGTAATTTACATAGTTTCATTACCGTGAAATTCCATTTTCCAAAAGTGCTACATGAATCACGGTTTCCAAAACAATTATTACACTGTTATTAACATGTGGATGACCGGACTTTCATTCACCATTCAAGGCATATTGACACTTAGAAGCATTTTCTCAGATTTAACAGGGTTCTCCTAATGGCAGTTTTCAAACTGAGGCACATTTCACAGAAAAATTCTCTTCAAGCGAGTTCTACCCAATACACATGTAATTACATTTTTCCTTCACTATGACATTCCGTATTCCAAACACCTTACATGCATCACGAGTTCGACAAACAATCTTTAATGAGTTTGAGCATGTGGATTACCGAACTTTCATCCACTATACAAGGCATATTTACACCTAGAAGTATTTATTCTGATTTCGCAGGTTTTTCCTAACATTCAGTTTCGAAAATCATAAAATTTTCACAGAAGCATTCAATTCAAGCGAGTTCTATCAAGTAGAATTGTTATTTTCAGAGCTTCACTCACCGAGACATTCCGTGTTCCGAAAATGTTACATTCATCACGGCTTCGACATACATTATTTAATGACCGTGAGCATGTGGATTACCGATTTTTCAACCACAATACAAGGCATATTTACACCTAGAAACATTTACTTACATTTCGCAGGTTTTCCTAATGTCAGTTACGAAAATCAGGCAGTTTTCGCAGAAAAATTCTCTTGGTGCATGTTCTATCCAATAGACATCTCATTTTCATAGATAACTTCCCTGAAACATTCCGTGTTCCGAAAACGGTACATGCACCACGGATTCAACAAATATACCCTGCTGAATTTTTAGCATGTGAATTACACATCTTTAATAACCCATTGAAGACATATTGTCACCTTAAAGCATTTACTCAGATTTGGAGCGTTTTAATATCAACAGTTTCCAAACTGAGGCAGATTTTTCAGTAAAATGCTCCTGGAGCGTGTTCTAACCAATAGATATATAATTTACATTGTTTGCCTCACCGTGACAGTCCATGTTCCGAACACGCTACACACATCACGGATTTGACAAACATTCTTAATGAGTTGTGTACATGTGTATTACACAACTTTCATCCACCATACAAGGCATATTTACACCTAGAAACGTTACCTCTGAGTTCACATATATTTCCTAAGAGCAGTTTTGAAAATCAGGCAGTTTTCAAAGGACAAAACTGTTGGAGTGTGTTCTACCCAATAGATATGTAAATCACATAGATTCTCCCGCTGTGAAATTACGTGTTTCGATCATGCTACATGCAGACAAGATACGACAAAAATACACTACAGAGTTGTTTGCATGTGGATTACAGGACTTTCTCACTATAGAATGCATATAGATGCTTAGAAGCATTTTCTGTGATTTCACAGTGCTTTCCAAACTCCAGTTTAAAAAATGAGGCAGATTTCACGGCAAAAATCTCTTGGAGCGTGTTCTAACCAATAGACATGTAATTTACATGGATTCGCTCACCGTCAAATTCCGTGTTCCGAACACGCTACATGCATCTCGGATGCGACATATATTCACAACAGAGTTGTTAGCAAGTGGATTACAGCACTTTCATCCACCATACAAGGCTGACTGACACTTTGAAGAATTTTCTCAGATTTCACACGTTAGTTTGAACGCCAGTTTTGAAAATGAGGCAGATTGGGCAGAAAAATGCTCTTGGAGCCAGTTCTGCCCAAAATATAGGTAATTTCCCTACTTCCATTCACCGTGATATTCCGTGTCCTGAACACGTTACATGCACCACGGATTCAACAAACATTCTTTAATGAGTTGTGAACATGTGTATTAACGAACTTTAATCCACCTTACAGTGCATATATATACATAGAAATTTTATTCAGATTTAGTAGAATTCTCCTAATGTCAGTCTCTAAAATCATGCAGTTTCCACAGAAAAATCCTCTTGGAGCGAGTTCTACCCAATAGACACGCAATTTACATAGAACCCGTCATCATGAAATTCCGTGTTCCGAAAAAGCTACATGCATCACAGATTCGAAAAATATTCACTACAGAGTTGTTAGCATAAGGATTACCGAACTTTCATCCACCATGAAAGCCATGTTGACAATTTGAAGCATTTTCTCACATTTCGAAAGATTTTCCTAATGCCAGTTTTGATAAGGAGGCAGATTTGGCAGAAAAATTCTCGTGGAGCGAGTACTTCCCTATAGAAATGTAATTAACATAGTTTCCCTCACAGTGATATTCAATATTACGAACATGATACATGCATCAAGGTTTCAACAAACTTTCTCAAATGAGTTGTGAACATGTAGATTAGAGAAGTTTCATCCACCATACATGGCATATTTACAACTAGAAACATTAACTCTGAATTTGCAGCTTTTTCCTAATGCCAGTTTGGAAAATAAGTCCGTTTTCTCAGGGAAAAACTTTTGGAGCGAATTCTAACCAATAGGTGTGTAATTTACATAGATTCCATCGCCGGGATTTTCCGTGATACGACCCAACTGCATGCATAATGCTTTCTAAAAATATTCACCACAGATTTGTTTGCATGTGGTTTTACGATCTTGCATCACAATACAAGGAATATTGACACTTTGAAGCATTTTCTCTGATTTTGCAGAGATTTTCAAACGCCAGGTTCTAAAATGAGGCAGATTTCTCAGAAAAAACTCTTAGAGCATATTCTACCCAAGAGACATGTATTTTACATATATACGCTCACCGTCATATTCTGTGTCCCGAACACAATTCACGAATCTCAGATTCGACAAATATTCACTACAGAGTAGTTAGCATCCGGATTACCGAACTTTCATCCACCATAATAGGCAGATGTACACCGAGAATCTAGAAATCTGGGATTGCAGGTTTTTCCTAACGCCAGTTTTGAAAATCAGGCCGATTTCTCAGGAAAAATCAGTTGGAGTGATTTCTAAACAAGGGAAATGTAATTTACATAATTTCCCTGGCCGTGAAATTCCGTGTTCCGAACATGTAACATGCATATAGGATTCGACAAATATTCACTACAAATTTGTTAGCATGTGGATTACCGAACTTTCATCACAATACATTGAATATTGATTCTTAGAAGTATTTTCTCAGATTTTGCAGCGTTTTCTAAACGCCAGGTTCAAAAATGACGAAGTTTTCGCAGAAAAACTCTCTCGGAGAGAGTTCTACCCAATAGAGTAGTCATTGACATTGTTTCAATCACCGTGAAAATCCACGTTCTGAACACGCTACATGCATCACGGATTAGAAAATATTCTTTAATAACTTGTGATAATGTGGATTACCGAACTTTCTTGCAACATAAAGGCATATTTACACCTGCAAATATTTACTCCCTTTTTTCAGCTTTTTCCAAACTTCAGATTCGATAATCATGCAATTTTGGCAGAAAAATTCTCTTCTAGCTCGTTCTACTCAATAGAATTGTAATTTACATAGTTTCATTACCGTGAAATTCCATTTTCCAAAAGTGCTACATGAATCACGGTTTCCAAAACAATTATTACACTGTTATTAACATGTGGATGACCGGACTTTCATTCACCATTCAAGGCATATTGACACTTAGAAGCATTTTCTCAGATTTAACAGGGTTCTCCTAATGGCAGTTTTCAAACTGAGGCACATTTCACAGAAAAATTCTCTTCAAGCGAGTTCTACCCAATACACATGTAATTACATTTTTCCTTCACTATGACATTCCGTATTCCAAACACCTTACATGCATCACGAGTTCGACAAACAATCTTTAATGAGTTTGAGCATGTGGATTACCGAACTTTCATCCACTATACAAGGCATATTTACACCTAGAAGTATTTATTCTGATTTCGCAGGTTTTTCCTAACATTCAGTTTCGAAAATCATAAAATTTTCACAGAAGCATTCAATTCAAGCGAGTTCTATCAAGTAGAATTGTTATTTTCAGAGCTTCACTCACCGAGACATTCCGTGTTCCGAAAATGTTACATTCATCACGGCTTCGACATACATTATTTAATGACCGTGAGCATGGGGATTACCGATTTTTCAACCACAATACAAGGCATATTTACACCTAGAAACATTTACTTACATTTCGCAGGTTTTCCTAATGTCAGTTACGAAAATCAGGCAGTTTTCGCAGAAAAATTCTCTTGGTGCATGTTCTATCCAATAGACATCTCATTTTCATAGATAACTTCACTGAAACATTCCGTGTTCCGAAAACGGTACATGCACCACGGATTCAACAAATATACCCTGCTGAATTTTTAGCATGTGAATTACACATCTTTAATAACCCATTGAAGACATATTGTCACCTTAAAGCATTTACTCAGATTTGGAGCGTTTTAATATCAACAGTTTCCAAACTGAGGCAGATTTTTCAGTAAAATGCTCCTGGAGCGTGTTCTAACCAATAGATATATAATTTACATTGTTTGCCTCACCGTGACAGTCCATGTTCCGAACACGCTACACACATCACGGATTTGACAAACATTCTTAATGAGTTGTGTACATGTGTATTACACAACTTTCATCCACCATACAAGGCATATTTACACCTAGAAACGTTACCTCTGAGTTCACATATATTTCCTAAGAGCAGTTTTGAAAATCAGGCAGTTTTCAAAGGACAAAACTGTTGGAGTGTGTTCTACCCAATAGATATGTAAATCACATAGATTCTCCCGCTGTGAAATTACGTGTTTCGATCATGCTACATGCAGACAAGATACGACAAAAATACACTACAGAGTTGTTTGCATGTGGATTACAGGACTTTCTCACTATAGAATGCATATAGATGCTTAGAAGCATTTTCTGTGATTTCACAGTGCTTTCCAAACTCCAGTTTAAAAAATGAGGCAGATTTCACGGCAAAAACCTCTTGGAGCGTGTTCTAACCAATAGACATGTAATTTACATGGATTCGCTCACCGTCAAATTCCGTGTTCCGAACACGCTACATGCATCTCGGATGCGACATATATTCACAACAGAGTTGTTAGCAAGTGGATTACAGCACTTTCATCCACCATACAAGGCTGACTGACACTTTGAAGAATTTTCTCAGATTTCACACGTTAGTTTGAACGCCAGTTTTGAAAATGAGGCAGATTGGGCAGAAAAATGCTCTTGGAGCCAGTTCTACCCAAAATATAGGTAATTTCCCTACTTCCATTCACCGTGATATTCCGTGTCCTGAACACGTTACATGCACCACGGATTCAACAAACATTCTTTAATGAGTTGTGAACATGTGTATTAACGAACTTTAATCCACCTTACAGTGCATATATATACATAGAAATTTTATTCAGATTTAGTAGAATTCTCCTAATGTCAGTCTCTAAAATCATGCAGTTTCCACAGAAAAATCCTCTTGGAGCGAGTTCTACCCAATAGACACGCAATTTACATAGAACCCGTCATCATGAAATTCCGTGTTCCAAAAAAGCTACATGCATCACAGATTCGAAAAATATTCACTACAGAGTTGTTAGCATAAGGATTACCGAACTTTCATCCACCATGAAAGCCATGTTGACAATTTGAAGCATTTTCTCACATTTCGAAAGATTTTCCTAATGCCAGTTTTGATAAGGAGGCAGATTTGGCAGAAAAATTCTCGTGGAGCGAGTACTTCCCTATAGAAATGTAATTAACATACTTTCCCTCACAGTGATATTCAATATTACGAACATGATACATGCATCAAGGTTTCAACAAACTTTCTCAAATGAGTTGTGAACATGTAGATTAGAGAAGTTTCATCCACCATACATGGCATATTTACAACTAGAAACATTAACTCTGAATTTGCAGCTTTTTCCTAATGCCAGTTTGGAAAATAAGTCCGTTTTCTCAGGGAAAAACTTTTGGAGCGAATTCTAACCAATAGGTGTGTAATTTACATAGATTCCATCGCCGGGATTTTCCGTGATACGACCCAACTGCATGCATAATGCTTTCTAAAAATATTCACCACAGATTTGTTTGCATGTGGTTTTACGATCTTGCATCACAATACAAGGAATATTGACACTTTGAAGCATTTTCTCTGATTTTGCAGAGATTTTCAAACGCCAGGTTCTAAAATGAGGCAGATTTCTCAGAAAAAACTCTTAGAGCATATTCTACCCAAGAGACATGTATTTTACATATATACGCTCACCGTCATATTCTGTGTCCCGAACACAATTCACGAATCTCAGATTCGACAAATATTCACTACAGAGTAGTTAGCATCCAGATTACCGAACTTTCATCCACCATAATAGGCAGATGTACACCGAGAATCTAGAAATCTGGGATTGCAGGTTTTTCCTAACGCCAGTTTTGAAAATCAGGCCGATTTCTCAGGAAAAATCAGTTGGAGTGATTTCTAAACAAGGGAAATGTAATTTACATAATTTCCCTGGCCGTGAAATTCCGTGTTCCGAACATGTAACATGCATATAGGATTCGACAAATATTCACTACAAATTTGTTAGCATGTGGATTACCGAACTTTCATCACAATACATTGAATATTGATTCTTAGAAGTATTTTCTCAGATTTTGCAGCGTTTTCTAAACGCCAGGTTCAAAAATGACGAAGTTTTCGCAGAAAAACTCTCTCGGAGAGAGTTCTACCCAATAGAGTAGTCATTGACATTGTTTCAATCACCGTGAAAATCCACGTTCTGAACACGCTACATGCATCACGGATTAGAAAATATTCTTTAATAACTTGTGATAATGTGGATTACCGAACTTTCTTGCAACATAAAGGCATATTTACACCTGCAAATATTTACTCCCTTTTTTCAGCTTTTTCCAAACTTCAGATTCGATAATCATGCAATTTTGGCAGAAAAATTCTCTTCTAGCTCGTTCTACTCAATAGAATTGTAATTTACATAGTTTCATTACCGTGAAATTCCATTTTCCAAAAGTGCTACATGAATCACGGTTTCCAAAACAATTATTACACTGTTATTAACATGTGGATGACCGGACTTTCATTCACCATTCAAGGCATATTGACACTTAGAAGCATTTTCTCAGATTTAACAGGGTTCTCCTAATGGCAGTTTTCAAACTGAGGCACATTTCACACAAAAATTCTCTTCAAGCGAGTTCTACCCAATACACATGTAATTACATTTTTCCTTCACTATGACATTCCGTATTCCAAACACCTTACATGCATCACGAGTTCGACAAACAATCTTTAATGAGTTTGAGCATGTGGATTACCGAACTTTCATCCACTATACAAGGCATATTTACACCTAGAAGTATTTATTCTGATTTCGCAGGTTTTTCCTAACATTCAGTTTCGAAAATCATAAAATTTTCACAGAAGCATTCAATTCAAGCGAGTTCTATCAAGTAGAATTGTTATTTTCAGAGCTTCACTCACCGAGACATTCCGTGTTCCGAAAATGTTACATTCATCACGGCTTCGACATACATTATTTAATGACCGTGAGCATGTGGATTACCGATTTTTCAACCACAATACAAGGCATATTTACACCTAGAAACATTTACTTACATTTCGCAGGTTTTCCTAATGTCAGTTACGAAAATCAGGCAGTTTTCGCAGAAAAATTCTCTTGGTGCATGTTCTATCCAATAGACATCTCATTTTCATAGATAACTTCACTGAAACATTCCGTGTTCCGAAAACGGTACATGCACCACGGATTCAACAAATATACCCTGCTGAATTTTTAGCATGTGAATTACACATCTTTAATAACCCATTGAAGACATATTGTCACCTTAAAGCATTTACTCAGATTTGGAGCGTTTTAATATCAACAGTTTCCAAACTGAGGCAGATTTTTCAGTAAAATGCTCCTGGAGCGTGTTCTAACCAATAGATATATAATTTACATTGTTTGCCTCACCGTGACAGTCCATGTTCCGAACACGCTACACACATCACGGATTTGACAAACATTCTTAATGAGTTGTGTACATGTGTATTACACAACTTTCATCCACCATACAAGGCATATTTACACCTAGAAACGTTACCTCTGAGTTCACATATATTTCCTAAGAGCAGTTTTGAAAATCAGGCAGTTTTCAAAGGACAAAACTGTTGGAGTGTGTTCTACCCAATAGATATGTAAATCACATAGATTCTCCCGCTGTGAAATTACGTGTTTCGATCATGCTACATGCAGACAAGATACGACAAAAATACACTACAGAGTTGTTTGCATGTGGATTACAGGACTTTCTCACTATAGAATGCATATAGATGCTTAGAAGCATTTTCTGTGATTTCACAGTGCTTTCCAAACTCCAGTTTAAAAAATGAGGCAGATTTCACGGCAAAAACCTCTTGGAGCGTGTTCTAACCAATAGACATGTAATTTACATGGATTCGCTCACCGTCAAATTCCGTGTTCCGAACACGCTACATGCATCTCGGATGCGACATATATTCACAACAGAGTTGTTAGCAAGTGGATTACAGCACTTTCATCCACCATACAAGGCTGACTGACACTTTGAAGAATTTTCTCAGATTTCACACGTTAGTTTGAACGCCAGTTTTGAAAATGAGGCAGATTGGGCAGAAAAATGCTCTTGGAGCCAGTTCTACCCAAAATATAGGTAATTTCCCTACTTCCATTCACCGTGATATTCCGTGTCCTGAACACGTTACATGCACCACGGATTCAACAAACATTCTTTAATGAGTTGTGAACATGTGTATTAACGAACTTTAATCCACCTTACAGTGCATATATATACATAGAAATTTTATTCAGATTTAGTAGAATTCTCCTAATGTCAGTCTCTAAAATCATGCAGTTTCCACAGAAAAATCCTCTTGGAGCGAGTTCTACCCAATAGACACGCAATTTACATAGAACCCGTCATCATGAAATTCCGTGTTCCGAAAAAGCTACATGCATCACAGATTCGAAAAATATTCACTACAGAGTTGTTAGCATAAGGATTACCGAACTTTCATCCACCATGAAAGCCATGTTGACAATTTGAAGCATTTTCTCACATTTCGAAAGATTTTCCTAATGCCAGTTTTGATAAGGAGGCAGATTTGGCAGAAAAATTCTCGTGGAGCGAGTACTTCCCTATAGAAATGTAATTAACATACTTTCCCTCACAGTGATATTCAATATTACGAACATGATACATGCATCAAGGTTTCAACAAACTTTCTCAAATGAGTTGTGAACATGTAGATTAGAGAAGTTTCATCCACCATACATGGCATATTTACAACTAGAAACATTAACTCTGAATTTGCAGCTTTTTCCTAATGCCAGTTTGGAAAATAAGTCCGTTTTCTCAGGGAAAAACTTTTGGAGCGAATTCTAACCAATAGGTGTGTAATTTACATAGATTCCATCGCCGGGATTTTCCGTGATACGACCCAACTGCATGCATAATGCTTTCTAAAAATATTCACCACAGATTTGTTTGCATGTGGTTTTACGATCTTGCATCACAATACAAGGAATATTGACACTTTGAAGCATTTTCTCTGATTTTGCAGAGATTTTCAAACGCCAGGTTCTAAAATGAGGCAGATTTCTCAGAAAAAACTCTTAGAGCATATTCTACCCAAGAGACATGTATTTTACATATATACGCTCACCGTCATATTCTGTGTCCCGAACACAATTCACGAATCTCAGATTCGACAAATATTCACTACAGAGTAGTTAGCATCCGGATTACCGAACTTTCATCCACCATAATAGGCAGATGTACACCGAGAATCTAGAAATCTGGGATTGCAGGTTTTTCCTAACGCCAGTTTTGAAAATCAGGCCGATTTCTCAGGAAAAATCAGTTGGAGTGATTTCTAAACAAGGGAAATGTAATTTACATAATTTCCCTGGCCGTGAAATTCCGTGTTCCGAACATGTAACATGCATATAGGATTCGACAAATATTCACTACAAATTTGTTAGCATGTGGATTACCGAACTTTCATCACAATACATTGAATATTGATTCTTAGAAGTATTTTCTCAGATTTTGCAGCGTTTTCTAAACGCCAGGTTCAAAAATGACGAAGTTTTCGCAGAAAAACTCTCTCGGAGAGAGTTCTACCCAATAGAGTAGTCATTGACATTGTTTCAATCACCGTGAAAATCCACGTTCTGAACACGCTACATGCATCACGGATTAGAAAATATTCTTTAATAACTTGTGATAATGTGGATTACCGAACTTTCTTGCAACATAAAGGCATATTTACACCTGCAAATATTTACTCCCTTTTTTCAGCTTTTTCCAAACTTCAGATTCGATAATCATGCAATTTTGGCAGAAAAATTCTCTTCTAGCTCGTTCTACTCAATAGAATTGTAATTTACATAGTTTCATTACCGTGAAATTCCATTTTCCAAAAGTGCTACATGAATCACGGTTTCCAAAACAATTATTACACTGTTATTAACATGTGGATGACCGGACTTTCATTCACCATTCAAGGCATATTGACACTTAGAAGCATTTTCTCAGATTTAACAGGGTTCTCCTAATGGCAGTTTTCAAACTGAGGCACATTTCACAGAAAAATTCTCTTCAAGCGAGTTCTACCCAATACACATGTAATTACATTTTTCCTTCACTATGACATTCCGTATTCCAAACACCTTACATGCATCACGAGTTCGACAAACAATCTTTAATGAGTTTGAGCATGTGGATTACCGAACTTTCATCCACTATACAAGGCATATTTACACCTAGAAGTATTTATTCTGATTTCGCAGGTTTTTCCTAACATTCAGTTTCGAAAATCATAAAATTTTCACAGAAGCATTCAATTCAAGCGAGTTCTATCAAGTAGAATTGTTATTTTCAGAGCTTCACTCACCGAGACATTCCGTGTTCCGAAAATGTTACATTCATCACGGCTTCGACATACATTATTTAATGACCGTGAGCATGTGGATTACCGATTTTTCAACCACAATACAAGGCATATTTACACCTAGAAACATTTACTTACATTTCGCAGGTTTTCCTAATGTCAGTTACGAAAATCAGGCAGTTTTCGCAGAAAAATTCTCTTGGTGCATGTTCTATCCAATAGACATCTCATTTTCATAGATAACTTCACTGAAACATTCCGTGTTCCGAAAACGGTACATGCACCACGGATTCAACAAATATACCCTGCTGAATTTTTAGCATGTGAATTACACATCTTTAATAACCCATTGAAGACATATTGTCACCTTAAAGCATTTACTCAGATTTGGAGCGTTTTAATATCAACAGTTTCCAAACTGAGGCAGATTTTTCAGTAAAATGCTCCTGGAGCGTGTTCTAACCAATAGATATATAATTTACATTGTTTGCCTCACCGTGACAGTCCATGTTCCGAACACGCTACACACATCACGGATTTGACAAACATTCTTAATGAGTTGTGTACATGTGTAGTACAAAACTTTCATCCACCATACAAGGCATATTGACACCTAGAAACATTAACGCTGATTTCGCAGATATTTCCTTATAGCAGTTTCGAAAATCAGGCAGTTTTCAAAGGAAAAAACTGTTGGAGCGTGTTCTACCCAATAGATATGTAAATTAAATAGATTCTCCCGCTGTGAAATTACGTGTTTCGAACATACTACATGCAGAAAGATACGACAAATATACACTACAGAGTTGTTTGCATGTGGATTACAGGACTTTCTCACTATAGAAGGCATATAGATGCTTAGAAGCATTTTCTGTGATTTCACAGAGTTTTCCAAATGCCAGTTTCGAAAATGAGGCAGATTTCATGGCAAAAACCTCTTGGAGCGGGTTCTAACCAATAGACATGTAATTTACATGGATTAGCTCACCGTCAAATTCCGTGTTCCGAACACGCTACATGCATCTCGGATGCGACAAATATTCACTACAGAGTTGTTAGCAAGTGGATTACAGCACTTTCATCCACCATACAAGGCTTACTGACACTTTGAAGAATTTTCTCAGATTTCACACGTTAGTTTGAACGCCAGTTTTGAAAATGAGGCAGATTTGGCAGAAAAATTTTCTAAGAACCAGTTATAACCAAAAGATAGGTAATTTCCCTACTTTCAATCACCGTGATATTCCGTGTTCTGAACACGCTACATGCATCACGGATTCGACAAATATTCACTACAGAGTTGTTAGCATAAGGATTACCGAACTTTCATCCACCATAAAAGCCATGTTGACAATTTGAAACATTTTATTACATTTTGAAAGTTTTTCCTAATGCCAGTTTTGAAAAGGAGGCAGATTTGGCAGAAAATTGCTCTAGGAGCCAGTTCTACCCAAAAGATTTGTAATTTACCTAGTTTCACTAACCGTGACTTTCCGTGTTCTGAACACGTTACATGCACCGCGGATTCAACAATCATTCTTTAATGAGTTGTGAACATGTGTATTAACGAAATTTAATCGACCTTACAGTGCTTATTTTTACATAGAAATTTTAATCTGATTTAGTAGTATTCTCCTAATGTCAGTCTGAAAAATCATGCAGTTTCCACAGAAAAATCCTCTTGGAGAGTGTTTTACCCAATAGACATGCAATTTACATACAACCCGTCATCGTGAAATTCCGTGTTCCGAAAAAACTACATGCATCACGGATTCGACAAATATTCACTACAGAGTTGTTAGCATAAGTATTACCGAACTTTCATCCACCATAAAAGCCATGTTGACAATTTGAAACATTTTCTTACATTTTGAAAGATTTTCCTAATGCCAGTTTTGAAAAGGAGACAGATTTGACAGAAAAATACTCGTGGAGCGACTACTTCCCAATAGAAAAGTAATTTACATAGTTTCCCTCACAGTGACATTCCATTTTCCGAACACGCTACATACAACAAGGTTTCAACAAACTTTCTCGAATGAGTTGTGAACATGTAGATTACAGAACTTTCATCCACCATACATGGCATATTTACAACTAGAAACATTAACTCTGAATTTGCAGCTTTTTCCTAATGCCAGTTTCGAAAATCAGGCTGTTTTCTCAGGGAAAAATTTTTGGAGCGAATTCTAACTAATAGGTGTGTAATTTACATAGATTCCATCGCCAGGATTTTCCGTGATACGATCACACTGCATGGATAACGCCTTCTAAAAATATTCACCACAGATTTGTTTGCATGTGTTTTTATGATCTAGCATCACAATACAAGGCATATTGACACTTTGAAGCATTTTCTCTGATTTTGCAGAGATTTTCAAACGCCAGGTTCAAAAATGAAGCAGATTTCTCAGAAAAAACTCTTAGAGCAAATTCTACCCAAGAGACATGTATTTTACATAGATTCGCTCACCGTGATATTCTGTGTTCCGAACACATTTCACGTATCTCGGATTCGACAAATATTCACTACAGAGTAGTTAGCATGCGGATTACTGAACTTTCATCCACCATAAAAGGCAGATGTACACCGAGAATCTAGAAATCTGGGTTCGCAGATTTTTCCTAACGCCAGTTTCGAAAATCAGGCAGATTTCTCAGAAAAAATCTCTTGGAGTGATTTCTAACCAAGGGAAATATAATTTACATAAATTTCCTGGCCGTGAAATTCCGTGTTCCGAACATGATACATGCATAAAGGATTCGACAAATATTCACTACAAATTTGTTAGCATCTTGATTACCGGACTTTCATCTCAATACATTGAATATTGATTCTTAGAAGTATTTTCTCAGATTTTGCAGCGTTTTCTAAACGCCAGGTTCAAAAATGACGAAGTTTTTGCAGAAAAACTCTCTCGGAGAGAGTTCTAACCAATAGAGAAATCATTTACATTGTTTCAATCACCGTGAAATTCCACGTTCTGAACACGCTACATGCATCACGGATTAGAAAATATTCTTTAATAACTTGTGATAATGTGGATTACCGAACTTTCTTGCAACATAAAGGCATATTTACACCTGCAAATATTTACTCCCTTTTTTCAGCTTTTTCCAAACTTCAGATTCGATAATCATGCAATTTTGGCAGAAAAATTCTCTTCTAGCTCGTTCTACTCAATAGAATTGTAATTTACATAGTTTCATTACCGTGAAATTCCATTTTCCAAAAGTGCTACATGAATCACGGTTTCCAAAACAATTATTACACTGTTATTAACATGTGGATGACCGGACTTTCATTCACCATTCAAGGCATATTGACACTTAGAAGCATTATCTCAGATTTAACAGGGTTCTCCTAATGGCAGTTTTCAAACTGAGGCACATTTCACACAAAAATTCTCTTCAAGCGAGTTCTACCCAATAGACATGTAATTACATTTTTCCTTCACTATGACATTCCGTATTCCAAACACCTTACATGCATCACGAGTTCGACAAACAATCTTTAATGAGTTTGAGCATGTGGATTACCGAACTTTCATCCACTATACAAGGCATATTTACACCTAGAAGTATTTATTCTGATTTCGCAGGTTTTTCCTAACATTCAGTTTCGAAAATCATAAAATTTTCACAGAAGCATTCAATTCAAGCGAGTTCTATCAAGTAGAATTGTTATTTTCAGAGCTTCACTCACCGAGACATTCCGTGTTCCGAAAATGTTACATTCATCACGGCTTCGACATACATTATTTAATGACCGTGAGCATGTGGATTACCGATTTTTCAACCACAATACAAGGCATATTTACACCTAGAAACATTTACTTACATTTCGCAGGTTTTCCTAATGTCAGTTACGAAAATCAGGCAGTTTTCGCAGAAAAATTCTCTTGGTGCATGTTCTATCCAATAGACATCTCATTTTCATAGATAACTTCACGGAAACATTCCGTGTTCCGAAAACGGTACATGCACCACGGATTCAACAAATATACCCTGCTGAATTTTTAGCATGTGAATTACACATCTTTAATAACCCATTGAAGACATATTGTCACCTTAAAGCATTTACTCAGATTTGGAGCGTTTTAATATCAACAGTTTCCAAACTGAGGCAGATTTTTCAGTAAAATGCTCCTGGAGCGTGTTCTAACCAATAGATATATAATTTACATTGTTTGCCTCACCGTGACAGTCCATGTTCCGAACACGCTACACACATCACGGATTTGACAAACATTCTTAATGAGTTGTGTACATGTGTAGTACAAAACTTTCATCCACCATACAAGGCATATTGACACCTAGAAACATTAACGCTGATTTCGCAGATATTTCCTTATAGCAGTTTCGAAAATCAGGCAGTTTTCAAAGGAAAAAACTGTTGGAGCGTGTTCTACCCAATAGATATGTAAATTAAATAGATTCTCCCGCTGTGAAATTACGTGTTTCGAACATACTACATGCAGAAAGATACGACAAATATACACTACAGAGTTGTTTGCATGTGGATTACAGGACTTTCTCACTATAGAAGGCATATAGATGCTTAGAAGCATTTTCTGTGATTTCACAGAGTTTTCCAAATGCCAGTTTCGAAAATGAGGCAGATTTCATGGCAAAAACCTCTTGGAGCGGGTTCTAACCAATAGACATGTAATTTACATGGATTAGCTCACCGTCAAATTCCGTGTTCCGAACACGCTACATGCATCTCGGATGCGACAAATATTCACTACAGAGTTGTTAGCAAGTGGATTACAGCACTTTCATCCACCATACAAGGCTTACTGACACTTTGAAGAATTTTCTCAGATTTCACACGTTAGTTTGAACGCCAGTTTTGAAAATGAGGCAGATTTGGCAGAAAAATTTTCTAAGAACCAGTTATAACCAAAAGATAGGTAATTTCCCTACTTTCAATCACCGTGATATTCCGTGTTCTGAACACGCTACATGCATCACGGATTCGACAAATATTCACTACAGAGTTGTTAGCATAAGGATTACCGAACTTTCATTCACCATAAAAGCCATGTTGACAATTTGAAACATTTTCTTACATTTTGAAAGTTTTTCCTAATGCCAGTTTTGAAAAGGAGGCAGATTTGGCAGAAAATTGCTCTAGGAGCCAGTTCTACCCAAAAGATATGTAATTTACCTAGTTTCACTAACCGTGACTTTCCGTGTTCTGAACACGTTACATGCACCGCGGATTCAACAATCATTCTTTAATGAGTTGTGAACATGTGTATTAACGAAATTTAATCGACCTTACAGTGCTTATTTTTACATAGAAATTTTAATCTGATTTAGTAGTATTCTCCTAATGTCAGTCTGAAAAATCATGCAGTTTCCACAGAAAAATCCTCTTGGAGAGTGTTTTACCCAATAGACATGCAATTTACATAAAACCCGTCATCATGAAATTCCGTGTTCCGAAAAAGCTACATGCATCACGGATTCGACAAATATTCACTACAGAGTTGTTAGCATAAGTATTACCGAACTTTCATCCACCATAAAAGCCATGTTGACAATTTGAAACATTTTCTTACATTTTGAAAGATTTTCCTAATGCCAGTTTTGAAAAGGAGACAGATTTGGCAGAAAAATTCTCGTGGAGCGAGTACTTCCCTATAGAAATGTAATTAACATAGTTTCCCTCACAGTGATATTCAATATTACGAACATGATACATGCATCAAGGTTTCAACAAACTTTCTCAAATGAGTTGTGAACATGTAGATTAGAGAAGTTTCATCCACCATACATGGCATATTTACAACTAGAAACATTAACTCTGAATTTGCAGCTTTTTCCTAATGCCAGTTTGGAAAATAAGTCCGTTTTCTCAGGGAAAAACTTTTGGAGCGAATTCTAACCAATTGGTGTGTAATTTACATAGATTCCATCGCCGGGATTTTCCGTGATACGATCCAACTGCATGCATAATGCTTTCTAAAAATATTCACCACAGATTTGTTTGCATGTGGTTTTACGATCTTGCATCACAATACAAGGAATATTGACACTTTGAAGCATTTTCTCTGATTTTGCAGAGATTTTCAAATGCCAGGTTCAAAAATGAAGCAGATTTCTCAGAAAAAACTCTTAGAGCATATTCTACCCAAGAGACATTTATTTTACATATATACGCTCACCATCATATTCTGTGTCCCGAACACAATTCACGAATCTCAGATTCGACAAATATTCACTACAGAGTAGTTAGCATCCGGATTACCGAACTTTCATCCACCATAATAGGCAGATGTACACCGAGAATCTAGAAATCTGGGATTGCAGGTTTTTCCTAACGCCAGTTTTGAAAATCAGGCCGATTTCTCAGGAAAAATCAGTTGGAGTGATTTCTAAACAAGGGAAATGTAATTTACATAATTTCCCTGGCCGTGAAATTCCGTGTTCTGAACATGTAACATGCATATAGGATTCGACAAATATTCACTACAAATTTGTTAGCATGTGGATTACCGAACTTTCATCACAATACATTGAATATTGATTCTTAGAAGTATTTTCTCAGATTTTGCAGCGTTTTCTAAACGCCAGTTTCAAAAATGACGAAGTTTTCGCAGAAAAACTCTCTCGGAGAGAGTTCTACCCAATAGAGTAGTCATTGACATTGTTTCAATCACCATGAAAATCCACGTTCTGAACACGCTACATGCATCACGGATTAGAAAATATTCTTTAATAACTTGTGATAATGTGGATTACCGAACTTTCTTGCAACATAAAGGCATATTTACACCTGCAAATATTTACTCCCTTTTTTCAGCTTTTTCCAAACTTCAGATTCGATAATCATGCAATTTTGGCAGAAAAATTCTCTTCTAGCTCGTTCTACTCAATAGAATTGTAATTTACATAGTTTCATTACCGTGAAATTCCATTTTCCAAAAGTGCTACATGAATCACGGTTTCCAAAACAATTATTACACTGTTATTAACATGTGGATGACCGGACTTTCATTCACCATTCAAGGCATATTGACACTTAGAAGCATTTTCTCAGATTTAACAGGGTTCTCCTAATGGCAGTTTTCAAAATGAGGCACATTTCACAGAAAAATTCTCTTCAAGCGAGTTCTACCCAATACACATGTAATTACATTTTTCCTTCACTATGACATTCCGTATTCCAAACACCTTACATGCATCACGAGTTCGACAAACAATCTTTAATGAGTTTGAGCATGTGGATTACCGAACTTTCATCCACGATACAAGGCATATTTACACCTAGAAGTATTTATTCTGATTTAGCAGGTTTTTCCTAACATTCAGTTTCGAAAATCATAAAATTTTCACAGAAGCATTCAATTCAAGCGAGTTCTATCAAGTAGAATTGTTATTTTCAGAGCTTCACTCACCGAGACATTCCGTGTTCCGAAAATGTTACATTCATCACGGCTTCGACATACATTATTTAATGACCGTGAGCATGTGGATTACCGATTTTTCAACCACAATACAAGGCATATTTACACCTAGAAACATTTACTTACATTTCGCAGGTTTTCCTAATGTCAGTTACGAAAATCAGGCAGTTTTCGCAGAAAAATTCTCTTGGTGCATGTTCTATCCAATAGACATCTCATTTTCATAGATAACTTCACGGAAACATTCCGTGTTCCGAAAACGGTACATGCACCACGGATTCAACAAATATACCCTGCTGAATTTTTAGCATGTGAATTACACATCTTTAATAACCCATTGAAGACATATTGTCACCTTAAAGCATTTACTCAGATTTGGAGCGTTTTAATATCAACAGTTTCCAAACTGAGGCAGATTTTTCAGTAAAATGCTCCTGGAGCGTGTTCTAACCAATAGATATATAATTTACATTGTTTGCCTCACCGTGACAGTCCATGTTCCGAACACGCTACACACATCACGGATTTGACAAACATTCTTAATGAGTTGTGTACATGTGTAGTACAAAACTTTCATCCACCATACAAGGCATATTGACACCTAGAAACATTAACGCTGATTTCGCAGATATTTCCTTATAGCAGTTTCGAAAATCAGGCAGTTTTCAAAGGAAAAAACTGTTGGAGCGTGTTCTACCCAATAGATATGTAAATTAAATAGATTCTCCCGCTGTGAAATTACGTGTTTCGAACATACTACATGCAGAAAGATACGACAAATATACACTACAGAGTTGTTTGCATGTGGATTACAGGACTTTCTCACTATAGAAGGCATATAGATGCTTAGAAGCATTTTCTGTGATTTCACAGAGTTTTCCAAATGCCAGTTTCGAAAATGAGGCAGATTTCATGGCAAAAACCTCTTGGAGCGGGTTCTAACCAATAGACATGTAATTTACATGGATTAGCTCACCGTCAAATTCCGTGTTCCGAACACGCTACATGCATCTCGGATGCGACAAATATTCACTACAGAGTTGTTAGCAAGTGGATTACAGCACTTTCATCCACCATACAAGGCTTACTGACACTTTGAAGAATTTTCTCAGATTTCACACGTTAGTTTGAACGCCAGTTTTGAAAATGAGGCAGATTTGGCAGAAAAATTTTCTAAGAACCAGTTATAACCAAAAGATAGGTAATTTCCCTACTTTCAATCACCGTGATATTCCGTGTTCTGAACACGCTACATGCATCACGGATTCGACAAATATTCACTACAGAGTTGTTAGCATAAGGATTACCGAACTTTCATCCACCATAAAAGCCATGTTGACAATTTGAAACATTTTCTTACATTTTGAAAGTTTTTCCTAATGCCAGTTTTGAAAAGGAGGCAGATTTGGCAGAAAATTGCTCTAGGAGCCAGTTCTACCCAAAAGATTTGTAATTTACCTAGTTTCACTAACCGTGACTTTCCGTGTTCTGAACACGTTACATGCACCGCGGATTCAACAATCATTCTTTAATGAGTTGTGAACATGTGTATTAATGAAATTTAATCGACCTTACAGTGCTTATTTTTACATAGAAATTTTAATCTGATTTAGTAGTATTCTCCTAATGTCAGTCTGAAAAATCATGCAGTTTCCACAGAAAAATCCTCTTGGAGAGTGTTTTACCCAATAGACATGCAATTTACATACAACCCGTCATCGTGAAATTCCGTGTTCCGAAAAAGCTACATGCATCACGGATTCGACAAATATTCACTACAGAGTTGTTAGCATAAGTATTACGGAACTTTCATCCACCATAAAAGCCATGTTGACAATTTGAAACATTTTCTTACATTTTGAAAGATTTTCCTAATGCCAGTTTTGAAAAGGAGACAGATTTGACAGAAAAATACTCGTGGAGCGACTACTTCCCAATAGAAAAGTAATTTACATAGTTTCCCTCACAGTGACATTCCATTTTCCGAACACGCTACATACAACAAGGTTTCAACAAACTTTCTCGAATGAGTTGTGAACATGTAGATTACAGAACTTTCATCCACCATACATGGCATATTTACAACTAGAAACATTAACTCTGAATTTGCAGCTTTTTCCTAATGCCAGTTTCGAAAATCAGGCTGTTTTCTCAGGGAAAAATTTTTGGAGCGAATTCTAACTAATAGGTGTGTAATTTACATAGATTCCATCGCCAGGATTTTCCGTGATACGATCACACTGCATGCATAACGCCTTCTAAAAATATTCACCACAGATTTGTTTGCATGTGTTTTTATGATCTAGCATCACAATACAAGGCATATTGACACTTTGAAGCATTTTCTCTGATTTTGCAGAGATTTTCAAACGCCAGGTTCAAAAATGAAGCAGATTTCTCAGAAAAAACTCTTAGAGCAAATTCTACCCAAGAGACATGTATTTTACATAGATTCGCTCACCGTGATATTCTGTGTTCCGAACACATTTCACGTATCTCGGATTCGACAAATATTCACTACAGAGTAGTTAGCATGCGGATTACTGAACTTTCATCCACCATAAAAGGCAGATGTACACCGAGAATCTAGAAATCTGGGTTCGCAGATTTTTCCTAACGCCAGTTTCGAAAATCAGGCAGATTTCTCAGAAAAAATCTCTTGGAGTGATTTCTAACCAAGGGAAATATAATTTACATAAATTTCCTGGCCGTGAAATTCCGTGTTCCGAACATGATACATGCATAAAGGATTCGACAAATATTCACTACAAATTTGTTAGCATCTTGATTACCGGACTTTCATCTCAATACATTGAATATTGATTCTTAGAAGTATTTTCTCAGATTTTGCAGCGTTTTCTAAACGCCAGGTTCAAAAATGACGAAGTTTTTGCAGAAAAACTCTCTCGGAGAGAGTTCTAACCAATAGAGAAGTCATTTACATTGTTTCAATCACCGTGAAATTCCACGTTCTGAACACGCTACATGCATCACGGATTAGAAAATATTCTTTAATAACTTGTGATAATGTGGATTACCGAACTTTCTTGCAACATAAAGGCATATTTACACCTGCAAATATTTACTCCCTTTTTTCAGCTTTTTCCAAACTTCAGATTCGATAATCATGCAATTTTGGCAGAAAAATTCTCTTCTAGCTCGTTCTACTCAATAGAATTTTAATTTACATAGTTTCATTACCGTGAAATTCCATTTTCCAAAAGTGCTACATGAATCACGGTTTCCAAAACAATTATTACACTGTTATTAACATGTGGATGACCGGACTTTCATTCACCATTCAAGGCATATTGACACTTAGAAGCATTATCTCAGATTTAACAGGGTTCTCCTAATGGCAGTTTTCAAACTGAGGCACATTTCACAGAAAAATTCTCTTCAAGCGAGTTCTACCCAATAGACATGTAATTACATTTTTCCTTCACTATGACATTCCGTATTCCAAACACCTTACATGCATCACGAGTTCGACAAACAATCTTTAATGAGTTTGAGCATGTGGATTACCGAACTTTCATCCACTATACAAGGCATATTTACACCTAGAAGTATTTATTCTGATTTCGCAGGTTTTTCCTAACATTCAGTTTCGAAAATCATAAAATTTTCACAGAAGCATTCAATTCAAGCGAGTTCTATCAAGTAGAATTGTTATTTTCAGAGCTTCACTCACCGAGACATTCCGTGTTCCGAAAATGTTACATTCATCACGGCTTCGACATACATTATTTAATGACCGTGAGCATGTGGATTACCGATTTTTCAACCACAATACAAGGCATATTTACACCTAGAAACATTTACTTACATTTCGCAGGTTTTCCTAATGTCAGTTACGAAAATCAGGCAGTTTTCGCAGAAAAATTCTCTTGGTGCATGTTCTATCCAATAGACATCTCATTTTCATAGATAACTTCACGGAAACATTCCGTGTTCCGAAAACGGTACATGCACCACGGATTCAACAAATATACCCTGCTGAATTTTTAGCATGTGAATTACACATCTTTAATAACCCATTGAAGACATATTGTCACCTTAAAGCATTTACTCAGATTTGGAGCGTTTTAATATCAACAGTTTCCAAACTGAGGCAGATTTTTCAGTAAAATGCTCCTGGAGCGTGTTCTAACCAATAGATATATAATTTACATTGTTTGCCTCACCGTGACAGTCCATGTTCCGAACACGCTACACACATCACGGATTTGACAAACATTCTTAATGAGTTGTGTACATGTGTAGTACAAAACTTTCATCCACCATACAAGGCATATTGACACCTAGAAACATTAACGCTGATTTCGCAGATATTTCCTTATAGCAGTTTCGAAAATCAGGCAGTTTTCAAAGGAAAAAACTGTTGGAGCGTGTTCTACCCAATAGATATGTAAATTAAATAGATTCTCCCGCTGTGAAATTACGTGTTTCGAACATACTACATGCAGAAAGATACGACAAATATACACTACAGAGTTGTTTGCATGTGGATTACAGGACTTTCTCACTATAGAAGGCATATAGATGCTTAGAAGCATTTTCTGTGATTTCACAGAGTTTTCCAAATGCCAGTTTCGAAAATGAGGCAGATTTCATGGCAAAAACCTCTTGGAGCGGGTTCTAACCAATAGACATGTAATTTACATGGATTAGCTCACCGTCAAATTCCGTGTTCCGAACACGCTACATGCATCTCGGATGCAACAAATATTCACTACAGAGTTGTTAGCAAGTGGATTACAGCACTTTCATCCACCATACAAGGCTTACTGACACTTTGAAGAATTTTCTCAGATTTCACACGTTAGTTTGAACGCCAGTTTTGAAAATGAGGCAGATTTGGCAGAAAAATTTTCTAAGAACCAGTTATAACCAAAAGATAGGTAATTTCCCTACTTTCAATCACCGTGATATTCCGTGTTCTGAACACGCTACATGCATCACGGATTCGACAAATATTCACTACAGAGTTGTTAGCATAAGGATTACCGAACTTTCATTCACCATAAAAGCCATGTTGACAATTTGAAACATTTTCTTACATTTTGAAAGTTTTTCCTAATGCCAGTTTTGAAAAGGAGGCAGATTTGGCAGAAAATTGCTCTAGGAGCCAGTTCTACCCAAAAGATATGTAATTTACCTAGTTTCACTAACCGTGACTTTCCGTGTTCTGAACACGTTACATGCACCGCGGATTCAACAATCATTCTTTAATGAGTTGTGAACATGTGTATTAACGAAATTTAATCGACCTTACAGTGCTTATTTTTACATAGAAATTTTAATCTGATTTAGTAGTATTCTCCTAATGTCAGTCTGAAAAATCATGCAGTTTCCACAGAAAAATCCTCTTGGAGAGTGTTTTACCCAATAGACATGCAATTTACATAAAACCCGTCATCATGAAATTCCGTGTTCCGAAAAAGCTACATGCATCACGGATTCGACAAATATTCACTACAGAGTTGTTAGCATAAGTATTACCGAACTTTCATCCACCATAAAAGCCATGTTGACAATTTGAAACATTTTCTTACATTTTGAAAGATTTTCCTAATGCCAGTTTTGAAAAGGAGACAGATTTGGCAGAAAAATTCTCGTGGAGCGAGTACTTCCCTATAGAAATTTAATTAACATAGTTTCCCTCACAGTGATATTCAATATTACGAACATGATACATGCATCAAGGTTTCAACAAACTTTCTCAAATGAGTTGTGAACATGTAGATTAGAGAAGTTTCATCCACCATACATGGCATATTTACAACTAGAAACATTAACTCTGAATTTGCAGCTTTTTCCTAATGCCAGTTTGGAAAATAAGTCCGTTTTCTCAGGGAAAAACTTTTGGAGCGAATTCTAACCAATAGGTGTGTAATTTACATAGATTCCATCGCCGGGATTTTCCGTGATACGACCCAACTGCATGCATAATGCTTTCTAAAAATATTCACCACAGATTTGTTTGCATGTGGTTTTACGATCTTGCATCACAATACAAGGAATATTGACACTTTGAAGCATTTTCTCTGATTTTGCAGAGATTTTCAAATGCCAGGTTCAAAAATGAAGCAGATTTCTCAGAAAAAACTCTTAGAGCATATTCTACCCAAGAGACATGTATTTTAAATATATACGCTCACCATCATATTCTGTGTCCCGAACACAATTCACGAATCTCAGATTCGACAAATATTCACTACAGAGTAGTTAGCATCCGGATTACCGAACTTTCATCCACCATAATAGGCAGATGTACACCGAGAATCTAGAAATCTGGGATTGCAGGTTTTTCCTAACGCCAGTTTTGAAAATCAGGCCGATTTCTCAGGAAAAATCAGTTGGAGTGATTTCTAAACAAGGGAAATGTAATTTACATAATTTCCCTGGCCGTGAAATTCCGTGTTCTGAACATGTAACATGCATATAGGATTCGACAAATATTCACTACAAATTTGTTAGCATGTGGATTACCGAACTTTCATCACAATACATTGAATATTGATTCTTAGAAGTATTTTCTCAGATTTTGCAGCGTTTTCTAAACGCCAGGTTCAAAAATGACGAAGTTTTCGCAGAAAAACTCTCTCGGAGAGAGTTCTACCCAATAGAGTAGTCATTGACATTGTTTCAATCACCATGAAAATCCACGTTCTGAACACGCTACATGCATCACGGATTAGAAAATATTCTTTAATAACTTGTGATAATGTGGATTACCGAACTTTCTTGCAACATAAAGGCATATTTACACCTGCAAATATTTACTCCCTTTTTTCAGCTTTTTCCAAACTTCAGATTCGATAATCATGCAATTTTGGCAGAAAAATTCTCTTCTAGCTCGTTCTACTCAATAGAATTGTAATTTACATAGTTTCATTACCGTGAAATTCCATTTTCCAAAAGTGCTACATGAATCACGGTTTCCAAAACAATTATTACACTGTTATTAACATGTGGATGACCGGACTTTCATTCACCATTCAAGGCATATTGACACTTAGAAGCATTTTCTCAGATTTAACAGGGTTCTCCTAATGGCAGTTTTCAAAATGAGGCACATTTCACAGAAAAATTCTCTTCAAGCGAGTTCTACCCAATACACATGTAATTACATTTTTCCTTCACTATGACATTCCGTATTCCAAACACCTTACATGCATCACGAGTTCGACAAACAATCTTTAATGAGTTTGAGCATGTGGATTACCGAACTTTCATCCACGATACAAGGCATATTTACACCTAGAAGTATTTATTCTGATTTAGCAGGTTTTTCCTAACATTCAGTTTCGAAAATCATAAAATTTTCACAGAAGCATTCAATTCAAGCGAGTTCTATCAAGTAGAATTTTTATTTTCAGAGCTTCACTCACCGAGACATTCCGTGTTCCGAAAATGTTACATTCATCACGGCTTCGACATACATTATTTAATGACCGTGAGCATGTGGATTACCGATTTTTCAACCACAATACAAGGCATATTTACACCTAGAAACATTTACTTACATTTCGCAGGTTTTCCTAATGTCAGTTACGAAAATCAGGCAGTTTTCGCAGAAAAATTCTCTTGGTGCATGTTCTATCCAATAGACATCTCATTTTCATAGATAACTTCACTGAAACATTCCGTGTTCCGAAAATGGTACATGCACCACGGATTCAACAAATATACCCTGCTGAATTTTTAGCATGTGAATTACACATCTTTAATAACCCATTGAAGACATATTGTCACCTTAAAGCATTTACTCAGATTTGGAGCGTTTTAATATCAACAGTTTCCAAACTGAGGCAGATTTTTCAGTAAAATGCTCCTGGAGCGTGTTCTAACCAATAGATATATAATTTACATTGTTTGCCTCACCGTGACAGTCCATGTTCCGAACACGCTACACACATCACGGATTTGACAAACATTCTTAATGAGTTGTGTACATGTGTAGTACAAAACTTTCATCCACCATACAAGGCATATTGACACCTAGAAACATTAACGCTGATTTCGCAGATATTTCCTTATAGCAGTTTCGAAAATCAGGCAGTTTTCAAAGGAAAAAACTGTTGGAGCGTGTTCTACCCAATAGATATGTAAATTAAATAGATTCTCCCGCTGTGAAATTACGTGTTTCGAACATACTACATGCAGAAAGATACGACAAATATACACTACAGAGTTGTTTGCATGTGGATTACAGGACTTTCTCACTATAGAAGGCATATAGATGCTTAGAAGCATTTTCTGTGATTTCACAGAGTTTTCCAAATGCCAGTTTCGAAAATGAGGCAGATTTCATGGCAAAAACCTCTTGGAGCGGGTTCTAACCAATAGACATGTAATTTACATGGATTAGCTCACCGTCAAATTCCGTGTTCCGAACACGCTACATGCATCTCGGATGCGACAAATATTCACTACAGAGTTGTTAGCAAGTTGATTACAGCACTTTCATCCACCATACAAGGCTTACTGACACTTTGAAGAATTTTCTCAGATTTCACACGTTAGTTTGAACGCCAGTTTTGAAAATGAGGCAGATTTGGCAGAAAAATTTTCTAAGAACCAGTTATAACCAAAAGATAGGTAATTTCCCTACTTTCAATCACCGTGATATTCCGTGTTCCGAAAAAGCTACATGCATCACGGATTCGACAAATATTCACTACAGAGTTGTTAGCATAAGGATTACCGAACTTTCATTCACCATAAAAGCCATGTTGACAATTTGAAACATTTTCTTACATTTTGAAAGTTTTTCCTAATGCCAGTTTTGAAAAGGAGGCAGATTTGGCAGAAAATTGCTCTAGGAGCCAGTTCTACCCAAAAGATTTGTAATTTACCTAGTTTCACTAACCGTGACTTTCCGTGTTCTGAACACGTTACATGCACCGCGGATTCAACAATCATTCTTTAATGAGTTGTGAACATGTGTATTAATGAAATTTAATCGACCTTACAGTGCTTATTTTTACATAGAAATTTTAATCTGATTTAGTAGTATTCTCCTAATGTCAGTCTGAAAAATCATGCAGTTTCCACAGAAAAATCCTCTTGGAGAGTGTTTTACCCAATAGACATGCAATTTACATACAACCCGTCATCGTGAAATTCCGTGTTCCGAAAAAGCTACATGCATCACGGATTCGACAAATATTCACTACAGAGTTGTTAGCATAAGGATTACCGAACTTTCATTCACCATAAAAGCCATGTTGACAATTTGAAACATTTTCTTACATTTTGAAAGTTTTTCCTAATGCCAGTTTTGAAAAGGAGGCAGATTTGGCAGAAAATTGCTCTAGGAGCCAGTTCTACCCAAAAGATTTGTAATTTACCTAGTTTCACTAACCGTGACTTTCCGTGTTCTGAACACGTTACATGCACCGCGGATTCAACAATCATTCTTTAATGAGTTGTGAACATGTGTATTAATGAAATTTAATCGACCTTACAGTGCTTATTTTTACATAGAAATTTTAATCTGATTTAGTAGTATTCTCCTAATGTCAGTCTGAAAAATCATGCAGTTTCCACAGAAAAATCCTCTTGGAGAGTGTTTTACCCAATAGACATGCAATTTACATACAACCCGTCATCGTGAAATTCCGTGTTCCGAAAAAGCTACATGCATCACGGATTCGACAAATATTCACTACAGAGTTGTTAGCATAAGTATTACGGAACTTTCATCCACCATAAAAGCCATGTTGACAATTTGAAACATTTTCTTACATTTTGAAAGATTTTCCTAATGCCAGTTTTGAAAAGGAGACAGATTTGACAGAAAAATACTCGTGGAGCGACTACTTCCCAATAGAAAAGTAATTTACATAGTTTCCCTCACAGTGACATTCCATTTTCCGAACACGCTACATACAACAAGGTTTCAACAAACTTTCTCGAATGAGTTGTGAACATGTAGATTACAGAACTTTCATCCACCATACATGGCATATTTACAACTAGAAACATTAACTCTGAATTTGCAGCTTTTTCCTAATGCCAGTTTCGAAAATCAGGCTGTTTTCTCAGGGAAAAATTTTTGGAGCGAATTCTAACTAATAGGTGTGTAATTTACATAGATTCCATCGCCAGGATTTTCCGTGATACGATCACACTGCATGCATAACGCCTTCTAAAAATATTCACCACAGATTTGTTTGCATGTGTTTTTATGATCTAGCATCACAATACAAGGCATATTGACACTTTGAAGCATTTTCTCTGATTTTGCAGAGATTTTCAAACGCCAGGTTCAAAAATGAAGCAGATTTCTCAGAAAAAACTCTTAGAGCAAATTCTACCCAAGAGACATGTATTTTACATAGATTCGCTCACCGTGATATTCTGTGTTCCGAACACATTTCACGTATCTCGGATTCGACAAATATTCACTACAGAGTAGTTAGCATGCGGATTACTGAATTTTCATCCACCATAAAAGGCAGATGTACACCGAGAATCTAGAAATCTGGGTTTGCAGATTTTTCCTAACGCCAGTTTCGAAAATCAGGCAGATTTCTCAGAAAAAATCTCTTGGAGTGATTTCTAACCAAGGGAAATATAATTTACATAAATTTCCTGGCCGTGAAATTCCGTGTTCCGAACATGATACATGCATAAAGGATTCGACAAATATTCACTACAAATTTGTTAGCATCTTGATTACCGGACTTTCATCTCAATACATTGAATATTGATTCTTAGAAGTATTTTCTCAGATTTTGCAGCGTTTTCTAAACGCCAGAAATGACGAAGTTTTCGCAGAAAAACTCTCTCGGAGCGAGTTCTAACCAATAGAGAAGTCATTTACATTGTTTCAATCACCGTGAAATTCCACGTTCTGAACACGCTACATGCATCACGGATTAGAAAAACATTCTTTAATATGTTGTGAAAATGTGGATTACCGAACTTTCTTGCAAAATAAAGGCACATTTACAGCTGCAAATATTAACTCCCTTTTTGCAGCTTTTTCCAAACTTCAGATTCGATAATCATGCAATTTTCGCAGAAAAATACTCTTCTAGCTCGTTCTACTCAATAGAATTGTAATTTCCATAGTTTCATTACCGTGAAATTCCGTTTATTAAAGGCACTACATGAATCACGGTTTAAAAAATAATTACTACACTGTTATTAACATGTGGATTACCGGACTTTCATTCAACATTCAAGGCATATTGACACTTAGAAGCATTTTCTCAGATTTCACACGTTTAATTTGAACGCCAGTTTTGAAAATGAGGTAGATTTGGCAGAAAAATGCTCTTGGAGCCAGTTCTACCCAAAATATAGGTAATTTCCCTACTTCCATTCACCGTGATATTCCGTGTCCTGAACACGTTACATGCACCACGGATTCAACAAACATTCTTTAATGAGTTGTGAACATGTGTATTAACGAACTTTAATCCACCTTACAGTGCATATATATACATAGAAATTTTATTCATATTTAGTAGAATTCTCCTAATGTCAGTCTCTAAAATCATGCAGTTTCCACAGAAAAATCCTCTTGGAGAGTGTTTTACCCAATAGACATGCAATTTACATAGAACCCGTCATCATGAAATTCCTTGTTCCGAAAAATCTACATGCATCACATATTCGAAAAATATTCACTACAGAGTTGTTAGCATAAGGATTACCGAACTTTCATCCACCATGAAAGCCATGTTGACAATTTGAAGCATTTTCTCACATTTCGAAAGATTTTCCTAATGCCAGTTTTGATAAGGAGGCAGATTTGGCAGAAAAATTCTCGTGGAGCGAGTACTTCCCTATAGAAATGTAATTAACATACTTTCCCTCACAGTGATATTCAATATTACGAACATGATACATGCATCAAGGTTTCAACAAACTTTCTCAAATGAGTTGTGAACATGTAGATTAGAGAAGTTTCATCCACCATACATGGCATATTTACAACTAGAAACATTAACTCTGAATTTGCAGCTTTTTCCTAATGCCAGTTTGGAAAATAAGTCCGTTTTCTCAGGGAAAAACTTTTGGAGCGAATTCTAACCAATAGATGTGTAATTTACATAGATTCCATCGCCGGGATTTTCCGTGATACGACCCAACTGCATGCATAATGCTTTCTAAAAATATTCACCACAGATTTGTTTGCATGTGGTTTTACGATCTTGCATCACAATACAAGGAATATTGACACTTTGAAGCATTTTCTCTGATTTTGCAGAGATTTTCAAACGCCAGGTTCTAAAATGAGGCAGATATCTCAGAAAAAACTCTTAGAGCATATTCTACCCAAGAGACATGTATTTTACATATATACACTCACCGTCATATTCTGTGTCCCGAACACAATTCACGAATCTCAGATTCGACAAATATTCACTACAGAGTAGTTAGCATCCGGATTACCGAACTTTCATCCACCATAATAGGCAGATGTACACCGAGAATCTAGAAATCTGGGATTGCAGGTTTTTCCTAACGCCAGTTTTGAAAATCAGGCCGATTTCTCAGGAAAAATCAGTTGGAGTGATTTCTAAACAAGGGAAATGTAATTTACATAATTTCCCTGGCCGTGAAATTCCGTGTTCCGAACATGTAACATGCATATAGGATTCGACAAATATTCACTACAAATTTGTTAGCATGTGGATTACCGAACTTTCATCACAATACATTGAATATTGATTCTTAGAAGTATTTTCTCAGATTTTGCAGCGTTTTCTAAACGCCAGGTTCAAAAATGACGAAGTTTTCGCAGAAAAACTCTCTCGGAGAGAGTTCTACCCAATAGAGTAGTCATTGACATTGTTTCAATCACCGTGAAAATCCACGTTCTGAACACGCTACATGCATCACGGATTAGAAAATATTCTTTAATAACTTGTGATAATGTGGATTACCGAACTTTCTTGCAACATAAAGGCATATTTACACCTGCAAATATTTACTCCCTTTTTTCAGCTTTTTCCAAACTTCAGATTCGATAATCATGCAATTTTGGCAGAAAAATTCTCTTCTAGCTCGTTCTACTCAATAGAATTGTAATTTACATAGTTTCATTACCGTGAAATTCCATTTTCCAAAAGTGCTACATGAATCACGGTTTCCAAAACAATTATTACACTGTTATTAACATGTGGATGACCGGACTTTCATTCACCATTCAAGGCATATTGACACTTAGAAGCATTTTCTCAGATTTAACAGGGTTCTCCTAATGGCAGTTTTCAAAATGAGGCACATTTCACAGAAAAATTCTCTTCAAGCGAGTTCTACCCAATACACATGTAATTACATTTTTCCTTCACTATGACATTCCGTATTCCAAACACCTTACATGCATCACGAGTTCGACAAACAATCTTTAATGAGTTTGAGCATGTGGATTACCGAACTTTCATCCACTATACAAGGCATATTTACACCTAGAAGTATTTATTCTGATTTCGCAGGTTTTTCCTAACATTCAGTTTCGAAAATCATAAAATTTTCACAGAAGCATTCAATTCAAGCGAGTTCTATCAAGTAGAATTGTTATTTTCAGAGCTTCACTCACCGAGACATTCCGTGTTCCGAAAATGTTACATTCATCACGGCTTCGACATACATTATTTAATGACCGTGAGCATGTGGATTACCGATTTTTCAACCACAATACAAGGCATATTTACACCTAGAAACATTTACTTACATTTCGCAGGTTTTCCTAATGTCAGTTACGAAAATCAGGCAGTTTTCGCAGAAAAATTCTCTTGGTGCATGTTCTATCCAATAGACATCTCATTTTCATAGATAACTTCACGGAAACATTCCGTGTTCCGAAAACGGTACATGCACCACGGATTCAACAAATATACCCTGCTGAATTTTTAGCATGTGAATTACACATCTTTAATAACCCATTGAAGACATATTGTCACCTTAAAGCATTTACTCAGATTTGGAGCGTTTTAATATCAACAGTTTCCAAACTGAGGCAGATTTTTCAGTAAAATGCTCCTGGAGCGTGTTCTAACCAATAGATATATAATTTACATTGTTTGCCTCACCGTGACAGTCCATGTTCCGAACACGCTACACACATCACGGATTTGACAAACATTCTTAATGAGTTGTGTACATGTGTAGTACAAAACTTTCATCCACCATACAAGGCATATTGACACCTAGAAACATTAACGCTGATTTCGCAGATATTTCCTTATAGCAGTTTCGAAAATCAGGCAGTTTTCAAAGGAAAAAACTGTTGGAGCGTGTTCTACCCAATAGATATGTAAATTAAATAGATTCTCCCGCTGTGAAATTACGTGTTTCGAACATACTACATGCAGAAAGATACGACAAATATACACTACAGAGTTGTTTGCATGTGGATTACAGGACTTTCTCACTATAGAAGGCATATAGATGCTTAGAAGCATTTTCTGTGATTTCACAGAGTTTTCCAAATGCCAGTTTCGAAAATGAGGCAGATTTCATGGCAAAAACCTCTTGGAGCGGGTTCTAACCAATAGACATGTAATTTACATGGATTAGCTCACCGTCAAATTCCGTGTTCCGAACACGCTACATGCATCTCGGATGCGACAAATATTCACTACAGAGTTGTTAGCAAGTTGATTACAGCACTTTCATCCACCATACAAGGCTTACTGACACTTTGAAGAATTTTCTCAGATTTCACACGTTAGTTTGAACGCCAGTTTTGAAAATGAGGCAGATTTGGCAGAAAAATTTTCTAAGAACCAGTTATAACCAAAAGATAGGTAATTTCCCTACTTTCAATCACCGTGATATTCCGTGTTCTGAACACGCTACATGCATCACGGATTCGACAAATATTCACTACAGAGTTGTTAGCATAAGGATTACCGAACTTTCATCCACCATAAAAGCCATGTTGACAATTTGAAACATTTTCTTACATTTTGAAAGTTTTTCCTAATGCCAGTTTTGAAAAGGAGGCAGATTTGGCAGAAAATTGCTCTAGGAGCCAGTTCTACCCAAAAGATATGTAATTTACCTAGTTTCACTAACCGTGACTTTCCGTGTTCTGAACACGTTACATGCACCGCGGATTCAACAATCATTCTTTAATGAGTTGTGAACATGTGTATTAACGAAATTTAATCGACCTTACAGTGCTTATTTTTACATAGAAATTTTAATCTGATTTAGTAGTATTCTCCTAATGTCAGTCTGAAAAATCATGCAGTTTCCACAGAAAAATCCTCTTGGAGAGTGTTTTACCCAATAGACATGCAATTTACATACAACCCGTCATCGTGAAATTCCGTGTTCCGAAAAAGCTACATGCATCACGGATTCGACAAATATTCACTACAGAGTTGTTAGCATAAGTATTACCGAACTTTCATCCACCATAAAAGCCATGTTGACAATTTGAAACATTTTCTTACATTTTGAAAGATTTTCCTAATGCCAGTTTTGAAAAGGAGACAGATTTGACAGAAAAATACTCGTGGAGCGACTACTTCCCAATAGAAAAGTAATTTACATAGTTTCCCTCACAGTGACATTCCATTTTCCGAACACGCTACATACAACAAGGTTTCAACAAACTTTCTCGAATGAGTTGTGAACATGTAGATTACAGAACTTTCATCCACCATACATGGCATATTTACAACTAGAAACATTAACTCTGAATTTGCAGCTTTTTCCTAATGCCAGTTTCGAAAATCAGGCCGTTTTCTCAGGGAAAAATTTTTGGAGCGAATTCTAACTAATAGATGTGTAATTTACATAGATTCCATCGCCAGGATTTTCCGTGATACGATCACACTGCATGCATATCGCCTTCTAAAAATATTCACCACAGATTTGTTTGCATGTGTTTTTATGATCTAGCATCACAATACAAGGCATATTGACACTTTGAAGCATTTTCTCTGATTTTGCAGAGATTTTCAAACGCCAGGTTCAAAAATGAAGCAGATTTCTCAGAAAAAACTCTTAGAGCAAATTCTACCCAAGAGACATGTATTTTACATAGATTCGCTCACCGTGATATTCTGTGTTCCGAACACATTTCACGTATCTCGGATTCGACAAATATTCACTACAGAGTAGTTAGCATGCGGATTACTGAACTTTCATCCACCATAAAAGGCAGATGTACACCGAGAATCTAGAAATCTGGGTTCGCAGATTTTTCCTAACGCCAGTTTCGAAAATCAGGCAGATTTCTCAGAAAAAATCTCTTGGAGTGATTTCTAACCAAGGGAAATATAATTTACATAAATTTCCTGGCCGTGAAATTCCGTGTTCCGAACATGATACATGCATAAAGGATTCGACAAATATTCACTACAAATTTGTTAGCATCTTGATTACCGGACTTTCATCTCAATACATTGAATATTGATTCTTAGAAGTATTTTCTCAGATTTTGCAGCGTTTTCTAAACGCCAGAAATGACGAAGTTTTCGCAGAAAAACTCTCTCGGAGCGAGTTCTAACCAATAGAGAAGTCATTTACATTGTTTCAATCACCGTGAAATTCCACGTTCTGAACACGCTACATGCATCACGGATTAGAAAAACATTCTTTAATATGTTGTGAAAATGTGGATTACCGAACTTTCTTGCAAAATAAAGGCACATTTACAGCTGCAAATATTAACTCCCTTTTTGCAGCTTTTTCCAAACTTCAGATTCGATAATCATGCAATTTTCGCAGAAAAATTCTCTTCTAGCTCGTTCTACTCAATAGAATTGTAATTTCCATAGTTTCATTACCGTGAAATTCCGTTTATTAAAGGCACTACATGAATCACGGTTTAAAAAATAATTACTACACTGTTATTAACATGTGGATTACCGGACTTTCATTCAACATTCAAGGCATATTGACACTTAGAAGCATTTTCTCAGATTTCACACGTTTAATTTGAACGCCAGTTTTGAAAATGAGGTAGATTTGGCAGAAAAATGCTCTTGGAGCCAGTTCTACCCAAAATATAGGTAATTTCCCTACTTCCATTCACCGTGATATTCCGTGTCCTGAACACGTTACATGCACCACGGATTCAACAAACATTCTTTAATGAGTTGTGAACATGTGTATTAACGAACTTTAATCCACCTTACAGTGCATATATATACATAGAAATTTTATTCAGATTTAGTAGAATTCTCCTAATGTCAGTCTCTAAAATCATGCAGTTTCCACAGAAAAATCCTCTTGGAGAGTGTTTTACCCAATAGACATGCAATTTACATAGAACCCGTCATCATGAAATTCCTTGTTCCGAAAAATCTACATGCATCACATATTCGAAAAATATTCACTACAGAGTTGTTAGCATAAGGATTACCGAACTTTCATCCACCATGAAAGCCATGTTGACAATTTGAAGCATTTTCTCACATTTCGAAAGATTTTCCTAATGCCAGTTTTGATAAGGAGGCAGATTTGGCAGAAAAATTCTCGTGGAGCGAGTACTTCCCTATAGAAATGTAATTAACATACTTTCCCTCACAGTGATATTCAATATTACGAACATGATACATGCATCAAGGTTTCAACAAACTTTCTCAAATGAGTTGTGAACATGTAGATTAGAGAAGTTTCATCCACCATACATGGCATATTTACAACTAGAAACATTAACTCTGAATTTGCAGCTTTTTCCTAATGCCAGTTTGGAAAATAAGTCCGTTTTCTCAGGGAAAAACTTTTGGAGCGAATTCTAACCAATAGGTGTGTAATTTACATAGATTCCATCGCCGGGATTTTCCGTGATACGACCCAACTGCATGCATAATGCTTTCTAAAAATATTCACCACAGATTTGTTTGCATGTGGTTTTACGATCTTGCATCACAATACAAGGAATATTGACACTTTGAAGCATTTTCTCTGATTTTGCAGAGATTTTCAAACGCCAGGTTCTAAAATGAGGCAGATTTCTCAGAAAAAACTCTTAGAGCATATTCTACCCAAGAGACATGTATTTTACATATATACGCTCACCGTCATATTCTGTGTCCCGAACACAATTCACGAATCTCAGATTCGACAAATATTCACTACAGAGTAGTTAGCATCCGGATTACCGAACTTTCATCCACCATAATAGGCAGATGTACACCGAGAATCTAGAAATCTGGGATTGCAGGTTTTTCCTAACGCCAGTTTTGAAAATCAGGCCGATTTCTCAGGAAAAATCAGTTGGAGTGATTTCTAAACAAGGGAAATGTAATTTACATAATTTCCCTGGCCGTGAAATTCCGTGTTCCGAACATGTAACATGCATATAGGATTCGACAAATATTCACTACAAATTTGTTAGCATGTGGATTACCGAACTTTCATCACAATACATTGAATATTGATTCTTAGAAGTATTTTCTCAGATTTTGCAGCGTTTTCTAAACGCCAGGTTCAAAAATGACGAAGTTTTCGCAGAAAAACTCTCTCGGAGAGAGTTCTACCCAATAGAGTAGTCATTGACATTGTTTCAATCACCGTGAAAATCCACGTTCTGAACACGCTACATGCATCACGGATTAGAAAATATTCTTTAATAACTTGTGATAATGTGGATTACCGAACTTTCTTGCAACATAAAGGCATATTTACACCTGCAAATATTTACTCCCTTTTTTCAGCTTTTTCCAAACTTCAGATTCGATAATCATGCAATTTTGGCAGAAAAATTCTCTTCTAGCTCGTTCTACTCAATAGAATTGTAATTTACATAGTTTCATTACCGTGAAATTCCATTTTCCAAAAGTGCTACATGAATCACGGTTTCCAAAACAATTATTACACTGTTATTAACATGTGGATGACCGGACTTTCATTCACCATTCAAGGCATATTGACACTTAGAAGCATTTTCTCAGATTTAACAGGGTTCTCCTAATGGCAGTTTTCAAAATGAGGCACATTTCACAGAAAAATTCTCTTCAAGCGAGTTCTACCCAATACACATGTAATTACATTTTTCCTTCACTATGACATTCCGTATTCCAAACACCTTACATGCATCACGAGTTCGACAAACAATCTTTAATGAGTTTGAGCATGTGGATTACCGAACTTTCATCCACTATACAAGGCATATTTACACCTAGAAGTATTTATTCTGATTTCGCAGGTTTTTCCTAACATTCAGTTTCGAAAATCATAAAATTTTCACAGAAGCATTCAATTCAAGCGAGTTCTATCAAGTAGAATTGTTATTTTCAGAGCTTCACTCACCGAGACATTCCGTGTTCCGAAAATGTTACATTCATCACGGCTTCGACATACATTATTTAATGACCGTGAGCATGTGGATTACCGATTTTTCAACCACAATACAAGGCATATTTACACCTAGAAACATTTACTTACATTTCGCAGGTTTTCCTAATGTCAGTTACGAAAATCAGGCAGTTTTCGCAGAAAAATTCTCTTGGTGCATGTTCTATCCAATAGACATCTCATTTTCATAGATAACTTCACGGAAACATTCCGTGTTCCGAAAACGGTACATGCACCACGGATTCAACAAATATACCCTGCTGAATTTTTAGCATGTGAATTACACATCTTTAATAACCCATTGAAGACATATTGTCACCTTAAAGCATTTACTCAGATTTGGAGCGTTTTAATATCAACAGTTTCCAAACTGAGGCAGATTTTTCAGTAAAATGCTCCTGGAGCGTGTTCTAACCAATAGATATATAATTTACATTGTTTGCCTCACCGTGACAGTCCATGTTCCGAACACGCTACACACATCACGGATTTGACAAACATTCTTAATGAGTTGTGTACATGTGTAGTACAAAACTTTCATCCACCATACAAGGCATATTGACACCTAGAAACATTAACGCTGATTTCGCAGATATTTCCTTATAGCAGTTTCGAAAATCAGGCAGTTTTCAAAGGAAAAAACTGTTGGAGCGTGTTCTACCCAATAGATATGTAAATTAAATAGATTCTCCCGCTGTGAAATTACGTGTTTCGAACATACTACATGCAGAAAGATACGACAAATATACACTACAGAGTTGTTTGCATGTGGATTACAGGACTTTCTCACTATAGAAGGCATATAGATGCTTAGAAGCATTTTCTGTGATTTCACAGAGTTTTCCAAATGCCAGTTTCGAAAATGAGGCAGATTTCATGGCAAAAACCTCTTGGAGCGGGTTCTAACCAATAGACATGTAATTTACATGGATTAGCTCACCGTCAAATTCCGTGTTCCGAACACGCTACATGCATCTCGGATGCGACAAATATTCACTACAGAGTTGTTAGCAAGTTGATTACAGCACTTTCATCCACCATACAAGGCTTACTGACACTTTGAAGAATTTTCTCAGATTTCACACGTTAGTTTGAACGCCAGTTTTGAAAATGAGGCAGATTTGGCAGAAAAATTTTCTAAGAACCAGTTATAACCAAAAGATAGGTAATTTCCCTACTTTCAATCACCGTGATATTCCGTGTTCTGAACACGCTACATGCATCACGGATTCGACAAATATTCACTACAGAGTTGTTAGCATAAGGATTACCGAACTTTCATCCACCATAAAAGCCATGTTGACAATTTGAAACATTTTCTTACATTTTGAAAGTTTTTCCTAATGCCAGTTTTGAAAAGGAGGCAGATTTGGCAGAAAATTGCTCTAGGAGCCAGTTCTACCCAAAAGATATGTAATTTACCTAGTTTCACTAACCGTGACTTTCCGTGTTCTGAACACGTTACATGCACCGCGGATTCAACAATCATTCTTTAATGAGTTGTGAACATGTGTATTAACGAAATTTAATCGACCTTACAGTGCTTATTTTTACATAGAAATTTTAATCTGATTTAGTAGTATTCTCCTAATGTCAGTCTGAAAAATCATGCAGTTTCCACAGAAAAATCCTCTTGGAGAGTGTTTTACCCAATAGACATGCAATTTACATACAACCCGTCATCGTGAAATTCCGTGTTCCGAAAAAGCTACATGCATCACGGATTCGACAAATATTCACTACAGAGTTGTTAGCATAAGTATTACCGAACTTTCATCCACCATAAAAGCCATGTTGACAATTTGAAACATTTTCTTACATTTTGAAAGATTTTCCTAATGCCAGTTTTGAAAAGGAGACAGATTTGACAGAAAAATACTCGTGGAGCGACTACTTCCCAATAGAAAAGTAATTTACATAGTTTCCCTCACAGTGACATTCCATTTTCCGAACACGCTACATACAACAAGGTTTCAACAAACTTTCTCGAATGAGTTGTGAACATGTAGATTACAGAACTTTCATCCACCATACATGGCATATTTACAACTAGAAACATTAACTCTGAATTTGCAGCTTTTTCCTAATGCCAGTTTCGAAAATCAGGCCGTTTTCTCAGGGAAAAATTTTTGGAGCGAATTCTAACTAATAGGTGTGTAATTTACATAGATTCCATCGCCAGGATTTTCCGTGATACGATCACACTGCATGCATAACGCCTTCTAAAAATATTCACCACAGATTTGTTTGCATGTGTTTTTATGATCTAGCATCACAATACAAGGCATATTGACACTTTGAAGCATTTTCTCTGATTTTGCAGAGATTTTCAAACGCCAGGTTCAAAAATGAAGCAGATTTCTCAGAAAAAACTCTTAGAGCAAATTCTACCCAAGAGACATGTATTTTACATAGATTCGCTCACCGTGATATTCTGTGTTCCGAACACATTTCACGTATCTCGGATTCGACAAATATTCACTACAGAGTAGTTAGCATGCGGATTACTGAACTTTCATCCACCATAAAAGGCAGATGTACACCGAGAATCTAGAAATCTGGGTTCGCAGATTTTTCCTAACGCCAGTTTCGAAAATCAGGCAGATTTCTCAGAAAAAATCTCTTGGAGTGATTTCTAACCAAGGGAAATATAATTTACATAAATTTCCTGGCCGTGAAATTCCGTGTTCCGAACATGATACATGCATAAAGGATTCGACAAATATTCACTACAAATTTGTTAGCATCTTGATTACCGGACTTTCATCTCAATACATTGAATATTGATTCTTAGAAGTATTTTCTCAGATTTTGCAGCGTTTTCTAAACGCCAGAAATGACGAAGTTTTCGCAGAAAAACTCTCTCGGAGCGAGTTCTAACCAATAGAGAAGTCATTTACATTGTTTCAATCACCGTGAAATTCCACGTTCTGAACACGCTACATGCATCACGGATTAGAAAAACATTCTTTAATATGTTGTGAAAATGTGGATTACCGAACTTTCTTGCAAAATAAAGGCACATTTACAGCTGCAAATATTAACTCCCTTTTTGCAGCTTTTTCCAAACTTCAGATTCGATAATCATGCAATTTTCGCAGAAAAATTCTCTTCTAGCTCGTTCTACTCAATAGAATTGTAATTTCCATAGATTCATTACCGTGAAATTCCGTTTATTAAAGGCACTACATGAATCACGGTTTAAAAAATAATTACTACACTGTTATTAACATGTGGATTACCGGACTTTCATTCAACATTCAAGGTATATTGACACTTAGAAGCATTTTCTCAGATTTCACACGTTTAATTTGAACGCCAGTTTTGAAAATGAGGTAGATTTGGCAGAAAAATGCTCTTGGAGCCAGTTCTACCCAAAATATAGGTAATTTCCCTACTTCCATTCACCGTGATATTCCGTGTCCTGAACACGTTACATGCACCACGGATTCAACAAACATTCTTTAATGAGTTGTGAACATGTGTATTAACGAACTTTAATCCACCTTACAGTGCATATATATACATAGAAATTTTATTCATATTTAGTAGAATTCTCCTAATGTCAGTCTCTAAAATCATGCAGTTTCCACAGAAAAATCCTCTTGGAGAGTGTTTTACCCAATAGACATGCAATTTACATAGAACCCGTCATCATGAAATTCCTTGTTCCGAAAAATCTACATGCATCACATATTTGAAAAATATTCACTACAGAGTTGTTAGCATAAGGATTACCGAACTTTCATCCACCATGAAAGCCATGTTGACAATTTGAAGCATTTTCTCACATTTCGAAAGATTTTCCTAATGCCAGTTTTGATAAGGAGGCAGATTTGGCAGAAAAATTCTCGTGGAGCGAGTACTTCCCTATAGAAATATAATTAACATACTTTCCCTCACAGTGATATTCAATATTACGAACATGATACATGCATCAAGGTTTCAACAAACTTTCTCAAATGAGTTGTGAACATGTAGATTAGAGAAGTTTCATCCACCATACATGGCATATTTACAACTAGAAACATTAACTCTGAATTTGCAGCTTTTTCCTAATGCCAGTTTGGAAAATAAGTCCGTTTTCTCAGGGAAAAACTTTTGGAGCGAATTCTAACCAATAGGTGTGTAATTTACATAGATTCCATCGCCGGGATTTTCCGTGATACGACCCAACTGCATGCATAATGCTTTCTAAAAATATTCACCACAGATTTGTTTGCATGTGGTTTTACGATCTTGCATCACAATACAAGGAATATTGACACTTTGAAGCATTTTCTCTGATTTTGCAGAGATTTTCAAACGCCAGGTTCTAAAATGAGGCAGATTTCTCAGAAAAAACTCTTAGAGCATATTCTACCCAAGAGACATGTATTTTACATATATACGCTCACCGTCATATTCTGTGTCCCGAACACAATTCACGAATCTCAGATTCGACAAATATTCACTACAGAGTAGTTAGCATCCGGATTACCGAACTTTCATCCACCATAATAGGCAGATGTACACCGAGAATCTAGAAATCTGGGATTGCAGGTTTTTCCTAACGCCAGTTTTGAAAATCAGGCCGATTTCTCAGGAAAAATCAGTTGGAGTGATTTCTAAACAAGGGAAATGTAATTTACATAATTTCCCTGGCCGTGAAATTCCGTGTTCCGAACATGTAACATGCATATAGGATTCGACAAATATTCACTACAAATTTGTTAGCATGTGGATTACCGAACTTTCATCACAATACATTGAATATTGATTCTTAGAAGTATTTTCTCAGATTTTGCAGCGTTTTCTAAACGCCAGGTTCAAAAATGACGAAGTTTTCGCAGAAAAACTCTCTCGGAGAGAGTTCTACCCAATAGAGTAGTCATTGACATTGTTTCAATCACCGTGAAAATCCACGTTCTGAACACGCTACATGCATCACGGATTAGAAAATATTCTTTAATAACTTGTGATAATGTGGATTACCGAACTTTCTTGCAACATAAAGGCATATTTACACCTGCAAATATTTACTCCCTTTTTTCAGCTTTTTCCAAACTTCAGATTCGATAATCATGCAATTTTGGCAGAAAAATTCTCTTCTAGCTCGTTCTACTCAATAGAATTGTAATTTACATAGTTTCATTACCGTGAAATTCCATTTTCCAAAAGTGCTACATGAATCACGGTTTCCAAAACAATTATTACACTGTTATTAACATGTGGATGACCGGACTTTCATTCACCATTCAAGGCATATTGACACTTAGAAGCATTTTCTCAGATTTAACAGGGTTCTCCTAATGGCAGTTTTCAAAATGAGGCACATTTCACAGAAAAATTCTCTTCAAGCGAGTTCTACCCAATAGACATGTAATTACATTTTTCCTTCACTATGACATTCCGTATTCCAAACACCTTACATGCATCACGAGTTCGACAAACAATCTTTAATGAGTTTGAGCATGTGGATTACCGAACTTTCATCCACTATACAAGGCATATTTACACCTAGAAGTATTTATTCTGATTTCGCAGGTTTTTCCTAACATTCAGTTTCGAAAATCATAAAATTTTCACAGAAGCATTCAATTCAAGCGAGTTCTATCAAGTAGAATTGTTATTTTCAGAGCTTCACTCACCGAGACATTCCGTGTTCCGAAAATGTTACATTCATCACGGCTTCGACATACATTATTTAATGACCGTGAGCATGTGGATTACCGATTTTTCAACCACAATACAAGGCATATTTACACCTAGAAACATTTACTTACATTTCGCAGGTTTTCCTAATGTCAGTTACGAAAATCAGGCAGTTTTCGCAGAAAAATTCTCTTGGTGCATGTTCTATCCAATAGACATCTCATTTTCATAGATAACTTCACCGAAACATTCCGTGTTCCGAAAACGGTACATGCACCACGGATTCAACAAATATACCCTGCTGAATTTTTAGCATGTGAATTACACATCTTTAATAACCCATTGAAGACATATTGTCACCTTAAAGCATTTACTCAGATTTGGAGCGTTTTAATATCAACAGTTTCCAAACTGAGGCAGATTTTTCAGTAAAATGCTCCTGGAGCGTGTTCTAACCAATAGATATATAATTTACATTGTTTGCCTCACCGTGACAGTCCATGTTCCGAACACGCTACACACATCACGGATTTGACAAACATTCTTAATGAGTTGTGTACATGTGTAGTACAAAACTTTCATCCACCATACAAGGCATATTGACACCTAGAAACATTAACGCTGATTTCGCAGATATTTCCTTATAGCAGTTTCGAAAATCAGGCAGTTTTCAAAGGAAAAAACTGTTGGAGCGTGTTCTACCCAATAGATATGTAAATTAAATAGATTCTCCCGCTGTGAAATTACGTGTTTCGAACATACTACATGCAGAAAGATACGACAAATATACACTACAGAGTTGTTTGCATGTGGATTACAGGACTTTCTCACTATAGAAGGCATATAGATGCTTAGAAGCATTTTCTGTGATTTCACAGAGTTTTCCAAATGCCAGTTTCGAAAATGAGGCAGATTTCATGGCAAAAACCTCTTGGAGTGGGTTCTAACCAATAGACATGTAATTTACATGGATTAGCTCACCGTCAAATTCCGTGTTCCGAACACGCTACATGCATCTCGGATGCGACAAATATTCACTACAGAGTTGTTAGCAAGTTGATTACAGCACTTTCATCCACCATACAAGGCTTACTGACACTTTGAAGAATTTTCTCAGATTTCACACGTTAGTTTGAACGCCAGTTTTGAAAATGAGGCAGATTTGGCAGAAAAATTTTCTAAGAACCAGTTATAACCAAAAGATAGGTAATTTCCCTACTTTCAATCACCGTGATATTCCGTGTTCTGAACACGCTACATGCATCACGGATTCGACAAATATTCACTACAGAGTTGTTAGCATAAGGATTACCGAACTTTCATCCACCATAAAAGCCATGTTGACAATTTGAAACATTTTCTTACATTTTGAAAGTTTTTCCTAATGCCAGTTTTGAAAAGGAGGCAGATTTGGCAGAAAATTGCTCTAGGAGCCAGTTCTACCCAAAAGATATGTAATTTACCTAGTTTCACTAACCGTGACTTTCCGTGTTCTGAACACGTTACATGCACCGCGGATTCAACAATCATTCTTTAATGAGTTGTGAACATGTGTATTAACGAAATTTAATCGACCTTACAGTGCTTATTTTTACATAGAAATTTTAATCTGATTTAGTAGTATTCTCCTAATGTCAGTCTGAAAAATCATGCAGTTTCCACAGAAAAATCCTCTTGGAGAGTGTTTTACCCAATAGACATGCAATTTACATACAACCCGTCATCGTGAAATTCCGTGTTCCGAAAAAGCTACATGCATCACGGATTCGACAAATATTCACTACAGAGTTGTTAGCATAAGTATTACCGAACTTTCATCCACCATAAAAGCCATGTTGACAATTTGAAACATTTTCTTACATTTTGAAAGATTTTCCTAATGCCAGTTTTGAAAAGGAGACAGATTTGACAGAAAAATACTCGTGGAGCGACTACTTCCCAATAGAAAAGTAATTTACATAGTTTCCCTCACAGTGACATTCCATTTTCCGAACACGCTACATACAACAAGGTTTCAACAAACTTTCTCGAATGAGTTGTGAACATGTAGATTACAGAACTTTCATCCACCATACATGGCATATTTACAACTAGAAACATTAACTCTGAATTTGCAGCTTTTTCCTAATGCCAGTTTCGAAAATCAGGCCGTTTTCTCAGGGAAAAATTTTTGGAGCGAATTCTAACTAATAGGTGTGTAATTTACATAGATTCCATCGCCAGGATTTTCCGTGATACGATCACACTGCATGCATAACGCCTTCTAAAAATATACACCACAGATTTGTTTGCATGTGTTTTTATGATCTAGCATCACAATACAAGGCATATTGACACTTTGAAGCATTTTCTCTGATTTTGCAGAGATTTTCAAACGCCAGGTTCAAAAATGAAGCAGATTTCTCAGAAAAAACTCTTAGAGCAAATTCTACCCAAGAGACATGTATTTTACATAGATTCGCTCACCGTGATATTCTGTGTTCCGAACACATTTCACGTATCTCGGATTCGACAAATATTCACTACAGAGTAGTTAGCATGCGGATTACTGAACTTTCATCCACCATAAAAGGCAGATGTACACCGAGAATCTAGAAATCTGGGTTCGCAGATTTTTCCTAACGCCAGTTTCGAAAATCAGGCAGATTTCTCAGAAAAAATCTCTTGGAGTGATTTCTAACCAAGGGAAATATAATTTACATAAATTTCCTGGCCGTGAAATTCCGTGTTCCGAACATGATACATGCATAAAGGATTCGACAAATATTCACTACAAATTTGTTAGCATCTTGATTACCGGACTTTCATCTCAATACATTGAATATTGATTCTTAGAAGTATTTTCTCAGATTTTGCAGCGTTTTCTAAACGCCAGAAATGACGAAGTTTTCGCAGAAAAACTCTCTCGGAGCGAGTTCTAACCAATAGAGAAGTCATTTACATTGTTTCAATCACCGTGAAATTCCACGTTCTGAACACGCTACATGCATCACGGATTAGAAAAACATTCTTTAATATGTTGTGAAAATGTGGATTACCGAACTTTCTTGCAAAATAAAGGCACATTTACAGCTGCAAATATTAACTCCCTTTTTGCAGCTTTTTCCAAACTTCAGATTCGATAATCATGCAATTTTCGCAGAAAAATTCTCTTCTAGCTCGTTCTACTCAATAGAATTGTAATTTCCATAGATTCATTACCGTGAAATTCCGTTTATTAAAGGCACTACATGAATCACGGTTTAAAAAATAATTACTACACTGTTATTAACATGTGGATTACCGGACTTTCATTCAACATTCAAGGTATATTGACACTTAGAAGCATTTTCTCAGATTTCACACGTTTAATTTGAACGCCAGTTTTGAAAATGAGGTAGATTTGGCAGAAAAATGCTCTTGGAGCCAGTTCTACCCAAAATATAGGTAATTTCCCTACTTCCATTCACCGTGATATTCCGTGTCCTGAACACGTTACATGCACCACGGATTCAACAAACATTCTTTAATGAGTTGTGAACATGTGTATTAACGAACTTTAATCCACCTTACAGTGCATATATATACATAGAAATTTTATTCATATTTAGTAGAATTCTCCTAATGTCAGTCTCTAAAATCATGCAGTTTCCACAGAAAAATCCTCTTGGAGAGTGTTTTACCCAATAGACATGCAATTTACATAGAACCCGTCATCATGAAATTCCTTGTTCCGAAAAATCTACATGCATCACATATTCGAAAAATATTCACTACAGAGTTGTTAGCATAAGGATTACCGAACTTTCATCCACCATGAAAGCCATGTTGACAATTTGAAGCATTTTCTCACATTTCGAAAGATTTTCCTAATGCCAGTTTTGATAAGGAGGCAGATTTGGCAGAAAAATTCTCGTGGAGCGAGTACTTCCCTATAGAAATATAATTAACATACTTTCCCTCACAGTGATATTCAATATTACGAACATGATACATGCATCAAGGTTTCAACAAACTTTCTCAAATGAGTTGTGAACATGTAGATTAGAGAAGTTTCATCCACCATACATGGCATATTTACAACTAGAAACATTAACTCTGAATTTGCAGCTTTTTCCTAATGCCAGTTTGGAAAATAAGTCCGTTTTCTCAGGGAAAAACTTTTGGAGCGAATTCTAACCAATAGGTGTGTAATTTACATAGATTCCATCGCCGGGATTTTCCGTGATACGACCCAACTGCATGCATAATGCTTTCTAAAAATATTCACCACAGATTTGTTTGCATGTGGTTTTACGATCTTGCATCACAATACAAGGAATATTGACACTTTGAAGCATTTTCTCTGATTTTGCAGAGATTTTCAAACGCCAGGTTCTAAAATGAGGCAGATTTCTCAGAAAAAACTCTTAGAGCATATTCTACCCAAGAGACATGTATTTTACATATATACGCTCACCGTCATATTCTGTGTCCCGAACACAATTCACGAATCTCAGATTCGACAAATATTCACTACAGAGTAGTTAGCATCCGGATTACCGAACTTTCATCCACCATAATAGGCAGATGTACACCGAGAATCTAGAAATCTGGGATTGCAGGTTTTTCCTAACGCCAGTTTTGAAAATCAGGCCGATTTCTCAGGAAAAATCAGTTGGAGTGATTTCTAAACAAGGGAAATGTAATTTACATAATTTCCCTGGCCGTGAAATTCCGTGTTCCGAACATGTAACATGCATATAGGATTCGACAAATATTCACTACAAATTTGTTAGCATGTGGATTACCGAACTTTCATCACAATACATTGAATATTGATTCTTAGAAGTATTTTCTCAGATTTTGCAGCGTTTTCTAAACGCCAGGTTCAAAAATGACGAAGTTTTCGCAGAAAAACTCTCTCGGAGAGAGTTCTACCCAATAGAGTAGTCATTGACATTGTTTCAATCACCGTGAAAATCCACGTTCTGAACACGCTACATGCATCACGGATTAGAAAATATTCTTTAATAACTTGTGATAATGTGGATTACCGAACTTTCTTGCAACATAAAGGCATATTTACACCTGCAAATATTTACTCCCTTTTTTCAGCTTTTTCCAAACTTCAGATTCGATAATCATGCAATTTTGGCAGAAAAATTCTCTTCTAGCTCGTTCTACTCAATAGAATTGTAATTTACATAGTTTCATTACCGTGAAATTCCATTTTCCAAAAGTGCTACATGAATCACGGTTTCCAAAACAATTATTACACTGTTATTAACATGTGGATGACCGGACTTTCATTCACCATTCAAGGCATATTGACACTTAGAAGCATTTTCTCAGATTTAACAGGGTTCTCCTAATGGCAGTTTTCAAAATGAGGCACATTTCACAGAAAAATTCTCTTCAAGCGAGTTCTACCCAATAGACATGTAATTACATTTTTCCTTCACTATGACATTCCGTATTCCAAACACCTTACATGCATCACGAGTTCGACAAACAATCTTTAATGAGTTTGAGCATGTGGATTACCGAACTTTCATCCACTATACAAGGCATATTTACACCTAGAAGTATTTATTCTGATTTCGCAGGTTTTTCCTAACATTCAGTTTCGAAAATCATAAAATTTTCACAGAAGCATTCAATTCAAGCGAGTTCTATCAAGTAGAATTGTTATTTTCAGAGCTTCACTCACCGAGACATTCCGTGTTCCGAAAATGTTACATTCATCACGGCTTCGACATACATTATTTAATGACCGTGAGCATGTGGATTACCGATTTTTCAACCACAATACAAGGCATATTTACACCTAGAAACATTTACTTACATTTCGCAGGTTTTCCTAATGTCAGTTACGAAAATCAGGCAGTTTTCGCAGAAAAATTCTCTTGGTGCATGTTCTATCCAATAGACATCTCATTTTCATAGATAACTTCACCGAAACATTCCGTGTTCCGAAAACGGTACATGCACCACGGATTCAACAAATATACCCTGCTGAATTTTTAGCATGTGAATTACACATCTTTAATAACCCATTGAAGACATATTGTCACCTTAAAGCATTTACTCAGATTTGGAGCGTTTTAATATCAACAGTTTCCAAACTGAGGCAGATTTTTCAGTAAAATGCTCCTGGAGCGTGTTCTAACCAATAGATATATAATTTACATTGTTTGCCTCACCGTGACAGTCCATGTTCCGAACACGCTACACACATCACGGATTTGACAAACATTCTTAATGAGTTGTGTACATGTGTAGTACAAAACTTTCATCCACCATACAAGGCATATTGACACCTAGAAACATTAACGCTGATTTCGCAGATATTTCCTTATAGCAGTTTCGAAAATCAGGCAGTTTTCAAAGGAAAAAACTGTTGGAGCGTGTTCTACCCAATAGATATGTAAATTAAATAGATTCTCCCGCTGTGAAATTACGTGTTTCGAACATACTACATGCAGAAAGATACGACAAATATACACTACAGAGTTGTTTGCATGTGGATTACAGGACTTTCTCACTATAGAAGGCATATAGATGCTTAGAAGCATTTTCTGTGATTTCACAGAGTTTTCCAAATGCCAGTTTCGAAAATGAGGCAGATTTCATGGCAAAAACCTCTTGGAGCGGGTTCTAACCAATAGACATGTAATTTACATGGATTAGCTCACCGTCAAATTCCGTGTTCCGAACACGCTACATGCATCTCGGATGCGACAAATATTCACTACAGAGTTGTTAGCAAGTTGATTACAGCACTTTCATCCACCATACAAGGCTTACTGACACTTTGAAGAATTTTCTCAGATTTCACACGTTAGTTTGAACGCCAGTTTTGAAAATGAGGCAGATTTGGCAGAAAAATTTTCTAAGAACCAGTTATAACCAAAAGATAGGTAATTTCCCTACTTTCAATCACCGTGATATTCCGTGTTCTGAACACGCTACATGCATCACGGATTCGACAAATATTCACTACAGAGTTGTTAGCATAAGGATTACCGAACTTTCATCCACCATAAAAGCCATGTTGACAATTTGAAACATTTTCTTACATTTTGAAAGTTTTTCCTAATGCCAGTTTTGAAAAGGAGGCAGATTTGGCAGAAAATTGCTCTAGGAGCCAGTTCTACCCAAAAGATATGTAATTTACCTAGTTTCACTAACCGTGACTTTCCGTGTTCTGAACACGTTACATGCACCGCGGATTCAACAATCATTCTTTAATGAGTTGTGAACATGTGTATTAACGAAATTTAATCGACCTTACAGTGCTTATTTTTACATAGAAATTTTAATCTGATTTAGTAGTATTCTCCTAATGTCAGTCTGAAAAATCATGCAGTTTCCACAGAAAAATCCTCTTGGAGAGTGTTTTACCCAATAGACATGCAATTTACATACAACCCGTCATCGTGAAATTCCATGTTCCGAAAAAGCTACATGCATCACGGATTCGACAAATATTCACTACAGAGTTGTTAGCATAAGTATTACCGAACTTTCATCCACCATAAAAGCCATGTTGACAATTTGAAACATTTTCTTACATTTTGAAAGATTTTCCTAATGCCAGTTTTGAAAAGGAGACAGATTTGACAGAAAAATACTCGTGGAGCGACTACTTCCCAATAGAAAAGTAATTTACATAGTTTCCCTCACAGTGACATTCCATTTTCCGAACACGCTACATACAACAAGGTTTCAACAAACTTTCTCGAATGAGTTGTGAACATGTAGATTACAGAACTTTCATCCACCATACATGGCATATTTACAACTAGAAACATTAACTCTGAATTTGCAGCTTTTTCCTAATGCCAGTTTCGAAAATCAGGCCGTTTTCTCAGGGAAAAATTTTTGGAGCGAATTCTAACTAATAGGTGTGTAATTTACATAGATTCCATCGCCAGGATTTTCCGTGATACGATCACACTGCATGCATAACGCCTTCTAAAAATATTCACCACAGATTTGTTTGCATGTGTTTTTATGATCTAGCATCACAATACAAGGCATATTGACACTTTGAAGCATTTTCTCTGATTTTGCAGAGATTTTCAAACGCCAGGTTCAAAAATGAAGCAGATTTCTCAGAAAAAACTCTTAGAGCAAATTCTACCCAAGAGACATGTATTTTACATAGATTCGCTCACCGTGATATTCTGTGTTCCGAACACATTTCACGTATCTCGGATTCGACAAATATTCACTACAGAGTAGTTAGCATGCGGATTACTGAACTTTCATCCACCATAAAAGGCAGATGTACACCGAGAATCTAGAAATCTGGGTTCGCAGATTTTTCCTAACGCCAGTTTCGAAAATCAGGCAGATTTCTCAGAAAAAATCTCTTGGAGTGATTTCTAACCAAGGGAAATATAATTTACATAAATTTCCTGGCCGTGAAATTCCGTGTTCCGAACATGATACATGCATAAAGGATTCGACAAATATTCACTACAAATTTGTTAGCATCTTGATTACCGGACTTTCATCTCAATACATTGAATATTGATTCTTAGAAGTATTTTCTCAGATTTTGCAGCGTTTTCTAAACGCCAGAAATGACGAAGTTTTCGCAGAAAAACTCTCTCGGAGCGAGTTCTAACCAATAGAGAAGTCATTTACATTGTTTCAATCACCGTGAAATTCCACGTTCTGAACACGCTACATGCATCACGGATTAGAAAAACATTCTTTAATATGTTGTGAAAATGTGGATTACCGAACTTTCTTGCAAAATAAAGGCACATTTACAGCTGCAAATATTAACTCCCTTTTTGCAGCTTTTTCCAAACTTCAGATTCGATAATCATGCAATTTTCGCAGAAAAATTCTCTTCTAGCTCGTTCTACTCAATAGAATTGTAATTTCCATAGTTTCATTACCGTGAAATTCCGTTTATTAAAGGCACTACATGAATCACGGTTTAAAAAATAATTACTACACTGTTATTAACATGTGGATTACCGGACTTTCATTCAACATTCAAGGTATATTGACACTTAGAAGCATTTTCTCAGATTTCACACGTTTAATTTGAACGCCAGTTTTGAAAATGAGGTAGATTTGGCAGAAAAATGCTCTTGGAGCCAGTTCTACCCAAAATATAGGTAATTTCCCTACTTCCATTCACCGTGATATTCCGTGTCCTGAACACGTTACATGCACCACGGATTCAACAAACATTCTTTAATGAGTTGTGAACATGTGTATTAACGAACTTTAATCCACCTTACAGTGCATATATATACATAGAAATTTTATTCATATTTAGTAGAATTCTCCTAATGTCAGTCTCTAAAATCATGCAGTTTCCACAGAAAAATCCTCTTGGAGAGTGTTTTACCCAATAGACATGCAATTTACATAGAACCCGTCATCATGAAATTCCTTGTTCCGAAAAATCTACATGCATCACATATTCGAAAAATATTCACTACAGAGTTGTTAGCATAAGGATTACCGAACTTTCATCCACCATGAAAGCCATGTTGACAATTTGAAGCATTTTCTCACATTTCGAAAGATTTTCCTAATGCCAGTTTTGATAAGGAGGCAGATTTGGCAGAAAAATTCTCGTGGAGCGAGTACTTCCCTATAGAAATGTAATTAACATAGTTTCCCTCACAGTGATATTCAATATTACGAACATGATACATGCATCAAGGTTTCAACAAACTTTCTCAAATGAGTTGTGAACATGTAGATTAGAGAAGTTTCATCCACCATACATGGCATATTTACAACTAGAAACATTAACTCTGAATTTGCAGCTTTTTCCTAATGCCAGTTTGGAAAATAAGTCCGTTTTCTCAGGGAAAAACTTTTGGAGCGAATTCTAACCAATAGGTGTGTAATTTACATAGATTCCATCGCCGGGATTTTCCGTGATACGACCCAACTGCATGCATAATGCTTTCTAAAAATATTCACCACAGATTTGTTTGCATGTGGTTTTACGATCTTGCATCACAATACAAGGAATATTGACACTTTGAAGCATTTTCTCTGATTTTGCAGAGATTTTCAAACGCCAGGTTCTAAAATGAGGCAGATTTCTCAGAAAAAACTCTTAGAGCATATTCTACCCAAGAGACATGTATTTTACATATATACGCTCACCGTCATATTCTGTGTCCCGAACACAATTCACGAATCTCAGATTCGACAAATATTCACTACAGAGTAGTTAGCATCCGGATTACCGAACTTTCATCCACCATAATAGGCAGATGTACACCGAGAATCTAGAAATCTGGGATTGCAGGTTTTTCCTAACGCCAGTTTTGAAAATCAGGCCGATTTCTCAGGAAAAATCAGTTGGAGTGATTTCTAAACAAGGGAAATGTAATTTACATAATTTCCCTGGCCGTGAAATTCCGTGTTCCGAACATGTAACATGCATATAGGATTCGACAAATATTCACTACAAATTTGTTAGCATGTGGATTACCGAACTTTCATCACAATACATTGAATATTGATTCTTAGAAGTATTTTCTCAGATTTTGCAGCGTTTTCTAAACGCCAGGTTCAAAAATGACGAAGTTTTCGCAGAAAAACTCTCTCGGAGAGAGTTCTACCCAATAGAGTAGTCATTGACATTGTTTCAATCACCGTGAAAATCCACGTTCTGAACACGCTACATGCATCACGGATTAGAAAATATTCTTTAATAACTTGTGATAATGTGGATTACCGAACTTTCTTGCAACATAAAGGCATATTTACACCTGCAAATATTTACTCCCTTTTTTCAGCTTTTTCCAAACTTCAGATTCGATAATCATGCAATTTTGGCAGAAAAATTCTCTTCTAGCTCGTTCTACTCAATAGAATTGTAATTTACATAGTTTCATTACCGTGAAATTCCATTTTCCAAAAGTGCTACATGAATCACGGTTTCCAAAACAATTATTACACTGTTATTAACATGTGGATGACCGGACTTTCATTCACCATTCAAGGCATATTGACACTTAGAAGCATTTTCTCAGATTTAACAGGGTTCTCCTAATGGCAGTTTTCAAAATGAGGCACATTTCACAGAAAAATTCTCTTCAAGCGAGTTCTACCCAATACACATGTAATTACATTTTTCCTTCACTATGACATTCCGTATTCCAAACACCTTACATGCATCACGAGTTCGACAAACAATCTTTAATGAGTTTGAGCATGTGGATTACCGAACTTTCATCCACTATACAAGGCATATTTACACCTAGAAGTATTTATTCTGATTTCGCAGGTTTTTCCTAACATTCAGTTTCGAAAATCATAAAATTTTCACAGAAGCATTCAATTCAAGCGAGTTCTATCAAGTAGAATTGTTATTTTCAGAGCTTCACTCACCGAGACATTCCGTGTTCCGAAAATGTTACATTCATCACGGCTTCGACATACATTATTTAATGACCGTGAGCATGTGGATTACCGATTTTTCAACCACAATACAAGGCATATTTACACCTAGAAACATTTACTTACATTTCGCAGGTTTTCCTAATGTCAGTTACGAAAATCAGGCAGTTTTCGCAGAAAAATTCTCTTGGTGCATGTTCTATCCAATAGACATCTCATTTTCATAGATAACTTCACGGAAACATTCCGTGTTCCGAAAACGGTACATGCACCACGGATTCAACAAATATACCCTGCTGAATTTTTAGCATGTGAATTACACATCTTTAATAACCCATTGAAGACATATTGTCACCTTAAAGCATTTACTCAGATTTGGAGCGTTTTAATATCAACAGTTTCCAAACTGAGGCAGATTTTTCAGTAAAATGCTCCTGGAGCGTGTTCTAACCAATAGATATATAATTTACATTGTTTGCCTCACCGTGACAGTCCATGTTCCGAACACGCTACACACATCACGGATTTGACAAACATTCTTAATGAGTTGTGTACATGTGTAGTACCAAACTTTCATCCACCATACAAGGCATATTGACACCTAGAAACATTAACGCTGATTTCGCAGATATTTCCTTATAGCAGTTTCGAAAATCAGGCAGTTTTCAAAGGAAAAAACTGTTGGAGCGTGTTCTACCCAATAGATATGTAAATTAAATAGATTCTCCCGCTGTGAAATTACGTGTTTCGAACATACTACATGCAGAAAGATACGACAAATATACACTACAGAGTTGTTTGCATGTGGATTACAGGACTTTCTCACTATAGAAGGCATATAGATGCTTAGAAGCATTTTCTGTGATTTCACAGAGTTTTCCAAATGCCAGTTTCGAAAATGAGGCAGATTTCATGGCAAAAACCTCTTGGAGCGGGTTCTAACCAATAGACATGTAATTTACATGGATTAGCTCACCGTCAAATTCCGTGTTCCGAACACGCTACATGCATCTCGGATGCGACAAATATTCACTACAGAGTTGTTAGCAAGTTGATTACAGCACTTTCATCCACCATACAAGGCTTACTGACACTTTGAAGAATTTTCTCAGATTTCACACGTTAGTTTGAACGCCAGTTTTGAAAATGAGGCAGATTTGGCAGAAAAATTTTCTAAGAACCAGTTATAACCAAAAGATAGGTAATTTCCCTACTTTCAATCACCGTGATATTCCGTGTTCTGAACACGCTACATGCATCACGGATTCGACAAATATTCACTACAGAGTTGTTAGCATAAGGATTACCGAACTTTCATCCACCATAAAAGCCATGTTGACAATTTGAAACATTTTCTTACATTTTGAAAGTTTTTCCTAATGCCAGTTTTGAAAAGGAGGCAGATTTGGCAGAAAATTGCTCTAGGAGCCAGTTCTACCCAAAAGATATGTAATTTACCTAGTTTCACTAACCGTGACTTTCCGTGTTCTGAACACATTACATGCACCGCGGATTCAACAATCATTCTTTAATGAGTTGTGAACATGTGTATTAACGAAATTTAATCGACCTTACAGTGCTTATTTTTACATAGAAATTTTAATCTGATTTAGTAGTATTCTCCTAATGTCAGTCTGAAAAATCATGCAGTTTCCACAGAAAAATCCTCTTGGAGAGTGTTTTACCCAATAGACATGCAATTTACATACAACCCGTCATCGTGAAATTCCGTGTTCCGAAAAAGCTACATGCATCACGGATTCGACAAATATTCACTACAGAGTTGTTAGCATAAGTATTACCGAACTTTCATCCACCATAAAAGCCATGTTGACAATTTGAAACATTTTCTTACATTTTGAAAGATTTTCCTAATGCCAGTTTTGAAAAGGAGACAGATTTGACAGAAAAATACTCGTGGAGCGACTACTTCCCAATAGAAAAGTAATTTACATAGTTTCCCTCACAGTGACATTCCATTTTCCGAACACGCTACATACAACAAGGTTTCAACAAACTTTCTCGAATGAGTTGTGAACATGTAGATTACAGAACTTTCATCCACCATACATGGCATATTTACAACTAGAAACATTAACTCTGAATTTGCAGCTTTTTCCTAATGCCAGTTTCGAAAATCAGGCCGTTTTCTCAGGGAAAAATTTTTGGAGCGAATTCTAACTAATAGGTGTGTAATTTACATAGATTCCATCGCCAGGATTTTCCGTGATACGATCACACTGCATGCATAACGCCTTCTAAAAATATTCACCACAGATTTGTTTGCATGTGTTTTTATGATCTAGCATCACAATACAAGGCATATTGACACTTTGAAGCATTTTCTCTGATTTTGCAGAGATTTTCAAACGCCAGGTTCAAAAATGAAGCAGATTTCTCAGAAAAAACTCTTAGAGCAAATTCTACCCAAGAGACATGTATTTTACATAGATTCGCTCACCGTGATATTCTGTGTTCCGAACACATTTCACGTATCTCGGATTCGACAAATATTCACTACAGAGTAGTTAGCATGCGGATTACTGAACTTTCATCCACCATAAAAGGCAGATGTACACCGAGAATCTAGAAATCTGGGTTCGCAGATTTTTCCTAACGCCAGTTTCGAAAATCAGGCAGATTTCTCAGAAAAAATCTCTTGGAGTGATTTCTAACCAAGGGAAATATAATTTACATAAATTTCCTGGCCGTGAAATTCCGTGTTCCGAACATGATACATGCATAAAGGATTCGACAAATATTCACTACAAATTTGTTAGCATCTTGATTACCGGACTTTCATCTCAATACATTGAATATTGATTCTTAGAAGTATTTTCTCAGATTTTGCAGCGTTTTCTAAACGCCAGAAATGACGAAGTTTTCGCAGAAAAACTCTCTCGGAGCGAGTTCTAACCAATAGAGAAGTCATTTACATTGTTTCAATCACCGTGAAATTCCACGTTCTGAACACGCTACATGCATCACGGATTAGAAAAACATTCTTTAATATGTTGTGAAAATGTGGATTACCGAACTTTCTTGCAAAATAAAGGCACATTTACAGCTGCAAATATTAACTCCCTTTTTGCAGCTTTTTCCAAACTTCAGATTCGATAATCATGCAATTTTCGCAGAAAAATTCTCTTCTAGCTCGTTCTACTCAATAGAATTGTAATTTCCATAGTTTCATTACCGTGAAATTCCGTTTATTAAAGGCACTACATGAATCACGGTTTAAAAAATAATTACTACACTGTTATTAACATGTGGATTACCGGACTTTCATTCAACATTCAAGGCATATTGACACTTAGAAGCATTTTCTCAGATTTCACACGTTTAATTTGAACGCCAGTTTTGAAAATGAGGTAGATTTGGCAGAAAAATGCTCTTGGAGCCAGTTCTACCCAAAATATAGGTAATTTCCCTACTTCCATTCACCGTGATATTCCGTGTCCTGAACACGTTACATGCACCACGGATTCAACAAACATTCTTTAATGAGTTGTGAACATGTGTATTAACGAACTTTAATCCACCTTACAGTGCATATATATACATAGAAATTTTATTCATATTTAGTAGAATTCTCCTAATGTCAGTCTCTAAAATCATGCAGTTTCCACAGAAAAATCCTCTTGGAGAGTGTTTTACCCAATAGACATGCAATTTACATAGAACCCGTCATCATGAAATTCCTTGTTCCGAAAAATCTACATGCATCACATATTCGAAAAATATTCACTACAGAGTTTTTAGCATAAGGATTACCGAACTTTCATCCACCATGAAAGCCATGTTGACAATTTGAAGCATTTTCTCACATTTCGAAAGATTTTCCTAATGCCAGTTTTGATAAGGAGGCAGATTTGGCAGAAAAATTCTCGTGGAGCGAGTACTTCCCTATAGAAATGTAATTAACATACTTTCCCTCACAGTGATATTCAATATTACGAACATGATACATGCATCAAGGTTTCAACAAACTTTCTCAAATGAGTTGTGAACATGTAGATTAGAGAAGTTTCATCCACCATACATGGCATATTTACAACTAGAAACATTAACTCTGAATTTGCAGCTTTTTCCTAATGCCAGTTTGGAAAATAAGTCCGTTTTCTCAGGGAAAAACTTTTGGAGCGAATTCTAACCAATAGGTGTGTAATTTACATAGATTCCATCGCCGGGATTTTCCGTGATACGACCCAACTGCATGCATAATGCTTTCTAAAAATATTCACCACAGATTTGTTTGCATGTGGTTTTACGATCTTGCATCACAATACAAGGAATATTGACACTTTGAAGCATTTTCTCTGATTTTGCAGAGATTTTCAAACGCCAGGTTCTAAAATGAGGCAGATTTCTCAGAAAAAACTCTTAGAGCATATTCTACCCAAGAGACATGTATTTTACATATATACGCTCACCGTCATATTCTGTGTCCCGAACACAATTCACGAATCTCAGATTCGACAAATATTCACTACAGAGTAGTTAGCATCCGGATTACCGAACTTTCATCCACCATAATAGGCAGATGTACACCGAGAATCTAGAAATCTGGGATTGCAGGTTTTTCCTAACGCCAGTTTTGAAAATCAGGCCGATTTCTCAGGAAAAATCAGTTGGAGTGATTTCTAAACAAGGGAAATGTAATTTACATAATTTCCCTGGCCGTGAAATTCCGTGTTCCGAACATGTAACATGCATATAGGATTCGACAAATATTCACTACAAATTTGTTAGCATGTGGATTACCGAACTTTCATCACAATACATTGAATATTGATTCTTAGAAGTATTTTCTCAGATTTTGCAGCGTTTTCTAAACGCCAGGTTCAAAAATGACGAAGTTTTCGCAGAAAAACTCTCTCGGAGAGAGTTCTACCCAATAGAGTAGTCATTGACATTGTTTCAATCACCGTGAAAATCCACGTTCTGAACACGCTACATGCATCACGGATTAGAAAATATTCTTTAATAACTTGTGATAATGTGGATTACCGAACTTTCTTGCAACATAAAGGCATATTTACACCTGCAAATATTTACTCCCTTTTTTCAGCTTTTTCCAAACTTCAGATTCGATAATCATGCAATTTTGGCAGAAAAATTCTCTTCTAGCTCGTTCTACTCAATAGAATTGTAATTTACATAGTTTCATTACCGTGAAATTCCATTTTCCAAAAGTGCTACATGAATCACGGTTTCCAAAACAATTATTACACTGTTATTAACATGTGGATGACCGGACTTTCATTCACCATTCAAGGCATATTGACACTTAGAAGCATTTTCTCAGATTTAACAGGGTTCTCCTAATGGCAGTTTTCAAACTGAGGCACATTTCACAGAAAAATTCTCTTCAAGCGAGTTCTACCCAATACACATGTAATTACATTTTTCCTTCACTATGACATTCCGTATTCCAAACACCTTACATGCATCACGAGTTCGACAAACAATCTTTAATGAGTTTGAGCATGTGGATTACCGAACTTTCATCCACTATACAAGGCATATTTACACCTAGAAGTATTTATTCTGATTTCGCAGGTTTTTCCTAACATTCAGTTTCGAAAATCATAAAATTTTCACAGAAGCATTCAATTCAAGCGAGTTCTATCAAGTAGAATTGTTATTTTCAGAGCTTCACTCACCGAGACATTCCGTGTTCCGAAAATGTTACATTCATCGCGGCTTCGACATACATTATTTAATGACCGTGAGCATGTGGATTACCGATTTTTCAACCACAATACAAGGCATATTTACACCTAGAAACATTTACTTACATTTCGCAGGTTTTCCTAATGTCAGTTACGAAAATCAGGCAGTTTTCGCAGAAAAATTCTCTTGGTGCATGTTCTATCCAATAGACATCTCATTTTCATAGATAACTTCACGGAAACATTCCGTGTTCCGAAAACGGTACATGCACCACGGATTCAACAAATATACCCTGCTGAATTTTTAGCATGTGAATTACACATCTTTAATAACCCATTGAAGACATATTGTCACCTTAAAGCATTTACTCAGATTTGGAGCGTTTTAATATCAACAGTTTCCAAACTGAGGCAGATTTTTCAGTAAAATGCTCCTGGAGCGTGTTCTAACCAATAGATATATAATTTACATTGTTTGCCTCACCGTGACAGTCCATGTTCCGAACACGCTACACACATCACGGATTTGACAAACATTCTTAATGAGTTGTGTACATGTGTAGTACAAAACTTTCATCCACCATACAAGGCATATTGACACCTAGAAACATTAACGCTGATTTCGCAGATATTTCCTTATAGCAGTTTCGAAAATCAGGCAGTTTTCAAAGGAAAAAACTGTTGGAGCGTGTTCTACCCAATAGATATGTAAATTAAATAGATTCTCCCGCTGTGAAATTACGTGTTTCGAACATACTACATGCAGAAAGATACGACAAATATACACTACAGAGTTGTTTGCATGTGGATTACAGGACTTTCTCACTATAGAAGGCATATAGATGCTTAGAAGCATTTTCTGTGATTTCACAGAGTTTTCCAAATGCCAGTTTCGAAAATGAGGCAGATTTCATGGCAAAAACCTCTTGGAGCGGGTTCTAACCAATAGACATGTAATTTACATGGATTAGCTCACCGTCAAATTCCGTGTTCCGAACACGCTACATGCATCTTGGATGCGACAAATATTCACTACAGAGTTGTTAGCAAGTTGATTACAGCACTTTCATCCACCATACAAGGCTTACTGACACTTTGAAGAATTTTCTCAGATTTCACACGTTAGTTTGAACGCCAGTTTTGAAAATGAGGCAGATTTGGCAGAAAAATTTTCTAAGAACCAGTTATAACCAAAAGATAGGTAATTTCCCTACTTTCAATCACCGTGATATTCCGTGTTCTGAACACGCTACATGCATCACGGATTCGACAAATATTCACTACAGAGTTGTTAGCATAAGGATTACCGAACTTTCATCCACCATAAAAGCCATGTTGACAATTTGAAACATTTTCTTACATTTTGAAAGTTTTTCCTAATGCCAGTTTTGAAAAGGAGGCAGATTTGGCAGAAAATTGCTCTAGGAGCCAGTTCTACCCAAAAGATATGTAATTTACCTAGTTTCACTAACCGTGACTTTCCGTGTTCTGAACACGTTACATGCACCGCGGATTCAACAATCATTCTTTAATGAGTTGTGAACATGTGTATTAACGAAATTTAATCGACCTTACAGTGCTTATTTTTACATAGAAATTTTAATCTGATTTAGTAGTATTCTCCTAATGTCAGTCTGAAAAATCATGCAGTTTCCACAGAAAAATCCTCTTGGAGAGTGTTTTACCCAATAGACATGCAATTTACATACAACCCGTCATCGTGAAATTCCGTGTTCCGAAAAAGCTACATGCATCACGGATTCGACAAATATTCACTACAGAGTTGTTAGCATAAGTATTACCGAACTTTCATCCACCATAAAAGCCATGTTGACAATTTGAAACATTTTCTTACATTTTGAAAGATTTTCCTAATGCCAGTTTTGAAAAGGAGACAGATTTGACAGAAAAATACTCGTGGAGCGACTACTTCCCAATAGAAAAGTAATTTACATAGTTTCCCTCACAGTGACATTCCATTTTCCGAACACGCTACATACAACAAGGTTTCAACAAACTTTCTCGAATGAGTTGTGAACATGTAGATTACAGAACTTTCATCCACCATACATGGCATATTTACAACTAGAAACATTAACTCTGAATTTGCAGCTTTTTCCTAATGCCAGTTTCGAAAATCAGGCCGTTTTCTCAGGGAAAAATTTTTGGAGCGAATTCTAACTAATAGGTGTGTAATTTACATAGATTCCATCGCCAGGATTTTCCGTGATACGATCACACTGCATGCATAACGCCTTCTAAAAATATACACCACAGATTTGTTTGCATGTGTTTTTATGATCTAGCATCACAATACAAGGCATATTGACACTTTGAAGCATTTTCTCTGATTTTGCAGAGATTTTCAAACGCCAGGTTCAAAAATGAAGCAGATTTCTCAGAAAAAACTCTTAGAGCAAATTCTACCCAAGAGACATGTATTTTACATAGATTCGCTCACCGTGATATTCTGTGTTCCGAACACATTTCACGTATCTCGGATTCGACAAATATTCACTACAGAGTAGTTAGCATGCGGATTACTGAACTTTCATCCACCATAAAAGGCAGATGTACACCGAGAATCTAGAAATCTGGGTTCGCAGATTTTTCCTAACGCCAGTTTCGAAAATCAGGCAGATTTCTCAGAAAAAATCTCTTGGAGTGATTTCTAACCAAGGGAAATATAATTTACATAAATTTCCTGGCCGTGAAATTCCGTGTTCCGAACATGATACATGCATAAAGGATTCGACAAATATTCACTACAAATTTGTTAGCATCTTGATTACCGGACTTTCATCTCAATACATTGAATATTGATTCTTAGAAGTATTTTCTCAGATTTTGCAGCGTTTTCTAAACGCCAGAAATGACGAAGTTTTCGCAGAAAAACTCTCTCGGAGCGAGTTCTAACCAATAGAGAAGTCATTTACATTGTTTCAATCACCGTGAAATTCCACGTTCTGAACACGCTACATGCATCACGGATTAGAAAAACATTCTTTAATATGTTGTGAAAATGTGGATTACCGAACTTTCTTGCAAAATAAAGGCACATTTACAGCTGCAAATATTAACTCCCTTTTTGCAGCTTTTTCCAAACTTCAGATTCGATAATCATGCAATTTTCGCAGAAAAATTATCTTCTAGCTCGTTCTACTCAATAGAATTGTAATTTCCATAGTTTCATTACCGTGAAATTCCGTTTATTAAAGGCACTACATGAATCACGGTTTAAAAAATAATTACTACACTGTTATTAACATGTGGATTACCGGACTTTCATTCAACATTCAAGGTATATTGACACTTAGAAGCATTTTCTCAGATTTCACACGTTTAATTTGAACGCCAGTTTTGAAAATGAGGTAGATTTGGCAGAAAAATGCTCTTGGAGCCAGTTCTACCCAAAATATAGGTAATTTCCCTACTTCCATTCACCGTGATATTCCGTGTCCTGAACACGTTACATGCACCACGGATTCAACAAACATTCTTTAATGAGTTGTGAACATGTGTATTAACGAACTTTAATCCACCTTACAGTGCATATATATACATAGAAATTTTATTCATATTTAGTAGAATTCTCCTAATGTCAGTCTCTAAAATCATGCAGTTTCCACAGAAAAATCCTCTTGGAGAGTGTTTTACCCAATAGACATGCAATTTACATAGAACCCGTCATCATGAAATTCCTTGTTCCGAAAAATCTACATGCATCACATATTCGAAAAATATTCACTACAGAGTTGTTAGCATAAGGATTACCGAACTTTCATCCACCATGAAAGCCATGTTGACAATTTGAAGCATTTTCTCACATTTCGAAAGATTTTCCTAATGCCAGTTTTGATAAGGAGGCAGATTTGGCAGAAAAATTCTCGTGGAGCGAGTACTTCCCTATAGAAATATAATTAACATAGTTTCCCTCACAGTGATATTCAATATTACGAACATGATACATGCATCAAGGTTTCAACAAACTTTCTCAAATGAGTTGTGAACATGTAGATTAGAGAAGTTTCATCCACCATACATGGCATATTTACAACTAGAAACATTAACTCTGAATTTGCAGCTTTTTCCTAATGCCAGTTTGGAAAATAAGTCCGTTTTCTCAGGGAAAAACTTTTGGAGCAAATTCTAACCAATAGGTGTGTAATTTACATAGATTCCATCGCCGGGATTTTCCGTGATACGACCCAACTGCATGCATAATGCTTTCTAAAAATATTCACCACAGATTTGTTTGCATGTGGTTTTACGATCTTGCATCACAATACAAGGAATATTGACACTTTGAAGCATTTTCTCTGATTTTGCAGAGATTTTCAAACGCCAGGTTCTAAAATGAGGCAGATTTCTCAGAAAAAACTCTTAGAGCATATTCTACCCAAGAGACATGTATTTTACATATATACGCTCACCGTCATATTCTGTGTCCCGAACACAATTCACGAATCTCAGATTCGACAAATATTCACTACAGAGTAGTTAGCATCCGGATTACCGAACTTTCATCCACCATAATAGGCAGATGTACACCGAGAATCTAGAAATCTGGGATTGCAGGTTTTTCCTAACGCCAGTTTTGAAAATCAGGCCGATTTCTCAGGAAAAATCAGTTGGAGTGATTTCTAAACAAGGGAAATGTAATTTACATAATTTCCCTGGCCGTGAAATTCCGTGTTCCGAACATGTAACATGCATATAGGATTCGACAAATATTCACTACAAATTTGTTAGCATGTGGATTACCGAACTTTCATCACAATACATTGAATATTGATTCTTAGAAGTATTTTCTCAGATTTTGCAGCGTTTTCTAAACGCCAGGTTCAAAAATGACGAAGTTTTCGCAGAAAAACTCTCTCGGAGAGAGTTCTACCCAATAGAGTAGTCATTGACATTGTTTCAATCACCGTGAAAATCCACGTTCTGAACACGCTACATGCATCACGGATTAGAAAATATTCTTTAATAACTTGTGATAATGTGGATTACCGAACTTTCTTGCAACATAAAGGCATATTTACACCTGCAAATATTTACTCCCTTTTTTCAGCTTTTTCCAAACTTCAGATTCGATAATCATGCAATTTTGGCAGAAAAATTCTCTTCTAGCTCGTTCTACTCAATAGAATTGTAATTTACATAGTTTCATTACCGTGAAATTCCATTTTCCAAAAGTGCTACATGAATCACGGTTTCCAAAACAATTATTACACTGTTATTAACATGTGGATGACCGGACTTTCATTCACCATTCAAGGCATATTGACACTTAGAAGCATTTTCTCAGATTTAACAGGGTTCTCCTAATGGCAGTTTTCAAACTGAGGCACATTTCACAGAAAAATTCTCTTCAAGCGAGTTCTACCCAATACACATGTAATTACATTTTTCCTTCACTATGACATTCCGTATTCCAAACACCTTACATGCATCACGAGTTCGACAAACAATCTTTAATGAGTTTGAGCATGTGGATTACCGAACTTTCATCCACTATACAAGGCATATTTACACCTAGAAGTATTTATTCTGATTTCGCAGGTTTTTCCTAACATTCAGTTTCGAAAATCATAAAATTTTCACAGAAGCATTCAATTCAAGCGAGTTCTATCAAGTAGAATTGTTATTTTCAGAGCTTCACTCACCGAGACATTCCGTGTTCCGAAAATGTTACATTCATCACGGCTTCGACATACATTATTTAATGACCGTGAGCATGTGGATTACCGATTTTTCAACCACAATACAAGGCATATTTACACCTAGAAACATTTACTTACATTTCGCAGGTTTTCCTAATGTCAGTTACGAAAATCAGGCAGTTTTCGCAGAAAAATTCTCTTGGTGCATGTTCTATCCAATAGACATCTCATTTTCATAGATAACTTCACGGAAACATTCCGTGTTCCGAAAACGGTACATGCACCACGGATTCAACAAATATACCCTGCTGAATTTTTAGCATGTGAATTACACATCTTTAATAACCCATTGAAGACATATTGTCACCTTAAAGCATTTACTCAGATTTGGAGCGTTTTAATATCAACAGTTTCCAAACTGAGGCAGATTTTTCAGTAAAATGCTCCTGGAGCGTGTTCTAACCAATAGATATATAATTTACATTGTTTGCCTCACCGTGACAGTCCATGTTCCGAACACGCTACACACATCACGGATTTGACAAACATTCTTAATGAGTTGTGTACATGTGTAGTACAATACTTTCATCCACCATACAAGGCATATTGACACCTAGAAACATTAACGCTGATTTCGCAGATATTTCCTTATAGCAGTTTCGAAAATCAGGCAGTTTTCAAAGGAAAAAACTGTTGGAGCGTGTTCTACCCAATAGATATGTAAATTAAATAGATTCTCCCGCTGTGAAATTACGTGTTTCGAACATACTACATGCAGAAAGATACGACAAATATACACTACAGAGTTGTTTGCATGTGGATTACAGGACTTTCTCACTATAGAAGGCATATAGATGCTTAGAAGCATTTTCTGTGATTTCACAGAGTTTTCCAAATGCCAGTTTCGAAAATGAGGCAGATTTCATGGCAAAAACCTCTTGGAGCGGGTTCTAACCAATAGACATGTAATTTACATGGATTAGCTCACCGTCAAATTCCGTGTTCCGAACACGCTACATGCATCTCGGATGCGACAAATATTCACTACAGAGTTGTTAGCAAGTTGATTACAGCACTTTCATCCACCATACAAGGCTTACTGACACTTTGAAGAATTTTCTCAGATTTCACACGTTAGTTTGAACGCCAGTTTTGAAAATGAGGCAGATTTGGCAGAAAAATTTTCTAAGAACCAGTTATAACCAAAAGATAGGTAATTTCCCTACTTTCAATCACCGTGATATTCCGTGTTCTGAACACGCTACATGCATCACGGATTCGACAAATATTCACTACAGAGTTGTTAGCATAAGGATTACCGAACTTTCATCCACCATAAAAGCCATGTTGACAATTTGAAACATTTTCTTACATTTTGAAAGTTTTTCCTAATGCCAGTTTTGAAAAGGAGGCAGATTTGGCAGAAAATTGCTCTAGGAGCCAGTTCTACCCAAAAGATATGTAATTTACCTAGTTTCACTAACCGTGACTTTCCGTGTTCTGAACACGTTACATGCACCGCGGATTCAACAATCATTCTTTAATGAGTTGTGAACATGTGTATTAACGAAATTTAATCGACCTTACAGTGCTTATTTTTACATAGAAATTTTAATCTGATTTAGTAGTATTCTCCTAATGTCAGTCTGAAAAATCATGCAGTTTCCACAGAAAAATCCTCTTGGAGAGTGTTTTACCCAATAGACATGCAATTTACATACAACCCGTCATCGTGAAATTCCGTGTTCCGAAAAAGCTACATGCATCACGGATTCGACAAATATTCACTACAGAGTTGTTAGCATAAGTATTACCGAACTTTCATCCACCATAAAAGCCATGTTGACAATTTGAAACATTTTCTTACATTTTGAAAGATTTTCCTAATGCCAGTTTTGAAAAGGAGACAGATTTGACAGAAAAATACTCGTGGAGCGACTACTTCCCAATAGAAAAGTAATTTACATAGTTTCCCTCACAGTGACATTCCATTTTCCGAACACGCTACATACAACAAGGTTTCAACAAACTTTCTCGAATGAGTTGTGAACATGTAGATTACAGAACTTTCATCCACCATACATGGCATATTTACAACTAGAAACATTAACTCTGAATTTGCAGCTTTTTCCTAATGCCAGTTTCGAAAATCAGGCCGTTTTCTCAGGGAAAAATTTTTGGAGCGAATTCTAACTAATAGGTGTGTAATTTACATAGATTCCATCGCCAGGATTTTCCGTGATACGATCACACTGCATGCATAACGCCTTCTAAAAATATACACCACAGATTTGTTTGCATGTGTTTTTATGATCTAGCATCACAATACAAGGCATATTGACACTTTGAAGCATTTTCTCTGATTTTGCAGAGATTTTCAAACGCCAGGTTCAAAAATGAAGCAGATTTCTCAGAAAAAACTCTTAGAGCAAATTCTACCCAAGAGACATGTATTTTACATAGATTCGCTCACCGTGATATTCTGTGTTCCGAACACATTTCACGTATCTCGGATTCGACAAATATTCACTACAGAGTAGTTAGCATGCGGATTACTGAACTTTCATCCACCATAAAAGGCAGATGTACACCGAGAATCTAGAAATCTGGGTTCGCAGATTTTTCCTAACGCCAGTTTCGAAAATCAGGCAGATTTCTCAGAAAAAATCTCTTGGAGTGATTTCTAACCAAGGGAAATATAATTTACATAAATTTCCTGGCCGTGAAATTCCGTGTTCCGAACATGATACATGCATAAAGGATTCGACAAATATTCACTACAAATTTGTTAGCATCTTGATTACCGGACTTTCATCTCAATACATTGAATATTGATTCTTAGAAGTATTTTCTCAGATTTTGCAGCGTTTTCTAAACGCCAGAAATGACGAAGTTTTCGCAGAAAAACTCTCTCGGAGCGAGTTCTAACCAATAGAGAAGTCATTTACATTGTTTCAATCACCATGAAATTCCACGTTCTGAACACGCTACATGCATCACGGATTAGAAAAACATTCTTTAATATGTTGTGAAAATGTGGATTACCGAACTTTCTTGCAAAATAAAGGCACATTTACAGCTGCAAATATTAACTCCCTTTTTGCAGCTTTTTCCAAACTTCAGATTCGATAATCATGCAATTTTCGCAGAAAAATTCTCTTCTAGCTCGTTCTACTCAATAGAATTGTAATTTCCATAGTTTCATTACCGTGAAATTCCGTTTATTAAAGGCACTACATGAATCACGGTTTAAAAAATAATTACTACACTGTTATTAACATGTGGATTACCGGACTTTCATTCAACATTCAAGGTATATTGACACTTAGAAGCATTTTCTCAGATTTCACACGTTTAATTTGAACGCCAGTTTTGAAAATGAGGTAGATTTGGCAGAAAAATGCTCTTGGAGCCAGTTCTACCCAAAATATAGGTAATTTCCCTACTTCCATTCACCGTGATATTCCGTGTCCTGAACACGTTACATGCACCACGGATTCAACAAACATTCTTTAATGAGTTGTGAACATGTGTATTAACGAACTTTAATCCACCTTACAGTGCATATATATACATAGAAATTTTATTCATATTTAGTAGAATTCTCCTAATGTCAGTCTCTAAAATCATGCAGTTTCCACAGAAAAATCCTCTTGGAGAGTGTTTTACCCAATAGACATGCAATTTACATAGAACCCGTCATCATGAAATTCCTTGTTCCGAAAAATCTACATGCATCACATATTCGAAAAATATTCACTACAGAGTTGTTAGCATAAGGATTACCGAACTTTCATCCACCATGAAAGCCATGTTGACAATTTGAAGCATTTTCTCACATTTCGAAAGATTTTCCTAATGCCAGTTTTGATAAGGAGGCAGATTTGGCAGAAAAATTCTCGTGGAGCGAGTACTTCCCTATAGAAATATAATTAACATAGTTTCCCTCACAGTGATATTCAATATTACGAACATGATACATGCATCAAGGTTTCAACAAACTTTCTCAAATGAGTTGTGAACATGTAGATTAGAGAAGTTTCATCCACCATACATGGCATATTTACAACTAGAAACATTAACTCTGAATTTGCAGCTTTTTCCTAATGCCAGTTTGGAAAATAAGTCCGTTTTCTCAGGGAAAAACTTTTGGAGCGAATTCTAACCAATAGGTGTGTAATTTACATAGATTCCATCGCCGGGATTTTCCGTGATACGACCCAACTGCATGCATAATGCTTTCTAAAAATATTCACCACAGATTTGTTTGCATGTGGTTTTACGATCTTGCATCACAATACAAGGAATATTGACACTTTGAAGCATTTTCTCTGATTTTGCAGAGATTTTCAAACGCCAGGTTCTAAAATGAGGCAGATTTCTCAGAAAAAACTCTTAGAGCATATTCTACCCAAGAGACATGTATTTTACATATATACGCTCACCGTCATATTCTGTGTCCCGAACACAATTCACGAATCTCAGATTCGACAAATATTCACTACAGAGTAGTTAGCATCCGGATTACCGAACTTTCATCCACCATAATAGGCAGATGTACACCGAGAATCTAGAAATCTGGGATTGCAGGTTTTTCCTAACGCCAGTTTTGAAAATCAGGCCGATTTCTCAGGAAAAATCAGTTGGAGTGATTTCTAAACAAGGGAAATGTAATTTACATAATTTCCCTGGCCGTGAAATTCCGTGTTCCGAACATGTAACATGCATATAGGATTCGACAAATATTCACTACAAATTTGTTAGCATGTGGATTACCGAACTTTCATCACAATACATTGAATATTGATTCTTAGAAGTATTTTCTCAGATTTTGCAGCGTTTTCTAAACGCCAGGTTCAAAAATGACGAAGTTTTCGCAGAAAAACTCTCTCGGAGAGAGTTCTACCCAATAGAGTAGTCATTGACATTGTTTCAATCACCGTGAAAATCCACGTTCTGAACACGCTACATGCATCACGGATTAGAAAATATTCTTTAATAACTTGTGATAATGTGGATTACCGAACTTTCTTGCAACATAAAGGCATATTTACACCTGCAAATATTTACTCCCTTTTTTCAGCTTTTTCCAAACTTCAGATTCGATAATCATGCAATTTTGGCAGAAAAATTCTCTTCTAGCTCGTTCTACTCAATAGAATTGTAATTTACATAGTTTCATTACCGTGAAATTCCATTTTCCAAAAGTGCTACATGAATCACGGTTTCCAAAACAATTATTACACTGTTATTAACATGTGGATGACCGGACTTTCATTCACCATTCAAGGCATATTGACACTTAGAAGCATTTTCTCAGATTTAACAGGGTTCTCCTAATGGCAGTTTTCAAAATGAGGCACATTTCACAGAAAAATTCTCTTCAAGCGAGTTCTACCCAATAGACATGTAATTACATTTTTCCTTCACTATGACATTCCGTATTCCAAACACCTTACATGCATCACGAGTTCGACAAACAATCTTTAATGAGTTTGAGCATGTGGATTACCGAACTTTCATCCACTATACAAGGCATATTTACACCTAGAAGTATTTATTCTGATTTCGCAGGTTTTTCCTAACATTCAGTTTCGAAAATCATAAAATTTTCACAGAAGCATTCAATTCAAGCGAGTTCTATCAAGTAGAATTGTTATTTTCAGAGCTTCACTCACCGAGACATTCCGTGTTCCGAAAATGTTACATTCATCACGGCTTCGACATACATTATTTAATGACCGTGAGCATGTGGATTACCGATTTTTCAACCACAATACAAGGCATATTTACACCTAGAAACATTTACTTACATTTCGCAGGTTTTCCTAATGTCAGTTACGAAAATCAGGCAGTTTTCGCAGAAAAATTCTCTTGGTGCATGTTCTATCCAATAGACATCTCATTTTCATAGATAACTTCACGGAAACATTCCGTGTTCCGAAAACGGTACATGCACCACGGATTCAACAAATATACCCTGCTGAAATTTTAAGCATGTGAATTACACATCTTTAATAACCCATTGAAGACATATTGTCACCTTAAAGCATTTACTCAGATTTGGAGCGTTTTAATATCAACAGTTTCCAAACTGAGGCAGATTTTTCAGTAAAATGCTCCTGGAGCGTGTACTAACCAATAGATATATAATTTACATTGTTTGCCTCACCGTGACAGTCCATGTTCCGAACACGCTACACACATCACGGATTTGACAAACATTCTTAATCAGTTGTGTACATGTGTAGTACAAAACTTTCATCCACCATACAAGGCATATTGACACCTAGAAACATTAACGCTGATTTCGCAGTTATTTCCTTATAGCAGTTTCGAAAATCAGGCAGTTTTCAAAGGAAAAAACTGTTGGAGCGTGTTCTACCCAATAGATATGTAAATTAAATAGATTCTCCCGCTGTGAAATTACGTGTTTCGAACATACTACATGCAGAAAGATACGACAAATATACACTACAGAGTTGTTTGCATGTGGATTACAGGACTTTCTCACTATAGAAGGCATATAGATGCTTAGAAGCATTTTCTGTGATTTCACAGAGTTTTCCAAATGCCAGTTTCGAAAATGAGGCAGATTTCATGGCAAAAACCTCTTGGAGCGGGTTCTAACCAATAGACATGTAATTTACATGGATTAGCTCACCGTCAAATTCCGTGTTCCGAACACGCTACATGCATCTCGGATGCGACAAATATTCACTACAGAGTTGTTAGCAAGTTGATTACAGCACTTTCATCCACCATACAAGGCTTACTGACACTTTGAAGAATTTTCTCAGATTTCACACGTTAGTTTGAACGCCAGTTTTGAAAATGAGGCAGATTTGGCAGAAAAATTTTCTAAGAACCAGTTATAACCAAAAGATAGGTAATTTCCCTACTTTCAATCACCGTGATATTCCGTGTTCTGAACACGCTACATGCATCACGGATTCGACAAATATTCACTACAGAGTTGTTAGCATAAGGATTACCGATCTTTCATCCACCATAAAAGCCATGTTGACAATTTGAAACATTTTCTTACATTTTGAAAGTTTTTCCTAATGCCAGTTTTGAAAAGGAGGCAGATTTGGCAGAAAATTGCTCTAGGAGCCAGTTCTACCCAAAAGATATGTAATTTACCTAGTTTCACTAACCGTGACTTTCCGTGTTCTGAACACGTTACATGCACCGCGGATTCAACAATCATTCTTTAATGAGTTGTGAACATTTGTATTAACGAACTTTAATCCACCTTACAGTGCATATTTATACATAGAAATTTTATTCAGATTTAGTAGTATTCTCCTAATGTGAGTCTCTAAAATCATGCAGTTTCCACAGAAATATCCTCTTGGAACGAGTTCTACCCAATAGACATGCAATTTACATAGAACACATCATCATGAAATTCCGTGTTCTGAACACGCTACATGCATCACGGATTCGACAAATATTCACTACAGAGTTGTTAGCATAAGTATTACCGAACTTTCATCCACCATACAAGGTATATTTACACCTAGAAGTAGTTATTCTGATTTCGCAGGTTTTTCCTAACATCCAGGTTCAAAAATCATGATATTTTCACAGAAACATTCAATTCAAGCGAGTTCTATCCAGCAGAATTTTTATTTTCAGAGCTTCACTCACCGAGACATTCCGTGTTCTGAAAACGTTACATTCATCACGGCTTCGACAAAAATTATTTAATAACTGTGAGCATGTGGATTACCGATTTTTCAACCACAATACAAGGCATATTTACACCTAGAAACATTTACTTATATTTCACAGGATTTCCTAACGTCAGTTGCGAAAATCTGGCAGTTTTCGTAGAAAAATTCTCTTGCTGCATGTTCTATCCAATAGACATCTCATTTTCATAGATAACTTCACCGAAACATTCCGTGTTCCGAAAACGGTACATGCACCACGGATTCAACAAATATACCCTGCTGAATTCTTAGCATGTGAATTACACATCTTTAATAATCCATTGAAGACATATTGTCACCTTAAATCATTTACTCAGATTTTGCAGCGTTTTCATATCAACAGTTTCCAAACTGAGGCAGATTTTTCATTAAAATGCTCCTGGAGCGTGTTCTAACCAATAGATATATAATTTACATAGTTTGCCTCACCGTGACAGTCCATGTTCCGAACACGCTACACACATCACGGATTTGACAAACATTCTTTATCAGTTGTGTACATGTGTATTACACAAATTTCATCCACCATACAAGGCATATTTACACCTAGAAACGTTACCTCTGAGTTCACATATATTTCCTAAGAGCAGTTTTGAAAATCAGGCAGTTTTCAAAGGACAAAACTGTTGGAGTGTGTTCTACCCAATAGATATGTAAATCACATAGATTCTCCCGCTGTGAAATTACGTGTTTCGATCATGCTACATGCAGACAAGATACGACAAAAATACACTACAGAGTTGTTTGCATGTGGATTACAGGACTTTCTCACTATAGAAGGCATATAGATGCTTAGAAGCATTTTCTGTGATTTCACAGTGCTTTCCAAACTCCAGTTTAAAAAATGAGGCAGATTTCACGGCAAAAATCTCTTGGAGCGTGTTCTAACCAATAGACATGTAATTTACATGGATTCGCTCACCGTCAAATTCCGTGTTCCGAACACGCTACATGCATCTCGGATGCGACATATATTCACAACAGAGTTGTTAGCAAGTGGATTACAGCACTTTCATCCACCATACAAGGCTTACTGACACTTTGAAAAATTTTCTCAGATTTCAAACTTTAGTTTGAACGCCAGTTTTGAAAATGAGGCAGATTTGGCAGAAAAATTTTCTTGGATCCAGTTATACCCAAAAGATAGGTAATTTCCCTACTTTCAGTCACCGTGATATTCCGTGTTCTGAACACGCTACATGCATCACGGATTCGACAAATATTCACTACAGAGTTGTTAGCATAAGGATTACCGAACTTTCTTCCACCATAAAAGCCATGTTGACAATTTGAAGCATTTTCTCACATTTTGAAAGTTTTTCCTAATGCCAGTTTTGAAAAGGAGGCAGATTTGGCAGAAAATTGCTCTAGGAGCCAGTTCTACCCAAAAGATATGTAATTTACGTAGTTTCACTCACCGTGACATTCCGTGTTCTGAACACGTTACATGAACCACGGATTCAACAAACATTCTTTAATGAGTTGTGAACATGAGTATTAACGAAATTTAATCGACCTCACAGTGCTTATTTATACATAGAAATTTTAATCTGATTTAGTAGTATTCTCCTAATGTCAGTCTGTAAATTCATGCGGTTTTCACAGAAAAATCCTCTTGGAGCATATTCTACCCAATAGACTTGCAATTTACATAGAACCCGTCATCTTGAAATTCCGTGTTCCGAAAAAGCTACATGCATCACGGATTCGACAAATATTCACTACAGAGTTGTTAGCATAAGGATTACCGAACTTTCATCCACCATAAAAGACATGTTGACAATTTGAAGCATTTTCTCTGATTTTGCAGAGATTTTCAAACGCCAAGTTCAAAAATGAGGCAGATTTCTCAGAAAAAACTCTTAGAGCATATTCTACCCAAGAGACATGTATTTTACATATATACGCTCACCGTCATATTCTGTGTCCCGAACACAATTCACGAATCTCAGATTCGACAAATATTCACTACAGAGTAGTTAGCATCCGGATTACCGAACTTTCATCCACCATAATAGGCAGATGTACACCGAGAATCTAGAAATCTGGGATTGCAGGTTTTTCCTAACGCCAGTTTTGAAAATCAGGCCGATTTCTCAGGAAAAATCAGTTGGAGTGATTTCTAAACAAGGGAAATGTAATTTACATAATTTCCCTGGCCGTGAAATTCCGTGTTCCGAACATGTAACATGCATATAGGATTCGACAAATATTCACTACAAATTTGTTAGCATGTGGATTACCGAACTTTCATCACAATACATTGAATATTGATTCTTAGAAGTATTTTCTCAGATTTTGCAGCGTTTTCTAAACGCCAGGTTCAAAAATGACGAAGTTTTCGCAGAAAAACTCTCTCGGAGAGAGTTCTACCCAATAGAGTAGTCATTGACATTGTTTCAATCACCGTGAAAATCCACGTTCTGAACACGCTACATGCATCACGGATTAGAAAATATTCTTTAATAACTTGTGATAATGTGGATTACCGAACTTTCTTGCAACATAAAGGCATATTTACACCTGCAAATATTTACTCCCTTTTTTCAGCTTTTTCCAAACTTCAGATTCGATAATCATGCAATTTTGGCAGAAAAATTCTCTTCTAGCTCGTTCTACTCAATAGAATTGTAATTTACATAGTTTCATTACCGTGAAATTCCATTTTCCAAAAGTGCTACATGAATCACGGTTTCCAAAACAATTATTACACTGTTATTAACATGTGGATGACCGGACTTTCATTCACCATTCAAGGCATATTGACACTTAGAAGCATTTTCTCAGATTTAACAGGGTTCTCCTAATGGCAGTTTTCAAAATGAGGCACATTTCACAGAAAAATTCTCTTCAAGCGAGTTCTACCCAATAGACATGTAATTACATTTTTCCTTCACTATGACATTCCGTATTCCAAACACCTTACATGCATCACGAGTTCGACAAACAATCTTTAATGAGTTTGAGCATGTGGATTACCGAACTTTCATCCACTATACAAGGCATATTTACACCTAGAAGTATTTATTCTGATTTCGCAGGTTTTTCCTAACATTCAGTTTCGAAAATCATAAAATTTTCACAGAAGCATTCAATTCAAGCGAGTTCTATCAAGTAGAATTGTTATTTTCAGAGCTTCACTCACCGAGACATTCCGTGTTCCGAAAATGTTACATTCATCACGGCTTCGACATACATTATTTAATGACCGTGAGCATGTGGATTACCGATTTTTCAACCACAATACAAGGCATATTTACACCTAGAAACATTTACTTACATTTCGCAGGTTTTCCTAATGTCAGTTACGAAAATCAGGCAGTTTTCGCAGAAAAATTCTCTTGGTGCATGTTCTATCCAATAGACATCTCATTTTCATAGATAACTTCACGGAAACATTCCGTGTTCCGAAAACGGTACATGCACCACGGATTCAACAAATATACCCTGCTGAAATTTTAAGCATGTGAATTACACATCTTTAATAACCCATTGAAGACATATTGTCACCTTAAAGCATTTACTCAGATTTGGAGCGTTTTAATATCAACAGTTTCCAAACTGAGGCAGATTTTTCAGTAAAATGCTCCTGGAGCGTGTACTAACCAATAGATATATAATTTACATTGTTTGCCTCACCGTGACAGTCCATGTTCCGAACACGCTACACACATCACGGATTTGACAAACATTCTTAATCAGTTGTGTACATGTGTAGTACAAAACTTTCATCCACCATACAAGGCATATTGACACCTAGAAACATTAACGCTGATTTCGCAGTTATTTCCTTATAGCAGTTTCGAAAATCAGGCAGTTTTCAAAGGAAAAAACTGTTGGAGCGTGTTCTACCCAATAGATATGTAAATTAAATAGATTCTCCCGCTGTGAAATTACGTGTTTCGAACATACTACATGCAGAAAGATACGACAAATATACACTACAGAGTTGTTTGCATGTGGATTACAGGACTTTCTCACTATAGAAGGCATATAGATGCTTAGAAGCATTTTCTGTGATTTCACAGAGTTTTCCAAATGCCAGTTTCGAAAATGAGGCAGATTTCATGGCAAAAACCTCTTGGAGCGGGTTCTAACCAATAGACATGTAATTTACATGGATTAGCTCACCGTCAAATTCCGTGTTCCGAACACGCTACATGCATCTCGGATGCGACAAATATTCACTACAGAGTTGTTAGCAAGTTGATTACAGCACTTTCATCCACCATACAAGGCTTACTGACACTTTGAAGAATTTTCTCAGATTTCACACGTTAGTTTGAACGCCAGTTTTGAAAATGAGGCAGATTTGGCAGAAAAATTTTCTAAGAACCAGTTATAACCAAAAGATAGGTAATTTCCCTACTTTCAATCACCGTGATATTCCGTGTTCTGAACACGCTACATGCATCACGGATTCGACAAATATTCACTACAGAGTTGTTAGCATAAGGATTACCGATCTTTCATCCACCATAAAAGCCATGTTGACAATTTGAAACATTTTCTTACATTTTGAAAGTTTTTCCTAATGCCAGTTTTGAAAAGGAGGCAGATTTGGCAGAAAATTGCTCTAGGAGCCAGTTCTACCCAAAAGATATGTAATTTACCTAGTTTCACTAACCGTGACTTTCCGTGTTCTGAACACGTTACATGCACCGCGGATTCAACAATCATTCTTTAATGAGTTGTGAACATGTGTATTAACGAAATTTAGTGGACCTTACAGTGCTTATTTTTACATAGAAATTTTAATCTGATTTAGTAGTATTCTCCTAATGTCAGTCTGAAAAATCATGCAGTTTCCACAGAAAAATCCTCTTGGAGAGTGTTTTACCCAATAGACATGCAATTTACATACAACCCGTCATCGTGAAATTCCGTGTTCCGAAAAAGCTACATGCATCACGGATTCGACAAATATTCACTACAGAGTTGTTAGCATAAGTATTACCGAACTTTCATCCACCATAAAAGCCATGTTGACAATTTGAAACATTTTCTTACATTTTGAAAGATTTTCCTAATGCCAGTTTTGAAAAGGAGACAGATTTGACAGAAAAATACTCGTGGAGCGACTACTTCCCAATAGAAAAGTAATTTACATAGTTTCCCTCACAGTGACATTCCATTTTCCGAACACGCTACATACAACAAGGTTTCAACAAACTTTCTCGAATGAGTTGTGAACATGTAGATTACAGAACTTTCATCCACCATACATGGCATATTTACAACTAGAAACATTAACTCTGAATTTGCAGCTTTTTCCTAATGCCAGTTTCGAAAATCAGGCCGTTTTCTCAGGGAAAAATTTTTGGAGCGAATTCTAACTAATAGGTGTGTAATTTACATAGATTCCATCGCCAGGATTTTCCGTGATACGATCACACTGCATGCATAACGCCTTCTAAAAATATTCACCACAGATTTGTTTGCATGTGTTTTTATGATCTAGCATCACAATACAAGGCATATTGACACTTTGAAGCATTTTCTCTGATTTTGCAGAGATTTTCAAACGCCAGGTTCAAAAATGAAGCAGATTTCTCAGAAAAAACTCTTAGAGCAAATTCTACCCAAGAGACATGTATTTTACATAGATTCGCTCACCGTGATATTCTGTGTTCCGAACACATTTCACGTATCTCGGATTCGACAAATATTCACTACAGAGTAGTTAGCATGCGGATTACTGAACTTTCATCCACCATAAAAGGCAGATGTACACCGAGAATCTAGAAATCTGGGTTCGCAGATTTTTCCTAACGCCAGTTTCGAAAATCAGGCAGATTTCTCAGAAAAAATCTCTTGGAGTGATTTCTAACCAAGGGAAATATAATTTACATAAATTTCCTGGCCGTGAAATTCCGTGTTCCGAACATGATACATGCATAAAGGATTCGACAAATATTCACTACAAATTTGTTAGCATCTTGATTACCGGACTTTCATCTCAATACATTGAATATTGATTCTTAGAAGTATTTTCTCAGATTTTGCAGCGTTTTCTAAACGCCAGAAATGACGAAGTTTTCGCAGAAAAACTCTCTCGGAGCGAGTTCTAACCAATAGAGAAGTCATTTACATTGTTTCAATCACCGTGAAATTCCACGTTCTGAACACGCTACATGCATCACGGATTAGAAAAACATTCTTTAATATGTTGTGAAAATGTGGATTACCGAACTTTCTTGCAAAATAAAGGCACATTTACAGCTGCAAATATTAACTCCCTTTTTGCAGCTTTTTCCAAACTTCAGATTCGATAATCATGCAATTTTCGCAGAAAAATTCTCTTCTAGCTCGTTCTACTCAATAGAATTGTAATTTCCATAGTTTCATTACCGTGAAATTCCGTTTATTAAAGGCACTACATGAATCACGGTTTAAAAAATAATTACTACACTGTTATTAACATGTGGATTACCGGTCTTTCATTCAACATTCAAGGCATATTGACACTTAGAAGCATTTTCTCAGATTTCACACGTTTAATTTGAACGCCAGTTTTGAAAATGAGGTAGATTTGGCAGAAAAATGCTCTTGGAGCCTGTTCTACCCAAAAGATATGTAATTTACCTATTTTCACTCACCGTGACATTCCGTGTTTGAACACGTTATATGCACCACGGATTCAACAAACATTCTTTAATGAGTTGTGAACATTTGTATTAACGAACTTTAATCCACCTTACAGTGCATATTTATACATAGAAATTTTATTCAGATTTAGTAGTATTCTCCTAATGTGAGTCTCTAAAATCATGCAGTTTCCACAGAAATATCCTCTTGGAACGAGTTCTACCCAATAGACATGCAATTTACATAGAACACATCATCATGAAATTCCGTGTTCTGAACACGCTACATGCATCACGGATTCGACAAATATTCACTACAGAGTTGTTAGCATAAGTATTACCGAACTTTCATCCACCATACAAGGTAAATTTACACCTAGAAGTAGTTATTCTGATTTCGCAGGTTTTTCCTAACATCCAGGTTCAAAAATCATGATATTTTCACAGAAACATTCAATTCAAGCGAGTTCTATCCAGCAGAATTTTTATTTTCAGAGCTTCACTCACCGAGACATTCCGTGTTCTGAAAACGTTACATTCATCACGGCTTCGACAAAAATTATTTAATAACTGTGAGCATGTGGATTACCGATTTTTCAACCACAATACAAGGCATATTTACACCTAGAAACATTTACTTATATTTCACAGGATTTCCTAACGTCAGTTGCGAAAATCTGGCAGTTTTCGTAGAAAAATTCTCTTGCTGCATGTTCTATCCAATAGACATCTCATTTTCATAGATAACTTCACCGAAACATTCCGTGTTCCGAAAACGGTACATGCACCACGGATTCAACAAATATACCCTGCTGAATTCTTAGCATGTGAATTACACATCTTTAATAATCCATTGAAGACATATTGTCACCTTAAATCATTTACTCAGATTTTGCAGCGTTTTCATATCAACAGTTTCCAAACTGAGGCAGATTTTTCATTAAAATGCTCCTGGAGCGTGTTCTAACCAATAGATATATAATTTACATAGTTTGCCTCACCGTGACAGTCCATGTTCCGAACACGCTACACACATCACGGATTTGACAAACATTCTTTATCAGTTGTGTACATGTGTATTACACAAATTTCATCCACCATACAAGGCATATTTACACCTAGAAACGTTACCTCTGAGTTCACATATATTTCCTAAGAGCAGTTTTGAAAATCAGGCAGTTTTCAAAGGACAAAACTGTTGGAGTGTGTTCTACCCAATAGATATGTAAATCACATAGATTCTCCCGCTGTGAAATTACGTGTTTCGATCATGCTACATGCAGACAAGATACGACAAAAATACACTACAGAGTTGTTTGCATGTGGATTACAGGACTTTCTCACTATAGAAGGCATATAGATGCTTAGAAGCATTTTCTGTGATTTCACAGTGCTTTCCAAACTCCAGTTTAAAAAATGAGGCAGATTTCACGGCAAAAATCTCTTGGAGCGTGTTCTAACCAATAGACATGTAATTTACATGGATTCGCTCACCGTCAAATTCCGTGTTCCGAACACGCTACATGCATCTCGGATGCGACATATATTCACAACAGAGTTGTTAGCAAGTGGATTACAGCACTTTCATCCACCATACAAGGCTTACTGACACTTTGAAAAATTTTCTCAGATTTCAAACTTTAGTTTGAACGCCAGTTTTGAAAATGAGGCAGATTTGGCAGAAAAATTTTCTTGGATCCAGTTATACCCAAAAGATAGGTAATTTCCCTACTTTCAGTCACCGTGATATTCCGTGTTCTGAACACGCTACATGCATCACGGATTCGACAAATATTCACTACAGAGTTGTTAGCATAAGGATTACCGAACTTTCTTCCACCATAAAAGCCATGTTGACAATTTGAAGCATTTTCTCACATTTTGAAAGTTTTTCCTAATGCCAGTTTTGAAAAGGAGGCAGATTTGGCAGAAAATTGCTCTAGGAGCCAGTTCTACCCAAAAGATATGTAATTTACGTAGTTTCACTCACCGTGACATTCCGTGTTCAGAACACGTTACATGAACCACGGATTCAACAAACATTCTTTAATGAGTTGTGAACATGAGTATTAACGAAATTTAATCGACCTCACAGTGCTTATTTATACATAGAAATTTTAATCTGATTTAGTAGTATTCTCCTAATGTCAGTCTGTAAATTCATGCGGTTTTCACAGAAAAATCCTCTTGGAGCATATTCTACCCAATAGACTTGCAATTTACATAGAACCCGTCATCTTGAAATTCCGTGTTCCGAAAAAGCTACATGCATCACGGATTCGACAAATATTCACTACAGAGTTGTTAGCATAAGGATTACCGAACTTTCATCCACCATAAAAGACATGTTGACAATTTGAAGCATTTTCTCTGATTTTGCAGAGATTTTCAAACGCCAAGTTCAAAAATGAGGCAGATTTCTCAGAAAAAACTCTTAGAGCATATTCTACCCAAGAGACATGTATTTTACATATATACGCTCACCGTCATATTCTGTGTCCCGAACACAATTCACGAATCTCAGATTCGACAAATATTCACTACAGAGTAGTTAGCATCCGGATTACCGAACTTTCATCCACCATAATAGGCAGATGTACACCGAGAATCTAGAAATCTGGGATTGCAGGTTTTTCCTAACGCCAGTTTTGAAAATCAGGCCGATTTCTCAGGAAAAATCAGTTGGAGTGATTTCTAAACAAGGGAAATGTAATTTACATAATTTCCCTGGCCGTGAAATTCCGTGTTCCGAACATGTAACATGCATATAGGATTCGACAAATATTCACTACAAATTTGTTAGCATGTGGATTACCGAACTTTCATCACAATACATTGAATATTGATTCTTAGAAGTATTTTCTCAGATTTTGCAGCGTTTTCTAAACGCCAGGTTCAAAAATGACGAAGTTTTCGCAGAAAAACTCTCTCGGAGAGAGTTCTACCCAATAGAGTAGTCATTGACATTGTTTCAATCACCGTGAAAATCCACGTTCTGAACACGCTACATGCATCACGGATTAGAAAATATTCTTTAATAACTTGTGATAATGTGGATTACCGAACTTTCTTGCAACATAAAGGCATATTTACACCTGCAAATATTTACTCCCTTTTTTCAGCTTTTTCCAAACTTCAGATTCGATAATCATGCAATTTTGGCAGAAAAATTCTCTTCTAGCTCATTCTACTCAATAGAATTGTAATTTACATAGTTTCATTACCGTGAAATTCCATTTTCCAAAAGTGCTACATGAATCACGGTTTCCAAAACAATTATTACACTGTTATTAACATGTGGATGACCGGACTTTCATTCACCATTCAAGGCATATTGACACTTAGAAGCATTTTCTCAGATTTAACAGGGTTCTCCTAATGGCAGTTTTCAAAATGAGGCACATTTCACAGAAAAATTCTCTTCAAGCAAGTTCTACCCAATAGACATGTAATTACATTTTTCCTTCACTATGACATTCCGTATTCCAAACACCTTACATGCATCACGAGTTCGACAAACAATCTTTAATGAGTTTGAGCATGTGGATTACCGAACTTTCATCCACCATACAAGGCATATTTACACCTAGAAGTACTTATTCTGACTTCGCAGGTTTTCCCTAACATTCAGTTTCGAAAATCATAAAATTTTCACAGAAGCATTCAATTCAAGCGAGTTCTATCAAGTAGAATTGTTATTTTCAGAGCTTCACTCACCGAGACATTCCATGTTCCGAAAATGTTACATTCATCACGGCTTCGACATACATTATTTAATGATCGTGAGCATGTGGATTACTGATTTTTCAACCACAATACAAGGCATATTTACACCTAGAAACATTTACTTACATTTCGCAGATTTTCCTAATGTCAGTTACGAAAATCAGGCAGTTTTCGCAGAAAAATTCTCTTGGTGCATGTTCTATCCAATAGACATTTCATTTTCATAGATACTTTCCCCGTAACATTCCGTGTTTTGAAAACGGTACATGCACCACGGATTCAACAAATATTCACTGCTGAGTTCTTAGCATGTGAATTACACATCTTTAATAACTCATTGAAGACATATTATCACCTTAAAGCATTTACTCAGATTTTGCAGCGTTTTCATAACAACAGTTTCCAAACTGAGGCAGATTTTTCAGTAAAAACTCCTGGAGCTTGTACTAACCAATAGATATGTCATTTACATAGTTTGCCTCACCGTGACAGTCCATGTTCCGAACGTGCTACACACATCACGGATTTGACAAACATTCTTAATGAGTTGTGTACATGTGTAGTACAAAACTTTCATCCACCATACAAGGCATATTTACACCTAGAAACGTTACCTCTGAGTTCACAGATATTTCCAAATAGCAGTTTCGAAAGTCAGGCAGTTTTCAAAGGAAAAAACTGTTGGAGCGTGTTCTACCCAATAGATATGTAAATTACATAGATTCTCCCGCTGTGAAATTACGTGTTTCGATCATGCTACATGCAGACAAGATACGATAAATATACACTACAGAGTTGTTTGCATGTGGATTACAGGACTTTCTCACTATAGAAGGCATATAGATGCTTAGAAGCATTTTCTGTGATTTCACAGTGCTTTCCAAACTCCAGTTTAAAAAATGAGGCAGATTTCACGGCAAAAATCTCTTGGAGCGTGTTCTAACCAATAGACATGTAATTTACATGGATTCGCTCACCGTCAAATTCCCTGTTCCGAACACGCACATGCATCTCAGATGCGACATATATTCACAACAGAGTTGTTAGCAAGTGGATTACAGCACTTTCATTCACCATACAAGGCTTACTGACACTTTGAAGAATTTTCTCAGATTTCACAAGTTAGTTTGAATGCCAGGGTTGAAAATGAGGCAGATTGGGCAGAAAAATGCTCTTGGAGCCAGTTCTACCCAAAATATAGGTAATTTCCCTACTTTCATTCACCGTGATATTCCGTGTCCTGAACATGTTACATGCACCACGGTTTCAACAAACATTCTTTAATGAGTTGTGAACATGTGTATTAACGAAATTTAATCCACCTTACAGTGCTTATTTATACATAGAAATTTTATTCTGATTTAGTAGTATTCTCCTAATGTCAGTCTCTAAAATCATGCAGTTTCCACAGAAAAATTCTCTTGGAGCGAGTTCTACCCAATAGACATGCAATTTACATAGAACCCGTCATCGTGAAATTCCGTGTTCTGAAAAAGCTACATGCATCACGGATTCGACAAATATTCACTACAGAGTTGTTAGCATAAGGATTACCGAACTTTCATCCACCATAAAAGCCATGTTGACACTTTGAAGCATTTTATCACATTTCAAAAGATTTTCTTAATGCCAGTTTTGAAAAGGAGGCAGATTTGGCAGAAAATTTCTCGTGGAGCGAGTACTTCCCAATTGAAATGTAATTAACATAGTTTCCCTCACAGTGACATTCCATATTCCGAACACGCTACATGCATCAAGGTTTCAACAAACTTTCTCAAATGAGTTGAGAACATGTAGATTACAGAACTTTCATCCACCATACATGGCATATTTACAACTAGAAACATTAACTCTGAATTTGCAGCTTTTTCCTAATGCCAGTTTGGAAAATAAGGCCGTTTTCTCAGGGAAAAACTTTTGGAGCGAATTCTAATGAATAGGTGTGTAATTTACATAGATTCCATCGCCGGGATTTTCCGTGATATGATCCCACTGCATGCATAATGCTTTCTAAATATATTCACCACAGATTTGTTTGCATGTGGTTTTACGATCTTGCATCACAATACAAGGCATATTGACACTTTGAAGCATTTTCTCTGATTTTGCAGATATTTTCAAACGCCAGGTTCAAAAATGAGGCAGATTTCTCAGAAAAAACTCTTAGAGCATATTCTACCCAAGAGACATGTATTTTACATATATACGCTCACCGTCATATTCTGTGTCCCGAACACACTTCACGAATCTCAGATTCGACAAATAATCACTACAGAGTAGTTAGCATCCGGATTACCGAACTTTCATCCACCATAATAGGCAGATGTACACCGAGAATCTAGAAATCTGGGATTGCAGGGTTTTCCTAACGCCAGTTTCGAAAATCAGGCCGATTTCTCAGGAAAAATCAGTTGGAGTGATTTCTAAACAAGGGAAATGTAATTTACATAATTTCCCTGGCCGTGAAATTCCGTGTTCCGAACATGTTACATGCATAAAGGATTCGACAAATATTCACTACAAATTTGTTAGCATATGGATTACCGAACTTTCATCACAATACATTGAATATTGATTCTTAGAAGTATTTTCTCAGATTTTGCAGCGTTTTCTAAACGCCAGGTTCAAAAATGACCAAGTTTTCGCAGAAAAACCCTCTCAGAGAGAGTTCTACCCAAGAGAGTAGTCATTGACATTGTTTCAATCACCTTGAAAATCCACTTTCTGAACACGCTACATGCATCACGGATTAGAAAATATTCTTTAATAACTTGTGATAATGTGGATTACCGAACTTTCTTGCAACATAAAGGCATATATACACCTGCAAGTATTTACTCCTTTTTTTCAGCTTTTTCCAAACTTCAGATTCGATAATCATGCAATTTTGGCAGAAAAATTCTCTTCTAGCTCGTTCTACTCAATAGAATTGTAATTTACATAGTTTCATTACCGTGAAATTCCATTTTCCAAAAGTGCTACATGAATCACGGTTTCCAAAACAATAATTACACTGTTATTAACATGTGGATGACCGGACTTTCATTCACCATTCAAGGCATATTAACACTTAGAAGCATTTTCTCAGATTTAACAGGGTTCTCCTAATGGCAGTTTTCAAAATGAGGCACATTTCACACAAAAATTCTCTTCAAGCGAGTTCTACCCAATAGACATGTAATTACATTTTTCCTTCACTATGACATTCCGTATTCCGAACACGTTACATGAATCACGAGTTCGACAAACAATCTTTAATGAGTTTGAGCATGTGGATTACCGAACTTTCATCCACCATACAAGGCATATTTACACCTAGAAGTATTTATTCTGATTTCGCAGGTTTTCCCTAACATTCAGTTTCGAAAATCATAAAATTTTCACAGAAGCATTCAATTCAAGCGAGTTCTATCAAGTAGAATTGTTATTTTCAGAGCTTCACTCACCGAGACATTCCGTGTTCCGAAAATGTTACATTCATCACGGCTTCGACATACATTATTTAATGACCGTGAGCATGTGGATTACCGATTTTTCAACCACAATACAAGGCATATTTACACCTAGAAACATTTACTTACATTTCGCAGGTTTTCCTAATGTCAGTTACGAAAATCAGGCAGTTTTCGCAGAAAAATTCTCTTGGTGCATGTTCTATCCAATAGACATCTCATTTTCATAGATACTTTCCCTTAACATTCCGTGTTTTGAAAACGGTCCATGCACCACGGATTCAACATATATTCACTGCTGAGTTCTTAGCATGTGAATTACACATCTTTAATAACTCATTGAAGACATATTGTCACCTTAAAGCATTTACTCAGATTTTGCAGCGTTTTCATAACAACAGTTTCCAAACTGAGGCAGATTTTTCAGTAAAAACTCCTGGAGCTTGTCCTAACCAATAGATATGTCATTTACATAGTTTGCCTCACCGTGACAGTCCATGTTCCGAACGCGCTACACACATCACGGATTTGACAAACATTCTTAATGAGTTGTGTACATGTGTATTACAAGACTTTCATCCACCATACAAGGCATATTGACACCTAGAAACATTAACGCTGATTTCGCAGATATTTCCTTATAGCAGTTTCGAAAATCAGGCAGTTTTCAAAGGAAAAAACTGTTGGAGCGTGTTCTACCCAATAGATATATAAATTAAATAGATTCTCCCTCTGTGAAATAACGTGTTTCGAACATTCTACATGCAGAAAAGATACGACAAAAATACACTACAGATTTGTTTGCATGTGGATTACAGGACTTTCTCACTATCGAAGGCATATAGATGCTTAGAAGCATTTTCTGTGATTTCACAGAGTTTTCCAAACACCAGTTTCGAAAATGAGGCAGATTTCATGGCAAAAACCTCTTGGAACGGGTTCTAACCAATAGACATGTAATTTACATGGATTCGCTCACTGTCAAATTCCGTGTTCCGAACACGCTACATGCATCTCGGATGCGACAAATATTCACTACAGAGTTGTTAGCAAGTTGATTACAGCACTTTCATCCCCCATACAAGGCTTACTGACACTTTGAAAAATTTTCTCAGATTTCACACGTTAATTTGAATGCCAGTTTTGAAAATGAGAAAGATTTGGCAGAAAAATTCTCTTGGATCCAGTTATACCCAAAAGATAGGTAATTTCCCTACTTTCAGTCACCATGACATTCCGTGTTCTGAACATGTTACATGCACCCCAGATTCAACAAACATTCTTTAATGAGTTGTGGTCATGTGTATTAACGAACTATAATCCACCTTACAGTGCATATTTATACATAGATATTTTATTCTGTTTTAGTAGTATCCTCCTAATGTCAGTCTCTAAAATCATGCAGTTTCCACAGAAAAATTTCCTTGGAGAGAGTTTTACCCAATAGACATGCAATTTACATAGAACCCGTCATCTTGAAATTCTGTGTTCCGAAAAAGCTACATGCATCACAGATTCGACAAGTATTCACTACAGAGTTGTTAGCATAATGATTACCGAACTTTCATCCACCATAAAAGCCATGTTGACAATTTGAAGCATTTTCTCAATCTCAAAAGTTTTTCCTAAAGCCAGTTTTGAAAAAGAGGCAGGTTTGGCAGAAAAATACTCGTGGAGCGAGTACTTCCCAATAGAAAAGTAATTTATATAGTTTCCCTCACAGTGACATTCCATTTTCAGAACCCGCTACATGCATCAAGGTTTCAACAAAATTTATCGAATGAGTTGTGAACATGTATATTACAGAACTTTCAACCAGCATACATGGAATATTTACAACAAGAAACATTAAGTCTGAATTTGCAGCTTTTTCCTAATGCCAGTTTGGAAAATCAGGCCGTTTTCTCAGGGAAAAACTTTTGGAGCGAATTCTAACCAATAGGTGTGTAATTTACATAGATTCCATAGCCCGGATTTTCCGTGATACGATCCCACTGCATGCATAACGCTTTCTAAAAATATTCACCACAGATTTGTTTGCATGTGGCTTTACGATCTTGCATCACAATACAAGGCATATTGGCACTTTGAAGCATTTTCTCTGCTTTTGCAGAGATTTTCAAACGCCAGGTTCCAAAATGAAGCAGATTTCTCAGAAAAAACTCTTAGAGCAAATTCTACCCAAGAGACATGTATTTTACATAGATTCGCTCACCGTGATATTCTGTGTTACGAACACAATTCATGTATCTTGGATTCGACAAATATTCACTACAGAGTAGTTAGCATGCGGATTACAGAGCTTTCATCCACCATAAAACGCAGATGTACACCGAGAATCTAGTAATCTGTGTTCGCAGGTTTTTGCTAACGCAGGTTTCGAAAATCAGGCCGATTCTCAGGAAAAATCTCTTGGAGTGATTTCTAAGCAAGGGAAATGTAATTTACATAAATTCCCTGGCCGTGAAATTCCGTGTTCCAAACATATTACATGCATAAATGATTCGACAAATTTTCACTACAAAGTTGTTAGCATGTGGATTACCGAACTTTCATCACAATACATTGAATATTGATTCTTAGAAGTATTTTCTCAGATTTTGCAGCGTTTTCTAAACGCCAGGTTCAAAAATGACGAAGTTTTCGCAGAAAAACACTCTCGGAGAGAGTTCTACCCAATAGAGTAGTCACTGACATTGTTTCAATCACCGTGAAAATCCACGTTCTGAATACGCTACATGCATCACGGATTAGAAAATATTCTTTAATAAGTTGTGATAATGTGGATTACCGAACTTTCTTGCAACATAAAGGCATATTTACACCTGCAAATATTTACTCCCTTTTTTCAGCTTTTTCCAAACTTCAGATTCGATAATCATGCAATTTTGGCAGAAAAATTCTCTTCTAGCTCGTTCTACTCAATAGAATTGTAATTTCCATAGTTTCATTACCGTGAAATTCCATTTTCCAAAAGTGCTACATGAATCACGGTTTCCAAAACAATTATTACACTGTTATTAACATGTGGATGACCGGACTTTCATTCACCATTCAAGGCATATTGACACTTAGAAGCACTTTCTCAGATTTAACAGGGTTCTCCTAATGGCAGTTTCCAAAATGAGGCACATTTTGCAGGAAAATACTCTTCAAGTGAGTTCTACCCAATTGAAATGTAACTTCCATGGTTTCCTTCACTATGACATTCCGTATTCCGAACACGTTACATGCATCACGATTTTGACAAACATTCTTTAATGAGTGTGAGCATGTGGATTACCGAACTTTCATCCACCATAAAGGCACATTTACACCTAGAAATAGTTATTCTGATTTCGCAGTTTTTTCCTAACATCCAGTTTCGAAAATCATGAAATTTTCACAGAAACATTCAATTCAAGCGAGTTCTATCCAGTAGAATTGTTATTTTCAGAGGTTCACTCACCGAGACATTCCATGTTCCGAAAACTTTACATTCATCACGGCTTCGACAACCATTATTTAATGACTGTGAGCATGTGGATTAACGATTTTTCAACCACAATACAAGGCATATTTACACCTAGAAACATTTACTTACATTTCGCAGATTTTTCTAACGTCAGTTACGAAAATCAGGCAGTTTTCTCAGAAAAATTCTCTTGGTGCATGTTCTATCCAATAGAAATCTCATTTTCATAGATATCTTCACCGTAAAATTCCGTGTTCCGAAAACGTTACATGCACCATGGATTCAACAAATATTCACTGCTGAGTTCTTAGCATGTGAATTACACATCTATAATAACCCATTGAAGACATATTGTCACCTTAAAGCTTTTACTCTGATTTTGCAGCGTTTTCATACCACGAGTTTCCAAACTGAGGCACATTTTTCAGTAAAATTCTCCTGGAGCGTGTTCTAACCTATAGATATGTAATTTACATAGATTGCCTCACCGTGGCATTCCATGTTCCGAACGTGCTACACACATCACGGATTTGACAAACATTCTTAATGAGTTGTGTACATGTGTATTACAAAACTTTCATCCACCATACAAGGCATATTGACACCTAGAAACATTAACACTTAATTCGCAGTTATTTCCTTATAGCAGTTTCGAAAATCAGGCAGATTTCAAAGGAAAAAACTGTTGGAGCGTGTTCTCCCCAATAGATATGTAAATTACATAGATTCTCCGGCTGTGAAATTACGTATTTCGAACATGCTACATGTAGAAAAGTTTCGACAAAGATACACTACAGAGTTGTTTGCATGTGGATTACAGGACTTTCTCACTATAGAAGGCATATAGAAGCTTAGATGCATTTTCTGTGATTTCATAGAGTTTTTCAAACACCAGTTTCGAAAATAAGGCAGATTTCACGGCAAAAACCTCTTGGAGCGGGTTCTAAACAATAGACATGTAGTTTACATGGATTCGCTCACCGTGAAATTCCGTGTTCCGAACACGATACATGCATCTCGGATGCGACAAATATTCACTACAGAGTTGTTAGCAAGTGGATTACAGCACTTTCATCCACAATACAAGGCTTACTGTCACTTTGAAGAATTTTCTCAGATTTCACACGTTAGTTTGAACGCCAGTTTTGAAAATGGGGCAGATTTGGCAGAAAAATGCTCTAGGGGCCAGTTCTACCCAAAAGATATGTAATTAACCTACTTACAATCACCGTGACATTCTGTGTTCTGAACATAATACATGCACCACGGATTCAAATATATTCTTTAATGAGATGTGAACATGTGTATTAACAAAATTTAATCGACCTTACAGTGCTTATTTATACATAGAAATTTTAATCTGATATAGTAGTATTCTCCTAATGTCAGTCTGTAAATTCATGCAGTTTCCGCAAAAAAACCCTCTTGGAGCATGTTCTACCCAATAGACATGCAATTTACATTCAACCAGTTATCGTGAAATTCCGTGATCCGAAAAAGCTACATGCATCACGGATTCGACAAATATTCACTATAGAGTTGTTAGCATAAGGATTACCGAACTTTCAGCCACCATAAAAGCCATGTTGACAATTTGAAGCATTTTGTCACATTTCGAAAGTTTTTCCTAATGCCAGTTTTGAAAAGGAGGCAGATTTGTCAGAAACATTCTCGTGGTGCGAGTACTTCCCAATAGAAATGTAATTTACATAGTTTCCCTCACAGTGACATTCCATTTTCCGAACACAATACATGCATCAAGGTTTCAACAAACTTTCACGAATGAGTTGTGATCATGTAGATTACAGAACTTTCATCCACCATACATGGCATATTTACAACTAGAAACATTAAGTCTGAATTTGCAGCTTTTTACTAATGCCAGTTTGGAAAATCAGGCCGTTTTCTCAGGGAAAATCTTTTGGAGCGAATTCTAACCAATAGGTGTGTAATTTACATAGATTCCATCGCAGGGATTTTCCGTGATACGATCCCACTGCATGCATAACGCTTTCTAAAAATATTCACCACAGATTTGTTTGCATGTGGTTTACGATCTTGCATCACAATACAAGGCATATTGACTCTTTGAAGCATTTTCTCTGATTTTGCAGGTTTTCAAACGCCAGGTTCAAAAATGAGGCAGATTTCTCAGAAAAAACTCTTAGAGCAAATTCTACCCAAGAGACATGTATTTTACATAGATTCGCTCACCGTGATATTCTGTGTTCCGAACACAATTCACGTATCTCGGATTCGACAAATATTCACTACAGAGTAGTTAGCATGCGGATTACCGAACTTTCATCCACTATAAAAGGCAGATGTACACCGAGAATCTAGAAATCAGGGTTCGCAGGATTTTCCTAACGCCAGTTTCGAAATTCAGGGCCATTTCTCAGGAAAAAACTCTTGGGCTTAATTCTAACTAAAGGAAATGTAATTTACATAAATTCGTTGGCCGTGAAATTCCGTTTTCCGAACATGTTTCATGCATAAAGGATTCGAGAAATATTCACTAAAAAATTAGGTAGCATGTGGATTACCGAACTTTCATCTCAATTTATTGAATATTGATTCTTAGAAGTATTTTCTCAGATTTTGCTGCGTTTTCTAAACGCTAGGATCAAAAATGTGAAGTTTTGTCATAAAAACACTCTCGGAGCGAGTTCTAACCAATAGAGAAGTCATTTACATTGTTTCAATCACCGTGAAATTCCACGTTCTGAACACGATACAGCATCACGGATTAGAAAAAGATCATTTAATGTGTTGTGAAAATGTGGATTGCCGAACTTTCTGCAACAAAAAGTCACATTTACACCTGCAAGAATTTACTCCCTTTTTGCAGCTTTTTCCAAATTTCAGATTCGATAATCATGCAATTTTGGCAAAAAAATTCTCTTCTAGCTCGTTCTACTCAATAGAATTGTAATTTCCATAGTTTCATTACCGTGAAATTCCATTTTCCATAAGCGCTACATGAATCACGGTTCAAAAAATAATTACTACACTGTTATTAACATGTGGATTACTGGACTTTCATTCAGCATTCAAGGCATATTGACACTTAGAAGCATTTTCTCAGATTTCACAGGGTTCTCCTAATGGCAGTTTTCAAAATGAGGCACATTTTGCAGAAAAATTCTATTCAAGTGAGTTCTACCCAATAGACATGTAACTTACATTGTTTCCTTCACTATGACATTCCGTATTCCGAAAACGTTAAATGCATCAAGAGTTTGACAAACATTTTTAATGAGTGTGAGCATGTGGTTTACCGAACTTTCATCCACCGTACAAGGCATACTTACACCTAGAAGTAGTTATTCTGATTTCGCAAGTTTTTCCTAACATCCAGGTTCGAAAATCATGAAATTTTCACAGAAACATACAATTCAAGCGAGTTCTAACCAGTAGAATTGTTATTTTCAGAGCTTCACTCACCGAGACATTGCGTGTTCCGAAAACGTTACATTCATCACGGCTTGGACAAACATTATTTAATTACCGTGAGCATGTGGATTACCGATTTTTCAACCACAATACAAGGCATATTTACACCTAGAAACATTTACTTACATTTCGCAGGTTTTCCTAACGTCAGTTACGAAAATCAGGCAGTTTTCACAGAAAAATTCTCTTGGTGCATGTTCTATCCAATAGACATCTCATTTTCATAGATATCTTCACCATAACATTCCGTGTTCCGCAAAAGGTCCATGCAACACGGATTCAACAAATATTCACTGCTGAGTTGTTAGCATGTGGATTACACATCTTTAATAACCCATTGAAGACATATTGTCACCTTAAAGCATTTACTCAGATTTTGCAGCGTTTTCATAACACCAGTTTCGAAACTGAGGCAGAATTTTCAGTAAAATTCTCCTGGAGCGTGTTCTAAACAATAGATATGTAATTTACATAGTTTGCCTCACCGTGACAGTCCATGACCCGAACGCGCTACACACATCACGGATTTGACAAAAATTCTTAATGAGTTGTATACATGTGTATAACAAAACTTTCATCCACCATACAAGGCATATTGACACCTAGAAACATTAACACATAGTTCGCAGATATTTCCTAATAGCAGTTTCGAAAATCAGGCAGTTTTCAAAGGAAAAATCTGTTGGAACGTGTTCTACAAAATAGATATATAAATAACATAGATTCTCCCGTTGTGAAATTACGTGTTTCGAACATGCTACATGCAGAAAAGTTTCGTCAAAAATACACTACAGAGTTGTTTGCATGTGGATAAAGGACTTTCTCACTATAGAAAGCATATAGATGCTTAGATGCATTTTATGTTATTTCACAGTGTTTTCCAAACGCCAGTTTCGAAAATAAGGCAGATTTCACGGCAAAAACCTCTTGGAGCGGGTTCTAACCAATAGACATGTAATTTACATGGATTTGCTCACCGTAAAATTCCGTGTTCCAAACACGCTACATGCATCTCAGATGTGAAAAATATTCACTACAGAGTTGTTAGCAAATGGATTACAGCACTATCATCCACCATACAATGCTTACTGACACTTTGAAGAATTTTCTCAGATTTCACACGTTAGTTTGAACGCCAGTTTTGAAAATGAGGCCGATTTGGCAGAAAAATGCTCTTGGAGGCAGTTCTACCCAAAAGATATGTAATTTACCTAGTTTCACTCACCGTGACATTCCGTGTTCTGAACACGTTTCATGCACCACGGATTCAACAAACATTCTTTAATGAGTTGTGAACATGTGTATTAACGAACTTTAATCCACCATACAGTGCATATTTATACATAGAAATTTTATTCTGATTTAGTAGTATTCTCCTTATGTCAGTCTCTAAAATCATGCAGATTCCACAGAAAAATCCTCTTGGAGCGAGTTCTACCCAATAGACATACAATTTACATAGAACCCGTCATCGTGAAATTCCGTGTTCTGAACACGCTACATGCATCACGGATTCGACAAATATTCACTACAGTGTTGTTAGCATAAGGATTACCGAACTTTCATCCACCATAAAAGCCATGTTACAATTCGAAGCATTTTCTCATGTTTTGAAATTTTTCCTAATGCCAGTTTTGAAAAGGAGACAGATTTGCAGAAATATTCTCGTGGAGCGAGTACTTCCCTATAGAAATGTAATTTACATAGTTTCCCTCACAGTGACATTCCATTTTGCGAACACGCTACATGCATCCAGGTTTCAACAAACTTCCTAAGAATGAGTTGTGAATATGTAGATTACAGAAGTTTCATCCACCATACATGGCATATTTACAACTAGAAACATTAATTCTGAATTTGCAGCTTTTTCCTAATGCCAGATTGGAAAATCAGGCCTTTTTCTCAGGGAAAAACTTTTGGAGCGAATTCTAACCAATAGGTGTGTAATTTACATATTTTCCATCGCCCGTATTTTCCGTGATGCGATCAAACTGCATGCATAACGCTTTCTAAAAATATTCACCACAGATTTGTTTGCATGTGGTTTTACGATCTTGCATCCCAATACAAGGCATATTGACACTTTGAAGCATTTTCTCTGATTTTGCAGAGATTTTCAAATGCAATGTTTAAAAATGAGGCAGATTTCTCAGAAAAATTCTTAGAGCAAATTCTACCCAAGAGACATGTATTTTACATAGATTCACTCCCCATGATATTTTGTGTTCCGAACACACTTCACGTATCTCGGATTCGACAAATATTCACTACAGAGTAGTTCGCATGCGGATTACCGATCTTTCATCTCAATACATTGAATATTGATTCTTAGAAATATTTTGTCAGATTTTGCAGCGTTTCCCAAACGCCAGGTTCAAAAATGACGAATTTTTTAGCAGAAAAAATCTCTCGGACCGAGTTCTAACCAATAGAGAAGTGATTTACATTGTTTCAATCACCGTGAAATTCCACGTTTTGAACACGCTACATGCATCACGGATTAGAAAAAGATCCTTTAATATGTTGTGAAAATGTTGATTACCGAACTTTCTTGCAATATAAAGGCACACTTACACCTGCAAATATTTACTTCCTTATTGCAGCTTTTTCCAGAATTCAGATTCGATAATCATGCAATTTTGGCAAAAAAATTCTCTGCTAGCTCGTTCTACTCAATAGAATTGTAATTTCCATAGATTCATTACCGTGAAATTACATTTTCCATAAGCGCTACATGAATCACGGTTTAAAAAATTATTACTACACTGTTATTAACATGTGGATTACCGGACTTTCATTCACCATTCAAAGAATATTGACACTTAGAAGCATTTTCTCACATTTCACAGGGTTCTCCTAATGGCAGTTTTCAAAATGAGGCACATTTTGCAGAAAAATACTCTTCAAGTGAATTCTACCCAATAGACATTTATCTTACATTGTTTCCTTAACTATGACATTCCGTATTCTGAAAACGTTACATGCATCACGAGTTTGACAAACATTCTTTAATGAGTGTGAGCATGTGGATTACCGAACTTTCATCCACGATAGAAGGCATATTTACACCTAGAAGTAGTTATTCTGATTTCGCAGGTTTTTCCTAACATCCAGTTTCGAAAATCATGAAATTTTCACACAAACATTCAATTCAAGCGAGTTCTAACCAGTAGAATTGTTATTTTTAGAGCTTCACTCACCGAGACATTCCGTGTTCTGAAAACGTTCCATTCATCACGGCTTGGACAAACATAATTTAATGAACTTGAGCATGTGGATTACCGATTTTTCAACCACAATACAAGGCATATTTACACCTAGAAACATTTACTTACATTTCGCAGGTTTTCCTAACGTCAGTTACGAAAATCAGGCAGTTTTCACAGAAAAATTCTCTTGGTGCATGTTCTATCCAATAGACATCTCATTTTCATAGATACCTTCGGCATACCATTCCGTGTTAAGCAAACGGTAAATGCACCATGGATTCAACAAATATTCACTGCTGAGTTCTTAGTGAACTCATTAATTTTTAATAACCCATTGAAGATATATTGTCACCTTAAAGCATTTACTCTGATTTTGCAGCTTTTTCATACCACCAGTTTCCAAACTGAGGCAGATTTTTCAGTAAAATGCTCCTGGAGCGTGTTCTAACCAAGAGATATGTAATTTACATAGTTTGCCTCACCGTGACAGTCCATGAACCGAACGCGCTACACACATCACGGATTTGACAAAAATTCTTCATGAGTTGTATACATGTGTATAACAAAACTTTCATCCACCATACAAGGCATATTGACACCTAGAAACATTAACACATAGTTCGCAGATATTTCCTAATAGCAGTTTCAAAAATCAAGGAGTTTTCAAAGGAAAAAACTGTTGGAGCGTGTTTTACAAAATAGATATGTAAATTACATAGATTCTCCCGCTGTGAAATTACGTGTTTCGCACATGCTACATGCAGAAAAGTTTCGAAAAAATACACTACGGAATTGTTTGCATGGGGATTACAGGACTTTCTCACTATTGAAAGCATATAGATGCTTAGATGCATTTTATGTGATTTCACAGTGTTTTCCAAACGCAAGTTTCGAAAATAAGGCAGATTTCACGGCAAAAACCTCTTGGAGCGGGTTCTAACCAATACACATGTAATTTACATGGATTCGCTCACCGTGAAATTCCGTGTTCCAAACACGCTACATGCATCTCAGATGTGACAAATATTCACTACAGAGTTGTTAGCAAGTGGATTACAGCACTATCATCCACCATACAAGGCTTACTGACACTTTGAAGAATTTTCTCAGATTTCACACGTTACTTTGAACACCAGTATTGAAAATGAGGCCGATTTGGCAGAAAAATGCTCTTGGAGGCAGTTCTACCCAAAAGATATGTAATTTATCTAGTTTCACTCACCGTGACATTCCGTGTTCTGAACACGTTTCATGCACCACGGATTCAACAAACATTCTTTAATGAGTTGTGAACATGTGTATTAACGTACTTTAATCCACCTTACAGTGCATATTTATACATAGAAATTTTATTCTGATTTAGTAATATTCTCCTAAAGTCAATCACTAAAATCATGCAGTTTCCACAGAAAAAAACTCTTGGAGCGAGTTCTACCCAATAGACATGCAATTTACATAGAACCCGTCATCGTGAAATTCCGTGTTGTGAACATGCTACATGCATCACGGATTCGACAAATATTCACTACAGATTTGTTAGCATAATGATTACCGAACTTTCATCCACCATAAAAGCCATGTTTCAATTTGAAGCATTTACTCATATTTAGAAAATTTTTCCTAATGCCAGTTTTGAAATAGAGGCAGATTTGCAGAAATATACTCGTGGAGCGAGTACTTCCCAATAGAAATGTAATTTACATAGTTTCCCTCACAGTGACATTCCATTTTCCGAACACGCTACATGCATCCAGGTTTCAACAAACTTTCTCGAATGAGTTGTGAACATGTAGATTACAGAACTTTCATCCACCATACATGGCATATTTACAACTAGAAACATTAACTCTGAATTTGCAGCTTTTTCCTAATGCCAGTTTGGAAAATCAGGCCGTTTTCTCAGTGAAAAACTTTTGGAGTGAATTCTAAACAATAGGTGTGTAATTTACATAGATTCCTTCGCCTGGATTTTCCGTGATATGATCACAGTGCATGCATAACTCTTTCTAAAAATATTCACCACAGATTTGTTTGCATGTGGTTTTACGATCTTGCATCACAATACAAGGCATATTGACACTTTGAAGCATTTTCTCTAATTTTGCAGAGATTTTCAAACGCTAGGTTCAAAAATGAGGCAGATTTCTCAGAAAAACTCTTAGAGCAAATTCTACCCAAGAGACATGTATTTTACATAGATTCGCTCACCGTGAAATTCTGTGTTCCGAACACACTTCCCGTATCTCGGATTCGACAAATATTCACTACAGAGAAGTTAGCATGCGGATTACCGAACTTTCATCTCAATACATTGAATATTGATTCTTAGAAGTATTTTCTCAGATTTTGCAGCGTTTTCTAAACGCCAGGTTCAAAAATGACGAAGTTTTCGCAGAAAAACTCTCTCGGAGCGAGTTCTAACCAATAGAGGAGTCATTTACATTGTTTCAATCACCGTGGAATTCCACGTCCTGAACACGCTACATGCATCACGGATTAGAAAAAGATTCTTTAATATGTTGTGAAAATGTGGTTTACCGAACTTTCTTGCAACATAAAGGCACATTTACACCTGCAAATATTTACTCCCTTTTTGCAGCTTTTTCCAAACTTCAGATTCGATCATCATGCAATTTTGGCAAAAATATTCTCTTCTACCTCGTTGTACTCAATAGAATTGTAATTACCATAGTTTCATTACCGTGAAATTCCATTTTCCATAAGCGCTACATGAATCACGGTTTAAAAAATAATTAATACACTGTTATTAACATGTGGATTACCGGACTTTCAATCACCATTCAAGGCATATTGACACTTAGAAGCATTTTCTCAGATTTCACAGGGTTCTCCTAATGGCAGTTTACAAAATGAGGCACATTTTGCAGAAAAATTCTCTTGATGTGAGTTCTACCCAATAGACATGTAACTTACATTGTTTCCTTCACTATGACATTCCGTATTCTGAAAACGTTTCATTCATCACGGCTTCGACAAACATTATTTAATGACCGTGAGCATGTGGATTACCGATTTTTCAACCACAATACAAGGCATATTTACACCTAGAAACATTTACTTACATTTCGCAGGTTTTCCTAACGTCAGTTACAAAAATCAGGCAGTTCTCGCAGAAAAATTCTCCTGGTGCATGTTCTATCCAATAGACTTCTCATTTTCATAGATACCTTCACCGTAACATTCTGTGTTCTGAAAACGGTCCATGCACCACGGATTCAACAAATATTCACTGCTGAGTTCTTAGCATGTGGATTACACATCTTTAATAACCCATTGAAGACATATTGTCACCTTAATGCATTTACTCAGATTTTGCAGCGTTTTCATAACACCAGTTTCCAAAATGAGGCATATTTTTCAGTAAAATGCTCCTGGAGCGTGTTCTAACCAAGAGATATGTAATTTACATAGTTTGCCTCACCGTGACAGTCCATGTTACGAACGCGCTACACACATCACGGATTTGACAAACATTATTAATGAGTTGTGTACATGTGTATTACAAAACTTTCATCCACCATACAAGGCATATTGACACCTAGAATCATTAACACTGAGTTCACATATATTTCCTAAAGCAGTTTCGAAAATCAGGCAGTTTTCAAAGGAAAAAACTGTTGGAGCCTGTTCTACAAAATAGATATGTAAATTACATAGATTCTCCCACTGTGAAATTACGGGTTTCGAACATGCTACATGCAGAAAAGTTTCGACAAAAATACACTACAGTGTTGTTTGCATGTGGATTACAGGACTTTCTCACTATAGAAAGCATATAGATGCTTAGATGCATTTTATGTGATTTCACAGTGATTTCCAAACGCCAGTTTCGAAAATAAGGCAGATTTCACGGCAAAAACCTCTTGGAGCGGGTTCTAACCAATACAAATGTAATTTACATGGATTCGCTCACCGTGAAATTCCGTGTTCCGAACACGCTACATGCATCTCAGATGTGACAAATATTCACTACAGAGTTGTTAGCAAGTGGATTACAGCACTATCATCCACCATACAAGGCTTACTGACACTTAGAAGAATTTTCTCAGATTTCACACGTTAATTTGAACGCCAGTTTAGAAAATGAGGCAGATTTGGCAGAAAAATGCTCTTGGAGCCAGTTCTACCCAAAAGAAATGTAATTAACCTAGTTTCACTCACCGTGACATTCCGTGTTCTGAACACGTTTCATGCACCACGGATTCAACAAACATTCTTTAATGAGTTGTGAACATGTGTATTAACGCACTTTAATCCACCTTACAGTGCATAATTATACATAGAAATTTTATTCTGATTTAGTAGAATTCTCCTAATGTGAGTCTCTAAAATCATGCAGTTTCCACAGAAAAATCCTCTTGGAGCGAGTTCTACCCAATAGACATGCAATTTACATAGAACCCGTCATCGTGAATTTCCGTGTTCTGAACACGCTACATGCATCACGGATTCGACAAATATTCACTACAGAGTTGTTAGCATAAGGATTACCGAACTTTCATCCACCATAAAAGCCATGTTACAATTTGAAGAATTTTCTCACATTTCGAAAGTTTTTCCTAATGCCAGTTTTTAAAAAGGAGGCAGATTTGCAGAAATATGCTCTTGGTGAGAGTACTTCCCAATAGAAATGTAATTTACATAGTTTCCCTCACAGTGACATTCCATTTTCCGGACACGCTACATGCATCCAGGTTTCAACAAACTGTCTCGAATGAGTTGTGAACATGTAGATTACAGAAGTTTCATCCACCATACATGGCATATTTACAACTAGAAACATTAACTCTGAATTTGCAGATTTTTCCTAATGCCAGTTTGGAAAATCAGGCTGTTTTCTCAGGGAAAAACTTTAGGAGCGTATTCTAACAAATAGGTGTGTTATTTACATAGATTCATCGCCCGTATTTTCCGTGATGTGATCACACTTCATGAATAACGCTTTCTAAAAATATTCACCACAGATTTGTTTGCATGTGGTTGTACGATCTTGCATCCCAATACAAGGCATATTGACACTTTGAAGCATTTTCTCTGATTTTGCTGAGATTTTCATACGCCAGATTCAAAAATGAGGCAGATTTCTCAGAAAAATCTCTTAGAGCAAATTCTACCCAAGAGACATGTATTTTACATATATTCGCTCACCGTGATATTCTGTGTTCCGAACACACTTCCCGTATCTCGGATTCTACAAATATTCACTACAGAGAAGTTAGCATGCGGATTACCGAACTTTCATCTCAATACATTGAATATTGATTCTTAGAAGTATTTTCTCAGATTTTGCAGCGTTTTCTAAACGCCAGGTTCAAAAATGACGAAGTTTTCGCAGAAAAACTCTCTCGGAGCGAGTTCTAACCAATAGAGGAGTCATTTACATTGTTTCAATCACCGTGGAATTCCACGTCCTGAACACGCTACATGCATCACGGATTAGAAAAAGATTCTTTAATATGTTGTGAAAATGTGGTTTACCGAACTTTCTTGCAACATAAAGGCACATTTACACCTGCAAATATTTACTCCCTTTTTGCAGCTTTTTCCAAACTTCAGATTCGATCATCATGCAATTTTGGCAAAAATATTCTCTTCTACCTCGTTGTACTCAATAGAATTGTAATTACCATAGTTTCATTACCGTGAAATTCCATTTTCCATAAGCGCTACATGAATCACGGTTTAAAAAATAATTAATACACTGTTATTAACATGTGGATTACCGGACTTTCAATCACCATTCAAGGCATATTGACACTTAGAAGCATTTTCTCAGATTTCACAGGGTTCTCCTAATGGCAGTTTACAAAATGAGGCACATTTTGCAGAAAAATTCTCTTGATGTGAGTTCTACCCAATAGACATGTAACTTACATTGTTTCCTTCACTATGACATTCCGTATTCTGAAAACGTTTCATTCATCACGGCTTCGACAAACATTATTTAATGACCGTGAGCATGTGGATTACCGATTTTTCAACCACAATACAAGGCATATTTACACCTAGAAACATTTACTTACATTTCGCAGGTTTTCCTAACGTCAGTTACAAAAATCAGGCAGTTCTCGCAGAAAAATTCTCTTGGTGCATGTTCTATCCAATAGACTTCTCATTTTCATAGATACCTTCACCGTAACATTCTGTGTTCTGAAAACGGTCCATGCACCACGGATTCAACAAATATTCACTGCTGAGTTCTTAGCATGTGGATTACACATCTTTAATAACCCATTGAAGACATATTGTCACCTTAATGCATTTACTCAGATTTTGCAGCGTTTTCATAACACCAGTTTCCAAAATGAGGCATATTTTTCAGTAAAATGCTCCTGGAGCGTGTTCTAACCAAGAGATATGTAATTTACATAGTTTGCCTCACCGTGACAGTCCATGTTACGAACGCGCTACACACATCACGGATTTGACAAACATTCTTTATGAGTTGTGTACATGTGTATTACAAAACTTTCATCCACCATACAAGGCATATTGACACCTAGAATCATTAACACTGAGTTCACAGATATTTCCTAAAAGCAGTTTCGAAAATCAGGCAGTTTTCAAAGGAAAAAACTGTTGGAGCGTGTTCTACAAAGTAGTTATGTAAATTACATAGATTCTCCCGCTGTGAAATTACGTGTTTCGAACATGCTACATGCAGAAAAGTTTCGACAAAAATACACTACAGTGTTGTTTGCATGTGGATTACAGGACTTTCTCACTATAGAAAGCATATAGATGCTTAGATCCATTTTATGTGATTTCACAGTGATTTCCAAACGCCAGTTTCGAAAATAAGGCAGATTTCACGGCAAAAACCTCTTGGAGCGGGTTCTAACCAATAGACATGTAATTAACATGGATTCGCTCACCGTGAAATTCCGTGTTCCGAACACGCTACATGCATCTCAGATGTGACAAATATTCACTACAGAGTTGTTAGCAAGTGGATTACAGCACTATCATCCACCATACAAGGCTTACTGGCACTTTGAAGAATTTTCTCAGATTTCACACGTTAATTTGAACGCCAGTTTAGAAAATGAGGCAGATTTGGCAGAAAAATGCTCTTGGAGCCAGTTCTACCCAAAAGAAATGTAATTAACCTAGTTTCACTCACCGTGACATTCCGTGTTCTGAACACGTTTCATGCACCACGGATTCAACAAACATTCTTTAATGAGTTGTGAACATGTGTATTAACGAACTTCAATCCACCTTACAGTGCATATTTATACATAGAAATTTTATTCTGATTTAGTAGTATTCTCCTAATGTCAGTCTCTAAAATCATGCAGTTTCCACAGAAAAATCCTCTTGGAGCGAGTTCTACCCAATAGACATACAATTTACATAGAACCCGTCATCGTGAAATTCCGTGTTCTAAACACGCTACATGCATCACTGATTCGACAAATATTCACTACAGAGTTGTTAGCATAAGGATTACCGAACTTTCATCCACCATAAAAGCCATGTTACAATTTGAAGAATTTTCTCACATTTCGAAAGTTTTTCCTAATGCCAGTTTTTAAAAAGGAGGCAGATTTGCAGAAATATGCTCTTGGTGAGAGTACTTCCCAATAGAAATGTAATTTACATAGTTTCCCTCACAGTGACATTCCATTTTCCGGACACGCTACATGCATCCAGGTTTCAACAAACTGTCTCGAATGAGTTGTGAACATGTAGATTACAGAAGTTTCATCCACCATACATGGCATATTTACAACTAGAAACATTAACTCTGAATTTGCAGATTTTTCCTAATGCCAGTTTGGAAAATCAGGCTGTTTTCTCAGGGAAAAACTTTAGGAGCGTATTCTAACAAATAGGTGTGTTATTTACATAGATTCATCGCCCGTATTTTCCGTGATGTGATCACACTTCATGAATAACGCTTTCTAAAAATATTCACCACAGATTTGTTTGCATGTGGTTGTACGATCTTGCATCCCAATACAAGGCATATTGACACTTTGAAGCATTTTCTCTGATTTTGCTGAGATTTTCATACGCCAGATTCAAAAATGAGGCAGATTTCTCAGAAAAATCTCTTAGAGCAAATTCTACCCAAGAGACATGTATTTTACATATATTCGCTCACCGTGATATTCTGTGTTCCGAACACACTTCACGTATCTCGGATTCTACAAATATTCACTACAGAGAAGTTAGCATGCGGATTACCGAACTTTCATCTCAATACATTGAATATTGATTCTTAGAAGTATTTTCTCAGATTTTGCAGCGTTTTCTAAACGCCAGGTTCAAAAATGACGAAGTTTTCGCAGAAAAACTCTCTCGGAGCGAGTTCTAACCAATAGAGGAGTCATTTACATTGTTTCAATCACCGTGGAATTCCACGTCCTGAACACGCTACATGCATCACGGATTAGAAAAAGATTCTTTAATATGTTGTGAAAATGTGGTTTACCGAACTTTCTTGCAACATAAAGGCACATTTACACCTGCAAATATTTACTCCCTTTTTGCAGCTTTTTCCAAACTTCAGATTCGATCATCATGCAATTTTGGCAAAAATATTCTCTTCTACCTCGTTGTACTCAATAGAATTGTAATTACCATAGTTTCATTACCGTGAAATTCCATTTTCCATAAGCGCTACATGAATCACGGTTTAAAAAATAATTAATACACTGTTATTAACATGTGGATTACCGGACTTTCAATCACCATTCAAGGCATATTGACACTTAGAAGCATTTTCTCAGATTTCACAGGGTTCTCCTAATGGCAGTTTACAAAATGAGGCACATTTTGCAGAAAAATTCTCTTGATGTGAGTTCTACCCAATAGACATGTAACTTACATTGTTTCCTTCACTATGACATTCCGTATTCTGAAAACGTTTCATTCATCACGGCTTCGACAAACATTATTTAATGACCGTGAGCATGTGGATTACCGATTTTTCAACCACAATACAAGGCATATTTACACCTAGAAACATTTACTTACATTTCGCAGGTTTTCCTAACGTCAGTTACAAAAATCAGGCAGTTCTCGCAGAAAAATTCTCTTGGTGCATGTTCTATCCAATAGACTTCTCATTTTCATAGATACCTTCACCGTAACATTCTGTGTTCTGAAAACGGTCCATGCACCACGGATTCAACAAATATTCACTGCTGAGTTCTTAGCATGTGGATTACACATCTTTAATAACCCATTGAAGACATATTGTCACCTTAATGCATTTACTCAGATTTTGCAGCGTTTTCATAACACCAGTTTCCAAAATGAGGCATATTTTTCAGTAAAATGCTCCTGGAGCGTGTTCTAACCAAGAGATATGTAATTTACATAGTTTGCCTCACCGTGACAGTCCATGTTACGAACGCGCTACACACATCACGGATTTGACAAACATTCTTTATGAGTTGTGTACATGTGTATTACAAAACTTTCATCCACCATACAAGGCATATTGACACCTAGAATCATTAACACTGAGTTCACAGATATTTCCTAAAAGCAGTTTCGAAAATCAGGCAGTTTTCAAAGGAAAAAACTGTTGGAGCGTGTTCTACAAAGTAGTTATGTAAATTACATAGATTCTCCCGCTGTGAAATTACGTGTTTCGAACATGCTACATGCAGAAAAGTTTCGACAAAAATACACTACAGTGTTGTTTGCATGTGGATTACAGGACTTTCTCACTATAGAAAGCATATAGATGCTTAGATCCATTTTATGTGATTTCACAGTGATTTCCAAACGCCAGTTTCGAAAATAAGGCAGATTTCACGGCAAAAACCTCTTGGAGCGGGTTCTAACCAATAGACATGTAATTAACATGGATTCGCTCACCGTGAAATTCCGTGTTCCGAACACGCTACATGCATCTCAGATGTGACAAATATTCACTACAGAGTTGTTAGCAAGTGGATTACAGCACTATCATCCACCATACAAGGCTTACTGGCACTTTGAAGAATTTTCTCAGATTTCACACGTTAATTTGAACGCCAGTTTAGAAAATGAGGCAGATTTGGCAGAAAAATGCTCTTGGAGCCAGTTCTACCCAAAAGAAATGTAATTAACCTAGTTTCACTCACCGTGACATTCCGTGTTCTGAACACGTTTCATGCACCACGGATTCAACAAACATTCTTTAATGAGTTGTGAACATGTGTATTAACGAACTTCAATCCACCTTACAGTGCATATTTATACATAGAAATTTTATTCTGATTTAGTAGTATTCTCCTAATGTCAGTCTCTAAAATCATGCAGTTTCCACAGAAAAATCCTCTTGGAGCGAGTTCTACCCAATAGACATACAATTTACATAGAACCCGTCATCGTGAAATTCCGTGTTCTAAACACGCTACATGCATCACTGATTCGACAAATATTCACTACAGAGTTGTTAGCATAAGGATTACCGAACTTTCATCCACCATAAAAGCCATGTTACAATTTGAAGAATTTTCTCACATTTCGAAAGTTTTTCCTAATGCCAGTTTTTAAAAAGGAGGCAGATTTGCAGAAATATGCTCTTGGTGAGAGTACTTCCCAATAGAAATGTAATTTACATAGTTTCCCTCACAGTGACATTCCATTTTCCGGACACGCTACATGCATCCAGGTTTCAACAAACTGTCTCGAATGAGTTGTGAACATGTAGATTACAGAAGTTTCATCCACCATACATGGCATATTTACAACTAGAAACATTAACTCTGAATTTGCAGATTTTTCCTAATGCCAGTTTGGAAAATCAGGCTGTTTTCTCAGGGAAAAACTTTAGGAGCGTATTCTAACAAATAGGTGTGTTATTTACATAGATTCATCGCCCGTATTTTCCGTGATGTGATCACACTTCATGAATAACGCTTTCTAAAAATATTCACCACAGATTTGTTTGCATGTGGTTGTACGATCTTGCATCCCAATACAAGGCATATTGACACTTAGAAGCATTTTCTCAGATTTCACAGGGTTCTCCTAATGGCAGTTTACAAAATGAGGCACATTTTGCAGAAAAATTCTCTTGATGTGAGTTCTACCCAATAGACATGTAACTTACATTGTTTCCTTCACTATGACATTCCGTATTCTGAAAACGTTTCATTCATCACGGCTTCGACAAACATTATTTAATGACCGTGAGCATGTGGATTACCGATTTTTCAACCACAATACAAGGCATATTTACACCTAGAAACATTTACTTACATTTCGCAGGTTTTCCTAACGTCAGTTACAAAAATCAGGCAGTTCTCGCAGAAAAATTCTCTTGGTGCATGTTCTATCCAATAGACTTCTCATTTTCATAGATACCTTCACCGTAACTTTCTGTGTTCTGAAAACGGTCCATGCACCACGGATTCAACAAATATTCACTGCTGAGTTCTTAGCATGTGGATTACACATCTTTAATAACCCATTGAAGACATATTGTCACCTTAATGCATTTACTCAGATTTTGCAGCGTTTTCATAACACCAGTTTCCAAAATGAGGCATATTTTTCAGTAAAATGCTCCTGGAGCGTGTTCTAACCAAGAGATATGTAATTTACATAGTTTGCCTCACCGTGACAGTCCATGTTACGAACGCGCTACACACATCACGGATTTGACAAACATTCTTTATGAGTTGTGTACATGTGTATTACAAAACTTTCATCCACCATACAAGGCATATTGACACCTAGAATCATTAACACTGAGTTCACAGATATTTCCTAAAAGCAGTTTCGAAAATCAGGCAGTTTTCAAAGGAAAAAACTGTTGGAGCGTGTTCTACAAAGTAGTTATGTAAATTACATAGATTCTCCCGCTGTGAAATTACGTGTTTCGAACATGCTACATGCAGAAAAGTTTCGACAAAAATACACTACAGTGTTGTTTGCATGTGGATTACAGGACTTTCTCACTATAGAAAGCATATAGATGCTTAGATCCATTTTATGTGATTTCACAGTGATTTCCAAACGCCAGTTTCGAAAATAAGGCAGATTTCACGGCAAAAACCTCTTGGAGCGGGTTCTAACCAATAGACATGTAATTAACATGGATTCGCTCACCGTGAAATTCCGTGTTCCGAACACGCTACATGCATCTCAGATGTGACAAATATTCACTACAGAGTTGTTAGCAAGTGGATTACAGCACTATCATCCACCATACAAGGCTTACTGGCACTTTGAAGAATTTTCTCAGATTTCACACGTTAATTTGAACGCCAGTTTAGAAAATGAGGCAGATTTGGCAGAAAAATGCTCTTGGAGCCAGTTCTACCCAAAAGAAATGTAATTAACCTAGTTTCACTCACCGTGACATTCCGTGTTCTGAACACGTTTCATGCACCACGGATTCAACAAACATTCTTTAATGAGTTGTGAACATGTGTATTAACGAACTTCAATCCACCTTACAGTGCATATTTATACATAGAAATTTTATTCTGATTTAGTAGTATTCTCCTAATGTCAGTCTCTAAAATCATGCAGTTTCCACAGAAAAATCCTCTTGGAGCGAGTTCTACCCAATAGACATACAATTTACATAGAACCCGTCATCGTGAAATTCCGTGTTCTAAACACGCTACATGCATCACTGATTCGACAAATATTCACTACAGAGTTGTTAGCATAAGGATTACCGAACTTTCATCCACCATAAAAGCCATGTTACAATTTGAAGAATTTTCTCACATTTCGAAAGTTTTTCCTAATGCCAGTTTTTAAAAAGGAGGCAGATTTGCAGAAATATGCTCTTGGTGAGAGTACTTCCCAATAGAAATGTAATTTACATAGTTTCCCTCACAGTGACATTCCATTTTCCGGACACGCTACATGCATCCAGGTTTCAACAAACTGTCTCGAATGAGTTGTGAACATGTAGATTACAGAAGTTTCATCCACCATACATGGCATATTTACAACTAGAAACATTAACTCTGAATTTGCAGATTTTTCCTAATGCCAGTTTGGAAAATCAGGCTGTTTTCTCAGGGAAAAACTTTAGGAGCGTATTCTAACAAATAGGTGTGTTATTTACATAGATTCATCGCCCGTATTTTCCGTGATGTGATCACACTTCATGAATAACGCTTTCTAAAAATATTCACCACAGATTTGTTTGCATGTGGTTGTACGATCTTGCATCCCAATACAAGGCATATTGACACTTTGAAGCATTTTCTCTGATTTTGCTGAGATTTTCATACGCCAGATTCAAAAATGAGGCAGATTTCTCAGAAAAATCTCTTAGAGCAAATTCTACCCAAGAGACATGTATTTTACATATATTCGCTCACCGTGATATTCTGTGTTCCGAACACACTTCACGTATCTCGGATTCTACAAATATTCACTACAGAGAAGTTAGCATGCGGATTACCGAACTTTCATCTCAATACATTGAATATTGATTCTTAGAAGTATTTTCTCAGATTTTGCAGCGTTTTCTAAACGCCAGGTTCAAAAATGACGAAGTTTTCGCAGAAAAACTCTCTCGGAGCGAGTTCTAACCAATAGAGGAGTCATTTACATTGTTTCAATCACCGTGGAATTCCACGTCCTGAACACGCTACATGCATCACGGATTAGAAAAAGATTCTTTAATATGTTGTGAAAATGTGGTTTACCGAACTTTCTTGCAACATAAAGGCACATTTACACCTGCAAATATTTACTCCCTTTTTGCAGCTTTTTCCAAACTTCAGATTCGATCATCATGCAATTTTGGCAAAAATATTCTCTTCTACCTCGTTGTACTCAATAGAATTGTAATTACCATAGTTTCATTACCGTGAAATTCCATTTTCCATAAGCGCTACATGAATCACGGTTTAAAAAATAATTAATACACTGTTATTAACATGTGGATTACCGGACTTTCAATCACCATTCAAGGCATATTGACACTTAGAAGCATTTTCTCAGATTTCACAGGGTTCTCCTAATGGCAGTTTACAAAATGAGGCACATTTTGCAGAAAAATTCTCTTGATGTGAGTTCTACCCAATAGACATGTAACTTACATTGTTTCCTTCACTATGACATTCCGTATTCCGAAAACGTTACATTCATCACGGCTTCGACAAACATTATTTAATGACCGTGAGCATGTGGATTACCGATTTTTCAACCACAATACAAGGCATATTTACACCTAGAAACATTTACTTACATTTCGCAGGTTTTCCTAACGTCAGTTACAAAAATCAGGCAGTTCTCGCAGAAAAATTCTCTTGGTGCATGTTCTATCCAATAGACTTCTCATTTTCATAGATACCTTCACCGTAACATTCTGTGTTCTGAAAACGGTCCATGCACCACGGATTCAACAAATATTCACTGCTGAGTTCTTAGCATGTGGATTACACATCTTTAATAACCCATTGAAGACATATTGTCACCTTAATGCATTTACTCAGATTTTGCAGCGTTTTCATAACACCAGTTTCCAAAATGAGGCATATTTTTCAGTAAAATGCTCCTGGAGCGTGTTCTAACCAAGAGATATGTAATTTACATAGTTTGCCTCACCGTGACAGTCCATGTTACGAACGCGCTACACACATCACGGATTTGACAAACATTCTTTATGAGTTGTGTACATGTGTATTACAAAACTTTCATCCACCATACAAGGCATATTGACACCTAGAATCATTAACACTGAGTTCACAGATATTTCCTAAAAGCAGTTTCGAAAATCAGGCAGTTTTCAAAGGAAAAAACTGTTGGAGCGTGTTCTACAAAGTAGTTATGTAAATTACATAGATTCTCCCGCTGTGAAATTACGTGTTTCGAACATGCTACATGCAGAAAAGTTTCGACAAAAATACACTACAGTGTTGTTTGCATGTGGATTACAGGACTTTCTCACTATAGAAAGCATATAGATGCTTAGATCCATTTTATGTGATTTCACAGTGATTTCCAAACGCCAGTTTCGAAAATAAGGCAGATTTCACGGCAAAAACCTCTTGGAGCGGGTTCTAACCAATAGACATGTAATTAACATGGATTCGCTCACCGTGAAATTCCGTGTTCCGAACACGCTACATGCATCTCAGATGTGACAAATATTCACTACAGAGTTGTTAGCAAGTGGATTACAGCACTATCATCCACCATACAAGGCTTACTGGCACTTTGAAGAATTTTCTCAGATTTCACACGTTAATTTGAACGCCAGTTTAGAAAATGAGGCAGATTTGGCAGAAAAATGCTCTTGGAGCCAGTTCTACCCAAAAGAAATGTAATTAACCTAGTTTCACTCACCGTGACATTCCGTGTTCTGAACACGTTTCATGCACCACGGATTCAACAAACATTCTTTAATGAGTTGTGAACATGTGTATTAACGAACTTCAATCCACCTTACAGTGCATATTTATACATAGAAATTTTATTCTGATTTAGTAGTATTCTCCTAATGTCAGTCTCTAAAATCATGCAGTTTCCACAGAAAAATCCTCTTGGAGCGAGTTCTACCCAATAGACATACAATTTACATAGAACCCGTCATCGTGAAATTCCGTGTTCTAAACACGCTACATGCATCACTGATTCGACAAATATTCACTACAGAGTTGTTAGCATAAGGATTACCGAACTTTCATCCACCATAAAAGCCATGTTACAATTTGAAGAATTTTCTCACATTTCGAAAGTTTTTCCTAATGCCAGTTTTTAAAAAGGAGGCAGATTTGCAGAAATATGCTCTTGGTGAGAGTACTTCCCAATAGAAATGTAATTTACATAGTTTCCCTCACAGTGACATTCCATTTTCCGGACACGCTACATGCATCCAGGTTTCAACAAACTGTCTCGAATGAGTTGTGAACATGTAGATTACAGAAGTTTCATCCACCATACATGGCATATTTACAACTAGAAACATTAACTCTGAATTTGCAGATTTTTCCTAATGCCAGTTTGGAAAATCAGGCTGTTTTCTCAGGGAAAAACTTTAGGAGCGTATTCTAACAAATAGGTGTGTTATTTACATAGATTCATCGCCCGTATTTTCCGTGATGTGATCACACTTCATGAATAACGCTTTCTAAAAATATTCACCACAGATTTGTTTGCATGTGGTTGTACGATCTTGCATCCCAATACAAGGCATATTGACACTTTGAAGCATTTTCTCTGATTTTGCTGAGATTTTCATACGCCAGATTCAAAAATGAGGCAGATTTCTCAGAAAAATCTCTTAGAGCAAATTCTACCCAAGAGACATGTATTTTACATATATTCGCTCACCGTGATATTCTGTGTTCCGAACACACTTCACGTATCTCGGATTCTACAAATATTCACTACAGAGAAGTTAGCATGCGGATTACCGAACTTTCATCTCAATACATTGAATATTGATTCTTAGAAGTATTTTCTCAGATTTTGCAGCGTTTTCTAAACGCCAGGTTCAAAAATGACGAAGTTTTTGCAGAAAAACTCTCTCGGAGCGAGTTCTAACCAATAGAGGAGTCATTTACATTGTTTCAATCACCGTGGAATTCCACGTCCTGAACACGCTACATGCATCACGGATTAGAAAAAGATTCTTTAATATGTTGAGAAAATGTGGTTTACCGAACTTTCTTGCAACATAAAGGCACATTTACACCTGCAAATATTTACTCCCTTTTTGCAGCTTTTTCCAAACTTCAGATTCGATCATCATGCAATTTTGGCAAAAATATTCTCTTCTACCTCGTTGTACTCAATAGAATTGTAATTACCATAGTTTCATTACCGTGAAATTCCATTTTCCATAAGCGCTACATGAATCACGGTTTAAAAAATAATTAATACACTGTTATTAACATGTGGATTACCGGACTTTCAATCACCATTCAAGGCATATTGACACTTAGAAGCATTTTCTCAGATTTCACAGGGTTCTCCTAATGGCAGTTTACAAAATGAGGCACATTTTGCAGAAAAATTCTCTTGATGTGAGTTCTACCCAATAGACATGTAACTTATATTGTTTCCTTCACTATGACATTCCGTATTCCGAAAACGTTTCATTCATCACGGCTTCGACAAACATTATTTAATGACCGTGAGCATGTGGATTACCGATTTTTCAACCACAATACAAGGCATATTTACACCTAGAAACATTTACTTACATTTCGCAGGTTTTCCTAACGTCAGTTACAAAAATCAGGCAGTTCTCGCAGAAAAATTCTCTTGGTGCATGTTCTATCCAATAGACTTCTCATTTTCATAGATACCTTCACCGTAACATTCTGTGTTCTGAAAACGGTCCATGCACCACGGATTCAACAAATATTCACTGCTGAGTTCTTAGCATGTGGATTACACATCTTTAATAACCCATTGAAGACATATTGTCACCTTAATGCATTTACTCAGATTTTGCAGCGTTTTCATAACACCAGTTTCCAAAATGAGGCATATTTTTCAGTAAAATGCTCCTGGAGCGTGTTCTAACCAAGAGATATGTAATTTACATAGTTTGCCTCACCGTGACAGTCCATGTTACGAACGCGCTACACACATCACGGATTTGACAAACATTCTTTATGAGTTGTGTACATGTGTATTACAAAACTTTCATCCACCATACAAGGCATATTGACACCTAGAATCATTAACACTGAGTTCACAGATATTTCCTAAAAGCAGTTTCGAAAATCAGGCAGTTTTCAAAGGAAAAAACTGTTGGAGCGTGTTCTACAAAATAGTTATGTAAATTACATAGATTCTCCCGCTGTGAAATTACGTGTTTCGAACATGCTACATGCAGAAAAGTTTCGACAAAAATACACTACAGTGTTGATTGCATGTGGATTACAGGACTTTCTCACTATAGAAAGCATATAGATGCTTAGATCCATTTTATGTGATTTCACAGTGATTTCCAAACGCCAGTTTCGAAAATAAGGCAGATTTCACGGCAAAAACCTCTTGGAGCGGGTTCTAACCAATAGACATGTAATTAACATGGATTCGCTCACCGTGAAATTCCGTGTTCCGAACACGCTACATGCATCTCAGATGTGACAAATATTCACTACAGAGTTGTTAGCAAGTGGATTACAGCACTATCATCCACCATACAAGGCTTACTGACACTTTGAAGAATTTTCTCAGATTTCACACTTTAGTTTGAACGCCAGTATTGAAAATGAGGCAGATTGGGCAGAAAAATGCTCTTGGAGCCAGTTCTACCCAAAAGATATGTAATTTACCTAGTTTCACTCACCGTGACATTCCGTGTTCTGAACACGTTTCATGCACCACGGATTCAACAAACATTCTTTAATGAGTTGTGAACATGTGTATTAACGAACTTCAATCCACCTTACAGTGCATATTTATACATAGAAATTTTATTCTGATTTAGTAGTATTCTCCTAATGTCAGTCTCTAAAATCATGCAGTTTCCACAGAAAAATCCTCTTGGAGCGAGTTCTACCCAATAGACATGCAATTTACATAGAACCCGTCATCGTGAAATTCCGTGTTCTGAACACGCTACATGCATCACGGATTCGACAAATATTCACTACAGAGTTGTTAGCATAAGGATTACCGAACTTTCATCCACCATAAAAGCCATGTTACAATTTGAAGAATTTTCTCACATTTCGAAAGTTTTTCCTAATGCCAGTTTTTAAAAAGGAGGCAGATTTGCAGAAATATGCTCTTGGAGAGAGTACTTCCCAATAGAAATGTAATTTACATAGTTTCCCTCACAGTGACATTCCATTTTCCAAACACGCTACATGCATCCAGGTTTCAACAAACTTTCTCGAATGAGTTGTGAACATGTAGATTACAGAAGTTTCATCCACCATACATGGCATATTTACAACTAGAAACATTAACTCTGAATTTGCAGCTTTTTCCTAATGCCAGTTTGGAAAATCAGGCTGTTTTCTCAGGGAAAAACTTTTGGAGCGAATTCTAACCAATAGTTGTGTAATTTTCATAGATTCCTTCGCCGGGATTTTCCGTGATATGATCACAGTTCATGCATAACGCTTTCTTAAAATATTCACCACAAATTTGTTTGCATGTGGTTTTACGATCTTGCATCACAATACAAGGCATATTGACTCTTTGAAGCATTTTCTCTGATTTTGCAGAGATTTTCAAATGCAAGTTTCAAAAATGAGGCAGATTTCTCAGAAAAACTCTTAGAGCAAATTCTACCCAAGAGACATTTATTTTAAATAGATTCGCTCACCGTGATATTTTGTGTTCCGAACACACTTCCCGGATCTCGGATTCGACAAATATACACTACAGAGTAGTTTGCATGCAGATTACCGAACTTTCATCTCAATACATTGAATATTGATTCTTAGAAGTATTTTCTCTGATTTTGCAGCGTTTCCCAAACGCCAGGTTCAAAAATGACGAATTTTGTAGCAGAAAAAATCTCTCGGACCGAGTTCTAACCAATAGAGAAGTCATTTACATTGTTTCAATCACCGTGAAATTCCACGTTCTGAACACGCTAGAAGCATCACGGATTAGAAAAAGATCCTTTAATATGTTGTGAAAATGTGGATTACCAAACTTTCTGCAACATAAAGGCACATTTACACCTGCAAATATTTACTCACTTTTTGCAGCTTTTTCCAAACTTCAGATTCGATAATCATGCAATTTTGGCAAAAAGATTCTCTTCTAGCTCGTTCTACTCAATAGAATTGTAATTTCCATAGTTTCATTACCGTGAAATTCCATTTTCCATAAGCGCTACATAAATCACGTTTTAAAAAATAATTACTACACTGTTATTAACATGTGGATTACCGGACATTCATTCACCATTCAAGGCATATAGACACTTAGAAGCATTTACTCACATTTCACAGGGTTCTCCTAATGGCAGTTTTCTAAAATGAGGCACATTTTGCAAAAAAATTCTCTTCAAGTGAATTCTACCCAATAGACATATAACTTACATTGTTTCCTTCACTATGACATTCCGTATTCCGAAAAAGTTACATGCATCACGAGTTTGACAAACATTCTTTAATGAGTGTAAGCATGTGGATTACCGAACTTTCATCCACCTTACAAGGCATATTTACACCTAGAAGTAGTTATTCTCATTTCGCAGGTTTTTCCTAACATCCAGTTTCGAAAATCATGAAATTTTCACAGAAACATACAATTCAAGCGAGTTCTAACCAGTAGAATTGTTATTTTCAGAGCTTCACTCACCGAGACATTCCGTGTTCCGAAAACGTTACATTCATCACGGCTTCGGGAAACATTATTTAATGACCGTGAGCATGTGGATTACCGATTTTTCAACCACAATACAAGGCATATTTACACCTAGAAACATTTACTTACATTTCGCAGGTTTTCCTAATGTCAGTTACGAAAATCAGGCAGTTTTCGCAGAAAAATTCTCATGGTGCATGTTCTATCCAATAGACATCTCATTTTCTTAGATACCTTCACCGTAACATTCCGTGTTCCGAAAACGGTCCATGCACCACGGATTCAACAAATATTCACTGCTGAGTTCTTAGCATGTGGATTACACATCTTTAATAACCCATTGAAGACATATTGTCACCTTAAAGAATTTACTCAGATTTTGCAGCGTTTTCATAACACCAGTTTCCAAAATAAGGCAGATTTTTCTGTAAAACGCTCCTGGAGCGTGTTCTAACCAAGAGATATGTAATTTACATACTTTGCCTCACCGTGACAGTCCATGTTCCGAACGCGCTACACACATCACGGATTTGACAAACATTCTTAATGAGTTGTGTACATGTGTATTACAAAACTTTCATCCACCATACAAGGCATATTGACACCTAGAATCATTAACACTGAGTTCGCAGATATTTCCTAAAAGCAGTTTCGAAAATCAGGCAGTTTTCAAAGGAAAAAACTGTTGGAGCGTGTTCTACAAAATTGATATGTAAATTACATAGATTCTCCCGCTGTGAAATTACGTGTTTCGAACATGCTACATGCAGAAAAGTTTCGACAAAAATACACTACAGTGTTGTTTGCATGTGGATTACAGGACTTTCTCACTATAGAAAGCATATAGATGCTTAGATGCATTTTATGTCATTTCACACTGTTTTCCAAATGCCAGTTTCGAAAATAAGGCAGATTTCACGGCAAAAACCTCTTGGAGCGGGTTCTAACCAATACACATGTAATTTACATGGATTCGCTCACCGTGAAATTCCGTGTTCTGAACACGCTACATGCATCTCAGATGTGACAAATATTCACTACAGAGTTGTTAGCAAGTGGATTACAGCACTATCATCCACCATACAAGGCTTACTGACACTTTGAAGAATTTTCTCAGATTTCACACGTTAGTTTGAACGCCAGTATTGAAAATGAGGCAGATTGGGCAGAAAAATGCTCTTGGAGCCAGTTCTACCCAAAAGATATGTAATTTACCTAGTTTCACTCACCGTGACATTCCGTGTTCTGAACACGTTTCATGCACCACGGATTCAACAAACATTCTTTAATGAGTTGTGAACATGTGTATTAACGAACTTCAATCCACCTTACAGTGCATATTTATACATAGAAATTTTATTCTGCTTTAGTAGTATTCTCCTAATGTCAGTCTCTAAAATCATGCAGTTTCCACAGAAAAATCCTCTTGGAGCGAGTTCTACCCAATAGACATGCAATTTACATAGAACCCGTCATCGTGAAATTCCGTGTTCTGAACACGCTACATGCATCACGGATTCGACAAATATTCACTACAGAGTTGTTAGCATAAGGATTACCGAACTTTCATCCACCATAAAAGCCATGTTACAATTTGAAGAATTTTCTCACATTTCGAAAGTTTTTCCTAATGCCAGTTTTTAAAAAGGAGGCAGATTTGCAGAAATATGCTCTTGGAGAGAGTACTTCCCAATAGAAATGTAATTTACATAGTTTCCCTCACAGTGACATTCCATTTTCCGAACACGCTACATGCATCCAGGTTTCAACAAACTGTCTCGAATGAGTTGTGAACATGTAGATTACAGAAGTTTCATCCACCATACATGGCATATTTACAACTAGAAACATTAACTCTGAATTTGCAGCATTTTCCTAATGCCAGTTTGGAAAATCAGGCTGTTTTCTCAGGGAAAAACTTTTGGAGCGAATTCTAACCAATAGTTGTGTAATTTTCATAGATTCCTTCGCCGGGATTTTCCGTGATATGATCACAGTTCATGCATAACGCTTTCTTAAAATATTCACCACAAATTTGTTTGCATGTGGTTGTACGATCTTGCATCCCAATACAAGGCATATTGACACTTTGAAGCATTTTCTCTGATTTTGCTGAGATGTTCATACGCCAGATTCAAAAATGAGGCAGATTTCTCAGAAAAATCTCTTAGAGCAAATTCTACCCAAGAGACATGTATTTTACATATATTCGCTCACCGTGATATTCTGTGTTCCGAACACACTTCACGTATCTCGGATTCGACAAATATTCACTACAGAGATGTTAGCATGCGGATTACCGAACTTTCATCTCAATACATTGAATATTGATTCTTAGAAGTATTTTCTCAGATTTTGCAGCGTTTTCTAAAGGCCAGGTTCAAAAATGACGAAGTTTTCGCAGAAAAACTCTCTCCGAGCGAGTTCTAACCAATAGAGGAGTCATTTACATTGTTTCAATCACCGTGGAATTCCACGTTCTGAACACGCTACATGCATCACGGATTAGAAAAAGATTCTTTAATATGTTGTGAAAATGTGGTTTACCGATCTTTCTTGCAACATAAAGGCACATTTACACCTGCAAATATTTACTCCCTTTTTGCAGCTTTTTCCAAACTTCAGATTCGATCATCATGCAATTTTGGCCAAAAAATTCTCTTCTACCTCGTTGTACTCAATAGAATTGTAATTACCATAGTTTCATTACCGTGAAATTCCATTTTCCATAAGCGCTACATGAATCACGGTTTAAAAAATAATTAATACACTGTTATTAACATGTGGATTACCGGACTTTCAATCACCATTCAAGGCATATTGACACTTAGAAGCATTTTCTCAGATTTCACAGGGTTCTCCTAATGGCAGTTTACAAAATGAGGCACATTTTGCAGAAAAATTCTCTTGATGTGAGTTCTACCCAATAGACATGTAACTTACATTGTTTCCTTCACTATGACATTCCGTTTTCCGAAAAAGTTACATGCATCACGAGTTTGACAAACATTCTTTAATGAGTGTGAGCATGTGGATTACCGAACTTTCATCCACCTTACAAGGCATATTTACACCTAGAAGTAGTTATTCTCATTTCGCAGATTTTTCCTAACATCCAGTTTCGAAAATCATGAAATATTCACAGAAACATACAATTCAAGCGAGTTCTAACCAGTAGAATTGTTATTTTCAGAGCTTCACTCACCGAGACATTCCGTGTTCCGAAAACGTTACATTCATCACGGCTTCGGCAAACATTATTTAATGACCGTGAGCATGTGGATTACCGATTTTTCAACCACAATACAAGGCATATTTACACCTAGAAACATTTACTTACATTTCGCAGGTTTTCCTAATGTCAGTTACGAAAATCAGGCAGTTTTCGCAGAAAAATTCTCATGGTGCATGTTCTATCCAATAGACATCTCATTTTCTTAGATACCTTCACCGTAACATTCCGTGTTCCGAAAACGGTCCATGCACCACGGATTCAACAAATATTCACTGCTGAGTTCTTAGCATGTGGATTACACATCTTTAATAACCCATTGAAGACATATTGTCACCTTAAAGAATTTACTCAGATTTTGCAGCGTTTTCATAACACCAGTTTCCAAAATAAGGCAGATTTTTCTGTAAAACGCTCCTGGAGCGTGTTCTAACCAAGAGATATGTAATTTACATACTTTGCCTCACCGTGACAGTCCATGTTCCGAACGCGCTACACACATCACGGATTTGACAAACATTCTTAATGAGTTGTGTACATGTGTATTACAAAACTTTCATCCACCATACAAGGCATATTGACACCTAGAATCATTAACACTGAGTTCGCAGATATTTCCTAAAAGCAGTTTCGAAAATCAGGCAGTTTTCAAAGGAAAAAACTGTTGGAGCGTGTTCTACAAAATTGATATGTAAATTACATAGATTCTCCCGCTGTGAAATTACGTGTTTCGAACATGCTACATGCAGAAAAGTTTCGACAAAAATACACTACAGTGTTGTTTGCATGTGGATTACAGGACTTTCTCACTATAGAAAGCATATAGATGCTTAGATGCATTTTATGTCATTTCACACTGTTTTCCAAATGCCAGTTTCGAAAATAAGGCAGATTTCACGGCAAAAACCTCTTGGAGCGGGTTCTAACCAATACACATGTAATTTACATGGATTCGCTCACCGTGAAATTCCGTGTTCTGAACACGCTACATGCATCTCAGATGTGACAAATATTCACTACAGAGTTGTTAGCAAGTGGATTACAGCACTATCATCCACCATACAAGGCTTACTGACACTTTGAAGAATTTTCTCAGATTTCACACTTTAGTTTGAACGCCAGTATTGAAAATGAGGCAGATTGGGCAGAAAAATGCTCTTGGAGCCAGTTCTACCCAAAAGATATGTAATTTACCTAGTTTCACTCACCGTGACATTCCGTGTTCTGAACACGTTTCATGCACCACGGATTCAACAAACATTCTTTAATGAGTTGTGAACATGTGTATTAACGAACTTCAATCCACCTTACAGTGCATATTTATACATAGAAATTTTATTCTGATTTAGTAGTATTCTCCTAATGTCAGTCTCTAAAATCATGCAGTTTCCACAGAAAAATCCTCTTGGAGCGAGTTCTACCCAATAGACATGCAATTTACATAGAACCCGTCATCGTGAAATTCCGTGTTCTGAACACGCTACATGCATCATGGATTCGACAAATATTCACTACAGAGTTGTTAGCATAAGGATTACCGAACTTTCATCCACCATAAAAGCCATGTTACAATTTGAAGAATTTTCTCACATTTCGAAAGTTTTTCCTAATGCCAGTTTTTAAAAAGGAGGCAGATTTGCAGAAATATGCTCTTGGAGAGAGTACTTCCCAATAGAAATGTAATTTACATAGTTTCCCTCACAGTGACATTCCATTTTCCGAACACGCTACATGCATCCAGGTTTCAACAAACTTTCTCGAATGAGTTGTGAACATGTAGATTACAGAAGTTTCATCCACCATACATGGCATATTTACAACTAGAAACATTAACTCTGAATTTGCAGCATTTTCCTAATGCCAGTTTGGAAAATCAGGCTGTTTTCTCAGGGAAAAACTTTTGGAGCGAATTCTAACCAATAGTTGTGTAATTTTCATAGATTCCTTCGCCGGGATTTTCCGTGATATGATCACAGTTCATGCATAACGCTTTCTTAAAATATTCACCACAAATTTGTTTGCATGTGGTTGTACGATCTTGCATCCCAATACAAGGCATATTGACACTTTGAAGCATTTTCTCTGATTTTGCTGAGATTTTCATACGCCAGATTCAAAAATGAGGCAGATTTCTCAGAAAAATCTCTTAGAGCAAATTCTACCCAAGAGACATGTATTTTACATATATTCGCTCACCGTGATATTCTGTGTTCCGAACACACTTCACGTATCTCGGATTCGACAAATATTCACTACAGAGATTTTAGCATGCGGATTACCGAACTTTCATCTCAATACATTGAATATTGATTCTTAGAAGTATTTTCTCAGATTTTGCAGCGTTTTCTAAAGGCCAGGTTCAAAAATGACGAAGTTTTCGCAGAAAAACTCTCTCCGAGCGAGTTCTAACCAATAGAGGAGTCATTTACATTGTTTCAATCACCGTGGAATTCCACGTTCTGAACACGCTACATGCATCACGGATTAGAAAAAGATTCTTTAATATGTTGTGAAAATGTGGTTTACCGATCTTTCTTGCAACATAAAGGCACATTTACACCTGCAAATATTTACTCCCTTTTTGCAGCTTTTTCCAAACTTCAGATTCGATCATCATGCAATTTTGGCCAAAAAATTCTCTTCTACCTCGTTGTACTCAATAGAATTGTAATTACCATAGTTTCATTACCGTGAAATTCCATTTTCCATAAGCGCTACATGAATCACGGTTTAAAAAATAATTAATACACTGTTATTAACATGTGGATTACCGGACTTTCAATCACCATTCAAGGCATATTGACACTTAGAAGCATTTTCTCAGATTTCACAGGGTTCTCCTAATGGCAGTTTACAAAATGAGGCACATTTTGCAGAAAAATTCTCTTGATGTGAGTTCTACCCAATAGACATGTAACTTACATTGTTTCCTTCACTATGACATTCCGTATTCTGAAAACGTTTCATTCATCACGGCTTCGACAAACATTATTTAATGACCGTGAGCATGTGGATTACCGATTTTTCAACCACAATACAAGGCATATTTACACCTAGAAACATTTACTTACATTTCGCAGGTTTTCCTAACGTCAGTTACAAAAATCAGGCAGTTCTCGCAGAAAAATTTTCTTGGTGCATGTTCTATCCAATAGACTTCTCATTTTCATAGATACCTTCACCGTAACATTCTGTGTTCTGAAAACGGTCCATGCACCACGGATTCAACAAATATTCACTGCTGAGTTCTTAGCATGTGGATTTCACATCTTTAATAACCCATTGAAGACATATTGTCACCTTAATGCATTTACTCAGATTTTGCAGCGTTTTCATAACACCAGTTTCCAAAATGAGGCATATTTTTCAGTAAAATGCTCCTGGAGCGTGTTCTAACCAAGAGATATGTAATTTACATAGTTTGCCTCACCGTGACAGTCCATGTTACGAACGCACTACACACATCACGGATTTGACAAACATTCTTTATGAGTTGTGTACATGTGTATTACAAAACTTTCATCCACCATACAAGGCATATTGACACCTAGAATCATTAACACTGAGTTCACAGATATTTCCTATAAGCAGTTTCGAAAATCAGGCAGTTTTCAAAGGAAAAAACTGTTGGAGCGTGTTCTACAAAATAGTTATGTAAATTACATAGATTCTCCCGCTGTGAAATTACGTGTTTCAAACATGCTACATGCAGAAAAGTTTCGACAAAAATACACTACAGAGTTGTTTTTGTGTGGATTACAGGACTTTCTAACTATAGAAAGCATATAGATGCTTAGATGCATTTTATGTGATTTCACAGTGATTTCCAAACGCCAGTTTCGAAAATAAGGCAGATTTCACGGCAAAAACCTCTTGGAGCGGGTTCTAAACAATAGACATGTAATTAACATGGATTCGCTCACCGTGAAATTCCGTGTTCCGAACACGCTACATGCATCTCAGATGTGACAAATATTCACTACAGAGTTGTTAGCAAGTGGATTACAGCACTATCATCCACCATACAAGGCTTACTGACACTTTGAAGAATTTTCTCAGATTTCACACGTTAGTTTGAACGCCAGTATTGAAAATGAGGCAGATTGGGCAGAAAAATGCTCTTGGAGCCAGTTCTACCCAAAAGATATGTAATTTACCTAGTTTCACTCACCGTGACATTCCGTGTTCTGAACACGTTTCATGCACCACGGATTCAACAAACATTCTTTAATGAGTTGTGAACATGTGTATTAACGAACTTCAATCCACCTTACAGTGCATATTTATACATAGAAATTTTATTCTGATTTAGTAGTATTCTCCTAATGTCAGTCTCTAAAATCATGCAGTTTCCACAGAAAAATCCTCTTGGAGCGAGTTCTACCCAATAGACATGCAATTTACGTAGAAAACGTCATCGTGAAATTCCGTGTTCTGAACACGCTACATGCATCACGGATTCGACAAATATTCACTACAGAGTTGTTAGCATAAGGATTACCGAACTTTCATCCACCATAAAAGCCATGTTACAATTTGAAGAATTTTCTCACATTTCGAAAGTTTTTCCTAATGCCAGTTTTTAAAAAGGAGGCAGATTTGCAGAAATATGCTCTTGGAGAGAGTACTTCCCAATAGAAATGTAATTTACATAGTTTCCCTCACAGTGACATTCCATTTTCCGAACACGCTACATGCATCCAGGTTTCAACAAACTTTCTCGAATGAGTTGTGAACATGTAGATTACAGAAGTTTCATCCACCATACATGGCATATTTACAACTAGAAACATTAACTCTGAATTTGCAGCTTTTTCCTAATGCCAGTTTGGAAAATCAGGCTGTTTTCTCAGGGAAAAACTTTTGGATTGAATTCTAACCAATAGTTGTGTAATTTTCATAGATTCCTTCGCCGGGATTTTCCGTGATATGATCACAGTTCATGCATAACGCTTTCTTAAAATATTCACCACAAATTTGTTTGCATGTGGTTTTACGATCTTGCATCACAATACAAGGCATATTGACTCTTTGAAGCATTTTCTCTGATTTTGCAGAGATTTTCAAATGCAAGTTTCAAAAATGAGGCAGAATTCTCAGAAAAACTCTTAGAGCAAATTCTACCCAAGAGACATTTATTTTAAATAGATTCGCTCACCGTGATATTTTGTGTTCCGAACACAATTCCCGGATCTCGGATTCGACAAATATACACTACAGAGTAGTTTGCATGCAGATTACCGAACTTTCATCTCAATACATTGAATATTGATTCTTAGAAGTATTTTCTCTGATTTTGCAGCGTTTCCCAAACGCCAGGTTCAAAAATGACGAATTTTGTAGCAGAAAAAATCTCTCGGACCGAGTTCTAACCAATAGAGAAGTCATTTACATTGTTTCAATCACCGTGAAATTCCACGTTCTGAACACGCTACATGCATCACGGATTAGAAAAAGATCCTTTAATATGTTGTGAAAATGTGGATTACCAAACTTTCTGCAACATAAAGGCACATTTACACCTGCAAATATTTACTCACTTTTTTCAGCTTTTTCCAAACTTCAGATTTGATAATCATGCAATTTTGGCAAAAAAATTCTCTTCTAGCTCGTTCTACTCAATAGAATTGTAATTTCCATAGTTTCATTACCGTGAAATTCCATTTTCCATAAGCGCTACATAAATCACGGTTTAAAAAATAATTACTACACTGTTATTAACATGTGGATTACCGGACATTCATTCACCATTCAAGGCATATTGACACTTAGAAGAATTTACTCACATTTCACAGGGTTCTCCTAATGGCAGTTTTCAAAATGAGGCACATTTTGCAAAAAAATTCTCTTCAAGTGAATTCTACCCAATAGACATGTAATTTACATTGTTTCCTTCACTATGACATTCCGTTTTCCGAAAAAGTTACATGCATCACGAGTTTGACAAACATTCTTTAATGAGTGTGAGCATGTGGATTACCGAACTTTCATCCACCTTACAAGGCATATTTACACCTAGAAGTAGTTATTCTCATTTCGCAGATTTTTCCTAACATCCAGTTTCGAAAATCATGAAATATTCACAGAAACATACAATTCAAGCGAGTTCTAACCAGTAGAATTGTTATTTTCAGAGCTTCACTCACCGAGACATTCCGTGTTCCGAAAACGTTACATTCATCACGGCTTCGGCAAACATTATTTAATGACCGTGAGCATGTGGATTACCGATTTTTCAACCACAATACAAGGCATATTTACACCTAGAAACATTTACTTACATTTCGCAGGTTTTCCTAATGTCAGTTACGAAAATCAGGCAGTTTTCGCAGAAAAATTCTCATGGTGCATATTCTATCCAATAGACATCTCATTTTCTTAGATACCTTCACCGTAACATTCCGTGTTCCGAAAACGGTCCATGCACCACGGATTCAACAAATATTCACTGCTGAGTTCTTAGCATGTGGATTACACATCTTTAATAACCCATTGAAGACATATTGTCACCTTAAAGAATTTACTCAGATTTTGCAGCGTTTTCATAACACCAGTTTCCAAAATAAGGCAGATTTTTCTGTAAAACGCTCCTGGAGCGTGTTCTAACCAAGAGATATGTAATTTACATACTTTGCCTCACCGTGACAGTCCATGTTCCGAACGCGCTACACACATCACGGATTTGACAAACATTCTTAATGAGTTGTGTACATGTGTATTACAAAACTTTCATCCACCATACAAGGCATATTGACACCTAGAATCATTAACACTGAGTTCGCAGATATTTCCTAAAAGCAGTTTCGAAAATCAGGCAGTTTTCAAAGGAAAAAACTGTTGGAGCGTGTTCTACAAAATTGATATGTAAATTACATAGATTCTCCCGCTGTGAAATTACGTGTTTCGAACATGCTACATGCAGAAAAGTTTCGACAAAAATACATTACAGGGTTGTTTGTATGTGGATTACAGGACTTTATCACTATAGAATGTATATAGATGCTTTGATGCATTTTATGTGATTTCTCAGTGATTTCCAAACGCCAGTTTCTAAAATAAGGCAGATTTCATGGTAGAAACCTCTTGGAGCGGGTTCTAACCAATAGACATGTAATTTACATGGATTCGCTCACCGTGAAATTCCGTGTTCTGAACACGCTACATGCATCTCAGATGTGACAAATATTCACTACAGAGTTGTTAGCAAGTGGATTACAGCACTATCATCCACCATACAAGGCTTACTGACACTTTGAAAAATTTTCTCAGATTTCACACGTTAGTTTGAACGCCAGTTTTGAAAATGAGGGAGAATGGGCAGAAAAATGCTCTTGGAGCCAGTTCTAACCAAAAGATATGTAATTTACCTAGTTTCACTCAACGTGACATTCCGTGTTCTGAACACGATACATGCACCACGGATTCAAAAAACATCCTTTAATGAGCTGTGAACATGTGTATTAACGAAGTTTAATCCACCTTACAGTGCATATTTATACATAGAAATTCTATTCTGATTTAGTAGTATTCTCCTAATGTCAGTCTCTAAAATCATGCAGTTTCCACAGTAAAATCCTCTTGGAGCGAGTTCTACCCAATAGACATGCAATTTACATAGAACCCGTCATCGTGAATTTCCGTGTTCTGAACACACTACATGCATCACGAATTCGACAAATATTCACTACAGAGTGGTTAGCATAAGGATTACCGAATTTTCATCCACCATAAAAGCCATGTTACAATTTGAAGCATTTTCTCACATTTCGAAAGTTTTTCCTAATGCCAGTTTTGAAAAGGAGGCAGATTTGCAGAAATATTCTCGTGGAGTGAGTACTTCCCAATAGAATTGTAATTTACATAGTTTCCCTCACAGTGACATTCCATTTTCCGAACACGCTACATGCATCCAGGTTTCAACAAACTTTCTCGAATGAGTTGTGAACATGTTGATTACAGAACTTTCATCCACCATACATGGCATATTTACAACTAGAAACATTAACTCTTAATTTGTAGCTTTTTCCTAATGCCAGTTTGGAAAATCAGGCCGTTTTCTCAGGGAAATACTTTTGGAGCGAATTCTAACCAATAGATGTGTAATTTACATAGATTCCATCGCCCATAGTTTCCGTAATGCGATCACACTGCATGCATAACGCTTTCTAAAAATATTCACCACTGATAAGTTTGCATGTGGTTTTACGATCTTGAATCAAAATACAAGGCATATTGACACTTTGAAGCATTTTCTCTGATTTTGCAGAGATTTTCAAACGCCAGGTTCAAAAATGAGGCAGATTTCTCAGAAAAAACTCTTAGAGCAAATTCTACCCAAGAGACATGTATTTTACATAGATTCGCTCACCGTGATATTCTGTGTTCCGAACACTCTTCACGTATCTCGGATTCGACAAATATTCACTACAGAGTAGTTAACATGCGGATTACCGATCTTTCATCTCAATACATTGAATATTGATTCTTAGAAGTATTTTCTCAAATTTTGCAGCGTTTTCTAAACGCCAGGTTCAAAAATGACGAAGTTTTCGCAGAAAAACTCTCTCGGAGTGAGTTCTAACCAATAGAGGATTCATTTAGATTTTTTCAATCACCGTGGAATTCCACGTTCTGAACACGTTACATGCATCACGGAGTAGAAAAAGATCCTTTAATATGTTGTGAAAATATGGTTTACCGAACTTTCTTGCAACATAAAGGCACATTTACACCTGCAAATATTTACTCCATTTTTGCAGCTTTTTCCAAACTTCATATTCGATAATCATGAAATATTGACAAAAAAATTCTCTTCTAGCTCGTTCTACTCAGTAGAATTGTAATTTCCATAGATTCATTACCGTGAAATTCCATTTTCTATAAGCGCTACATGAATCACGGTTTAAAAAATAATTAATACACTGTTATTAACATTTGGATTACCGGACTTTCAATCACCATTCAAGGCATATTGACAATTAGAAGCATTTTCTCAGATTTCACAGGGTTCTCCTAATGGCAGTTTTCAAAATGAGGCACATTTTGCAGAAAAATTCTCTTGATGTGAGTTCTACCCAATAGACATGTAACTTACATTGTTTCCTTCACTATGACATTCCGTATTCCGAAAATGTTACATTCATCACGGCTTCGACAACATTCTTTAATGACCGTGAGCATGTGGATTACCGATTTTTCAACCACAATACAAGGCATATTTACTCCTAGAAACATTTACTTATATTTCGCAGGTTTTCCTAACGTCAGTTACAAAAATCAGGCAGTTTTCGCAGAAAAATTCTCTTGGTGCATGTTCTATCCAATAGACATCTCATTTTCATAGATACCTTCACCGTAACATTCCGTGTTCAGAAAACGGTCCATGCACCACGGATTCAACAAATATTCACTGCTGAGTTCTTAGCATGTGGATTACACATCTTTAATAACCCATTGAAAACATATTGTCACCTTAAAGCATTTACTCAGATTTTGCAGCGTTTTCATAACACCAGTTTCCAAACTGAGGCATATTTTTCATTAAAATGCTCCTGGAGCGTGTTCTAACCAAGAGATATGTAATTTACATAGTTTGCCTCACCGTGACAGTCCATGTTCCGAACGCACTACACACATCACGGATTTGACAAACATTCTTAATGAGTTGTGTACATGTGTATTACAAAACTTTCATCCACCATACAAGGCATATTGACACCTAGAATCATTAACACTGAGTTCGCAGATATTTCCTAAAAGCAGTTTCGAAAATCAGGCAGTTTTCAAAGGAAAAAACTGTTGGGGCGTGTTCTACAAAATAGATATGTAAATTACATAGATTCTCCCGCTGTGAAATTACGTGTTTCGAACATGCTACATGCAGAAAAGTTTCGACAAAAATACACTACAGAGTTGTTTGCATGTAGATTACAGGACTTTCTCACTATAGAAAGCATATAGATGCTTAGATGCATTTTATGTGATTTCACAGTGTTTTCCAAACGCCAGTTTCGAAAATAAGACAGATTTCACGGCAAAAAACTCTTGGAGCGGGTTCTAACCAATAGACATGTAATTTAGATGGATTCGCTCACCGTGAAATTCCGTGTTCTGAACACGTTACATGCATCTCAGATGTGACAAATATTCACTACAGAGTTGTTAGCAAGTGGATTACAGCATTATCATCCACCATACAAGGTTTACTGACACTTTGAAGAATTTTCTCAGATTTCACACGTTAGTTTGAACGCCAGTTTTGAAAATGAGGCAGATTGGGCAGAAAAATTCTCTTGGAACCAGTTCTACCCAAAAGATATGTAATTTACCTAGTTTCACTCACCGTGATATTCCGTGTTCTGAACACGTTTCATGCACCACGGATTCAACCAAAATTCTTTAATGAGTTGTGAACATGTGTATTAACGAACTTTAATCCACCTTACAGTGCATATTTATACATAGAAATTTTATTCAGATTTAGTAGAATTCTCCTAATGTCAGTCTCTAAAATCATGCAGTTTCCACAGAAAAATCCTCTTGGAGCGAGTTCTACCCAATAGACATGCAATTTACATAGAACCCGTCATCGTGAAATTCCGTGTTCTGAACACGCTACGTGCATCACTGATTCGATAAATATTCACTACAGAGTTGTTAGCATAAGGATTACCGAACTTTCATCCACCATAAAAGCCATGTTACAATTTGAAGCATTTTCTCACATTTCGAAAGTTTTTCCTAATGCCAGTTTTGAAAAGGAGGCAGATTTGCAGAAATATTCTCGTGGAGCGAGTACTTCCCAATAGAATTGTAATTTACATAGTTTCCCTCACAGTGACATTCCATTTTCCGAACACGCTACATGCATCCAGGTTTCAACAAACTGTCTCGAATGAGTTGTGAACATGTTGATTACAGAACTTTCATCCACCATACATGGCATACTTACAACTAGAAACATTAACTCTGAATTTGTAGCTTTTTCCTAATGCCAGTTTGGAAAATCAGGCCGTTTTCTCAGGGAAATACTTTTGGAGCGAATTCTAACCAATAGATGTGTAATTTACATAGATTCCATCGCCCATACTTTCCATAATGCGATCACACTGCATGCATAACGCTTTCTAAAAATATTCACCACAGATATGTTTGCATGTGGTTTTACGATCTTGCATCACAATACAAGGCATATTGACTCTTTGAAGCATTTTCTCTGATTTTGCAGAGATTTTCAAATGCAAGTTTCAAAAATGAGGCAGATTTCTCAGAAAAACTCTTAGAGCAAATTCTACCCAAGAGACATTTATTTTAAATAGATTCGCTCACCGTGATATTTTGTGTTCCGAACAAACTTCCCGGATCTCGGATTCGACAAATATACACTACAGAGTAGTTTGCATGCAGATTACCGAACTTTCATCTCAATACATTGAATATTGATTCTTAGAAGTATTTTCTCTGATTTTGCAGCGTTTCCCAAACGCCAGGTTCAAAAATGACGAATTTTTTAGCAGAAAAAATCTCTCGGACCGAGTTCTAACCAATAGAGAAGTCATTTACATTGTTTCAATCACCGTGAAGTTCCACGTTCTGAACACGCTACATGCATCACGGAGTAGAAAAAGATCCTTTAATATGTTGTGAAAATGTGGATTACCAAACTTTCTGCAATATAAAGGCACATTTACACCTGCAAATATTTACTCCCTTTTTGCAGCTTTTTCCAAACTTCAGATTCGATAATCATGCAATTTTGGCAAAAAAATTCTCTTCTAGCTCGTTCTACTCAATAGAATTGTAATTTCCATAGTTTCATTACCGTGAAATTCCATTTTCCATAAGCGCTACATAAATCACGGTTTAAAAAATAATTACTACACTGTTATTAACATGTGGATTACCGGACATTCATTCACCATTCAAGGCATATTGACACTTAGAAGCATTTACTCACATTTCACAGGGTTCTCCTAATGGCAGTTTTCAAAATGAGGCACATTTTGCAAAAAAATTCTCTTCAAGTGAATTCTACCCAATAGACATGTAACTTACATTGTTTCCTTCACTATGACATTCCGTATTCCGAAAAAGTTACATGCATCACGAGTTTGACAAACATTCTTTAATGAGTGTAAGCATGTGGATTACCGAACTTTCATCCACCTTACAAGGCATATTTACACCTAGAAGTAGTTATTCTCATTTCGCAGGTTTTTCCTAACATCCAGTTTCGAAAATCATGAAATTTTCACAGAAACATACAATTCAAGCGAGTTCTAACCAGTAGAATTGTTATTTTCAGAGCTTCAATCACCGAGACATTCCGTGTTCCGAAAACGTTACATTCATCACGGCTTCGGCAAACATTATTTAATGACCGTGAGCATGTGGATTACCGATTTTTCAACCACAATACAAGGCATATTTACACCTAGAAACATTTACTTACATTTCGCAGGTTTTCCTAATGTCAGTTACGAAAATCAGGCAGTTTTCGCAGAAAAATTCTCATGGTGCATGTTCTATCCAATAGACATCTCATTTTCATAGATACCTTCACCGTAACATTCCGTGTTCCGAAAACGGTCCATGCACCACGGATTCAACAAATATTCACTGCTGAGTTCTTAGCATGTGGATTACACATCTTTAATAACCCATTGAAGACATATTGTCACCTTAAAGAATTTACTCAGATTTTGCAGCGTTTTCATAACACCAGTTTCCAAAATAAGGCAGATTTTTCTGTAAAACGCTCCTGGAGCGTGTTCTAACCAAGAGATATGTAATTTACATAGTTTGCCTCACCGTGACAGTCCATGTTCCGAACGCGCTACACACATCACGGATTTGACAAACATTCTTAATGAGTTGTGTACATGTGTATTACAAAACTTTCATCCACCATACAAGGCATATTGACACCTAGAATCATTAACACTGAGTTTGCAGATATTTCCTAAAAGCAGTTTCGAAAATCAGGCAGTTTTCAAAGGAAAAAACTGTTGGAGCGTGTTCTACAAAATAGATATATAAATTACATAGATTCTCCCGCTGTGAAATTACGTGTTTCGAACATGCTACATGCAGAAAAGTTTCGACAAAAATACACTACAGTGTTGTTTGCATGTGGATTACAGGACTTTCTCACTATAGAAAGCATATAGATGCTTAGATGCATTTTATGTCATTTCACACTGTTTTCCAAATGCCAGTTTCGAAAATAAGGCAGATTTCACGGCAAAAACCTCTTGGAGCGGGTTCTAACCAATAGACATGTAATTAACATGGATTCGCTCACCGTGAACTTCCGTGTTCCGAACACGCTACATGTATCTCAGATGTGACAAATATTCACTACAGAGTTGTTAGCAAGTGGATTACAGCACTATCATCCACCATACAAGGCTTACTGACACTTTGAAGAATTTTCTCAGATTTCACACGTTAGTTTGAACGCCAGTATTGAAAATGAGGCAGATTGGGCAGAAAAATGCTCTTGGAGCCAGTTTTACCCAAAAGATATGTAATTTACCTAGTTTCACTCACCGTGACATTCCGTGTTCTGAACACGTTTCATGCACCACGGATTCAACAAACATTCTTTAATGAGTTGTGAACATGTGTATTAACGAACTTCAATCCACCTTACAGTGCATATTTATACATAGAAATTTTATTCTGATTTAGTAGTATTCTCCTAATGTCAGTCTCTAAAATCATGCAGTTTCCACAGAAAAATCCTCTTGGAGCGAGTTCTACCCAATAGACATGCAATTTACGTAGAAAACGTCATCGTGAAATTCCGTGTTCTGAACACACTACATGCATCACGGATTCGACAAATATTCACTACAGAGTTGTTAGCATAAGGATTACCGAACTTTCATCCACCATAATAGCCATGTTACAATTTGAAGAATTTTCTCACATTTCGAAAGTTTTTCCTAATGCCAGATTTTAAAAAGGAGGCAGATTTGCAGAAATATGCTCTTGGAGAGAGTACTTCCCAATAGAAATGTAATTTACATAGTTTCCCTCACAGTGACATTCCATTTTCCGAACACGCTACATGCATCCAGGTTTCAACAAACTTTCTCGAATGAGTTGTGAACATGTAGATTACAGAAGTTTCATCCACCATACATGGCATATTTACAACTAAAAACATTAACTCTGAATTTGCAGCTTTTTCCTAATGCCAGTTTGGAAAATCAGGCTGTTTTCTCAGGGAAAAACTTTTGGATTGAATTCTAACCAATAGTTGTGTAAATTTCATAGATTCCTTCGGCGGGATTTTCCGTGATATGATCACAGTTCATGCATAACGCTTTCTTAAAATATTCACCACAAATTTGTTTGCATGTGGTTTTACGATCTTGCATCACAATACAAGGCATATTGACTCTTTGAAGCATTTTCTCTGATTTTGCAGAGATTTTCAAATGCAAGTTTCAAAAATGAGGCAGATTTCTCAGAAAAACTCTTAGAGCAAATTCTACCCAAGAGACATTTATTTTAAATAGATTCGCTCACCGTGATATTTTGTGTTCCGAACACAATTCCCGGATCTCGGATTCGACAAATATACACTACAGAGTAGTTTGCATGCAGATTACCGAACTTTCATCTCAATACATTGAATATTGATTCTTAGAAGTATTTTCTCTGATTTTGCAGCGTTTCCCAAACGCCAGGTTCAAAAATGACGAATTTTGTAGCAGAAAAAATCTCTCGGACCGAGTTCTAACCAATAGAGAAGTGATTTACATTGTTTCAATCACCGTGAAATTCCACGTTCTGAACACGCTACATGCATCACGGATTAGAAAAAGATCCTTTAATATGTTGTGAAAATGTGGATTACCAAACTTTCTGCAACATAAAGGCACATTTACACCTGCAAATATTTACTCACTTTTTTCAGCTTTTTCCAAACTTCAGATTCGATAATCATGCAATTTTGGCAAAAAAATTCTCTTCTAGCTCGTTCTACTCAATAGAATTGTAATTTCCATAGTTTCATTACCGTGAAATTCCATTTTCCATAAGCGCTACATAAATCACGGTTTAAAAAATAATTACTACACTGTTATTAACATGTGGATTACCGGACATTCATTCACCATTCAAGGCATATTGACACTTAGAAGAATTTACTCACATTTCACAGGGTTCTCCTAATGGCAGTTTTCAAAATGAGGCACATTTTGCAAAAAAATTCTCTTCAAGTGAATTCTACCCAATAGACATGTAATTTACATTGTTTCCTTCACTATGACATTCCGTTTTCCGAAAAAGTTACATGCATCACGAGTTTGACAAACATTCTTTAATGAGTGTGAGCATGTGGATTACCGAACTTTCATCCACCTTACAAGGCATATTTACACCTAGAAGTAGTTATTCTCATTTCGCAGATTTTTCCTAACATCCAGTTTCGAAAATCATGAAATATTCACAGAAACATACAATTCAAGCGAGTTCTAACCAGTAGAATTGTTATTTTCAGAGCTTCACTCACCGAGACATTCCGTGTTCCGAAAACGTTACATTCATCACGGCTTCGGCAAACATTATTTAATGACCGTGAGCATGTGGATTACCGATTTTTCAACCACAATAAAAGGCATATTTACACCTAGAAACATTTACTTACATTTCGCAGGTTTTCCTAATGTCAGTTACGAAAATCAGGCAGTTTTCGCAGAAAAATTCTCATGGTGCATGTTCTATCCAATAGACATCTCATTTTCTTAGATACCTTCACCGTAACATTCCGTGTTCCGAAAACGGTCCATGCACCACGGATTCAACAAATATTCACTTCTGAGTTCTTAGCATGTGGATTACACATCTTTAATAACCCATTGAAGACATATTGTCACCTTAAAGAATTTACTCAGATTTTGCAGCGTTTTCATAACACCAGTTTCCAAAATAAAGCAGATTTTTCTGTAAAACGCTCCTGGAGCGTGTTCTAACCAAGAGATATGTAATTTACATACTTTGCCTCACCGTGACAGTCCATGTTCCGAACGCGCTACACACATCACGGATTTGACAAACATTCTTAATGAGTTGTGTACATGTGTATTACAAAACTTTCATCCACCATACAAGGCATATTGACACCTAGAATCATTAACACTGAGTTCGCAGATATTTCCTAAAAGCAGTTTCGAAAATCAGGCAGTTTTCAAAGGAAAAAACTGTTGGAGCGTGTTCTAAAAATTGATATGTAAATTACATAGATTCTCCCGCTGTGAAATTACGTGTTTCGAACATGCTACATGCAGAAAAGTTTCGACAAAAATACACTACAGAGTTGTTTGCATGTGGATTACAGGACTTTCTCACTATAGAAAGCATATAGATGCTTAGATGCATTTTATGTCATTTCACACTGTTTTCCAAATGCCAGTTTCGAAAATAAGGCAGATTTCACGGCAAAAACCTCTTGGAGCGGGTTCTAACCAATACACATGTAATTTACATGGATTCGCTCACCGTGAACTTCCGTGTTCCGAACACGCTACATGCATCTCAGATGTGACAAATATTCACTACAGAGTTGTTAGCAAGTGGATTACAGCACTATCATCCACCATACAAGGCTTACTGACACTTTGAAGAATTTTCTCAGATTTCACACGTTAGTTTGAACGCCAGTATTGAAAATGAGGCAGATTGGGCAGAAAAATGCTCTTGGAGCCAGTTGTACCCAAAAGATATGTAATTTACCTAGTTTCACTCACCGTGACATTCCGTGTTCTGAACACGTTTCATGCACCACGGATTCAACAAACATTCTTTAATGAGTTGTGAACATGTGTATTAACGAACTTCAATCCACCTTACAGTGCATATTTATACATAGAAATTTTATTCTGATTTAGTAGTATTCTCCTAATGTCAGTCTCTAAATTCATGCAGTTTCCACAGAAAAATCCTCTTGGAGCGAGTTCTACCCAATAGATATGCAATTTACATAGAACCCGTCATCGTGAAATTCCGTGTTCTGAACACGCTACATGCATCACGGATTCGACAATATTCACTACAGTGTTGTTAGCATAAGGATTACCGAACTTTCATCCACCATAAAAGCCATGTTACAATTTGAAGAATTTTCTCACATTTCGAAAGTTTTTCCTAATGCCAGTTTTTAAAAAGGAGGCAGATTTGCAGAAATATGCTCTTGGAGAGAGTACTTCCCAATAGAAATGTAATTTACATAGTTTCCCTCACAGTGACATTCCATTTTCCGAACACGCTACATGCATCCAGGTTTCAACAAACTGTCTCGAATGAGTTGTGAACATGTAGATTACAGAAGTTTCATCCACCATACATGGCATATTTACAACTAGAAACATTAACTCTGAATTTGCAGCTTTTTCCTAATGCCAGTTTGGAAAATCAGGCTGTTTTCTCAGGGAAAAAATTTGGAGTGAATTCTAACCAATAGTTGTGTAATTTTCATAGATTCCTTCGCCGGGATTTTCCGTGATATGATCACAGTTCATGCATAACGCTTTCTAAAAATATTCACCACAAATATGTTTGCATGTGGTTTTACGATCTTGCATCACACACAAGGCATATTGACTCTTTGAAGCATTTTCTCTGATTTTGCAGTGTTTTTCAAATGCAAGTTTCAAAAATGAGGCAGAATTCTCAGAAAAACTCTTAGAGCAAATTCTACCCAAGGGACATTTATTTTAAATAGATTCGCTCACCGTGATATTTTGTGTTCCGAACACACTTCCCGGATCTCGGATTCGACAAATATACACTACAGATTAGTTTGCATACAGATTACCGAACTTTCATCTCAATATATTGAATATTGATTCTTAGAAGTATCTTCTCTGATTTTGCAGCGTTTCCCAAACGCCAGGTTCAAAAATGACGAATTTTTTAGCAGAAAAAATCTCTCGGACCGAGTTCTAACCAATAGAGTAGTCATTTACATTGTTTCAATCACCGTGAAATTCCACGTTCAGAACACGCTACATGCATCACGGATTAGAAAAAGATCCTTTAATATGTTGTGAAAATGTGGATTACCAAACTTTCTGCAACATAAAGGCACATTTACACCTGCAAATATTTACTCAATTTTTGCAGCTTTTTCCAAACTTCAGATTCGATAATCATGCAATTTTGGCAAAAAAATTCTCTTCTAGCTCGTTCTACTCAATAGAATTGTAATTTCCATAGTTTCATTACCGTGAAATTCCATTTTCCATAAGCGCTACATAAATCACGGTTTAAAAAATAATTACTACACTGTTATTAACATGTGGATTACCGGACATTCATTCACCATTCAAGGCATATTGACAATTAGAAGCATATACTCACATTTCACAGGGTTCTCCTAATGGCAGTTTTCAAAATGAGGCACATTTTGCAAAAAAATTCTCTTCAAGTGAATTCTACCCAATAGACATGTAACTTACATTGTTTCCTTCACTATGACATTCCGTATTCCAAAAAAGTTACATGCATCACGAGTTTGACAAACATTCTTTAATGAGTGTGAGCATGTGGATTACCGAACTTTCATCCACCTTACAAGGCATATTTACACCTAGAAGTAGTTATTCTCATTTCGCAGGTTTTTCCTAACATCCAGTTTCGAAAATCATGAAATTTTCACAGAAACATACAATTCAAGCGAGTTCTAACCAGTAGAATTGTTATTTTCAGAGCTTCACTCACCGAGACATTCCGTGTTCCGAAAACGTTACATTCATCACGGCTTCGGCAAACATTATTTAATGACCATGAGCATGTGGATTACCGATTTTTCAACCACAATACAAGGCATATTTACACCTAGAAACATTTACTTACATTTCGCAGATTTTCCTAATGTCAGTTACGAAAATCAGGCAGTTTTCGCAGAAAAATTCTCATGGTGAATGTTCTATCCAATAGACATCTCATTTTCTTAGATACCTTCACCGTAACATTCCGTGTTCCGAAAACGGTCCATGCACCACGGATTCAACAAATATTCACTGCTGAGTTCTTAGCATGTGGATTACACATCTTTAATAACCCATTGAAGACATATTGTCACCTTAAAGCATTTACTCAGATTTTGCAGTGTTTTCATAACACCAGTTTCCAAACTGAGGCATATTTTTCAGTAAAATGCTCCTGGAGCGTGTTCTAACCAAGAGATATGTAATTTACATAGTCTGCCTCACCGTGACAGTCCATGTTCCGAACGCGCTACACACATCACGGATTTGACAAACATTCTTAATGAGTTGTGTACATGTGTATTACAAAACTTTCATCCACCATACAAGGCATATTGACACCTAGAATCATTAACACTGAGTTTGCAGATATTTCCTAAAAGCAGTTTCGAAAATCAGGCAGTTTTCAAAGGAAAAAACTGTTGGAGCGTGTTCTACAAAATAGATATGTAAATTACATAGATTCTCCCGCTGTGAAATTACGTGTTTCGAACATGCTACATGCAGAAAAGTTTCGACAAAAATACACTACAGGGTTGTTTGTATGTGGATTACAGGACTTTATCACTATAGAATGTATATAGATGCTTTGATGCATTTTATGTGATTTCTCAGTGATTTCCAAACGCCAGTTTCTAAAATAAGGCAGATTTCATGGTAGAAACCTCTTGGAGCGGGTTCTAACCAATAGACATGTAATTTACATGGATTCGCTCACCGTGAAATTCCGTGTTCTGAACACGCTACATGCATCTCAGATGTGACAAATATTCACTACAGAGTTGTTAGCAAGTGGATTACAGCACTATCATCCACCATACAAGGCTTACTGACACTTTGAAAAATTTTCTCAGATTTCACACGTTAGTTTGAATGCCAGTTTTGAAAATGAGGGAGAATGGGCAGAAAAATGCTCTTGGAGCCAGTTCTAACCAAAAGATATGTAATTTACCTAGTTTCACTCAACGTGACATTCCGTGTTCTGAACACGATACATGCACCACGGATTCAAAAAACATCCTTTAATGAGCTGTGAACATGTGTATTAACGAAGTTTAATCCACCTTACAGTGCATATTTATACATAGAAATTCTATTCTGATTTAGTATTATTCTCCTAATGTCAGTCTCTAAAATCATGCAGTTTCCACAGTAAAATCCTCTTGGAGCGAGTTCTACCCAATAGACATGCAATTTACATAGAACCCGTCATCGTGAAATTCCGTGTTCTGAACACGCTACATGCATCACGAATTCGACAAATATTCACTACAGAGTGGTTAGCATAAGGATTACCGAATTTTCATCCACCATAAAAGCCATGTTACAATTTGAAGCATTTTCTCACATTTCGAAAGTTTTTCCTAATGCCAGTTTTGAAAAGGAGGCAGATTTGCAGAAATATTCTCGTGGAGCGAGTACTTCCCAATAGAATTGTAATTTACATAGTTTCCCTCACAGTGACATTCCATTTTCCGAACACGCTACATGCATCCAGGTTTCAACAAACTTTCTCGAATGAGTTGTGAACATGTTGATTACAGAAGTTTCATCCACCATACATGGCATATTTACAACTAGAAACATTAACTCTGAATTTGTAGCTTTTTCCTAATGCCAGTTTGGAAAATCAGGCCGTTTTCTCAGGGAAATACTTTTGGAGCGAATTCTAACCAATAGATGTGTAATTTACATAGATTCCATCGCCCATACTTTCCGTAATGCGATCACACTGCATGCATAACGCTTTCTAAAAATATTCACCACAGATAAGTTTGCATGTGGTTTTACGATCTTGAATCAAAATACAAGGCATATTGACACTTTGAAGCATTTTCTCTGATTTTGCAGAGATTTTCAAACGCCAGGTTCAAAAATGAGGCAGATTTCTCAGAAAAAACTCTTAGAGCAAATTCTACCCAAGAGACATGTATTTTACATAGATTCGCTCACCGTGATATTCTGTGTTCCGAACACTCTTCACGTATCTCGGATTCGACAAATATTCACTACAGAGTAGTTAACATGCGGATTACCGATCTTTCATCTCAATACATTGAATATTGATTCTTAGAAGTATTTTCTCAAATTTTGCAGCGTTTTCTAAACGCCAGGTTCAAAAATGACGAAGTTTTCGCAGAAAAACTCTCTCGGAGTGAGTTCTAACCAATAGAGGATTCATTTAGATTTTTTCAATCACCGTGGAATTCCACGTTCTGAACACGGTACATGCATCACGGAGTAGAAAAAGATCCTTTAATATGTTGTGAAAATGTGGTTTACCGAACTTTCTTGCAACATAAAGGCACATTTACACCTGCAAATATTTACTCCATTTTTGCAGCTTTTTCCAAATTTCATATTCGATAATCATGAAATTTTGACAAAAAAATTCTCTTCTAGCTCGTTCTACTCAGTAGAATTGTAATTTCCATAGATTCATTACCGTGAAATTCCATTTTCTATAAGCGCTACATGAATCACGGTTTAAAAAATAATTAATACACTGTTATTAACATTTGGATTACCGGACTTTCAATCACCATTCAAGGCATATTGACAATTAGAAGCATTTTCTCAGATTTCACAGGGTTCTCCTAATGGCAGTTTTCAAAATGAGGCACATTTTGCAGAAAAATTCTCTTGAAGTGAGTTCTACCCAATAGACATGTAACTTACATTGTTTCCTTCACTATGACATTCCGTATTCCGAAAATGTTACATTCATCACGGCTTCGACAACATTCTTTAATGACCGTGAGCATGTGGATTACCGATTTTTCAACCACAATACAAGGCATATTTACTCCTAGAAACATTTACTTATATTTCGCAGGTTTTCCTAACGTCAGTTACAAAAATCAGGCAGTTTTCGCAGAAAAATTCTCTTGGTGCATGTTCTATCCAATAGACATCTCATTTTCATAGATACCTTCACCGTAACATTCCGTGTTCAGAAAACGGTCCATGCACCACGGATTCAACAAATATTCACTGCTGAGTTCTTAGCATGTGGATTACACATCTTTAATAACCCATTGAAAACATATTGTCACCTTAAAGCATTTACTCAGATTTTGCAGCGTTTTCATAACACCAGTTTCCAAACTGAGGCATATTTTTCAGTAAAATGCTCCTGGAGCGTGTTCTAACCAAGAGATATGTAATTTACATAGTTTGCCTCACCGTGACAGTCCATGTTCCGAACGCACTACACACATCACGGATTTGACAAACATTCTTAATGAGTTGTGTACATGTGTATTACAAAACTTTCATCCACCATACAATGCATATTGACACCTAGAATCATTAACACTGAGTTCGCAGATATTTCCTAAAAGCAGTTTCGAAAATCAGGCAGTTTTCAAAGGAAAAAACTGTTGGAGCGTGTTCTACAAAATAGATATGTAAATTACATAGATTCTCCCGCTGTGAAATTACGTGTTTCGAACATGCTACATGCAGAAAAGTTTCGACAAAAATACACTACAGAGTTGTTTGCATGTAGATTACAGGACTTTCTCACTATAGAAAGCATATAGATGCTTAGATGCATTTTATGTGATTTCACAGTGTTTTCCAAACGCCAGTTTCGAAAATAAGACAGATTTCACGGCAAAAAACTCTTGGAGCGGGTTCTAACCAATAGACATGTAATTTAGATGGATTCGCTCACCGTGAAATTCCGTGTTCTGAACACGTTACATGCATCTCAGATGTGACAAATATTCACTACAGAGTTGTTAGCAAGTGGATTACAGCATTATCATCCACCATACAAGGTTTACTGACACTTTGAAGAATTTTCTCAGATTTCACACGTTAGTTTGAACGCCAGTTTTGAAAATGAGGCAGATTGGGCAGAAAAATTCTCTTGGAACCAGTTCTACCCAAAAGATATGTAATTTACCTAGTTTCACTCACCGTGATATTCCGTGTTCTGAACACGTTTCATGCACCACGGATTCAACCAAAATTCTTTAATGAGTTGTGAACATGTGTATTAACGAACTTTAATCCACCTTACAGTGCATATTTATACATAGAAATTTTATTCAGATTTAGTAGAATTCTCCTAATGTCAGTCTCTAAAATCATGCAGTTTCCACAGAAAAATCCTCTTGGAGCGAGTTCTACCCAATAGACATGCAATTTACATAGAACCCGTCATCGTGAAATTCCGTGTTCTGAACACGCTACGTGCATCACTGATTCGATAAATATTCACTACAGAGTTGTTAGCATAAGGATTACCGAACTTTCATCCACCATAAAAGCCATGTTACAATTTGAAGCATTTTCTCACATTTCGAAAGTTTTTCCTAATGCCAGTTTTGAAAAGGAGGCAGATTTGCAGAAATATTCTCGTGGAGCGAGTACTTCCCAATAGAATTGTAATTTACATAGTTTCCCTCACAGTGACATTCCATTTTCCGAACACGCTACATGCATCCAGGTTTCAACAAACTGTCTCGAATGAGTTGTGAACATGTTGATTACAGAACTTTTTATCCACCATACATGGCATACTTACAACTAGAAACATTAACTCTGAATTTGTAGCTTTTTCCTAATGCCAGTTTGGAAAATCAGGCCGTTTTCTCAGGGAAATACTTTTGGAGCGAATTCTAACCAATAGATGTGTAATTTACATAGATTCCATCGCCCATACTTTCCGTAATGCGATCACACTGCATGCATAACGCTTTCTAAAAATATTCACCACAGATATGTTTGCATGTGGTTTTACGATCTTGCATCACAATACAAGGCATATTGACTCTTTGAAGCATTTTCTCTGATTTTGCAGAGATTTTCAAATGCAAGTTTCAAAAATGAGGCAGATTTCTCAGAAAAACTCTTAGAGCAAATTCTACCCAAGAGACATTTATTTTAAATAGATTCGCTCACCGTGATATTTTGTGTTCCGAACACTCTTCACGTATCTCGGATTCGACAAATATTCACTACAGAGTAGTTAACATGCGGATTACCGATCTTTCATCTCAATACATTGAATATTGATTCTTAGAAGTATTTTCTCAAATTTTGCAGCGTTTTCTAAACGCCAGGTTCAAAAATGACGAAGTTTTCGCAGAAAAACTCTCTCGGAGTGAGTTCTAACCAATAGAGGATTCATTTAGATTTTTTCAATCACCGTGGAATTCCACGTTCTGAACACGGTACATGCATCACGGAGTAGAAAAAGATCCTTTAATATGTTGTGAAAATGTGGTTTACCGAACTTTCTTGCAACATAAAGGCACATTTACACCTGCAAATATTTACTCCATTTTTGCAGCTTTTTCCAAATTTCATATTCGATAATCATGAAATTTTGACAAAAAAATTCTCTTCTAGCTCGTTCTACTCAGTAGAATTGTAATTTCCATAGATTCATTACCGTGAAATTCCATTTTCTATAAGCGCTACATGAATCACGGTTTAAAAAATAATTAATACACTGTTATTAACATTTGGATTACCGGACTTTCAATCACCATTCAAGGCATATTGACAATTAGAAGCATTTTCTCAGATTTCACAGGGTTCTCCTAATGGCAGTTTTCAAAATGAGGCACATTTTGCAGAAAAATTCTCTTGAAGTGAGTTCTACCCAATAGACATGTAACTTACATTGTTTCCTTCACTATGACATTCCGTATTCCGAAAATGTTACATTCATCACGGCTTCGACAACATTCTTTAATGACCGTGAGCATGTGGATTACCGATTTTTCAACCACAATACAAGGCATATTTACTCCTAGAAACATTTACTTATATTTCGCAGGTTTTCCTAACGTCAGTTACAAAAATCAGGCAGTTTTCGCAGAAAAATTCTCTTGGTGCATGTTCTATCCAATAGACATCTCATTTTCATAGATACCTTCACCGTAACATTCCGTGTTCAGAAAACGGTCCATGCACCACGGATTCAACAAATATTCACTGCTGAGTTCTTAGCATGTGGATTACACATCTTTAATAACCCATTGAAAACATATTGTCACCTTAAAGCATTTACTCAGATTTTGCAGCGTTTTCATAACACCAGTTTCCAAACTGAGGCATATTTTTCAGTAAAATGCTCCTGGAGCGTGTTCTAACCAAGAGATATGTAATTTACATAGTTTGCCTCACCGTGACAGTCCATGTTCCGAACGCACTACACACATCACGGATTTGACAAACATTCTTAATGAGTTGTGTACATGTGTATTACAAAACTTTCATCCACCATACAATGCATATTGACACCTAGAATCATTAACACTGAGTTCGCAGATATTTCCTAAAAGCAGTTTCGAAAATCAGGCAGTTTTCAAAGGAAAAAACTGTTGGAGCGTGTTCTACAAAATAGATATGTAAATTACATAGATTCTCCCGCTGTGAAATTACGTGTTTCGAACATGCTACATGCAGAAAAGTTTCGACAAAAATACACTACAGAGTTGTTTGCATGTAGATTACAGGACTTTCTCACTATAGAAAGCATATAGATGCTTAGATGCATTTTATGTGATTTCACAGTGTTTTCCAAACGCCAGTTTCGAAAATAAGACAGATTTCACGGCAAAAAACTCTTGGAGCGGGTTCTAACCAATAGACATGTAATTTAGATGGATTCGCTCACCGTGAAATTCCGTGTTCTGAACACGTTACATGCATCTCAGATGTGACAAATATTCACTACAGAGTTGTTAGCAAGTGGATTACAGCATTATCATCCACCATACAAGGTTTACTGACACTTTGAAGAATTTTCTCAGATTTCACACGTTAGTTTGAACGCCAGTTTTGAAAATGAGGCAGATTGGGCAGAAAAATTCTCTTGGAACCAGTTCTACCCAAAAGATATGTAATTTACCTAGTTTCACTCACCGTGATATTCCGTGTTCTGAACACGTTTCATGCACCACGGATTCAACCAAAATTCTTTAATGAGTTGTGAACATGTGTATTAACGAACTTTAATCCACCTTACAGTGCATATTTATACATAGAAATTTTATTCAGATTTAGTAGAATTCTCCTAATGTCAGTCTCTAAAATCATGCAGTTTCCACAGAAAAATCCTCTTGGAGCGAGTTCTACCCAATAGACATGCAATTTACATAGAACCCGTCATCGTGAAATTCCGTGTTCTGAACACGCTACGTGCATCACTGATTCGATAAATATTCACTACAGAGTTGTTAGCATAAGGATTACCGAACTTTCATCCACCATAAAAGCCATGTTACAATTTGAAGCATTTTCTCACATTTCGAAAGTTTTTCCTAATGCCAGTTTTGAAAAGGAGGCAGATTTGCAGAAATATTCTCGTGGAGCGAGTACTTCCCAATAGAATTGTAATTTACATAGTTTCCCTCACAGTGACATTCCATTTTCCGAACACGCTACATGCATCCAGGTTTCAACAAACTGTCTCGAATGAGTTGTGAACATGTTGATTACAGAACTTTTTATCCACCATACATGGCATACTTACAACTAGAAACATTAACTCTGAATTTGTAGCTTTTTCCTAATGCCAGTTTGGAAAATCAGGCCGTTTTCTCAGGGAAATACTTTTGGAGCGAATTCTAACCAATAGATGTGTAATTTACATAGATTCCATCGCCCATACTTTCCGTAATGCGATCACACTGCATGCATAACGCTTTCTAAAAATATTCACCACAGATATGTTTGCATGTGGTTTTACGATCTTGCATCACAATACAAGGCATATTGACTCTTTGAAGCATTTTCTCTGATTTTGCAGAGATTTTCAAATGCAAGTTTCAAAAATGAGGCAGATTTCTCAGAAAAACTCTTAGAGCAAATTCTACCCAAGAGACATTTATTTTAAATAGATTCGCTCACCGTGATATTTTGTGTTCCGAACACACTTCCCGGATCTCGGATTCGACAAATATACACTACAGAGTAGTTTGCATGCAGATTACCGAACTTTCATCTCAATACATTGAATATTGATTCTTAGAAGTATTTTCTCTGATTTTGCAGCGTTTCCCAAACGCCAGGTTCAAAAATGACGAATTTTTTAGCAGAAAAAATCTCTCGGACCGAGTTCTAACCAATAGAGAAGTCATTTACATTGTTTCAATCACCGTGAAGTTCCACGTTCTGAACACGCTACATGCATCACGGAGTAGAAAAAGATCCTTTAATATGTTGTGAAAATGTGGATTACCAAACTTTCTGCAACATAAAGGCACATTTACACCTGCAAATATTTACTCCCTTTTTGCAGCTTTTTCCAAACTTCAGATTCGATAATCATGCAATTTTGGCAAAAAAATTCTCTTCTAGCTCGTTCTACTCAATAGAATTGTAATTTCCATAGTTTCATTACCGTGAAATTCCATTTTCCATAAGCGCTACATAAATCACGGTTTAAAAAATAATTACTACACTGTTATTAACATGTGGATTACCGGACATTCATTCACCATTCAAGGCATATTGACACTTAGAAGCATTTACTCACATTTCACAGGGTTCTCCTAATGGCAGTTTTCAAAATGAGGCACATTTTGCAAAAAAATTCTCTTCAAGTGAATTCTACCCAATAGACATGTAACTTACATTGTTTCCTTCACTATGACATTCCGTATTCCGAAAAAGTTACATGCATCACGAGTTTGACAAACATTCTTTAATGAGTGTAAGCATGTGGATTACCGAACTTTCATCCACCTTACAAGGCATATTTACACCTAGAAGTAGTTATTCTCATTTCGCAGGTTTTTCCTAACATCCAGTTTCGAAAATCATGAAATTTTCACAGAAACATACAATTCAAGCGAGTTCTAACCAGTAGAATTGTTATTTTCAGAGCTTCAATCACCGAGACATTCCGTGTTCCGAAAACGTTACATTCATCACGGCTTCGGCAAACATTATTTAATGACCGTGAGCATGTGGATTACCGATTTTTCAACCACAATACAAGGCATATTTACACCTAGAAACATTTACTTACATTTCGCAGGTTTTCCTAATGTCAGTTACGAAAATCAGGCAGTTTTCGCAGAAAAATTCTCATGGTGCATGTTCTATCCAATAGACATCTCATTTTCATAGATACCTTCACCGTAACATTCCGTGTTCCGAAAACGGTCCATGCACCACGGATTCAACAAATATTCACTGCTGAGTTCTTAGCATGTGGATTACACATCTTTAATAACCCATTGAAGACATATTGTCACCTTAAAGAATTTACTCAGATTTTGCAGCGTTTTCATAACACCAGTTTCCAAAATAAGGCAGATTTTTCTGTAAAACGCTCCTGGAGCGTGTTCTAACCAAGAGATATGTAATTTACATAGTTTGCCTCACCGTGACAGTCCATGTTCCGAACGCGCTACACACATCACGGATTTGACAAACCTTCTTAATGAGTTGTGTACATGTGTATTACAAAACTTTCATCCACCATACAAGGCATATTGACACCTAGAATCATTAACACTGAGTTTGCAGATATTTCCTAAAAGCAGTTTCGAAAATCAGGCAGTTTTCAAAGGAAAAAACTGTTGGAGCGTGTTCTACAAAATAGATATGTAAATTACATAGATTCTCCCGCTGTGAAATTACGTGTTTCGAACATGCTACATGCAGAAAAGTTTCGACAAAAATACACTACAGTGTTGTTTGCATGTGGATTACAGGACTTTCTCACTATAGAAAGCATATAGATGCTTAGATGCATTTTATGTCATTTCACACTGTTTTCCAAATGCCAGTTTCGAAAATAAGGCAGATTTCACGGCAAAAACCTCTTGGAGCGGGTTCTAACCAATAGACATGTAATTTACATGGATTCGCTCACCGTGAACTTCCGTGTTCCGAACACGCTACATGTATCTCAGATGTGACAAATATTCACTACAGAGTTGTTAGCAAGTGGATTACTGCACTATCATCCACCATACAAGGCTTACTGACACTTTGAAGAATTTTCTCAGATTTCACACGTTAGTTTGAACGCCAGTATTGAAAATGAGGCAGATTGGGCAGAAAAATGCTCTTGGAGCCAGTTCTACCCAAAAGATATGTAATTTACCTAGTTTCACTCACCGTGACATTCCGTGTTCTGAACACGTTTCATGCACCACGGATTCAACAAACATTCTTTAATGAGTTGTGAACATGTGTATTAACGAACTTCAATCCACCTTACAGTGCATATTTATACATAGAAATTTTATTCTGATTTAGTAGTATTCTCCTAATGTCAGTCTCTAAATTCATGCAGTTTCCACAGAAAAATCCTCTTGGAGCGAGTTCTACCCAATAGATATGCAATTTACATAGAACCCGTCATCGTGAAATTCCGTGTTCTGAACACGCTACATGCATCACGGATTCGACAAATATTCACTACAGAGTTGTTAGCATAAGGATTACCGAATTATCATCCACCATAAAAGCCATGTTACAATTTGAAGAATTTTCTCACATTTCGAAAGTTTTTCCTAATGCCAGTTTTTAAAAAGGAGGCAGATTTGCAGAACTATGCTCTTGGAGAGAGTACTTCCCAATAGAAATGTAATTTACATAGTTTCCCTCACAGTGACATTCCATTTTCCGAACACGCTACATGCATCCAGGTTTCAACAAACTGTCTCGAATGAGTTGTGAACATGTAGATTACAGAAGTTTCATCCACCATACATGGCATATTTACAACTAGAAACATTAACTCTGAATTTGCAGCTTTTTCCTAATGCTAGTTTGGAAAATCAGGCTGTTTTCTCAGGGAAAAAATTTGGAGCGAATTCTAACCAATAGTTGTGTAATTTTCATAGATTCCTTCGCCGGGATTTTCCGTGATATGATCACAGTTCATGCATAAGGCTTTCTAAAAATATTCACCACAAATTTGTTTGCATGTGGTTTTACGATCTTGCATCACAATACAAGGCATATTGACTCTTTGAAGCATTTTCTCTGATTTTGCAGAGATTTTCAAATGCAAGTTTCAAAAATGAGGCAGATTTCTCAGAAAAACTCTTAGAGCAAATTCTACCCAAGAGACATTTATTTTAAATAGATTCGCTCACCGTGATATTTTGTGTTCCGAACACACTTCCCGGATCTCGGATTCGACAAATATACACTACAGAGTAGTTTGCATGCAGATTACCGAACTTTCATCTCAATACATTGAATATTGATTCTTAGAAGTATTTTCTCTGATTTTGCAGCGTTTCCCAAACGCCAGGTTCAAAAATGACGAATTTTTTAGCAGAAAAAATCTCTCGGACCGAGTTCTAACCAATAGAGTAGTCATTTACATTGTTTCAATCACCGTGAAATTCCACGTTCAGAACACGCTACATGCATCACGGATTAGAAAAAGATCCTTTAATATGTTGTGAAAATGTGGATTACCAAACTTTCTGCAACATAAAGGCACATTTACACCTGCAAATATTTACTCAATTTTTGCAGCTTTTTCCAAACTTCAGATTCGATAATCATGCAATTTTGGCAAAAAAATTCTCTTCTAGCTCGTTCTACTCAATAGAATTGTAATTTCCATAGATTCATTACCGTGAAATTCCATTTTCCATAAGCGCTACATAAATCAAGGTTTAAAAAATAATTACTGCACTGTTATTAACATGTGGATTACCGGACATTCATTCACCATTCAAGGCATATTGACAATTAGAAGCATATACTCACATTTCACAGGGTTCTCCTAATGGCAGTTTTCAAAATGAGGCACATTTTGCAAAAAAATTCTCTTCAAGTGAATTCTACCCAATAGACATGTAACTTACATTGTTTCCTTCACTATGACATTCCGTATTCCAAAAAAGTTACATGCATCACGAGTTTGACAAACATTCTTTAATGGGTGTGAGCATGTGGATTACCGAACTTTCATCCACCTTACAAGGCATATTTACACCTAGAAGTAGTTATTCTCATTTCGCAGGTTTTTCCTAACATCCAGTTTCGAAAATCATGAAATTTTCACAGAAACATACAATTCAAGCGAGTTCTAACCAGTAGAATTGTTATTTTCAGAGCTTCACTCACCGAGACATTCCGTGTTCCGAAAACGTTACATTCATCATGGCTTCGGCAAACATTATTTAATGACCATGAGCATGTGGATTACCGATTTTTCAACCACAATACAAGGCATATTTACACCTAGAAACATTTACTTACATTTCGCAGGTTTTCCTAATGTCAGTTACGAAAATCAGACAGTTTTCGCAGAAAAATTCTCATGGTGCATGTTCTATCCAATAGACATCTCATTTTCTTAGATACCTTCACCGTAACATTCCGTGTTCCGAAAACGGTCCATGCACCACGGATTCAACAAATTTTCACTGCTGAGTTCTTAGCATGTGGATTACACATCTTTAATAACCCATTGAAGACATATTGTCACCTTAAAGCATTTACTCAGATTTTGCAGTGTTTTCATAACACCAGTTTCCAAACTGAGGCATATTTTTCAGTAAAATGCTCCTGGAGCGTGTTCTAACCAAGAGATATGTAATTTACATAGTCTGCCTCACCGTGACAGTCCATGTTCCGAACACGCTACACACATCACGGATTTGACAAACATTCTTAATGAGTTGTGTACATGTGTATTACAAAACTTTCATCCACCATACAAGGCATATTGACACCTAGAATCATTAACACTGAGTTTGCAGATATTTCCTTAAAGCAGTTTCGCAAATCAGGCAGTTTTCAAAGGAAAAAACTGTTGGAGCGTGTTCTACAAAATAGATATGTAAATTACATAGATTCTCCCGCTGTGAAATTACGTGTTTCGAACATGCTACATGCAGAAAAGTTTCGACAAAAATACACTACAGGGTTGTTTGTATGTGGATTACAGGACTTTATCACTATAGAATGTATATAGATGCTTTGATGCATTTTATGTGATTTCTCAGTGATTTCCAAACGCCAGTTTCTAAAATAAGGCAGATTTCATGGTAGAAACCTCTTGGAGCGGGTTCTAACCAATAGACATGTAATTTACATGGATTCGCTCACCGTGAAATTCCGTGTTCTGAACACGCTACATGCATCTCAGATGTGACAAATATTCACTACAGAGTTGTTAGCAAGTGGATTACAGCACTATCATCCACCATACAAGGCTTACTGACACTTTGAAAAATTTTCTCAGATTTCACACGTTAGTTTGAACGCCAGTTTTGAAAATGAGGCAGAATGGGCAGAAAAATGCTCTTGGAGCCAGTTCTAACCAAAAGATATGTAATTTACCTAGTTTCACTCAACGTGACATTCCGTGTTCTGAACACGATACATGCACCACGGATTCAAAAAACATCCTTTAATGAGCTGTGAACATGTGTATTAACGAAGTTTAATCCACCTTACAGTGCATATTTATACATAGAAATTCTATTCTGATTTAGTAGTATTCTCCTAATGTCAGTCTCTAAAATCATGCAGTTTCCACAGTAAAATCCTCTTGGAGCGAGTTCTACCCAATAGACATGCAATTTACATATAACCCGTCATCGTGAAATTCCGTGTTCTGAACACGCTACATGCATCACGAATTCGACAAATATTCACTACAGAGTGGTTAGCATAAGGATTACCGAACTTTCATCCACCATAAAAGCCATGTTACAATTTGAAGCATTTTCTCACATTTCGAAAGTTTTTCCTAATGCCAGTTTTGAAAAGGAGGCAGATTTGCAGAAATATTCTCGTGGAGCGAGTACTTCCCAATAGAATTGTAATTTACATAGTTTCCCTCACAGTGACATTCCATTTTCCGAACACGCTACATGCATCCAGGTTTCAACAAACTTTCTCGAATGAGTTGTGAACATGTTGATTACAGAACTTTCATCCACCATACATGGCATATTTACAACTAGAAACATTAACTCTGAATTTGTAGCTTTTTCCTAATGCCAGTTTGGAAAATCAGGCCGTTTTCTCAGGGAAATACTTTTGGAGCGAATTCTAACCAATAGATGTGTAATTTACATAGATTCCATCGCCCATACTTTCCGTAATGCGATCACACTGCATGCATAACGCTTTCTAAAAATATTCACCACAGATAAGTTTGCATGTGGTTTTACGATCTTGAATCAAAATACAAGGCATATTGACACTTTGAAGCATTTTCTCTGATTTTGCAGAGATTTTCAAACGCCAGGTTCAAAAATGAGGCAGATTTCTCAGAAAAAACTCTTAGAGCAAATACTACCCAAGAGACATGTATTTTACATAGATTCGCTCACCGTGATATTCTGTGTTCCGAACACTCTTCACGTATCTCGGATTCGACAAATATTCACTACAGAGTAGTTAACATGCGGATTACCGATCTTTCATCTCAATACATTGAATATTGATTCTTAGAAGTATTTTCTCAAATTTTGCAGCGTTTTCTAAACGCCAGGTTCAAAAATGACGAAGTTTTCGCAGAAAAACTCTCTCGGAGTGAGTTCTAACCAATAGAGGATTCATTTAGATTTTTTCAATCACCGTGGAATTCCACGTTCTGAACACGGTACATGCATCACGGAGTAGAAAAAGATCCTTTAATATGTTGTGAAAATGTGGTTTACCGAACTTTCTTGCAACATAAAGGCACATTTACACCTGCAAATATTTACTCCATTTTTGCAGCTTTTTCCAAACTTCATATTCGATAATCATGAAATTTTGACAAAAAAATTCTCTTCTAGCTCGTTCTACTCAGTAGAATTGTAATTTCCATAGATTCATTACCGTGAAATTCCATTTTCTATAAGCGCTACATGAATCACGGTTTAAAAAATAATTAATACACTGTTATTAACATTTGGATTACCGGACTTTCAATCACCATTCAAGGCATATTGACAATTAGAAGCATTTTCTCAGATTTCACAGGGTTCTCCTAATGGCAGTTTTCAAAATGAGGCACATTTTGCAGAAAAATTCTCTTGAAGTGAGTTCTACCCAATAGACATGTAACTTACATTGTTTCCTTCACTATGACATTCCGTATTCCGAAAATGTTACATTCATCACGGATTCGATAACATTCTTTAATGACCGTGAGCATGTGGATTACCGATTTTTCAACCACAATACAAGGCATATTTACTCCTAGAAACATTTACTTATATTTCGCAGGTTTTCCTAACGTCAGTTACAAAAATCAGGCAGTTTTCGCAGAAAAATTCTCTTGGTGCATGTTCTATCCAATAGACATCTCATTTTCATAGATACCTTCACCGTAACATTCCGTGTTCAGAAAACGGTCCATGCACCACGGATTCAACAAATATTCACTGCTGAGTTCTTAGCATGTGGATTACACATCTTTAATAACCCATTGAAAACATATTGTCACCTTAAAGCATTTACTCAGATTTTGCAGCGTTTTCATAACACCAGTTTCCAAACTGAGGCATATTTTTCAGTAAAATGCTCCTGGAGCGTGTTCTAACCAAGAGATATGTAATTTACATAGTTTGCCTCACCGTGACAGTCCATGTTCCGAACGCACTACACACATCACGGATTTGACAAACATTCTTAATGAGTTGTGTACATGTGTATTACAAAACTTTCATCCACCATACAAGGCATATTGACACCTAGAATCATTAACACTGAGTTCGCAGATATTTCCTAAAAGCAGTTTCGAAAATCAGGCAGTTTTCAAAGGAAAAAACTGTTGGAGCGTGTTCTACAAAATAGATATGTAAATTACATAGATTCTCCCGCTGTGAAATTACGTGTTTCGAACATGCTACATGCAGAAAAGTTTCGACAAAAATACACTACAGAGTTGTTTGCATGTAGATTACAGGACTTTCTCACTATAGAAAGCATATAGATGCTTAGATGCATTTTATGTGATTTCACAGTGTTTTCCAAACGCCAGTTTCGAAAATAAGACAGATTTCACGGCAAAAAACTCTTGGAGCGGGTTCTAACCAATAGACATGTAATTTAGATGGATTCGCTCACCGTGAAATTCCGTGTTCTGAACACGTTACATGCATCTCAGATGTGACAAATATTCACTACAGAGTTGTTAGCAAGTGGATTACAGCATTATCATCCACCATACAAGGTTTACTGACACTTTGAAGAATTTTAGCAGATTTCACACGTTAGTTTGAACGCCAGTTTTGAAAATGAGGCAGATTGGGCAGAAAAATTCTCTTGGAACCAGTTCTACCCAAAAGATATGTAATTTACCTAGTTTCACTCACCGTGATATTCCGTGTTCTGAACACGTTTCATGCACCACGGATTCAACCAAAATTCTTTAATGAGTTGTGAACATGTGTATTAACGAACTTTAATCCACCTTACAGTGCATATTTATACATAGAAATTTTATTCTGATTTAGTAGTATTCTCCTAATGTCAGTCTCTAAAATCATGCAGTTTCCACAGAAAAATCCTCTTGGAGCGAGTTCTACCCAATAGACATGCAATTTACATAGAACCCGTCATCGTGAAATTCTGTGTTCAGAACACGCTACATGCATCACGAATTCGACAAATATTCACTACAGAGTGGTTAGCATAAGGATTACCGAACTTTCATCCACCATAAAAGCCATGTTACAATTTGAAGCATTTTCTCACATTTCGAAAGTTTTTCCTAATGCCAGTTTTGAAAAGGAGGCAGATTTGCAGAAATATTCTCGTGGAGCGAGTACTTCCCAATAGAATTGTAATTTACATAGTTTCCCTCACAGTGACATTCCATTTTCCGAACACGCTACATGCATCCAGGTTTCAACAAACTGTCTCGAATGAGTTGTGAACATGTTGATTACAGAACTTTCATCCACCATACATGGCATACTTACAACTAGAAACATTAACTCTGAATTTGTAGCTTTTTCCTAATGCCAGTTTGGAAAATCAGGCCGTTTTCTCAGGGAAATACTTTTGGAGCGAATTCTAACCAATAGATGTGTAATTTACATAGATTCCATCGCCCATACTTTCCGTAATGCGATCACACTGCATGCATAACGCTTTCTAAAAATATTCACCACAGATATGTTTGCATGTGGTTTTACGATCTTGCATCACAATACAAGGCATATTGACTCTTTGAAGCATTTTCTCTGATTTTGCAGAGATTTTCAAATGCAAGTTTCAAAAATGAGGCAGATTTCTCAGAAAAACTCTTAGAGCAAATTCTACCCAAGAGACATTTATTTTAAATAGATTCGCTCACCGTGATATTTTGTGTTCCGAACACACTTCCCGGATCTCGGATTCGACAAATATACACTACAGAGTAGTTTGCATGCAGATTACCGAACTTTCATCTCAATACATTGAATATTGATTCTTAGAAGTATTTTCTCTGATTTTGCAGCGTTTCCCAAACGCCAGGTTCAAAAATGACGAATTTTTTAGCAGAAAAAATCTCTCGGACCGAGTTCTAACCAATACAGAAGTCATTTACATTGTTTCAATCACCGTGAAATTCCACGTTCTGAACACGCTACATGCATCACGGAGTAGAAAAAGATCCTTTAATATGTTGTGAAAATGTGGATTACCAAACTTTCTGCAACATAAAGGCACATTTACACCTGCAAATATTTACTCCCTTTTTGCAGCTTTTTCCAAACTTCAGATTCGATAATCATGCAATTTTGGCAAAAAAATTCTCTTCTAGCTCGTTCTACTCAATAGAATTGTAATTTCCATAGTTTCATTACCGTGAAATTCCATTTTCCATAAGCGCTACATAAATCACGGTTTAAAAAATAATTACTACACTGTTATTAACATGTGGATTACCGGACATTCATTCACCATTCAAGGCATATTGACACTTAGAAGCATTTACTCACATTTCACAGGGTTCTCCTAATGGCAGTTTTCAAAATGAGGCACATTTTGCAAAAAAATTCTCTTCAAGTGAATTCTACCCAATAGACATGTAACTTACATTGTTTCCTTCACTATGACATTCCGTATTCCGAAAAACTTACATGCATCACGAGTTTGACAAACATTCTTTAATGAGTGTAAGCATGTGGATTACCGAACTTTCATCCACCTTACAAGGCATATTTACACCTAGAAGTAGTTATTCTCATTTCGCAGGTTTTTCCTAACATCCAGTTTCGAAAATCATGAAATTTTCACAGAAACATACAATTCAAGCGAGTTCTAACCAGTAGAATTGTTATTTTCAGAGCTTCAATCACCGAGACATTCCGTGTTCCGAAAACGTTACATTCATCACGGCTTCGGCAAACATTATTTAATGACCGTGAGCATGTGGATTACCGATTTTTCAACTACAATACAAGGCATATTTACACCTAGAAACATTTACTTACATTTCGCAGGTTTTCCTAATGTCAGTTACGAAAATCAGGCAGTTTTCGCAGAAAAATTCTCATGGTGCATGTTCTATCCAATAGACATCTCATTTTCATAGATACCTTCACCGTAACATTCCGTGTTCCGAAAACGGTCCATGCACCACGGATTCAACAAATATTCACTGCTGAGTTCTTAGCATGTGGATTACACATCTTTAATAACCCATTGAAGACATATTGTCACCTTAAAGAATTTACTCAGATTTTGCAGCGTTTTCATAACACCAGTTTCCAAAATAAGGCAGATTTTTCTGTAAAACGCTCCTGGAGCGTGTTCTAACCAAGAGATATGTAATTTACATAGTTTGCCTCACCGTGACAGTCCATGTTCCGAACGCGCTACACACATCACGGATTTGACAAACCTTCTTAATGAGTTGTGTACATGTGTATTACAAAACTTTCATCCACCATACAAGGCATATTGACACCTAGAATCATTAACACTGAGTTTGCAGATATTTCCTAAAAGCAGTTTCGAAAATCAGGCAGTTTTCAAAGGAAAAAACTGTTGGAGCGTGTTCTACAAAATAGATATGTAAATTACATAGATTCTCCCGCTGTGAAATTACGTGTTTCGAACATGCTACATGCAGAAAAGTTTCGACAAAAATACACTACAGTGTTGTTTGCATGTGGATTACAGGACTTTCTCACTATAGAAAGCATATAGATGCTTAGATGCATTTTATGTCATTTCACACTGTTTTCCAAATGCCAGTTTCGAAAATAAGGCAGATTTCACGGCAAAAACCTCTTGGAGCGGGTTCTAACCAATAGACATGTAATTTACATGGATTCGCTCACCGTGAACTTCCGTGTTCCGAACACGCTACATGTATCTCAGATGTGACAAATATTCACTACAGAGTTGTTAGCAAGTGGATTACTGCACTATCATCCACCATACAAGGCTTACTGACACTTTGAAGAATTTTCTCAGATTTCACACGTTAGTTTGAACGCCAGTATTGAAAATGAGGCAGATTGGGCAGAAAAATGCTCTTGGAGCCAGTTCTACCCAAAAGATATGTAATTTACCTAGTTTCACTCACCGTGACATTCCGTGTTCTGAACACGTTTCATGCACCACGGATTCAACAAACATTCTTTAATGAGTTGTGAACATGTGTATTAACGAACTTCAATCCACCTTACAGTGCATATTTATACATAGAAATTTTATTCTGATTTAGTAGTATTCTCCTAATGTCAGTCTCTAAATTCATGCAGTTTCCACAGAAAAATCCTCTTGGAGCGAGTTCTACCCAATAGATATGCAATTTACATAGAACCCGTCATCGTGAAATTCCGTGTTCTGAACACGCTACATGCATCACGGATTCGACAAATATTCACTACAGAGTTGTTAGCATAAGGGTTACCGAATTATCATCCACCATAAAAGCCATGTTACAATTTGAAGAATTTTCTCACATTTCGAAAGTTTTTCCTAATGCCAGTTTTTAAAAAGGAGGCAGATTTGCAGAAATATGCTCTTGGAGAGAGTACTTCCCAATAGAAATGTAATTTACATAGTTTCCCTCACAGTGACATTCCATTTTCCGAACACGCTACATGCATCCAGGTTTCAACAAACTGTCTCGAATGAGTTGTGAACATGTAGATTACAGAAGTTTCATCCACCATACATGGCATATTTACAACTAGAAACATTAACTCTGAATTTGCAGCTTTTTCCTAATGCCAGTTTGGAAAATCAGGCTGTTTTCTCAGGGAAAAAATTTGGAGCGAATTCTAACCAATAGTTGTGTAATTTTCATAGATTCCTTCGCCGGGATTTTCCGTGATATGATCACAGTTCATGCATAACGCTTTCTAAAAATATTCACCACAAATTTGTTTGCATGTGGTTTTACGATCTTGCATCACAATACAAGGCATATTGACTCTTTGAAGCATTTTCTCTGATTTTGCAGAGATTTTCAAATGCAAGTTTCAAAAATGAGGCAGATTTCTCAGAAAAACTCTTAGAGCAAATTCTACCCAAGAGACATTTATTTTAAATAGATTCGCTCACCGTGATATTTTGTGTTCCGAACACACTTCCCGGATCTCGGATTCGACAAATACACACTACAGAGTAGTTTGCATGCAGATTACCGAACTTTCATCTCAATACATTGAATATTGATTCTTAGAAGTATTTTCTCTGATTTTGCAGCGTTTCCCAAACGCCAGGTTCAAAAATGACGAATTTTTTAGCAGAAAAAATCTCTCGGACCGAGTTCTAACCAATAGAGAAGTCATTTACATTGTTTCAATCACCGTGAAATTCCACGTTCTGAACACGCTACATGCATCACGGAGTAGAAAAAGATCCTTTAATATGTTGTGAAAATGTGGATTACCAAACTTTCTGCAACATAAAGGCACATTTACACCTGCAAATATTTACTCCCTTTTTGCAGCTTTTTCCAAACTTCAGATTCGATAATCATGCAATTTTGGCAAAAAAATTCTCTTCTAGCTCGTTCTACTCAATAGAATTGTAATTTCCATAGTTTCATTACCGTGAAATTCCATTTTCCATAAGCGCTACATAAATCACGGTTTAAAAAATAATTACTACACTGTTATTAACATGTGGATTACCGGACATTCATTCACCATTCAAGGCATATTGACACTTAGAAGCATTTACTCACATTTCACAGGGTTCTCCTAATGGCAGTTTTCAAAATGAGGCACATTTTGCAAAAAAATTCTCTTCAAGTGAATTCTACCCAATAGACATGTAACTTACATTGTTTCCTTCACTATGACATTCCGTATTCCGAAAAAGTTACATGCATCACGAGTTTGACAAACATTCTTTAATGAGTGTGAGCATGTGGATTACCGAACTTTCATCCACCTTACAAGGCATATTTACACCTAGAAGTAGTTATTCTCATTTCGCAGGTTTTTCCTAACATCGTTTCGAAAATCATGAAATTTTCACAGAAACATACAATTCAAGCGAGTTCTAACCAGTAGAATTATTTTCAGAGCTTCACTCACCGAGACATTCCGTGTTCCGAAAACGTTACATTCATCACGGCTTCGGCAAACATTATTTAATGACCGTGAGCATGTGGATTACCGATTTTTCAACCACAATACAAGGCATATTTACACCTAGAAACATTTACTTACATTTCGCAGGTTTTCCTAATGTCAGTTACGAAAATCAGGCAGTTTTCGCAGAAAAATTCTCATGGTGCATGTTCTATCCAATAGACATCTCATTTTCTTAGATACCGTCACCGTAACATTCCGTGTTCCGAAAACGGTCCATGCACCACGGATTCAACAAATATTCACTGCTGAGTTCTTAGCATGTGGATTACACATCTTTAATAACCCATTGAAGACATATTGTCACCTTAAAGAATTTACTCAGATTTTGCAGCGTTTTCATAACACCAGTTTCCAAAATAAGGCAGATTTTTCTGTAAAACGCTCCTGGAGCGTGTTCTAACCAAGAGATATGTAATTTACATAGTTTGCCTCACCGTGACAGTCCATGTTCCGAACGCGCTACACACATCACGGATTTGACAAACATTCTTAATGAGTTGTGTACATGTGTATTACAAAACTTTCATCCACCATACAAGGCATATTGACACCTAGAATCATTAACACTGAGTTTGCAGATATTTCCTAAAAGCAGTTTCGAAAATCAGGCAGTTTTCAAAGGAAAAAACTGTTGGAGCGTGTTCTACAAAATAGATATGTAAATTACATAGATTCTCCCGCTGTGAAATTACGTGTTTCGAACATGCTACATGCAGAAAAGTTTCGACAAAAATACACTACAGTGTTGTTTGCATGTGGATTACAGGACTTTCTCACTATAGAAAGCATATAGATGCTTAGATGCATTTTATGTCATTTCACACTGTTTTCCAAATGCCAGTTTCGAAAATAAGACAGATTTCACGGCAAAAACCTCTTGGAGCGGGTTCTAACCAATAGACATGTAATTTACATGGATTCGCTCACCGTGAACTTCCGTGTTCCGAACACGCTACATGTATCTCAGATGTGACAAATATTCACTACAGAGTTGTTAGCAAGTGGATTACAGCACTATCATCCACCATACAAGGCTTACTGACACTTTGAAGAATTTTCTCAGATTTCACACGTTAGTTTGAACGCCAGTATTGAAAATGAGGCAGATTGGGCAGAAAAATGCTCTTGGAGCCAGTTCTACCCAAAAGATATGTAATTTACCTAGTTTCACTCACCGTGACATTCCGTGTTCTGAACACGTTTCATGCACCACGGATTCAACAAACATTCTTTAATGAGTTGTGAACATGTGTATTAACGAACTTCAATCCACCTTACAGTGCATATTTATACATAGAAATTTTATTCTGATTTAGTAGTATTCTCCTAATGTCAGTCTCTAAATTCATGCAGTTTCCACAGAAAAATCCTCTTGGAGCGAGTTCTACCCAATAGATATGCAATTTACATAGAACCCGTCATCGTGAAATTCCGTGTTCTGAACACGCTACATGCATCACGGATTCGACAATTATTCACTACAGAGTTGTTAGCATAAGGGTTACCGAATTATCATCCACCATAAAAGCCATGTTACAATTTGAAGAATTTTCTCACATTTCGAAAGTTTTTCCTAATGCCAGTTTTTAAAAAGGAGGCAGATTTGCAGAAATATGCTCTTGGAGAGAGTACTTCCCAATAGAAATGTAATTTACATAGTTTCCCTCACAGTGACATTCCATTTTCCGAACACGCTACATGCATCCAGGTTTCAACAAACTTTCTCGAATGAGTTGTGAACATGTTGATTACAGAACTTTCATCCACCATACATGGCATATTTACAACTAGAAACATTAACTCTGAATTTGTAGCTTTTTCCTAATGCCAGTTTGGAAAATCAGGCCGTTTTCTCAGGGAAATACTTTTGGAGCGAATTCTAACCAATAGATGTGTAATTTACATAGATTCCATCGCCCATACTTTCCGTAATGCGATCACACTGCATGCATAACGCTTTCTAAAAATATTCACCACAGATAAGTTTGCATGTGGTTTTACGATCTTGCATCACAATACAAGGCATATTGACTCTTTGAAGCATTTTCTCTGATTTTGCAGAGATTTTCAAATGCAAGTTTCAAAAATGAGGCAGATTTCTCAGAAAAACTCTTAGAGCAAATTCTACCCAAGAGACATTTATTTTAAATAGATTCGCTCACCGTGATATTTTGTGTTCCGAACACACTTCCCGGATCTCGGATTCGACAAATACACACTACAGAGTAGTTTGCATGCAGATTACCGAACTTTCATCTCAATACATTGAATATTGATTCTTAGAAGTATTTTCTCTGATTTTGCAGCGTTTCCCAAACGCCAGGTTCAAAAATGACGAATTTTTTAGCAGAAAAAATCTCTCGGACCGAGTTCTAACCAATAGAGAAGTCATTTACATTGTTTCAATCACCGTGAAATTCCACGTTCTGAACACGCTACATGCATCACGGAGTAGAAAAAGATCCTTTAATATGTTGTGAAAATGTGGATTACCAAACTTTCTGCAACATAAAGGCACATTTACACCTGCAAATATTTACTCCCTTTTTGCAGCTTTTTCCAAACTTCAGATTCGATAATCATGCAATTTTGGCAAAAAAATTCTCTTCTAGCTCGTTCTACTCAATAGAATTGTAATTTCCATAGTTTCATTACCGTGAAATTCCATTTTCCATAAGCGCTACATAAATCACGGTTTAAAAAATAATTACTACACTGTTATTAACATGTGGATTACCGGACATTCATTCACCATTCAAGGCATATTGACACTTAGAAGCATTTACTCACATTTCACAGGGTTCTCCTAATGGCAGTTTTCAAAATGAGGCACATTTTGCAAAAAAATTCTCTTCAAGTGAATTCTACCCAATAGACATGTAACTTACATTGTTTCCTTCACTATGACATTCCGTATTCCGAAAAACTTACATGCATCACGAGTTTGACAAACATTCTTTAATGAGTGTAAGCATGTGGATTACCGAACTTTCATCCACCTTACAAGGCATATTTACACCTAGAAGTAGTTATTCTCATTTCGCAGGTTTTTCCTAACATCCAGTTTCGAAAATCATGAAATTTTCACAGAAACATACAATTCAAGCGAGTTCTAACCAGTAGAATTGTTATTTTCAGAGCTTCAATCACCGAGACATTCCGTGTTCCGAAAACGTTACATTCATCACGGCTTCGGCAAACATTATTTAATGACCGTGAGCATGTGGATTACCGATTTTTCAACTACAATACAAGGCATATTTACACCTAGAAACATTTACTTACATTTCGCAGGTTTTCCTAATGTCAGTTACGAAAATCAGGCAGTTTTCGCAGAAAAATTCTCATGGTGCATGTTCTATCCAATAGACATCTCATTTTCATAGATACCTTCACCGTAACATTCCGTGTTCCGAAAACGGTCCATGCACCACGGATTCAACAAATATTCACTGCTGAGTTCTTAGCATGTGGATTACACATCTTTAATAACCCATTGAAGACATATTGTCACCTTAAAGAATTTACTCAGATTTTGCAGCGTTTTCATAACACCAGTTTCCAAAATAAGGCAGATTTTTCTGTAAAACGCTCCTGGAGCGTGTTCTAACCAAGAGATATGTAATTTACATAGTTTGCCTCACCGTGACAGTCCATGTTCCGAACGCGCTACACACATCACGGATTTGACAAACCTTCTTAATGAGTTGTGTACATGTGTATTACAAAACTTTCATCCACCATACAAGGCATATTGACACCTAGAATCATTAACACTGAGTTTGCAGATATTTCCTAAAAGCAGTTTCGAAAATCAGGCAGTTTTCAAAGGAAAAAACTGTTGGAGCGTGTTCTACAAAATAGATATGTAAATTACATAGATTCTCCCGCTGTGAAATTACGTGTTTCGAACATGCTACATGCAGAAAAGTTTCGACAAAAATACACTACAGTGTTGTTTGCATGTGGATTACAGGACTTTCTCACTATAGAAAGCATATAGATGCTTAGATGCATTTTATGTCATTTCACACTGTTTTCCAAATGCCAGTTTCGAAAATAAGGCAGATTTCACGGCAAAAACCTCTTGGAGCGGGTTCTAACCAATAGACATGTAATTTACATGGATTCGCTCACCGTGAACTTCCGTGTTCCGAACACGCTACATGTATCTCAGATGTGACAAATATTCACTACAGAGTTGTTAGCAAGTGGATTACTGCACTATCATCCACCATACAAGGCTTACTGACACTTTGAAGAATTTTCTCAGATTTCACACGTTAGTTTGAACGCCAGTATTGAAAATGAGGCAGATTGGGCAGAAAAATGCTCTTGGAGCCAGTTCTACCCAAAAGATATGTAATTTACCTAGTTTCACTCACCGTGACATTCCGTGTTCTGAACACGTTTCATGCACCACGGATTCAACAAACATTCTTTAATGAGTTGTGAACATGTGTATTAACGAACTTCAATCCACCTTACAGTGCATATTTATACATAGAAATTTTATTCTGATTTAGTAGTATTCTCCTAATGTCAGTCTCTAAATTCATGCAGTTTCCACAGAAAAATCCTCTTGGAGCGAGTTCTACCCAATAGATATGCAATTTACATAGAACCCGTCATCGTGAAATTCCGTGTTCTGAACACGCTACATGCATCACGGATTCGACAAATATTCACTACAGAGTTGTTAGCATAAGGGTTACCGAATTATCATCCACCATAAAAGCCATGTTACAATTTGAAGAATTTTCTCACATTTCGAAAGTTTTTCCTAATGCCAGTTTTTAAAAAGGAGGCAGATTTGCAGAAATATGCTCTTGGAGAGAGTACTTCCCAATAGAAATGTAATTTACATAGTTTCCCTCACAGTGACATTCCATTTTCCGAACACGCTACATGCATCCAGGTTTCAACAAACTGTCTCGAATGAGTTGTGAACATGTAGATTACAGAAGTTTCATCCACCATACATGGCATATTTACAACTAGAAACATTAACTCTGAATTTGCAGCTTTTTCCTAATGCCAGTTTGGAAAATCAGGCTGTTTTCTCAGGGAAAAAATTTGGAGCGAATTCTAACCAATAGTTGTGTAATTTTCATAGATTCCTTCGCCGGGATTTTCCGTGATATGATCACAGTTCATGCATAACGCTTTCTAAAAATATTCACCACAAATTTGTTTGCATGTGGTTTTACGATCTTGCATCACAATACAAGGCATATTGACTCTTTGAAGCATTTTCTCTGATTTTGCAGAGATTTTCAAATGCAAGTTTCAAAAATGAGGCAGATTTCTCAGAAAAACTCTTAGAGCAAATTCTACCCAAGAGACATTTATTTTAAATAGATTCGCTCACCGTGATATTTTGTGTTCCGAACACACTTCCCGGATCTCGGATTCGACAAATACACACTACAGAGTAGTTTGCATGCAGATTACCGAACTTTCATCTCAATACATTGAATATTGATTCTTAGAAGTATTTTCTCTGATTTTGCAGCGTTTCCCAAACGCCAGGTTCAAAAATGACGAATTTTTTAGCAGAAAAAATCTCTCGGACCGAGTTCTAACCAATAGAGAAGTCATTTACATTGTTTCAATCACCGTGAAATTCCACGTTCTGAACACGCTACATGCATCACGGAGTAGAAAAAGATCCTTTAATATGTTGTGAAAATGTGGATTACCAAACTTTCTGCAACATAAAGGCACATTTACACCTGCAAATATTTACTCCCTTTTTGCAGCTTTTTCCAAACTTCAGATTCGATAATCATGCAATTTTGGCAAAAAAATTCTCTTCTAGCTCGTTCTACTCAATAGAATTGTAATTTCCATAGTTTCATTACCGTGAAATTCCATTTTCCATAAGCGCTACATAAATCACGGTTTAAAAAATAATTACTACACTGTTATTAACATGTGGATTACCGGACATTCATTCACCATTCAAGGCATATTGACACTTAGAAGCATTTACTCACATTTCACAGGGTTCTCCTAATGGCAGTTTTCAAAATGAGGCACATTTTGCAAAAAAATTCTCTTCAAGTGAATTCTACCCAATAGACATGTAACTTACATTGTTTCCTTCACTATGACATTCCGTATTCCGAAAAAGTTACATGCATCACGAGTTTGACAAACATTCTTTAATGAGTGTGAGCATGTGGATTACCGAACTTTCATCCACCTTACAAGGCATATTTACACCTAGAAGTAGTTATTCTCATTTCGCAGGTTTTTCCTAACATCCAGTTTCGAAAATCATGAAATTTTCACAGAAACATACAATTCAAGCGAGTTCTAACCAGTAGAATTATTTTCAGAGCTTCACTCACCGAGACATTCCGTGTTCCGAAAACGTTACATTCATCACGGCTTCGGCAAACATTATTTAATGACCGTGAGCATGTGGATTACCGATTTTTCAACCACAATACAAGGCATATTTACACCTAGAAACATTTACTTACATTTCGCAGGTTTTCCTAATGTCAGTTACGAAAATCAGGCAGTTTTCGCAGAAAAATTCTCATGGTGCATGTTCTATCCAATAGACATCTCATTTTCTTAGATACCGTCACCGTAACATTCCGTGTTCCGAAAACGGTCCATGCACCACGGATTCAACAAATATTCACTGCTGAGTTCTTAGCATGTGGATTACACATCTTTAATAACCCATTGAAGACATATTGTCACCTTAAAGAATTTACTCAGATTTTGCAGCGTTTTCATAACACCAGTTTCCAAAATAAGGCAGATTTTTCTGTAAAACGCTCCTGGAGCGTGTTCTAACCAAGAGATATGTAATTTACATAGTTTGCCTCACCGTGACAGTCCATGTTCCGAACGCGCTACACACATCACGGATTTGACAAACATTCTTAATGAGTTGTGTACATGTGTATTACAAAACTTTCATCCACCATACAAGGCATATTGACACCTAGAATCATTAACACTGAGTTTGCAGATATTTCCTAAAAGCAGTTTCGAAAATCAGGCAGTTTTCAAAGGAAAAAACTGTTGGAGCGTGTTCTACAAAATAGATATGTAAATTACATAGATTCTCCCGCTGTGAAATTACGTGTTTCGAACATGCTACATGCAGAAAAGTTTCGACAAAAATACACTACAGTGTTGTTTGCATGTGGATTACAGGACTTTCTCACTATAGAAAGCATATAGATGCTTAGATGCATTTTATGTCATTTCACACTGTTTTCCAAATGCCAGTTTCGAAAATAAGACAGATTTCACGGCAAAAACCTCTTGGAGCGGGTTCTAACCAATAGACATGTAATTTACATGGATTCGCTCACCGTGAACTTCCGTGTTCCGAACACGCTACATGTATCTCAGATGTGACAAATATTCACTACAGAGTTGTTAGCAAGTGGATTACAGCACTATCATCCACCATACAAGGCTTACTGACACTTTGAAGAATTTTCTCAGATTTCACACGTTAGTTTGAACGCCAGTATTGAAAATGAGGCAGATTGGGCAGAAAAATGCTCTTGGAGCCAGTTCTACCCAAAAGATATGTAATTTACCTAGTTTCACTCACCGTGACATTCCGTGTTCTGAACACGTTTCATGCACCACGGATTCAACAAACATTCTTTAATGAGTTGTGAACATGTGTATTAACGAACTTCAATCCACCTTACAGTGCATATTTATACATAGAAATTTTATTCTGATTTAGTAGTATTCTCCTAATGTCAGTCTCTAAATTCATGCAGTTTCCACAGAAAAATCCTCTTGGAGCGAGTTCTACCCAATAGATATGCAATTTACATAGAACCCGTCATCGTGAAATTCCGTGTTCTGAACACGCTACATGCATCACGGATTCGACAATTATTCACTACAGAGTTGTTAGCATAAGGGTTACCGAATTATCATCCACCATAAAAGCCATGTTACAATTTGAAGAATTTTCTCACATTTCGAAAGTTTTTCCTAATGCCAGTTTTTAAAAAGGAGGCAGATTTGCAGAAATATGCTCTTGGAGAGAGTACTTCCCAATAGAAATGTAATTTACATAGTTTCCCTCACAGTGACATTCCATTTTCCGAACACGCTACATGCATCCAGGTTTCAACAAACTTTCTCGAATGAGTTGTGAACATGTTGATTACAGAACTTTCATCCACCATACATGGCATATTTACAACTAGAAACATTAACTCTGAATTTGTAGCTTTTTCCTAATGCCAGTTTGGAAAATCAGGCCGTTTTCTCAGGGAAATACTTTTGGAGCGAATTCTAACCAATAGATGTGTAATTTACATAGATTCCATCGCCCATACTTTCCGTAATGCGATCACACTGCATGCATAACGCTTTCTAAAAATATTCACCACAGATAAGTTTGCATGTGGTTTTACGATCTTGAATCAAAATACAAGGCATATTGACACTTTGAAGCATTTTCTCTGATTTTGCAGAGATTTTCAAACGCCAGGTTCAAAAATGAGGCAGATTTCTCAGAAAAAACTCTTAGAGCAAATACTACCCAAGAGACATGTATTTTACATAGATTCGCTCACCGTGATATTCTGTGTTCCGAACACTCTTCACGTATCTCGGATTCGACAAATATTCACTACAGAGTAGTTAACATGCGGATTACCGATCTTTCATCTCAATACATTGAATATTGATTCTTAGAAGTATTTTCTCAAATTTTGCAGCGTTTTCTAAACGCCAGGTTCAAAAATGACGAAGTTTTCGCAGAAAAACTCTCTCGGAGTGAGTTCTAACCAATAGAGGATTCATTTAGATTTTTTCAATCACCGTGGAATTCCACGTTCTGAACACGGTACATGCATCACGGAGTAGAAAAAGATCCTTTAATATGTTGTGAAAATGTGGTTTACCGAACTTTCTTGCAACATAAAGGCACATTTACACCTGCAAATATTTACTCCATTTTTGCAGCTTTTTCCAAACTTCATATTCGATAATCATGAAATTTTGACAAAAAAATTCTCTTCTAGCTCGTTCTACTCAGTAGAATTGTAATTTCCATAGATTCATTACCGTGAAATTCCATTTTCTATAAGCGCTACATGAATCACGGTTTAAAAAATAATTAATACACTGTTATTAACATTTGGATTACCGGACTTTCAATCACCATTCAAGGCATATTGACAATTAGAAGCATTTTCTCAGATTTCACAGGGTTCTCCTAATGGCAGTTTTCAAAATGAGGCACATTTTGCAGAAAAATTCTCTTGAAGTGAGTTCTACCCAATAGACATGTAACTTACATTGTTTCCTTCACTATGACATTCCGTATTCCGAAAATGTTACATTCATCACGGCTTCGACAACATTCTTTAATGACCGTGAGCATGTGGATTACCGATTTTTCAACCACAATACAAGGCATATTTACTCCTAGAAACATTTACTTATATTTCGCAGGTTTTCCTAACGTCAGTTACAAAAATCAGGCAGTTTTCGCAGAAAAATTCTCTTGGTGCATGTTCTATCCAATAGACATCTCATTTTCATAGATACCTTCACCGTAACATTCCGTGTTCAGAAAACGGTCCATGCACCACGGATTCAACAAATATTCACTGCTGAGTTCTTAGCATGTGGATTACACATCTTTAATAACCCATTGAAAACATATTGTCACCTTAAAGCATTTACTCAGATTTTGCAGCGTTTTCATAACACCAGTTTCCAAACTGAGGCATATTTTTCAGTAAAATGCTCCTGGAGCGTGTTCTAACCAAGAGATATGTAATTTACATAGTTTGCCTCACCGTGACAGTCCATGTTCCGAACGCACTACACACATCACGGATTTGACAAACATTCTTAATGAGTTGTGTACATGTGTATTACAAAACTTTCATCCACCATACAAGGCATATTGACACCTAGAATCATTAACACTGAGTTCGCAGATATTTCCTAAAAGCAGTTTCGAAAATCAGGCAGTTTTCAAAGGAAAAAACTGTTGGAGCGTGTTCTACAAAATAGATATGTAAATTACATAGATTCTCCCGCTGTGAAATTACGTGTTTCGAACATGCTACATGCAGAAAAGTTTCGACAAAAATACACTACAGAGTTGTTTGCATGTAGATTACAGGACTTTCTCACTATAGAAAGCATATAGATGCTTAGATGCATTTTATGTGATTTCACAGTGTTTTCCAAACGCCAGTTTCGAAAATAAGACAGATTTCACGGCAAAAAACTCTTGGAGCGGGTTCTAACCAATAGACATGTAATTTAGATGGATTCGCTCACCGTGAAATTCCGTGTTCTGAACACGTTACATGCATCTCAGATGTGACAAATATTCACTACAGAGTTGTTAGCAAGTGGATTACAGCATTATCATCCACCATACAAGGTTTACTGACACTTTGAAGAATTTTAGCAGATTTCACACGTTAGTTTGAACGCCAGTTTTGAAAATGAGGCAGATTGGGCAGAAAAATTCTCTTGGAACCAGTTCTACCCAAAAGATATGTAATTTACCTAGTTTCACTCACCGTGATATTCCGTGTTCTGAACACGTTTCATGCACCACGGATTCAACCAAAATTCTTTAATGAGTTGTGAACATGTGTATTAACGAACTTTAATCCACCTTACAGTGCATATTTATACATAGAAATTTTATTCTGATTTAGTAGTATTCTCCTAATGTCAGTCTCTAAAATCATGCAGTTTCCACAGAAAAATCCTCTTGGAGCGAGTTCTACCCAATAGACATGCAATTTACATAGAACCCGTCATCGTGAAATTCTGTGTTCAGAACACGCTACATGCATCACGAATTCGACAAATATTCACTACAGAGTGGTTAGCATAAGGATTACCGAACTTTCATCCACCATAAAAGCCATGTTACAATTTGAAGCATTTTCTCACATTTCGAAAGTTTTCCTAATGCCAGTTTTGAAAAGGAGGCAGATTTGCAGAAATATTCTCGTGGAGCGAGTACTTCCCAATAGAATTGTAATTTACATAGTTTCCCTCACAGTGACATTCCATTTTCCGAACACGCTACATGCATCCAGGTTTCAACAAACTGTCTCGAATGAGTTGTGAACATGTTGATTACAGAACTTTCATCCACCATACATGGCATACTTACAACTAGAAACATTAACTCTGAATTTGTAGCTTTTTCCTAATGCCAGTTTGGAAAATCAGGCCGTTTTCTCAGGGAAATACTTTTGGAGCGAATTCTAACCAATAGATGTGTAATTTACATAGATTCCATCGCCCATACTTTCCGTAATGCGATCACACTGCATGCATAACGCTTTCTAAAAATATTCACCACAGATATGTTTGCATGTGGTTTTACGATCTTGCATCACAATACAAGGCATATTGACTCTTTGAAGCATTTTCTCTGATTTTGCAGAGATTTTCAAATGCAAGTTTCAAAAATGAGGCAGATTTCTCAGAAAAACTCTTAGAGCAAATTCTACCCAAGAGACATTTATTTTAAATAGATTCGCTCACCGTGATATTTTGTGTTCCGAACACACTTCCCGGATCTCGGATTCGACAAATATACACTACAGAGTAGTTTGCATGCAGATTACCGAACTTTCATCTCAATACATTGAATATTGATTCTTAGAAGTATTTTCTCTGATTTTGCAGCGTTTCCCAAACGCCAGGTTCAAAAATGACGAATTTTTTAGCAGAAAAAATCTCTCGGACCGAGTTCTAACCAATAGAGAAGTCATTTACATTGTTTCAATCACCGTGAAATTCCACGTTCTGAACACGCTACATGCATCACGGAGTAGAAAAAGATCCTTTAATATGTTGTGAAAATGTGGATTACCAAACTTTCTGCAACATAAAGGCACATTTACACCTGCAAATATTTACTCCCTTTTTGCAGCTTTTTCCAAACTTCAGATTCGATAATCATGCAATTTTGGCAAAAAAATTCTCTTCTAGCTCGTTCTACTCAATAGAATTGTAATTTCCATAGTTTCATTACCGTGAAATTCCATTTTCCATAAGCGCTACATAAATCACGGTTTAAAAAATAATTACTACACTGTTATTAACATGTGGATTACCGGACATTCATTCACCATTCAAGGCATATTGACACTTAGAAGCATTTACTCACATTTCACAGGGTTCTCCTAATGGCAGTTTTCAAAATGAGGCACATTTTGCAAAAAAATTCTCTTCAAGTGAATTCTACCCAATAGACATGTAACTTACATTGTTTCCTTCACTATGACATTCCGTATTCCGAAAAACTTACATGCATCACGAGTTTGACAAACATTCTTTAATGAGTGTAAGCATGTGGATTACCGAACTTTCATCCACCTTACAAGGCATATTTACACCTAGAAGTAGTTATTCTCATTTCGCAGGTTTTTCCTAACATCCAGTTTCGAAAATCATGAAATTTTCACAGAAACATACAATTCAAGCGAGTTCTAACCAGTAGAATTGTTATTTTCAGAGCTTCAATCACCGAGACATTCCGTGTTCCGAAAACGTTACATTCATCACGGCTTCGGCAAACATTATTTAATGACCGTGAGCATGTGGATTACCGATTTTTCAACTACAATACAAGGCATATTTACACCTAGAAACATTTACTTACATTTCGCAGGTTTTCCTAATGTCAGTTACGAAAATCAGGCAGTTTTCGCAGAAAAATTCTCATGGTGCATGTTCTATCCAATAGACATCTCATTTTCATAGATACCTTCACCGTAACATTCCGTGTTCCGAAAACGGTCCATGCACCACGGATTCAACAAATATTCACTGCTGAGTTCTTAGCATGTGGATTACACATCTTTAATAACCCATTGAAGACATATTGTCACCTTAAAGAATTTACTCAGATTTTGCAGCGTTTTCATAACACCAGTTTCCAAAATAAGGCAGATTTTTCTGTAAAACGCTCCTGGAGCGTGTTCTAACCAAGAGATATGTAATTTACATAGTTTGCCTCACCGTGACAGTCCATGTTCCGAACGCGCTACACACATCACGGATTTGACAAACCTTCTTAATGAGTTGTGTACATGTGTATTACAAAACTTTCATCCACCATACAAGGCATATTGACACCTAGAATCATTAACACTGAGTTTGCAGATATTTCCTAAAAGCAGTTTCGAAAATCAGGCAGTTTTCAAAGGAAAAAACTGTTGGAGCGTGTTCTACAAAATAGATATGTAAATTACATAGATTCTCCCGCTGTGAAATTACGTGTTTCGAACATGCTACATGCAGAAAAGTTTCGACAAAAATACACTACAGTGTTGTTTGCATGTGGATTACAGGACTTTCTCACTATAGAAAGCATATAGATGCTTAGATGCATTTTATGTCATTTCACACTGTTTTCCAAATGCCAGTTTCGAAAATAAGGCAGATTTCACGGCAAAAACCTCTTGGAGCGGGTTCTAACCAATAGACATGTAATTTACATGGATTCGCTCACCGTGAACTTCCGTGTTCCGAACACGCTACATGTATCTCAGATGTGACAAATATTCACTACAGAGTTGTTAGCAAGTGGATTACTGCACTATCATCCACCATACAAGGCTTACTGACACTTTGAAGAATTTTCTCAGATTTCACACGTTAGTTTGAACGCCAGTATTGAAAATGAGGCAGATTGGGCAGAAAAATGCTCTTGGAGCCAGTTCTACCCAAAAGATATGTAATTTACCTAGTTTCACTCACCGTGACATTCCGTGTTCTGAACACGTTTCATGCACCACGGATTCAACAAACATTCTTTAATGAGTTGTGAACATGTGTATTAACGAACTTCAATCCACCTTACAGTGCATATTTATACATAGAAATTTTATTCTGATTTAGTAGTATTCTCCTAATGTCAGTCTCTAAATTCATGCAGTTTCCACAGAAAAATCCTCTTGGAGCGAGTTCTACCCAATAGATATGCAATTTACATAGAACCCGTCATCGTGAAATTCCGTGTTCTGAACACGCTACATGCATCACGGATTCGACAAATATTCACTACAGAGTTGTTAGCATAAGGGTTACCGAATTATCATCCACCATAAAAGCCATGTTACAATTTGAAGAATTTTCTCACATTTCGAAAGTTTTTCCTAATGCCAGTTTTTAAAAAGGAGGCAGATTTGCAGAAATATGCTCTTGGAGAGAGTACTTCCCAATAGAAATGTAATTTACATAGTTTCCCTCACAGTGACATTCCATTTTCCGAACACGCTACATGCATCCAGGTTTCAACAAACTGTCTCGAATGAGTTGTGAACATGTAGATTACAGAAGTTTCATCCACCATACATGGCATATTTACAACTAGAAACATTAACTCTGAATTTGCAGCTTTTTCCTAATGCCAGTTTGGAAAATCAGGCTGTTTTCTCAGGGAAAAAATTTGGAGCGAATTCTAACCAATAGTTGTGTAATTTTCATAGATTCCTTCGCCGGGATTTTCCGTGATATGATCACAGTTCATGCATAACGCTTTCTAAAAATATTCACCACAAATTTGTTTGCATGTGGTTTTACGATCTTGCATCACAATACAAGGCATATTGACTCTTTGAAGCATTTTCTCTGATTTTGCAGAGATTTTCAAATGCAAGTTTCAAAAATGAGGCAGATTTCTCAGAAAAACTCTTAGAGCAAATTCTACCCAAGAGACATTTATTTTAAATAGATTCGCTCACCGTGATATTTTGTGTTCCGAACACACTTCCCGGATCTCGGATTCGACAAATACACACTACAGAGTAGTTTGCATGCAGATTACCGAACTTTCATCTCAATACATTGAATATTGATTCTTAGAAGTATTTTCTCTGATTTTGCAGCGTTTCCCAAACGCCAGGTTCAAAAATGACGAATTTTTTAGCAGAAAAAATCTCTCGGACCGAGTTCTAACCAATAGAGAAGTCATTTACATTGTTTCAATCACCGTGAAATTCCACGTTCTGAACACGCTACATGCATCACGGAGTAGAAAAAGATCCTTTAATATGTTGTGAAAATGTGGATTACCAAACTTTCTGCAACATAAAGGCACATTTACACCTGCAAATATTTACTCCCTTTTTGCAGCTTTTTCCAAACTTCAGATTCGATAATCATGCAATTTTGGCAAAAAAATTCTCTTCTAGCTCGTTCTACTCAATAGAATTGTAATTTCCATAGTTTCATTACCGTGAAATTCCATTTTCCATAAGCGCTACATAAATCACGGTTTAAAAAATAATTACTACACTGTTATTAACATGTGGATTACCGGACATTCATTCACCATTCAAGGCATATTGACACTTAGAAGCATTTACTCACATTTCACAGGGTTCTCCTAATGGCAGTTTTCAAAATGAGGCACATTTTGCAAAAAAATTCTCTTCAAGTGAATTCTACCCAATAGACATGTAACTTACATTGTTTCCTTCACTATGACATTCCGTATTCCGAAAAAGTTACATGCATCACGAGTTTGACAAACATTCTTTAATGAGTGTGAGCATGTGGATTACCGAACTTTCATCCACCTTACAAGGCATATTTACACCTAGAAGTAGTTATTCTCATTTCGCAGGTTTTTCCTAACATCCAGTTTCGAAAATCATGAAATTTTCACAGAAACATACAATTCAAGCGAGTTCTAACCAGTAGAATTATTTTCAGAGCTTCACTCACCGAGACATTCCGTGTTCCGAAAACGTTACATTCATCACGGCTTCGGCAAACATTATTTAATGACCGTGAGCATGTGGATTACCGATTTTTCAACCACAATACAAGGCATATTTACACCTAGAAACATTTACTTACATTTCGCAGGTTTTCCTAATGTCAGTTACGAAAATCAGGCAGTTTTCGCAGAAAAATTCTCATGGTGCATGTTCTATCCAATAGACATCTCATTTTCTTAGATACCGTCACCGTAACATTCCGTGTTCCGAAAACGGTCCATGCACCACGGATTCAACAAATATTCACTGCTGAGTTCTTAGCATGTGGATTACACATCTTTAATAACCCATTGAAGACATATTGTCACCTTAAAACATTTAGTCAGATTTTGCAGCGTTTTCATAACACCAGTTTCCAAAATGAGGAATATTTTTCAGTAAAATGCTCCTGGAGCGTGTTCTATCCAAGAGATATGTAATTTACATAGTTTGCCTCACCGTGACAGTCCATGTTCCGAACGTGCTACACACATCACGGATTTGACAAACATTATTAATGAGTTGTGTACATGTGTATTAAAAATCTTTCATCCACCATACAAGGCATATTGCCACCTAGAAACATTAACACTGAGTTCGCAGATCTTTCCTAATAGCAGTTTCGAAAATCACGCAGTTTACAAAGGAAAAAACTGTTGGATCGTGTTCTACAAAATAGATATGTAAATTACATAGTTTCTCCCGCTGTGAAATTACGTGTTTGGTACATGCTACATGCAGAAATGTTTGGGCAAAAATACACTACAGAGTTGTTTGCATGTGGAATAATAGACTTTCTCACTATAGAAGGCATATAGATGCTTAGATGCATTTTATGTGATTTCACAGTGTTTTCCAAACGCCAGTTTCGAAAATAAGGCAGATTTCACGGCAAAAACCTCTTGGAGCGGGTTCTAACCAATACACATGTAATTTACATGGATTCGCTCACCGTGAAATTCCGTGTTCCGAACATGCTACATGCATCTCAGATGTGACAAGTATTCACTACAGAGTTGTTAGCAAGTGGATTACAGCACTATCATCCACCATACAATGCTTACTGACACTTTGAAGAATTTTCTCAGATTTCACACGTTAGTTTGAATGCCAGATTTGAAAATGAGGCAGATTTGGCAGAAAAATGCTCTTGGAGCCAGTTCTACCCAAAAGATATGTAATTTACCTAGTTTCACTCACCGTGACATTCCGTGTTCTGAACACGTTTCATGCACCACGGATTCAACAAACATTCTTTAATGAGTTGTGAACATGTGTATTAACGAACTTTAATCCACCTTACAGTGCATATTTATACATAGAAATTTTATTCTGATTTAGTAGTATTCTCCTAATGTCAGACTCTAAAATATTGCAGTGTCCACAGAAAAATCCTCTTGGAGCGAGTTCTACCCAATAGACATGCAATATACATAGAACCCGTCATCGTGAAATTCCGTGTTCTGAACACACTACATGCATCACGAATTCGACAAATATTCACTACAGAGTTGTTAGCATAAGGATTACCGAATTATCATCCACCATAAAAGCCATGTTACTATTTGAAGCATTTTCTCACATTACGAATATTTTTCCTAATGCCAGTTTTGAAAAGGAGGCAGATTCGCAGAAATACTCTCGTGGAGCGAGTACTTCCCAATAGAAATGCAATTTACATAGTTTCCCTCACAGTGACATTCCATTTTTTGAACACGCTACATGAATCCAGGTTTCAAAAACTTTCTCGAATGAGATGTGAACATGTAGATTACAAAACTTTCATCCACCATACATGGCATATTTACAACTAGAAACATTGACTCTGAATTTGCAGCTTTTTCCTAATGCCAGTTTGGAAAATCAGGCCGTTTTCTCAGGGAAAAACTTTAGGAGCGAATTCTAACAAATAGGTGTGTAATTTACATAGATTCATCGCCCTTAATTTCCGTGATGCGATCACACTGCATGCATAATGCTTTCTAAAAATATTTACCACAGATTTGTTTCCATGTGGTTGTACGATCTTGCATCACAATACAAGGCATATTGACACTTTGAAGCATTTTCTCTGATTTTGCTGAGATTTTCATACACCAGGTTCAAAAATGAGGCAGATTTCTCAGAAAAATCTCTTAGAACAAATTCTACCCAAGAGACATGTATTTTACATATATTCGCTCACCGTGATATTCTGTGTTCCGAACATCCTTCACGTATCTCGGATTCGACAAATAAACACTACAGAGTAGTTTGCATGCAGATTACCGAACTTTCACCTCAATACATTGAATATTGATTCTTAGAAGTATTTTCTCTGATTTTTCAGCGTTTCCCAAACGCCAGGTTCAAAAATGACGAATTTTTTAGCAGAAAAAATCTCTCGGACCGAGTTCTAACTAATAGAGAAGTCATTTACATTGTTTCAATCACCGTGAAATTCCACGTTCTGAACACGCTACATGCATCACGGATTAGAAAAAGATCCTTTAATATGTTGTGAAAATGTGGATTACCAAACTTTCTGCAACATAAAGGCACATTTACACCTGCAAATATTTACTCACTTTTTGCAGCTTTTTCCAAACTTCAGATTCGATAATCATGCAATTTTGGCAAAAAAAGTTCTCTTCTAGCTCGTTCTACTCAATAGAATTGTAATTTCCATAGTTTCATTACCGTGAAATTCCATTTTCCATAAGCGCTACATAAATCACGGTTTAAAAAATAATTACTACACTGTTATTAACATGTGGATTACCGGACATTCATTCACCATTCAAGGCATATTGACACTTAGAAGCATTTACTCACTTTTCACAGGGTTCTCATAATGGCAGTTTTCAAAATGAGGCACATTTTGCAAAAAAATTCTCTTCAAGTGAATTCTACCCAATAGACATGTAACTTACATTGTTTCCTTCACTATGACATTCCGTATTCCGAAAAACTTACATGCATCACGAGTTTGACAAACATTCTTTAATGAGTGTGAGCATGTGGATTACCGAACTTTCATCCACCGTACAAGTCATATTTACACCTAGAAGTAGTTATTCTCATTTCGCAGGTTTTTCCTAACATCCAGTTTCGAAAATCATGAAATTTTCACAGAAACATTCAATTCAAGCGAGTTCTAACCAGTAGAATTGTTATTTTCAGAGCTTCACTCACCGAGACATTCCGTGTTCCGAAAACGTTACATTCATCACGGCTTCGGCAAACATTATTTAATGACCGTGAGCATGTGGATTACCGATTTTTCAACCACAATACAAGGCATATTTACACCTAGAAACATTTACTTACATTTCGCAGGTTTTCCTAATGTCAGTTACGAAAATCAGGCAGTTTTCGCAGAAAAATTCTCATGGTGCATGTTCAATCCAATAGACATCTCATTTTCTTAGATACCTTCACCGTAACATTCCGTGTTCCGAAAACGGTCCATGCACCACGGATTCAACAAATATTCACTGCTGAGTTCTTAGCATGTGGATTACACATCTTTAATAACCCATTGAAGACATATTGTCACCTTAAAGCATTTACTCAGATTTTGCAGCGTTTTCATAACACCGGTTTCCAAAATAAGGCCGACTTTTCTGTAAAACGCTCCTGGAGCGTGTTCTAACCAAGAGATATGTAATTTACATAGTTTGCCTCACCGTGACAGTCTATGTTCCGAACGCGCTACACACATCACGGATTTGACAAACATTCTGAATGAGTTGTGTACATGTGTATTACAAAACTTTCATCCACCATACAAGGCATATTGACACCTAGCATCATTAACACTGAGTTCGCAGATATTTCCTAAAAGCAGTTTCGAAAATCAGGCAGTTTTCAAAGGAAAAAACTGTTGGAGCGTGTTCTACAAAATAGATATGTAAATTACATAGATTCTCCCGCTGTGAAATTACGTGTTTCGAACATGCTACATGCAGAAAAGTTTCGACAAAAATACACTACAGTGTTGTTTGCATGTGGATTACAGGACTTTCTCACTATAGAAAGCATATAGATGCTTAGATGAATTTTATGTCATTTCACACTGTTTTCCAAATGCCAGTTTCGAAAATAAGGCAGATTTCACGGTAAAAAACTCTTGGAGCGGGTTCTAACCAATAGACATGTAATTAACAAGGATTCGCTTACCGTGAAATTCCGTGTTCCGAACACGCTACATGCATCTCAGATGTGACAAATATTCACTTCAGAGTTGTTAGCAAGTGGATTACAGCACTATCATCCACCATACAAGGCTTACTGACTCTTTGAAGAATTTTCTCAGATTTCACACTTTAGTTTGAACGCCAGTTTTGAAAATGAGGGAGATTTGGCAGAAAAATGCTCTTGGAGCCAGTTCTACCCAAAAGATATGTAATTTACCTAGTTTCACTCACCGTGACATTCCGTGTTCTGAACACGTTTCATGCAGCACGGATTCAACAAACATTCTTTTATGAGTTGTGAACATGTGTATTAACGAACTTTAATCCACCTTACAGTGCATATTTATACATAGAAATTTTATTCTGATTTAGTAATATTCTCCTAATGTCAGTCTCTAAAATCATGCAGTTTCCACAGAAAAAACCTCTTGGAGCGAGTTCTAACCAATAGACATGCAATTTACAGAGAACCCATCATCGTGAAATTCCGTGTTCTGAACATGCTACATGCATCACGGATTCGACAAATATTCACTACAGAGTTGTTAGCATAAGGATTAACGAACTTTCATCCACCATAAAAGCCATGTTTCAATTTGAAGCATTTACTCATATTTAGAAAATTTTTCCTAATGCCAGTTTTGAAATAGAGGCAGATTTGCAGAAATATACTCGTGGAGCGAGTACTTCCCAATAGAAATGTAATTTACATAGTTTCCCTCACAGTGACATTCCATTTTCCGAACACGCTACATGCATCCAGGTTTCAACAAACTTTCTCGAATGAGTTGTGAACATGTAGATTACAGAACTTTCATCCACCATACATGGCATATTTACAACTAGAAACATTAAGTCTGAATTTGCAGCTTTTTCCTAATGCCAGTTTGGAAAATCAGGCCGTTTTCTCAGGGAAAAACTTTTGGAGCGAATTCTAAACAATAGGTGTGTAATTTACATAGATTCCTTCGCCTGGATTTTCAGTGATATGATCACAGTGCATGCATAACTCTTTCTAAAAATATTCACCACAGATTTGTTTTATGATCTTGCATCACAATACAAGGCATATTGACACTTTGAAGTATTTTCTCTAATTTTGCAGAGATTTTCAAACGCCAGGTTCAAAAATGAGGCAGATTTCTCAGAAAAACTCTTAGAGCAAATTCTACCCAAGAGACATATATTTTACATAGATTCGCTCACCGTGATATTCTGTGTTCCGAACACACTTCCCGTATCTCGGATTCGACAAATATACACTACAGAGTAGTCCTCATGCGTATTACCGAACTTTCATCTCAATACATTGAATATTGATTCTTAGATGTATTTTCTCAAATTTTGCAGCGTTTCCCAAACGCCAGGTTCAAAAATGACGAAGTTTTCACAAAAAAATCTCTCGGACCGATTTCTAACCAGTAGAGAAGTCATTTACATTGTTTCAATCACCGTGAAATTCCACGTTCTGAATACGCTACATGCATCACGGATTAGAAAAAGATCCTTTAATATGTTGTGAAAATGTGGATTAACGATCTTTCTGCAACATAAAGGCACATTTACACCTGCAAATATTTACTCCCTTTTTGCAGCTTTTTCCAAAATTCAGATTCGATAATCATGCAATTTTCTCAAAAAATTTTTCTTCTAGCTCGTTCTACTAAATAGAATTGTAATTACCATAGTTTCATTACCATGAAATTCCAATTTCCATAAGAGCTACATGAATCACGGTTTAAAAAATAATTACTACACTGTGATTAACAGGTGGATTACCGGACTTTCATTCACCATTCAAGGCATATTGACACTTAGAAGCATTTTCTCACATTTCACAGGGTTCTCCTAATGGCAGTTTTCAAAATGAGGCACATTTTGCAAAAAAATTCTCTTCAAGTGAATTCTACCCAATAGATATGTAACTTACATTGTTTCCTTCACTATAACATTCCGTATTCCGAAAAAGTTACATGCATCACGAGTTTGACAAACATTCTTTAATGAGTGTGAGCATGTGGATTACCGAACTTTCATCCACCGTACAAGGCATATTTACACCTAGAAGTAGTTATTCTGATTTCGCAGGTTTTTCCTAACATCCAGTTTCGAAAATCATGAAATTTTCACAGAAACATTCAATTCAAGCGAGTTCTAACCAGTAGAATTGTTATTTTCAGAGCTTCACTCACCGAGACATTCCGTGTTCCGAAAACGTTACATTCATCACGGCTTCGACAAACATTATTTAATGACCGTGAGCATGTGGATTACCGATTTTTCAACCACAATACAAGGCATATATACACCTAGAAACATTTACTTACATTTCGCAGGTTTTCCTAACGTCAGTAACGAAAATCAGGCAGTTTTCGCAGAAAAATTCTCTTGGTGCATGTTCTATCCAATAGACATCTCATTTTAATAGAAACCTTCACCGTAACATTCCGTGTTCCGAAAACGTTCCATGCACCACGGATTCAACAAATAATCACTGCTGAGTTCTTAGCATGTGGATTACACATCTTTAAAAACCCATTGAAGACATATTATCACCTTAAAGCATTTACTCAGATTTTGCAGCGTTTTCATAACACCAGTTTCCAAAATGAGGCATATTTTTCAGTAAAATGCTCCTGGAGCGTGTTCTAACCAAGAGATATGTAATTTACATAGTTTGCCTCACCGTGACAGTCCATGTTCCGAACGCGCTACACACATCACGGATTTGACAAACATTCTTAATGAGTTGTGTACATGTGTATTACAAAACTTTCATCCACGATACAAGGCATATTGACACCTAGAATCATTAACACTGAGTTCGCAGATATTTCCTAAAAGCAGTTTCGTAAATCAGGCTGTTTTCAAAGGAAAAAACTGTTGGAGCGTCTTCTACAAAATAGATATGTAAATTACATAGATTCTCCCGCTGTGAAATTACGTGTTTCAAACATGCTACATGCAGAAAAGTTTCGACAAAAATACACTACAGAGTTGTTTGCATGTGGATTACAGGACTTTCTCACTATAGAAAGCATATAGATGCTTCGATGCATTTTATGTGATTTCACAGTGTTTTCCATACGCCAGTTTCGAAAATAACTCAGATTACACGGCAAAAAAATCTTGGAGCGGGTTCTAACCAATAGACATGTAATTTACATGGATTCGCTCACCGTGAAATTCCGTGTTCCGAACACGCTACATGCATCTCAGATGTGACAAATATTCACTACAGAGTTGTTAGCAAGTGGATTACAGCACTATCATCCACCATAAAAGGCTTACTGTCACTTTGAAGAATTTTTTAAGATTTCACACTTTAGTTTGAACGCCAGTTTTGAAAATGAGGCAGATTGGGCAGAAAAATGCTCTTGGAGCCAGTTCTACCCAAAAGATATGTAATTTACCTAGTTTCACTCACCGAGACATTCCGTATTCTGAACACGTTTCATGCACCATGGATTCAACAAACATTCTTTAATGAGTTATGAACATGTGTATTAACGAACTTTAATCCACCTTACAGTGCATATTTATACATAGAAATTTTATTCTGATTTAGTAGTATTCTCCTAATGTCAGTCTCTAAAATCATGCAGTTTCCACAGAAAAATCCTCTTGGAGCGAGTTCTACCCAATAGACATGCAATTTACATAGAACCCGTCATCGTGAAATTCCGTGTTCTGAACAAGCTACATGCATCACGGATTCGACAAATATTCACTACAGAGTTGTTAGCATAAGCATTACCGAACTTTCATCCACCATAAAAGCCATGTTACAATTTGAAGCATTTTCTCACATTTCGAAAGTTTTTCCTAATGCCAGTTTTTAAAAGGAGGCAGATTTGCAGAAATATTCTCATGGAGCGAGTACTTCCCAATAGAAATGTAATTTACATAGTTTCCCTCACAGTGACATTCCATTTTCCGAACACGCTACATGCATCCAGGTTTCAACAAACTTTCTCGAATGAGTTGTGAACATGTAGATTAAAGTACTTTCATCCACCATACATGGCATATTTACAACTAGAAACATTAACACTGAATTTGCAGATTTTCCTAATGCCAGTTTGGAAAATCAGGCCGTTTTCTCAGGGAAAAACTTTAGGAGCGAATTCTAACACATAGGTGTGCAATTTACATAGATTCCATCGCCCGTATTTTCTGTGATGCGATCTCACTACATGCATAACGCTTTCTAAAAATATTCACCACAGATTTGTTTGCATGTGGTTTTACGATCTTGCATCACAATACAAGGCATATTGACACTTTGAAGCATTTTCTCTGATTTTGCAGAGATTTTCAAACGCCAGGTTCAAAAATGAGGCAGATTTCTCAGAAAAAACTCTTAGAGCAAATTCTACCCAAGAGACATGTATTTTACATAGATTCGCTCACCGTGATATTCTGTGTTCCGAACACACTTCCCGTATCTCGGATTCGACAAATATACACTACAGAGTAGTTAGCATGCGGATTACCGAACTTTCATCTCAATACATTGAATATTGATTCTTAGAAGTATTTTCTCAGATTTTGCAGCGTTTTCTAAACGCCAGGTTCAAAAATGACGAAGTTTTCGCAGAAAAACTCTCTCAGAGCGAGTTCTAACCAATAGAGAAGTCATTTACATTGTTTCAATCACCGTGGAATCCCACGTTCTGAACACGCTACATGCATCACTGATTAGAAAAAGATTCTTTAATATGTTGTGAAAATATGGATTACCGAACTTTCTTGCAACATAAAGGCACATTTACACCTGCAAATATTTACTCCCTTTTTGCAGCTTTTTCCAAACTTCAGATTCGATAATCATGCAATTTTGGCAAAAAAATTCTCTTCTAGCTCGTTCTACTCAATAGAATTGTAATTTCCATAGTTTCATTATCGTGAAATTCCATTTTCCATAAGCGCCACATGAATCACGGTTTAAAAAATAATTAATACACTGTTATTAACATGTGGATTACAGGACTTTCAATCACCATTCAAGGCATATTGACACTTAGAAGAATTTTCTCAGATTTCACAGGGTTCTCCTAATGGCAGTTTTCAAAATGAGGCTCATTTTGCAGAAAAGTTCTCTTGAAGTGAGTTCTACCCAATAGACATGTAACTTACATTGTTTCCTTCACTATGACATTCCGTATTCCGAAAACGTTACATTCATCACGGCTTCGACAAACATTCTTTAATGACCGTGAGCATGTGGATTACCGATTTTTCAACCACAATACAAGGCATATTTACACCTAGAAACATTTACTTACATTTCGCAGGTTTTCCTAACGTCAGTTACGAAAATCAGGCATTTTTCGCAGAAAAATTCTCTTGGTGCATGTTCTATCCAATAGACATCTCATTTTCATAGATACCTTCACCGTAACATTCCGTGTTCCGAAAACGGTCCATGCACCACGGATTCAACAAATATTCACTGCTGAGTTCTTAGCATGTGGATTACACATCTTTAATAACCCATTGAAGACATATTGTCACCTTAAAGCATTTACTCAGATTTTGCAGCGTTTTCATAACACCAGTTTCCAAACTGAGGCATATTTTTCAGTAAAATGCTCCTGGAGCGTGTTCTAACCAAGAGATATGTAATTTACATAGTTTGCCTCACCGTGACAGTCCATGTTCCGAACGCGCTACACACATCACGGATTTGACAAACATTCTTAATGAGTTGTGTACATGTGTATTACAAAACTTTCATCCACCATACAAGGCATATTGACACCTAGAATCATTAACACTGAGTTCGCAGATATTTCCTAAAAGCAGTTTCGAAAATCAGGCAGTTTTCAAAGGAAAAAACTGTTGGAGCGTGTTCTACAAAATAGATATGTAAATTACATAGATTCTCCCGCTGTGAAATTACGTGTTTCGAACATGCTACATGCAGAAAAGTTTCGACAAAAATACACTACAGAGTTGTTTGTATGTGGATTACAGGACTTTCTCACTATAGAAAGTATATAGATGCTTTGATGCATTTTATGTGATTTCTCAGTGTTTTATAAATGCCAGTTTCGAAAATAAGGCAGATTTCACGGTAGAAACCTCTTGGAGCGGGTTCTAACCAATAGACATGTAATTTACATGGATTCGCTCACCGTGAAATTCCGTGTTCCGAACACGCTACATGCATCTCAGATGTGACAAATATTCACTACAGAGTTGTTAGCAAGTGGATTACAGCACTATCATCCACCATACAAGGCTTACTGACACTTTGAAGAATTTTCTCAGATTTCACACGTTAGTTTGAACGCCAGTTTTGAAAATGAGGCAGATTGGGCAGAAAAATGCTCTTGGAGCCAGTTCTAACCAAAAGATATGTAATTTACCTAGTTTCACTCAACGTGACATTCCGTGTTCTGAACACGATACATGCACCACGGATTCAAAAAACCTTCTTTAATGAGTTGTGAACATGTGTATTAACGCACTTTAATCCACCTTACAGTGCATACTTATACATAGAAATTTTATTCTGATTTAGTAGTATTCTCCTAATGTCAGTCTCTAAAATCATGCAGTTTCCACAGAAAAATCCTCTTGGAGCGAGTTCTACCCAATAGACATGCAATTTACATAGAACCCGTCATCGTGAAATTCCGTGTTCTGAACACGCTACATGCATCACAAATTCGACAAATATTCACTACAGAGTGGTTAGCATAAGGATTACCGAACTTTCATCCACCATAAAAGCCATGTTACAATTTGAAGCATTTTCTCACATTTCGAAAGTTTTTCCTAATGCCGGTTTTTAAAAAGGAGGCAGATTTGCAGAAATATGCTCGTGGAGAGAGTACTTCCCAATAGAAATGTAATTTACATAGTTTCCCTCACAGTGACATTCCATTTTCCGAACACGCTACATGCATCCAGGTTTCAACAAACTTTCTCGAATGAGTTGTGAACATGTAGATTACAGAACTTTCATCCACCATACATGGCATATTTACAACTAGAAACATTAACTCTGAATTTGCAGCTTTTTCCTAATGCCAGTTTGGAAAATCAGGCCGTTTTCTCAGGGAAATACTTTTGGAGCGAATTCTAACCAATAGATGTGTAATTTACATAGATTCCATCGCCCATACTTTCCGTAATGCGATCACACTGCATGCATAACGCTTTCTAAAAATATTCACCACAAATTTGTTTGCATGTGGTTTTACGATCTTGCATCAAAATACAAGGCATATTGACACTTTGAAGCATTTTCTCTGATTTTGCAGAGATTTTCAAACGCCAGGTTCAAAAATGAGGCAGATTTCTCAGAAAAAACTCTTAGAGCAAATTCTACCCAAGAGACATGTATTTTACATAGATTCGCTCACCGTGATATTCTGTGTTCCGAACACTCTTCACGTATCTCGGATTCGACAAATATTCACTACAGAGTAGTTAACATGCTGATTACCGTTCTTTCATCTCAATACATTGAATATTGATTCTTAGAAGTATTTTCTCAAATTTTGCAGCGTTTTCTAAACGCCAGGTTCAAAAATGACGAAGTTTTCGCAGAAAAACCCTCTCGGAGTGAGTTCTAACTAATAGAGGATTCATTTACATTGTTTCAATCACCGTGGAATTCCACGTTCTGAACACGGTACATGCATCACGGAGTAGAAAAAGATCCTTTAATATGTTGTGAAAATGTGGTTTACCGAACTTTCTTGTAATATAAAGGCACATTTACACCTGCAAATATTTACTCCATTTTTGCAGCTTTTTCCAAACTTCAGATTCGATAATCATGCAATTTTGCCAAAAAATTCTCTTCTAGCTCGTTGTACTCAGTAGAATTGTAATTTCCATAGATTCATTACCGTGAAATTCCATTTTCCATAAGTACCACATGAATCACGGTTTAAAAAATAATTAATACACTATTATTAACATGTGGATCACAGGACTTTCAACGACCATTCACGGCATATTGACACTGAGAAGCATTTTCTCAGATTTCACAGGGTTCTCCTAATGGCAGTTTTCAAAATGAGGCTCATTTTGCAGAAAAGTTCTCTTGAAGTGAGTTCTACCCAATAGACATGTAACTTACATTGTTTCCTTCACTATGACATTTCGTATTCCTAAAACGTTACATTCATCACGGCTTCGACAAACATTCCTTAATGACCGTGAGTATGTGGATTACCGATTTTTCAACCACAATACAAGGCATATTTACACCTAGAAACATTTACTTACATTTCGCAGGTTTTCCTAACGTCAGTTACGAAAATCAGGCAGTTTTCGCAGAAAAATTCTCTTGGTGCATGTCCTATCCAATAGACATCTCATTTTCATAGATACCTTCACCGTAACATTCCGTGTTCCGAAAACGGTCCATGCACCACGGATTCAACAAATATTCACTGCTGAGTTCTTAGCATGTGGATTACACATCTTTAATAACCCATTGAAGACATATTGTCACCTTAAAGCATTTACTCAGATTTTGCAGCGTTTTCATAACACCAGTTTCCAAAATGAGGCATATTTTTCAGTAAAATGCTCCTGGAGCGTGTTCTAACCAGGAGATATGTAATTTACATAGTTTGCCTCACCGTGACAGTCCATGTTCCGAACGCGCTACACACATCACGGATTTGACAAACATTCTTAATGAGTTGTGTACATGTGTATTACAAAACTTTCATCCAACATACAAGGCATATTGACACCTAGAATCATTAACACTGAGTTCGCAGATATTTCCTAAAAGCAGTTTCGAAATTCAGGCAGTTTTCAAAGGAAAAAACTGTTGGAGCGTGTTCTACAAAATAGATATGTAAATTACATAGATTCTCCCGCTGTGAAATTACGTGTTTCGAACATGCTACATGCAGAAAAGTTTCGACAAAAATACACTACAGGGTTGTTTGTATGTGGATTACAGGACTTTCTCACTATAGAAAGTATATAGATGCTTTGATGCATTTTATGTGATTTCTCAGTGTTTTATAAACGCCAGTTTCGAAAATAAGGCAGATTTCACGGTAGAAACCTCTTGGAGCGGGTTCTAACCAATAGACATGTAATTTACATGGATTCGCTCACCGTGAAATTCCGTGTTCCGAACACGCTACATGCATCTCAGATGTGACAAATATTCACTACAGAGTTGTTAGCAAGTGGATTACAGCACTATCATCCACCATACAAGGCTTACTGACACTTTGAAGAATTTTCTCAGATTTCACACGTTAGTTTGAACGCCAGTTTTGAAAATGAGGCAGATTGGGCAGAAAAATGCTCTTGGAGCCAGTTCTAACCAAAAGATATGTAATTTACCTAGTTTCACTCAACGTGACATTCCGTGTTCTGAACACGATACATGCACCACGGATTCAACAAACATTCTTTAATGAGTTGTGAACATGTGTATTAACGCACTTTAATCCACCTTACAGTGCATATTTATACATAGAAATTTTATTCTGATTTAGTAGTATTCTCCTAATGTCAGTCTCTAAAATCATGCAGTTTCCACAGAAAAATCCTCTTGGAGCGAGTTCTACCCAATAGACATGCAATTTACATAGAACCCGTCATCGTGAAATTCCGTGTTCTGAACACGCTACATGCATCACGAATTCGACAAATATTCACTACAGAGTGGTTAGCATAAGGATTACCGAACTTTCATCCACCATAAAAGCCATGTTACAATTTGAAGCATTTTCTCACATTTCGAAAGTTTTTCCTAATGCCAGTTTTGAAAAGGAGGCAGATTTGCAGAAATATTCTCGTGGAGCGAGTACTTCCCAATAGAAATGTAATTTACATAGTTTCCCTCACAGTGACATTCCATTTTCCGAACACGCTACATGCATCCAGGTTTCAACAAACTTTCTCGAATGAGTTGTGAACATGTTGATTACAGAACTTTCATCCACCATACATGGCATATTTACAACTAGAAACATTAACTCTGAATTTGCAGCTTTTTCCTAATGCCAGTTTGGAAAATCAGGCCGTTTTCTCAGGGAAATACTTTTGGAGCGAATTCTAACCAATAGATGTGTAATTTACATAGATTCCATCGCCCATACTTTCCGTAATGCGATCACACTGCATGCATAACGCTTTCTAAAAATATTCACCACAGATATGTTTGCATGTGGTTTTACGATCTTGCATCACAATACAAGGCATATTGACACTTTGAAGCATTTTCTCTGATTTTGCAGAGATTTTCAAACGCCAGGTTCAAAAATGAGGCAGATTTCTCAGAAAAAACTCTTAGAGCAAATTCTACCCAAGAGACATGTATTTTACATAGATTCGCTCACCGTGATATTCTGTGTTCCGAACACTCTTCACGTATCTCGGATTCGACAAATATTCACTACAGAGTAGTTAACATGCGGATTACCGTTCTTTCATCTCAATACATTGAATATTGATTCTTAGAAGTATTTTCTCAAATTTTGCAGCGTTTTCTAAACGCCAGGTTCAAAAATGACGAAGTTTTCGCAGAAAAACCCTCTCGGAGTGAGTTCTAACTAATAGAGGATTCATTTACATTGTTTCAATCACCGTGGAATTCCACGTTCTGAACACGGTACATGCATCACGGAGTAGAAAAAGATCCTTTAATATGTTGTGAAAATGTGGTTTACCGAACTTTCTTGCAATATAAAGGCACATTTACACCTGCAAATATTTACTCCATTTTTGCAGCTTTTTCCAAACTTCAGATTCGATAATCATGCAATTTTGCCAAAAAATTCTCTTCTAGCTCGTTGTACTCAGTAGAATTGTAATTTCCATAGATTCATTACCGTGAAATTCCATTTTCCATAAGTACCACATGAATCACGGTTTAAAAAATAATTAATACACTATTATTAACATGTGGATCACAGGACTTTCAACGACCATTCACGGCATATTGACACTGAGAAGCATTTTCTCAGATTTCACAGGGTTCTCCTAATGGCAGTTTTCAAAATGAGGCTCATTTTGCAGAAAAGTTCTCTTGAAGTGAGTTCTACCCAATAGACATGTAACTTACATTGTTTCCTTCACTATGACATTTCGTATTCCTAAAACGTTACATTCATCACGGCTTCGACAAACATTCCTTAATGACCGTGAGTATGTGGATTACCGATTTTTCAACCACAATACAAGGCATATTTACACCTAGAAACATTTACTTACATTTCGCAGGTTTTCCTAACGTCAGTTACGAAAATCAGGCAGTTTTCGCAGAAAAATTCTCTTGGTGCATGTCCTATCCAATAGACATCTCATTTTCATAGATACCTTCACCGTAACATTCCGTGTTCCGAAAACGGTCCATGCACCACGGATTCAACAAATATTCACTGCTGAGTTCTTAGCATGTGGATTACACATCTTTAATAACCCATTGAAGACATATTGTCACCTTAAAGCATTTACTCAGATTTTGCAGCGTTTTCATAACACCAGTTTCCAAAATGAGGCATATTTTTCAGTAAAATGCTCCTGGAGCGTGTTCTAACCAGGAGATATGTAATTTACATAGTTTGCCTCACCGTGACAGTCCATGTTCCGAACGCGCTACACACATCACGGATTTGACAAACATTCTTAATGAGTTGTGTACATGTGTATTACAAAACTTTCATCCAACATACAAGGCATATTGACACCTAGAATCATTAACACTGAGTTCGCAGATATTTCCTAAAAGCAGTTTCGAAATTCAGGCAGTTTTCAAAGGAAAAAACTGTTGGAGCGTGTTCTACAAAATAGATATGTAAATTACATAGATTCTCCCGCTGTGAAATTACGTGTTTCGAACATGCTACATGCAGAAAAGTTTCGACAAAAATACACTACAGGGTTGTTTGTATGTGGATTACAGGACTTTCTCACTATAGAAAGTATATAGATGCTTTGATGCATTTTATGTGATTTCTCAGTGTTTTATAAACGCCAGTTTCGAAAATAAGGCAGATTTCACGGTAGAAACCTCTTGGAGCGGGTTCTAACCAATAGACATGTAATTTACATGGATTCGCTCACCGTGAAATTCCGTGTTCCGAACACGCTACATGCATCTCAGATGTGACAAATATTCACTACAGAGTTGTTAGCAAGTGGATTACAGCACTATCATCCACCATACAAGGCTTACTGACACTTTGAAGAATTTTCTCAGATTTCACACGTTAGTTTGAACGCCAGTTTTGAAAATGAGGCAGATTGGGCAGAAAAATGCTCTTGGAGCCAGTTCTAACCAAAAGATATGTAATTTACCTAGTTTCACTCAACGTGACATTCCGTGTTCTGAACACGATACATGCACCACGGATTCAACAAACATTCTTTAATGAGTTGTGAACATGTGTATTAACGCACTTTAATCCACCTTACAGTGCATATTTATACATAGAAATTTTATTCTGATTTAGTAGTATTCTCCTAATGTCAGTCTCTAAAATCATGCAGTTTCCACAGAAAAATCCTCTTGGAGCGAGTTCTACCCAATAGACATGCAATTTACATAGAACCCGTCATCGTGAAATTCCGTGTTCTGAACACGCTACATGCATCACGAATTCGACAAATATTCACTACAGAGTGGTTAGCATAAGGATTACCGAACTTTCATCCACCATAAAAGCCATGTTACAATTTGAAGCATTTTCTCACATTTCGAAAGTTTTTCCTAATGCCAGTTTTGAAAAGGAGGCAGATTTGCAGAAATATTCTCGTGGAGCGAGTACTTCCCAATAGAAATGTAATTTACATAGTTTCCCTCACAGTGACATTCCATTTTCCGAACACGCTACATGCATCCAGGTTTCAACAAACTTTCTCGAATGAGTTGTGAACATGTTGATTACAGAACTTTCATCCACCATACATGGCATATTTACAACTAGAAACATTAACTCTGAATTTGCAGCTTTTTCCTAATGCCAGTTTGGAAAATCAGGCAGTTTTCTCAGGGAAATACTTTTGGAGCGAATTCTAACCAATAGATGTGTAATTTACATAGATTCCATCGCCCATACTTTCCGTAATGCGATCACACTGCATGCATAACGCTTTCTAAAAATATTCACCACAGATATGTTTGCATGTGGTTTTACGATCTTGCATCAAAATACAAGGCATATTGACACTTTGAAGCATTTTCTCTGATTTTGCAGAGATTTTCAAACGCCAGGTTCAAAAATGAGGCAGATTTCTCAGAAAAAACTCTTAGAGCAAATTCTACCCAAGAGACATGTATTTTACATAGATTCGCTCACCGTGATATTCTGTGTTCCGAACACTCTTCACGTATCTCGGATTCGACAAATATTCACTACAGAGTAGTTAACATGCGGATTACCGTTCTTTCATCTCAATACATTGAATATTGATTCTTAGAAGTATTTTCTCAAATTTTGCAGCGTTTTCTAAACGCCAGGTTCAAAAATGACGAAGTTTTCGCAGAAAAACCCTCTCGGAGTGAGTTCTAACTAATAGAGGATTCATTTACATTGTTTCAATCACCGTGGAATTCCACGTTCTGAACACGGTACATGCATCACGGAGTAGAAAAAGATCCTTTAATATGTTGTGAAAATGTGGTTTACCGAACTTTCTTGCCATATAAAGGCACATTTACACCTGCAAATATTTACTCCATTTTTGCAGCTTTTTCCAAACTTCAGATTCGATAATCATGCAATTTTGCCAAAAAATTCTCTTCTAGCTCGTTCTACTCAGTAGAATTGTAATTTCCATAGATTCATTACCGTGAAATTCCATTTTCCATAAGCACCACATGAATCACGGTTTAAAAAATAATTAATACACTGTTATTAACATGTGGATTACAGGACTTTCAATGACCATTCAAGGCATATTGACACTGAGAAGCATTTTCTCAGATTTCACAGGGTTCTCCTAATGGCAGTTTTCAAAATGAGGCTCATTTTGCAGAAAAGTTCTCTTGAAGTGAGTTCTACCCAATAGACATGTAACTTACATTGTTTCCTTCACTATGACATTCCGTATTCCTAAAATGTTACATTCATCACGGCTTCGACAAACATTCTTTAATGACCGTGAGTATGTGGATTACCGATTTTTCAACCACAATACAAGGCATATTTACACCTAGAAACATTTACTTACATTTCGCAGGTTTTCCTAACGTCAGTTACGAAAATCAGGCAGTTTTCGCAGAAAAATTCTCTTGGTGCATGTCCTATCCAATAGACATCTCATTTTCATAGATACCTTCACCGTAACATTCCGTGTTCCGAAAACGGTCCATGCACCACTGATTCAACAAATATTCACTGCTGAGTTCTTAGCATGTGGATTACACATCTTTAATAACCCATTGAAGACATATTGTCACCTTAAAGGATTTACTCAGATTTTGCAGTGTTTTCATAACACCAGTTTCCAAAATGAGGCATATTTTTCAGTAAAATGCTCCTGGAGCGTGTTCTAACCAAGAGATATGTAATTTACATAGTTTGCCTCACCGTGACAGTCCATGTTCCAAACGCGCTACACACATCACGGATTTGACAAACATTCTTAATGAGTTGTGTACATGTGTATTACAAAACTTTCATCCACCATACAAGGCATATTGACACCTAGAATCATTAACACTGAGTTCGCAGATATTTCCTAAAAGCAGTTTCGAAAATCAGGCAGTTTTCAAAGGAAAAAACTGTTGGAGCGTGTTCTACAAAATAGATATGTAAATTACATAGATTCTCCCGCTGTGAAATTACGTGTTTCGAACATGCTACATGCAGAAAAGTTTCGACAAAAATACACTACAGGGTTGTTTGTATGTGGATTACAGGACTTTCTCACTATAGAAAGTATATAGATGCTTTGATGCATTTTATGTGATTTCTCAGTGTTTTATAAACGCCAGTTTCGAAAATAAGGCAGATTTCACGGTAGAAACCTCTTGGAGCGGGTTCTAACCAATAGACATGTAATTTACATGGATTCGCTCACCGTGAAATTCCGTGTTCCGAACACGCTACATGCATCTCAGATGTGACAAATATTCACTACAGAGTTGTTAGCAAGTGGATTACAGCACTATCATCCACCATACAAGGCTTACTGACACTTTGAAGAATTTTCTCAGATTTCACACGTTAGTTTGAACGCCAGTTTTGAAAATGAGGCAGATTGGGCAGAAAAATGCTCTTGGAGCCAGTTCTAACCAAAAGATATGTAATTTACCTAGTTTCACTCAACGTGACATTCCGTGTTCTGAACACGATACATGCACCACGGATTCAACAAACATTCTTTAATGAGTTGTGAACATGTGTATTAACGCACTTTAATCCACCTTACAGTGCATATTTATACATAGAAATTTTATTCTGATTTAGTAGTATTCTCCTAATGTCAGTCTCTAAAATCATGCAGTTTCCACAGAAAAATCCTCTTGGAGCGAGTTCTACCCAATAGACATGCAATTTACATAGAACCCGTCATCGTGAAATTCCGTGTTCTGAACACGCTACATGCATCACGAATTCGACAAATATTCACTACAGAGTGGTTAGCATAAGGATTACCGAACTTTCATCCACCATAAAAGCCATGTTACAATTTGAAGCATTTTCTCACATTTCGAAAGTTTTTCCTAATGCCAGTTTTGAAAAGGAGGCAGATTTGCAGAAATATTCTCGTGGAGCGAGTACTTCCCAATAGAAATGTAATTTACATAGTTTCCCTCACAGTGACATTCCATTTTCCGAACACGCTACATGCATCCAGGTTTCAACAAACTTTCTCGAATGAGTTGTGAACATGTTGATTACAGAACTTTCATCCACCATACATGGCATATTTACAACTAGAAACATTAACTCTGAATTTGCAGCTTTTTCCTAATGCCAGTTTGGAAAATCAGGCAGTTTTCTCAGGGAAATACTTTTGGAGCGAATTCTAACCAATAGATGTGTAATTTACATAGATTCCATCGCCCATACTTTCCGTAATGCGATCACACTGCATGCATAACGCTTTCTAAAAATATTCACCACAGATATGTTTGCATGTGGTTTTACGATCTTGCATCAAAATACAAGGCATATTGACACTTTGAAGCATTTTCTCTGATTTTGCAGAGATTTTCAAACGCCAGGTTCAAAAATGAGGCAGATTTCTCAGAAAAAACTCTTAGAGCAAATTCTACCCAAGAGACATGTATTTTACATAGATTCGCTCACCGTGATATTCTGTGTTCCGAACACTCTTCACGTATCTCGGATTCGACAAATATTCACTACAGAGTAGTTAACATGCGGATTACCGTTCTTTCATCTCAATACATTGAATATTGATTCTTAGAAGTATTTTCTCAAATTTTGCAGCGTTTTCTAAACGCCAGGTTCAAAAATGACGAAGTTTTCGCAGAAAAACCCTCTCGGAGTGAGTTCTAACTAATAGAGGATTCATTTACATTGTTTCAATCACCGTGGAATTCCACGTTCTGAACACGGTACATGCATCACGGAGTAGAAAAAGATCCTTTAATATGTTGTGAAAATGTGGTTTACCGAACTTTCTTGCCATATAAAGGCACATTTACACCTGCAAATATTTACTCCATTTTTGCAGCTTTTTCCAAACTTCAGATTCGATAATCATGCAATTTTGCCAAAAAATTCTCTTCTAGCTCGTTCTACTCAGTAGAATTGTAATTTCCATAGATTCATTACCGTGAAATTCCATTTTCCATAAGCACCACATGAATCACGGTTTAAAAAATAATTAATACACTGTTATTAACATGTGGATTACAGGACTTTCAATGACCATTCAAGGCATATTGACACTGAGAAGCATTTTCTCAGATTTCACAGGGTTCTCCTAATGGCAGTTTTCAAAATGAGGCTCATTTTGCAGAAAAGTTCTCTTGAAGTGAGTTCTACCCAATAGACATGTAACTTACATTGTTTCCTTCACTATGACATTCCGTATTCCTAAAATGTTACATTCATCACGGCTTCGACAAACATTCTTTAATGACCGTGAGTATGTGGATTACCGATTTTTCAACCACAATACAAGGCATATTTACACCTAGAAACATTTACTTACATTTCGCAGGTTTTCCTAACGTCAGTTACGAAAATCAGGCAGTTTTCGCAGAAAAATTCTCTTGGTGCATGTCCTATCCAATAGACATCTCATTTTCATAGATACCTTCACCGTAACATTCCGTGTTCCGAAAACGGTCCATGCACCACTGATTCAACAAATATTCACTGCTGAGTTCTTAGCATGTGGATTACACATCTTTAATAACCCATTGAAGACATATTGTCACCTTAAAGGATTTACTCAGATTTTGCAGTGTTTTCATAACACCAGTTTCCAAAATGAGGCATATTTTTCAGTAAAATGCTCCTGGAGCGTGTTCTAACCAAGAGATATGTAATTTACATAGTTTGCCTCACCGTGACAGTCCATGTTCCAAACGCGCTACACACATCACGGATTTGACAAACATTCTTAATGAGTTGTGTACATGTGTATTACAAAACTTTCATCCACCATACAAGGCATATTGACACCTAGAATCATTAACACTGAGTTCGCAGATATTTCCTAAAAGCAGTTTCGAAAATCAGGCAGTTTTCAAAGGAAAAAACTGTTGGAGCGTGTTCTACAAAATAGATATGTAAATTACATAGATTCTCCCGCTGTGAAATTACGTGTTTCAAACATGCTACATGCAGAAAAGTTTCGACAAAAATACACTACAGAGTTGTTTGCATGTGGATTACAGGACTTTCTCACTATAGAAATCATATAGATGCTTCGATGTATTTTATGTGATTTCACAGTGTTTTCCAAACGCCAGTTTCGAAAATAACTCAGATTACACGGCAAAAACCTCTTGGAGCGGGTTCTAACTAATAGACATGTAATTAACATGGATTCGCTCACCGTGAAATTCCGTGTTCCGAACACGCTACATGAATCTCAGATGTGACAAATATTCACTTCAGAGTTGTTAGCAAGGGGATTACAGCACTATCATCCACCATACAAGGCTTACTGACACTTTGAAAAATTTTCTCAGATTTCACACGTTAGTTTGAACGCCAGTTTTGAAAATGAGGCAGATTCGGCAGAAAAATGCTCTTGGAGCCAGTTCTACCCAAAAGAAATGTAATTTACCTAGTTTCACTCACCGTGACATTCCGTGTTCTGAACACGTTTCATGCACCACGGATTCAACAAACATTCTTTAATGAGTTGTGAACATGTGTACTAACGAAATTTAATCCACCTTACAGTGCATATTTATACATAGAAATTTTATTTTGATTTAGTAGTGTTCTCCTAATGTCAGTCTCTAAAATCATGCAGTTTCCACAGAAAAATCCTCTTGGAGCGAGTTCTACCCAATAGACATGCAATTTACATAGAACCCGTCATCGTGAAATTCCGTGTTCTGAACACGCTACATGCATCACGGATTCGACAAATATTCACTACAGAGTTGTTAGCATAAGGATTACCGAACTTTCATCCACCATAAAAGCCATGTTACAATTTGAAGCATTTTCTCACATTTCGAAAGTTTTTCCTAATGCCGGTTTTTAAAAAGGAGGCAGATTTGCAGAAATATGCTCGTGGAGAGAGTACTTCCCAATAGAAATGTAATTTACATAGTTTCCCTCACAGTGACATTCCATTTTACGAACACGCTACATGCATCCAGGTTTCAACAAACTTTCTCGAATGAGTTGTGAACATGTAGATTACAGAACTTTCATCCACCATACATGGCATATTTACAACTAGAAACATTAACTCTGAATTTGCAGCTTTTTCCTTATGCCAGTTTGGAAAATCAGGCAGTTTTCTCAGGGAAAAACTTTTGGAGCGAATTCTAACCAATAGTTGTGTAATTTTCATAGATTCATCGCCCGTATTTTCCGTGATATGATCACAGTGCATGCATAACGCTTTCTAAAAATATTCACCACAAATTTGTTTGCATGTGGTTTTACGATCTTGCATCACAATACAAGGCATATTGACTCTTTGAAGCATTTTCTCTGATTTTGCAGAGATTTTCAAACGCAAGTTTCAAAAATGAGGCAGATTTCTCAGAAAAACTCTTAGAGCAAATTCTACCCAAGAGGCATTTATTTTAAATAGATTCGCTCACCGTGATATTTTGTGTTCCAAACACACTTCCCATAACTCGGGTTCGAGAAATATACACTACAGAGTAGTTTGCATGCAGATTACCGAACTTTCATCTCAATACATTGAATATTGATTCTTAGAAGTATTTTCTCTGATTTTGCAGCGTTTCACAAACGCCAGGTTCAAAAATGACGAATTTTTTAGCAGAAAAAATCTCTCGGACCGAGTTCTAACCAATAGAGAAGTCATTTACATTGTTTCAATCACCGTGAAATTCCACGATCTGAACACGCTACATGCATCACGGATTAGAAAAAGATCCTTTTATATGTTGTGAAAATGTGGATTACAGAACTTTCTGCAACATAAAGGCACATTTACACCTGCAAATATTTACTCCCTTTTTGCAGCTTTTTCCAAACTTCAGATTCGATAATCATGCAATTTTGGCAAAAAAATTCTCTTCTAGCTCGTTCTACTCAATAGAATTGTAATTTCCATAGTTTCATTAACGTGAAATTCCATTTTCCATAAACGCTACATAAATCACGGTTTAAAAAATAATTACTACACTGTGATTAACAGGTGGATTACCGGACTTTCATTCACCATTCAAGGCATATTGACACTTAGAAGCATTTTCTCACATTTCACAGGGTTCTCCTAATGGCAGTTTTCAAAATGAGGCACATTTTGCAAAAAAATTCTCTTCAAGTGAATTCTACCCAATAGACATGTAACTTACATTGTTTCCTTCACTATAACATTCCGTATTCCGAAAAACTTACATGCATCACGAGTTTGACAAACATTCTTTAATGAGTGTGAGCATGTGGATTACCGAACTTTCATCCACCGTACAAGGCATATTTACACCTAGAAGTAGTTATTCTGATTTCGCAGGTTTTTCCTAACATCCAGTTTCGAAAATCATGAAATTTTCACAGAAACATTCAATTCAAGCGAGTTCTAACCAGTAGAATTGTTATTTTCAGAGCTTCACTCACCGAGACATTCCGTGTTCCGAAAACGTTACATTCATCACGGCTTCGACAAACATTATTTAATGACCGTGAGCATGTGGATTAACGATTTTTCAAACACAATACAAGGCATATATACACCTAGAAACATTTACTTACATTTCGCAGGTTTTCCTAACGTCAGTAACGAAAATCAGGCAGTTTTCGCAGAAAAATTCTCTTGGTGCATGTTCTATCCAATAGACATCTCATTTTCATAGAAACCTTCACCGTAACATTCCGTGTTCCGAAAACGTTCCATGCACCACGGATTCAACAAATAATCACTGCTGAGTTCTTAGCATGTGGATTACACATCTTTAAAAACCCATTGAAGACATATTAACACCTTAAAGCATTTACTCAGATTTTGCAGCGTTTTCATAACACCAGTTTCCAAAATGAGGCATATTTTTCAGTAAAATGCTCCTGGAGCGTGTTCTAACCAAGAGATATGTAATTTACATAGTTTGCCTCACCGTGACAGTCCATGTTCCGAACGCGCTACACACATCACGGATTTGACAAACATTCTTAATGAGTTGTGTACATGTGTATTACAAAACTTTCATCCACGATACAAGGCATATTGACACCTAGAATCATTAACACTGAGTTCGCAGATATTTCCTAAAAGCAGTTTCGTAAATCAGGCTGTTTTCAAAGGAAAAAACTGTTGGAGCGTCTTCTACAAAATAGATATGTAAATTACATAGATTCTCCCGCTGTGAAATTACGTGTTTCAAACATGCTACATGCAGAAAAGTTTCGACAAAAATACACTACAGAGTTGTTTGCATGTGGATTACAGGACTTTCTCACTATAGAAAGCATATAGATGCTTCGATGCATTTTATGTGATTTCACAGTGTTTTCCAAACGCCAGTTTCGAAAATAACTCAGATTACACGGCAAAAAAATCTTGGAGCGGTTTCTAACCAATAGACATGTAATTTACATGGATTCGCTCACCGTGAAATTCCGTGTTCCGAACACGCTACATGCATCTCAGATGTGACAAATATTCACTACAGAGTTGTTAGCAAGTGGATTACAGCACTATCATCCACCATAAAAGGCTTACTGTCACTTTGAAGAATTTTTTAAGATTTCACACTTTAGTTTGAACGCCAGTTTTGAAAATGAGGCAGATTGGGCAGAAAAATTCTCTTGGAGCCAGTTCTACCCAAAAGATATGTAATTTACCTAGTTTCACTCACCGAGACATTCCGTATTCTGAACACGTTTCATGCACCATGGATTCAACAAACATTCTTTAATGAGTTGTGAACATGTGTATTAACGAACTTTAATCCACCTTACAGTGCATATTTATACATAGAAATTTTATTCTGATTTAGTAGTATTCTCCTAATGTCAGTCTCTAAAATCATGCAGTTTCCACAGAAAAATCCTCTTGGAGCGATTTCTACCCAATAGACATGCAATTTACATAGAACCCGTCATCGTGAAATTCCGTGTTCTGAACACGCTACGTGCATCACTGATTCGATAAATATTCACTACAGAGTTGTTAGCATAAAGATTACCGAAGTTTCATCCACCATAAAAGCCATGTTTCAATTTGAAGCATTTTCTCACATTTCGAAAGTTTTTCCTAATGCCAGTTTTTAAAAGGAGGCAGATTTGCAGAAATATTCTCATGGAGCGAGTACTTCCCAATAGAAATGTAATTTACATAGTTTCCTTCACAGTGACATTCCATTTTCCGAACACGCTACATGCATCCAGGTTTCAACAAACTTTCTCGAATGAGTTGTGAACATGTAGATTAAAGTACTTTCATCCACCATACATGGCATATTTACAACTAGAAACATTAACACTGAATTTGCAGTTTTTTCCTAATGCCAGTTTGGAAAATCAGGCCGTTTTCTCAGGGAAAAACTTTAGGAGCGAATTCTAACAAATAGGTGTGCAATTTACATAGATTCCATCGCCCGGATTTTCTGTGATGCTATCTCACTACATGAATAACGCTTTCTAAAAATATTCACCACAGATTTGTTTGCATGTGGTTTTACGATCTTGCATTACAATACAAGGCATATTGACACTTTGAAGCATTTTCTCTGATTTTGCAGAGATTTTCAAACGCCAGATTCAAAAATGAGGCAGATTTCTCAGAAAAAACTCTTAGAGCAAATTCTACCCAAGAGACATGTATTTTACATAGATTCGCTCACCGTGATATTCTGTGTTCCGAACACACTTCCCGTATCTCGGATTCGACAAATATACACTACAGAGTAGTTAGCATGCGGATTACCGAACTTTCATCTCAATATATTGAATATTGATTCTTAGAAGTATTTTCTCAGATTTTGCAGCGTTTTCTAAACGCCAGGTTCAAAAATGACGAAGTTTTCGCAGAAAAACCCTCTCGGAGCGAGTTCTAACCAATAGAGAAGTCATTTACATTGTTTCAATCACCGTCGAATCCCACGTTCTGAACACGGTACATGCATCACGGAGTAGAAAAAGATCCTTTAATATGTTGTGAAAATGTGGTTTACCGAACTTTCTTGCAATATAAAGGCACATTTACACCTGCAAATATTTACTCCATTTTTGCAGCTTTTTCCAAACTTCAGATTCGATAATCATGCAATTTTGCCAAAAAATTCTCTTCTAGCTCGTTCTACTCAGTAGAATTGTAATTTCCATAGATTCATTACCGTGAAATTCCATTTTCCATAAGCACCACATGAATCACGGTTTAAAAAATAATTAATACACTGTTATTAACATGTGGATTACAGGGCTTTCAATGAACATTCAAGGCATATTGACACTGAGAAGCATTTTCTCAGATTTCACAGGGTTCTCCTAATGGCAGTTTTCAAAATGAGGCTCATTTTGCAGAAAAGTTCTCTTGAAGTGAGTTCTACCCAATAGACATGTAACTTACATTGTTTCCTTCACTATGACATTCCGTATTCCTAAAACGTTACATTCATCACGGCTTCGACAAACATTCTTTAATGACCGTGAGTATGTGGATTACCGATTTTTCAACCACAATACAAGGCATATTTACACCTAGAAACATTTACTTACATTTCGCAGGTTTTCCTTACGTCAGTTACGAAAATCAGGCAGTTTTCGCAGAAAAATTCTCTTGGTGCATGTCCTATCCAATAGACATCTCATTTTCATAGATACCTTCACCGTAACATTCCGTGTTCCGAAAACGGTCCATGCACCACGGATTCAACAAATATTCACTGCTGAGTTCTTAGCATGAGGATTACACATCTTTAATAACCCATTGAAGACATATTGTCACCTTAAAGCATTTACTCAGATTTTGCAGCGTTTTCATAACACCAGTTTCCAAAATGAGGCATATTTTTCAGTAAAATGCTCCTGGAGCGTGTTCTAACCAAGAGATATGTAATTTACATAGTTTGCCTCACCGTGACAGTCCATGTTCCGAACGCGCTACACACATCACGGATTTGACAAACATTCTTAATGAGTTGTGTACATGTGTATTACAAAACTTTCATCCACCATACAAGGCATATTGACACCTAGAATCATTAACACTGAGTTCGCAGATATTTCCTAAAAGCAGTTTCGAAAATCAGGCAGTTTTCAAAGGAAAAAACTGTTGGAGCGTGTTCTACAAAATAGATATGTAAATTACATAGATTCTCCCGCTGTGAAAATACGTGTTTCAAACATGCTACATGCAGAAAAGTTTCGACAAAAATACACTACAGAGTTGTTTGCATGTGGATTACAGGACTTTCTCACTATAGAAATCATATAGATGCTTCGATGCATTTTATGTGATTTCACAGTGTTTTCCAAACGCCAGTTTCGAAAATAACTCAGATTACACGGCAAAAACCTCTTGGAGCGGGTTCTAACTAATAGACATGTAATTAACATGGATTCGCTCACCGTGAAATTCCGTGTTCCGAACACGCTACATGCATCTCAGATGTGACAAATATTCACTTCAGAGTTGTTAGCAAGGGGATTACAGCACTATCATCCACCATACAAGGCTTACTGACACTTTGAAAAATTTTCTCAGATTTCACACGGTAGTTTGAACGCCAGTTTTGAAAATGAGGCAGATTTGGCAGAAAAATGCTCTTGGAGCCAGTTCTACCCAAAAGAAATGTAATTTACCTAGTTTCACTCACCGTGACATTCCGTGTTCTGAACACGTTTCATGCACCACGGATTCAACAAACATTCTTTAATGAGTTGTGAACATGTGTACTAATGAACTTTAATCCACCTTACAGTGCATATTTATACATAGAAATTTTATTTTGATTTAGTAGTGTTCTCCTAATGTCAGTCTCTAAAATCATGCAGTTTCCACAGAAAAATCCTCTTGGAGCGAGTTCTACCCAATAGACATGCAATTTACATAGAACCCGTCATCGTGAAATTCCGTGTTCTGAACACGCTACATGCATCACGGATTCGACAAATATTCACTACAGAGTTGTTAGCATAAGGATTACCGAACTTTCATCCACCATAAAAGCCATGTTACAATTTGAAGCATTTTCTCACATTTCGAAAGTTTTTCCTAATGCCGGTTTTTAAAAAGGAGGCAGATTTGCAGAAATATGCTCGTGGAGAGAGTACTTCCCAATAGAAATGTAATTTACATAGTTTCCCTCACAGTGACATTCCATTTTCCGAACACGCTACATGCATCCAGGTTTCAACAAACTTTCTCGAATGAGTTGTGAACATGTAGATTACAGAACTTTCATCCACCATACATGGCATATTTACAACTAGAAACATTAACTCTGAATTTGCAGCTTTTTCCTAATGCCAGTTTGGAAAATCAGGCAGTTTTCTCAGGGAAAAACTTTTGGAGCGAATTCTAACCAATAGTTGTGTAATTTTCATAGATTCATCGCCCGTATTTTCCGTGATATGATCACAGTGCATGCATAACGCTTTCTAAAAATATTCACCACAAATTTGTTTGCATGTGGTTTTACGATCTTGCATCACAATACAAGGCATATTGACTCTTTGAAGCATTATCTCTGATTTTGCAGAGATTTTCAAACGCAAGTTTCAAAAATGAGGCAGATTTCTCAGAAAAACTCTTAGAGCAAATTCTACCCAAGAGGCATTTATTTTAAATAGATTCGCTCACCGTGATATTTTGTGTTCCAAACAAACTTCCCATAACTCGGATTCGACAAATATACACTACAGATTAGTTTGCATGCAGGTTACCGAACTTTCATCTCAATACATTGAATATTGATTCTTAGAAGTATTTTCTCTGATTTTGCAGCGTTTCACAAACGCCAGGTTCAAAAATGACGAAATTTTTAGCAGAAAAAATCTCTCGGACCGAGTTCTAACCAATAGAGAAGTCATTTACATTGTTTCAATCACCGTGAAATTCCACGATCTGAACACGCTACATGCATCACGGATTAGAAAAAGATCCTTTTATATGTTGTGAAAATGTGGATTACAGAACTTTCTGCAACATAAAGGCACATTTACACCTGCAAATATTTACTCCCTTTTTGCAGCTTTTTCCAAACTTCAGATTCGATAATCATGCAATTTTGGCAAAAAAATTCTCTTCTAGCTCGTTCTACTCAATAGAATTGTAATTTCCATAGTTTCATTAACGTGAAATTCCATTTTCCATAAACGCTACATAAATCACGGTTTAAAAAATAATTACTACACTGTGATTAACAGGTGGATTACCGGACTTTCATTCACCATTCAAGGCATATTGACACTTAGAAGCATTTTCTCACATTTCACAGGGTTCTCCTAATGGCAGTTTTCAAAATGAGGCACATTTTGCAAAAAAATTCTCTTCAAGTGAATTCTACCCAATAGACATGTAACTTACATTGTTTCCTTCACTATAACATTCCGTATTCCGAAAAAGTTACATGCATCACGAGTTTGACAAACATTCTTTAATGAGTGTGAGCATGTGGATTACCGAACTTTCATCCACCTTACAAGGCATATTTACACCTAGAAGTAGTTATTCTGATTTCGCAGGTTTTTCCTAACATCCAGTTTCGAAAATCATGAAATTTTCACAGAAACATTCAATTCAAGCGAGTTCTAACCAGTAGAATTGTTATTTTCAGAGCTTCACTCACCGAGACATTCCGTGTTCCGAAAACGTTACATTCATCACGGCTTCGGCAAACATTATTTAATGACCGTGAGCATGTGGATTACCGATTTTTCAACCGCAATACAAGGCATATTTACACCTAGAAACATTTACTTACATTTTGCAGGTTTTCCTAATGTCAGTTACGAAAATCAGGCAGTTTTCGCAGAAAAATTCTCATGGTGCATGTTCTATCCAATAGACATCTCATTTTCTTAGATACCTTCACCGTAACATTCCGTGTTCCGAAAACGGTCCATGCACCACGGATTCAACAAATATTCACTGCTGAGTTCTTAGCATGTGGATTACACATCTTTAATAACCCATTGAAGACATATTGTCACCTTAAAGCATTTACTCAGATTTTGCAGTGTTTTCATAACACCAGTTTCCAAACTGAGGCATATATTTCAGTAAAATGCTCCTGGAGCGTGTTCTATCCAAGAGATATGTAATTTACATAGTTTGCCTCACCGTGACAGTCCATGTTCCGAACGCGCTACACACATCACGGATTTGACAAACATTCTTAATGAGTTGTGTACATGTGTATTACAAAACTTTCATCCACCATACAAGGCATATTGACACCTAGAATCATTAACACTGAGTTTGCAGATATTTCCTAAAAGCAGTTTCGAAAATCAGGCAGTTTTCAAAGGAAAAAACTGTTGGAGCGTATTCTACAAAATAGATATGTAAATTACATAGATTCTCCCGCTGTGAAATTACGTGTTTCGAACATGCTACATGCAGAAAAGTTTCGACAAAAATACACTACATGGTTGTTTGTATGTGGATTACAGGACTTTCTCACTATAGAATGTATATAGATGCTTTGATGCATTTTATGTGATTTCTCAGTGATTTCCAAACGCCAGTTTCTAAAATAAGGCAGATTTCATGGTAGAAACCTCTTGGAGCGGGTTCTAACCAATAGACATGTAATTTACATGGATTCGCTCACCGTGAAATTCCGTGTTCTGAACAAGCTACATGCATCTCAGATGTGACAAATATTCACTACAGAGTTGTTAGCAAGTGGATTACACCACTATCATCCACCATACAAGGCTTAATGACACTTTGAAAAATTTTCTCAGATTTCACACGTTAGTTTGAACGCCAGTTTTGAAAATGAGGCAGAATGGGCAGAAAAATGCTCTTGGAGCCAGTTCTAACCAAAAGATATGTAATTTACCTAGTTTCACTCAACGTGACATTCCGTGTTCTGAACACGATACATGCACCACGGATTCAACAAACATCCTTTAATGAGCTGTGAACATGTGTATTAACGAACTTTAATCCACCTTACAGTGCATATTTATACATAGAAATTCTATTCTGATTTAGTAGTATTCTCCTAATGTCAGTCTCTAAAATCATGCAGTTTCCACAGAAAAATCCTCTTGGAGCGAGTTCTACCCAATAGACATGCAATTTACATAGAACCCGTCATCGTGAAATTCCGTGTTCTGAACACGCTACATGCATCACGAATTCGACAAATATTCACTACAGAGTGGTTAGCATAAGGATTACCGAACTTTCATCCACCATAAAAGCCATGTTACAATTTGAAGCATTTTCTCACATTTCGAAAGTTTTTCCTAATGCCAGTTTTGAAAAGGATGCAGATTTGCAGAAATATTCTCGTGGAGCGAGTACTTCCCAATAGAAATGTAATTTACATAGTTTCCCTCACAGTGACATTCCATTTTCCGAACACGCTACATGCATCCAGGTTTCAACAAACTTTCTCGAATGAGTTGTGAACATGTTGATTACAGAACTTTCATCCACCATACATGGCATATTTACAACTAGAAACATTAACTCTGAATTTGTAGCTTTTTCCTAATGCCAGTTTGGAAAATCAGGCCGTTTTCTCAGGGAAATACTTTTGGAGCGAATTCTAACCAATAGATGTGTAATTTACATAGATTCCATCGCCCATACTTTCCGTAATGCGATCACACTGCATGCATAACGCTTTCTAAAAATATTCACCACAGATATGTTTGCATGTGGTTTTACGATCTTGCATCAAAATACAAGGCATATTGACACTTTGAAGCATTTTCTCTGATTTTGCAGAGATTTTCAAACGCCAGGTTCAAAAATGAGGCAGATTTCTCAGAAAAAACTCTTAGAGCAAATTCTACCCAAGAGACATGTATTTTACATAGATTCGCTCACCGTGATATTCTGTGTTCCGAACACTCTTCACGTATCTCGGATTCGACAAATATTCACTACAGAGTAGTTAACATGCGGATTACCGATCTTTCATCTCAATACATTGAATATTGATTCTTAGAAGTATTTTCTCAAATTTTGCAGCGTTTTCTAAACGCCAGGTTCAAAAATGACGAAGTTTTCGCAGAAAAACTCTCTCGGAGTGAGTTCTAACCAATAGAGTATTCATTTACATTTTTTCAATCACCGTGGAATTCCACGTTCTGAACACGGTACATGCATCACGGAGTAGAAAAAGATCCTTTAATATGTTGTGAAAATGTGGTTTACCGAACTTTCTTGCAACATAAAGGCACATTTACACCTGCAAATATTTACTCCATTTTTGCAGCTTTTTCCAAACTTCATATTCGATAATCATGCAATTTTGCCAAAAAAATTCTCTTCTAGCTCGTTCTACTCAGTAGAATTGTAATTTCCATAGATTCATTACCGTGAAATTCCATTTTCTATAAGCGCTACATGAATCACGGTTTAAAAAATAATTAATACACTGTTATTAACATTTGGATTACCGGACTTTCAATCACCATTCAAGGCATATTGACAATTAGAAGCATTTTCTCAGACTTCACAGGGTTCTCCTAATGGCAGTTTTCAAAATGAGGCACATTTTGCAGAAAAATTCTCTTGAAGTGAGTTCTACCCAATGACATGTAACTTACATTGTTTCCTTCACTATGACATTCCGTATTCCGAAAACGTTACATTCATCACGGCTTCGACAACATTCTTTAATGACCGTGAGCATGTGGATTAACGATTTTTCAACCACAATACAAGGCATATTTACTCCTAGAAACATTTACTTATATTTCGCAGGTTTTCCTAACGTCAGTTACAAAAATCAGGCAGTTTTCGCAGAAAAATTCTCTTGGTGCATGTTCTATCCAATAGACATCTCATTTTCATAGATACCTTCACCGCAACATTCCGTGTTCTGAAAACGGTCCATGCACCACGGATTCAACAAATATTCACTGCTTAGTTCTTAGCATGTGGATTACACATCTTTAATAACCCATTGAAAACATATTGTCACCTTAAAGCATTTACTCAGATTTTGCAGCGTTTTCATAACACCAGTTTCCAAACTGAGGCATATTTTTCAGTAAAATGCTCCTGGAGCGTGTTCTAACCAAGAGATATGTAATTTACATAGTTTGCCTCACCGTGACAGTCCATGTTCCGAACGCACTACACACATCACGGGTTTGACAAACATTCTTAATGAGTTGTGTACATGTGTATTACAAAACTTTCATCCACCATACAAGGCATATTGACACCTAGAATCATTAACACTGAGTTCGCAGATATTTCCTAAAAGCAGTTTCGAAAATCAGGCAGTTTTCAAAGGAAAAAACTGTTGGAGCGTGTTCTACAAAATAGATATGTAAATTACATAGATTCTCCCGCTGTGAAATTACGTGTTTCGAACATGCTACATGCAGAAAAGTTTCGACAAAAATACACTACAGAGTTGTTTGCATGTAGATTACAGGACTTTCTCACTATAGAAAGCATATAGATGCTTAGATGCATTTTATGTGATTTCATACTGTTTTCCAAACGCCAGTTTCGAAAATAAGACAGATTTCACGGCAAAAAACTCTTGGAGCGGGTTCTAACCAATAGACATGTAATTTAGATGGATTCGCTCACCGTGAAATTCCGTGTTCTGAACACGTTACATGCATCTCAGATGTGACAAATATTCACTACAGAGTTGTTAGCAAGTGGATTACAGCATTATCATCCACCATACAAGGTTTAATGACACTTTGAAGAATTTTCTCAGATTTCACACGTTAGTTTGAACGCCAGTTTTGAAAATGAGGCAGATTGGGCAGAAAAATTCTCTTGGAACCAGTTCTACCCAAAAGATATGTAATTTACCTAGTTTCACTCACCGTGATATTCCGTGTTCTGAACACGTTTCATGCACCACGGATTCAACCAAAATTCTTTAATGAGTTGTGAACATGTGTATTAACGAACTTTAATCCACCTTACAGTGCATATTTATACATAGAAATTTTATTCTGATTTAGTAGTATTCTCCTAATGTCAGTCTCTAAAATCATGCAGTTTCCACAGAAAAATCCTCTTGGAGCGAGTTCTACCCAATAGACATGCAATTTACATAGAACCCGTCATCGTGAAATTCCGTGTTCTGAACACGCTACGTGCATCACTGATTCGATAAATATTCACTACAAAGTTGTTAGCATAAGGATTACCGAACTTTCATCCACCATAAAAGCCATGTTACAATTTGAAGCATTTTCTCACATTTCGAAATTTTTTCCTAATGCCAGTTTTGAAAAGGAGGCAGATTTGCAGAAATATTCTCGTGGAGCGAGTACTTCCCAATAGAAATGTAATTTACATAGTTTCCCTCACAGTGACATTCCATTTTCCGAACACGCTACATGCATCCAGGTTTCAACAAACTTTCTCGAATGAGTTGTGAACATGTTGATTACAGAACTTTCATCCACCATACATGGCATATTTACAACTAGAAACATTAACTCTGAATTTGTAGCTTTTTCCTAATGCCAGTTTGGAAAATCAGGCCGTTTTCTCAGGGAAAAACTTTTGGAGCGAATTCTAACCAATAGATGTGTAATTTACATAGATTCCATCGCCCATACTTTCCGTAATGCGATCACACTGCATGCATAACGCTTTCTAAAAATATTCACCACAGATATGTTTGCATGTGGTTTTACAATCTTGCATCAAAATACAAGGCATATTGACACTTTGAAGCATTTTCTCTGATTTTGCAGAGATTTTCAAACGCCAGGTTCAAAAATGAGGCAGATTTCTCAGAAAAAACTCTTAGAGCAAATTCTACCCAAGAGACATGTATTTTACATAGATTCGCTCACCGTGATATTCTGTGTTCCGAACACTCTTCACGTATCTCGGATTCGACAAATATTCACTACAGAGTAGTTAACATGCGGATTACCGATCTTTCATCTCAATACATTGAATATTGATTCTTAGAAGTATTTTCTCAAATTTTGCAGCGTTTTCTAAACGCCAGGTTCAAAAATGACGAAGTTTTTGCAGAAAAACTCTCTCGGAGTGAGTTCTAACCAATAGAGGATTCATTTAGATTTTTTCAATCACCGTGGAATTCCACGTTCTGAACACGGTACATGCATCACGGAGTAGAAAAAGATACTTTAATATGTTGTGAAAATGTGGATTACCAAACTTTCTGCAACATAAAGGCACATTTACACCTGCAAATATTTACTCCATTTTTGCAGCTTTTTCCAAACTTCAGATTCGATAATCATGCAATGTTGGCAAAAAAATTCTCTTCTAGCTCGTTCTACTCAGTAGAATTGTAATTTCCATAGATTCATTACCGTGAAATTCCATTTTCTATAAGCGCTACATGAATCACGGTTTAAAAAATAATTAATACACTGTTATTAACATTTGGATTACCGGACTTTCAATCACCATTCAAGGCATATTAAAAATTAGAAGCATTTTCTCAGACTTCACAGGGTTCTCCTAATGGCAGTTTTCAAAATGAGGCACATTTTGCAGAAAAATTCTCTTGAAGTGAGTTCTACCCAATAGACATGTAACTTACATTGTTTCCTTCACTATGACATTCCGTATTCCAAAAAAGTTACATGCATCACGAGTTTGACAAACATTCTTTAATGAGTGTGAGCATGTGGATTACCGAACTTTCATCCACCTTACAAGGCATATTTACACCTAGAAGTAGTTATTCTGATTTCGCAGGTTTTTCCTAACATCCAGTTTCGAAAATCATGAAATTTTCACAGAAACATACAATTCAAGCGAGTTCTAACCAGTAGAATTGTTATTTTCAGAGCTTCACTCACCGAGACATTCCGTGTTCCGAAAACGTTACATTCATCACGGCTTCGGCAAACATTATTTAATGACCGTGAGCATGTGGATTACCGATTTTTCAACCGCAATACAAGGCATATTTACACCTAGAAACATTTACTTACATTTTGCAGGTTTTCCTAATGTCAGTTACGAAAATCAGGCAGTTTTCGCAGAAAAATTCTCATGGTGCATGTTCTATCCAATAGACATCTCATTTTCTTAGATACCTTCACCGTAACATTCCGTGTTCCGAAAACGGTCCATGCACCACGGATTCAACAAATATTCACTGCTGAGTTCTTAGCATGTGGATTACACATCTTTAATAACCCATTGAAGACATATTGTCACCTTAAAGCATTTACTCAGATTTTGCAGTGTTTTCATAACACCAGTTTCCAAACTGAGGCATATATTTCAGTAAAATGCTCCTGGAGCGTGTTCTATCCAAGAGATATGTAATTTACATAGTTTGCCTCACCGTGACAGTCCATGTTCCGAACGCGCTACACACATCACGGATTTGACAAACATTCTTAATGAGTTGTGTACATGTGTATTACAAAACTTTCATCCACCATACAAGGCATATTGACACCTAGAATCATTAACACTGAGTTCGCAGATATTTCCTAAAAGCAGTTTCGAAAATCAGGCAGTTTTCAAAGGAAAAAACTGTTGGAGCGTGTTCTACAAAATAGATATGTAAATTACATAGATTCTCCCGCTGTGAAATTACGTGTTTCGAACATGCTACATGCAGAAAAGTTTCGACAAAAATACACTACAGGGTTGTTTGTATGTGGATTACAGGACTTTCTCACTATAGAATGTATATAGATGCTTTGATGCATTTTATGTGATTTCTCAGTGATTTCCAAACGCCAGTTTCTAAAATAAGGCAGATTTCATGGTAGAAACCTCTTGGAGCGGGTTCTAACCAATAGACATGTAATTTACATGGATTCGCTCACCGTGAAATTCCGTGTTCTGAACAAGATACATGCATCTCAGATGTGACAAATATTCACTACAGAGTTGTTAGCAAGTGGATTACAGCACTATCATCCACCATACAAGGCTTACTGACACTTTGAAAAATTTTCTCAGATTTCACACGTTAGTTTGAACGCCAGTTTTGAAAATGAGGCAGAATGGGCAGAAAAATGCTCTTGGAGCCAGTTCTAACCAAAAGATATGTAATTTACCTAGTTTCACTCAACGTGACATTCCGTGTTCTGAACACGATACATGCACCACGGATTCAACAAACATCCTTTAATGAGCTGTTAACATGTGTATTAATGAACTTTAATCCACCTTACAGTGCATATTTATACATAGAAATTCTATTCTGATTTAGTAGTATTCTCCTAATGTCAGTCTCTAAAATCATGCAGTTTCCACAGAAAAATCCTCTTGGAGCGAGTTCTACCCAATAGACATGCAATTTACATAGAACCCGTCATCGTGAAATTCCGTGTTCTGAACACGCTACATGCATCACGAATTCGACAAATATTCACTACAGAGTGGTTAGCATAAGGATTACCGAACTTTCATCCACCATAAAAGCCATGTTACAATTTGAAGCATTTTCTCACATTTCGAAAGTTTTTCCTAATGCCAGTTTTGAAAAGGAGGCAGATTTGCAGAAATATCCTCGTGGAGCGAGTACTTCCCAATAGAAATGTAATTTACATAGTTTCATTCACAGTGACATTCCATTTTCCGAACACGCTACATGCATCCAGGTTTCAACAAACTTTCTCGAATGAGTTGTGAACATGTTGATTACAGAACTTTCATCCACCATACATGGCATATTTACAACTAGAAACATTAACTCTGAATTTGTAGCTTTTTCCTAATGCCAGTTTGGAAAATCAGGCCGTTTTCTCAGGGAAATACTTTTGGAGCGAATTCTAACCAATAGATGTGTAATTTACATAGATTCCATCGCCCATACTTTCCGTAATGCGATCACACTGCATGCATAACGCTTTCTAAAAATATTCACCACAGATATGTTTGCATGTGGTTTTACGATCTTGCATCAAAATACAAGGCATATTGACACTTTGAAGCATTTTCTCTGATTTTGCAGAGATTTTCAAACGCCAGGTTCAAAAATGAGGCAGATTTCTCAGAAAAAACTCTTAGAGCAAATTCTACCCAAGAGACATGTATTTTACATAGATTCGCTCACCGTGATATTCTGTGTTCCGAACACTCTTCACGTATCTCGGATTCGACAAATATTCACTACAGAGTAGTTAACATGCGGATTACCGATCTTTCATCTCAATACATTGAATATTGATTCTTAGAAGTATTTTCTCAAATTTTGCAGCGTTTTCTAAACGCCAGGTTCAAAAATGACGAAGTTTTCGCAGAAAAACTCTCTCGGAGTGAGTTCTAACCAATAGAGGATTCATTTAGATTTTTTCAATCACCGTGGAATTCCACGTTCTGAACACGGTACATGCATCACGGAGTAGAAAAAGATCCTTTAATATGTTGTGAAAATGTGGTTTACCGAACTTTCTTGCAACATAAAGGCACATTTACACCTGCAAATATTTACTCCATTTTTGCAGCTTTTTCCAAACTTCAGATTCGATAATCATGCAATGTTGGCAAAAAAATTCTCTTCTAGCTCGTTCTACTCAGTAGAATTGTAATTTCCATAGATTCATTACCGTGAAATTCCATTTTCTATAAGCGCTACATGAATCACGGTTTAAAAAATAATTAATACACTGTTATTAACATTTGGATTACCGGACTTTCAATCACCATTCAAGGCATATTGACAATTAGAAGCATTTTCTCAGACTTCACAGGGTTCTCCTAATGGCAGTTTTCAAAATGAGGCACATTTTGCAGAAAAATTCTCTTGAAGTGAGTTCTACCCAATGACATGTAACTTACATTGTTTCCTTCACTATGACATTCCGTATTCCGAAAACGTTACATTCATCACGGCTTCGACAACATTCTTTAATGACCGTGAGCATGTGGATTACCGATTTTTCAACCACAACACAAGGCATATTTACTCCTAGAAACATTTACATATATTTCGCAGGTTTTCCTAACGTCAGTTACAAAAATCAGGCAGTTTTCGCAGAAAAATTCTCTTGGTGCATGTTCTATCCAATAGACATCTCATTTTCATAGATACCTTCACCGTAACATTCCGTGTTCTGAAAACGTTCCATGCACCACGGATTCAACAAATATTCACTGCTGAGTTCTTAGCATGTGGATTACACATCTTTAATAACCCATTGAAAACATATTGTCACCTTAAAGCATTTACTCAAATTTTGCAGCGTTTTCATAACACCAGTTTCCAAACTGAGGCATATTTTTCAGTAAAATGCTCCTGGAGCGTGTTCTAACCAAGAGATATGTAATTTACATAGTTTGCCTCACCGTGACAGTCCATGTTCCGAACGCACTACACACATCACGGGTTTGACAAACATTCTTAATGAGTTGTGTACATGTGTATTACAAAACTTTCATCCACCATACAAGGCATATTGACACCTAGAATCATTAACACTGAGTTCGCAGATATTTCCTAAAAGCAGTTTCAAAAATCAGGCAGTTTTCAAAGGAAAAAACTGTTGGAGCGTGTTCTACAAAATAGATATGTAAATTACATAGATTCTCCCGCTGTGAAATTACGTGTTTCGAACATGCTACATGCAGAAAAGTTTCGACAAAAATACACTACAGAGTTGTTTGCATGTAGATTACAGGACTTTCTCACTATAGAAAGCATATAGATGCTTAGATGCATTTTATGTGATTTCACAGTGTTTTCCAAACGCCAGTTTCGAAAATAAGACAGATTTCACGGCAAAAAAACTCTTGGAGCGGGTTCTAACCAATAGACATGTAATTTAGATGGATTCGCTCACCGTGAAATTCCATGTTCTGAACACGTTACATGCATCTCAGATGTGACAAATATTCACTACAGAGTTGTTAGCAAGTGGATTACAGCATTATCATCCACCATACAAGGTTTACTGACACTTTGAAGAATTTTCTCAGATTTCACACGTAAGTTTGAACGCCAGTTTTGAAAATGAGGCAGATTGGGCAGAAAAATTCTCTTGGAACCAGTTCTACCCAAAAGATATGTAATTTACCTAGTTTCACTCACCGTGATATTCCGTGTTCTGAACACGTTTCATGCATCACGGATTCAACCAAAATTCTTTAATGAGTTGTGAACATGTGTATTAACGAACTTTAATCCACCTTACAGTGCATATTTATACATAGAAATTTTATTCTGATTTAGTAGTATTCTCCTAATGTCAGTCTCTAAAATCATGCAGTTTCCACAGAAAAATCCTCTTGGAGCGAGTTCTACCCAATAGACATGCAATTTACATAGAACCCGTCATCGTGAAATTCCGTGTTCTGAACACGCTACGTGCATCACTGATTCGATAAATATTCACTACAGAGTTGTTAGCATAAGGATTGCCGAACTTTCATCCACCATAAAAGCCATGTTACAATTTGAAGCATTTTCTCACATTTCGAAAGTTTTTCCTAATGCCAGTTTTGAAAAGGAGGCAGATTTGCAGAAATATTCTCGTGGAGCGAGTACTTCCCAATAGAAATGTAATTTACATAGTTTCCCTCACAGTGACATTCCATTTTCCGAACACGCTACATGCATCCAGGTTTCAACAAACTTTCTCGAATGAGTTGTGAACATGTTGATTACAGAACTTTCATCCACCATACATGGCATATTTACAACTAGAAACATTAAATCTGAATTTGTAGCTTTTTCCTAATGCCAGTTTGGAAAATCAGGCCGTTTTCTCAGGGAAATACTTTTGGAGCGAATTCTAACAAATAGATGTGTAATTTACATAGATTCCATCGCCCATACTTTCCGTAATGCGATCAAACTGCATGCATAACGCTTTCTAAAAATATTCACCACAGATATGTTTGCATGTGGTTTTACGATCTTGCATCAAAATACAAGGCATATTGACACTTTGAAGCATTTTCTCTGATTTTGCAGAGATTTTCAAACGCCAGGTTCAAAAATGAGGCAGATTTCTCAGAAAAAACTCTTAGAGCAAATTCTACCCAAGAGACATGTATTTTACATAGATTCGTTCACCGGGATATTCTGTGTTCCGAACACTCTTCACGTATCTCGGATTCGACAAATATTCACTACAGAGTAGTTAACATGCGGATTACCGATCTTTCATCTCAATACATTGAATATTGATTCTTAGAAGTATTTTCTCAAATTTTGCAGCGTTTTCTAAACGCCAGGTTCAAAAATGACGAAGTTTTCGCAGAAAAACTCTCTCGGAGTGAGTTCTAACCAATAGAGGATTCATTTAGATTTTTTCAATCACCGTGGAATTCCACGTTCTGAACACGGTACATGCATAACGGAGTAGAAAAAGATCCTTTAATATGTTGTGAAAATGTGGATTACCAAACTTTCTGCAACATAAAGGCACATTTACACCTGCAAATATTTACTCAATTTTTGCAGCTTTTTCCAAACTTCAGATTCGATAATCATGCAATTTTGGCAAAAAAATTCTCTTCTAGCTCGTTCTACTCAATAGAATTGTAATTTCCATAGTTTCATTACCGTGAAATTCCATTTTCCATAAGCGCTACATAAATCACGGTTTAAAAAATAATTACTACACTGTTATTAACATGTGGATTACCGGACATTCATTCACCATTCAAGGCATATTGACACTTAGAAGCATTTACTCACATTTCACAGGGTTCTCCTAATGGCAGTTTTCAAAATGAGGCACATTTTGCAAAAAAATTCTCTTCAAGTGAATTCTACCCAATAGACATGTAACTTACATTGTTTCCTTCACTATGACATTCCGTATTCCGAAAAAGTTACATGCATCACGAGTTTGACAAACATTCTTTAATGAGTGTGAGCATGTGGATTACCGAACTTTCATCCACCTTACAAGGCATATTTACACCTAGAAGTAGTTATTCTCATTTCGCAGGTTTTTCCTAACATCCAGTTTCGAAAATCATGAAATTTTCACAGAAACATACAATACAAGCGAGTTCTAACCAGTAGAATTGTTATTTTCAGAGCTTCACTCACCGAGACATTCCGTGTTCCGAAAACGTTACATTCATCACGGCTTCGGCAAACATTATTTAATGACCGTGAGCATGTGGATTACCGATTTTTCAACCACAATACAAGGCATATTTACACCTAGAAACATTTACTTACATTTCGCAGGTTTTCCTAATGTCAGTTATGAAAATCAGGCAGTTTTCGCAGAAAAATTCTCATGGTGCATGTTCTATCCAATAGACATCTCATTTTCTTAGATACCTTCACCGTAACATTCCGTGTTCCGAAAACGGTCCATGCACCACGGATTCAACAAATATTTACTGCTGAGTTCTTAGCATGTGGATTACACATCTTTAATAACCCATTGAAGACATATTGTCACCTTAAAGAATTTACTCAGATTTTGCAGCGTTTTCATAACACCAGTTTCCAAAATAAGGCAGATTTTTCTGTAAAACGCTCCTGGAGCGTGTTCTAACCAAGAGATATGTAATTTACATAGTTTGCCTCACCGTGACAGTCCATGTTCCGAACGCGCTACACACATCACGGATTTGACAAACATTCTTAATGAGTTGTGTACATGTGTATTACAAAACTTTCATCCACCATGCAAGGCATATTGACACCTAGAATCATTAACACTGAGTTCGCAGATATTTCCTAAAAGCAGTTTCGAAAATCAGGCAGATTTCAAAGGAAAAAACTGATGGAGCGTGTTCTACAAAATAGATATGTAAATTACATAGATTCTCCCGCTGTGAAATTACGTGTTTCGAACATGCTACCTGCAGAAAAGTTTCGACAAAAATACACTACAGTGTTGTTTGCATGTGGATTACAGGACTTTCTCACTATAGAAAGCATATAGATGCTTAGATGCATTTTATGTCATTTCACACTGTTTTCCAAATGCCAGTTTCGAAAATAAGGCAGATTTCACGGCAAAAACCTCTTGGAGCGGGTTCTAACCAATACACATGTAATTTACATGGATTCGCTCACCGTGAAATTCCGTGTTCTGAACACGCTACATGCATCTCAGATGTGAAAAATATTCACTACAGAGTTGTTAGCAAGTGGATTACAGCACTATCATCCACCATACAAGGCTTACTGACACTTTGAAGAATTTTCTCAGATTTCACACGTTAGTTTGAACGCCAGTATTGAAAATGAGGCAGATTGGGCAGAAAAATGCTCTTGGAGCCAGTTCTACCCAAAAGATATGTAATTTACCTAGTTTCACTCACCGTGACATTCCGTGTTCTGAACACGTTTCATGCACCACAGATTCAACAAACATTCTTTAATGAGTTGTGAACATGTGTATTAACGAACTTCAATCCACCTTACAGTGCATATTTATACATAGAAATTTTATTCTGCTTTAGTAGTATTCTCCTAATGTCAGTCTCTAAAATCATGCAGTTTCCACAGAAAAATCCTCTTGGAGCGAGTTCTACCCAATAGACATGCAATTTACATAGAACCCGTCATCGTGAAATTCCGTGTTCTGAACACGCTACATGCATCACGGATTCGACAAATATTCACTACAGAGTTGTTAGCATAAGGATTACCGAACTTTCATCCACCATAAAAGCCATGTTACAATTTGAAGCATTTTCTCACATTTCGAAAGTTTTTCCTAATGCCGGTTTTTAAAAAGGAGGCAGATTTGCAGAAATATGCTCTTGGAGAGAGTACTTCCCAATAGAAATGTAATTTACATAGTTTCCCTCACAGTGACATTCCATTTTCCGAACACGCTACATGCATCCAGGTTTCAACAAACTGTCTCGAATGAGTTGTGAACATGTAGATTACAGAAGTTTCATCCACCATACATGGCATATTTACAACTAGAAACATTAACTCTGAATTTGCAGCTTTTTCCTAATGCCAGTTTGGAAAATCAGGCTGTTTTCTCAGGGAAAAAATTTGGAGCGAATTCTAACCAATAGTTGTGTAATTTTCATAGATTCCTTCGCCGGGATTTTCCGTGATATGATCACAGTTCATGCATAACGCTTTCTAAAAATATTCACCACAAATTTGTTTGCATGTGGTTTTACGATCTTGCATCACAATACAAGGCATATTGACTCTTTGAAGCATTTTCTCTGATTTTGCAGAGATTTTCAAATGCAAGTTTCAAAAATGAGGCAGATTTCTCAGAAAAATCTCTTAGAGCAAATTCTACCCAAGAGACATGTATTTTACATAGATTCGCTCACCGTGAAATTCTGTGTTCCGAACACACTTCCCGGATCTCGGATTCGACAAATATACACTACAGAGTAGTTTGCATGCAGATTACCGAACTTTCATCTCAATACATTGAATATTGATTCTTAGAAGTATTTTCTCTGATTTTGCAGCGTTTCCCAAATGCCAGGTTCAAAAATGACGAATTTTTTAGCAGAAAAAATCTCTCGGACCGAGTTCTAACCAATAGAGAATTCATTTACATTGTTTCAATCACCGTGAAATTCCACGTTCTGAACACGCTACATGCATCACGGATTAGAAAAAGATCCTTTAATATGTTGTGAAAATGTGGATTACCAAACTTTCTGTAACATAAAGGCACATTTACACCTGCAAATATTTACTCACTTTTTGCAGCTTTTTCCAAACTTCAGATTCGATAATCATGCAATTTTGGCAAAAAAATTCTCTTCTAGCTCGTTCTACTCAATAGAATTGTAATTTCCATAGTTTCATTACCGTGAAATTCCATTTTCCATAAGCGCTATATAAATCACGGTTTAAAAAATAATTACTACACTGTTATTAACATGTGGATTACCGGACATTCATTCACCATTCAAGGCATATTGACACTTAGAAGCATTTACTCACATTTCACAGGGTTCTCCTAATGGCAGTTTTCAAAATGAGGCACATTTTGCAAAAAAATTCTCTTCAAGTGAATTCTACCCAATAGACATGTAACTTACATTGTTTCCTTCACTATGACATTCCGTATTCCGAAAAAGTTACATGCATCACGAGTTTGACAAACATTCTTTAATGAGTGTGAGCATGTGGATTACCGAACTTTCATCCACCTTACAAGGCATATTTACACCTAGAAGTAGTTATTCTCATTTCGCAGGTTTTTCCTAACATCCAGTTTCGAAAATCATGAAATTTTCACAGAAACATACAATACAAGCGAGTTCTAACCAGTAGAATTGTTATTTTCAGAGCTTCACTCACCGAGACATTCCGTGTTCCGAAAACGTTACATTCATCACGGCTTCGGCAAACATTATTTAATGACCGTGAGCATGTGGATTACCGATTTTTCAACCACAATACAAGGCATATTTACACCTAGAAACATTTACTTACATTTCGCAGGTTTTCCTAATGTCAGTTACGAAAATCAGGCAGTTTTCGCAGAAAAATTCTCATGGTGCATTTTCTATCCAATAGACATCTCATTTTCTTAGATACCTTCACCGTAACATTCCGTGTTCCGAAAACGGTCCATGCACCACAGATTCAACAAATATTCACTGCTGAGTTCTTAGCATGTGGATTACATATCTTTAATAACCCATTGAAGACATATTGTCACCTTAAATGATTTACTCAGATTTTGCAGTGTTTTCATAACACCAGTTTCCAAACTGAGGCATATTTTTCTGTAAAATGCTCCTGGAGCGTGTTCTAACCAAGAGATATGTAATTTACATAGTTTGCCTCACCGTGACAGTCCATGTTCCGAACGCGCTACACACATCACGGATTTGACAAACATTCTTAATGAGTTGTGTACATGTGTATTACAAAAATTTCATCCACCATACAAGGCATATTGACACCTAGAATCATTAACACTGAGTTTGCAGATATTTCCTAAAAGCAGTTTCGAAAATCAGGCAGTTTTCAAAGGAAAAAACTGTTGGAGCGTGTTCTACAAAATAGATATGTAAATTACATAGATTCTCCCGCTGTGAAATTACGTGTTTCGAACATGCTACATGCAGAAAAGTTTCGACAAAAATACACTACAGGGTTGTTTGCATGTAGATTACAGGACTTTCTCACTATAGAAAGCATATAGATGCTTCGATGCATTTTATGTGATTTCACAGTGTTTTCCAAACGCCAGTTTCGAAAATAAGACAGATTTCACGGCAAAAAAACTCTTGGAGCGGGTTCTAACCAATAGACATGTAATTTAGATGGATTCGCTCACCGTGAAATTCCGTGTTCTGAACACGTTACATGCATCTCAGATGTGACAAATATTCACTACAGAGTTGTTAGCAAGTGGATTACAGCATTATCATCCACCATACAAGGTTTACTGACACTTTGAAGAATTTTCTCAGATTTCACACGTTAGTTTGAACGCCAGTTTTGAAAATGAGGCAGATTGGGCAGAAAAATTCTCTTGGAACCAGTTCTACCCAAAGGTATGTAATTTACCTAGTTTCACTCACCGTGATATTCCGTGTTCTGAACACGTTTCATGCACCACGGATTCAACCAAAATTCTTTAATGAGTTGTGAACATGTGTATTAACGAACTTTAATCCACCTTACAGTGCATATTTATACATAGAAATTTTATTCTGATTTAGTAGTATTCTCCTAATGTCAGTCTCTAAAATCATGCAGTTTCCACAGAAAAATCCTCTTGGAGCGAGTTCTACCCAATAGACATGCAATTTACATAGAACCCGTCATCGTGAAATTCCGTGTTCTGAACACGCTACGTGCATCACTGATTCGATAAATATTCACTACAGAGTTGTTAGCATAAGGATTACCGAACTTTCATCCACCATAAAAGCCATGTTACAATTTGAAGCATTTTCTCACATTTCGAAAGTTTTTCCTAATGCCAGTTTTGAAAAGGAGGCAGATTTGCAGAAATATTCTCGTGGAGCGAGTACTTCCCAATAGAAATGTAATTTACATAGTTTCCCTCACAGTGACATTCCATTTTCCGAACACGCTACATGCATCCAGGTTTCAACAAACTTTCTCGAATGAGTTGTGAACATGTTGATTACAGAACTTTCATCCACCATACATGGCATATTTACAACTAGAAACATTAACTCTGAATTTGTAGCTTTTTCCTAATGCCAGTTTGGAAAATCAGGCTTTTTTCTCAGGGAAATACTTTTGGAGCGAATTCTAACCAATAGATGTGTAATTTACATAGATTCCATCGCCCATACTTTCCGTAATGCGATCAAACTGCATGCATAACGCTTTCTAAAAATATTCACCACAGATATGTTTGCATGTGGTTTTACGATCTTGCATCAAAATACAAGGCATATAGACACTTTGAAGCATTTTCTCTGATTTTGCAGAGATTTTCAAACGCCAGGTTCAAAAATGAGGCAGATTTCTCAGAAAAAACTCTTAGAGCAAATTCTACCCAAGAGACATGTATTTTACATAGATTCGCTCACCGTGATATTCTGTGTTCCGAACACTCTTCACGTATCTCGGATTCGACAAATATTCACTACAGAGTAGTTAACATGCGGATTACCGATCTTTCATCTCAATACATTGAATATTGATTCTTAGAAGTATTTTCTCAAATTTTGCAGCGTTTTCTAAACGCCAGGTTCAAAAATGACGAAGTTTTCGCAGAAAAACTCTCTCGGAGTGAGTTCTAACCAATAGAGGATTCATTTAGTTTTTTTCAATCACCGTGGAATTCCACGTTCTGAACACGGTACATGCATAACGGAGTAGAAAAAGATCCTTTAATATGTTGTGAAAATGTGGATTACCAAACTTTCTGCAACATAAAGGCACATTTACACCTGCAAATATTTACTCAATTTTTGCAGCTTTTTCCAAACTTCAGATTCGATAATCATGCAATTTTGGCAAAAAAATTCTCTTCTAGCTCGTTCTACTCAATAGAATTGTAATTTCCATAGTTTCATTACCGTGAAATTCCATTTTCCATAAGCGCTACATAAATCACGGTTTAAAAAATAATTACTACACTGTTATTAACATGTGGATTACCGGACATTCATTCACCATTCAAGGCATATTGACACTTAGAAGCATTTACTCACATTTCACAGGGTTCTCCTAATGGCAGTTTTCAAAATGAGGCACATTTTGCAAAAAAATTCTCTTCAAGTGAATTCTACCCAATAGACATGTAACTTACATTGTTTCCTTCACTATGACATTCCGTATTCCAAAAAAGTTACATGCATCACGAGTTTGACAAACATTCTTTAATGAGTGTGAGCATGTGGATTACCGAACTTTCATCCACCTTACAAGGCATATTTACACCTAGAAGTAGTTATTCTCATTTCGCAGGTTTTTCCTAACATCCAGTTTCGAAAATCATGAAATTTTCACAGAAACATACAATTCAAGCGAGTTCTAACCAGTAGAATTGTTATTTTCAGAGCTTCACTCACCGAGACATTCCGTGTTCCGAAAACGTTACATTCATCACGGCTTCGGCAAAAATTATTTAATGACCGTGAGCATGTGGATTACCGATTTTTCAACCACAATACAAGGCATATTTACACCTAGAAACATTTACTTACATTTCGCAGGTTTTCCTAATGTCAGTTACGAAAATCAGGCAGTTTTCGCAGAAAAATTCTCATGGTGCATGTTCTATCCAATAGACATCTCATTTTCTTAGATACCTTCACCGTAACATTCCGTGTTCCGAAAACGGTCCATGCACCACGGATTCAACAAATATTTACTGCTGAGTTCTTAGCATGTGGATTACATATCTTTAATAACCCATTGAAGACATATTGTCACCTTAAAAAATTTACTCAGATTTTGCAGCGTTTTCATAACACCAGTTTCCAAAATAAGGCAGATTTTTCTGTAAAACGCTCCTGGAGCGTGTTCTAACCAAGAGATATGTAATTTACATAGTTTGCCTCACCGTGACAGTCCATGTTCCGAACGCGCTACACACATCACGGATTTGACAAACATTCTTAATGAGTTGTGTACATGTGTATTACAAAACTTTCATCCACCATGCAAGGCATATTGACACCTAGAATCATTAACACTGAGTTCACAGATATTTCCTAAAAGCAGTTTCGAAAATCAGGCAGTTTTCAAAGGAAAAAACTGCTGGAGCGTGTTCTACAAAATAGATATGTAAATTACATAGATTCTCCCGCTGTGAAATTACGTGTTTCGAACATGCTACCTGCAGAAAAGTTTCGACAAAAATACACTACAGTGTTGTTTGCATGTGGATTACAGGACTTTCTCACTATAGAAAGCATATAGATGCTTAGATGCATTTTATGTCATTTCACACTGATTTCCAAATGCCAGTTTCGAAAATAAGGCAGATTTCACGGCAAAAACCTCTTGGAGCGGGTTCTAACCAATACACATGTAATTTACATGGATTCGCTCACCGTGAAATTCCGTGTTCCGAACACGCTACATGCATCTCAGATGTGAAAAATATTCACTACAGAGTTGTTAGCAAGTGGATTACAGCACTATCATCCACCATACAAGGCTTACTGACACTTTGAAGAATTTTCTCAGATTTCACACGTTAGTTTGAACGCCAGTATTGAAAATGAGGCAGATTGGGCAGAAAAATGCTCTTGGAGCCAGTTCTACCCAAAAGATATGTAATTTACCTAGTTTCACTCACCGTGACATTCCGTGTTCTGAACACGTTTCATGCACCACAGATTCAACAAACATTCTTTAATGAGTTGTGAACATGTGTATTAACGAACTTCAATCCACCTTACAGTGCATATTTATACATAGAAATTTTATTCTGCTTTAGTAGTATTCTCCTAATGTCAGTCTCTAAAATCATGCAGTTTCCACAGAAAAATCCTCTTGGAGCGAGTTCTACCCAATAGACATGCAATTTACATAGAACCCGTCATCGTGAAATTCCGTGTTCTGAACACGCTACATGCATCACGGATTCGACAAATATTCACTACAGAGTTGTTAGCATAAGGATTACCGAACTTTCATCCACCATAAAAGCCATGTTACAATTTGAAGCATTTTCTCACATTTCGAAAGTTTTTCCTAATGCCGGTTTTTAAAAAGGAGGCAGATTTGCAGAAATATGCTCTTGGAGAGAGTACTTCCCAATAGAAATGTAATTTACATAGTTTCCCTCACAGTGACATTCCATTTTCCGAACACGCTACATGAATCCAGGTTTCAACAAACTGTCTCGAATGAGTTGTGAACATGTAGATTACAGAAGTTTCATCCACCATACATGGCATATTTACAACTAGAAACATTAACTCTGAATTTGCAGCTTTTTCCTAATGCCAGTTTGGAAAATCAGGCTGTTTCCTCAGGGAAAAAATTTGGAGCGAATTCTAACCAATAGTTGTGTAATTTTCATAGATTCCTTCGCCGGGATTTTCCGTGATATGATCACAGTTCATGCATAACGCTTTCTAAAAATATTCACCACAAATTTGTTTGCATGTGGTTTTACGATCTTGCATCACAATACAAGGCATATTGACTCTTTGAAGCATTTTCTCTGATTTTGCAGAGATTTTCAAATGCAAGTTTCAAAAATGAGGCAGATTTCTCAGAAAAATCTCTTAGAGCAAATTCTACCCAAGAGACATGTATTTTACATAGATTCGCTCACCGTGAAATTCTGTGTTCCGAACACACTTCCCGGATCTCGGATTCGACAAATATACACTACAGAGTAGTTTGCATGCAGATTACCGAACTTTCATCTCAATACATTGAATATTGATTCTTAGAAGTATTTTCTCTGATTTTGCAGCGTTTCCCAAATGCCAGGTTCAAAAATGACGAATTTTTTAGCAGAAAAAATCTCTCGGACCGAGTTCTAACCAATAGAGAAGTCATTTACATTGTTTCAATCACCGTGAAATTCCACGTTCTGAACACGCTACATGCATCACGGATTAGAAAAAGATCCTTTAATATGTTGTGAAAATGTGGATTACCAAACTTTCTGTAACATAAAGGCACATTTACACCTGCAAATATTTACTCCCTTTTTGCAGCTTTTTCCAAACTTCAGATTCGATAATCATGCAATTTTGGCAAAAAAATTCTCTTCTAGCTCGTTCTACTCAATAGAATTGTAATTTCCATAGTTTCATTACCGTGAAATTCCATTTTCCATAAGCGCTACATAAATCACGGTTTAAAAAATAATTACTACACTGTTATTAACATGTGGATTACCGGACATTCATTCACCATTCAAGGCATATTGACACTTAGAAGCATTTACTCACATTTCACAGGGTTCTCCTAATGGCAGTTTTCAAAATGAGGCACATTTTGCAAAAAAATTCTCTTCAAGTGAATTCTACCCAATAGACATGTAACTTACATTGTTTCCTTCACTATGACATTCCGTATTCCAAAAAAGTTACATGCATCACGAGTTTGACAAACATTCTTTAATGAGTGTGAGCATGTGGATTACTGAACTTTCATCCACCTTACAAGGCATATTTACACCTAGAAGTAGTTATTCTCATTTCGCAGGTTTTTCCTAACATCCAGTTTCGAAAATCATGAAATTTTCACAGAAACATACAAATCAAGCGAGTTCTAACCAGTAGAATTGTTATTTTCAGAGCTTCACTCACCGAGACATTCCGTGTTCCGAAAACGTTACATTCATCACGGCTTCGGCAAACATTATTTAATGACCGTGAGCATGTGGATTACCGATTTTTCAACCACAATACAAGGCATATTTACACCTAGAAACATTTACTTACATTTCGCAGGTTTTCCTAATGTCAGTTACGAAAATCAGGCAGTTTTCGCAGAAAAATTCTCATGGTGCATGTTCTATCCAATAGACATCTCATTTTCTTAGATACCTTCACCGTAACATTCCGTGTTCCGAAAACGGTCCATGCACCACGGATTCAACAAATATTCACTGCTGAGTTCTTAGCATGTGGATTACATATCTTTAATAACCCATTGAAGACATATTGTCACCTTAAAGGATTTACTCAGATTTTGCAGTGTTTTCATAACACCAGTTTCCAAACTGAGGCATATTTTTCTGTAAAATGCTCCTGGAGCGTGTTCTAACCAAGAGATATGTAATTTACATAGTTTGCCTCACCGTGACAGTCCATGTTCCGAACGCGCTACACACATCACGGATTTGACAAACATTCTTAATGAGTTGTGTACATGTGTATTACAAAAATTTCATCCACCATACAAGGCATATTGACACCTAGAATCATTAACACTGAGTTTGCAGATATTTCCTAAAAGCAGTTTCGAAAATCAGGCAGTTTTCAAAGGAAAAAACTGTTGGAGCGTGTTCTACAAAATAGATATGTAAATTACATAGATTCTCCCGCTGTGAAATTACGTGTTTCGAACATGCTACATGCAGAAAAGTTTCGACAAAAATACACTACAGGGTTGTTTGTATGTGGATTACAGGACTTTCTCACTATAGAATATATATAGATGCTTTGATGCATTTTATGTGATTTCTCAGTGATTTCCAAACGCCAGTTTCTAAAATAAGGCAGATTTCATGGTAGAAACCTCTTGGAGCGGGTTCTAACCAATAGACATGTAATTTACATGGATTCGCTCACCGTGAAATTCCGTGTTCTGAACACGCTACATGCATCTCAGATGTGACAAATATTCACTACAGAGTTGTTAGCAAGTGGATTACAGCACTATCATCCACCATACAAGGCTTACTGACACTTTGAAAAATTTTCTCAGATTTCACACGTTAGTTTGAACGCCAGTTTTGAAAATGAGGCAGAATGGGCAGAAAAATGCTCTTGGAGCCAGTTCTAACCAAAAGATATGTAATTTACCTAGTTTCACTCAACGTGACATTCCGTGTTCTGAACACGATACATGCACCACGGATTCAACAAACATCCTTTAATGAGCTGTGAACATGTGTATTAACGAACTTTAATCCACCTTACAGTGCATATTTATACATAGAAATTCTATTCTGATTTAGTAGTATTCTCCTAATGTCAGTCTCTAAAATCATGCAGTTTCCACAGAAAAATCCTCTTGGAGCGAGTTCTACCCAATAGACATGCAATTTACATAGAACCCGTCATCGTGAAATTCCGTGTTCTGAACACGCTACATGCATCACGGATTCGACAAATATTCACTACAGAGTTGTTAGCATAAGGATTACCGAACTTTCATCCACCATAAAAGCCATGTTACAATTTGAAGCATTTTCTCACATTTCGAAAGTTTTTCCTAATGCCGGTTTTTAAAAAGGAGGCAGATTTGCAGAAATATGCTCTTGGAGAGAGTACTTCCCAATAGAAATGTAATTTACATAGTTTCCCTCACAGTGACATTCCATTTTCCGAACACGCTACATGCATCCAGGTTTCAACAAACTGTCTCGAATGAGTTGTGAACATGTAGATTACAGAAGTTTCATCCACCATACATGGCATATTTACAACTAGAAACATTAACTCTGAATGTGCAGCTTTTTCCTAATGCCAGTTTGGAAAATCAGGCTGTTTCTCAGGGAAAAAATTTGGAGCGAATTCTAACCAATAGTTGTGTAATTTTCATAGATTCCTTCGCCGGGATTTTCCGTGATATGATCACAGTTCATGCATAACGCTTTCTAAAAATATTCACCACAAATTTGTTTGCATGGGGTTTAATGATCTTGCATCACAATACAAGGCATATTGACTCTTTGAAGCATTTTCTCTGATTTTGCAGAGATTTTCAAATGCAAGTTTCAAAAATGAGGCAGATTTCTCAGAAAAATCTCTTAGAGCAAATTCTACCCAAGAGACATGTATTTTACATAGATTCGCTCACTGTGAAATTCTGTGTTCCGAACACACTTCCCGGATCTCGGATTCGACAAATATACACTACAGAGTAGTTTGCATGCAGATTACCGAACTTTCATCTCAATACATTGAATATTGATTCTTAGAAGTATTTTCTCTGATTTTGCAGCGTTTCCCAAATGCCAGGTTCAAAAATGACGAATTTTTTAGCAGAAAAAATCTCTCGGACCGAGTTCTAACCAATACAGAAGTCATTTACATTGTTTCAATCACCGTGAAATTCCACGTTCTGAACACGCTACATGCATCACGGATTAGAAAAAGATCCTTTAATATGTTGTGAAAATGTGGATTACCAAACTTTCTGTAACATAAAGGCACATTTACACCTGCAAATATTTACTCACTTTTTGCAGCTTTTTCCAAACTTCAGATTCGATAATCATGCAATTTTGGCAAAAAAATTCTCTTCTAGCTCGTTCTACTCAATAGAATTGTAATTTCCATAGTTTCATTACCGTGAAATTCCATTTTCCATAAGCGCTACATAAATCACGGTTTAAAAAATAATTACTACACTGTTATTAACATGTGGATTACCGGACATTCATTCACCATTCAAGGCATATTGACACTTAGGAGCATTTACTCACATTTCACAGGGTTCTCCTAATGGCAGTTTTCAAAATGAGGCACATTTTGCAAAAAAATTCTCTTCAAGTGAATTCTACCCAATAGACATGTAACTTACATTGTTTCCTTCACTATGACATTCCGTATTCCAAAAAAGTTACATGCATCACGAGTTTGACAAACATTCTTTAATGAGTGTGAGCATGTGGATTACCGAACTTTCATCCACCTTACAAGGCATATTTACACCTAGAAGTAGTTATTCTCATTTCGCAGGTTTTTCCTAACATCCAGTTTCGAAAATCATGAAATTTTCACAGAAACATACAAATCAAGCGAGTTCTAACCAGTAGAATTGTTATTTTCAGAGCTTCACTCACCGAGACATTCCGTGTTCCGAAAACGTTACATTCATCACGGCTTCGGCAAACATTATTTAATGACCGTGAGCATGTGGATTACCGATTTTTCAACCACAATACAAGGCATATTTACACCTAGAAACATTTACTTACATTTCGCAGGTTTTCCTAATGTCAGTTACGAAAATCAGGCAGTTTTCGCAGAAAAATTCTCATGGTGCATGTTCTATCCAATAGACATCTCATTTTCTTAGATACCTTCACCGTAACATTCCGTGTTCCGAAAACGGTCCATGCACCACGGATTCAACAAATATTCACTGCTGAGTTCTTAGCATGTGGATTACATATCTTTAATAACCCATTGAAGACATATTGTCACCTTAAAGGATTTACTCAGATTTTGCAGTGTTTTCATAACACCAGTTTCCAAACTGAGGCATATTTTTCTGTAAAATGCTCCTGGAGCGTGTTCTAACCAAGAGATATGTAATTTACATAGTTTGCCTCACCGTGACAGTCCATGTTCCGAACGCGCTACACACATCACGGATTTGACAAACATTCTTAATGAGTTGTGTACATGTGTATTACAAAAATTTCATCCACCATACAAGGCATATTGACACCTAGAATCATTAACACTGAGTTTGCAGATATTTCCTAAAAGCAGTTTCGAAAATCAGGCAGTTTTCAAAGGAAAAAACTGTTGGAGCGTGTTCTACAAAATAGATATGTAAATTACATAGATTCTCCCGCTGTGAAATTACGTGTTTCGAACATGCTACATGCAGAAAAGTTTCGACAAAAATACACTACAGGGTTGTTTGTATGTGGATTACAGGACTTTCTCACTATAGAATGTATATAGATGCTTTGATGCATTTTATGTGATTTCTCAGTGATTTCCAAACGCCAGTTTCTAAAATAAGGCAGATTTCATGGTAGAAACCTCTTGGAGCGGGTTCTAACCAATAGACATGTAATTTACATGGATTCGCTCACCGTGAAATTCCGTGTTCTGAACACGCTACATGCATCTCAGATGTGACAAATATTCACTACAGAGTTGTTAGCAAGTGGATTACAGCACTATCATCCACCATACAAGGCTTACTGACACTTTGAAAAATTTTCTCAGATTTCACACGTTAGTTTGAACGCCAGTTTTGAAAATGAGGCAGAATGGGCAGAAAAATGCTCTTGGAGCCAGTTCTAACCAAAAGATATGTAATTTACCTAGTTTCACTCAACGTGACATTCCGTGTTCTGAACACGATACATGCACCACGGATTCAACAAACATCCTTTAATGAGCTGTGAACATGTGTATTAACGAACTTTAATCCACCTTACAGTGCATATTTATACATAGAAATTCTATTCTGATTTAGTAGTATTCTCCTAATGTCAGTCTCTAAAATCATGCAGTTTCCACAGAAAAATCCTCTTGGAGCGAGTTCTACCCAATAGACATGCAATTTACATAGAACCCGTCATCGTGAAATTCCGTGTTCTGAACACGCTACATGCATCACGGATTCGACAAATATTCACTACAGAGTTGTTAGCATAAGGATTACCGAACTTTCATCCACCATAAAAGCCATGTTACAATTTGAAGCATTTTCTCACATTTCGAAAGTTTTTCCTAATGCCGGTTTTTAAAAAGGAGGCAGATTTGCAGAAATATGCTCTTGGAGAGAGTACTTCCCAATAGAAATGTAATTTACATAGTTTCCCTCACAGTGACATTCCATTTTCCGAACACGCTACATGCATCCAGGTTTCAACAAACTGTCTCGAATGAGTTGTGAACATGTAGATTACAGAAGTTTCATCCACCATACATGGCATATTTACAACTAGAAACATTAACTCTGAATTTGCAGCTTTTTCCTAATGCCAGTTTGGAAAATCAGGCTGTTTCTCAGGGAAAAAATTTGGAGCGAATTCTAACCAATAGTTGTGTAATTTTCATAGATTCCTTCGCCGGGATTTTCCGTGATATGATCACAGTTCATGCATAACGCTTTCTAAAAATATTCACCACAAATTTGTTTGCATGTGGTTTTATGATCTTGCATCACAATACAAGGCATATTGACTCTTTGAAGCATTTTCTCTGATTTTGCAGAGATTTTCAAATGCAAGTTTCAAAAATGAGGCAGATTTCTCAGAAAAATCTCTTAGAGCAAATTCTACCCAAGAGACATGTATTTTACATAGATTCGCTCACCGTGAAATTCTGTGTTCCGAACACACTTCCCGGATCTCGGATTCGACAAATATACACTACAGAGTAGTTTGCATGCAGATTACCGAACTTTCATCTCAATACATTGAATATTGATTCTTAGAAGTATTTTCTCTGATTTTGCAGCGTTTCCCAAATGCCAGGTTCAAAAATGACGAATTTTTTAGCAGAAAAAATCTCTCGGACCGAGTTCTAACCAATACAGAAGTCATTTACATTGTTTCAATCACCGTGAAATTCCACGTTCTGAACACGCTACATGCATCACGGATTAGAAAAAGATCCTTTAATATGTTGTGAAAATGTGGATTACCAAACTTTCTGTAACATAAAGGCACATTTACACCTGCAAATATTTACTCACTTTTTGCAGCTTTTTCCAAACTTCAGATTCGATAATCATGCAATTTTGGCAAAAAAATTCTCTTCTAGCTCGTTCTACTCAATAGAATTGTAATTTCCATAGTTTCATTACCGTGAAATTCCATTTTCCATAAGCGCTACATAAATCACGGTTTAAAAAATAATTACTACACTGTTATTAACATGTGGATTACCGGACATTCATTCACCATTCAAGGCATATTGACACTTAGGAGCATTTACTCACATTTCACAGGGTTCTCCTAATGGCAGTTTTCAAAATGAGGCACATTTTGCAAAAAAATTCTCTTCAAGTGAATTCTACCCAATAGACATGTAACTTACATTGTTTCCTTCACTATGACATTCCGTATTCCAAAAAAGTTACATGCATCACGAGTTTGACAAACATTCTTTAATGAGTGTGAGCATGTGGATTACCGAACTTTCATCCACCTTACAAGGCATATTTACACCTAGAAGTAGTTATTCTCATTTCGCAGGTTTTTCCTAACATCCAGTTTCGAAAATCATGAAATTTTCACAGAAACATACAAATCAAGCGAGTTCTAACCAGTAGAATTGTTATTTTCAGAGCTTCACTCACCGAGACATTCCGTGTTCCGAAAACGTTACATTCATCACGGCTTCGGCAAACATTATTTAATGACCGTGAGCATGTGGATTACCGATTTTTCAACCACAATACAAGGCATATTTACACCTAGAAACATTTACTTACATTTCGCAGGTTTTCCTAATGTCAGTTACGAAAATCAGGCAGTTTTCGCAGAAAAATTCTCATGGTGCATGTTCTATCCAATAGACATCTCATTTTCTTAGATACCTTCACCGTAAAATTCCGTGTTCCGAAAACGGTCCATGCACCACGGATTCAACAAATATTCACTGCTGAGTTCTTAGCATGTGGATTACATATCTTTAATAACCCATTGAAGACATATTGTCACCTTAAAGGATTTACTCAGATTTTGCAGTGTTTTCATAACACCAGTTTCCAAACTGAGGCATATTTTTCTGTAAAATGCTCCTGGAGCGTGTTCTAACCAAGAGATATGTAATTTACATAGTTTGCCTCACCGTGACAGTCCATGTTCCGAACGCGCTACACACATCACGGATTTGACAAACATTCTTAATGAGTTGTGTACATGTGTATTACAAAAATTTCATCCACCATACAAGGCATATTGACACCTAGAATCATTAACACTGAGTTTGCAGATATTTCCTAAAAGCAGTTTCGAAAATCAGGCAGTTTTCAAAGGAAAAAACTGTTGGAGCGTGTTCTACAAAATAGATATGTAAATTACATAGATTCTCCCGCTGTGAAATTACGTGTTTCGAACATGCTACATGCAGAAAAGTTTCGACAAAAATACACTACAGGGTTGTTTGTATGTGGATTACAGGACTTTCTCACTATAGAATATATATAGATGCTTTGATGCATTTTATGTGATTTCTCAGTGATTTCCAAACGCCAGTTTCTAAAATAAGGCAGATTTCATGGTAGAAACCTCTTGGAGCGGGTTCTAACCAATAGACATGTAATTTACATGGATTCGCTCACCGTGAAATTCCGTGTTCTGAACACGCTACATGCATCTCAGATGTGACAAATATTCACTACAGAGTTGTTAGCAAGTGGATTACAGCACTATCATCCACCATACAAGGCTTACTGACACTTTGAAAAATTTTCTCAGATTTCACACGTTAGTTTGAACGCCAGTTTTGAAAATGAGGCAGAATGGGCAGAAAAATGCTCTTGGAGCCAGTTCTAACCAAAAGATATGTAATTTACCTAGTTTCACTCAACGTGACATTCCGTGTTCTGAACACGATACATGCACCACGGATTCAACAAACATCCTTTAATGAGCTGTGAACATGTGTATTAACGAACTTTAATCCACCTTACAGTGCATATTTATACATAGAAATTCTATTCTGATTTAGTAGTATTCTCCTAATGTCAGTCTCTAAAATCATGCAGTTTCCACAGAAAAATCCTCTTGGAGCGAGTTCTACCCAATAGACATGCAATTTACATAGAACCCGTCATCGTGAAATTCCGTGTTCTGAACACGCTACATGCATCACGGATTCGACAAATATTCACTACAGAGTTGTTAGCATAAGGATTACCGAACTTTCATCCACCATAAAAGCCATGTTACAATTTGAAGCATTTTCTCACATTTCGAAAGTTTTTCCTAATGCCGGTTTTTAAAAAGGAGGCAGATTTGCAGAAATATGCTCTTGGAGAGAGTACTTCCCAATAGAAATGTAATTTACATAGTTTCCCTCACAGTGACATTCCATTTTCCGAACACGCTACATGCATCCAGGTTTCAACAAACTGTCTCGAATGAGTTGTGAACATGTAGATTACAGAAGTTTCATCCACCATACATGGCATATTTACAACTAGAAACATTAACTCTGAATTTGCAGCTTTTTCCTAATGCCAGTTTGGAAAATCAGGCTGTTTCTCAGGGAAAAAATTTGGAGCGAATTCTAACCAATAGTTGTGTAATTTTCATAGATTCCTTCGCCGGGATTTTCCGTGATATGATCACAGTTCATGCATAACGCTTTCTAAAAATATTCACCACAAATTTGTTTGCATGTGGTTTTATGATCTTGCATCACAATACAAGGCATATTGACTCTTTGAAGCATTTTCTCTGATTTTGCAGAGATTTTCAAATGCAAGTTTCAAAAATGAGGCAGATTTCTCAGAAAAATCTCTTAGAGCAAATTCTACCCAAGAGACATGTATTTTACATAGATTCGCTCACCGTGAAATTCTGTGTTCCGAACACACTTCCCGGATCTCGGATTCGACAAATATACACTACAGAGTAGTTTGCATGCAGATTACCGAACTTTCATCTCAATACATTGAATATTGATTCTTAGAAGTATTTTCTCTGATTTTGCAGCGTTTCCCAAATGCCAGGTTCAAAAATGACGAATTTTTTAGCAGAAAAAATCTCTCGGACCGAGTTCTAACCAATACAGAAGTCATTTACATTGTTTCAATCACCGTGAAATTCCACGTTCTGAACACGCTACATGCATCACGGATTAGAAAAAGATCCTTTAATATGTTGTGAAAATGTGGATTACCAAACTTTCTGTAACATAAAGGCACATTTACACCTGCAAATATTTACTCACTTTTTGCAGCTTTTTCCAAACTTCAGATTCGATAATCATGCAATTTTGGCAAAAAAATTCTCTTCTAGCTCGTTCTACTCAATAGAATTGTAATTTCCATAGTTTCATTACCGTGAAATTCCATTTTCCATAAGCGCTACATAAATCACGGTTTAAAAAATAATTACTACACTGTTATTAACATGTGGATTACCGGACATTCATTCACCATTCAAGGCATATTGACACTTAGGAGCATTTACTCACATTTCACAGGGTTCTCCTAATGGCAGTTTTCAAAATGAGGCACATTTTGCAAAAAAATTCTCTTCAAGTGAATTCTACCCAATAGACATGTAACTTACATTGTTTCCTTCACTATGACATTCCGTATTCCAAAAAAGTTACATGCATCACGAGTTTGACAAACATTCTTTAATGAGTGTGAGCATGTGGATTACCGAACTTTCATCCACCTTACAAGGCATATTTACACCTAGAAGTAGTTATTCTCATTTCGCAGGTTTTTCCTAACATCCAGTTTCGAAAATCATGAAATTTTCACAGAAACATACAAATCAAGCGAGTTCTAACCAGTAGAATTGTTATTTTCAGAGCTTCACTCACCGAGACATTCCGTGTTCCGAAAACGTTACATTCATCACGGCTTCGGCAAACATTATTTAATGACCGTGAGCATGTGGATTACCGATTTTTCAACCACAATACAAGGCATATTTACACCTAGAAACATTTACTTACATTTCGCAGGTTTTCCTAATGTCAGTTACGAAAATCAGGCAGTTTTCGCAGAAAAATTCTCATGGTGCATGTTCTATCCAATAGACATCTCATTTTCTTAGATACCTTCACCGTAACATTCCGTGTTCCGAAAACGGTCCATGCACCACGGATTCAACAAATATTCACTGCTGAGTTCTTAGCATGTGGATTACATATCTTTAATAACCCATTGAAGACATATTGTCACCTTAAAGGATTTACTCAGATTTTGCAGTGTTTTCATAACACCAGTTTCCAAACTGAGGCATATTTTTCTGTAAAATGCTCCTGGAGCGTGTTCTAACCAAGAGATATGTAATTTACATAGTTTGCCTCACCGTGACAGTCCATGTTCCGAACGCGCTACACACATCACGGATTTGACAAACATTCTTAATGAGTTGTGTACATGTGTATTACAAAAATTTCATCCACCATACAAGGCATATTGACACCTAGAATCATTAACACTGAGTTTGCAGATATTTCCTAAAAGCAGTTTCGAAAATCAGGCAGTTTTCAAAGGAAAAAACTGTTGGAGCGTGTTCTACAAAATAGATATGTAAATTACATAGATTCTCCCGCTGTGAAATTACGTGTTTCGAACATGCTACATGCAGAAAAGTTTCGACAAAAATACACTACAGGGTTGTTTGTATGTGGATTACAGGACTTTCTCACTATAGAATGTATATAGATGCTTTGATGCATTTTATGTGATTTCTCAGTGATTTCCAAACGCCAGTTTCTAAAATAAGGCAGATTTCATGGTAGAAACCTCTTGGAGCGGGTTCTAACCAATAGACATGTAATTAACATGGATTCGCTCACCGTGAAATTCCGTGTTCTGAACACGCTACATGCATCTCAGATGTGACAAATATTCACTACAGAGTTGTTAGCAAGTGGATTACAGCACTATCATCCACCATACAAGGCTTACTGACACTTTGAAAAATTTTCTCAGATTTCACACGTTAGTTTGAACGCCAGTTTTGAAAATGAGGCAGAATGGGCAGAAAAATGCTCTTGGAGCCAGTTCTAACCAAAAGATATGTAATTTACCTAGTTTCACTCAACGTGACATTCCGTGTTCTGAACACGATACATGCACCACGGATTCAACAAACATCCTTTAATGAGCTGTGAACATGTGTATTAACGAACTTTAATCCACCTTACAGTGCATATTTATACATAGAAATTCTATTCTGATTTAGTAGTATTCTCCTAATGTCAGTCTCTAAAATCATGCATTTTCCACAGAAAAATCCTCTTGGAGCGAGTTCTACCCAATAGACATGGAATTTACATAGAACCCGTCATCGTGAAATTCTGTGTTCTGAACACGCTACATGCATCACGAATTCGAAAAATATTCACTACAGAGTGGTTAGCATAAGGATTACCGAACTTTCATCCACCATAAAAGCCATGTTACAATTTGAAGCATTTTCTCACATTTCGAAAGTTTTTCCTAATGCCAGTTTTGAAAAGGAGGCAGATTTGCAGAAATATTCTCGTGGAGCGAGTACTTCCCAATAGAAATGTAATTTACATAGTTTCCCTCACAGTGACATTCCATTTTCTGAACACGCTACATGCATCCAGGTTTCAACAAACTTTCTCGAATGAGTTGTGAACATGTTGATTACAGAACTTTCATCCACCATACATGGCATATTTACAACTAGAAACATTAACTCTGAATTTGTAGCTTTTTCCTAATGCCAGTTTGGAAAATCAGGCCGTTTTCTCAGGGAAATACTTTTGGAGCGAATTCTAACCAATAGATGTGTAATTTACATAGATTCCATCGCCCATACTTTCCGTAATGTGATCACACTGCATGCATAACGCTTTCTAAAAATATTCACCACAGATATGTTTGCATGTGGTTTTACGATCTTGCATCAAAATACAAGGCATATTGACACTTTGAAGCATTTTCTCTGATTTTGCAGAGATTTTCAAACGCCAGGTTCAAAAATGAGGCAGATTTCTCAGAAAAAACTCTTAGAGCAAATTCTACCCAAGAGACATGTATTTTACATAGATTCGCTACCGTGATATTCTGTGTTCCGAACACTCTTCACGTATCTCGGATTCGACAAATATTCACTACAGAGTAGTTAACATGCGGATTACCGATCTTTCATCTCAATACATTGAATATTGATTCTTAGAAGTATTTTCTCAAATTTTGCAGCGTTTTCTAAACGCCAGGTTCAAAAATGACGAAGTTTTCGCAGAAAAACTCTCTCGGAGTGAGTTCTAACCAATAGAGGATTCATTTAGATTTTTTCAATCACCGTGGAATTCCACGTTCTGAACACGGTACATGCATCACGGAGTAGAAAAAGATCCTTTAATATATTGTGAAAATGTGGTTTACCGAACTTTCTTGCAACATAAAGGCACATTTACACCTGCAAATATTTACTCCATTTTTGCAGCTTTTTCCAAACTTCAGATTCGATAATCATGCAATTTTGCCAAAAAAATTCTCTTCTAGCTCGTTCTACTCAGTAGAATTGTAATTTCCATAGATTCATTACCGTGAAATTCCATTTTCTATAAGCGCTACATGAATCACGGTTTAAAAAATAATTAATACACTGTTATTAACATTTGGATTACCGGACTTTCAATCACCATTCAAGGCATATTGACAATTAGAAGCATTTTCTCAGACTTCACAGGGTTCTCCTAATGGCAGTTTTCAAAATGAGGCACATTTTGCAGAAAAATTCTCTTGAAGTGAGTTCTACCCAATAGACATGTAACTTACATTGTTTCCTTCACTATGACATTCCGTATTCCGAAAACGTTACATTCATCACAGCTTCGACAACATTCCTTAATGACCGTGAGCATGTGGATTACCGATTTTTCAACCACAATACAAGGCATATTTACTCCTAGAAACATTTACATATATTTCGCAGGTTTTCCTAACGTCAGTTACAAAAATCAGGCAGTTTTCGCAGAAAAATTCTCTTGGTGCATGTTCTATCCAATAGACATCTCATTTTCATAGATACCTTCACCGTAACATTCCGTGTTCTGAAAACGGTCCATGCACCACGGATTCAACAAATATTCACTGCTGAGTTCTTAGCATGTGGATTACACATCTTTAATAACCCATTGAAAACATATTGTCACCTTAAAGCATTTACTCAGATTTTGCAGCGTTTTCATAACAACAGTTTCCAAACTGAGGCATATTTTTCAGTAAAATGCTCCTGGAGCGTGTTCTAACCAAGAGATATGTAATTTACATAGTTTGCCTCACCGTGACAGTCCATGTTCCGAACGCGCTACACACATCACGGATTTGACAAACATTCTTAATGAGTTGTGTACATGTGTATTACAAAACTTTCATCCACCATACAAGGCATATTGACACCTAGAATCATTAACACTGAGTTCGCAGATATTTCCTAAAAGCAGTTTCGAAAATCAGGCAGTTTTCAAAGGAAAAAGCTGTTGGAGCATGTTCTACAAAATAGATATGTAAATTACATAGTTTCTCCCGCTGTGAAATTACGTGTTTGGTACATGCTACATGCAGAAATGTTTGGGCAAAAATACACTACAGAGTTGTTTGCATGTGGAATAATAGACTTTCTCACTATAGAAGGCATATAAATGCTTAGATCCATTTTATGTGATTTCACAGTGTTTTCCAAACGCCAGTTTCGAAAATAAGGCAGATTTCAAGGCAAGAAACTCTTGGAGCGGGTTCTAACCAAAAGACATGTAATTAACATGGATTCGCTCACCGTGAAATTCCGTGTTCCGAACATGCTACATGCATCACGGATTCGACAAATATTCACTACAGAGTTGTTTGCATAATGATTACCGAACTTTCATCCACCATAAAAGCCATGTTTCATTTTGAACCATTTACTCATATTTAGAAAATTTTTCCTAATGCCAGTTTTGAAATAGAGGCAGATTTGCAGAAATATACTCGTGGAGCGAGTACTTCCCAATAGAAATGTAATTTACATAGTTTCCCTCACAGTGACATTCCATTTTCCGAACACGCTACATGCATCCAGGTTTCAACAAACTTTCTCGAATGAGTTGTGAACATGTAGATTACAGAACTTTCATCCACCATACATGGCATATTTACAACTAGAAACATTAACTCTGAATTTGCAGCTTTTTCCTAATGCCAGTTTGGAAAATCAGGCCGTTTTCTCAGGGAAAAACTTTTGGAGTGAATTCTAAACAATAGGTGTGTAATTTACATAGATTCCTTCGCCGGGATTTTCCGTGATATTATCACAGTGCATGCATAACTCTTTCTAAAAATATTCACCACAGATTTGTTTTACGATCTTGCATCACAATACAAGGCATATTGACACTTTGAAGCATTTTCTCTAATTTTGCAGAGATTTTCAAACGCCAGGTTCAAAAATGAGGCAGATTTCTCAGAAAAATCTCTTAGAGCAAATTCTACCCAAGAGACATGTATTTTACATAGATTCGCTCACCGTGAAATTCTGTGTTCCGAACACACTTCCCGTATCTCGGATTCGACAAATATACAGTACAGAGTAGTCCCCATGCGTATTACCGAACTTTCATCTCAATACATTGAATATTGATTCTTTGAAGTATTTTCTCAAATTTTGCAGCGTTTCCCAAACGCCAGGTTCAAAAATGACGAAGTTTTCGCAGAAAAAATCTCTCGGACCGAGTTCTAACCAATAGAGAAGTCATTTACATTGTTTCAATCACCGTGAAATTCCACGTTCTGAATACGCTACATGCATCACGGATTAGTAAAAGATCCTTTAATATGTTGTGAAAATGTGGATTACCGATCTTTCTAGAACATAAAGGCACATTTACACCTGCAAATATTTACTCCCTTTTTGCAGCTTTTTCCAAACTTCAGATTCGATAATCATGCAATTTTCGCAAAAAAATTCTCTTCTAGCTCGTTCTACTCAATAGAATTGTAATTACCATAGTTTCATTACCGTGAAATTCCAATTTCCATAAGCGCTACATGAATCACGGTTTAAAAAATAATTACTACACTGTTATTAACATGTGGATTACCTGACTTTCATTCACCATTCAAGGCATATTGACACTTAGAAGCATTTTCTCACATTTCACAGGGTTCTCCAAATGGCAGTTTTCAAAATGAGGCACATTTTCACAAAAATTCTCTTCAAGTGATTTCTACCCAATAGACATGTAACTTATATTTTTTCCTTCACTATGACATTCCGTATTCCGAAAAAGTTACATGCATCACGATTTTGACAAACATTCTTTAATGAGTGTGAGCATGTGGATTACCGAACTATCATCCACCTTACAAGGCATATTTACACCTAGAAGTAGTTATTCTCATTTCGACGATTTTTCCTAACATCCAGTTTCGAAAATCATGAAATTTCACAGAAACATTCAAATCAAGCGAATTCTAACCAGTAGAATTTTTACCTTCAGAGCTTCACTCACCGAGACATTCCGTGTTCCGAAAACGTTACATTCATCACGGCTTCAACAAACATTATTTAATGACCGTGAGCATGTGGATTACCGATTTTTCAACCACAATACAAGGCATATTTACACCTAGAAACATTTACTTATATTTCGCAGGTTTTCCTAACGTCAGTTACAAAATCAGGCAGTTTTCACAGAAAAATTATCTTGTTGCATGTTCTATCCAATAGACATCTCATTTTCATAGATACCTTCACCATAACATTCCGTGTTCCGAAAACTGTCCATGCACCACGGATTCAACAAATATTCACTGCTGAGTTCTTAGCATGTGAATTACACATCTTTAATAACCCATTGAAGACATATTGTCACCTTAAAGCATTTACTCAGATTTTGCAGCGTTTTCATAACACCAGTTTCCAAACTGAGGCATATTTTTCAGTAAAATGCTCCTGGAGCGTGTTCTATCCAAGAGATATGTAATTTACATAGTTTGCCTCACCGTGACAGTCCATGTTCCGAACGAGCTACACACATCATGGATTTGACAAACATTCTTAATGAGTTGTGTACATGTGTATTAAAAATCTTTCATCCAACATACAAGGCATATTGCCACCTAGAAACATTAACACTGAGTTCGCAGATCTTTCCTAATAGCAGTTTCGAAAATCACGCAGTTTACAAAGGAAAAAACTGTTGGAGCGTGTTCTACAAAATAGATATGTAAATTACATAGTTTCTCCCGCTGTGAAATTACGTGTTTGGTACATGCTACATGCAGAAATGTTTGGGCAAAAATACACTACAGAGTTGTTTGCATGTGGAATAATAGACTTTCTCACTATAGAAGGCATAAAGATGCTTAGATGCATTTTATGTGATTTCACAGTGTTTTCCAAACGCCAGTTTCGAAAATAAGGCAGATTTCACGGCAAAAACCTCTTGGAGCGGGTTCTAACCAATACACATGTAATTTACATGGATTCGCTCACCGTGAATTTCCGTGTTCCGAACATGCTACATGCATCTCAGATGTGACAAGTATTCACTACAGAGTTGTTAGCAAGTGGATTACAGCACTATCATCCACCATACAAGGCTTACTGACACTTTGAAGAATTTTCTCAGATTTCACACGGTAGTTTGAATGCCAGATTTGAAAATGAGGCAGATTTGGCAGAAAAATGCTCTTGGAGCCAGTTCTACCCAAAAGATATGTAATTTACCTAGTTTCACTCACCGTGACATTCCGTGTTCTGAACACGTTTCATGCACCACGGATACAACAAACATTCTTTAATGAGTTGTGAATATGTGTATTAACGAACTTTAATCCACCTTACAGTGCATATTTATACATAGAAATTTTATTCTGATTTAGTAGTATTCTCCTAATGTCAGTCTCTAAAATCATGCAGTGTCCACAGGAAAATCCTCTTGGAGCGAGTTCTACCCAATAGACATGCAATATACATAGAACCCGTCATCGTGAAATTCCGTGTTCTGAACACACTACATGCATCACGAATTCGACAAATATTCACTACAGAGTTGTTAGCATAAGGATTACCGAATTATCATCCACCATAAAAGCCATGTTACTATTTGAAGCATTATCCCACATTACGAAAGTTTTTCCTAATGCCAGTTTTGAAAAGGAGGCAGATTCGCAGAAATATTCTCGTGGAGCGAGTACTTCCCAATAGAAATGTAATTTACATAGTTTCCCTCACAGTGACATTCCATTTTTTGAACACGCTACATGAATCCAGGTTTCAAAAACTTTCTCGAATGAGTTGTGAACATGTAGATTACAGAACTTTCATCCACCATACATGGTATATTTACAACTAGAAACATTAACTCTGAATTTGCAGCTTTTTCCTAATGCCAGTTTGGAAAATCAGGCTGTTTTCTCAGGGAAAAAAATTTGGAGCGAATTCTAACCAATAGTTGTGTAATTTTCATAGATTCCTTCGCCGGGATTTTCCGTGATATGATCACAGTTCATGCATAACGCTTTCTAAAAATATTCACCACAAATTTGTTTGCATGTGGTTTTACGATCTTGCATCACAATACATGGCATATTGACTCTTTGAAGCATTTTCTCTGATTTTGCAGAGATTTTCAAATGCAAGTTTCAAAAATGAGGCAGATTTCTCAGAAAAACTCTTAGAGCAAATTCTACCCAAGAGACATTTATTTTAAATAGATTCGCTCACCGTGATATTTTGTGTTCCGAACACACTTCCCGGATCTCGGATTCGACAAATATACACTACAGAGTAGTTTGCATGCAGATTACCGAACTTTCATCTCAATACATTGAATATTGATTCTTAGAAGTATTTTCTCTGATTTTGCAGCGTTTCCCAAATGCCAGGTTCAAAAATGACGAATTTTTTAGCAGAAAAAATCTCTCGGACCGAGTTCTAACCAATAGAGAAGTCATTTACATTGTTTCAATCACCGTGAAATTCCACGTTCTGAACACGCTACATGCATCACGGATTAGAAAAAGATCCTTTAATATGTTGTGAAAATGTGGATTACCAAACTTTCTGTAACATAAAGGCACATTTACACCTGCAAATATTTACTCACTTTTTGCAGCTTTTTCCAAACTTCAGATTCGATAATCATGCAATTTTGGCAAAAAAATTCTCTTCTAGCTCGTTCTACTCAATAGAATTGTAATTTCCATAGTTTCATTACCGTGAAATTCCATTTTCCATAAGCGCTACATAAATCACGGTTTAAAAAATAATTACTACACTGTTATTAACATGTGGATTACCGGACATTCATTCACCATTCAAGGCATATTGACACTTAGAAGCATTTACTCACATTTCACAGGGTTCTCCTAATGGCAGTTTTCAAAATGAGGCACATTTTGCAAAAAAATTCTCTTCAAGTGAATTCTACCCAATAGACATGTAACTTACATTGTTTCCTTCACTATGACATTCCGTATTCCAAAAAAGTTACATGCATCACGAGTTTGACAAACATTCTTTAATGAGTGTGAGCATGTGGATTACCGAACTTTCATCCACCTTACAAGGCATATTTACACCTAGAAGTAGTTATTCTCATTTCGCAGGTTTTTCCTAACATCCAGTTTCGAAAATCATGAAATTTTCACAGAAACATACAAATCAAGCGAGTTCTAACCAGTAGAATTGTTACTTTCAGAGCTTCACTCACCGAGACATTCCGTGTTCCGAAAACGTTACATTCATCACGGCTTCGGCAAACATTATTTAATGACCGTGAGCATGTGGATTACCGATTTTTCAACCACAATACAAGGCATATTTACACCTAGAAACATTTACTTACATTTCGCAGGTTTTCCTAATGTCAGTTACGAAAATCAGGCAGTTTTCGCAGAAAAATTCTCATGGTGCATGTTCTATCCAATAGACATCTCATTTTCTTAGATACCTTCACCGTAACATTCCGTGTTCCGAAAACGGTCCATGCACCACGGATTCAACAAATATTCACTGCTGAGTTCTTAGCATGTGGATTACATATCTTTAATAACCCATTGAAGACATATTGTCACCTTAAAGGATTTACTCAGATTTTGCAGTGTTTTCATAACACCAGTTTCCAAACTGAGGCATATTTTTCTGTAAAATGCTCCTGGAGCGTGTTCTAACCAAGAGATATGTAATTTACATAGTTTGCCTCACCGTGACAGTCCATGTTCCGAACGCGCTACACACATCACGGATTTGACAAACATTCTTAATGAGTTGTGTACATGTGTATTACAAAAATTTCATCCACCATACAAGGCATATTGACACCTAGAATCATTAACACTGAGTTTGCAGATATTTCCTAAAAGCAGTTTCGAAAATCAGGCAGTTTTCAAAGGAAAAAACTGTTGGAGCGTGTTCTACAAAATAGATATGTAAATTACATAGATTCTCCCGCTGTGAAATTACGTGTTTCGAACATGCTACATGCAGAAAAGTTTCGACAAAAATACACTACAGGGTTGTTTGTATGTGGATTACAGGACTTTCTCACTATAGAATGTATATAGATGCTTTGATGCATTTTATGTGATTTCTCAGTGATTTCCAAACGCCAGTTTCTAAAATAAGGCAGATTTCATGGTAGAAACCTCTTGGAGCGGGTTCTAACCAATAGACATGTAATTTACATGGATTCGCTCACCGTGAAATTCCGTGTTCTGAACACGCTACATGCATCTCAGATGTGACAAATATTCACTACAGAGTTGTTAGCAAGTGGATTACAGCACTATCATCCACCATACAAGGCTTACTGACACTTTGAAAAATTTTCTCATATTTCACACGTTAGTTTGAACGCCAGTTTTGAAAATGAGGCAGAATGGGCAGAAAAATGCTCTTGGAGCCAGTTCTAACCAAAAGATATGTAATTTACCTAGTTTCACTCAACGTGACATTCCGTGTTCTGAACACGATACATGCACCACGGATTCAACAAACATCCTTTAATGAGCTGTGAACATGTGTATTAACGAACTTTAATCCACCTTACAGTGCATATTTATACATAGAAATTCTATTCTGATTTAGTAGTATTCTCCTAATGTCAGTCTCTAAAATCATGCATTTTCCACAGAAAAATCCTCTTGGAGCGAGTTCTACCCAATAGACATGGAATTTACATAGAACCCGTCATCGTGAAATTCTGTGTTCTGAACACGCTACATGCATCACGAATTCGACAAATATTCACTACAGAGTGGTTAGCATAAGGATTACCGAACTTTCATCCACCATAAAAGCCATGTTACAATTTGAAGCATTTTCTCATATTTCGAAAGTTTTTCCTAATGCCAGTTTTGAAAAGGAGGCAGATTTGCAGAAATATTCTCGTGGAGCGAGTACTTCCCAATAGAAATGTAATTTACATAGTTTCCCTCACAGTGACATTCCATTTTCCGAACACGCTACATGCATCCAGGTTTCAACAAACTTTCTCGAATGAGTTGTGAACATGTTGATTACAGAACTTTCATCCACCATACATGGCATATTTACAACTAGAAAAATTAAATCTGAATTTGTAGCTTTTTCCTAATGCCAGTTTGGAAAATCAGGCCGTTTTCTCAGGGAAATACTTTTGGAGCGAATTCTAACCAATAGATGTGTAATTTACATAGATTCCATCGCCCATACTTTCCGTAATGCGATCACACTGCATGCATAACGCTTTCTAAAAATATTCACCACAGATATGTTTGCATGTGGTTTTACGATCTTGCATCAAAATACAAGGCATATTGACACTTTGAAGCATTTTCTCTGATTTTGCAGAGATTTTCAAACGCCAGGTTCAAAAATGAGGCAGATTTCTCAGAAAAAACTCTTAGAGCAAATTCTACCCAAGAGACATGTATTTTACATAGATTCGCTACCGTGATATTCTGTGTTCCGAACACTTCTTCACGTATCTCGGATTCGACAAATATTCACTACAGAGTAGTTAACATGCGGATTACCGATCTTTCATCTCAATACATTGAATATTGATTCTTAGAAGTATTTTCTCAAATTTTGCAGCGTTTTCTAAACGCCAGGTTCAAAAATGACGAAGTTTTCGCAGAAAAACTCTCTCGGAGTGAGTTCTAACCAATAGAGGATTCATTTAGATTTTTTCAATCACCGTGGAATTCCACGTTCTGAACACGGTACATGCATCACGGAGTAGAAAAAGATCCTTTAATATATTGTGAAAATGTGGTTTACCGAACTTTCTTGCAACATAAAGGCACATTTACACCTGCAAATATTTACTCCATTTTTGCAGCTTTTTCCAAACTTCAGATTCGATAATCATGCAATTTTGCCAAAAAAATTCTCTTCTAGCTCGTTCTACTCAGTAGAATTGTAATTTCCATAGATTCATTACCGTGAAATTCCATTTTCTATAAGCGCTACATGAATCACGGTTTAAAAAATAATTAATACACTGTTATTAACATTTGGATTACCGGACTTTCAATCACCATTCAAGGCATATTGACAATTAGAAGCATTTTCTCAGACTTCACAGGGTTCTCCTAATGGCAGTTTTCAAAATGAGGCACATTTTGCAGAAAAATTCTCTTGAAGTGAGTTCTACCCAATAGACATGTAACTTACATTGTTTCCTTCACTATGACATTCCGTATTCCGAAAACGTTACATTCATCACGGCTTCGACAACATTCTTTAATGACCGTGAGCATGTGGATTACCGATTTTTCAACCACAATACAAGGCATATTTACTCCTAGAAACATTTACATATATTTCGCAGGTTTTCCTAACGTCAGTTACAAAAATCAGGCAGTTTTCGCAGAAAAATTCTCTTGGTGCATGTTCTATCCAATAGACATCTCAATTTCATAGATACCTTCACCGTAACATTCCGTGTTCTGAAAACGGTCCATGCACCACGGATTCAACAAATATTCACTGCTGAGTTCTTAGCATGTGGATTACACATCTTTAATAACCCATTGAAAACATATTGTCACCTTAAAGCATTTACTCAGATTTTGCAGCTTTTTCATAACACCAGTTTCCAAACTGAGGCATATTTTTCAGTAAAATGCTCCTGGAGCGTGTTCTAACCAAGAGATATGTAATTTACATAGTTTGCCTCACCGTGACAGTCCATGTTCCGAACGCGCTACACACATCACGGATTTGACAAACATTCTTAATGAGTTGTGTACATGTGTATTACAAAACTTTCATCCACCATACAAGGCATATTGACACCTAGAATCATTAACACTGAGTTCGCAGATATTTCCTAAAAGCAGTTTCGAAAATCAGGCAGTTTTCAAAGGAAAAAGCTGTTGGAGCATGTTCTACAAAATAGATATGTAAATTACATATTTTCTCCCGCTGTGAAATTACGTGTTTGGTACATGCTACATGCAGAAATGTTTGATCAAAAATACACTACAGAGTTGTTTGCATGTGGAATAATAGACTTTCTCACTATAGAAGGCATATAAATGCTTAGATCCATTTTATGTGATTTCACATTGTTTTCCAAACGCCAGTTTCGAAAATAAGGCAGATTTCAAGGCAAAAAACTCTTGGAGCGGGTTCTAACCAAAAGACATGTAATTAACATGGATACGCTCACCGTGAAATTCCGTGTTCCGAACATGCTACATGCATCACGGATTCGACAAATATTCACTACAGAGTTGTTTGCATAATGATTACCGAACTTTCATCCACCATAAAAGCCATGTTTCATTTTGAACCATTTACTCATATTTAGAAAATTTTTCCTAATGCCAGTTTTGAAATAGAGGCAGATTTGCAGAAATATACTCGTGGAGCGAGTACTTCCCAATAGAAATGTAATTTACATAGTTTCCCTCACAGTGACATTCCATTTTCCGAACACGCTACATGCATCCAGGTTTCAACAAACTTTCTCGAATGAGTTGTGAACATTTAGATTACAGAAGTTTCATCCACCATACATGGCATATTTACAACTAGAAACATTAACTTTGAATTTGCAGCTTTTTCCTAATGCCAGGTTGGAAAATCAATCAGTTTCCTCAGGGAAAAACTTTTGGAGCGAATTCTAACCAATAGTTGTGTAATTTACATAGATTCCTTCGCCGGGATTTTCCGTGATATGATCACAGTTCATGCATAACGCTTTCTAAAAATATTCACCACAAATTTGTTTGCATGTGGTTTTACGATCTTGCATCACAATACAAGGCATATTGACTCTTTGAAGCATTTTCTCTGATTTTGCAGAGATTTTCAAACGCAAGTTTCAAAAATGAGGCAGATTTCTCAGAAAAACTCTTAGAGCAAATTCTACCAAAGAGACATTTATTTTAAATAGATTCGCTCACCGTGATATTTTGTGTTCCGAACACACTTCCCGTATCTCGGATTCGACAAATATACACTACAGAGTAGTTTGCATGCAGATTACCGAACTTTCATCTCAATACATTGAATATTGATTCTTAGAACTATTTTCTCTGATTTTGCAGCGTTTCCCAAACGCCAGGTTCAAAAATGACGAATTTTTTAGCAGAAAAAATCTCTCGGACCGAGTTCTAACCAATAGAGAAGTCATTTACATTGTTTCAATCACCGTGAAATTCCACGATCTGAACATGCTACATGCATCACGGATTAGAAAAAGATCCTTTAATATGTTGTGAAAATGTGGATTACCAAACTTTCTGCAACATAAAGGCACATTTACACCTGCAAATATTTACTCACTTTTTGCAGCTTTTTCCAAACTTCAGATTCGATAATCATGCAATTTTGGCAAAAAAATTCTCTTCTAGCTCGTTCTACTCAATAGAATTGTAATTTCCATAGTTTCATTACCGTGAAATTCCATTTTCCATAAGCGCTACATAAATCACGGTTTAAAAAATAATTACTACACTGTTATTATCATGTGGATTACCGGACATTCATTCACCATTCAAGGCATATTGACACTTAGAAGCATTTACTCACATTTCACAGGGTTCTCCTAATGGCAGTTTTCAAAATGAGGCACATTTTGCAAAAAAATTCTCTTCAAGTGAATTCTACTCAATAGACATGTAACTTACATTGTTTCCTTCACTATGACATTCCGTATTCCAAAAAAGTTACATGCATCACGAGTTTGACAAACATTCTTTAATGAGTGTGAGCATGTGGATTACCGAACTTTCATCCACCGTACAAGGCATATTTACACCTAGAAGTAGTTATTCTCATTTCGCTGGTTTTTCCTAACATCCAGTTTCGAAAATCATGAAATTTTCACAGAAACATTCAATTCAAGCGAGTTCTAACCAGTAGAATTGTTATTTTCAGAGCTTCACTCACCGAGACATTCCGTGTTCCGAAAACGTTACATTCATCACGGCTTCGGCAAACATTCTTTAATGACCGTGAGCATGTGGATTACCGATTTTTCAACCACAATACAAGGCATATTTACACCTAGAAACATTTACTTACATTTCGCAGGTTTTCCTAATGTCAGTTACGAAAATCAGGCAGTTTTCGCAGAAAAATTCTCATGGTGCATGTTCTATCCAATAGACATCTCATTTTCTTAGATACCTTCACCGTAACATTCCGTGTTACGAAAACAGTCCATGCACCACGGATTCAACAAATATTCACTGCTGAGTTCTTAGCATGTGGATTACACATCTTTAATAACCCATTGAAGACATATTGTCACCTTAAAGAATTTACTCAGATTTTGCAGCGTTCTCATAACCCCAGTTTCCAAAATAAGGCAGATTTTTCTGTAAAACGCTCCTGGAGCGTGTTCTAACCAAGAGATATGTAATTTACATAGTTTGCCTCACCGTGACAGTCCATGTTCCGAACGCGCTTCACACATCACGGATTTGACAAACATTCTTAATGAGTTGTGTACATGTGTATTACAAAACTTTCATCCACCATACAAGGCATATAGACACCTAGAATCATTAACACTGAGTTCGCAGATATTTCCTAAAAGCAGTTTCGAAAATCAGGCAGTTTTCAAAGGAAAAACTGTTGGAGCGTGTTCTACAAAATAGATATGTAAATTACATAGATTCTCCCGCTGTGAAATTACGTTTTTCGAACATGCTACATGCAGAAAAGTTTCGACAAAAATACACTACAGTGTTGTTTGCATGTGGATTACAGGACTTTCTCACTATAGAAAGCATATAGATGCTTAGATGCATTTTATGTCATTTCACACTGTTTTCCAAACGCCAGTTTCGAAAATAAGGCAGATTTCACGGCAAAAACCTCTTGGAGCGGGTTCTAACCAATAGACATGTAATTAACATGGATTCGCTTACCGTGAAATTCCGTGTTCCGAACACGCTACATGCATCCAGGTTTCAACAAACTTTCTCGAATGAGTTGTGAAAATGTAGATTACAGAAGTTTCATCCACCATACATGGCATATTTACAACTAGAAACATTAACTCTGAATTTGCAGCTTTTTCCTAATGCCAGTTTGGAAAATCAGGCAGTTTTCTCAGGGGAAAAACTTTTGGAGCGAATTCTAACCAATAGTTGTGTAATTTTCATAGATTCCTTCGCCGGGATTTTCCGTGATATGATCACATTTCATGCATAACGCTTTCTAAAAATATTCACCACAAATTTGTTTGCATGAGGTTTTACGATCTTGCATCACAATACAAGGCATATTGACACTTTGAAGCATTTTCTCTGATTTTGCAGAGATTTTCAAACGCCAGATTCAAAAATGAGGCAGATTTCTCAGAAAATACTCTTAGAGCAAATTCTACCCAAGAGACATGTATTTTACATAGATTCGCTCACCGTGATATTCTGTGTTCCGAACACACTTCACGTATCTCGGATTCGACAAATATTCACTACAGAGTTGTTAGCGTGCGGATTACCGAACTTTCATCTCAATACATTGAATATTGATTCTTAGAAGTATTTTCTCAGATTTTGCAGCGTTTTCTAAACACCAGGTTCAAAAATGACGAAGTTTTCGCAGAAAAACTCTCTCGGAGCGAGTTCTAACCAATAGAGAAGTCATTTACATTGTTTCAATCACCGTGGAATTCCACGTTCTGAACACGCTACATGCATCACGGATTAGAAAAAGATTCTTTAATATGTTGTGAAAATGTGGATTACCGAACTTTCTTGCAACATAACGGCACATTTACACCTGCAAATATTTAATCCCTTTTTGTAGCTTTTTCCAAACTTCAGATTCGATAATCATGCAATTTTGGCAAAAAAATTCTCTTCTAGCTCGTTCTACTCAATAGAATTGTAATTTCCATAGTTTCATTACCGTGAAATTCCATTTTCCATAAGCGCTACATGAATCACGGTTTAAAAAATAATTAATACACTGTTATTAACATGTGGATTACCGGACTTTCAATCACCTTTCAAGGCATATTGACACTTAGAAGCATTTTCTCAGATTTCACAGGGTTCTCCTAATGGCAGTTTTCAAAATGAGGCACATTTTGCAGAAAAATTCTCTTGAAGTGAGTTCTACCCAATAGACATGTAACTTACATTGTTTCCTTCACTATGACATTCCGTATTCCGAAAACGTTACATTCATCACGGCTTCGACAAACATTATTTAATGACCGTGAGCATGTGGATTAACGATTTTTCAAACACAATACAAGGCATATTTACACCTAGAAACATTTACTTACATTTCGCAGGTTTTCCTAACGTCAGTTACGAAAATCAGGCAGTTTTCGCAGAAAAATTCTCTTGGTGCATGATCTATCCTATAGACATCTCATTTTCATAGATACCTTCACCATAACATTCCGTGTTCCGAAAACGGTCCATGCACCACGGATTCAACAAATATTCACTGCTGAGTTCTTAGCATGTGGATTTCACATCTTTAATAACCCATTGAAGACATATTGTCACCTTAAAGCATTTACTCAGATTTTGCAGCGTTTTCATAACACCAGTTTCCAAAATGAGGCATATTTTTCAGTTAAACGCTCCTGGAGCGTGTTCTAACCAAGAGATATGTAATTTACATAGTTTGCCTCACCGTGACAGTCCATGTTCCGAACGCGCTGCACACATCACGGATTTGACAAACATTCTTAATGAGTTGTGTACATGTGTATTACAAAACTTTCATCCACCATACAAGGCATATTGACACCTAGAATCATTAACACTGAGTTTGCAGATATTTCCTAAAAGCAGTTTCGAAAATCAGGCAGTTTTCAAAGGAAAAAACTGTTGGAGCGTGTTCTACAAAATAGATATGTAAATTACATAGATTCTCCCGCTGTGAAATTACGTGTTTCGAACATGCTACATGCAGAAAAGTTTCGACAAAAATACACTACAGGGTTGTTTGTATGTGGATTACAGGACTTTCTCACTATAGAATGTATATAGATGCTTTGATGCATTTTATGTGATTTCTCAGTGATTTCCAAACGCCAGTTTCTAAAATAAGGCAGATTTCATGGTAGAAACCTCTTGGAGCGGGTTCTAACCAATAGACATGTAATTTACATGGATTCGCTCACCGTGAAATTCCGTGTTCTGAACACGCTACATGCATCTCAGATGTGACAAATATTCACTACAGAGTTGTTAGCAAGTGGATTACAGCACTATCATCCACCATACAAGGCTTACTGACACTTTGAAAAATTTTCTCAGATTTCACACGTTAGTTTGAACGCCAGTTTTGAAAATGAGGCAGAATGGGCAGAAAAATGCTCTTGGAGCCAGTTCTAACCAAAAGATATGTAATTTACCTAGTTTCACTCAACGTGACATTCCGTGTTCTGAACACGATACATGCACCACGGATTCAACAAACATCCTTTAATGAGCTGTGAACATGTGTATTAACGAACTTTAATCCACCTTACAGTGCATATTTATACATAGAAATTCTATTCTGATTTAGTAGTATTCTCCTAATGTCAGTCTCTAAAATCATGCATTTTCCACAGAAAAATCCTCTTGGAGCGAGTTCTACCCAATAGACATGGAATTTACATAGAACCCGTCATCGTGAAATTCTGTGTTCTGAACACGCTACATGCATCACGAATTCGACAAATATTCACTACAGAGTGGTTAGCATAAGGATTACCGAACTTTCATCCACCATAAAAGCCATGTTACAATTTGAAGCATTTTCTCATATTTCGAAAGTTTTTCCTAATGCCAGTTTTGAAAAGGAGGCAGATTTGCAGAAATATTCTCGTGGAGCGAGTACTTCCCAATAGAAATGTAATTTACATAGTTTCCCTCACAGTGACATTCCATTTTCCGAACACGCTACATGCATCCAGGTTTCAACAAACTTTCTCGAATGAGTTGTGAACATGTTGATTACAGAACTTTCATCCACCATACATGGCATATTTACAACTAGAAAAATTAAATCTGAATTTGTAGCTTTTTCCTAATGCCAGTTTGGAAAATCAGGCCGTTTTCTCAGGGAAATACTTTTGGAGCGAATTCTAACCAATAGATGTGTAATTTACATAGATTCCATCGCCCATACTTTCCGTAATGCGATCACACTGCATGCATAACGCTTTCTAAAAATATTCACCACAGATATGTTTGCATGTGGTTTTACGATCTTGCATCAAAATACAAGGCATATTGACACTTTGAAGCATTTTCTCTGATTTTGCAGAGATTTTCAAACGCCAGGTTCAAAAATGAGGCAGATTTCTCAGAAAAAACTCTTAGAGCAAATTCTACCCAAGAGACATGTATTTTACATAGATTCGCTACCGTGATATTCTGTGTTCCGAACACTTCTTCACGTATCTCGGATTCGACAAATATTCACTACAGAGTAGTTAACATGCGGATTACCGATCTTTCATCTCAATACATTGAATATTGATTCTTAGAAGTATTTTCTCAAATTTTGCAGCGTTTTCTAAACGCCAGGTTCAAAAATGACGAAGTTTTCGCAGAAAAACTCTCTCGGAGTGAGTTCTAACCAATAGAGGATTCATTTAGATTTTTTCAATCACCGTGGAATTCCACGTTCTGAACACGGTACATGCATCACGGAGTAGAAAAAGATCCTTTAATATATTGTGAAAATGTGGTTTACCGAACTTTCTTGCAACATAAAGGCACATTTACACCTGCAAATATTTACTCCATTTTTGCAGCTTTTTCCAAACTTCAGATTCGATAATCATGCAATTTTGCCAAAAAAATTCTCTTCTAGCTCGTTCTACTCAGTAGAATTGTAATTTCCATAGATTCATTACCGTGAAATTCCATTTTCTATAAGCGCTACATGAATCACGGTTTAAAAAATAATTAATACACAGTTATTAACATTTGGATTACCGGACTTTCAATCACCATTCAAGGCATATTGACAATTAGAAGCATTTTCTCAGACTTCACAGGGTTCTCCTAATGGCAGTTTTCAAAATGAGGCACATTTTGCAGAAAAATTCTCTTGAAGTGAGTTCTACCCAATAGACATGTAACTTACATTGTTTCCTTCACTATGACATTCCGTATTCCGAAAACGTTACATTCATCACGGCTTCGACAACATTCTTTAATGACCGTGAGCATGTGGATTACCGATTTTTCAACCACAATACAAGGCATATTTACTCCTAGAAACATTTACATATATTTCGCAGGTTTTCCTAACGTCAGTTACAAAAATCAGGCAGTTTTCGCAGAAAAATTCTCTTGGTGCATGTTCTATCCAATAGACATCTCAATTTCATAGATACCTTCACCGTAACATTCCGTGTTCTGAAAACGGTCCATGCACCACGGATTCAACAAATATTCACTGCTGAGTTCTTAGCATGTGGATTACACATCTTTAATAACCCATTGAAAACATATTGTCACCTTAAAGCATTTACTCAGATTTTGCAGCTTTTTCATAACACCAGTTTCCAAACTGAGGCATATTTTTCAGTAAAATGCTCCTGGAGCGTGTTCTAACCAAGAGATATGTAATTTACATAGTTTGCCTCACCGTGACAGTCCATGTTCCGAACGCGCTACACACATCACGGATTTGACAAACATTCTTAATGAGTTGTGTACATGTGTATTACAAAACTTTCATCCACCATACAAGGCATATTGACACCTAGAATCATTAACACTGAGTTCGCAGATATTTCCTAAAAGCAGTTTCGAAAATCAGGCAGTTTTCAAAGGAAAAAGCTGTTGGAGCATGTTCTACAAAATAGATATGTAAATTACATATTTTCTCCCGCTGTGAAATTACGTGTTTGGTACATGCTACATGCAGAAATGTTTGATCAAAAATACACTACAGAGTTGTTTGCATGTGGAATAATAGACTTTCTCACTATAGAAGGCATATAAATGCTTAGATCCATTTTATGTGATTTCACATTGTTTTCCAAACGCCAGTTTCGAAAATAAGGCAGATTTCAAGGCAAAAAACTCTTGGAGCGGGTTCTAACCAAAAGACATGTAATTAACATGGATACGCTCACCGTGAAATTCCGTGTTCCGAACATGCTACATGCATCACGGATTCGACAAATATTCACTACAGAGTAGTTTGCATGCAGATTACCGAACTTTCATCTCAATACATTGAATATTGATTCTTAGAACTATTTTCTCTGATTTTGCAGCGTTTCCCAAACGCCAGGTTCAAAAATGACGAATTTTTTAGCAGAAAAAATCTCTCGGACCGAGTTCTAACCAATAGAGAAGTCATTTACATTGTTTCAATCACCGTGAAATTCCACGATCTGAACATGCTACATGCATCACGGATTAGAAAAAGATCCTTTAATATGTTGTGAAAATGTGGATTACCAAACTTTCTGCAACATAAAGGCACATTTACACCTGCAAATATTTACTCACTTTTTGCAGCTTTTTCCAAACTTCAGATTCGATAATCATGCAATTTTGGCAAAAAAATTCTCTTCTAGCTCGTTCTACTCAATAGAATTGTAATTTCCATAGTTTCATTACCGTGAAATTCCATTTTCCATAAGCGCTACATAAATCACGGTTTAAAAAATAATTACTACACTGTTATTATCATGTGGATTACCGGACATTCATTCACCATTCAAGGCATATTGACACTTAGAAGCATTTACTCACATTTCACAGGGTTCTCCTAATGGCAGTTTTCAAAATGAGGCACATTTTGCAAAAAAATTCTCTTCAAGTGAATTCTACTCAATAGACATGTAACTTACATTGTTTCCTTCACTATGACATTCCGTATTCCAAAAAAGTTACATGCATCACGAGTTTGACAAACATTCTTTAATGAGTGTGAGCATGTGGATTACCGAACTTTCATCCACCGTACAAGGCATATTTACACCTAGAAGTAGTTATTCTCATTTCGCTGGTTTTTCCTAACATCCAGTTTCGAAAATCATGAAATTTTCACAGAAACATTCAATTCAAGCGAGTTCTAACCAGTAGAATTGTTATTTTCAGAGCTTCACTCACCGAGACATTCCGTGTTCCGAAAACGTTACATTCATCACGGCTTCGGCAAACATTCTTTAATGACCGTGAGCATGTGGATTACCGATTTTTCAACCACAATACAAGGCATATTTACACCTAGAAACATTTACTTACATTTCGCAGGTTTTCCTAATGTCAGTTACGAAAATCAGGCAGTTTTCGCAGAAAAATTCTCATGGTGCATGTTCTATCCAATAGACATCTCATTTTCTTAGATACCTTCACCGTAACATTCCGTGTTACGAAAACAGTCCATGCACCACGGATTCAACAAATATTCACTGCTGAGTTCTTAGCATGTGGATTACACATCTTTAATAACCCATTGAAGACATATTGTCACCTTAAAGAATTTACTCAGATTTTGCAGCGTTCTCATAACCCCAGTTTCCAAAATAAGGCAGATTTTTCTGTAAAACGCTCCTGGAGCGTGTTCTAACCAAGAGATATGTAATTTACATAGTTTGCCTCACCGTGACAGTCCATGTTCCGAACGCGCTTCACACATCACGGATTTGACAAACATTCTTAATGAGTTGTGTACATGTGTATTACAAAACTTTCATCCACCATACAAGGCATATAGACACCTAGAATCATTAACACTGAGTTCGCAGATATTTCCTAAAAGCAGTTTCGAAAATCAGGCAGTTTTCAAAGGAAAAACTGTTGGAGCGTGTTCTACAAAATAGATATGTAAATTACATAGATTCTCCCGCTGTGAAATTACGTTTTTCGAACATGCTACATGCAGAAAAGTTTCGACAAAAATACACTACAGTGTTGTTTGCATGTGGATTACAGGACTTTCTCACTATAGAAAGCATATAGATGCTTAGATGCATTTTATGTCATTTCACACTGTTTTCCAAACGCCAGTTTCGAAAATAAGGCAGATTTCACGGCAAAAACCTCTTGGAGCGGGTTCTAACCAATAGACATGTAATTAACATGGATTCGCTTACCGTGAAATTCCGTGTTCCGAACACGCTACATGCATCCAGGTTTCAACAAACTTTCTCGAATGAGTTGTGAACATGTAGATTACAGAAGTTTCATCCACCATACATGGCATATTTACAACTAGAAACATTAACTCTGAATTTGCAGCTTTTTCCTAATGCCAGTTTGGAAAATCAGGCAGTTTTCTCAGGGGAAAAACTTTTGGAGCGAATTCTAACCAATAGTTGTGTAATTTTCATAGATTCCTTCGCCGGGATTTTCCGTGATATGATCACATTTCATGCATAACGCTTTCTAAAAATATTCACCACAAATTTGTTTGCATGAGGTTTTACGATCTTGCATCACAATACAAGGCATATTGACACTTTGAAGCATTTTCTCTGATTTTGCAGAGATTTTCAAACGCCAGATTCAAAAATGAGGCAGATTTCTCAGAAAATACTCTTAGAGCAAATTCTACCCAAGAGACATGTATTTTACATAGATTCGCTCACCGTGATATTCTGTGTTCCGAACACACTTCACGTATCTCGGATTCGACAAATATTCACTACAGAGTTGTTAGCGTGCGGATTACCGAACTTTCATCTCAATACATTGAATATTGATTCTTAGAAGTATTTTCTCAGATTTTGCAGCGTTTTCTAAACACCAGGTTCAAAAATGACGAAGTTTTCGCAGAAAAACTCTCTCGGAGCGAGTTCTAACCAATAGAGAAGTCATTTACATTGTTTCAATCACCGTGGAATTCCACGTTCTGAACACGCTACATGCATCACGGATTAGAAAAAGATTCTTTAATATGTTGTGAAAATGTGGATTACCGAACTTTCTTGCAACATAACGGCACATTTACACCTGCAAATATTTAATCCCTTTTTGTAGCTTTTTCCAAACTTCAGATTCGATAATCATGCAATTTTGGCAAAAAAATTCTCTTCTAGCTCGTTCTACTCAATAGAATTGTAATTTCCATAGTTTCATTACCGTGAAATTCCATTTTCCATAAGCGCTACATGAATCACGGTTTAAAAAATAATTAATACACTGTTATTAACATGTGGATTACCGGACTTTCAATCACCTTTCAAGGCATATTGACACTTAGAAGCATTTTCTCAGATTTCACAGGGTTCTCCTAATGGCAGTTTTCAAAATGAGGCACATTTTGCAGAAAAATTCTCTTGAAGTGAGTTCTACCCAATAGACATGTAACTTACATTGTTTCCTTCACTATGACATTCCGTATTCCGAAAACGTTACATTCATCACGGCTTCGACAAACATTATTTAATGACCGTGAGCATGTGGATTAACGATTTTTCAAACACAATACAAGGCATATTTACACCTAGAAACATTTACTTACATTTCGCAGGTTTTCCTAACGTCAGTTACGAAAATCAGGCAGTTTTCGCAGAAAAATTCTCTTGGTGCATGATCTATCCTATAGACATCTCATTTTCATAGATACCTTCACCATAACATTCCGTGTTCCGAAAACGGTCCATGCACCACGGATTCAACAAATATTCACTGCTGAGTTCTTAGCATGTGGATTTCACATCTTTAATAACCCATTGAAGACATATTGTCACCTTAAAGCATTTACTCAGATTTTGCAGCGTTTTCATAACACCAGTTTCCAAAATGAGGCATATTTTTCAGTTAAACGCTCCTGGAGCGTGTTCTAACCAAGAGATATGTAATTTACATAGTTTGCCTCACCGTGACAGTCCATGTTCCGAACGCGCTGCACACATCACGGATTTGACAAACATTCTTAATGAGTTGTGTACATGTGTATTACAAAACTTTCATCCACCATACAAGGCATATTGACACCTAGAATCATTAACACTGAGTTCGCAGATATTTCCTAAAAGCAGTTTCGAAAATCAGGCAGTTTTCAAAGGAAAAAACTGTTGGAGCGTGTTCTACAAAATAGATATGTAAATTACATAGATTCTCCCGCTGTGAAATTACGTGTTTTGAACATGCTACATGCAGAAAAGTTTCGAAAACAAATACACTACAGTGTTGTTTGCATGTGGATTACAGGACTTTCTCACTATAGGAAGCATATAGATGCTTAGATGCATTTTATGTGATTTCACAGAGTTTTCCAAACGCCAGTTTCGAAAATAAGGCAGATTTCACGGCAAAAAACTCTTGGAGCGGGTTCTAACCAATAGACATGTAATTAACATGGATTCGCTCACCGTGAAATTCCGTGTTCCGAACACGCTACATGCATCTCAGATGTGACAAATATTCACTTCAGAGTTGTTAGCAAGTGGATTACAGCACTATCATCCACCATACAAGGCTTACTGACTCTTTGAAGAATTTTCTCAGATTTCACACTTTAGTTTGAACGCCAGTTTTAAAAATGAGGGAGATTTGGCAGAAAAATGCTCTTGGAGCCAGTTCTACCCAAAAGATATGTAATTTACCTAGTTTCACTCACCGTGACATTCCGTGTTCTGAACACGTTTCATGCACCATGGATTCAACAAACATTCTTTAATGAGTTGTGAACATGTGTATTAACGAACTTTAATCCACCTTACAGTGCATATTTATACATAGAAATTTTATTCTGATTTAGTAGTATTCTCCTAATGTCAGTCTCTAAAATCATGCAGTTTCCACAGAAAAATCCTCTTGGAGCGAGTTCTACCCAATAGACATGCAATTTACATAGAACCCGTCATCGTGAAATTCCGTGTTCTGAACAAGCTACATGCATCACGGATTCGACAAATATTCACTACAGAGTTGTTAGCATAAGCATTACCGAACTTTCATCCACCATAAAAGCCATGTTACAATTTGAAGCATTTTCTCATATTTCGAAAGTTTTTCCTAATGTCAGTTTTGAAAAGGAGGCAGATTTGCAGAAATATTCTCGTGGAGCGAGTACTTCCCAATAGAATTTTAATTTGCATAGTTTCCCTCACAGTGACATTCCATTTTCTGAACACGCTACATGCATCCAGGTTTCAACAAACTTTCTCGAATGAGTTGTGAACATGTAGATGACAGAACTTTCATCCACCATAAGTGGCATATTTACAACTAGAAACATTAACTCTGAATTTGCAGCTTTTTCCTAATGCCAGTTTGGAAAATCAGGCCGTTTTCTCAGGGAAAAACTTTTGGAGCGAATTCTGACCAATAGGTGTGCAATTAACATAGATACCTTCGCCGGGATTTTCCGTAATATGATCACAGTGCATGCATAACGCTTTCTAAAAATATTCACCACAGATTTGTTTGCATGTGGTTTTACGATCTTGCATCACAATACAAGGCATATTGACTCTTTGAACCATTTTCTCTGATTTTGCAGAGATTTTCAAACGCCAGATTCAAAAATGAGGCAGAATTCTCAGAAAAAACTCTTAGAGCAAATTCTACTCGAGACATTTATTTTACATAGATTTGCTCACCGTGATATTCTGTGTTCCGAACACACTTCACGTATCTCGGATTTGACAAATATTCACTACAAAGTAGTTAGCATGCGGATTACCGAACTTTCATCGCAATACATTGAATATTGATTCTTAGAAGTATTTTCTCAGATTTTGCAGCGTTTTCTAAATGCCAGGTTCAAAAATGACGAAGTTATCGCAGAAAAACTCTCTCGGAGCGAGTTCTAACCAATAGAGAAGTCATTTACATTGTTTCAATCACCGTGAAATTCCACGTTCTGAACACGCTACATGCATCCCGGATTAGAAAAAGATTCTTTAATATGTTGTGAAAATGTAGATTACCGAACTTTCTTGCAACATAAAGGCACATTTACACCTGCAAATATTTACTCCCTTTTTGCAGCTTTTTCCAAACTTCAGATTAGATAATCATGCAATTTTGGCAAAAAAATTTTCTTCTAGCTCGTTCTACTCAATAGAATTGTAATTTCCATAGTTTCATTACCGTGAAATTTCATTTTCCATAAGCGCTACATGAATCACGGTTTAAAAAATAATTAATACACTGTTATTAACATGTGGATTACCGGACTTTCAATCACCATTCAAGGCATATTGACACTTAGAAGCATTTTCTCAGATTTCACAGGGTTCTCCTAATGGCAGTTTTCAAAATGAGGCACATTTTGCAGAAAAATTCTCTTGAAGTGAGTTCTACCCAATAGACATGTAACTTACATTGTTTCCTTCACTATGACATTCCGTATTCCGAAAACGTTACATTCATCACGGCTTCGACAAACATTATTTAATGACCGTGAGCATGTGGATTAACGATTTTTCATCCACAATACAAGGCATATATACACCTAGAAACATTTACTTACATTTCGCAGGTTTTCCTAACGTCAGTTACAAAATCAGGCAGTTTTCGCAGAAAAATTCTCTTGGTGCATGTTCTATCCAATAGACATCTCATTTTCTTAGATACCTTCACCGTAACATTCCATGTTCCGAAAACGGTCCATGCACCACGGATTCAACAAATATTCACTGCTGAGTTCTTAGCATGTGGATTTCACATCTTTAATAACCCATTGAAGACATATTGTCACCTTAAAGAATTTACTCAGATTTTGCAGGGTTTTCATAACACCAGTTTCCAAAATGAGGCATATATTTCAGTAAAATGCTCCTGGAGCGTGTTCTAACCAAGAGATATGTAATATACATAGTTTGCCTCACCGTGACAGTCCATGTTCCGAACGCGCTACACACATCACGGATTTGACAAACATTCATAATGAGTTGTGTACATGTGTATTACAAAACTTTCATCCACCATACAAGGCATATAGACACCTAGAATCATTAACACTGAGTTCGCAGATATTTCCTAAAAGCAGTTTCGAAAATCAGGCAGTTTTCAAAGGAAAAAGCTGTTGGAGCACGTTCTACAAAATAGATATGTAAATTACATAGATTCTCCCGCTGTGAAATTACGTGTTTCGAACATGCTACATGCAGAAAAGTTTCGACAAAAATACACTACAGAGTTGTTTGCATGTGGATTACAGGACTTTCTCATTATAGAAGGCACATAGATGCTTAGATGCATTTTCTGTGATTTCACAGTGTTTTCCAAACGCCAGTTTGGAAAATAAGGCAGATTTCACGGCAAAAACCTCTTGGAGCGGGTTCTAACCAATAGACATGTAATTAACATGGATTCGCTCACCGTGAAATTCCGTGTTCCGAACACGCTACATGCATCTCAGATGTGACAAATATTCACTACAGAGTTTTAGCAAGTGGATTACAGCACTATCATCCACCATACAAGGCTTACTGACACTTTGAAAAATTTTCTCAGATTTCACACTTTAGTTTGAACGCCAGTTTTGAAAATGAGGCAGATTTGGCAGAAAAGTAGTCTTGGAGCCAGTTCTACCCAAAAGATATGTAATTTACCTAGTTTCACTCAACGTGACATTCCGTGTTCTGAACACGTTTCATGCACCACGGATTCAACAAACATTCTTTAATGAGTTGTGAACATGTGTATTAACGAACTTTAATCCACCTTACAGTGCATATATATACATAGAAATTTTATTCTGATTTAGTAATATTCTCCTAATGTCAGTCTCTAAAATCATGCAGTTTCCACAGAAAAAACCTCTTGGAGCGAGTTCTACCCAATAGACATGCAATTTACAGAGAACCCGTCATCGTGAAATTCCGTGTTCTGAACATGCTACATGCATCACGGATTCGACAAATATTCACTACAGAGTTGTTAGCATATGGATTACCGAACTTTCATCCACCATAAAAGCCATGTTTCAATTTGAAGCATTTACTCATATTTAGAAAATTTTTCCTAATGCCAGTTTTGAAATAGAGGCAGATTTGCAGAAATATACTCGTGGAGCGAGTACTTCCCAATAGAAATGTAATTTACATAGTTTCCCTCACAGTGACATTCCATTTTCCGAACACGCTACATGCATCCAGGTTTCAACAAACTTTCTCGAATGAGTTGTGAACATGTAGATTACAGAACTTTCATCCACCATACATGGCATATTTACAACTAGAAACATTAAGTCTGAATTTGCAGCTTTTTCCTAATGCCAGTTTGGAAAATCAGGCCGTTTTCTCAGGGAAAAACTTTTGGAGCGAATTCTAAACAATAGGTGTGTAATTTACATAGATTCCTTCGCCTGGATTTTCCGTGATATGATCACAGTGCATGCATAACTCTTTCTAAAAATATTCACCACAGATTTGTTTTACGATCTTGCATCACAATACAAGGCATATTGACACTTTGAAGTATTTTCTCTAATTTTGCAGAGATTTTCAAACGCCAGGTTCAAAAATGAGGCAGATTTCTCAGAAAAACTCTTAGAGCAAATTCTACCCAAGAGACATATATTTTACATAGATTCGCTCACCGTGATATTCTGTGTTCCGAACACACTTCCCGTATCTCGGATTCGACAAATATACACTACAGAGTAGTCCTCATGCGTATTACCGAACTTTCATTTCAATACATTGAATATTGATTCTTAGAAGTATTTTCTCAAATTTTGCAGCGTTTCCCAAACGCCAGGTTCAAAAATGACGAAGTTTTCAAAAAAAATCTCTCGGACCGATTTCTAACCAATAGAGAAGTCATTTACATTGTTTCAATCACCGTGAAATTCCACGTTCTGAATACGCAACATGCATCACGGATTAGAAAAAGATCCTTTAATATGTTGTGAAAATGTGGATTACCGATCTTTCTGCAACATAAAGGCACATTTACACCTGCAAATATTTACTCCCTTTTTGCAGCTTTTTCCAAAATTCAGATTCGATAATCATGCAATTTTCGCAAAAAACTTCTCTTCTAGCTCGTTCTACTCAATAGAATTGTAATTACCATAGTTTCATTACCATGAAATTCCAATTTCCATAAGCGCTACATGAATCACGGTTTAAAAAATAATTACTACACTGTTATTAACTTGTGGATTACCAGACTTTCATTCACCATTCAAGGCATATTGACACTTAGAAGCATTTTCTCACATTTCACAGTGTTCTCCTAATGGCAGTTTTCAAAATGAGGCACATTTTGCAGAAAAATTCTCTTCAAGTTAATTCTACCCAATAGACATGTAACTTACATTGTTTCCTTCACTATGACATTCCGTATTCTGAAAAAGTTACATGCATCACGATTTTGACAAACATTCTTTAATGAGTGTCAGCATGTGGATTACCGAACTTTCATCCACCGTACAAGGCATATTTACACCTAGAAGTAGTTATTCTGATTTCGCAGGTTTTTCCTTACATCCAGTTTCGAAAATCATGAAATTTCACAGAAACATTCAATTCAAGCGAGTTCTAACCAGTAGAATTGTTACTTTCAGAGCTTCACTCACCGAGACATTCCGTGTTCCGAAAACGTTACATTCATCACGGCTTCAACAAACATTATTTAATGACCGTGAGCATGTGGATTACCGATTTTTCAACCACAATACAAGGCATATTTACACTTAGAAACATTTACTTACATTTCGCAGGTTTTCCTAACGTCAGTTACAAAATCAGGCAGTTTTCACAGAAAAATTCTCTTGGTGCATGTTCTATCCAATAGACATCTCATTTTCATAGATACCTTCACCGTAACATTCCGTGTTACGAAAACAGTCCATGCACCACGGATTCAACAAATATTCACTGCTGAGTTCTTAGCATGTGGATTACACATCTTTAATAACCCATTGAAGACATATTGTCACCTTAAAGAATTTACTCAGATTTTGCAGCGTTCTCATAACCCCAGTTTCCAAAATAAGGCAGATTTTTCTGTAAAACGCTCCTGGAGCGTGTTCTAACCAAGAGATATGTAATTTACATAGTTTGCCTCACCGTGACAGTCCATGTTCCGAACGCGCTGCACACATCACGGATTTGACAAACATTCTTAATGAGTTGTGTACATGTGTATTACAAAACTTTCATCCACCATACAAGGCATATTGACACCTAGAATCATTAACACTGAGTTCGCAGATATTTCCTAAAAGCAGTTTCGAAAATCAGGCAGTTTTCAAAGGAAAAAACTGTTGGAGCGTGTTCTACAAAATAGATATGTAAATTACATAGATTCTCCCGCTGTGAAATTACGTGTTTTGAACATGCTACATGCAGAAAAGTTTCGAAAACAAATACACTACAGTGTTGTTTGCATGTGGATTACAGGACTTTCTCACTATAGGAAGCATATAGATGCTTAGATGCATTTTATGTGATTTCACAGAGTTTTCCAAACGCCAGTTTCGAAAATAAGGCAGATTTCACGGCAAAAAACTCTTGGAGCGGGTTCTAACCAATAGACATGTAATTAACATGGATTCGCTCACCGTGAAATTCCGTGTTCCGAACACGCTACATGCATCTCAGATGTGACAAATATTCACTTCAGAGTTGTTAGCAAGTGGATTACAGCACTATCATCCACCATACAAGGCTTACTGACTCTTTGAAGAATTTTCTCAGATTTCACACTTTAGTTTGAACGCCAGTTTTAAAAATGAGGGAGATTTGGCAGAAAAATGCTCTTGGAGCCAGTTCTACCCAAAAGATATGTAATTTACCTAGTTTCACTCACCGTGACATTCCGTGTTCTGAACACGTTTCATGCACCATGGATTCAACAAACATTCTTTAATGAGTTGTGAACATGTGTATTAACGAACTTTAATCCACCTTACAGTGCATATTTATACATAGAAATTTTATTCTGATTTAGTAGTATTCTCCTAATGTCAGTCTCTAAAATCATGCAGTTTCCACAGAAAAATCCTCTTGGAGCGAGTTCTACCCAATAGACATGCAATTTACATAGAACCCGTCATCGTGAAATTCCGTGTTCTGAACAAGCTACATGCATCACGGATTCGACAAATATTCACTACAGAGTTGTTAGCATAAGCATTACCGAACTTTCATCCACCATAAAAGCCATGTTACAATTTGAAGCATTTTCTCATATTTCGAAAGTTTTTCCTAATGTCAGTTTTGAAAAGGAGGCAGATTTGCAGAAATATTCTCGTGGAGCGAGTACTTCCCAATAGAATTTTAATTTGCATAGTTTCCCTCACAGTGACATTCCATTTTCTGAACACGCTACATGCATCCAGGTTTCAACAAACTTTCTCGAATGAGTTGTGAACATGTAGATGACAGAACTTTCATCCACCATAAGTGGCATATTTACAACTAGAAACATTAACTCTGAATTTGCAGCTTTTTCCTAATGCCAGTTTGGAAAATCAGGCCGTTTTCTCAGGGAAAAACTTTTGGAGCGAATTCTGACCAATAGGTGTGCAATTAACATAGATACCTTCGCCGGGATTTTCCGTAATATGATCACAGTGCATGCATAACGCTTTCTAAAAATATTCACCACAGATTTGTTTGCATGTGGTTTTACGATCTTGCATCACAATACAAGGCATATTGACTCTTTGAACCATTTTCTCTGATTTTGCAGAGATTTTCAAACGCCAGATTCAAAAATGAGGCAGAATTCTCAGAAAAAACTCTTAGAGCAAATTCTACTCGAGACATTTATTTTACATAGATTTGCTCACCGTGATATTCTGTGTTCCGAACACACTTCACGTATCTCGGATTTGACAAATATTCACTACAAAGTAGTTAGCATGCGGATTACCGAACTTTCATCGCAATACATTGAATATTGATTCTTAGAAGTATTTTCTCAGATTTTGCAGCGTTTTCTAAATGCCAGGTTCAAAAATGACGAAGTTATCGCAGAAAAACTCTCTCGGAGCGAGTTCTAACCAATAGAGAAGTCATTTACATTGTTTCAATCACCGTGAAATTCCACGTTCTGAACACGCTACATGCATCCCGGATTAGAAAAAGATTCTTTAATATGTTGTGAAAATGTAGATTACCGAACTTTCTTGCAACATAAAGGCACATTTACACCTGCAAATATTTACTCCCTTTTTGCAGCTTTTTCCAAACTTCAGATTAGATAATCATGCAATTTTGGCAAAAAAATTTTCTTCTAGCTCGTTCTACTCAATAGAATTGTAATTTCCATAGTTTCATTACCGTGAAATTTCATTTTCCATAAGCGCTACATGAATCACGGTTTAAAAAATAATTAATACACTGTTATTAACATGTGGATTACCGGACTTTCAATCACCATTCAAGGCATATTGACACTTAGAAGCATTTTCTCAGATTTCACAGGGTTCTCCTAATGGCAGTTTTCAAAATGAGGCACATTTTGCAGAAAAATTCTCTTGAAGTGAGTTCTACCCAATAGACATGTAACTTACATTGTTTCCTTCACTATGACATTCCGTATTCCGAAAACGTTACATTCATCACGGCTTCGACAAACATTATTTAATGACCGTGAGCATGTGGATTAACGATTTTTCATCCACAATACAAGGCATATATACACCTAGAAACATTTACTTACATTTCGCAGGTTTTCCTAACGTCAGTTACAAAATCAGGCAGTTTTCGCAGAAAAATTCTCTTGGTGCATGTTCTATCCAATAGACATCTCATTTTCTTAGATACCTTCACCGTAACATTCCATGTTCCGAAAACGGTCCATGCACCACGGATTCAACAAATATTCACTGCTGAGTTCTTAGCATGTGGATTTCACATCTTTAATAACCCATTGAAGACATATTGTCACCTTAAAGAATTTACTCAGATTTTGCAGGGTTTTCATAACACCAGTTTCCAAAATGAGGCATATATTTCAGTAAAATGCTCCTGGAGCGTGTTCTAACCAAGAGATATGTAATATACATAGTTTGCCTCACCGTGACAGTCCATGTTCCGAACGCGCTACACACATCACGGATTTGACAAACATTCATAATGAGTTGTGTACATGTGTATTACAAAACTTTCATCCACCATACAAGGCATATAGACACCTAGAATCATTAACACTGAGTTCGCAGATATTTCCTAAAAGCAGTTTCGAAAATCAGGCAGTTTTCAAAGGAAAAAGCTGTTGGAGCACGTTCTACAAAATAGATATGTAAATTACATAGATTCTCCCGCTGTGAAATTACGTGTTTCGAACATGCTACATGCAGAAAAGTTTCGACAAAAATACACTACAGAGTTGTTTGCATGTGGATTACAGGACTTTCTCATTATAGAAGGCACATAGATGCTTAGATGCATTTTCTGTGATTTCACAGTGTTTTCCAAACGCCAGTTTGGAAAATAAGGCAGATTTCACGGCAAAAACCTCTTGGAGCGGGTTCTAACCAATAGACATGTAATTAACATGGATTCGCTCACCGTGAAATTCCGTGTTCCGAACACGCTACATGCATCTCAGATGTGACAAATATTCACTACAGAGTTTTAGCAAGTGGATTACAGCACTATCATCCACCATACAAGGCTTACTGACACTTTGAAAAATTTTCTCAGATTTCACACTTTAGTTTGAACGCCAGTTTTGAAAATGAGGCAGATTTGGCAGAAAAGTAGTCTTGGAGCCAGTTCTACCCAAAAGATATGTAATTTACCTAGTTTCACTCAACGTGACATTCCGTGTTCTGAACACGTTTCATGCACCACGGATTCAACAAACATTCTTTAATGAGTTGTGAACATGTGTATTAACGAACTTTAATCCACCTTACAGTGCATATATATACATAGAAATTTTATTCTGATTTAGTAATATTCTCCTAATGTCAGTCTCTAAAATCATGCAGTTTCCACAGAAAAAACCTCTTGGAGCGAGTTCTACCCAATAGACATGCAATTTACAGAGAACCCGTCATCGTGAAATTCCGTGTTCTGAACATGCTACATGCATCACGGATTCGACAAATATTCACTACAGAGTTGTTAGCATATGGATTACCGAACTTTCATCCACCATAAAAGCCATGTTTCAATTTGAAGCATTTACTCATATTTAGAAAATTTTTCCTAATGCCAGTTTTGAAATAGAGGCAGATTTGCAGAAATATACTCGTGGAGCGAGTACTTCCCAATAGAAATGTAATTTACATAGTTTCCCTCACAGTGACATTCCATTTTCCGAACACGCTACATGCATCCAGGTTTCAACAAACTTTCTCGAATGAGTTGTGAACATGTAGATTACAGAACTTTCATCCACCATACATGGCATATTTACAACTAGAAACATTAAGTCTGAATTTGCAGCTTTTTCCTAATGCCAGTTTGGAAAATCAGGCCGTTTTCTCAGGGAAAAACTTTTGGAGCGAATTCTAAACAATAGGTGTGTAATTTACATAGATTCCTTCGCCTGGATTTTCCGTGATATGATCACAGTGCATGCATAACTCTTTCTAAAAATATTCACCACAGATTTGTTTTACGATCTTGCATCACAATACAAGGCATATTGACACTTTGAAGTATTTTCTCTAATTTTGCAGAGATTTTCAAACGCCAGGTTCAAAAATGAGGCAGATTTCTCAGAAAAACTCTTAGAGCAAATTCTACCCAAGAGACATATATTTTACATAGATTCGCTCACCGTGATATTCTGTGTTCCGAACACACTTCCCGTATCTCGGATTCGACAAATATACACTACAGAGTAGTCCTCATGCGTATTACCGAACTTTCATTTCAATACATTGAATATTGATTCTTAGAAGTATTTTCTCAAATTTTGCAGCGTTTCCCAAACGCCAGGTTCAAAAATGACGAAGTTTTCAAAAAAAATCTCTCGGACCGATTTCTAACCAATAGAGAAGTCATTTACATTGTTTCAATCACCGTGAAATTCCACGTTCTGAATACGCAACATGCATCACGGATTAGAAAAAGATCCTTTAATATGTTGTGAAAATGTGGATTACCGATCTTTCTGCAACATAAAGGCACATTTACACCTGCAAATATTTACTCCCTTTTTGCAGCTTTTTCCAAAATTCAGATTCGATAATCATGCAATTTTCGCAAAAAACTTCTCTTCTAGCTCGTTCTACTCAATAGAATTGTAATTACCATAGTTTCATTACCATGAAATTCCAATTTCCATAAGCGCTACATGAATCACGGTTTAAAAAATAATTACTACACTGTTATTAACTTGTGGATTACCAGACTTTCATTCACCATTCAAGGCATATTGACACTTAGAAGCATTTTCTCACATTTCACAGTGTTCTCCTAATGGCAGTTTTCAAAATGAGGCACATTTTGCAGAAAAATTCTCTTCAAGTTAATTCTACCCAATAGACATGTAACTTACATTGTTTCCTTCACTATGACATTCCGTATTCTGAAAAAGTTACATGCATCACGATTTTGACAAACATTCTTTAATGAGTGTCAGCATGTGGATTACCGAACTTTCATCCACCGTACAAGGCATATTTACACCTAGAAGTAGTTATTCTGATTTCGCAGGTTTTTCCTTACATCCAGTTTCGAAAATCATGAAATTTCACAGAAACATTCAATTCAAGCGAGTTCTAACCAGTAGAATTGTTACTTTCAGAGCTTCACTCACCGAGACATTCCGTGTTCCGAAAACGTTACATTCATCACGGCTTCAACAAACATTATTTAATGACCGTGAGCATGTGGATTACCGATTTTTCAACCACAATACAAGGCATATTTACACTTAGAAACATTTACTTACATTTCGCAGGTTTTCCTAACGTCAGTTACAAAATCAGGCAGTTTTCACAGAAAAATTCTCTTGGTGCATGTTCTATCCAATAGACATCTCATTTTCATAGATACCTTCACCGTAACATTCCGTGTTACGAAAACAGTCCATGCACCACGGATTCAACAAATATTCACTGCTGAGTTCTTAGCATGTGGATTACACATCTTTAATAACCCATTGAAGACATATTGTCACCTTAAAGAATTTACTCAGATTTTGCAGCGTTCTCATAACCCCAGTTTCCAAAATAAGGCAGATTTTTCTGTAAAACGCTCCTGGAGCGTGTTCTAACCAAGAGATATGTAATTTACATAGTTTGCCTCACCGTGACAGTCCATGTTCCAAACGCGCTACACACATCACGGATTTGACAAACATTCTTAATGAGTTGTGTACATGTGTATTACAAAACTTTCATCCACCATACAAGGCATATAGACACCTAGAATCATTAACACTGAGTTCGCAGATATTTCCTAAAAGCAGTTTCGAAAATCAGGCAGTTTTCAAAGGAAAAACTGTTGGAGCGTGTTCTACAAAATAGATATGTAAATTACATAGATTCTCCCGCTGTGAAATTACGTTTTTCGAACATGCTACATGCAGAAAAGTTTCGACAAAAATACACTACAGTGTTGTTTGCATGTGGATTACAGGACTTTCTCACTATAGAAAGCATATAGATGCTTAGATGCATTTTATGTCATTTCACACTGTTTTCCAAACGCCAGTTTCGAAAATAAGGCAGATTTCACGGCAAAAACCTCTTGGAGCGGGTTCTAACCAATAGACATGTAATTAACATGGATTCGCTTACCGTGAAATTCCGTGTTCCGAACACGCTACATGCATCCAGGTTTCAACAAACTTTCTCGAATGAGTTGTGAAAATGTAGATTACAGAAGTTTCATCCACCATACATGGCATATTTACAACTAGAAACATTAACTCTGAATTTGCAGCTTTTTCCTAATGCCAGTTTGGAAAATCAGGCAGTTTTCTCAGGGGAAAAACTTTTGGAGCGAATTCTAACCAATAGTTGTGTAATTTTCATAGATTCCTTCGCCAGGATTTTCCGTGATATGATCACATTTCATGCATAACGCTTTCTAAAAATATTCACCACAAATTTGTTTGCATGAGGTTTTACGATCTTGCATCACAATACAAGGCATATTGACACTTTGAAGCATTTTCTCTGATTTTGCAGAGATTTTCAAACGCCAGATTCAAAAATGAGGCAGATTTCTCAGAAAATACTCTTAGAGCAAATTCTACCCAAGAGACATGTATTTTACATAGATTCGCTCACCGTGATATTCTGTGTTCCGAACACACTTCACGTATCTCGGATTCGACAAATATTCACTACAGAGTTGTTAGCGTGCGGATTACCGAACTTTCATCTCAATACATTGAATATTGATTCTTAGAAGTATTTTCTCAGATTTTGCAGCGTTTTCTAAACACCAGGTTCAAAAATGACGAAGTTTTCGCAGAAAAACTCTCTCGGAGCGAGTTCTAACCAATAGAGAAGTCATTTACATTGTTTCAATCACCGTGGAATTCCACGTTCTGAACACGCTACATGCATCACGGATTAGAAAAAGATTCTTTAATATGTTGTGAAAATGTGGATTACCGAACTTTCTTGCAACATAACGGCACATTTACACCTGCAAATATTTAATCCCTTTTTGTAGCTTTTTCCAAACTTCAGATTCGATAATCATGCAATTTTGGCAAAAAAATTCTCTTCTAGCTCGTTCTACTCAATAGAATTGTAATTTCCATAGTTTCATTACCGTGAAATTCCATTTTCCATAAGCGCTACATGAATCACGGTTTAAAAAATAATTAATACACTGTTATTAACATGTGGATTACCGGACTTTCAATCACCTTTCAAGGCATATTGACACTTAGAAGCATTTTCTCAGATTTCACAGGGTTCTCCTAATGGCAGTTTTCAAAATGAGGCACATTTTGCAGAAAAATTCTCTTGAAGTGAGTTCTACCCAATAGACATGTAACTTACATTGTTTCCTTCACTATGACATTCCGTATTCCGAAAACGTTACATTCATCACGGCTTCGACAAACATTATTTAATGACCGTGAGCATGTGGATTAACGATTTTTCAAACACAATACAAGGCATATTTACACCTAGAAACATTTACTTACATTTCGCAGGTTTTCCTAACGTCAGTTACGAAAATCAGGCAGTTTTCGCAGAAAAATTCTCTTGGTGCATGATCTATCCTATAGACATCTCATTTTCATAGATACCTTCACCATAACATTCCGTGTTCCGAAAACGGTCCATGCACCACGGATTCAACAAATATTCACTGCTGAGTTCTTAGCATGTGGATTTCACATCTTTAATAACCCATTGAAGACATATTGTCACCTTAAAGCATTTACTCAGATTTTGCAGCGTTTTCATAACACCAGTTTCCAAAATGAGGCATATTTTTCAGTTAAACGCTCCTGGAGCGTGTTCTTACCAAGAGATATGTAATTTACATAGTTTGCCTCACCGTGACAGTCCATGTTCCGAACGCGCTGCACACATCACGGATTTGACAAACATTCTTAATGAGTTGTGTACATGTGTATTACAAAACTTTCATCCACCATACAAGGCATATTGACACCTAGAATCATTAACACTGAGTTCGCAGATATTTCCTAAAAGCAGTTTCGAAAATCAGGCAGTTTTCTAAGGAAAAAATTGTTGGAGCGTGTTCTACAAAATAGATATGTAAATTACATAGATTCTCCCGCTGTGAAATTACGTGTTTCGAACATGCTACATGCAGAAAAGTTTCGAAAACAAATACACTACAGTGTTGTTTGCATGTGGATTACAGGACTTTCTCACTATAGAAAGCATATAGATGCTTAGATGCATTTTATGTGATTTCACAGAGTTTTCCAAACGCCAGTTTCGAAAATAAGGCAGATTTCACGGCAAAAAACTCTTGGAGCGGGTTCTAACCAATAGACATGTAATTAACATGGATTCGCTCACCGTGAAATTCCGTGTTCCGAACACGCTACATGCATCTCAGATGTGACAAATATTCACTTCAGAGTTGTTAGCAAGTGGATTACAGCACTATCATCCACCATACAAGGCTTACTGACTCTTTGAAGAATTTTCTCAGATTTCACACTTTAGTTTGAACGCCAGTTTTAAAAATGAGGGAGATTTGGCAGAAAAATGCTCTTGGAGCCAGTTCTACCCAAAAGATATGTAATTTACCTAGTTTCACTCACCGTGACATTCCGTGTTCTGAACACGTTTCATGCACCATGGATTCAACAAACATTCTTTAATGAGTTGTGAACATGTGTATTAACGAACTTTAATCCACCTTACAGTGCATATTTATACATAGAAATTTTATTCTGATTTAGTAGTATTCTCCTAATGTCAGTCTCTAAAATCATGCAGTTTCCACAGAAAAATCCTCTTGGAGCGAGTTCTACCCAATAGACATGCAATTTACATAGAACCCGTCATCGTGAAATTCCGTGTTCTGAACAAGCTACATGCATCACGGATTCGACAAATATTCACTACAGAGTTGTTAGCATAAGCATTACCGAACTTTCATCCACCATAAAAGCCATGTTACAATTTGAAGCATTTTCTCATATTTCGAAAGTTTTTCCTAATGTCAGTTTTGAAAAGGAGGCAGATTTGCAGAAATATTCTCGTGGAGCGAGTACTTCCCAATAGAATTTTAATTTGCATAGTTTCCCTCACAGTGACATTCCATTTTCTGAACACGCTACATGCATCCAGGTTTCAACAAACTTTCTCGAATGAGTTGTGAACATGTAGATGACAGAACTTTCATCCACCATAAGTGGCATATTTACAACTAGAAACATTAACTCTGAATTTGCAGCTTTTTCCTAATGCCAGTTTGGAAAATCAGGCCGTTTTCTCAGGGAAAAACTTTTGGAGCGAATTCTGACCAATAGGTGTGCAATTAACATAGATACCTTCGCCGGGATTTTCCGTAATATGATCACAGTGCATGCATAACGCTTTCTAAAAATATTCACCACAGATTTGTTTGCATGTGGTTTTACGATCTTGCATCACAATACAAGGCATATTGACTCTTTGAACCATTTTCTCTGATTTTGCAGAGATTTTCAAACGCCAGATTCAAAAATGAGGCAGAATTCTCAGAAAAAACTCTTAGAGCAAATTCTACTCGAGACATTTATTTTACATAGATTTGCTCACCGTGATATTCTGTGTTCCGAACACACTTCACGTATCTCGGATTTGACAAATATTCACTACAAAGTAGTTAGCATGCGGATTACCGAACTTTCATCGCAATACATTGAATATTGATTCTTAGAAGTATTTTCTCAGATTTTGCAGCGTTTTCTAAATGCCAGGTTCAAAAATGACGAAGTTATCGCAGAAAAACTCTCTCGGAGCGAGTTCTAACCAATAGAGAAGTCATTTACATTGTTTCAATCACCGTGAAATTCCACGTTCTGAACACGCTACATGCATCCCGGATTAGAAAAAGATTCTTTAATATGTTGTGAAAATGTAGATTACCGAACTTTCTTGCAACATAAAGGCACATTTACACCTGCAAATATTTACTCCCTTTTTGCAGCTTTTTCCAAACTTCAGATTAGATAATCATGCAATTTTGGCAAAAAAATTTTCTTCTAGCTCGTTCTACTCAATAGAATTGTAATTTCCATAGTTTCATTACCGTGAAATTTCATTTTCCATAAGCGCTACATGAATCACGGTTTAAAAAATAATTAATACACTGTTATTAACATGTGGATTACCGGACTTTCAATCACCATTCAAGGCATATTGACACTTAGAAGCATTTTCTCAGATTTCACAGGGTTCTCCTAATGGCAGTTTTCAAAATGAGGCACATTTTGCAGAAAAATTCTCTTGAAGTGAGTTCTACCCAATAGACATGTAACTTACATTGTTTCCTTCACTATGACATTCCGTATTCCGAAAACGTTACATTCATCACGGCTTCGACAAACATTATTTAATGACCGTGAGCATGTGGATTAACGATTTTTCATCCACAATACAAGGCATATATACACCTAGAAACATTTACTTACATTTCGCAGGTTTTCCTAACGTCAGTTACAAAATCAGGCAGTTTTCGCAGAAAAATTCTCTTGGTGCATGTTCTATCCAATAGACATCTCATTTTCTTAGATACCTTCACCGTAACATTCCATGTTCCGTAAACGGTCCATGCACCACGGATTCAACAAATATTCACTGCTGAGTTCTTAGCATGTGGATTTCACATCTTTAATAACCCATTGAAGACATATTGTCACCTTAAAGAATTTACTCAGATTTTGCAGGGTTTTCATAACACCAGTTTCCAAAATGAGGCATATATTTCAGTAAAATGCTCCTGGAGCGTGTTCTAACCAAGAGATATGTAATATACATAGTTTGCCTCACCGTGACAGTCCATGTTCCGAACGCGCTACACACATCACGGATTTGACAAACATTCATAATGAGTTGTGTACATGTGTATTACAAAACTTTCATCCACCATACAAGGCATATAGACACCTAGAATCATTAACACTGAGTTCGCAGATATTTCCTAAAAGCAGTTTCGAAAATCAGGCAGTTTTCAAAGGAAAAAGCTGTTGGAGCACGTTCTACAAAATAGATATGTAAATTACATAGATTCTCCCGCTGTGAAATTACGTGTTTCGAACATGCTACATGCAGAAAAGTTTCGACAAAAATACACTACAGAGTTGTTTGCATGTGGATTACAGGACTTTCTCATTATAGAAGGCACATAGATGCTTAGATGCATTTTCTGTGATTTCACAGTGTTTTCCAAACGCCAGTTTGGAAAATAAGGCAGATTTCACGGCAAAAACCTCTTGGAGCGGGTTCTAACCAATAGACATGTAATTAACATGGATTCGCTCACCGTGAAATTCCGTGTTCCGAACACGCTACATGCATCTCAGATGTGACAAATATTCACTACAGAGTTTTAGCAAGTGGATTACAGCACTATCATCCACCATACAAGGCTTACTGACACTTTGAAAAATTTTCTCAGATTTCACACTTTAGTTTGAACGCCAGTTTTGAAAATGAGGCAGATTTGGCAGAAAAGTAGTCTTGGAGCCAGTTCTACCCAAAAGATATGTAATTTACCTAGTTTCACTCAACGTGACATTCCGTGTTCTGAACACGTTTCATGCACCACGGATTCAACAAACATTCTTTAATGAGTTGTGAACATGTGTATTAACGAACTTTAATCCACCTTACAGTGCATATATATACATAGAAATTTTATTCTGATTTAGTAATATTCTCCTAATGTCAGTCTCTAAAATCATGCAGTTTCCACAGAAAAAACCTCTTGGAGCGAGTTCTACCCAATAGACATGCAATTTACAGAGAACCCGTCATCGTGAAATTCCGTGTTCTGAACATGCTACATGCATCACGGATTCGACAAATATTCACTACAGAGTTGTTAGCATATGGATTACCGAACTTTCATCCACCATAAAAGCCATGTTTCAATTTGAAGCATTTACTCATATTTAGAAAATTTTTCCTAATGCCAGTTTTGAAATAGAGGCAGATTTGCAGAAATATACTCGTGGAGCGAGTACTTCCCAATAGAAATGTAATTTACATAGTTTCCCTCACAGTGACATTCCATTTTCCGAACACGCTACATGCATCCAGGTTTCAACAAACTTTCTCGAATGAGTTGTGAACATGTAGATTACAGAACTTTCATCCACCATACATGGCATATTTACAACTAGAAACATTAAGTCTGAATTTGCAGCTTTTTCCTAATGCCAGTTTGGAAAATCAGGCCGTTTTCTCAGGGAAAAACTTTTGGAGCGAATTCTAAACAATAGGTGTGTAATTTACATAGATTCCTTCGCCTGGATTTTCCGTGATATGATCACAGTGCATGCATAACTCTTTCTAAAAATATTCACCACAGATTTGTTTTACGATCTTGCATCACAATACAAGGCATATTGACACTTTGAAGTATTTTCTCTAATTTTGCAGAGATTTTCAAACGCCAGGTTCAAAAATGAGGCAGATTTCTCAGAAAAACTCTTAGAGCAAATTCTACCCAAGAGACATATATTTTACATAGATTCGCTCACCGTGATATTCTGTGTTCCGAACACACTTCCCGTATCTCGGATTCGACAAATATACACTACAGAGTAGTCCTCATGCGTATTACCGAACTTTCATTTCAATACATTGAATATTGATTCTTAGAAGTATTTTCTCAAATTTTGCAGCGTTTCCCAAACGCCAGGTTCAAAAATGACGAAGTTTTCAAAAAAAATCTCTCGGACCGATTTCTAACCAATAGAGAAGTCATTTACATTGTTTCAATCACCGTGAAATTCCACGTTCTGAATACGCAACATGCATCACGGATTAGAAAAAGATCCTTTAATATGTTGTGAAAATGTGGATTACCGATCTTTCTGCAACATAAAGGCACATTTACACCTGCAAATATTTACTCCCTTTTTGCAGCTTTTTCCAAAATTCAGATTCGATAATCATGCAATTTTCGCAAAAAACTTCTCTTCTAGCTCGTTCTACTCAATAGAATTGTAATTTCCATAGTTTCATTACCGTGAAATTTCATTTTCCATAAGCGCTACATGAATCACGGTTTAAAAAATAATTAATACACTGTTATTAACATGTGGATTACCGGACTTTCAATCACCATTCAAGGCATATTGACACTTAGAAGCATTTTCTCAGATTTCACAGGGTTCTCCTAATGGCAGTTTTCAAAATGAGGCACATTTTGCAGAAAAATTCTCTTGAAGTGAGTTCTACCCAATAGACATGTAACTTACATTGTTTCCTTCACTATGACATTCCGTATTCCGAAAACGTTACATTCATCACGGCTTCGACAAACATTATTTAATGACCGTGAGCATGTGGATTAACGATTTTTCATCCACAATACAAGGCATATATACACCTAGAAACATTTACTTACATTTCGCAGGTTTTCCTAACGTCAGTTACAAAATCAGGCAGTTTTCGCAGAAAAATTCTCTTGGTGCATGTTCTATCCAATAGACATCTCATTTTCTTAGATACCTTCACCGTAACATTCCATGTTCCGTAAACGGTCCATGCACCACGGATTCAACAAATATTCACTGCTGAGTTCTTAGCATGTGGATTTCACATCTTTAATAACCCATTGAAGACATATTGTCACCTTAAAGAATTTACTCAGATTTTGCAGGGTTTTCATAACACCAGTTTCCAAAATGAGGCATATATTTCAGTAAAATGCTCCTGGAGCGTGTTCTAACCAAGAGATATGTAATATACATAGTTTGCCTCACCGTGACAGTCCATGTTCCGAACGCGCTACACACATCACGGATTTGACAAACATTCATAATGAGTTGTGTACATGTGTATTACAAAACTTTCATCCACCATACAAGGCATATAGACACCTAGAATCATTAACACTGAGTTCGCAGATATTTCCTAAAAGCAGTTTCGAAAATCAGGCAGTTTTCAAAGGAAAAAGCTGTTGGAGCACGTTCTACAAAATAGATATGTAAATTACATAGATTCTCCCGCTGTGAAATTACGTGTTTCGAACATGCTACATGCAGAAAAGTTTCGACAAAAATACACTACAGAGTTGTTTGCATGTGGATTACAGGACTTTCTCATTATAGAAGGCACATAGATGCTTAGATGCATTTTCTGTGATTTCACAGTGTTTTCCAAACGCCAGTTTGGAAAATAAGGCAGATTTCACGGCAAAAACCTCTTGGAGCGGGTTCTAACCAATAGACATGTAATTAACATGGATTCGCTCACCGTGAAATTCCGTGTTCCGAACACGCTACATGCATCTCAGATGTGACAAATATTCACTACAGAGTTTTAGCAAGTGGATTACAGCACTATCATCCACCATACAAGGCTTACTGACACTTTGAAAAATTTTCTCAGATTTCACACTTTAGTTTGAACGCCAGTTTTGAAAATGAGGCAGATTTGGCAGAAAAGTAGTCTTGGAGCCAGTTCTACCCAAAAGATATGTAATTTACCTAGTTTCACTCAACGTGACATTCCGTGTTCTGAACACGTTTCATGCACCACGGATTCAACAAACATTCTTTAATGAGTTGTGAACATGTGTATTAACGAACTTTAATCCACCTTACAGTGCATATATATACATAGAAATTTTATTCTGATTTAGTAATATTCTCCTAATGTCAGTCTCTAAAATCATGCAGTTTCCACAGAAAAAACCTCTTGGAGCGAGTTCTACCCAATAGACATGCAATTTACAGAGAACCCGTCATCGTGAAATTCCGTGTTCTGAACATGCTACATGCATCACGGATTCGACAAATATTCACTACAGAGTTGTTAGCATATGGATTACCGAACTTTCATCCACCATAAAAGCCATGTTTCAATTTGAAGCATTTACTCATATTTAGAAAATTTTTCCTAATGCCAGTTTTGAAATAGAGGCAGATTTGCAGAAATATACTCGTGGAGCGAGTACTTCCCAATAGAAATGTAATTTACATAGTTTCCCTCACAGTGACATTCCATTTTCCGAACACGCTACATGCATCCAGGTTTCAACAAACTTTCTCGAATGAGTTGTGAACATGTAGATTACAGAACTTTCATCCACCATACATGGCATATTTACAACTAGAAACATTAAGTCTGAATTTGCAGCTTTTTCCTAATGCCAGTTTGGAAAATCAGGCCGTTTTCTCAGGGAAAAACTTTTGGAGCGAATTCTAAACAATAGGTGTGTAATTTACATAGATTCCTTCGCCTGGATTTTCCGTGATATGATCACAGTGCATGCATAACTCTTTCTAAAAATATTCACCACAGATTTGTTTTACGATCTTGCATCACAATACAAGGCATATTGACACTTTGAAGTATTTTCTCTAATTTTGCAGAGATTTTCAAACGCCAGGTTCAAAAATGAGGCAGATTTCTCAGAAAAACTCTTAGAGCAAATTCTACCCAAGAGACATATATTTTACATAGATTCGCTCACCGTGATATTCTGTGTTCCGAACACACTTCCCGTATCTCGGATTCGACAAATATACACTACAGAGTAGTCCTCATGCGTATTACCGAACTTTCATTTCAATACATTGAATATTGATTCTTAGAAGTATTTTCTCAAATTTTGCAGCGTTTCCCAAACGCCAGGTTCAAAAATGACGAAGTTTTCAAAAAAAATCTCTCGGACCGATTTCTAACCAATAGAGAAGTCATTTACATTGTTTCAATCACCGTGAAATTCCACGTTCTGAATACGCAACATGCATCACGGATTAGAAAAAGATCCTTTAATATGTTGTGAAAATGTGGATTACCGATCTTTCTGCAACATAAAGGCACATTTACACCTGCAAATATTTACTCCCTTTTTGCAGCTTTTTCCAAAATTCAGATTCGATAATCATGCAATTTTCGCAAAAAACTTCTCTTCTAGCTCGTTCTACTCAATAGAATTGTAATTACCATAGTTTCATTACCATGAAATTCCAATTTCCATAAGCGCTACATGAATCACGGTTTAAAAAATAATTACTACACTGTTATTAACTTGTGGATTACCAGACTTTCATTCACCATTCAAGGCATATTGACACTTAGAAGCATTTTCTCACATTTCACAGTGTTCTCCTAATGGCAGTTTTCAAAATGAGGCACATTTTGCAGAAAAATTCTCTTCAAGTTAATTCTACCCAATAGACATGTAACTTACATTGTTTCCTTCACTATGACATTCCGTATTCTGAAAAAGTTACATGCATCACGATTTTGACAAACATTCTTTAATGAGTGTCAGCATGTGGATTACCGAACTTTCATCCACCGTACAAGGCATATTTACACCTAGAAGTAGTTATTCTGATTTCGCAGGTTTTTCCTTACATCCAGTTTCGAAAATCATGAAATTTCACAGAAACATTCAATTCAAGCGAGTTCTAACCAGTAGAATTGTTACTTTCAGAGCTTCACTCACCGAGACATTCCGTGTTCCGAAAACGTTACATTCATCACGGCTTCAACAAACATTATTTAATGACCGTGAGCATGTGGATTACCGATTTTTCAACCACAATACAAGGCATATTTACACTTAGAAACATTTACTTACATTTCGCAGGTTTTCCTAACGTCAGTTACAAAATCAGGCAGTTTTCACAGAAAAATTCTCTTGGTGCATGTTCTATCCAATAGACATCTCATTTTCATAGATACCTTCACCGTAACATTCCGTGTTACGAAAACAGTCCATGCACCACGGATTCAACAAATATTCACTGCTGAGTTCTTAGCATGTGGATTACACATCTTTAATAACCCATTGAAGACATATTGTCACCTTAAAGAATTTACTCAGATTTTGCAGCGTTCTCATAACCCCAGTTTCCAAAATAAGGCAGATTTTTCTGTAAAACGCTCCTGGAGCGTGTTCTAACCAAGAGATATGTAATTTACATAGTTTGCCTCACCGTGACAGTCCATGTTCCAAACGCGCTACACACATCACGGATTTGACAAACATTCTTAATGAGTTGTGTACATGTGTATTACAAAACTTTCATCCACCATACAAGGCATATAGACACCTAGAATCATTAACACTGAGTTCGCAGATATTTCCTAAAAGCAGTTTCGAAAATCAGGCAGTTTTCAAAGGAAAAACTGTTGGAGCGTGTTCTACAAAATAGATATGTAAATTACATAGATTCTCCCGCTGTGAAATTACGTTTTTCGAACATGCTACATGCAGAAAAGTTTCGACAAAAATACACTACAGTGTTGTTTGCATGTGGATTACAGGACTTTCTCACTATAGAAAGCATATAGATGCTTAGATGCATTTTATGTCATTTCACACTGTTTTCCAAACGCCAGTTTCGAAAATAAGGCAGATTTCACGGCAAAAACCTCTTGGAGCGGGTTCTAACCAATAGACATGTAATTAACATGGATTCGCTTACCGTGAAATTCCGTGTTCCGAACACGCTACATGCATCCAGGTTTCAACAAACTTTCTCGAATGAGTTGTGAAAATGTAGATTACAGAAGTTTCATCCACCATACATGGCATATTTACAACTAGAAACATTAACTCTGAATTTGCAGCTTTTTCCTAATGCCAGTTTGGAAAATCAGGCAGTTTTCTCAGGGGAAAAACTTTTGGAGCGAATTCTAACCAATAGTTGTGTAATTTTCATAGATTCCTTCGCCAGGATTTTCCGTGATATGATCACATTTCATGCATAACGCTTTCTAAAAATATTCACCACAAATTTGTTTGCATGAGGTTTTACGATCTTGCATCACAATACAAGGCATATTGACACTTTGAAGCATTTTCTCTGATTTTGCAGAGATTTTCAAACGCCAGATTCAAAAATGAGGCAGATTTCTCAGAAAATACTCTTAGAGCAAATTCTACCCAAGAGACATGTATTTTACATAGATTCGCTCACCGTGATATTCTGTGTTCCGAACACACTTCACGTATCTCGGATTCGACAAATATTCACTACAGAGTTGTTAGCGTGCGGATTACCGAACTTTCATCTCAATACATTGAATATTGATTCTTAGAAGTATTTTCTCAGATTTTGCAGCGTTTTCTAAACACCAGGTTCAAAAATGACGAAGTTTTCGCAGAAAAACTCTCTCGGAGCGAGTTCTAACCAATAGAGAAGTCATTTACATTGTTTCAATCACCGTGGAATTCCACGTTCTGAACACGCTACATGCATCACGGATTAGAAAAAGATTCTTTAATATGTTGTGAAAATGTGGATTACCGAACTTTCTTGCAACATAACGGCACATTTACACCTGCAAATATTTAATCCCTTTTTGTAGCTTTTTCCAAACTTCAGATTCGATAATCATGCAATTTTGGCAAAAAAATTCTCTTCTAGCTCGTTCTACTCAATAGAATTGTAATTTCCATAGTTTCATTACCGTGAAATTCCATTTTCCATAAGCGCTACATGAATCACGGTTTAAAAAATAATTAATACACTGTTATTAACATGTGGATTACCGGACTTTCAATCACCTTTCAAGGCATATTGACACTTAGAAGCATTTTCTCAGATTTCACAGGGTTCTCCTAATGGCAGTTTTCAAAATGAGGCACATTTTGCAGAAAAATTCTCTTGAAGTGAGTTCTACCCAATAGACATGTAACTTACATTGTTTCCTTCACTATGACATTCCGTATTCCGAAAACGTTACATTCATCACGGCTTCGACAAACATTATTTAATGACCGTGAGCATGTGGATTAACGATTTTTCAAACACAATACAAGGCATATTTACACCTAGAAACATTTACTTACATTTCGCAGGTTTTCCTAACGTCAGTTACGAAAATCAGGCAGTTTTCGCAGAAAAATTCTCTTGGTGCATGATCTATCCTATAGACATCTCATTTTCATAGATACCTTCACCATAACATTCCGTGTTCCGAAAACGGTCCATGCACCACGGATTCAACAAATATTCACTGCTGAGTTCTTAGCATGTGGATTTCACATCTTTAATAACCCATTGAAGACATATTGTCACCTTAAAGCATTTACTCAGATTTTGCAGCGTTTTCATAACACCAGTTTCCAAAATGAGGCATATTTTTCAGTTAAACGCTCCTGGAGCGTGTTCTTACCAAGAGATATGTAATTTACATAGTTTGCCTCACCGTGACAGTCCATGTTCCGAACGCGCTACACACATCACGGATTTGACAAACATTCTTAATGAGTTGTGTACATGTGTATTACAAAACTTTCATCCACCATACAAGGCATATTGACACCTAGAATCATTAACACTGAGTTCGCAGATATTTCCTAAAAGCAGTTTCGAAAATCAGGCAGTTTTCTAAGGAAAAAATTGTTGGAGCGTGTTCTACAAAATAGATATGTAAATTACATAGATTCTCCCGCTGTGAAATTACGTGTTTCGAACATGCTACATGCAGAAAAGTTTCGAAAACAAATACACTACAGTGTTGTTTGCATGTGGATTACAGGACTTTCTCACTATAGAAAGCATATAGATGCTTAGATGCATTTTATGTGATTTCACAGAGTTTTCCAAACGCCAGTTTCGAAAATAAGGCAGATTTCACGGCAAAAAACTCTTGGAGCGGGTTCTAACCAATAGACATGTAATTAACATGGATTCGCTCACCGTGAAATTCCGTGTTCCGAACACGCTACATGCATCTCAGATGTGACAAATATTCACTTCAGAGTTGTTAGCAAGTGGATTACAGCACTATCATCCACCATACAAGGCTTACTGACTCTTTGAAGAATTTTCTCAGATTTCACACTTTAGTTTGAACGCCAGTTTTAAAAATGAGGGAGATTTGGCAGAAAAATGCTCTTGGAGCCAGTTCTACCCAAAAGATATGTAATTTACCTAGTTTCACTCACCGTGACATTCCGTGTTCTGAACACGTTTCATGCACCATGGATTCAACAAACATTCTTTAATGAGTTGTGAACATGTGTATTAACGAACTTTAATCCACCTTACAGTGCATATTTATACATAGAAATTTTATTCTGATTTAGTAGTATTCTCCTAATGTCAGTCTCTAAAATCATGCAGTTTCCACAGAAAAATCCTCTTGGAGCGAGTTCTACCCAATAGACATGCAATTTACATAGAACCCGTCATCGTGAAATTCCGTGTTCTGAACAAGCTACATGCATCACGGATTCGACAAATATTCACTACAGAGTTGTTAGCATAAGCATTACCGAACTTTCATCCACCATAAAAGCCATGTTACAATTTGAAGCATTTTCTCATATTTCGAAAGTTTTTCCTAATGTCAGTTTTGAAAAGGAGGCAGATTTGCAGAAATATTCTCGTGGAGCGAGTACTTCCCAATAGAATTTTAATTTGCATAGTTTCCCTCACAGTGACATTCCATTTTCTGAACACGCTACATGCATCCAGGTTTCAACAAACTTTCTCGAATGAGTTGTGAACATGTAGATGACAGAACTTTCATCCACCATAAGTGGCATATTTACAACTAGAAACATTAACTCTGAATTTGCAGCTTTTTCCTAATGCCAGTTTGGAAAATCAGGCCGTTTTCTCAGGGAAAAACTTTTGGAGCGAATTCTGACCAATAGGTGTGCAATTAACATAGATACCTTCGCCGGGATTTTCCGTAATATGATCACAGTGCATGCATAACGCTTTCTAAAAATATTCACCACAGATTTGTTTGCATGTGGTTTTACGATCTTGCATCACAATACAAGGCATATTGACTCTTTGAACCATTTTCTCTGATTTTGCAGAGATTTTCAAACGCCAGATTCAAAAATGAGGCAGAATTCTCAGAAAAAACTCTTAGAGCAAATTCTACTCGAGACATTTATTTTACATAGATTTGCTCACCGTGATATTCTGTGTTCCGAACACACTTCACGTATCTCGGATTTGACAAATATTCACTACAAAGTAGTTAGCATGCGGATTACCGAACTTTCATCGCAATACATTGAATATTGATTCTTAGAAGTATTTTCTCAGATTTTGCAGCGTTTTCTAAATGCCAGGTTCAAAAATGACGAAGTTATCGCAGAAAAACTCTCTCGGAGCGAGTTCTAACCAATAGAGAAGTCATTTACATTGTTTCAATCACCGTGAAATTCCACGTTCTGAACACGCTACATGCATCCCGGATTAGAAAAAGATTCTTTAATATGTTGTGAAAATGTAGATTACCGAACTTTCTTGCAACATAAAGGCACATTTACACCTGCAAATATTTACTCCCTTTTTGCAGCTTTTTCCAAACTTCAGATTAGATAATCATGCAATTTTGGCAAAAAAATTTTCTTCTAGCTCGTTCTACTCAATAGAATTGTAATTTCCATAGTTTCATTACCGTGAAATTTCATTTTCCATAAGCGCTACATGAATCACGGTTTAAAAAATAATTAATACACTGTTATTAACATGTGGATTACCGGACTTTCAATCACCATTCAAGGCATATTGACACTTAGAAGCATTTTCTCAGATTTCACAGGGTTCTCCTAATGGCAGTTTTCAAAATGAGGCACATTTTGCAGAAAAATTCTCTTGAAGTGAGTTCTACCCAATAGACATGTAACTTACATTGTTTCCTTCACTATGACATTCCGTATTCCGAAAACGTTACATTCATCACGGCTTCGACAAACATTATTTAATGACCGTGAGCATGTGGATTAACGATTTTTCATCCACAATACAAGGCATATATACACCTAGAAACATTTACTTACATTTCGCAGGTTTTCCTAACGTCAGTTACAAAATCAGGCAGTTTTCGCAGAAAAATTCTCTTGGTGCATGTTCTATCCAATAGACATCTCATTTTCTTAGATACCTTCACCGTAACATTCCATGTTCCGAAAACGGTCCATGCACCACGGATTCAACAAATATTCACTGCTGAGTTCTTAGCATGTGGATTTCACATCTTTAATAACCCATTGAAGACATATTGTCACCTTAAAGAATTTACTCAGATTTTGCAGGGTTTTCATAACACCAGTTTCCAAAATGAGGCATATATTTCAGTAAAATGCTCCTGGAGCGTGTTCTAACCAAGAGATATGTAATATACATAGTTTGCCTCACCGTGACAGTCCATGTTCCGAACGCGCTACACACATCACGGATTTGACAAACATTCATAATGAGTTGTGTACATGTGTATTACAAAACTTTCATCCACCATACAAGGCATATAGACACCTAGAATCATTAACACTGAGTTCGCAGATATTTCCTAAAAGCAGTTTCGAAAATCAGGCAGTTTTCAAAGGAAAAAGCTGTTGGAGCACGTTCTACAAAATAGATATGTAAATTACATAGATTCTCCCGCTGTGAAATTACGTGTTTCGAACATGCTACATGCAGAAAAGTTTCGACAAAAATACACTACAGAGTTGTTTGCATGTGGATTACAGGACTTTCTCATTATAGAAGGCACATAGATGCTTAGATGCATTTTCTGTGATTTCACAGTGTTTTCCAAACGCCAGTTTGGAAAATAAGGCAGATTTCACGGCAAAAACCTCTTGGAGCGGGTTCTAACCAATAGACATGTAATTAACATGGATTCGCTCACCGTGAAATTCCGTGTTCCGAACACGCTACATGCATCTCAGATGTGACAAATATTCACTACAGAGTTTTAGCAAGTGGATTACAGCACTATCATCCACCATACAAGGCTTACTGACACTTTGAAAAATTTTCTCAGATTTCACACTTTAGTTTGAACGCCAGTTTTGAAAATGAGGCAGATTTGGCAGAAAAGTAGTCTTGGAGCCAGTTCTACCCAAAAGATATGTAATTTACCTAGTTTCACTCAACGTGACATTCCGTGTTCTGAACACGTTTCATGCACCACGGATTCAACAAACATTCTTTAATGAGTTGTGAACATGTGTATTAACGAACTTTAATCCACCTTACAGTGCATATATATACATAGAAATTTTATTCTGATTTAGTAATATTCTCCTAATGTCAGTCTCTAAAATCATGCAGTTTCCACAGAAAAAACCTCTTGGAGCGAGTTCTACCCAATAGACATGCAATTTACAGAGAACCCGTCATCGTGAAATTCCGTGTTCTGAACATGCTACATGCATCACGGATTCGACAAATATTCACTACAGAGTTGTTAGCATATGGATTACCGAACTTTCATCCACCATAAAAGCCATGTTTCAATTTGAAGCATTTACTCATATTTAGAAAATTTTTCCTAATGCCAGTTTTGAAATAGAGGCAGATTTGCAGAAATATACTCGTGGAGCGAGTACTTCCCAATAGAAATGTAATTTACATAGTTTCCCTCACAGTGACATTCCATTTTCCGAACACGCTACATGCATCCAGGTTTCAACAAACTTTCTCGAATGAGTTGTGAACATGTAGATTACAGAACTTTCATCCACCATACATGGCATATTTACAACTAGAAACATTAAGTCTGAATTTGCAGCTTTTTCCTAATGCCAGTTTGGAAAATCAGGCCGTTTTCTCAGGGAAAAACTTTTGGAGCGAATTCTAAACAATAGGTGTGTAATTTACATAGATTCCTTCGCCTGGATTTTCCGTGATATGATCACAGTGCATGCATAACTCTTTCTAAAAATATTCACCACAGATTTGTTTTACGATCTTGCATCACAATACAAGGCATATTGACACTTTGAAGTATTTTCTCTAATTTTGCAGAGATTTTCAAACGCCAGGTTCAAAAATGAGGCAGATTTCTCAGAAAAACTCTTAGAGCAAATTCTACCCAAGAGACATATATTTTACATAGATTCGCTCACCGTGATATTCTGTGTTCCGAACACACTTCCCGTATCTCGGATTCGACAAATATACACTACAGAGTAGTCCTCATGCGTATTACCGAACTTTCATTTCAATACATTGAATATTGATTCTTAGAAGTATTTTCTCAAATTTTGCAGCGTTTCCCAAACGCCAGGTTCAAAAATGACGAAGTTTTCAAAAAAAATCTCTCGGACCGATTTCTAACCAATAGAGAAGTCATTTACATTGTTTCAATCACCGTGAAATTCCACGTTCTGAATACGCAACATGCATCACGGATTAGAAAAAGATCCTTTAATATGTTGTGAAAATGTGGATTACCGATCTTTCTGCAACATAAAGGTACATTTACACCTGCAAATATTTACTCCCTTTTTGCAGCTTTTTCCAAAATTCAGATTCGATAATCATGCAATTTTCGCAAAAAACTTCTCTTCTAGCTCGTTCTACTCAATAGAATTGTAATTACCATAGTTTCATTACCATGAAATTCCAATTTCCATAAGCGCTACATGAATCACGGTTTAAAAAATAATTACTACACTGTTATTAACTTGTGGATTACCAGACTTTCATTCACCATTCAAGGCATATTGACACATAGAAGCATTTTCTCACATTTCACAGTGTTCTCCTAATGGCAGTTTTCAAAATGAGGCACATTTTGCAGAAAAATTCTCTTCAAGTTAATTCTACCCAATAGACATGTAACTTACATTGTTTCCTTCACTATGACATTCCGTATTCTGAAAAAGTTACATGCATCACGATTTTGACAAACATTCTTTAATGAGTGTCAGCATGTGGATTACCGAACTTTCATCCACCGTACAAGGCATATTTACACCTAGAAGTAGTTATTCTGATTTCGCAGGTTTTTCCTTACATCCAGTTTCGAAAATCATGAAATTTCACAGAAACATTCAATTCAAGCGAGTTCTAACCAGTAGAATTGTTACTTTCAGAGCTTCACTCACCGAGACATTCCGTGTTCCGAAAACGTTACATTCATCACGGCTTCAACAAACATTATTTAATGACCGTGAGCATGTGGATTACCGATTTTTCAACCACAATACAAGGCATATTTACACTTAGAAACATTTACTTACATTTCGCAGGTTTTCCTAACGTCAGTTACAAAATCAGGCAGTTTTCACAGAAAAATTCTCTTGGTGCATGTTCTATCCAATAGACATCTCATTTTCATAGATACCTTCACCATAACATTCCGTGTTCCGAAAACGGTCCATGCACCACGGATTCAACAAATATTCACTGCTGAGTTCTTAGCATGTGGATTACACATCTTTAATAACCCATTGGAGACATATTGTCACCTTAAAGAATTTACTCAGATTTTGCAGCGTTTTCATAACACCAGTTTCCAAACTGAGGCATATTTTTCAGTAAAATGCTCCTGGAGCGTGTTCTATCCAAGAGATATGTAATTTACATAGTTTGCCTCACCGTGACAGTCCATGTTCCGAACGCGCTGCACACATCACGGATTTGACAAACATTCTTAATGAGTTGTGTACATGTGTATTACAAAACTTTCATCCACCATACAAGGCATATTGACACCTAGAATCATTAACACTGAGTTCGCAGATATTTCCTAAAAGCAGTTTCGAAAATCAGGCAGTTTTCAAAGGAAAAAACTGTTGGAGCGTGTTCTACAAAATAGATATGTAAATTACATAGATTCTCCCGCTGTGAAATTACGTGTTTCGAACATGCTACATGCAGAAAAGTTTCGAAAACAAATACACTACAGTGTTGTTTGCATGTGGATTACAGGACTTTCTCACTATAGAAAGCATATAGATGCTTAGATGCATTTTATGTGATTTCACAGAGTTTTCCAAACGCCAGTTTCGAAAATAAGGCAGATTTCACGGCAAAAAACTCTTGGAGCGGGTTCTAACCAATAGACATGTAATTAACATGGATTCGCTCACCGTGAAATTCCGTGTTCCGAACACGCTACATGCATCTCAGATGTGACAAATATTCACTTCAGAGTTGTTAGCAAGTGGATTACAGCACTATCATCCACCATACAAGGCTTACTGACTCTTTGAAGAATTTTCTCAGATTTCACACTTTAGTTTGAACGCCAGTTTTAAAAATGAGGGAGATTTGGCAGAAAAATGCTCTTGGAGCCAGTTCTACCCAAAAGATATGTAATTTACCTAGTTTCACTCACCGTGACATTCCGTGTTCTGAACACGTTTCATGCACCATGGATTCAACAAACATTCTTTAATGAGTTGTGAACATGTGTATTAACGAACTTTAATCCACCTTACAGTGCATATTTATACATAGAAATTTTATTCTGATTTAGTAGTATTCTCCTAATGTCAGTCTCTAAAATCATGCAGTTTCCACAGAAAAATCCTCTTGGAGCGAGTTCTACCCAATAGACATGCAATTTACATAGAACCCGTCATCGTGAAATTCCGTGTTCTGAACAAGCTACATGCATCACGGATTCGACAAATATTCACTACAGAGTTGTTAGCATAAGCATTACCGAACTTTCATCCACCATAAAAGCCATGTTACAATTTGAAGCATTTTCTCATATTTCGAAAGTTTTTCCTAATGCCAGTTTTGAAAAGGAGGCAGATTTGCAGAAATATTCTCGTGGAGCGAGTACTTCCCAATAGAATTTTAATTTACATAGTTTCCCTCACAGTGACATTCCATTTTCTGAACACGCTACATGCATCCAGGTTTCAACAAACTTTCTCGAATGAGTTGTGAACATGTAGATGACAGAACTTTCATCCACCATAAGTGGCATATTTACAACTAGAAACATTAACTCTGAATTTGCAGCTTTTTCCTAATGCCAGTTTGGAAAATCAGGCCGTTTTCTCAGGGAAAAACTTTTGGAGCGAATTCTGACCAATAGGTGTGCAATTAACATAGATACCTTCGCCGGGATTTTCCGTAATATGATCACAGTGCATGCATAACGCTTTCTAAAAATATTCACCACAGATTTGTTTGCATGTGGTTTTACGATCTTGCATCACAATACAAGGCATATTGACTCTTTGAACCATTTTCTCTGATTTTGCAGAGATTTTCAAACGCCAGGTTCAAAAATGAGGCAGAATTCTCAGAAAAAACTCTTAGAGCAAATTCTACTCGAGACATTTATTTTACATAGATTTGCTCACCGTGATATTCTGTGTTCCGAACACACTTCACGTATCTCGGATTTGACAAATATTCACTACAAAGTAGTTAGCATGCGGATTACCGAACTTTCATCGCAATACATTGAATATTGATTCTTAGAAGTATTTTCTCAGATTTTGCAGCGTTTTCTAAATGCCAGGTTCAAAAATGACGAAGTTATCGCAGAAAAACTCTCTCGGAGCGAGTTCTAACCAATAGAGAAGTCATTTACATTGTTTCAATCACCGTGAAATTCCACGTTCTGAACACGCTACATGCATCCCGGATTAGAAAAAGATTCTTTAATATGTTGTGAAAATGTAGATTACCGAACTTTCTTGCAACATAAAGGCACATTTACACCTGCAAATATTTACTCCCTTTTTGCAGCTTTTTCCAAACTTCAGATTAGATAATCATGCAATTTTGGCAAAAAAATTTTCTTCTAGCTCATTCTACTCAATAGAATTGTAATTTCCATAGTTTCATTACCGTGAAATTTCATTTTCCATAAGCGCTACATGAATCACGGTTTAAAAAATAATTAATACACTGTTATTAACATGTGGATTACCGGACTTTCAATCACCATTCAAGGCATATTGACACTTAGAAGCATTTTCTCAGATTTCACAGGGTTCTCCTAATGGCAGTTTTCAAAATGAGGCACATTTTGCAGAAAAATTCTCTTGAAGTGAGTTCTACCCAATAGACATGTAACTTACATTGTTTCCTTCACTATGACATTCCGTATTCCGAAAACGTTACATTCATCACGGCTTCGACAAACATTATTTAATGACCGTGAGCATGTGGATTAACGATTTTTCATCCACAATACAAGGCATATATACACCTAGAAACATTTACTTACATTTCGCAGGTTTTCCTAACGTCAGTTACAAAATCAGGCAGTTTTCGCAGAAAAATTCTCTTGGTGCATGTTCTATCCAATAGACATCTCATTTTCTTAGATACCTTCACCGTAACATTCCATGTTCCGAAAACGGTCCATGCACCACGGATTCAACAAATATTCACTGCTGAGTTCTTAGCATGTGGATTTCACATCTTTAATAACCCATTGAAGACATATTGTCACCTTAAAGAATTTACTCAGATTTTGCAGGGTTTTCATAACACCAGTTTCCAAAATGAGGCATATATTTCAGTAAAATGCTCCTGGAGCGTGTTCTAACCAAGAGATATGTAATATACATAGTTTGCCTCACCGTGACAGTCCATGTTCCGAACGCGCTACACACATCACGGATTTGACAAACATTCATAATGAGTTGTGTACATGTGTATTACAAAACTTTCATCCACCATACAAGGCATATAGACACCTAGAATCATTAACACTGAGTTCGCAGATATTTCCTAAAAGCAGTTTCGAAAATCAGGCAGTTTTCAAAGGAAAAAGCTGTTGGAGCACGTTCTACAAAATAGATATGTAAATTACATAGATTCTCCCGCTGTGAAATTACGTTTTTCGAACATGCTACATGCAGAAAAGTTTCGACAAAAATACACTACAGAGTTGTTTGCATGTGGATTACAGGACTTTCTCATTATAGAAGGCACATAGATGCTTAGATGCATTTTCTGTGATTTCACAGTGTTTTCCAAACGCCAGTTTGGAAAATAAGGCAGATTTCACGGCAAAAACCTCTTGGAGCGGGTTCTAACCAATAGACATGTAATTAACCTGGATTCGCTCACCGTGAAATTCCGTGTTCCGAACACGCTACATGCATCTCAGATGTGACAAATATTCACTACAGAGTTTTAGCAAGTGGATTACAGCACTATCATCCACCATACAAGTCTTACTGACACTTTGAAAAATTTTCTCAGATTTCACACTTTAGTTTGAACGCCAGTTTTGAAAATGAGGCAGATTTGGCAGAAAAGTAGTCTTGGAGCCAGTTCTACCCAAAAGATATGTAATTTACCTAGTTTCACTCAACGTGACATTCCGTGTTCTGAACACGTTTCATGCACCACGGATTCAACAAACATTCTTTAATGAGTTGTGAACATGTGTATTAACGAACTTTAATCCACCTTACAGTGCATATATATACATACAAATTTTATTCTGATTTAGTAATATTCTCCTAATGTCAGTCTCTAAAATCATGCAGTTTCCACAGAAAAAACCTCTTGGAGCGAGTTCTACCCAATAGACATGCAATTTACAGAGAACCCGTCATCGTGAAATTCCGTGTTCTGAACATGCTACATGCATCACGGATTCGACAAATATTCACTACAGAGTTGTTAGCATATGGATTACCGAACTTTCATCCACCATAAAAGCCATGTTTCAATTTGAAGCATTTACTCATATTTAGAAAATTTTTCCTAATGCCAGTTTTGAAATAGAGGCAGATTTGCAGAAATATACTCGTGGAGCGAGTACTTCCCAATAGAAATGTAATTTACATAGTTTCCCTCACAGTGACATTCCATTTTCCGAACACGCTACATGCATCCAGGTTTCAACAAACTTTCTCGAATGAGTTGTGAACATGTAGATTACAGAACTTTCATCCACCATACATGGCATATTTACAACTAGAAACATTAAGTCTGAATTTGCAGCTTTTTCCTAATGCCAGTTTGGAAAATCAGGCCGTTTTCTCAGGGAAAAACTTTTGGAGCGAATTCTAAACAATAGGTGTGTAATTTACATAGATTCCTTCGCCTGGATTTTCCGTGATATGATCACAGTGCATGCATAACTCTTTCTAAAAATATTCACCACAGATTTGTTTTACGATCTTGCATCACAATACAAGGCATATTGACACTTTGAAGTATTTTCTCTAATTTTGCAGAGATTTTCAAACGCCAGGTTCAAAAATGAGGCAGATTTCTCAGAAAAACTCTTAGAGCAAATTCTACCCAAGAGACATATATTTTACATAGATTCGCTCACCGTGATATTCTGTGTTCCGAACACACTTCCCGTATCTCGGATTCGACAAATATACACTACAGAGTAGTCCTCATGCGTATTACCGAACTTTCATTTCAATACATTGAATATTGATTCTTAGAAGTATTTTCTCAAATTTTGCAGCGTTTCCCAAACGCCAGGTTCAAAAATGACGAAGTTTTCAAAAAAAATCTCTCGGACCGATTTCTAACCAATAGAGAAGTCATTTACATTGTTTCAATCACCGTGAAATTCCACGTTCTGAATACGCAACATGCATCACGGATTAGAAAAAGATCCTTTAATATGTTGTGAAAATGTGGATTACCGATCTTTCTGCAACATAAAGGCACATTTACACCTGCAAATATTTACTCCCTTTTTGCAGCTTTTTCCAAAATTCAGATTCGATAATCATGCAATTTTCGCAAAAAACTTCTCTTCTAGCTCGTTCTACTCAATAGAATTGTAATTACCATAGTTTCATTACCATGAAATTCCAATTTCCATAAGCGCTACATGAATCACGGTTTAAAAAATAATTACTACACTGTTATTAACTTGTGGATTACCAGACTTTCATTCACCATTCAAGGCATATTGACACTTAGAAGCATTTTCTCACATTTCACAGTGTTCTCCTAATGGCAGTTTTCAAAATGAGGCACATTTTGCAGAAAAATTCTCTTCAAGTTAATTCTACCCAATAGACATGTAACTTACATTGTTTCCTTCACTATGACATTCCGTATTCTGAAAAAGTTACATGCATCACGATTTTGACAAACATTCTTTAATGAGTGTCAGCATGTGGATTACCGAACTTTCATCCACCGTACAAGGCATATTTACACCTAGAAGTAGTTATTCTGATTTCGCAGGTTTTTCCTTACATCCAGTTTCGAAAATCATGAAATTTCACAGAAACATTCAATTCAAGCGAGTTCTAACCAGTAGAATTGTTACTTTCAGAGCTTCACTCACCGAGACATTCCGTGTTCCGAAAACGTTACATTCATCACGGCTTCAACAAACATTATTTAATGACCGTGAGCATGTGGATTACCGATTTTTCAACCACAATACAAGGCATATTTACACTTAGAAACATTTACTTACATTTCGCAGGTTTTCCTAACGTCAGTTACAAAATCAGGCAGTTTTCACAGAAAAATTCTCTTGGTGCATGTTCTATCCAATAGACATCTCATTTTCATAGATACCTTCACCGTAACATTCCGTGTTACGAAAACAGTCCATGCACCACGGATTCAACAAATATTCACTGCTGAGTTCTTAGCATGTGGATTACACATCTTTAATAACCCATTGAAGACATATTGTCACCTTAAAGAATTTACTCAGATTTTGCAGCGTTCTCATAACCCCAGTTTCCAAAATAAGGCAGATTTTTCTGTAAAACGCTCCTGGAGCGTGTTCTAACCAAGAGATATGTAATTTACATAGTTTGCCTCACCGTGACAGTCCATGTTCCGAACGCGCTTCACACATCACGGATTTGACAAACATTCTTAATGAGTTGTGTACATGTGTATTACAAAACTTTCATCCACCATACAAGGCATATAGACACCTAGAATCATTAACACTGAGTTCGCAGATATTTCCTAAAAGCAGTTTCGAAAATCAGGCAGTTTTCAAAGGAAAAACTGTTGGAGCGTGTTCTACAAAATAGATATGTAAATTACATAGATTCTCCCGCTGTGAAATTACGTTTTTCGAACATGCTACATGCAGAAAAGTTTCGACAAAAATACACTACAGTGTTGTTTGCATGTGGATTACAGGACTTTCTCACTATAGAAAGCATATAGATGCTTAGATGCATTTTATGTCATTTCACACTGTTTTCCAAACGCCAGTTTCGAAAATAAGGCAGATTTCACGGCAAAAACCTCTTGGAGCGGGTTCTAACCAATAGACATGTAATTAACATGGATTCGCTTACCGTGAAATTCCGTGTTCCGAACACGCTACATGCATCCAGGTTTCAACAAACTTTCTCGAATGAGTTGTGAACATGTAGATTACAGAAGTTTCATCCACCATACATGGCATATTTACAACTAGAAACATTAACTCTGAATTTGCAGCTTTTTCCTAATGCCAGTTTGGAAAATCAGGCAGTTTTCTCAGGGGAAAAACTTTTGGAGCGAATTCTAACCAATAGTTGTGTAATTTTCATAGATTCCTTCGCCGGGATTTTCCGTGATATGATCACATTTCATGCATAACGCTTTCTAAAAATATTCACCACAAATTTGTTTGCATGAGGTTTTACGATCTTGCATCACAATACAAGGCATATTGACACTTTGAAGCATTTTCTCTGATTTTGCAGAGATTTTCAAACGCCAGATTCAAAAATGAGGCAGATTTCTCAGAAAATACTCTTAGAGCAAATTCTACCCAAGAGACATGTATTTTACATAGATTCGCTCACCGTGATATTCTGTGTTCCGAACACACTTCACGTATCTCGGATTCGACAAATATTCACTACAGAGTTGTTAGCGTGCGGATTACCGAACTTTCATCTCAATACATTGAATATTGATTCTTAGAAGTATTTTCTCAGATTTTGCAGCGTTTTCTAAACACCAGGTTCAAAAATGACGAAGTTTTCGCAGAAAAACTCTCTCGGAGCGAGTTCTAACCAATAGAGAAGTCATTTACATTGTTTCAATCACCGTGGAATTCCACGTTCTGAACACGCTACATGCATCACGGATTAGAAAAAGATTCTTTAATATGTTGTGAAAATGTGGATTACCGAACTTTCTTGCAACATAACGGCACATTTACACCTGCAAATATTTAATCCCTTTTTGTAGCTTTTTCCAAACTTCAGATTCGATAATCATGCAATTTTGGCAAAAAAATTCTCTTCTAGCTCGTTCTACTCAATAGAATTGTAATTTCCATAGTTTCATTACCGTGAAATTCCATTTTCCATAAGCGCTACATGAATCACGGTTTAAAAAATAATTAATACACTGTTATTAACATGTGGATTACCGGACTTTCAATCACCTTTCAAGGCATATTGACACTTAGAAGCATTTTCTCAGATTTCACAGGGTTCTCCTAATGGCAGTTTTCAAAATGAGGCACATTTTGCAGAAAAATTCTCTTGAAGTGAGTTCTACCCAATAGACATGTAACTTACATTGTTTCCTTCACTATGACATTCCGTATTCCGAAAACGTTACATTCATCACGGCTTTGACAAACATTATTTAATGACCGTGAGCATGTGGATTAACGATTTTTCAAACACAATACAAGGCATATTTACACCTAGAAACATTTACTTACATTTCGCAGGTTTTCCTAACGTCAGTTACGAAAATCAGGCAGTTTTCGCAGAAAAATTCTCTTGGTGCATGATCTATCCTATAGACATCTCATTTTCATAGATACCTTCACCATAACATTCCGTGTTCCGAAAACGGTCCATGCACCACGGATTCAACAAATATTCACTGCTGAGTTCTTAGCATGTGGATTTCACATCTTTAATAACCCATTGAAGACATATTGTCACCTTAAAGCATTTACTCAGATTTTGCAGCGTTTTCATAACACCAGTTTCCAAAATGAGGCATATTTTTCAGTTAAACGCTCCTGGAGCGTGTTCTTACCAAGAGATATATAATTTACATAGTTTGCCTCACCGTGACAGTCCATGTTCCGAACGCGCTGCACACATCACGGATTTGACAAACATTCTTAATGAGTTGTGTACATGTGTATTACAAAACTTTCATCCACCATACAAGGCATATTGACACCTAGAATCATTAACACTGAGTTCGCAGATATTTCCTAAAAGCAGTTTCGAAAATCAGGCAGTTTTCAAAGGAAAAAACTGTTGGAGCGTGTTCTACAAAATAGATATGTAAATTACATAGATTCTCCCGCTGTGAAATTACGTGTTTCGAACATGCTACATGCAGAAAAGTTTCGAAAACAAATACACTACAGTGTTGTTTGCATGTGGATTACAGGACTTTCTCACTATAGAAAGCATATAGATGCTTAGATGCATTTTATGTGATTTCACAGAGTTTTCCAAACGCCAGTTTCGAAAATAAGGCAGATTTCACGGCAAAAAACTCTTGGAGCGGGTTCTAACCAATAGACATGTAATTAACATGGATTCGCTCACCGTGAAATTCCGTGTTCCGAACACGCTACATGCATCTCAGATGTGACAAATATTCACTACAGAGTTGTTAGCAAGTGGATTACAGCACTATCATCCACCATACAAGGCTTACTGACTCTTTGAAGAATTTTCTCAGATTTCACACTTTAGTTTGAACGCCAGTTTTAAAAATGAGGGAGATTTGGCAGAAAAATGCTCTTGGAGCCAGTTCTACCCAAAAGATATGTAATTTACCTAGTTTCACTCACCGTGACATTCCGTGTTCTGAACACGTTTCATGCACCATGGATTCAACAAACATTCTTTAATGAGTTGTGAACATGTGTATTAACGAACTTTAATCCACCTTACAGTGCATATTTATACATAGAAATTTTATTCTGATTTAGTAGTATTCTCCTAATGTCAGTCTCTAAAATCATGCAGTTTCCACAGAAAAATCCTCTTGGAGCGAGTTCTACCCAATAGACATGCAATTTACATAGAACCCGTCATCGTGAAATTCCGTGTTCTGAACAAGCTACATGCATCACGGATTCGACAAATATTCACTACAGAGTTGTTAGCATAAGCATTACCGAACTTTCATCCACCATAAAAGCCATGTTTCAATTTGAAGCATTTACTCATATTTAGAAAATTTTTCCTAATGCCAGTTTTGAAATAGAGGCAGATTTGCAGAAATATACTCGTGGAGCGAGTACTTCCCAATAGAAATGTAATTTACATAGTTTCCCTCACAGTGACATTCCATTTTCCGAACACGCTACATGCATCCAGGTTTCAACAAACTTTCTCGAATGAGTTGTGAACATGTAGATTACAGAACTTTCATCCACCATACATGGCATATTTACAACTAGAAACATTAAGTCTGAATTTGCAGCTTTTTCCTAATGCCAGTTTGGAAAATCAGGCCGTTTTCTCAGGGAAAAACTTTTGGAGTGAATTCTAAACAATAGGTGTGTAATTTACATAGATTCCTTCGCCTGGATTTTCCGTGATATGATCACAGTGCATGCATAACTCTTTCTAAAAATATTCACCACAGATTTGTTTTACGATCTTGCATCACAATACAAGGCATATTGACACTTTGAAGTATTTTCTCTAATTTTGCAGAGATTTTCAAACGCCAGGTTCAAAAATGAGGCAGATTTCTCAGAAAAACTCTTAGAGCAAATTCTACCCAAGAGACATATATTTTACATAGATTCGCTCACCGTGATATTCTGTGTTCCGAACACACTTCCCGTATCTCGGATTCGACAAATATACACTACAGAGTAGTCCTCATGCGTATTACCGAACTTTCATTTCAATACATTGAATATTGATTCTTAGAAGTATTTTCTCAAATTTTGCAGCGTTTCCCAAACGCCAGGTTCAAAAATGACGAAGTTTTCAAAAAAAATCTCTCGGACCGATTTCTAACCAATAGAGAAGTCATTTACATTGTTTCAATCACCGTGAAATTCCACGTTCTGAATACGCAACATGCATCACGGATTAGAAAAAGATCCTTTAATATGTTGTGAAAATGTGGATTACCGATCTTTCTGCAACATAAAGGCACATTTACACCTGCAAATATTTACTCCCTTTTTGCAGCTTTTTCCAAAATTCAGATTCGATAATCATGCAATTTTCGCAAAAAACTTCTCTTCTAGCTCGTTCTACTCAATAGAATTGTAATTACCATAGTTTCATTACCATGAAATTCCAATTTCCATAAGCGCTACATGAATCACGGTTTAAAAAATAATTACTACACTGTTATTAACTTGTGGATTACCAGACTTTCATTCACCATTCAAGGCATATTGACACTTAGAAGCATTTTCTCACATTTCACAGTGTTCTCCTAATGGCAGTTTTCAAAATGAGGCACATTTTGCAGAAAAATTCTCTTCAAGTTAATTCTACCCAATAGACATGTAACTTACATTGTTTCCTTCACTATGACATTCCGTATTCTGAAAAAGTTACATGCATCACGATTTTGACAAACATTCTTTAATGAGTGTCAGCATGTGGATTACCGAACTTTCATCCACCGTACAAGGCATATTTACACCTAGAAGTAGTTATTCTGATTTCGCAGGTTTTTCCTTACATCCAGTTTCGAAAATCATGAAATTTCACAGAAACATTCAATTCAAGCGAGTTCTAACCAGTAGAATTGTTACTTTCAGAGCTTCACTCACCGAGACATTCCGTGTTCCGAAAACGTTACATTCATCACGGCTTCAACAAACATTATTTAATGACCGTGAGCATGTGGATTACCGATTTTTCAACCACAATACAAGGCATATTTACACTTAGAAACATTTACTTACATTTCGCAGGTTTTCCTAACGTCAGTTACAAAATCAGGCAGTTTTCACAGAAAAATTCTCTTGGTGCATGTTCTATCCAATAGACATCTCATTTTCATAGATACCTTCACCGTAACATTCCGTGTTACGAAAACAGTCCATGCACCACGGATTCAACAAATATTCACTGCTGAGTTCTTAGCATGTGGATTACACATCTTTAATAACCCATTGAAGACATATTGTCACCTTAAAGAATTTACTCAGATTTTGCAGCGTTCTCATAACCCCAGTTTCCAAAATAAGGCAGATTTTTCTGTAAAACGCTCCTGGAGCGTGTTCTAACCAAGAGATATGTAATTTACATAGTTTGCCTCACCGTGACAGTCCATGTTCCGAACGCGCTTCACACATCACGGATTTGACAAACATTCTTAATGAGTTGTGTACATGTGTATTACAAAACTTTCATCCACCATACAAGGCATATAGACACCTAGAATCATTAACACTGAGTTCGCAGATATTTCCTAAAAGCAGTTTCGAAAATCAGGCAGTTTTCAAAGGAAAAACTGTTGGAGCGTGTTCTACAAAATAGATATGTAAATTACATAGATTCTCCCGCTGTGAAATTACGTTTTTCGAACATGCTACATGCAGAAAAGTTTCGACAAAAATACACTACAGTGTTGTTTGCATGTGGATTACAGGACTTTCTCACTATAGAAAGCATATAGATGCTTAGATGCATTTTATGTCATTTCACACTGTTTTCCAAACGCCAGTTTCGAAAATAAGGCAGATTTCACGGCAAAAACCTCTTGGAGCGGGTTCTAACCAATAGACATGTAATTAACATGGATTCGCTTACCGTGAAATTCCGTGTTCCGAACACGCTACATGCATCCAGGTTTCAACAAACTTTCTCGAATGAGTTGTGAACATGTAGATTACAGAAGTTTCATCCACCATACATGGCATATTTACAACTAGAAACATTAACTCTGAATTTGCAGCTTTTTCCTAATGCCAGTTTGGAAAATCAGGCAGTTTTCTCAGGGGAAAAACTTTTGGAGCGAATTCTAACCAATAGTTGTGTAATTTTCATAGATTCCTTCGCCGGGATTTTCCGTGATATGATCACATTTCATGCATAACGCTTTCTAAAAATATTCACCACAAATTTGTTTGCATGAGGTTTTACGATCTTGCATCACAATACAAGGCATATTGACACTTTGAAGCATTTTCTCTGATTTTGCAGAGATTTTCAAACGCCAGATTCAAAAATGAGGCAGATTTCTCAGAAAATACTCTTAGAGCAAATTCTACCCAAGAGACATGTATTTTACATAGATTCGCTCACCGTGATATTCTGTGTTCCGAACACACTTCACGTATCTCGGATTCGACAAATATTCACTACAGAGTTGTTAGCGTGCGGATTACCGAACTTTCATCTCAATACATTGAATATTGATTCTTAGAAGTATTTTCTCAGATTTTGCAGCGTTTTCTAAACACCAGGTTCAAAAATGACGAAGTTTTCGCAGAAAAACTCTCTCGGAGCGAGTTCTAACCAATAGAGAAGTCATTTACATTGTTTCAATCACCGTGGAATTCCACGTTCTGAACACGCTACATGCATCACGGATTAGAAAAAGATTCTTTAATATGTTGTGAAAATGTGGATTACCGAACTTTCTTGCAACATAACGGCACATTTACACCTGCAAATATTTAATCCCTTTTTGTAGCTTTTTCCAAACTTCAGATTCGATAATCATGCAATTTTGGCAAAAAAATTCTCTTCTAGCTCGTTCTACTCAATAGAATTGTAATTTCCATAGTTTCATTACCGTGAAATTCCATTTTCCATAAGCGCTACATGAATCACGGTTTAAAAAATAATTAATACACTGTTATTAACATGTGGATTACCGGACTTTCAATCACCTTTCAAGGCATATTGACACTTAGAAGCATTTTCTCAGATTTCACAGGGTTCTCCTAATGGCAGTTTTCAAAATGAGGCACATTTTGCAGAAAAATTCTCTTGAAGTGAGTTCTACCCAATAGACATGTAACTTACATTGTTTCCTTCACTATGACATTCCGTATTCCGAAAACGTTACATTCATCACGGCTTCGACAAACATTATTTAATGACCGTGAGCATGTGGATTAACGATTTTTCAAACACAATACAAGGCATATTTACACCTAGAAACATTTACTTACATTTCGCAGGTTTTCCTAACGTCAGTTACGAAAATCAGGCAGTTTTCGCAGAAAAATTCTCTTGGTGCATGATCTATCGTATAGATATCTCATTTTCATAGATACCTTCACCATAACATTCCGTGTTCCGAAAACGGTCCATGCACCACGGATTCAACAAATATTCACTGCTGAGTTCTTAGCATGTGGATTTCACATCTTTAATAACCCATTGAAGACATATTGTCACCTTAAAGAATTTACTCAGATTTTGCAGCGTTCTCATAACCCCAGTTTCCAAAATAAGGCAGATTTTTCTGTAAAACGCTCCTGGAGCGTGTTCTAACCAAGAGATATGTAATTTACATAGTTTGCCTCACCGTGACAGTCCATGTTCCGAACGCGCTTCACACATCACGGATTTGACAAACATTCTTAATGAGTTGTGTACATGTGTATTACAAAACTTTCATCCACCATACAAGGCATATAGACACCTAGAATCATTAACACTGAGTTCGCAGATATTTCCTAAAAGCAGTTTCGAAAATCAGGCAGTTTTCAAAGGAAAAACTGTTGGAGCGTGTTCTACAAAATAGATATGTAAATTACATAGATTCTCCCGCTGTGAAATTACGTTTTTCGAACATGCTACATGCAGAAAAGTTTCGACAAAAATACACTACAGTGTTGTTTGCATGTGGATTACAGGACTTTCTCACTATAGAAAGCATATAGATGCTTAGATGCATTTTATGTCATTTCACACTGTTTTCCAAACGCCAGTTTCGAAAATAAGGCAGATTTCACGGCAAAAACCTCTTGGAGCGGGTTCTAACCAATAGACATGTAATTAACATGGATTCGCTTACCGTGAAATTCCGTGTTCCGAACACGCTACATGCATCCAGGTTTCAACAAACTTTCTCGAATGAGTTGTGAACATGTAGATTACAGAAGTTTCATCCACCATACATGGCATATTTACAACTAGAAACATTAACTCTGAATTTGCAGCTTTTTCCTAATGCCAGTTTGGAAAATCAGGCAGTTTTCTCAGGGGAAAAACTTTTGGAGCGAATTCTAACCAATAGTTGTGTAATTTTCATAGATTCCTTCGCCGGGATTTTCCGTGATATGATCACATTTCATGCATAACGCTTTCTAAAAATATTCACCACAAATTTGTTTGCATGAGGTTTTACGATCTTGCATCACAATACAAGGCATATTGACACTTTGAAGCATTTTCTCTGATTTTGCAGAGATTTTCAAACGCCAGATTCAAAAATGAGGCAGATTTCTCAGAAAATACTCTTAGAGCAAATTCTACCCAAGAGACATGTATTTTACATAGATTCGCTCACCGTGATATTCTGTGTTCCGAACACACTTCACGTATCTCGGATTCGACAAATATTCACTACAGAGTTGTTAGCGTGCGGATTACCGAACTTTCATCTCAATACATTGAATATTGATTCTTAGAAGTATTTTCTCAGATTTTGCAGCGTTTTCTAAACACCAGGTTCAAAAATGACGAAGTTTTCGCAGAAAAACTCTCTCGGAGCGAGTTCTAACCAATAGAGAAGTCATTTACATTGTTTCAATCACCGTGGAATTCCACGTTCTGAACACGCTACATGCATCACGGATTAGAAAAAGATTCTTTAATATGTTGTGAAAATGTGGATTACCGAACTTTCTTGCAACATAACGGCACATTTACACCTGCAAATATTTAATCCCTTTTTGTAGCTTTTTCCAAACTTCAGATTCGATAATCATGCAATTTTGGCAAAAAAATTCTCTTCTAGCTCGTTCTACTCAATAGAATTGTAATTTCCATAGTTTCATTACCGTGAAATTCCATTTTCCATAAGCGCTACATGAATCACGGTTTAAAAAATAATTAATACACTGTTATTAACATGTGGATTACCGGACTTTCAATCACCTTTCAAGGCATATTGACACTTAGAAGCATTTTCTCAGATTTCACAGGGTTCTCCTAATGGCAGTTTTCAAAATGAGGCACATTTTGCAGAAAAATTCTCTTGAAGTGAGTTCTACCCAATAGACATGTAACTTACATTGTTTCCTTCACTATGACATTCCGTATTCCGAAAACGTTACATTCATCACGGCTTCGACAAACATTATTTAATGACCGTGAGCATGTGGATTAACGATTTTTCAAACACAATACAAGGCATATTTACACCTAGAAACATTTACTTACATTTCGCAGGTTTTCCTAACGTCAGTTACGAAAATCAGGCAGTTTTCGCAGAAAAATACTCTTGGTGCATGATCTATCGTATAGATATCTCATTTTCATAGATACCTTCACCATAACATTCCGTGTTCCGAAAACGGTCCATGCACCACGGATTCAACAAATATTCACTGCTGAGTTCTTAGCATGTGGATTTCACATCTTTAATAACCCATTGAAGACATATTGTCACCTTAAAGCATTTACTCAGATTTTGCAGCGTTTTCATAACACCAGTTTCCAAAATGAGGCATATTTTTCATTTAAACGCTCCTGGAGCGTGTTCTAACCAAGAGATATGTAATTTACATAGTTTGCCTCACCGTGACAGTCCATGTTCCGAACGCGCTGCACACATCACGGATTTGACAAACATTCTTAATGAGTTGTGTACATGTGTATTACAAAACTTTCATCCACCATACAAGGCATATTGACACCTAGAATCATTAACACTGAGTTCGCAGATATTTCCTAAAAGCAGTTTCGAAAATCAGGCAGTTTTCAAAGGAAAAAACTGTTGGAGCGTGTTCTACAAAATAGATATGTAAATTACATAGATTCTCCCGCTGTGAAATTACGTGTTTCGAACATGCTACATGCAGAAAAGTTTCGAAAACAAATACACTACAGTGTTGTTTGCATGTGGATTACAGGACTTTCTCACTATAGAAAGCATATAGATGCTTAGATGCATTTTATGTGATTTCACAGAGTTTTCCAAACGCCAGTTTCGAAAATAAGGCAGATTTCACGGCAAAAAACTCTTGGAGCGGGTTCTAACCAATAGACATGTAATTAACATGGATTCGCTCACCGTGAAATTCCGTGTTCCGAACACGCTACATGCATCTCAGATGTGACAAATATTCACTTCAGAGTTGTTAGCAAGTGGATTACAGCACTATCATCCACCATACAAGGCTTACTGACTCTTTGAAGAATTTTCTCAGATTTCACACTTTAGTTTGAACGCCAGTTTTAAAAATGAGGGAGATTTGGCAGAAAAATGCTCTTGGAGCCAGTTCTACCCAAAAGATATGTAATTTACCTAGTTTCACTCACCGTGACATTCCGTGTTCTGAACACGTTTCATGCACCATGGATTCAACAAACATTCTTTAATGAGTTGTGAACATGTGTATTAACGAACTTTAATCCACCTTACAGTGCATATTTATACATAGAAATTTTATTCTGATTTAGTAGTATTCTCCTAATGTCAGTCTCTAAAATCATGCAGTTTCCACAGAAAAATCCTCTTGGAGCGAGTTCTACCCAATAGACATGCAATTTACATAGAACCCGTCATCGTGAAATTCCGTGTTCTGAACAAGCTACATGCATCACGGATTCGACAAATATTCACTACAGAGTTGTTAGCATAAGCATTACCGAACTTTCATCCACCATAAAAGCCATGTTTCAATTTGAAGCATTTACTCATATTTAGAAAATTTTTCCTAATGCCAGTTTTGAAATAGAGGCAGATTTGCAGAAATATACTCGTGGAGCGAGTACTTCCCAATAGAAATGTAATTTACATAGTTTCCCTCACAGTGACATTCCATTTTCCGAACACGCTACATGCATCCAGGTTTCAACAAACTTTCTCGAATGAGTTGTGAACATGTAGATTACAGAACTTTCATCCACCATACATGGCATATTTACAACTAGAAACATTAAGTCTGAATTTGCAGCTTTTTCCTAATGCCAGTTTGGAAAATCAGGCCGTTTTCTCAGGGAAAAACTTTTGGAGCGAATTCTAAACAATAGGTGTGTAATTTACATAGATTCCTTCGCCTGGATTTTCCGTGATATGATCACAGTGCATGCATAACTCTTTCTAAAAATATTCACCACAGATTTGTTTTACGATCTTGCATCACAATACAAGGCATATTGACACTTTGAAGTATTTTCTCTAATTTTGCAGAGATTTTCAAACGCCAGGTTCAAAAATGAGGCAGATTTCTCAGAAAAACTCTTAGAGCAAATTCTACCCAAGAGACATATATTTTACATAGATTCGCTCACCGTGATATTCTGTGTTCCGAACACACTTCCCGTATCTCGGATTCGACAAATATACACTACAGAGTAGTCCTCATGCGTATTACCGAACTTTCATTTCAATACATTGAATATTGATTCTTAGAAGTATTTTCTCAAATTTTGCAGCGTTTCCCAAACGCCAGGTTCAAAAATGACGAAGTTTTCAAAAAAAATCTCTCGGACCGATTTCTAACCAATAGAGAAGTCATTTACATTGTTTCAATCACCGTGAAATTCCACGTTCTGAATACGCAACATGCATCACGGATTAGAAAAAGATCCTTTAATATGTTGTGAAAATGTGGATTACCGATCTTTCTGCAACATAAAGGCACATTTACACCTGCAAATATTTACTCCCTTTTTGCAGCTTTTTCCAAAATTCAGATTCGATAATCATGCAATTTTCGCAAAAAACTTCTCTTCTAGCTCGTTCTACTCAATAGAATTGTAATTACCATAGTTTCATTACCATGAAATTCCAATTTCCATAAGCGCTACATGAATCACGGTTTAAAAAATAATTACTACACTGTTATTAACTTGTGGATTACCAGACTTTCATTCACCATTCAAGGCATATTGACACTTAGAAGCATTTTCTCACATTTCACAGTGTTCTCCTAATGGCAGTTTTCAAAATGAGGCACATTTTGCAGAAAAATTCTCTTCAAGTTAATTCTACCCAATAGACATGTAACTTACATTGTTTCCTTCACTATGACATTCCGTATTCTGAAAAAGTTACATGCATCACGATTTTGACAAACATTCTTTAATGAGTGTCAGCATGTGGATTACCGAACTTTCATCCACCGTACAAGGCATATTTACACCTAGAAGTAGTTATTCTGATTTCGCAGGTTTTTCCTTACATCCAGTTTCGAAAATCATGAAATTTCACAGAAACATTCAATTCAAGCGAGTTCTAACCAGTAGAATTGTTACTTTCAGAGCTTCACTCACCGAGACATTCCGTGTTCCGAAAACGTTACATTCATCACGGCTTCAACAAACATTATTTAATGACCGTGAGCATGTGGATTACCGATTTTTCAACCACAATACAAGGCATATTTACACTTAGAAACATTTACTTACATTTCGCAGGTTTTCCTAACGTCAGTTACAAAATCAGGCAGTTTTCACAGAAAAATTCTCTTGGTGCATGTTCTATCCAATAGACATCTCATTTTCATAGATACCTTCACCATAACATTCCGTGTTCCGAAAACGGTCCATGCACCACGGACTCAACAAATATTCACTGCTGAGTTCTTAGCATGTGGATTACACATCTTTAATAACCCATTGGAGACATATTGTCACCTTAAAGAATTTACTCAGATTTTGCAGCGTTTTCATAACACCAGTTTCCAAACTGAGGCATATTTTTCAGTAAAATGCTCCTGGAGCGTGTTCTATCCAAGAGATATGTAATTTACATAGTTTGCCTCACCGTGACAGTCCATGTTCCGAACGCGCTGCACACATCACGGATTTGACAAACATTCTTAATGAGTTGTGTACATGTGTATTACAAAACTTTCATCCACCATACAAGGCATATTGACACCTAGAATCATTAACACTGAGTTCGCAGATATTTCCTAAAAGCAGTTTCGAAAATCAGGCAGTTTTCAAAGGAAAAAACTGTTGGAGCGTGTTCTACAAAATAGATATGTAAATTACATAGATTCTCCCGCTGTGAAATTACGTGTTTCGAACATGCTACATGCAGAAAAGTTTCGAAAACAAATACACTACAGTGTTGTTTGCATGTGGATTACAGGACTTTCTCACTATAGAAAGCATATAGATGCTTAGATGCATTTTATGTGATTTCACAGAGTTTTCCAAACGCCAGTTTCGAAAATAAGGCAGATTTCACGGCAAAAAACTCTTGGAGCGGGTTCTAACCAATAGACATGTAATTAACATGGATTCGCTCACCGTGAAATTCCGTGTTCCGAACACGCTACATGCATCTCAGATGTGACAAATATTCACTTCAGAGTTGTTAGCAAGTGGATTACAGCACTATCATCCACCATACAAGGCTTACTGACTCTTTGAAGAATTTTCTCAGATTTCACACTTTAGTTTGAACGCCAGTTTTAAAAATGAGGGAGATTTGGCAGAAAAATGCTCTTGGAGCCAGTTCTACCCAAAAGATATGTAATTTACCTAGTTTCACTCACCGTGACATTCCGTGTTCTGAACACGTTTCATGCACCATGGATTCAACAAACATTCTTTAATGAGTTGTGAACATGTGTATTAACGAACTTTAATCCACCTTACAGTGCATATTTATACATAGAAATTTTATTCTGATTTAGTAGTATTCTCCTAATGTCAGTCTCTAAAATCATGCAGTTTCCACAGAAAAATCCTCTTGGAGCGAGTTCTACCCAATAGACATGCAATTTACATAGAACCCGTCATCGTGAAATTCCGTGTTCTGAACAAGCTACATGCATCACGGATTCGACAAATATTCACTACAGATTTGTTAGCATAAGCATTACCGAACTTTCATCCACCATAAAAGCCATGTTACAATTTGAAGCATTTTCTCATATTTCGAAAGTTTTTCCTAATGCCAGTTTTGAAAAGGAGGCAGATTTGCAGAAATATTCTCGTGGAGCGAGTACTTCCCAATAGAATTTTAATTTACATAGTTTCCCTCACAGTGACATTCCATTTTCTGAACACGCTACATGCATCCAGGTTTCAACAAACTTTCTCGAATGAGTTGTGAACATGTAGATGACAGAACTTTCATCCACCATAAGTGGCATATTTACAACTAGAAACATTAACTCTGAATTTGCAGCTTTTTCCTAATGCCAGTTTGGAAAATCAGGCCGTTTTCTCAGGGAAAAACTTTTGGAGCGAATTCTGACCAATAGGTGTGCAATTAACATAGATACCTTCGCCGGGATTTTCCGTAATATGATCACAGTGCATGCATAACGCTTTCTAAAAATATTCACCACAGATTTGTTTGCATGTGGTTTTACGATCTTGCATCACAATACAAGGCATATTGACTCTTTGAACCATTTTCTCTGATTTTGCAGAGATTTTCAAACGCCAGGTTCAAAAATGAGGCAGAATTCTCAGAAAAAACTCTTAGAGCAAATTCTACTCGAGACATTTATTTTACATAGATTTGCTCACCGTGATATTCTGTGTTCCGAACACACTTCACGTATCTCGGATTTGACAAATATTCACTACAAAGTAGTTAGCATGCGGATTACCGAACTTTCATCGCAATACATTGAATATTGATTCTTAGAAGTATTTTCTCAGATTTTGCAGCGTTTTCTAAATGCCAGGTTCAAAAATGACGAAGTTATCGCAGAAAAACTCTCTCGGAGCGAGTTCTAACCAATAGAGAAGTCATTTACATTGTTTCAATCACCGTGAAATTCCACGTTCTGAACACGCTACATGCATCCCGGATTAGAAAAAGATTCTTTAATATGTTGTGAAAATGTAGATTACCGAACTTTCTTGCAACATAAAGGCACATTTACACCTGCAAATATTTACTCCCTTTTTGCAGCTTTTTCCAAACTTCAGATTAGATAATCATGCAATTTTGGCAAAAAAATTTTCTTCTAGCTCGTTCTACTCAATAGAATTGTAATTTCCATAGTTTCATTACCGTGAAATTTCATTTTCCATAAGCGCTACATGAATCACGGTTTAAAAAATAATTAATACACTGTTATTAACATGTGGATTACCGGACTTTCAATCACCATTCAAGGCATATTGACACTTAGAAGCATTTTCTCAGATTTCACAGGGTTCTCCTAATGGCAGTTTTCAAAATGAGGCACATTTTGCAGAAAAATTCTCTTGAAGTGAGTTCTACCCAATAGACATGTAACTTACATTGTTTCCTTCACTATGACATTCCGTATTCCGAAAACGTTACATTCATCACGGCTTCGACAAACATTATTTAATGACCGTGAGCATGTGGATTAACGATTTTTCATCCACAATACAAGGCATATATACACCTAGAAACATTTACTTACATTTCGCAGGTTTTCCTAACGTCAGTTACAAAATCAGGCAGTTTTCGCAGAAAAATTCTCTTGGTGCATGTTCTATCCAATAGACATCTCATTTTCTTAGATACCTTCACCGTAACATTCCATGTTCCGAAAACGGTCCATGCACCACGGATTCAACAAATATTCACTGCTGAGTTCTTAGCATGTGGATTTCACATCTTTAATAACCCATTGAAGACATATTGTCACCTTAAAGAATTTACTCAGATTTTGCAGGGTTTTCATAACACCAGTTTCCAAAATGAGGCATATATTTCAGTAAAATGCTCCTGGAGCGTGTTCTAACCAAGAGATATGTAATATACATAGTTTGCCTCACCGTGACAGTCCATGTTCCGAACGCGCTACACACATCACGGATTTGACAAACATTCATAATGAGTTGTGTACATGTGTATTACAAAACTTTCATCCACCATACAAGGCATATAGACACCTAGAATCATTAACACTGAGTTCGCAGATATTTCCTAAAAGCAGTTTCGAAAATCAGGCAGTTTTCAAAGGAAAAAGCTGTTGGAGCACGTTCTACAAAATAGATATGTAAATTACATAGATTCTCCCGCTGTGAAATTACGTGTTTCGAACATGCTACATGCAGAAAAGTTTCGACAAAAATACACTACAGAGTTGTTTGCATGTGGATTACAGGACTTTCTCATTATAGAAGGCACATAGATGCTTAGATGCATTTTCTGTGATTTCACAGTGTTTTCCAAACGCCAGTTTGGAAAATAAGGCAGATTTCACGGCAAAAACCTCTTGGAGCGGGTTCTAACCAATAGACATGTAATTAACATGGATTCGCTCACCGTGAAATTCCGTGTTCCGAACACGCTACATGCATCTCAGATGTGACAAATATTCACTACAGAGTTTTAGCAAGTGGATTACAGCACTATCATCCACCATACAAGGCTTACTGACACTTTGAAAAATTTTCTCAGATTTCACACTTTAGTTTGAACGCCAGTTTTGAAAATGAGGCAGATTTGGCAGAAAAGTAGTCTTGGAGCCAGTTCTACCCAAAAGATATGTAATTTACCTAGTTTCACTCAACGTGACATTCCGTGTTCTGAACACGTTTCATGCACCACGGATTCAACAAACATTCTTTAATGAGTTGTGAACATGTGTATTAACGAACTTTAATCCACCTTACAGTGCATATATATACATACAAATTTTATTCTGATTTAGTAATATTCTCCTAATGTCAGTCTCTAAAATCATGCAGTTTCCACAGAAAAAACCTCTTGGAGCGAGTTCTACCCAATAGACATGCAATTTACAGAGAACCCGTCATCGTGAAATTCCGTGTTCTGAACATGCTACATGCATCACGGATTCGACAAATATTCACTACAGAGTTGTTAGCATATGGATTACCGAACTTTCATCCACCATAAAAGCCATGTTTCAATTTGAAGCATTTACTCATATTTAGAAAATTTTTCCTAATGCCAGTTTTGAAATAGAGGCAGATTTGCAGAAATATACTCGTGGAGCGAGTACTTCCCAATAGAAATGTAATTTACATAGTTTCCCTCACAGTGACATTCCATTTTCCGAACACGCTACATGCATCCAGGTTTCAACAAACTTTCTCGAATGAGTTGTGAACATGTAGATTACAGAACTTTCATCCACCATACATGGCATATTTACAACTAGAAACATTAAGTCTGAATTTGCAGCTTTTTCCTAATGCCAGTTTGGAAAATCAGGCCGTTTTCTCAGGGAAAAACTTTTGGAGCGAATTCTAAACAATAGGTGTGTAATTTACATAGATTCCTTCGCCTGGATTTTCCGTGATATGATCACAGTGCATGCATAACTCTTTCTAAAAATATTCACCACAGATTTGTTTTACGATCTTGCATCACAATACAAGGCATATTGACACTTTGAAGTATTTTCTCTAATTTTGCAGAGATTTTCAAACGCCAGGTTCAAAAATGAGGCAGATTTCTCAGAAAAACTCTTAGAGCAAATTCTACCCAAGAGACATATATTTTACATAGATTCGCTCACCGTGATATTCTGTGTTCCGAACACACTTCCCGTATCTCGGATTCGACAAATATACACTACAGAGTAGTCCTCATGCGTATTACCGAACTTTCATTTCAATACATTGAATATTGATTCTTAGAAGTATTTTCTCAAATTTTGCAGCGTTTCCCAAACGCCAGGTTCAAAAATGACGAAGTTTTCAAAAAAAATCTCTCGGACCGATTTCTAACCAATAGAGAAGTCATTTACATTGTTTCAATCACCGTGAAATTCCACGTTCTGAATACGCAACATGCATCACGGATTAGAAAAAGATCCTTTAATATGTTGTGAAAATGTGGATTACCGATCTTTCTGCAACATAAAGGCACATTTACACCTGCAAATATTTACTCCCTTTTTGCAGCTTTTTCCAAAATTCAGATTCGATAATCATGCAATTTTCGCAAAAAACTTCTCTTCTAGCTCGTTCTACTCAATAGAATTGTAATTACCATAGTTTCATTACCATGAAATTCCAATTTCCATAAGCGCTACATGAATCACGGTTTAAAAAATAATTACTACACTGTTATTAACTTGTGGATTACCAGACTTTCATTCACCATTCAAGGCATATTGACACTTAGAAGCATTTTCTCACATTTCACAGTGTTCTCCTAATGGCAGTTTTCAAAATGAGGCACATTTTGCAGAAAAATTCTCTTCAAGTTAATTCTACCCAATAGACATGTAACTTACATTGTTTCCTTCACTATGACATTCCGTATTCTGAAAAAGTTACATGCATCACGATTTTGACAAACATTCTTTAATGAGTGTCAGCATGTGGATTACCGAACTTTCATCCACCGTACAAGGCATATTTACACCTAGAAGTAGTTATTCTGATTTCGCAGGTTTTTCCTTACATCCAGTTTCGAAAATCATGAAATTTCACAGAAACATTCAATTCAAGCGAGTTCTAACCAGTAGAATTGTTACTTTCAGAGCTTCACTCACCGAGACATTCCGTGTTCCGAAAACGTTACATTCATCACGGCTTCAACAAACATTATTTAATGACCGTGAGCATGTGGATTACCGATTTTTCAACCACAATACAAGGCATATTTACACTTAGAAACATTTACTTACATTTCGCAGGTTTTCCTAACGTCAGTTACAAAATCAGGCAGTTTTCACAGAAAAATTCTCTTGGTGCATGTTCTATCCAATAGACATCTCATTTTCATAGATACCTTCACCGTAACATTCCGTGTTACGAAAACAGTCCATGCACCACGGATTCAACAAATATTCACTGCTGAGTTCTTAGCATGTGGATTACACATCTTTAATAACCCATTGAAGACATATTGTCACCTTAAAGAATTTACTCAGATTTTGCAGCGTTCTCATAACCCCAGTTTCCAAAATAAGGCAGATTTTTCTGTAAAACGCTCCTGGAGCGTGTTCTAACCAAGAGATATGTAATTTACATAGTTTGCCTCACCGTGACAGTCCATGTTCCGAACGCGCTTCACACATCACGGATTTGACAAACATTCTTAATGAGTTGTGTACATGTGTATTACAAAACTTTCATCCACCATACAAGGCATATAGACACCTAGAATCATTAACACTGAGTTCGCAGATATTTCCTAAAAGCAGTTTCGAAAATCAGGCAGTTTTCAAAGGAAAAACTGTTGGAGCGTGTTCTACAAAATAGATATGTAAATTACATAGATTCTCCCGCTGTGAAATTACGTTTTTCGAACATGCTACATGCAGAAAAGTTTCGACAAAAATACACTACAGTGTTGTTTGCATGTGGATTACAGGACTTTCTCACTATAGAAAGCATATAGATGCTTAGATGCATTTTATGTCATTGCACACTGTTTTCCAAACGCCAGTTTCGAAAATAAGGCAGATTTCACGGCAAAAACCTCTTGGAGCGGGTTCTAACCAATAGACATGTAATTAACATGGATTCGCTTACCGTGAAATTCCGTGTTCCGAACACGCTACATGCATCCAGGTTTCAACAAACTTTCTCGAATGAGTTGTGAACATGTAGATTACAGAAGTTTCATCCACCATACATGGCATATTTACAACTAGAAACATTAACTCTGAATTTGCAGCTTTTTCCTAATGCCAGTTTGGAAAATCAGGCAGTTTTCTCAGGGGAAAAACTTTTGGAGCGAATTCTAACCAATAGTTGTGTAATTTTCATAGATTCCTTCGCCGGGATTTTCCGTGATATGATCACATTTCATGCATAACGCTTTCTAAAAATATTCACCACAAATTTGTTTGCATGAGGTTTTACGATCTTGCATCACAATACAAGGCATATTGACACTTTGAAGCATTTTCTCTGATTTTGCAGAGATTTTCAAACGCCAGATTCAAAAATGAGGCAGATTTCTCAGAAAATACTCTTAGAGCAAATTCTACCCAAGAGACATGTATTTTACATAGATTCGCTCACCGTGATATTCTGTGTTCCGAACACACTTCACGTATCTCGGATTCGACAAATATTCACTACAGAGTTGTTAGCGTGCGGATTACCGAACTTTCATCTCAATACATTGAATATTGATTCTTAGAAGTATTTTCTCAGATTTTGCAGCGTTTTCTAAACACCAGGTTCAAAAATGACGAAGTTTTCGCAGAAAAACTCTCTCGGAGCGAGTTCTAACCAATAGAGAAGTCATTTACATTGTTTCAATCACCGTGGAATTCCACGTTCTGAACACGCTACATGCATCACGGATTAGAAAAAGATTCTTTAATATGTTGTGAAAATGTGGATTACCGAACTTTCTTGCAACATAACGGCACATTTACACCTGCAAATATTTAATCCCTTTTTGTAGCTTTTTCCAAACTTCAGATTCGATAATCATGCAATTTTGGCAAAAAAATTCTCTTCTAGCTCGTTCTACTCAATAGAATTGTAATTTCCATAGTTTCATTACCGTGAAATTCCATTTTCCATAAGCGCTACATGAATCACGGTTTAAAAAATAATTAATACACTGTTATTAACATGTGGATTACCGGACTTTCAATCACCTTTCAAGGCATATTGACACTTAGAAGCATTTTCTCAGATTTCACAGGGTTCTCCTAATGGCAGTTTTCAAAATGAGGCACATTTTGCAGAAAAATTCTCTTGAAGTGAGTTCTACCCAATAGACATGTAACTTACATTGTTTCCTTCACTATGACATTCCGTATTCCGAAAACGTTACATTCATCACGGCTTTGACAAACATTATTTAATGACCGTGAGCAAGTGGATTAACGATTTTTCAAACACAATACAAGGCATATTTACACCTAGAAACATTTACTTACATTTCGCAGGTTTTCCTAACGTCAGTTACGAAAATCAGGCAGTTTTCGCAGAAAAATTCTCTTGGTGCATGATCTATCCTATAGACATCTCATTTTCATAGATACCTTCACCATAACATTCCGTGTTCCGAAAACGGTCCATGCACCACGGATTCAACAAATATTCACTGCTGAGTTCTTAGCATGTGGATTTCACATCTTTAATAACCCATTGAAGACATATTGTCACCTTAAAGCATTTACTCAGATTTTGCAGCGTTTTCATAACACCAGTTTCCAAAATGAGGCATATTTTTCAGTTAAACGCTCCTGGAGCGTGTTCTTACCAAGAGATATATAATTTACATAGTTTGCCTCACCGTGACAGTCCATGTTCCGAACGCGCTGCACACATCACGGATTTGACAAACATTCTTAATGAGTTGTGTACATGTGTATTACAAAACTTTCATCCACCATACAAGGCATATTGACACCTAGAATCATTAACACTGAGTTCGCAGATATTTCCTAAAAGCAGTTTCGAAAATCAGGCAGTTTTCAAAGGAAAAAACTGTTGGAGCGTGTTCTACAAAATAGATATGTAAATTACATAGATTCTCCCGCTGTGAAATTACGTGTTTCGAACATGCTACATGCAGAAAAGTTTCGAAAACAAATACACTACAGTGTTGTTTGCATGTGGATTAAACGACTTTCTCACTATAGAAAGCATATAGATGCTTAGATGCATTTTATGTGATTTCACAGAGTTTTCCAAACGCCAGTTTCGAAAATAAGGCAGATTTCACGGCAAAAACTCTTGGAGCGGGTTCTAACCAATAGACATGTAATTAACATGGATTCGCTCACCGTGAAATTCCGTGTTCCGAACACGCTACATGCATCTCAGATGTGACAAATATTCACTTCAGAGTTGTTAGCAAGTGGATTACAGCACTATCATCCACCATACAAGGCTTACTGACTCTTTGAAGAATTTTCTCAGATTTCACACTTTAGTTTGAACGCCAGTTTTAAAAATGAGGGAGATTTGGCAGAAAAATGCTCTTGGAGCCAGTTCTACCCAAAAGATATGTAATTTACCTAGTTTCACTCACCGTGACATTCCGTGTTCTGAACACGTTTCATGCACCATGGATTCAACAAACATTCTTTAATGAGTTGTGAACATGTGTATTAACGAACTTTAATCCACCTTACAGTGCATATTTATACATAGAAATTTTATTCTGATTTAGTAGTATTCTCCTAATGTCAGTCTCTAAAATCATGCAGTTTCCACAGAAAAATCCTCTTGGAGCGAGTTCTACCCAATAGACATGCAATTTACATAGAACCCGTCATCGTGAAATTCCGTGTTCTGAACAAGCTACATGCATCACGGATTCGACAAATATTCACTACAGAGTTGTTAGCATAAGCATTACCGAACTTTCATCCACCATAAAAGCCATGTTTCAATTTGAAGCATTTACTCATATTTAGAAAATTTTTCCTAATGCCAGTTTTGAAATAGAGGCAGATTTGCAGAAATATACTCGTGGAGCGAGTACTTCCCAATAGAAATGTAATTTACATAGTTTCCCTCACAGTGACATTCCATTTTCCGAACACTCTACATGCATCCAGGTTTCAACAAACTTTCTCGAATGAGTTGTGAACATGTAGATTACAGAACTTTCATCCACCATACATGGCATATTTACAACTAGAAACATTAAGTCTGAATTTGCAGCTTTTTCCTAATGCCAGTTTGGAAAATCAGGCCGTTTTCTCAGGGAAAAACTTTTGGAGCGAATTCTAAACAATAGGTGTGTAATTTACATAGATTCCTTCGCCTGGATTTTCCGTGATATGATCACAGTGCATGCATAACTCTTTCTAAAAATATTCACCACAGATTTGTTTTACGATCTTGCATCACAATACAAGGCATATTGACACTTTGAAGTATTTTCTCTAATTTTGCAGAGATTTTCAAACGCCAGGTTCAAAAATGAGGCAGATTTCTCAGAAAAACTCTTAGAGCAAATTCTACCCAAGAGACATATATTTTACATAGATTCGCTCACCGTGATATTCTGTGTTCCGAACACACTTCCCGTATCTCGGATTCGACAAATATACACTACAGAGTAGTCCTCATGCGTATTACCGAACTTTCATTTCAATACATTGAATATTGATTCTTAGAAGTATTTTCTCAAATTTTGCAGCGTTTCCCAAACGCCAGGTTCAAAAATGACGAAGTTTTCAAAAAAAATCTCTCGGACCGATTTCTAACCAATAGAGAAGTCATTTACATTGTTTCAATCACCGTGAAATTCCACGTTCTGAATACGCAACATGCATCACGGATTAGAAAAAGATCCTTTAATATGTTGTGAAAATGTGGATTACCGATCTTTCTGCAACATAAAGGCACATTTACACCTGCAAATATTTACTCCCTTTTTGCAGCTTTTTCCAAAATTCAGATTCGATAATCATGCAATTTTCGCAAAAAACTTCTCTTCTAGCTCGTTCTACTCAATAGAATTGTAATTACCATAGTTTCATTACCATGAAATTCCAATTTCCATAAGCGCTACATGAATCACGGTTTAAAAAATAATTACTACACTGTTATTAACTTGTGGATTACCAGACTTTCATTCACCATTCAAGGCATATTGACACTTAGAAGCATTTTCTCACATTTCACAGTGTTCTCCTAATGGCAGTTTTCAAAATGAGGCACATTTTGCAGAAAAATTCTCTTCAAGTTAATTCTACCCAATAGACATGTAACTTACATTGTTTCCTTCACTATGACATTCCGTATTCTGAAAAAGTTACATGCATCACGATTTTGACAAACATTCTTTAATGAGTGTCAGCATGTGGATTACCGAACTTTCATCCACCGTACAAGGCATATTTACACCTAGAAGTAGTTATTCTGATTTCGCAGGTTTTTCCTTACATCCAGTTTCGAAAATCATGAAATTTCACAGAAACATTCAATTCAAGCGAGTTCTAACCAGTAGAATTGTTACTTTCAGAGCTTCACTCACCGAGACATTCCGTGTTCCGAAAACGTTACATTCATCACGGCTTCAACAAACATTATTTAATGACCGTGAGCATGTGGATTACCGATTTTTCAACCACAATACAAGGCATATTTACACTTAGAAACATTTACTTACATTTCGCAGGTTTTCCTAACGTCAGTTACAAAATCAGGCAGTTTTCACAGAAAAATTCTCTTGGTGCATGTTCTATCCAATAGACATCTCATTTTCATAGATACCTTCACCGTAACATTCCGTGTTACGAAAACAGTCCATGCACCACGGATTCAACAAATATTCACTGCTGAGTTCTTAGCATGTGGATTACACATCTTTAATAACCCATTGAAGACATATTGTCACCTTAAAGAATTTACTCAGATTTTGCAGCGTTCTCATAACCCCAGTTTCCAAAATAAGGCAGATTTTTCTGTAAAACGCTCCTGGAGCGTGTTCTAACCAAGAGATATGTAATTTACATAGTTTGCCTCACCGTGACAGTCCATGTTCCGAACGCGCTTCACACATCACGGATTTGACAAACATTCTTAATGAGTTGTGTACATGTGTATTACAAAACTTTCATCCACCATACAAGGCATATAGACACCTAGAATCATTAACACTGAGTTCGCAGATATTTCCTAAAAGCAGTTTCGAAAATCAGGCAGTTTTCAAAGGAAAAACTGTTGGAGCGTGTTCTACAAAATAGATATGTAAATTACATAGATTCTCCCGCTGTGAAATTACGTTTTTCGAACATGCTACATGCAGAAAAGTTTCGACAAAAATACACTACAGTGTTGTTTGCATGTGGATTACAGGACTTTCTCACTATAGAAAGCATATAGATGCTTAGATGCATTTTATGTCATTTCACACTGTTTTCCAAACGCCAGTTTCGAAAATAAGGCAGATTTCACGGCAAAAACCTCTTGGAGCGGGTTCTAACCAATAGACATGTAATTAACATGGATTCGCTTACCGTGAAATTCCGTGTTCCGAACACGCTACATGCATCCAGGTTTCAACAAACTTTCTCGAATGAGTTGTGAACATGTAGATTACAGAAGTTTCATCCACCATACATGGCATATTTACAACTAGAAACATTAACTCTGAATTTGCAGCTTTTTCCTAATGCCAGTTTGGAAAATCAGGCAGTTTTCTCAGGGGAAAAACTTTTGGAGCGAATTCTAACCAATAGTTGTGTAATTTTCATAGATTCCTTCGCCGGGATTTTCCGTGATATGATCACATTTCATGCATAACGCTTTCTAAAAATATTCACCACAAATTTGTTTGCATGAGGTTTTACGATCTTGCATCACAATACAAGGCATATTGACACTTTGAAGCATTTTCTCTGATTTTGCAGAGATTTTCAAACGCCAGATTCAAAAATGAGGCAGATTTCTCAGAAAATACTCTTAGAGCAAATTCTACCCAAGAGACATGTATTTTACATAGATTCGCTCACCGTGATATTCTGTGTTCCGAACACACTTCACGTATCTCGGATTCGACAAATATTCACTACAGAGTTGTTAGCGTGCGGATTACCGAACTTTCATCTCAATACATTGAATATTGATTCTTAGAAGTATTTTCTCAGATTTTGCAGCGTTTTCTAAACACCAGGTTCAAAAATGACGAAGTTTTCGCAGAAAAACTCTCTCGGAGCGAGTTCTAACCAATAGAGAAGTCATTTACATTGTTTCAATCACCGTGGAATTCCACGTTCTGAACACGCTACATGCATCACGGATTAGAAAAAGATTCTTTAATATGTTGTGAAAATGTGGATTACCGAACTTTCTTGCAACATAACGGCACATTTACACCTGCAAATATTTAATCCCTTTTTGTAGCTTTTTCCAAACTTCAGATTCGATAATCATGCAATTTTGGCAAAAAAATTCTCTTCTAGCTCGTTCTACTCAATAGAATTGTAATTTCCATAGTTTCATTACCGTGAAATTCCATTTTCCATAAGCGCTACATGAATCACGGTTTAAAAAATAATTAATACACTGTTATTAACATGTGGATTACCGGACTTTCAATCACCTTTCAAGGCATATTGACACTTAGAAGCATTTTCTCAGATTTCACAGGGTTCTCCTAATGGCAGTTTTCAAAATGAGGCACATTTTGCAGAAAAATTCTCTTGAAGTGAGTTCTACCCAATAGACATGTAACTTACATTGTTTCCTTCACTATGACATTCCGTATTCCGAAAACGTTACATTCATCACGGCTTCGACAAACATTATTTAATGACCGTGAGCATGTGGATTAACGATTTTTCAAACACAATACAAGGCATATTTACACCTAGAAACATTTACTTACATTTCGCAGGTTTTCCTAACGTCAGTTACGAAAATCAGGCAGTTTTCGCAGAAAAATTCTCTTGGTGCATGATCTATCGTATAGATATCTCATTTTCATAGATACCTTCACCATAACATTCCGTGTTCCGAAAACGGTCCATGCACCACGGATTCAACAAATATTCACTGCTGAGTTCTTAGCATGTGGATTTCACATCTTTAATAACCCATTGAAGACATATTGTCACCTTAAAGCATTTACTCAGATTTTGCAGCGTTTTCATAACACCAGTTTCCAAAATGAGGCATATTTTTCATTTAAACGCTCCTGGAGCGTGTTCTAACCAAGAGATATGTAATTTACATAGTTTGCCTCACCGTGACAGTCCATGTTCCGAACGCGCTGCACACATCACGGATTTGACAAACATTCTTAATGAGTTGTGTACATGTGTATTACAAAACTTTCATCCACCATACAAGGCATATTGACACCTAGAATCATTAACACTGAGTTCGCAGATATTTCCTAAAAGCAGTTTCGAAAATCAGGCAGTTTTCAAAGGAAAAAACTGTTGGAGCGTGTTCTACAAAATAGATATGTAAATTACATAGATTCTCCCGCTGTGAAATTACGTGTTTCGAACATGCTACATGCAGAAAAGTTTCGAAAACAAATACACTACAGTGTTGTTTGCATGTGGATTACAGGACTTTCTCACTATAGAAAGCATATAGATGCTTAGATGCATTTTATGTGATTTCACAAAGTTTTCCAAACGCCAGTTTCGAAAATAAGGCAGATTTCACGGCAAAAAACTCTTGGAGCGGGTTCTAACCAATAGACATGTAATTAACATGGATTCGCTCACTGTGAAATTCCGTGTTCCGAACACGCTACATGCATCTCAGATGTGACAAATATTCACTTCAGAGTTGTTAGCAAGTGGATTACAGCACTATCATCCACCATACAAGGCTTACTGACTCTTTGAAGAATTTTCTCAGATTTCACACTTTAGTTTGAACGCCAGTTTTAAAAATGAGGGAGATTTGGCAGAAAAATGCTCTTGGAGCCAGTTCTACCCAAAAGATATGTAATTTACCTAGTTTCACTCACCGTGACATTCCGTGTTCTGAACACGTTTCATGCACCATGGATTCAACAAACATTCTTTAATGAGTTGTGAACATGTGTATTAACGAACTTTAATCCACCTTACAGTGCATATTTATACATAGAAATTTTATTCTGATTTAGTAGTATTCTCCTAATGTCAGTCTCTAAAATCATGCAGTTTCCACAGAAAAATCCTCTTGGAGCGAGTTCTACCCAATAGACATGCAATTTACATAGAACCCGTCATCGTGAAATTCCGTGTTCTGAACAAGCTACATGCATCACGGATTCGACAAATATTCACTACAGAGTTGTTAGCATAAGCATTACCGAACTTTCATCCACCATAAAAGCCATGTTACAATTTGAAGCATTTTCTCATATTTCGAAAGTTTTTCCTAATGCCAGTTTTGAAAAGGAGGCAGATTTGCAGAAATATTCTCGTGGAGCGAGTACTTCCCAATAGAATTTTAATTTACATAGTTTCCCTCACAGTGACATTCCATTTTCTGAACACGCTACATGCATCCAGGTTTCAACAAACTTTCTCGAATGAGTTGTGAACATGTAGATGACAGAACTTTCATCCACCATAAGTGGCATATTTACAACTAGAAACATTAACTCTGAATTTGCAGCTTTTTCCTAATGCCAGTTTGGAAAATCAGGCCGTTTTCTCAGGGAAAAACTTTTGGAGGGAATTCTGACCAATAGGTGTGCAATTAACATAGATACCTTCGCCGGGATTTTCCGTAATATGATCACAGTGCATGCATAACGCTTTCTAAAAATATTCACCACAGATTTGTTTGCATGTGGTTTTACGATCTTGCATCACAATACAAGGCATATTGACTCTTTGAACCATTTTCTCTGATTTTGCAGAGATTTTCAAACGCCAGATTCAAAAATGAGGCAGAATTCTCAGAAAAAACTCTTAGAGCAAATTCTACTCGAGACATTTATTTTACATAGATTCGCTCACCGTGATATTCTGTGTTCCGAACACACTTCACGTATCTCGGATTTGACAAATATTCACTACAAAGTAGTTAGCATGCGGATTACCGAACTTTCATCGCAATACATTGAATATTGATTCTTAGAAGTATTTTCTCAGATTTTGCAGCGTTTTCTAAATGCCAGGTTCAAAAATGACGAAGTTATCGCAGAAAAACTCTCTCGGAGCGAGTTCTAACCAATAGAGAAGTCATTTACATTGTTTCAATCACCGTGAAATTCCACGTTCTGAACACGCTACATGCATCCCGGATTAGAAAAAGATTCTTTAATATGTTGTGAAAATGTAGATAACCGAACTTTCTTGCAACATAAAGGCACATTTACACCTGCAAATATTTACTCCCTTTTTGCAGCTTTTTCCAAACTTCAGATTAGATAATCATGCAATTTTGGCAAAAAAATTTTCTTCTAGCTCGTTCTACTCAATAGAATTGTAATTTCCATAGTTTCATTACCGTGAAATTTCATTTTCCATAAGCGCTACATGAATCACGGTTTAAAAAATAATTAATACACTGTTATTAACATGTGGATTACCGGACTTTCAATCACCATTCAAGGCATATTGACACTTAGAAGCATTTTCTCAGATTTCACAGGGTTCTCCTAATGGCAGTTTTCAAAATGAGGCACATTTTGCAGAAAAATTCTCTTGAAGTGAGTTCTACCCAATAGACATGTAACTTACATTGTTTCCTTCACTATGACATTCCGTATTCCGAAAACGTTACATTCATCACGGCTTCGACAAACATTATTTAATGACCGTGAGCATGTGGATTAACGATTTTTCATCCACAATACAAGGCATATATACACCTAGAAACATTTACTTACATTTCGCAGGTTTTCCTAACGTCAGTTACAAAATCAGGCAGTTTTCACAGAAAAATTCTCTTGGTGCATGTTCTATCCAATAGACATCTCATTTTCTTAGATACCTTCACCGTAACATTCCATGTTCCGAAAACGGTCCATGCACCACGGATTCAACAAATATTCACTGCTGAGTTCTTAGCATGTGGATTTCACATCTTTAATAACCCATTGAAGACATATTGTCACCTTAAAGAATTTACTCAGATTTTGCAGGGTTTTCATAACACCAGTTTCCAAAATGAGGCATATATTTCAGTAAAATGCTCCTGGAGCGTGTTCTAACCAAGAGATATGTAATATACATAGTTTGCCTCACCGTGACAGTCCATGTTCCGAACGCGCTACACACATCACGGATTTGACAAACATTCATAATGAGTTGTGTACATGTGTATTACAAAACTTTCATCCACCATACAAGGCATATAGACACCTAGAATCATTAACACTGAGTTCGCAGATATTTCCTAAAAGCAGTTTCGAAAATCAGGCAGTTTTCAAAGGAAAAAGCTGTTGGAGAACGTTCTACAAAATATATATGTAAATTACATAGATTCTCCCGCTGTGAAATTACGTGTTTCGAACATGCTACATGCAGAAAAGTTTCGAAAACAAATACACTACAGTGTTGTTTGCATGTGGATTACAGGACTTTTTCACTATAGAAAGCATATAGATGCTTAGATGCATTTTATGTGATTTCACAGAGTTTTCCAAACGCCAGTTTCGAAAATAAGGCAGATTTCACGGCAAAAAACTCTTGGAGCGGGTTCTAACCAATAGACATGTAATTAACATGGATTCGCTCACCGTGAAATTCCGTGTTCCGAACACGCTACATGCATCTCAGATGTGACAAATATTCACTTCAGAGTTGTTAGCAAGTGGATTACAGCACTATCATCCACCATACAAGGCTTACTGACTCTTTGAAGAATTTTCTCAGATTTCACACTTTAGTTTGAACGCCAGTTTTAAAAATGAGGGAGATTTGGCAGAAAAATGCTCTTGGAGCCAGTTCTACCCAAAAGATATGTAATTTACCTAGTTTCACTCACCGTGACATTCCGTGTTCTGAACACGTTTCATGCACCATGGATTCAACAAACATTCTTTAATGAGTTGTGAACATGTGTATTAACGAACTTTAATCCACCTTACAGTGCATATTTATACATAGAAATTTTATTCTGATTTAGTAGTATTCTCCTAATGTCAGTCTCTAAAATCATGCAGTTTCCACAGAAAAATCCTCTTGGAGCGAGTTCTACCCAATAGACATGCAATTTACATAGAACCCGTCATCGTGAAATTCCGTGTTCTGAACAAGCTACATGCATCACGGATTCGACAAATATTCACTACAGAGTTGTTAGCATAAGCATTACCGAACTTTCATCCACCATAAAAGCCATGTTACAATTTGAAGCATTTTCTCATATTTCGAAAGTTTTTCCTAATGTCAGTTTTGAAAAGGAGGCAGATTTGCAGAAATATTCTCGTGGAGCGAGTACTTCCCAATAGAATTTTAATTTACATAGTTTCCCTCACAGTGACATTCCATTTTCTGAACACGCTACATGCATCCAGGTTTCAACAAACTTTCTCGAATGAGTTGTGAACATGTAGATGACAGAACTTTCATCCACCATAAGTGGCATATTTACAACTAGAAACATTAACTCTGAATTTGCAGCTTTTTCCTAATGCCAGTTTGGAAAATCAGGCCGTTTTCTCAGGGAAAAACTTTTGGAGCGAATTCTGACCAATAGGTGTGCAATTAACATAGATACCTTCGCCGGGATTTTCCGTAATATGATCACAGTGCATGCATAACGCTTTCTAAAAATATTCACCACAGATTTGTTTGCATGTGGTTTTACGATCTTGCATCACAATACAAGGCATATTGACTCTTTGAACCATTTTCTCTGATTTTGCAGAGATTTTCAAACGCCAGGTTCAAAAATGAGGCAGAATTCTCAGAAAAAACTCTTAGAGCAAATTCTACTCGAGACATTTATTTTACATAGATTTGCTCACCGTGATATTCTGTGTTCCGAACACACTTCACGTATCTCGAATTTGACAAATATTCACTACAAAGTAGTTAGCATGCGGATTACCGAACTTTCATCGCAATACATTGAATATTGATTCTTAGAAGTATTTTCTCAGATTTTGCAGCGTTTTCTAAATGCCAGGTTCAAAAATGACGAAGTTATCGCAGAAAAACTCTCTCGGAGCGAGTTCTAACCAATAGAGAAGTCATTTACATTGTTTCAATCACCGTGAAATTCCACGTTCTGAACACGCTACATGCATCCCGGATTAGAAAAAGATTCTTTAATATGTTGTGAAAATGTAGATTACCGAACTTTCTTGCAACATAAAGGCACATTTACACCTGCAAATATTTACTCCCTTTTTGCAGCTTTTTCCAAACTTCAGATTAGATAATCATGCAATTTTGGCAAAAAAATTTTCTTCTAGCTCGTTCTACTCAATAGAATTGTAATTTCCATAGTTTCATTACCGTGAAATTTCATTTTCCATAAGCGCTACATGAATCACGGTTTAAAAAATAATTAATACACTGTTATTAACATGTGGATTACCGGACTTTCAATCACCATTCAAGGCATATTGACACTTAGAAGCATTTTCTCAGATTTCACAGTGTTCTCCTAATGGCAGTTTTCAAAATGAGGCACATTTTGCAGAAAAATTCTCTTGAAGTGAGTTCTACCCAATAGACATGTAACTTACATTGTTTCCTTCACTATGACATTCCGTATTCCGAAAACGTTACATTCATCACGGCTTCGACAAACATTATTTAATGACCGTGAGCATGTGGATTAACAATTTTTCATCCACAATACAAGGCATATATACACCTAGAAACATTTACTTACATTTCGCAGGTTTTCCTAACGTCAGTTACAAAATCAGGCAGTTTTCGCAGAAAAATTCTCTTGGTGCATGTTCTATCCAATAGACATCTCATTTTCTTAGATACCTTCACCGTAACATTCCATGTTCCGAAAACGGTCCATGCACCACGGATTCAACAAATATTCACTGCTGAGTTCTTAGCATGTGGATTTCACATCTTTAATAACCCATTGAAGACATATTGTCACCTTAAAGAATTTACTCAGATTTTGCAGGGTTTTCATAACACCAGTTTCCAAAATGAGGCATATTTTCAGTAAAATGCTCCTGGAGCGTGTTCTAACCAAGAGATATGTAATATACATAGTTTGCCTCACCGTGACAGTCCATGTTCCGAACGCGCTACACACATCACGGATTTGACAAACATTCATAATGAGTTGTGTACATGTGTATTACAAAACTTTCATCCACCATACAAGGCATATAGACACCTAGAATCATTAACACTGAGTTCGCAGATATTTCCTAAAAGCAGTTTCGAAAATCAGGCAGTTTTCAAAGGAAAAAGCTGTTGGAGCACGTTCTACAAAATAGATATGTAAATTACATAGATTCTCCCGCTGTGAAATTACGTGTTTCGAACATGCTACATGCAGAAAAGTTTCGACAAAAATACACTACAGAGTTGTTTGCATGTGGATTACAGGACTTTCTCATTATAGAAGGCACATAGATGCTTAGATGCATTTTCTGTGATTTCACAGTGTTTTCCAAACGCCAGTTTGGAAAATAAGGCAGATTTCACGGCAAAAACCTCTTGGAGCGGGTTCTAACCAATAGACATGTAATTAACATGGATTCGCTCACCGTGAAATTCCGTGTTCCGAACACGCTACATGCATCTCAGATGTGACAAATATTCACTACAGAGTTTTAGCAAGTGGATTACAGCACTATCATCCACCATACAAGTCTTACTGACACTTTGAAAAATTTTCTGATTTCACACTTTAGTTTGAACGCCAGTTTTGAAAATGAGGCAGATTTGGCAGAAAAGTAGTCTTGGAGCCAGTTCTACCCAAAAGATATGTAATTTACCTAGTTTCACTCAACGTGACATTCCGTGTTCTGAACACGTTTCATGCACCACGGATTCAACAAACATTCTTTAATGAGTTGTGAACATGTGTATTAACGAACTTTAATCCACCTTACAGTGCATATATATACATACAAATTTTATTCTGATTTAGTAATATTCTCCTAATGTCAGTCTCTAAAATCATGCAGTTTCCACAGAAAAAACCTCTTGGAGCGAGTTCTACCCAATAGACATGCAATTTACAGAGAACCCGTCATCGTGAAATTCCGTGTTCTGAACATGCTACATGCATCACGGATTCGACAAATATTCACTACAGAGTTGTTAGCATATGGATTACCGAACTTTCATCCACCATAAAAGCCATGTTTCAATTTGAAGCATTTACTCATATTTAGAAAATTTTTCCTAATGCCAGTTTTGAAATAGAGGCAGATTTGCAGAAATATACTCGTGGAGCGAGTACTTCCCAATAGAAATGTAATTTACATAGTTTCCCTCACAGTGACATTCCATTTTCCGAACACGCTACATGCATCCAGGTTTCAACAAACTTTCTCGAATGAGTTGTGAACATGTAGATTACAGAACTTTCATCCACCATACATGGCATATTTACAACTAGAAACATTAAGTCTGAATTTGCAGCTTTTTCCTAATGCCAGTTTGGAAAATCAGGCCGTTTTCTCAGGGAAAAACTTTTGGAGCGAATTCTGAACAATAGGTGTGTAATTTACATAGATTCCTTCGCCTGGATTTTCCGTGATATGATCACAGTGCATGCATAACTCTTTCTAAAAATATTCACCACAGATTTGTTTTACGATCTTGCATCACAATACAAGGCATATTGACACTTTGAAGTATTTTCTCTAATTTTGCAGAGATTTTCAAACGCCAGGTTCAAAAATGAGGCAGATTTCTCAGAAAAACTCTTAGAGCAAATTCTACCCAAGAGACATATATTTTACATAGATTCGCTCACCGTGATATTCTGTGTTCCGAACACACTTCCCGTATCTCGGATTCGACAAATATACACTACAGAGTAGTCCTCATGCGTATTACCGAACTTTCATTTCAATACATTGAATATTGATTCTTAGAAGTATTTTCTCAAATTTTGCAGCGTTTCCCAAACGCCAGGTTCAAAAATGACGAAGTTTTCAAAAAAAATCTCTCGGACCGATTTCTAACCAATAGAGAAGTCATTTACATTGTTTCAATCACCGTGAAATTCCACGTTCTGAATACGCAACATGCATCACGGATTAGAAAAAGATCCTTTAATATGTTGTGAAAATGTGGATTACCGATCTTTCTGCAACATAAAGGCACATTTACACCTGCAAATATTTACTCCCTTTTTGCAGCTTTTTCCAAAATTCAGATTCGATAATCATGCAATTTTCGCAAAAAACTTCTCTTCTAGCTCGTTCTACTCAATAGAATTGTAATTACCATAGTTTCATTACCATGAAATTCCAATTTCCATAAGCGCTACATGAATCACGGTTTAAAAAATAATTACTACACTGTTATTAACTTGTGGATTACCAGACTTTCATTCACCATTCAAGGCATATTGACACTTAGAAGCATTTTCTCACATTTCACAGTGTTCTCCTAATGGCAGTTTTCAAAATGAGGCACATTTTGCAGAAAAATTCTCTTCAAGTTAATTCTACCCAATAGACATGTAACTTACATTGTTTCCTTCACTATGACATTCCGTATTCTGAAAAAGTTACATGCATCACGATTTTGACAAACATTCTTTAATGAGTGTCAGCATGTGGATTACCGAACTTTCATCCACCGTACAAGGCATATTTACACCTAGAAGTAGTTATTCTGATTTCGCAGGTTTTTCCTTACATCCAGTTTCGAAAATCATGAAATTTCACAGAAACATTCAATTCAAGCGAGTTCTAACCAGTAGAATTGTTACTTTCAGAGCTTCACTCACCGAGACATTCCGTGTTCCGAAAACGTTACATTCATCACGGCTTCAACAAACATTATTTAATGACCGTGAGCATGTGGATTACCGATTTTTCAACCACAATACAAGGCATATTTACACTTAGAAACATTTACTTACATTTCGCAGGTTTTCCTAACGTCAGTTACAAAATCAGGCAGTTTTCACAGAAAAATTCTCTTGGTGCATGTTCTATCCAATAGACATCTCATTTTCATAGATACCTTCACCGTAACATTCCGTGTTACGAAAACAGTCCATGCACCACGGATTCAACAAATATTCACTGCTGAGTTCTTAGCATGTGGATTACACATCTTTAATAACCCATTGAAGACATATTGTCACCTTAAAGAATTTACTCAGATTTTGCAGCGTTCTCATAACCCCAGTTTCCAAAATAAGGCAGATTTTTCTGTAAAACGCTCCTGGAGCGTGTTCTAACCAAGAGATATGTAATTTACATAGTTTGCCTCACCGTGACAGTCCATGTTCCGAACGCGCTTCACACATCACGGATTTGACAAACATTCTTAATGAGTTGTGTACATGTGTATTACAAAACTTTCATCCACCATACAAGGCATATAGACACCTAGAATCATTAACACTGAGTTCGCAGATATTTCCTAAAAGCAGTTTCGAAAATCAGGCAGTTTTCAAAGGAAAAACTGTTGGAGCGTGTTCTACAAAATAGATATGTAAATTACATAGATTCTCCCGCTGTGAAATTACGTTTTTCGAACATGCTACATGCAGAAAAGTTTCGACAAAAATACACTACAGTGTTGTTTGCATGTGGATTACAGGACTTTCTCACTATAGAAAGCATATAGATGCTTAGATGCATTTTATGTCATTTCACACTGTTTTCCAAACGCCAGTTTCGAAAATAAGGCAGATTTCACGGCAAAAACCTCTTGGAGCGGGTTCTAACCAATAGACATGTAATTAACATGGATTCGCTTACCGTGAAATTCCGTGTTCCGAACACGCTACATGCATCCAGGTTTCAACAAACTTTCTCGAATGAGTTGTGAACATGTAGATTACAGAAGTTTCATCCACCATACATGGCATATTTACAACTAGAAACATTAACTCTGAATTTGCAGCTTTTTCCTAATGCCAGTTTGGAAAATCAGGCAGTTTTCTCAGGGGAAAAACTTTTGGAGCGAATTCTAACCAATAGTTGTGTAATTTTCATAGATTCCTTCGCCGGGATTTTCCGTGATATGATCACATTTCATGCATAACGCTTTCTAAAAATATTCACCACAAATTTGTTTGCATGAGGTTTTACGATCTTGCATCACAATACAAGGCATATTGACACTTTGAAGCATTTTCTCTGATTTTGCAGAGATTTTCAAACGCCAGATTCAAAAATGAGGCAGATTTCTCAGAAAATACTCTTAGAGCAAATTCTACCCAAGAGACATGTATTTTACATAGATTCGCTCACCGTGATATTCTGTGTTCCGAACACACTTCACGTATCTCGGATTCGACAAATATTCACTACAGAGTTGTTAGCGTGCGGATTACCGAACTTTCATCTCAATACATTGAATATTGATTCTTAGAAGTATTTTCTCAGATTTTGCAGCGTTTTCTAAACACCAGGTTCAAAAATGACGAAGTTTTCGCAGAAAAACTCTCTCGGAGCGAGTTCTAACCAATAGAGAAGTCATTTACATTGTTTCAATCACCGTGGAATTCCACGTTCTGAACACGCTACATGCATCACGGATTAGAAAAAGATTCTTTAATATGTTGTGAAAATGTGGATTACCGAACTTTCTTGCAACATAACGGCACATTTACACCTGCAAATATTTAATCCCTTTTTGTAGCTTTTTCCAAACTTCAGATTCGATAATCATGCAATTTTGGCAAAAAAATTCTCTTCTAGCTCGTTCTACTCAATAGAATTGTAATTTCCATAGTTTCATTACCGTGAAATTCCATTTTCCATAAGCGCTACATGAATCACGGTTTAAAAAATAATTAATACACTGTTATTAACATGTGGATTACCGGACTTTCAATCACCTTTCAAGGCATATTGACACTTAGAAGCATTTTCTCAGATTTCACAGGGTTCTCCTAATGGCAGTTTTCAAAATGAGGCACATTTTGCAGAAAAATTCTCTTGAAGTGAGTTCTACCCAATAGACATGTAACTTACATTGTTTCCTTCACTATGACATTCCGTATTCCGAAAACGTTACATTCATCACGGCTTCGACAAACATTATTTAATGACCGTGAGCATGTGGATTAACGATTTTTCAAACACAATACAAGGCATATTTACACCTAGAAACATTTACTTACATTTCGCAGGTTTTCCTAACGTCAGTTACGAAAATCAGGCAGTTTTCGCAGAAAAATTCTCTTGGTGCATGATCTATCGTATAGATATCTCATTTTCATAGATACCTTCACCATAACATTCCGTGTTCCGAAAACGGTCCATGCACCACGGATTCAACAAATATTCACTGCTGAGTTCTTAGCATGTGGATTTCACATCTTTAATAACCCATTGAAGACATATTGTCACCTTAAAGCATTTACTCAGATTTTGCAGCGTTTTCATAACACCAGTTTCCAAAATGAGGCATATTTTTCATTTAAACGCTCCTGGAGCGTGTTCTAACCAAGAGATATGTAATTTACATAGTTTGCCTCACCGTGACAGTCCATGTTCCGAACGCGCTGCACACATCACGGATTTGACAAACATTCTTAATGAGTTGTGTACATGTGTATTACAAAACTTTCATCCACCATACAAGGCATATTGACACCTAGAATCATTAACACTGAGTTCGCAGATATTTCCTAAAAGCAGTTTCGAAAATCAGGCAGTTTTCAAAGGAAAAAACTGTTGGAGCGTGTTCTACAAAATAGATATGTAAATTACATAGATTCTCCCGCTGTGAAATTACGTGTTTCGAACATGCTACATGCAGAAAAGTTTCGAAAACAAATACACTACAGTGTTGTTTGCATGTGGATTACAGGACTTTCTCACTATAGAAAGCATATAGATGCTTAGATGCATTTTATGTGATTTCACAGAGTTTTCCAAACGCCAGTTTCGAAAATAAGGCAGATTTCACGGCAAAAAACTCTTGGAGCGGGTTCTAACCAATAGACATGTAATTAACATGGATTCGCTCACCGTGAAATTCCGTGTTCCGAACACGCTACATGCATCTCAGATGTGACAAATATTCACTTCAGAGTTGTTAGCAAGTGGATTACAGCACTATCATCCACCATACAAGGCTTACTGACTCTTTGAAGAATTTTCTCAGATTTCACACTTTAGTTTGAACGCCAGTTTTAAAAATGAGGGAGATTTGGCAGAAAAATGCTCTTGGAGCCAGTTCTACCCAAAAGATATGTAATTTACCTAGTTTCACTCACCGTGACATTCCGTGTTCTGAACACGTTTCATGCACCATGGATTCAACAAACATTCTTTAATGAGTTGTGAACATGTGTATTAACGAACTTTAATCCACCTTACAGTGCATATTTATACATAGAAATTTTATTCTGATTTAGTAGTATTCTCCTAATGTCAGTCTCTAAAATCATGCAGTTTCCACAGAAAAAACCTCTTGGAGCGAGTTCTACCCAATAGACATGCAATTTACATAGAACCCGTCATCGTGAAATTCCGTGTTCTGAACAAGCTACATGCATCACGGATTCGACAAATATTCACTACAGAGTTGTTAGCATAAGCATTACCGAACTTTCATCCACCATAAAAGCCATGTTACAATTTGAAGCATTTTCTCATATTTCGAAAGTTTTTCCTAATGTCAGTTTTGAAAAGGAGGCAGATTTGCAGAAATATTCTCGTGGAGCGAGTACTTCCCAATAGAATTTTAATTTACATAGTTTCCCTCACAGTGACATTCCATTTTCTGAACACGCTACATGCATCCAGGTTTCAACAAACTTTCTCGAATGAGTTGTGAACATGTAGATGACAGAACTTTCATCCACCATAAGTGGCATATTTACAACTAGAAACATTAACTCTGAATTTGCAGCTTTTTCCTAATGCCAGTTTGGAAAATCAGGCCGTTTTCTCAGGGAAAAAATTTTGGAGCGAATTCTGACCAATAGGTGTGCAATTAACATAGATACCTTCGCCGGGATTTTCCGTAATATGATCACAGTGCATGCATAACGCTTTCTAAAAATATTCACCACAGATTTGTTTGCATGTGGTTTTACGATCTTGCATCACAATACAAGGCATATTGACTCTTTGAACCATTTTCTCTGATTTTGCAGAGATTTTCAAACGCCAGGTTCAAAAATGAGGCAGAATTCTCAGAAAAAACTCTTAGAGCAAATTCTACTCGAGACATTTATTTTACATAGATTTGCTCACCGTGATATTCTGTGTTCCGAACACACTTCACGTATCTCGGATTTGACAAATATTCACTACAAAGTAGTTAGCATGCGGATTACCGAACTTTCATCGCAATACATTGAATATTGATTCTTAGAAGTATTTTCTCAGATTTTGCAGCGTTTTCTAAATGCCAGGTTCAAAAATGACGAAGTTATCGCAGAAAAACTCTCTCGGAGCGAGTTCTAACCAATAGAGAAGTCATTTACATTGTTTCAATCACCGTGAAATTCCACGTTCTGAACACGCTACATGCATCCCGGATTAGAAAAAGATTCTTTAATATGTTGTGAAAATGTAGATTACCGAACTTTCTTGCAACATAAAGGCACATTTACACCTGCAAATATTTACTCCCTTTTTGCAGCTTTTTCCAAACTTCAGATTAGATAATCATGCAATTTTGGCAAAAAAATTTTCTTCTAGCTCGTTCTACTCAATAGAATTGTAATTTCCATAGTTTCATTACCGTGAAATTTCATTTTCCATAAGCGCTACATGAATCACGGTTTAAAAAATAATTAATACACTGTTATTAACATGTGGATTACCGGACTTTCAATCACCATTCAAGGCATATTGACACTTAGAAGCATTTTCTCAGATTTCACAGGGTTCTCCTAATGGCAGTTTTCAAAATGAGGCACATTTTGCAGAAAAATTCTCTTGAAGTGAGTTCTACCCAATAGACATGTAACTTACATTGTTTCCTTCACTATGACATTCCATATTCCGAAAACGTTACATTCATCACGGCTTCGACAAACATTATTTAATGACCGTGAGCATGTGGATTAACGATTTTTCATCCACAATACAAGGCATATATACACCTAGAAACATTTACTTACATTTCGCAGGTTTTCCTAACGTCAGTTACAAAATCAGGCAGTTTTCGCAGAAAAATTCTCTTGGTGCATGTTCTATCCAATAGACATCTCATTTTCTTAGATACCTTCACCGTAACATTCCAAGTTCCGAAAACGGTCCATGCACCACGGATTCAACAAATATTCACTGCTGAGTTCTTAGCATGTGGATTTCACATCTTTAATAACCCATTGAAGACATATTGTCACCTTAAAGAATTTACTCAGATTTTGCAGGGTTTTCATAACACCAGTTTCCAAAATGAGGCATATTTTCAGTAAAATGCTCCTGGAGCGTGTTCTAACCAAGAGATATGTAATATACATAGTTTGCCTCACCGTGACAGTCCATGTTCCGAACGCGCTACACACATCACGGATTTGACAAACATTCATAATGAGTTGTGTACATGTGTATTACAAAACTTTCATCCACCATACAAGGCATATAGACACCTAGAATCATTAACACTGAGTTCGCAGATATTTCCTAAAAGCAGTTTCGAAAATCAGGCAGTTTTCAAAGGAAAAAGCTGTTGGAGCACGTTCTACAAAATAGATATGTAAATTACATAGATTCTCCCGCTGTGAAATTACGTGTTTCGAACATGCTACATGCAGAAAAGTTTCGACAAAAATACACTACAGAGTTGTTTGCATGTGGATTACAGGACTTTCTCATTATAGAAGGCACATAGATGCTTAGATGCATTTTCTGTGATTTCACAGTGTTTTCCAAACGCCAGTTTGGAAAATAAGGCAGATTTCACGGCAAAAACCTCTTGGAGCGGGTTCTAACCAATAGACATGTAATTAACATGGATTCGCTCACCGTGAAATTCCGTGTTCCGAACACGCTACATGCATCTCAGATGTGACAAATATTCACTACAGAGTTTTAGCAAGTGGATTACAGCACTATCATCCACCATACAAGTCTTACTGACACTTTGAAAAATTTTCTCAGATTTCACACTTTAGTTTGAACGCCAGTTTTGAAAATGAGGCAGATTTGGCAGAAAAGTAGTCTTGGAGCCAGTTCTACCCAAAAGATATGTAATTTACCTAGTTTCACTCAACGTGACATTCCGTGTTCTGAACACGTTTCATGCACCACGGATTCAACAAACATTCTTTAATGAGTTGTGAACATGTGTATTAACGAACTTTAATCCACCTTACAGTGCATATATATACATAGAAATTTTATTCTGATTTAGTAATATTCTCCTAATGTCAGTCTCTAAAATCATGCAGTTTCCACAGAAAAAACCTCTTGGAGCGAGTTCTACCCAATAGACATGCAATTTACAGAGAACCCGTCATCGTGAAATTCCGTGTTCTGAACATGCTACATGCATCACGGATTCGACAAATATTCACTACAGAGTTGTTAGCATATGGATTACCGAACTTTCATCCACCATAAAAGCCATGTTTCAATTTGAAGCATTTACTCATATTTAGAAAATTTTTCCTAATGCCAGTTTTGAAATAGAGGCAGATTTGCAGAAATATACTCGTGGAGCGGGTACTTCCCAATAGAAATGTAATTTACATAGTTTCCCTCACAGTGACATTCCATTTTCCGAACACGCTACATGCATCCAGGTTTCAACAAACTTTCTCGAATGAGTTGTGAACATGTAGATTACAGAACTTTCATCCACCATACATGGCATATTTACAACTAGAAACATTAAGTCTGAATTTGCAGCTTTTTCCTAATGCCAGTTTGGAAAATCAGGCCGTTTTCTCAGGGAAAAACTTTTGGAGCGAATTCTAAACAATAGGTGTGTAATTTACATAGATTCCTTCGCCTGGATTTTCCGTGATATGATCACAGTGCATGCATAACTCTTTCTAAAAATATTCACCACAGATTTGTTTTACGATCTTGCATCACAATACAAGGCATATTGACACTTTGAAGTATTTTCTCTAATTTTGCAGAGATTTTCAAACGCCAGGTTCAAAAATGAGGCAGATTTCTCAGAAAAACTCTTAGAGCAAATTCTACCCAAGAGACATATATTTTACATAGATTCGCTCACCGTGATATTCTGTGTTCCGAACACACTTCCCGTATCTCGGATTCGACAAATATACACTACAGAGTAGTCCTCATGCGTATTACCGAACTTTCATTTCAATACATTGAATATTGATTCTTAGAAGTATTTTCTCAAATTTTGCAGCGTTTCCCAAACGCCAGGTTCAAAAATGACGAAGTTTTCAAAAAAAATCTCTCGGACCGATTTCTAACCAATAGAGAAGTCATTTACATTGTTTCAATCACCGTGAAATTCCACGTTCTGAATACGCAACATGCATCACGGATTAGAAAAAGATCCTTTAATATGTTGTGAAAATGTGGATTACCGATCTTTCTGCAACATAAAGGTACATTTACACCTGCAAATATTTACTCCCTTTTTGCAGCTTTTTCCAAAATTCAGATTCGATAATCATGCAATTTTCGCAAAAAACTTCTCTTCTAGCTCGTTCTACTCAATAGAATTGTAATTACCATAGTTTCATTACCATGAAATTCCAATTTCCATAAGCGCTACATGAATCACGGTTTAAAAAATAATTACTACACTGTTATTAACTTGTGGATTACCAGACTTTCATTCACCATTCAAGGCATATTGACACATAGAAGCATTTTCTCACATTTCACAGTGTTCTCCTAATGGCAGTTTTCAAAATGAGGCACATTTTGCAGAAAAATTCTCTTCAAGTTAATTCTACCCAATAGACATGTAACTTACATTGTTTCCTTCACTATGACATTCCGTATTCTGAAAAAGTTACATGCATCACGATTTTGACAAACATTCTTTAATGAGTGTCAGCATGTGGATTACCGAACTTTCATCCACCGTACAAGGCATATTTACACCTAGAAGTAGTTATTCTGATTTCGCAGGTTTTTCCTTACATCCAGTTTCGAAAATCATGAAATTTCACAGAAACATTCAATTCAAGCGAGTTCTAACCAGTAGAATTGTTACTTTCAGAGCTTCACTCACCGAGACATTCCGTGTTCCGAAAACGTTACATTCATCACGGCTTCAACAAACATTATTTAATGACCGTGAGCATGTGGATTACCGATTTTTCAACCACAATACAAGGCATATTTACACTTAGAAACATTTACTTACATTTCGCAGGTTTTCCTAACGTCAGTTACAAAATCAGGCAGTTTTCACAGAAAAATTCTCTTGGTGCATGTTCTATCCAATAGACATCTCATTTTCATAGATACCTTCACCGTAACTTTCCGTGTTCCGAAAACGGTCCATGCACCACGGATTCAACAAATATTCACTGCTGAGTTCTTAGCATGTGGATTACACATCTTTAATAACCCATTGGAGACATATTGTCACCTTAAAGAATTTACTCAGATTTTGCAGCGTTTTCATAACACCAGTTTCCAAACTGAGGCATATTTTTCAGTAAAATGCTCCTGGAGCGTGTTCTATCCAAGAGATATGTAATTTACATAGTTTGCCTCACCGTGACAGTCCATGTTCCGAACGAGCTACACACATCACGGATTTGACAAACATTCTTAATGAGTTGTGTACATGTGTATTAAAAATCTTTCATCCACCATACAAGGCATATTGACACCTAGAAACATTAACACTGAGTTCGCAGATTTTTCCTTATAGCAGTTTCGAAAATCACGCAGTTTACAAAGGAAAAAACTGTTGGAGCGTGTTCTACAAAATAGATATGTAAATTACATAGATTCTCCCGCTGTGAAATTACGTTTTTCGAACATGCTACATGCAGAAAAGTTTCGACAAAAATACACTACAGTGTTGTTTGCATGTGGATTACAGGACTTTCTCACTATAGAAAGCATATAGATGCTTAGATGCATTTTATGTGATTTCACAGAGTTTTCCAAACGCCAGTTTCGAAAATAAGGCAGATTTCACGGCAAAAAACTCTTGGAGCGGGTTCTAACCAATAGACATGTAATTAACATGGATTCGCTCACCGTGAAATTCCGTGTTCCGAACACGCTACATGCATCTCAGATGTGACAAATATTCACTTCAGAGTTGTTAGCAAGTGGATTACAGCACTATCATCCACCATACAAGGCTTACTGTCTCTTTGAAGAATTTTCTCAGATTTCACACTTTAGTTTGAACGCCAGTTTTAAAAATGAGGGAGATTTGGCAGAAAAATGCTCTTGGAGCCAGTTCTACCCAAAAGATATGTAATTTACCTAGTTTCACTCACCGTGACATTCCGTGTTCTGAACACGTTTCATGCACCATGGATTCAACAAACATTCTTTAATGAGTTGTGAACATGTGTATTAACGAACTTTAATCCACCTTACAGTGCATATTTATACATAGAAATTTTATTCTGATTTAGTAGTATTCTCCTAATGTCAGTCTCTAAAATCATGCAGTTTCCACAGAAAAATCCTCTTGGAGCGAGTTCTACCCAATAGACATGCAATTTACATAGAACCCGTCATCGTGAAATTCCGTGTTCTGAACAAGCTACATGCATCACGGATTCGACAAATATTCACTACAGAGTTGTTAGCATAAGCATTACCGAACTTTCATCCACCATAAAAGCCATGTTTCAATTTGAAGCATTTTCTCACATTTCGAAAGTTTTTCCTAATGCCAGTTTTGAAAAGGAGGCAGATTTGCAGAAATATACTCGTGGAGCGAGTACTTCCCAATAGAATTTTAATTTACATAGTTTCCCTCACAGTGACATTCCATTTTCAGAACACGCTACATGCATCCAGGTTTCAACAAACTTTCTCGAATGAGTTGTGAACATTTAGATTACAGAACTTTCATCCACCATACATGGCATATTTACAACTAGAAACATTAACTCTGAATTTGCAGCTTTTTCCTAATGCCAGTTTGGAAAATCAGGCAGTTTTCTCAGGGAAAAACTTTTGGAGCGAATTCTAACCAATAGTTGTGTAATTTACATAGATTCCTTCGCCGGGATTTTCCGTGATATGATCACAGTTCATGCATAACGCTTTCTAAAAATATTCACCACAAATTTGTTTGCATGTGGTTTTACGATCTTGCATCACAATACAAGGCATATTGACTCTTTGAAGCATTTTCTCTGATTTTGCAGAGATTTTCAAACGCAAGTTTCAAAAATGAGGCAGATTTCTCAGAAAAACTCTTAGAGCAAATTCTACCAAAGAGACATTTATTTTAAATAGATTCGCTCACCGTGATATTTTGTGTTCCGAACACACTTCCCGTATCTCGGATTCGACAAATATACACTACAGAGTAGTTTGCATGCAGATTACCGAACTTTCATCTCAATACATTGAATATTGATTCTTAGAACTATTTTCTCTGATTTTGCAGCGTTTCCCAAACGCCAGGTTCAAAAATGACGAATTTTTTAGCAGAAAAAATCTCTCGGACCGAGTTCTAACCAATAGAGAAGTCATTTACATTGTTTCAATCACCGTGAAATTCCACGATCTGAACATGCTACATGCATCACGGATTAGAAAAAGATCCTTTAATATGTTGTGAAAATGTGGATTACCAAACTTTCTGCAACATAAAGGCACATTTACACCTGCAAATATTTACTCACTTTTTGCAGCTTTTTCCAAACTTCAGATTCGATAATCATGCAATTTTGGCAAAAAAATTCTCTTCTAGCTCGTTCTACTCAATAGAATTGTAATTTCCATAGTTTCATTACCGTGAAATTCCATTTTCCATAAGCGCTACATAAATCACGGTTTAAAAAATAATTACTACACTGTTATTATCATGTGGATTACCGGACATTCATTCACCATTCAAGGCATATTGACACTTAGAAGCATTTACTCACATTTCACAGGGTTCTCCTAATGGCAGTTTTCAAAATGAGGCACATTTTGCAAAAAAATTCTCTTCAAGTGAATTCTACTCAATAGACATGTAACTTACATTGTTTCCTTCACTATGACATTCCGTATTCCAAAAAAGTTACATGCATCACGAGTTTGACAAACATTCTTTAATGAGTGTGAGCATGTGGATTACCGAACTTTCATCCACCGTACAAGGCATATTTACACCTAGAAGTAGTTATTCTCATTTCGCTGGTTTTTCCTAACATCCAGTTTCGAAAATCATGAAATTTTCACAGAAACATTCAATTCAAGCGAGTTCTAACCAGTAGAATTGTTATTTTCAGAGCTTCACTCACCGAGACATTCCGTGTTCCGAAAACGTTACATTCATCACGGCTTCGGCAAACATTATTTAATGACCGTGAGCATGTGGATTACCGATTTTTCAACCACAATACAAGGCATATTTACACCTAGAAACATTTACTTACATTTCGCAGGTTTTCCTAATGTCAGTTACGAAAATCAGGCAGTTTTCGCAGAAAAATTCTCATGGTGCATGTTCTATCCAATAGACATCTCATTTTCTTAGATACCTTCACCGTAACATTCCGTGTTACGAAAACAGTCCATGCACCACGGATTCAACAAATATTCACTGCTGAGTTCTTAGCATGTGGATTACACATCTTTAATAACCCATTGGAGACATATTGTCACCTTAAAGAATTTACTCAGATTTTGCAGCGTTTTCATAACACCAGTTTCCAAACTGAGGCATATTTTTCAGTAAAATGCTCCTGGAGCGTGTTCTATCCAAGAGATATGTAATTTACATAGTTTGCCTCATCGTGACAGTCCATGTTCCGAACGAGCTACACACATCACGGATTTGACAAACATTCTTAATGAGTTGTGTACATGTGTATTAAAAATCTTTCATCCACCATACAAGGCATATTGACACCTAGAAACATTAACACTGAGTTCGCAGATTTTTCCTTATAGCAGTTTCGAAAATCACGCAGTTTACAAAGGAAAAAACTGTTGGAGCGTGTTCTACAAAATAGATATGTAAATTACATAGATTCTCCCGCTGTGAAATTACGTTTTTCGAACATGCTACATGCAGAAAAGTTTCGACAAAAATACACTACAGTGTTGTTTGCATGTGGATTACAGGACTTTCTCACTATAGAAAGCATATAGATGCTTAGATGCATTTTATGTGATTTCACAGAGTTTTCCAAACGCCAGTTTCGAAAATAAGGCAGATTTCACGGCAAAAAACTCTTGGAGCGGGTTCTAACCAATAGACATGTAATTAACATGGATTCGCTCACCGTGAAATTCCGTGTTCCGAACACGCTACATGCATCTCAGATGTGACAAATATTCACTTCAGAGTTGTTAGCAAGTGGATTACAGCACTATCATCCACCATACAAGGCTTACTGACTCTTTGAAGAATTTTCTCAGATTTCACACTTTAGTTTGAACGCCAGTTTTAAAAATGAGGGAGATTTGGCAGAAAAATGCTCTTGGAGCCAGTTCTACCCAAAAGATATGTAATTTACCTAGTTTCACTCACCGTGACATTCCGTGTTCTGAACACGTTTCATGCACCATGGATTCAACAAACATTCTTTAATGAGTTGTGAACATGTGTATTAACGAACTTTAATCCACCTTACAGTGCATATTTATACATAGAAATTTTATTCTGATTTAGTAGTATTCTCCTAATGTCAGTCTCTAAAATCATGCAGTTTCCACAGAAAAATCCTCTTGGAGCGAGTTCTACCCAATAGACATGCAATTTACATAGAACCCGTCATCGTGAAATTCCGTGTTCTGAACAAGCTACATGCATCACGGATTCGACAAATATTCACTACAGAGTTGTTAGCATAAGCATTACCGAACTTTCATCCACCATAAAAGCCATGTTTCAATTTGAAGCATTTTCTCACATTTCGAAAGTTTTTCCTAATGCCAGTTTTGAAAAGGAGGCAGATTTGCAGAAATATACTCGTGGAGCGAGTACTTCCCAATAGAATTTTAATTTACATAGTTTCCCTCACAGTGACATTCCATTTTCAGAACACGCTACATGCATCCAGGTTTCAACAAACTTTCTCGAATGAGTTGTGAACATTTAGATTACAGAAGTTTCATCCACCATACATGGCATATTTACAACTAGAAACATTAACTCTGAATTTGCAGATTTTTCCTAATGCCAGTTTGGAAAATCAGGCAGTTTTCTCAGGGAAAAACTTTTGGAGCGAATTCTAACCAATAGTTGTGTAATTTACATAGATTCCTTCGCCGGGATTTTCCGTGATATGATCACAGTTCATGCATAACGCTTTCTAAAAATATTCACCACAAATTTGTTTGCATGTGGTTTTACGATCTTGCATCACAATACAAGGCATATTGACTCTTTGAAGCATTTTCTCTGATTTTGCAGAGATTTTCAAACGCAAGTTTCAAAAATGAGGCAGATTTCTCAGAAAAACTCTTAGAGCAAATTCTACCAAAGAGACATTTATTTTAAATAGATTCGCTCACCGTGATATTTTGTGTTCCGAACACACTTCCCGTATCTCGGATTCGACAAATATACACTACAGAGTAGTTTGCATGCAGATTACCGAACTTTCATCTCAATACATTGAATATTGATTCTTAGAACTATTTTCTCTGATTTTGCAGCGTTTCCCAAATGCCAGGTTCAAAAATGACGAATTTTTTAGCAGAAAAAATCTCTCGGACCGAGTTCTAACCAATAGAGAAGTCATTTACATTGTTTCAATCACCGTGAAATTCCACGATCTGAACATGCTACATGCATCACGGATTAGAAAAAGATCCTTTAATATGTTGTGAAAATGTGGATTACCAAACTTTCTGCAACATAAAGGCACATTTACACCTGCAAATATTTACTCACTTTTTGCAGCTTTTTCCAAACTTCAGATTCGATAATCATGCAATTTTGGCAAAAAAATTCTCTTCTAGCTCGTTCTACTCAATAGAATTGTAATTTCCATAGTTTCATTACCGTGAAATTCCATTTTCCATAAGCGCTACATAAATCACGGTTTAAAAAATAATTACTACACTGTTATTATCATGTGGATTACCGGACATTCATTCACCATTCAAGGCATATTGACACTTAGAAGCATTTACTCACATTTCACAGGGTTCTCCTAATGGCAGTTTTCAAAATGAGGCACATTTTGCAAAAAAATTCTCTTCAAGTGAATTCTACTCAATAGACATGTAACTTACATTGTTTCCTTCACTATGACATTCCGTATTCCAAAAAAGTTACATGCATCACGAGTTTGACAAACATTCTTTAATGAGTGTGAGCATGTGGATTACCGAACTTTCATCCACCGTACAAGGCATATTTACACCTAGAAGTAGTTATTCTCATTTCGCTGGTTTTTCCTAACATCCAGTTTCGAAAATCATGAAATTTTCACAGAAACATTCAATTCAAGCGAGTTCTAACCAGTAGAATTGTTATTTTCAGAGCTTCACTCACCGAGACATTCCGTGTTCCGAAAACGTTACATTCATCACGGCTTCGGCAAACATTATTTAATGACCGTGAGCATGTGGATTACCGATTTTTCAACCACAATACAAGGCATATTTACACCTAGAAACATTTACTTACATTTCGCAGGTTTTCCTAATGTCAGTTACGAAAATCAGGCAGTTTTCGCAGAAAAATTCTCACGGTGCATGTTCTATCCAATAGACATCTCATTTTCTTAGATACCTTCACCGTAACATTCCGTGTTACGAAAACAGTCCATGCACCACGGATTCAACAAATATTCACTGCTGAGTTCTTAGCATGTGGATTACACATCTTTAATAACCCATTGAAGACATATTGTCACCTTAAAGAATTTACTCAGATTTTGCAGCGTTTTCATAACCCCAGTTTCCAAAATAAGGCAGATTTTTCTGTAAAACGCTCCTGGAGCGTGTTCTAACCAAGAGATATGTAATTTACATAGTTTGCCTCACCGTGACAGTCCATGTTCCGAACGCGCTTCACACATCACGGATTTGACAAACATTCTTAATGAGTTGTGTACATGTGTATTACAAAACTTTCATCCACCATACAAGGCATATTGACACCTAGAATCATTAACACTGAGTTTGCAGATATTTCCTAAAAGCAGTTTCGAAAATCAGGCAGTTTTCAAAGGAAAAAACTGTTGGAGCGTGTTCTACAAAATAGATATGTAAATTACATAGATTCTCCCGCTGTGAAATTACGTTTTTCGAACATGCTACATGCAGAAAAGTTTCGACAAAAATACACTACAGTGTTGTTTGCATGTGGATTACAGGACTTTCTCACTATAGAAAGCATAAAGATGCTTAGATGCATTTTATGTCATTTCACACTGTTTTCCAAACGCCAGTTTCGAAAATAAGGCAGATTTCCCGGCAAAAACCTCTTGGAGCGGGTTCTAACCAATAGACATGTAATTAACATGGATTCGCTTACCGTGAAATTCCGTGTTCCGAACACGCTACATGCATCCAGGTTTCAACAAACTTTCTCGAATGAGTTGTGAACATTTAGATTACAGAAGTTTCATCCACCATACATGGCATATTTACAACTAGAAACATTAACTCTGAATTTGCAGCTTTTTCCTAATGCCAGTTTGGAAAATCAGGCAGTTTTCTCAGGGAAAAACTTTTGGAGCGAATTCTAACCAATAGTTGTGTAATTTACATAGATTCCTTCGCCGGGATTTTCCGTGATATGATCACAGTTCATGCATAACGCTTTCTAAAAATATTCACCACAAATTTGTTTGCATGTGGTTTTACGATCTTGCATCACAATACAAGGCATATTGACTCTTTGAAGCATTTTCTCTGATTTTGCAGAGATTTTCAAACGCAAGTTTCAAAAATGAGGCAGATTTCTCAGAAAAACTCTTAGAGCAAATTCTACCAAAGAGACATTTATTTTAAATAGATTCGCTCACCGTGATATTTTGTGTTCCGAACACACTTCCCGTATCTCGGATTCGACAAATATACACTACAGAGTAGTTTGCATGCAGATTACCGAACTTTCATCTCAATACATTGAATATTGATTCTTAGAACTATTTTCTCTGATTTTGCAGCGTTTCCCAAACGCCAGGTTCAAAAATGACGAATTTTTTAGCAGAAAAAATCTCTCGGACCGAGTTCTAACCAATAGAGAAGTCATTTACATTGTTTCAATCACCGTGAAATTCCACGATCTGAACATGCTACATGCATCACGGATTAGAAAAAGATCCTTTAATATGTTGTGAAAATGTGGATTACCAAACTTTCTGCAACATAAATGCACATTTACACCTGCAAATATTTACTCACTTTTTGCAGCTTTTTCCAAACTTCAGATTCGATAATCATGCAATTTTGGCAAAAAAATTCTCTTCTAGCTCGTTCTACTCAATAGAATTGTAATTTCCATAGTTTCATTACCGTGAAATTCCATTTTCCATAAGCGCTACATAAATCACGGTTTAAAAAATAATTACTACACTGTTATTATCATGTGGATTACCGGACATTCATTCACCATTCAAGGCATATTGACACTTAGAAGCATTTACTCACATTTCACAGGGTTCTCCTAATGGCAGTTTTCAAAATGAGGCACATTTTGCAAAAAAATTCTCTTCAAGTGAATTCTACTCAATAGACATGTAACTTACATTGTTTCCTTCACTATGACATTCCGTATTCCAAAAAAGTTACATGCATCACGAGTTTGACAAACATTCTTTAATGAGTGTGAGCATGTGGATTACCGAACTTTCATCCACCTTACAAGGCATATTTACACCTAGAAGTAGTTATTCTCATTTCGCTGGTTTTTCCTAACATCCAGTTTCGAAAATCATGAAATTTTCACAGAAACATTCAATTCAAGCGAGTTCTAACCAGTAGAATTGTTATTTTCAGAGCTTCACTCACCGAGACATTCCGTGTTCCGAAAACGTTACATTCATCACGGCTTCGGCAAACATTATTTAATGACCGTGAGCATGTGGATTACCGATTTTTCAACCACAATACAAGGCATATTTACACCTAGAAACATTTACTTACATTTCGCAGGTTTTCCTAATGTCAGTTACGAAAATCAGGCAGTTTTCGCAGAAAAATTCTCATGGTGCATGTTCTATCCAATAGACATCTCATTTTCTTAGATACCTTCACCGTAACATTCCGTGTTACGAAAACAGTCCATGCACCACGGATTCAACAAATATTCACTGCTGAGTTCTTAGCATGTGGATTACACATCTTTAATAACCCATTGAAGACATATTGTCACCTTAAAGAATTTACTCAGATTTTGCAGCGTTTTCATAACCCCAGTTTCCAAAATAAGGCAGATTTTTCTGTAAAACGCTCCTGGAGCTTGTTCTAACCAAGAGATATGTAATTTACATAGTTTGCCTCACCGTGACAGTCCATGTTCCGAACGCGCTTCACACATCACGGATTTGACAAACATTCTTAATGAGTTGTGTACATGTGTATTACAAAACTTTCATCCACCATACAAGGCATATTGACACCTAGAATCATTAACACTGAGTTTGCAGATATTTCCTAAAAGCAGTTTCGAAAATCAGGCAGTTTTCAAAGGAAAAAACTGTTGGAGCGTGTTCTACAAAATAGATATGTAAATTACATAGATTCTCCCGCTGTGAAATTACGTTTTTCGAACATGCTACATGCAGAAAAGTTTCGACAAAAATACACTACAGTGTTGTTTGCATGTGGATTACAGGACTTTCTCACTATAGAAAGCATAAAGATGCTTAGATGCATTTTATGTCATTTCACACTGTTTTCCAAACGCCAGTTTCGAAAATAAGGCAGATTTCCCGGCAAAAACCTCTTGGAGCGGGTTCTAACCAATAGACATGTAATTAACATGGATTCGCTTACCGTGAAATTCCGTGTTCCGAACACGCTACATGCATCCAGGTTTCAACAAACTTTCTCGAATGAGTTGTGAACATTTAGATTACAGAAGTTTCATCCACCATACATGGCATATTTACAACTAGAAACATTAACTCTGAATTTGCAGCTTTTTCCTAATGCCAGTTTGGAAAATCAGGCAGTTTTCTCAGGGAAAAACTTTTGGAGCGAATTCTAACCAATAGTTGTGTAATTTACATAGATTCCTTCGCCGGGATTTTCCGTGATATGATCACAGTTCATGCATAACGCTTTCTAAAAATATTCACCACAAATTTGTTTGCATGTGGTTTTACGATCTTGCATCACAATACAAGGCATATTGACTCTTTGAAGCATTTTCTCTGATTTTGCAGAGATTTTCAAACGCAAGTTTCAAAAATGAGGCAGATTTCTCAGAAAAACTCTTAGAGCAAATTCTACCAAAGAGACATTTATTTTAAATAGATTCGCTCACCGTGATATTTTGTGTTCCGAACACACTTCCCGTATCTCGGATTCGACAAATATACACTACAGAGTAGTTTGCATGCAGATTACCGAACTTTCATCTCAATACATTGAATATTGATTCTTAGAACTATTTTCTCTGATTTTGCAGCGTTTCCCAAACGCCAGGTTCAAAAATGACGAATTTTTTAGCAGAAAAAATCTCTCGGACCGAGTTCTAACCAATAGAGAAGTCATTTACATTGTTTCAATCACCGTGAAATTCCACGATCTGAACATGCTACATGCATCACGGATTAGAAAAAGATCCTTTAATATGTTGTGAAAATGTGGATTACCAAACTTTCTGCAACATAAATGCACATTTACACCTGCAAATATTTACTCACTTTTTGCAGCTTTTTCCAAACTTCAGATTCGATAATCATGCAATTTTGGCAAAAAAATTCTCTTCTAGCTCGTTCTACTCAATAGAATTGTAATTTCCATAGTTTCATTACCGTGAAATTCCATTTTCCATAAGCGCTACATAAATCACGGTTTAAAAAATAATTACTACACTGTTATTATCATGTGGATTACCGGACATTCATTCACCATTCAAGGCATATTGACACTTAGAAGCATTTACTCACATTTCACAGGGTTCTCCTAATGGCAGTTTTCAAAATGAGGCACATTTTGCAAAAAAATTCTCTTCAAGTGAATTCTACTCAATAGACATGTAACTTACATTGTTTCCTTCACTATGACATTCCGTATTCCAAAAAAGTTACATGCATCACGAGTTTGACAAACATTCTTTAATGAGTGTGAGCATGTGGATTACCGAACTTTCATCCACCTTACAAGGCATATTTACACCTAGAAGTAGTTATTCTCATTTCGCTGGTTTTTCCTAACATCCAGTTTCGAAAATCATGAAATTTTCACAGAAACATTCAATTCAAGCGAGTTCTAACCAGTAGAATTGTTATTTTCAGAGCTTCACTCACCGAGACATTCCGTGTTCCGAAAACGTTACATTCATCACGGCTTCGGCAAACATTATTTAATGACCGTGAGCATGTGGATTACCGATTTTTCAACCACAATACAAGGCATATTTACACCTAGAAACATTTACTTACATTTCGCAGGTTTTCCTAATGTCAGTTACGAAAATCAGGCAGTTTTCGCAGAAAAATTCTCATGGTGCATGTTCTATCCAATAGACATCTCATTTTCTTAGATACCTTCACCGTAACATTCCGTGTTACGAAAACAGTCCATGCACCACGGATTCAACAAATATTCACTGCTGAGTTCTTAGCATGTGGATTACACATCTTTAATAACCCATTGAAGACATATTGTCACCTTAAAGAATTTACTCAGATTTTGCAGCGTTTTCATAACCCCAGTTTCCAAAATAAGGCAGATTTTTCTGTAAAACGCTCCTGGAGCTTGTTCTAACCAAGAGATATGTAATTTACATAGTTTGCCTCACCGTGACAGTCCATGTTCCGAACGCGCTTCACACATCACGGATTTGACAAACATTCTTAATGAGTTGTGTACATGTGTATTACAAAACTTTCATCCACCATACAAGGCATATTGACACCTAGAATCATTAACACTGAGTTTGCAGATATTTCCTAAAAGCAGTTTCGAAAATCAGGCAGTTTTCAAAGGAAAAAACTGTTGGAGCGTGTTCTACAAAATAGATATGTAAATTACATAGATTCTCCCGCTGTGAAATTACGTTTTTCGAACATGCTACATGCAGAAAAGTTTCGACAAAAATACACTACAGTGTTGTTTGCATGTGGATTACAGGACTTTCTCACTATAGAAAGCATAAAGATGCTTAGATGCATTTTATGTCATTTCACACTGTTTTCCAAACGCCAGTTTCGAAAATAAGGCAGATTTCCCGGCAAAAACCTCTTGGAGCGGGTTCTAACCAATAGACATGTAATTAACATGGATTCGCTTACCGTGAAATTCCGTGTTCCGAACACGCTACATGCATCCAGGTTTCAACAAACTTTCTCGAATGAGTTGTGAACATTTAGATTACAGAAGTTTCATCCACCATACATGGCATATTTACAACTAGAAACATTAACTCTGAATTTGCAGCTTTTTCCTAATGCCAGTTTGGAAAATCAGGCAGTTTTCTCAGGGAAAAACTTTTGGAGCGAATTCTAACCAATAGTTGTGTAATTTACATAGATTCCTTCGCCGGGATTTTCCGTGATATGATCACAGTTCATGCATAACGCTTTCTAAAAATATTCACCACAAATTTGTTTGCATGTGGTTTTACGATCTTGCATCACAATACAAGGCATATTGACTCTTTGAAGCATTTTCTCTGATTTTGCAGAGATTTTCAAACGCAAGTTTCAAAAATGAGGCAGATTTCTCAGAAAAACTCTTAGAGCAAATTCTACCAAAGAGACATTTATTTTAAATAGATTCGCTCACCGTGATATTTTGTGTTCCGAACACACTTCCCGTATCTCGGATTCGACAAATATACACTACAGAGTAGTTTGCATGCAGATTACCGAACTTTCATCTCAATACATTGAATATTGATTCTTAGAACTATTTTCTCTGATTTTGCAGCGTTTCCCAAACGCCAGGTTCAAAAATGACGAATTTTTTAGCAGAAAAAATCTCTCGGACCGAGTTCTAACCAATAGAGAAGTCATTTACATTGTTTCAATCACCGTGAAATTCCACGATCTGAACATGCTACATGCATCACGGATTAGAAAAAGATCCTTTAATATGTTGTGAAAATGTGGATTACCAAACTTTCTGCAACATAAAGGCACATTTACACCTGCAAATATTTACTCACTTTTTGCAGCTTTTTCCAAACTTCAGATTCGATAATCATGCAATTTTGGCAAAAAAATTCTCTTCTAGCTCGTTCTACTCAATAGAATTGTAATTTCCATAGTTTCATTACCGTGAAATTCCATTTTCCATAAGCGCTACATAAATCACGGTTTAAAAAATAATTACTACACTGTTATTATCATGTGGATTACCGGACATTCATTCACCATTCAAGGCATATTGACACTTAGAAGCATTTACTCACATTTCACAGGGTTCTCCTAATGGCAGTTTTCAAAATGAGGCACATTTTGCAAAAAAATTCTCTTCAAGTGAATTCTACTCAATAGACATGTAACTTACATTGTTTCCTTCACTATGACATTCCGTATTCCAAAAAAGTTACATGCATCACGAGTTTGACAAACATTCTTTAATGAGTGTGAGCATGTGGATTACCGAACTTTCATCCACCGTACAAGGCATATTTACACCTAGAAGTAGTTATTCTCATTTCGCTGGTTTTTCCTAACATCCAGTTTCGAAAATCATGAAATTTTCACAGAAACATTCAATTCAAGCGAGTTCTAACCAGTAGAATTGTTATTTTCAGAGCTTCACTCACCGAGACATTCCGTGTTCCGAAAACGTTACATTCATCACGGCTTCGGCAAACATTATTTAATGACCGTGAGCATGTGGATTACCGATTTTTCAACCACAATACAAGGCATATTTACACCTAGAAACATTTACTTACATTTCGCAGGTTTTCCTAATGTCAGTTACGAAAATCAGGCAGTTTTTGCAGAAAAATTCTCATGGTGCATGTTCTATCCAATAGACATCTCATTTTCTTAGATACCTTCACCGTAACATTCCGTGTTACGAAAACGGTCCATGCACCACGGATTCAACAAATATTCACTGCTGAGTTCTTAGCATGTGGATTACACATCTTTAATAACCCATTGAAGACATATTGTCACCTTAAAGAATTTACTCAGATTTTGCAGCGTTCTCATAACCCCAGTTTCCAAAATAAGGCAGATTTTTCTGTAAAACGCTCCTGGAGCGTGTTCTAACCAAGAGATATGTAATTTACATAGTTTGCCTCACCGTGACAGTCCATGTTCCGAACGCGCTTCACACATCACGGATTTGACAAACATTCTTAATGAGTTGTGTACATGTGTATTACAAAACTTTCATCCACCATACAAGGCATATTGACACCTAGAATCATTAACACTGAGTTTGCAGATATTTCCTAAAAGCAGTTTCGAAAATCAGGCAGTTTTCAAAGGAAAAAACTGTTGGAGCGTGTTCTACAAAATAGATATGTAAATTACATAGATTCTCCCGCTGTGAAATTACGTTTTTCGAACATGCTACATGCAGAAAAGTTTCGACAAAAATACACTACAGTGTTGTTTGCATGTGGATTACAGGACTTTCTCACTATAGAAAGCATAAAGATGCTTAGATGCATTTTATGTCATTTCACACTGTTTTCCAAACGCCAGTTTCGAAAATAAGGCAGATTTCCCGGCAAAAACCTCTTGGAGCGGGTTCTAACCAATAGACATGTAATTAACATGGATTCGCTTACCGTGAAATTCCGTGTTCCGAACACGCTACATGCATCCAGGTTTCAACAAACTTTCTCGAATGAGTTGTGAACATTTAGATTACAGAAGTTTCATCCACCATACATGGCATATTTACAACTAGAAACATTAACTCTGAATTTGCAGCTTTTTCCTAATGCCAGTTTGGAAAATCAGGCAGTTTTCTCAGGGAAAAACTTTTGGAGCGAATTCTAACCAATAGTTGTGTAATTTACATAGATTCCTTCGCCGGGATTTTCCGTGATATGATCACAGTTCATGCATAACGCTTTCTAAAAATATTCACCACAAATTTGTTTGCATGTGGTTTTACGATCTTGCATCACAATACAAGGCATATTGACTCTTTGAAGCATTTTCTCTGATTTTGCAGAGATTTTCAAACGCAAGTTTCAAAAATGAGGCAGATTTCTCAGAAAAACTCTTAGAGCAAATTCTACCAAAGAGACATTTATTTTAAATAGATTCGCTCACCGTGATATTTTGTGTTCCGAACACACTTCCCGTATCTCGGATTCGACAAATATACACTACAGAGTAGTTTGCATGCAGATTACCGAACTTTCATCTCAATACATTGAATATTGATTCTTAGAACTATTTTCTCTGATTTTGCAGCGTTTCCCAAACGCCAGGTTCAAAAATGACGAATTTTTTAGCAGAAAAAATCTCTCGGACCGAGTTCTAACCAATAGAGAAGTCATTTACATTGTTTCAATCACCGTGAAATTCCACGATCTGAACATGCTACATGCATCACGGATTAGAAAAAGATCCTTTAATATGTTGTGAAAATGTGGATTACCAAACAATCTGCAACATAAAGGCACATTTACACCTGCAAATATTTACTCACTTTTTGCAGCTTTTTCCAAACTTCAGATTCGATAATCATGCAATTTTGGCAAAAAAATTCTCTTCTAGCTCGTTCTACTCAATAGAATTGTAATTTCCATAGTTTCATTACCGTGAAATTCCATTTTCCATAAGCGCTACATAAATCACGGTTTAAAAAATAATTACTACACTGTTATTATCATGTGGATTACCGGACATTCATTCACCATTCAAGGCATATTGACACTTAGAAGCATTTACTCACATTTCACAGGGTTCTCCTAATGGCAGTTTTCAAAATGAGGCACATTTTGCAAAAAAATTCTCTTCAAGTGAATTCTACTCAATAGACATGTAACTTACATTGTTTCCTTCACTATGACATTCCGTATTCCAAAAAAGTTACATGCATCACGAGTTTGACAAACATTCTTTAATGAGTGTGAGCATGTGGATTACCGAACTTTCATCCACCGTACAAGGCATATTTACACCTAGAAGTAGTTATTCTCATTTCGCTGGTTTTTCCTAACATCCAGTTTCGAAAATCATGAAATTTTCACAGAAACATTCAATTCAAGCGAGTTCTAACCAGTAGAATTGTTATTTTCAGAGCTTCACTCACCGAGACATTCCGTGTTCCGAAAACGTTACATTCATCACGGCTTCGGCAAACATTCTTTAATGACCGTGAGCATGTGGATTACCGATTTTTCAACCACAATACAAGGCATATTTACACCTAGAAACATTTACTTACATTTCGCAGGTTTTCCTAATGTCAGTTACGAAAATCAGGCAGTTTTCGCAGAAAAATTCTCATGGTGCATGTTCTATCCAATAGACATCTCATTTTCTTAGATACCTTCACCGTAACATTCCGTGTTACGAAAACAGTCCATGCACCACGGATTCAACAAATATTCACTGCTGAGTTCTTAGCATGTGGATTACACATCTTTAATAACCCATTGAAGACATATTGTCACCTTAAAGAATTTACTCAGATTTTGCAGCGTTTTCATAACCCCAGTTTCCAAAATAAGGCAGATTTTTCTGTAAAACGCTCCTGGAGCGTGTTCTAACCAAGAGATATGTAATTTACATAGTTTGCCTCACCGTGACAGTCCATGTTCCGAACGCGCTTCACACATCACGGATTTGACAAACATTCTTAATGAGTTGTGTACATGTGTATTACAAAACTTTCATCCACCATACAAGGCATATTGACACCTAGAATCATTAACACTGAGTTTGCAGATATTTCCTAAAAGCAGTTTCGAAAATCAGGCAGTTTTCAAAGGAAAAAACTGTTGGAGCGTGTTCTACAAAATAGATATGTAAATTACATAGATTCTCCCGCTGTGAAATTACGTTTTTCGAACATGCTACATGCAGAAAAGTTTCGACAAAAATACACTACAGTGTTGTTTGCATGTGGATTACAGGACTTTCTCACTATAGAAAGCATAAAGATGCTTAGATGCATTTTATGTCATTTCACACTGTTTTCCAAACGCCAGTTTCGAAAATAAGGCAGATTTCCCGGCAAAAACCTCTTGGAGCGGGTTCTAACCAATAGACATGTAATTAACATGGATTCGCTTACCGTGAAATTCCGTGTTCCGAACACGCTACATGCATCCAGGTTTCAACAAACTTTCTCGAATGAGTTGTGAACATTTAGATTACAGAAGTTTCATCCACCATACATGGCATATTTACAACTAGAAACATTAACTCTGAATTTGCAGCTTTTTCCTAATGCCAGTTTGGAAAATCAGGCAGTTTTCTCAGGGAAAAACTTTTGGAGCGAATTCTAACCAATAGTTGTGTAATTTACATAGATTCCTTCGCCGGGATTTTCCGTGATATGATCACAGTTCATGCATAACGCTTTCTAAAAATATTCACCACAAATTTGTTTGCATGTGGTTTTACGATCTTGCATCACAATACAAGGCATATTGACTCTTTGAAGCATTTTCTCTGATTTTGCAGAGATTTTCAAACGCAAGTTTCAAAAATGAGGCAGATTTCTCAGAAAAACTCTTAGAGCAAATTCTACCAAAGAGACATTTATTTTAAATAGATTCGCTCACCGTGATATTTTGTGTTCCGAACACACTTCCCGTATCTCGGATTCGACAAATATACACTACAGAGTAGTTTGCATGCAGATTACCGAACTTTCATCTCAATACATTGAATATTGATTCTTAGAACTATTTTCTCTGATTTTGCAGCGTTTCCCAAACGCCAGGTTCAAAAATGACGAATTCTTTAGCAGAAAAAATCTCTCGGACCGAGTTCTAACCAATAGAGAAGTCATTTACATTGTTTCAATCACCGTGAAATTCCACGATCTGAACATGCTACATGCATCACGGATTAGAAAAAGATCCTTTAATATGTTGTGAAAATGTGGATTACCAAACTTTCTGCAACATAAAGGCACATTTACACCTGCAAATATTTACTCACTTTTTGCAGCTTTTTCCAAACTTCAGATTCGATAATCATGCAATTTTGGCAAAAAAATTCTCTTCTAGCTCGTTCTACTCAATAGAATTGTAATTTCCATAGTTTCATTACCGTGAAATTCCATTTTCCATAAGCGCTACATAAATCACGGTTTAAAAAATAATTACTACACTGTTATTATCATGTGGATTACCGGACATTCATTCACCATTCAAGGCATATTGACACTTAGAAGCATTTACTCACATTTCACAGGGTTCTCCTAATGGCAGTTTTCAAAATGAGGCACATTTTGCAAAAAAATTCTCTTCAAGTGAATTCTACTCAATAGACATGTAACTTACATTGTTTCCTTCACTATGACATTCCGTATTCCAAAAAAGTTACATGCATCACGAGTTTGACAAACATTCTTTAATGAGTGTGAGCATGTGGATTACCGAACTTTCATCCACCGTACAAGGCATATTTACACCTAGAAGTAGTTATTCTCATTTCGCTGGTTTTTCCTAACATCCAGTTTCGAAAATCATGAAATTTTCACAGAAACATTCAATTCAAGCGAGTTCTAACCAGTAGAATTGTTATTTTCAGAGCTTCACTCACCGAGACATTCCGTGTTCCGAAAACGTTACATTCATCACGGCTTCGGCAAACATTATTTAATGACCGTGAGCATGTGGATTACCGATTTTTCAACCACAATACAAGGCATATTTACACCTAGAAACATTTACTTACATTTCGCAGGTTTTCCTAATGTCAGTTACGAAAATCAGGCAGTTTTCGCAGAAAAATTCTCATGGTGCATGTTCTATCCAATAGACATCTCATTTTCTTAGATACCTTCACCGTAACATTCCGTGTTACGAAAACAGTCCATGCACCACGGATTCAACAAATATTCACTGCTGAGTTCTTAGCATGTGGATTACACATCTTTAATAACCCATTGAAGACATATTGTCACCTTAAAGAATTTACTCAGATTTTGCAGCGTTTTCATAACACCAGTTTCCAAAATAAGGCAGATTTTTCTGTAAAACGCTCCTGGAGCGTGTTCTAACCAAGAGATATGTAATTTACATAGTTTGCCTCACCGTGACAGTCCATGTTCCGAACGCGCTTCACACATCACGGATTTGACAAACATTCTTAATGAGTTGTGTACATGTGTATTACAAAACTTTCATCCACCATACAAGGCATATTGACACCTAGAATCATTAACACTGAGTTTGCAGATATTTCCTAAAAGCAGTTTCGAAAATCAGGCAGTTTTCAAAGGAAAAAACTGTTGGAGCGTGTTCTACAAAATAGATATGTAAATTACATAGATTCTCCCGCTGTGAAATTACGTTTTTCGAACATGCTACATGCAGAAAAGTTTCGACAAAAATACACTACAGTGTTGTTTGCATGTGGATTACAGGACTTTCTCACTATAGAAAGCATAAAGATGCTTAGATGCATTTTATGTCATTTCACACTGTTTTCCAAACGCCAGTTTCGAAAATAAGGCAGATTTCCCGGCAAAAACCTCTTGGAGCGGGTTCTAACCAATAGACATGTAATTAACATGGATTCGCTTACCGTGAAATTCCGTGTTCCGAACACGCTACATGCATCCAGGTTTCAACAAACTTTCTCGAATGAGTTGTGAACATTTAGATTACAGAAGTTTCATCCACCATACATGGCATATTTACAACTAGAAACATTAACTCTGAATTTGCAGCTTTTTCCTAATGCCAGTTTGGAAAATCAGGCAGTTTTCTCAGGGAAAAACTTTTGGAGCGAATTCTAACCAATAGTTGTGTAATTTACATAGATTCCTTCGCCGGGATTTTCCGTGATATGATCACAGTTCATGCATAACGCTTTCTAAAAATATTCACCACAAATTTGTTTGCATGTGGTTTTACGATCTTGCATCACAATACAAGGCATATTGACTCTTTGAAGCATTTTCTCTGATTTTGCAGAGATTTTCAAACGCAAGTTTCAAAAATGAGGCAGATTTCTCAGAAAAACTCTTAGAGCAAATTCTACCAAAGAGACATTTATTTTAAATAGATTCGCTCACCGTGATATTTTGTGTTCCGAACACACTTCCCGTATCTCGGATTCGACAAATATACACTACAGAGTAGTTTGCATGCAGATTACCGAACTTTCATCTCAATACATTGAATATTGATTCTTAGAACTATTTTCTCTGATTTTGCAGCGTTTCCCAAACGCCAGGTTCAAAAATGACGAATTTTTTAGCAGAAAAAATCTCTCGGACCGAGTTCTAACCAATAGAGAAGTCATTTACATTGTTTCAATCACCGTGAAATTCCACGATCTGAACATGCTACATGCATCACGGATTAGAAAAAGATCCTTTAATATGTTGTGAAAATGTGGATTACCAAACTTTCTGCAACATAAAGGCACATTTACACCTGCAAATATTTACTCACTTTTTGCAGCTTTTTCCAAACTTCAGATTCGATAATCATGCAATTTTGGCAAAAAAATTCTCTTCTAGCTCGTTCTACTCAATAGAATTGTAATTTCCATAGTTTCATTACCGTGAAATTCCATTTTCCATAAGCGCTACATAAATCACGGTTTAAAAAATAATTACTACACTGTTATTATCATGTGGATTACCGGACATTCATTCACCATTCAAGGCATATTGACACTTAGAAGCATTTACTCACATTTCACAGGGTTCTCCTAATGGCAGTTTTCAAAATGAGGCACATTTTGCAAAAAAATTCTCTTCAAGTGAATTCTACTCAATAGACATGTAACTTACATTGTTTCCTTCACTATGACATTCCGTATTCCAAAAAAGTTACATGCATCACGAGTTTGACAAACATTCTTTAATGAGTGTGAGCATGTGGATTACCGAACTTTCATCCACCGTACAAGGCATATTTACACCTAGAAGTAGTTATTCTCATTTCGCTGGTTTTTCCTAACATCCAGTTTCGAAAATCATGAAATTTTCACAGAAACATTCAATTCAAGCGAGTTCTAACCAGTAGAATTGTTATTTTCAGAGCTTCACTCACCGAGACATTCCGTGTTCCGAAAACGTTACATTCATCACGGCTTCGGCAAACATTATTTAATGACCGTGAGCATGTGGATTACCGATTTTTCAACCACAATACAAGGCATATTTACACCTAGAAACATTTACTTACATTTCGCAGGTTTTCCTAATGTCAGTTACGAAAATCAGGCAGTTTTCGCAGAAAAATTCTCATGGTGCATGTTCTATCCAATAGACATCTCATTTTCTTAGATACCTTCACCGTAACATTCCGTGTTACGAAAACAGTCCATGCACCACGGATTCAACAAATATTCACTGCTGAGTTCTTAGCATGTGGATTACACATCTTTAATAACCCATTGAAGACATATTGTCACCTTAAAGAATTTACTCAGATTTTGCAGCGTTCTCATAACCCCAGTTTCCAAAATAAGGCAGATTTTTCTGTAAAACGCTCCTGGAGCGTGTTCTAACCAAGAGATATGTAATTTACATAGTTTGCCTCACCGTGACAGTCCATGTTCCGAACGCGCTTCACACATCACGGATTTGACAAACATTCTTAATGAGTTGTGTACATGTATATTACAAAACTTTCATCCACCATACAAGGCATATTGACACCTAGAATCATTAACACTGAGTTTGCAGATATTTCCTAAAAGCAGTTTCGAAAATCAGGAAGTTTTCAAAGGAAAAAACTGTTGGAGCGTGTTCTACAAAATAGATATGTAAATTACATAGATTCTCCCGCTGTGAAATTACGTTTTTCGAACATGCTACATGCAGAAAAGTTTCGACAAAAATACACTACAGTGTTGTTTGCATGTGGATTACAGGACTTTCTCACTATAGAAAGCATAAAGATGCTTAGATGCATTTTATGTCATTTCACACTGTTTTCCAAACGCCAGTTTCGAAAATAAGGCAGATTTCCCGGCAAAAACCTCTTGGAGCGGGTTCTAACCAATAGACATGTAATTAACATGGATTCGCTTACCGTGAAATTCCGTGTTCCGAACACGCTACATGCATCCAGGTTTCAACAAACTTTCTCGAATGAGTTGTGAACATTTAGATTACAGAAGTTTCATCCACCATACATGGCATATTTACAACTAGAAACATTAACTCTGAATTTGCAGCTTTTTCCTAATGCCAGTTTGGAAAATCAGGCAGTTTTCTCAGGGAAAAACTTTTGGAGCGAATTCTAACCAATAGTTGTGTAATTTACATAGATTCCTTCGCCGGGATTTTCCGTGATATGATCACAGTTCATGCATAACGCTTTCTAAAAATATTCACCACAAATTTGTTTGCATGTGGTTTTACGATCTTGCATCACAATACAAGGCATATTGACTCTTTGAAGCATTTTCTCTGATTTTGCAGAGATTTTCAAACGCAAGTTTCAAAAATGAGGCAGATTTCTCAGAAAAACTCTTAGAGCAAATTCTACCAAAGAGACATTTATTTTAAATAGATTCGCTCACCGTGATATTTTGTGTTCCGAACACACTTCCCGTATCTCGGATTCGACAAATATACACTACAGAGTAGTTTGCATGCAGATTACCGAACTTTCATCTCAATACATTGAATATTGATTCTTAGAACTATTTTCTCTGATTTTGCAGCGTTTCCCAAACGCCAGGTTCAAAAATGACGAATTTTTTAGCAGAAAAAATCTCTCGGACCGAGTTCTAACCAATAGAGAAGTCATTTACATTGTTTCAATCACCGTGAAATTCCACGATCTGAACATGCTACATGCATCACGGATTAGAAAAAGATCCTTTAATATGTTGTGAAAATGTGGATTACCAAACTTTCTGCAACATAAAGGCACATTTACACCTGCAAATATTTACTCACTTTTTGCAGCTTTTTCCAAACTTCAGATTCGATAATCATGCAATTTTGGCAAAAAAATTCTCTTCTAGCTCGTTCTACTCAATAGAATTGTAATTTCCATAGTTTCATTACCGTGAAATTCCATTTTCCATAAGCGCTACATAAATCACGGTTTAAAAAATAATTACTACACTGTTATTATCATGTGGATTACCGGACATTCATTCACCATTCAAGGCATATTGACACTTAGAAGCATTTACTCACATTTCACAGGGTTCTCCTAATGGCAGTTTTCAAAATGAGGCACATTTTGCAAAAAAATTCTCTTCAAGTGAATTCTACTCAATAGACATGTAACTTACATTGTTTCCTTCACTATGACATTCCGTATTCCAAAAAAGTTACATGCATCACGAGTTTGACAAACATTCTTTAATGAGTGTGAGCATGTGGATTACCGAACTTTCATCCACCGTACAAGGCATATTTACACCTAGAAGTAGTTATTCTCATTTCGCTGGTTTTTCCTAACATCCAGTTTCGAAAATCATGAAATTTTCACAGAAACATTCAATTCAAGCGAGTTCTAACCAGTAGAATTGTTATTTTCAGAGCTTCACTCACCGAGACATTCCGTGTTCCGAAAACGTTACATTCATCACGGCTTCGGCAAACATTATTTAATGACCGTGAGCATGTGGATTACCGATTTTTCAACCACAATACAAGGCATATTTACACCTAGAAACATTTACTTACATTTCGCAGGTTTTCCTAATGTCAGTTACGAAAATCAGGCAGTTTTCGCAGAAAAATTCTCATGGTGCATGTTCTATCCAATAGACATCTCATTTTCTTAGATACCTTCACCGTAACATTCCGTGTTACGAAAACAGTCCATGCACCACGGATTCAACAAATATTCACTGCTGAGTTCTTAGCATGTGGATTACACATCTTTAATAACCCATTGAAGACATATTGTCACCTTAAAGAATTTACTCAGATTTTGCAGCGTTCTCATAACCCCAGTTTCCAAAATAAGGCAGATTTTTCTGTAAAACGCTCCTGGAGCGTGTTCTAACCAAGAGATATGTAATTTACATAGTTTGCCTCACCGTGACAGTCCATGTTCCGAACGCGCTTCACACATCACGGATTTGACAAACATTCTTAATGAGTTGTGTACATGTATATTACAAAACTTTCATCCACCATACAAGGCATATTGACACCTAGAATCATTAACACTGAGTTTGCAGATATTTCCTAAAAGCAGTTTCGAAAATCAGGAAGTTTTCAAAGGAAAAAACTGTTGGAGCGTGTTCTACAAAATAGATATGTAAATTACATAGATTCTCCCGCTGTGAAATTACGTTTTTCGAACATGCTACATGCAGAAAAGTTTCGACAAAAATACACTACAGTGTTGTTTGCATGTGGATTACAGGACTTTCTCACTATAGAAAGCATAAAGATGCTTAGATGCATTTTATGTCATTTCACACTGTTTTCCAAACGCCAGTTTCGAAAATAAGGCAGATTTCCCGGCAAAAACCTCTTGGAGCGGGTTCTAACCAATAGACATGTAATTAACATGGATTCGCTTACCGTGAAATTCCGTGTTCCGAACACGCTACATGCATCCAGGTTTCAACAAACTTTCTCGAATGAGTTGTGAACATTTAGATTACAGAAGTTTCATCCACCATACATGGCATATTTACAACTAGAAACATTAACTCTGAATTTGCAGCTTTTTCCTAATGCCAGTTTGGAAAATCAGGCAGTTTTCTCAGGGAAAAACTTTTGGAGCGAATTCTAACCAATAGTTGTGTAATTTACATAGATTCCTTCGCCGGGATTTTCCGTGATATGATCACAGTTCATGCATAACGCTTTCTAAAAATATTCACCACAAATTTGTTTGCATGTGGTTTTACGATCTTGCATCACAATACAAGGCATATTGACTCTTTGAAGCATTTTCTCTGATTTTGCAGAGATTTTCAAACGCAAGTTTCAAAAATGAGGCAGATTTCTCAGAAAAACTCTTAGAGCAAATTCTACCAAAGAGACATTTATTTTAAATAGATTCGCTCACCGTGATATTTTGTGTTCCGAACACACTTCCCGTATCTCGGATTCGACAAATATACACTACAGAGTAGTTTGCATGCAGATTACCGAACTTTCATCTCAATACATTGAATATTGATTCTTAGAACTATTTTCTCTGATTTTGCAGCGTTTCCCAAACGCCAGGTTCAAAAATGACGAATTCTTTAGCAGAAAAAATCTCTCGGACCGAGTTCTAACCAATAGAGAAGTCATTTACATTGTTTCAATCACCGTGAAATTCCACGATCTGAACATGCTACATGCATCACGGATTAGAAAAAGATCCTTTAATATGTTGTGAAAATGTGGATTACCAAACTTTCTGCAACATAAAGGCACATTTACACCTGCAAATATTTACTCACTTTTTGCAGCTTTTTCCAAACTTCAGATTCGATAATCATGCAATTTTGGCAAAAAAATTTTCTTCTAGCTCGTTCTACTCAATAGAATTGTAATTTCCATAGTTTCATTACCGTGAAATTCCATTTTCCATAAGCGCTACATAAATCACGGTTTAAAAAATAATTACTACACTGTTATTATCATGTGGATTACCGGACATTCATTCACCATTCAAGGCATATTGACACTTAGAAGCATTTACTCACATTTCACAGGGTTCTCCTAAAGGCAGTTTTCAAAATGAGGCACATTTTGCAAAAAAATTCTCTTCAAGTGAATTCTACTCAATAGACATGTAACTTACATTGTTTCCTTCACTATGACATTCCGTATTCCAAAAAAGTTACATGCATCACGAGTTTGACAAACATTCTTTAATGAGTGTGAGCATGTGGATTACCGAACTTTCATCCACCGTACAAGGCATATTTACACCTAGAAGTAGTTATTCTCATTTCGCTGGTTTTTCCTAACATCCAGTTTCGAAAATCATGAAATTTTCACAGAAACATTCAATTCAAGCGAGTTCTAACCAGTAGAATTGTTATTTTCAGAGCTTCACTCACCGAGACATTCCGTGTTCCGAAAACGTTACATTCATCACGGCTTCGGCAAACATTCTTTAATGACCGTGAGTATGTGGATTACCGATTTTTCAACCACAATACAAGGCATATTTACACCTAGAAACATTTACTTACATTTCGCAGGTTTTCCTAATGTCAGTTAAGAAAATCAGGCAGTTTTCGCAGAAAAATTCTCATGGTGCATGTTCTATCCAATAGACATCTCATTTTCTTAGATACCTTCACCGTAACATTCCGTGTTACGAAAACAGTCCATGCACCACGGATTCAACAAATATTCACTGCTGAGTTCTTAGCATGTGGATTACACATCTTTAATAACCCATTGAAGACATATTGTCACCTTAAAGAATTTACTCAGATTTTGCAGCGTTCTCATAACCCCAGTTTCCAAAATAAGGCAGATTTTTCTGTAAAACGCTCCTGGAGCGTGTTCTAACCAAGAGATATGTAATTTACATAGTTTGCCTCACCGTGACAGTCCATGTTCCGAACGCGCTTCACACATCACGGATTTGACAAACATTCTTAATGAGTTGTGTACATGTATATTACAAAACTTTCATCCACCATACAAGGCATATTGACACCTAGAATCATTAACACTGAGTTTGCAGATATTTCCTAAAAGCAGTTTCGAAAATCAGGAAGTTTTCAAAGGAAAAAACTGTTGGAGCGTGTTCTACAAAATAGATATGTAAATTACATAGATTCTCCCGCTGTGAAATTACGTTTTTCGAACATGCTACATGCAGAAAAGTTTCGACAAAAATACACTACAGTGTTGTTTGCATGTGGATTACAGGACTTTCTCACTATAGAAAGCATAAAGATGCTTAGATGCATTTTATGTCATTTCACACTGTTTTCCAAACGCCAGTTTCGAAAATAAGGCAGATTTCCCGGCAAAAACCTCTTGGAGCGGGTTCTAACCAATAGACATGTAATTAACATGGATTCGCTTACCGTGAAATTCCGTGTTCCGAACACGCTACATGCATCCAGGTTTCAACAAACTTTCTCGAATGAGTTGTGAACATTTAGATTACAGAAGTTTCATCCACCATACATGGCATATTTACAACTAGAAACATTAACTCTGAATTTGCAGCTTTTTCCTAATGCCAGTTTGGAAAATCAGGCAGTTTTCTCAGGGAAAAACTTTTGGAGCGAATTCTAACCAATAGTTGTGTAATTTACATAGATTCCTTCGCCGGGATTTTCCGTGATATGATCACAGTTCATGCATAACGCTTTCTAAAAATATTCACCACAAATTTGTTTGCATGTGGTTTTACGATCTTGCATCACAATACAAGGCATATTGACTCTTTGAAGCATTTTCTCTGATTTTGCAGAGATTTTCAAACGCAAGTTTCAAAAATGAGGCAGATTTCTCAGAAAAACTCTTAGAGCAAATTCTACCAAAGAGACATTTATTTTAAATAGATTCGCTCACCGTGATATTTTGTGTTCCGAACACACTTCCCGTATCTCGGATTCGACAAATATACACTACAGAGTAGTTTGCATGCAGATTACCGAACTTTCATCTCAATACATTGAATATTGATTCTTAGAACTATTTTCTCTGATTTTGCAGCGTTTCCCAAACGCCAGGTTCAAAAATGACGAATTCTTTAGCAGAAAAAATCTCTCGGACCGAGTTCTAACCAATAGAGAAGTCATTTACATTGTTTCAATCACCGTGAAATTCCACGATCTGAACATGCTACATGCATCACGGATTAGAAAAAGATCCTTTAATATGTTGTGAAAATGTGGATTACCAAACTTTCTGCAACATAAAGGCACATTTACACCTGCAAATATTTACTCACTTTTTGCAGCTTTTTCCAAACTTCAGATTCGATAATCATGCAATTTTGGCAAAAAAATTTTCTTCTAGCTCGTTCTACTCAATAGAATTGTAATTTCCATAGTTTCATTACCGTGAAATTCCATTTTCCATAAGCGCTACATAAATCACGGTTTAAAAAATAATTACTACACTGTTATTATCATGTGGATTACCGGACATTCATTCACCATTCAAGGCATATTGACACTTAGAAGCATTTACTCACATTTCACAGGGTTCTCCTAAAGGCAGTTTTCAAAATGAGGCACATTTTGCAAAAAAATTCTCTTCAAGTGAATTCTACTCAATAGACATGTAACTTACATTGTTTCCTTCACTATGACATTCCGTATTCCAAAAAAGTTACATGCATCACGAGTTTGACAAACATTCTTTAATGAGTGTGAGCATGTGGATTACCGAACTTTCATCCACCGTACAAGGCATATTTACACCTAGAAGTAGTTATTCTCATTTCGCTGGTTTTTCCTAACATCCAGTTTCGAAAATCATGAAATTTTCACAGAAACATTCAATTCAAGCGAGTTCTAACCAGTAGAATTGTTATTTTCAGAGCTTCACTCACCGAGACATTCCGTGTTCCGAAAACGTTACATTCATCACGGCTTCGGCAAACATTCTTTAATGACCGTGAGTATGTGGATTACCGATTTTTCAACCACAATACAAGGCATATTTACACCTAGAAACATTTACTTACATTTCGCAGGTTTTCCTAATGTCAGTTAAGAAAATCAGGCAGTTTTCGCAGAAAAATTCTCATGGTGCATGTTCTATCCAATAGACATCTCATTTTCTTAGATACCTTCACCGTAACATTCCGTGTTACGAAAACAGTCCATGCACCACGGATTCAACAAATATTCACTGCTGAGTTCTTAGCATGTGGATTACACATCTTTAATAACCCATTGAAGACATATTGTCACCTTAAAGAATTTACTCAGATTTTGCAGCGTTCTCATAACCCCAGTTTCCAAAATAAGGCAGATTTTTCTGTAAAACGCTCCTGGAGCGTGTTCTAACCAAGAGATATGTAATTTACATAGTTTGCCTCACCGTGACATTCCATGTTCCGAACGCGCTTCACACATCACGGATTTGACAAACATTCTTAATGAGTTGTGTACATGTGTATTACAAAACTTTCATCCACCATACAAGGCATATAGACACCTAGAATCATTAACACTGAGTTCGCAGATATTTCCTAAAAGCAGTTTCGAAAATCAGGCAGTTTTCAAAGGAAAAACTGTTGGAGCGTGTTCTACAAAATAGATATGTAAATTACATAGATTCTCCCGCTGTGAAATTACGTTTTTCGAACATGCTACATGCAGAAAAGTTTCGACAAAAATACACTACAGTGTTGTTTGCATGTGGATTACAGGACTTTCTCACTATAGAAAGCATATAGATGCTTAGATGCATTTTATGTCATTTCACACTGTTTTCCAAACGCCAGTTTCGAAAATAAGGCAGATTTCACGGCAAAAACCTCTTGGAGCGGGTTCTAACCAATAGACATGTAATTAACATGGATTCGCTTACCGTGAAATTCCGTGTTCCGAACACGCTACATGCATCCAGGTTTCAACAAACTTTCTCGAATGAGTTGTGAACATGTAGATTACAGAAGTTTCATCCACCATACATGGCATATTTACAACTAGAAACATTAACTCTGAATTTGCAGCTTTTTCCTAATGCCAGTTTGGAAAATCAGGCAGTTTTCTCAGGGGAAAAACTTTTGGAGCGAATTCTAACCAATAGTTGTGTAATTTTCATAGATTCCTTCGCCGGGATTTTCCGTGATATGATCACATTTCATGCATAACGCTTTCTAAAAATATTCACCACAAATTTGTTTGCATGAGGTTTTACGATCTTGCATCACAATACAAGGCATATTGACACTTTGAAGCATTTTCTCTGATTTTGCAGAGATTTTCAAACGCCAGATTCAAAAATGAGGCAGATTTCTCAGAAAATACTCTTAGAGCAAATTCTACCCAAGAGACATGTATTTTACATAGATTCGCTCACCGTGATATTCTGTGTTCCGAACACACTTCACGTATCTCGGATTCGACAAATATTCACTACAGAGTTGTTAGCGTGCGGATTACCGAACTTTCATCTCAATACATTGAATATTGATTCTTAGAAGTATTTTCTCAGATTTTGCAGCGTTTTCTAAACACCAGGTTCAAAAATGACGAAGTTTTCGCAGAAAAACTCTCTCGGAGCGAGTTCTAACCAATAGAGAAGTCATTTACATTGTTTCAATCACCGTGGAATTCCACGTTCTGAACACGCTACATGCATCACGGATTAGAAAAAGATTCTTTAATATGTTGTGAAAATGTGGATTACCGAACTTTCTTGCAACATAACGGCACATTTACACCTGCAAATATTTAATCCCTTTTTGTAGCTTTTTCCAAACTTCAGATTCGATAATCATGCAATTTTGGCAAAAAAATTCTCTTCTAGCTCGTTCTACTCAATAGAATTGTAATTTCCATAGTTTCATTACCGTGAAATTCCATTTTCCATAAGCGCTACATGAATCACGGTTTAAAAAATAATTAATACACTGTTATTAACATGTGGATTACCGGACTTTCAATCACCTTTCAAGGCATATTGACACTTAGAAGCATTTTCTCAGATTTCACAGGGTTCTCCTAATGGCAGTTTTCAAAATGAGGCACATTTTGCAGAAAAATTCTCTTGAAGTGAGTTCTACCCAATAGACATGTAACTTACATTGTTTCCTTCACTATGACATTCCGTATTCCGAAAACGTTACATTCATCACGGCTTCGACAAACATTATTTAATGACCGTGAGCATGTGGATTAACGATTTTTCAAACACAATACAAGGCATATTTACACCTAGAAACATTTACTTACATTTCGCAGGTTTTCCTAACGTCAGTTACGAAAATCAGGCAGTTTTCGCAGAAAAATTCTCTTGGTGCATGATCTATCCTATAGACATCTCATTTTCATAGATACCTTCACCATAACATTCCGTGTTCCGAAAACGGTCCATGCACCACGGATTCAACAAATATTCACTGCTGAGTTCTTAGCATGTGGATTTCACATCTTTAATAACCCATTGAAGACATATTGTCACCTTAAAGCATTTACTCAGATTTTGCAGCGTTTTCATAACACCAGTTTCCAAAATGAGGCATATTTTTCAGTTAAACGCTCCTGGAGCGTGTTCTTACCAAGAGATATGTAATTTACATAGTTTGCCTCACCGTGACAGTCCATGTTCCGAACGCGCTGCACACATCACGGATTTGACAAACATTCTTAATGAGTTGTGTACATGTGTATTACAAAACTTTCATCCACCATACAAGGCATATTGACACCTAGAATCATTAACACTGAGTTCGCAGATATTTCCTAAAAGCAGTTTCGAAAATCAGGCAGTTTTCAAAGGAAAAAACTGTTGGAGCGTGTTCTACAAAATAGATATGTAAATTACATAGATTCTCCCGCTGTGAAATTACGTGTTTCGAACATGCTACATGCAGAAAAGTTTCGAAAACAAATACACTACAGTGTTGTTTGCATGTGGATTACAGGACTTTCTCACTATAGAAAGCATATAGATGCTTAGATGCATTTTATGTGATTTCACAGAGTTTTCCAAACGCCAGTTTCGAAAATAAGGCAGATTTCATGGCAAAAATCTCTTGGAGCGGGTTCTAACCAATAGACATGTAATTAACATGGATTCGCTCACCGTGAAATTCCGTGTTCCGAACACGCTACATGCATCTCAGATGTGACAAATATTCACTTCAGAGTTGTTAGCAAGTGGATTACAGCACTATCATCCACCATACAAGGCTTACTGACTCTTTGAAGAATTTTCTCAGATTTCACACTTTAGTTTGAACGCCAGTTTTAAAAATGAGGGAGATTTGGCAGAAAAATGCTCTTGGAGCCAATTCTACCCAAAAGATATGTAATTTACCTAGTTTCACTCACCGTGACATTCCGTGTTCTGAACACGTTTCATGCACCATGGATTCAACAAACATTCTTTAATGAGTTGTGAACATGTGTATTAACGAACTTTAATCCACCTTACAGTGCATATTTATACATAGAAATTTTATTCTGATTTAGTAGTATTCTCCTAATGTCAGTCTCTAAAATCATGCAGTTTCCACAGAAAAATCCTCTTGGAGCGAGTTCTACCCAATAGACATGCAATTTACATAGAACCCGTCATCGTGAAATTCCGTGTTCTGAACAAGCTACATGCATCACGGATTCGACAAATATTCACTACAGAGTTGTTAGCATAAGCATTACCGAACTTTCATCCACCATAAAAGCCATGTTACAATTTGAAGCATTTTCTCATATTTCGAAAGTTTTTCCTAATGTCAGTTTTGAAAAGGAGGCAGATTTGCAGAAATATTCTCGTGGAGCGAGTACTTCCCAATAGAATTTTAATTTACATAGTTTCCCTCACAGTGACATTCCATTTTCTGAACACGCTACATGCATCCAGGTTTCAACAAACTTTCTCGAATGAGTTGTGAACATGTAGATGACAGAACTTTCATCCACCATAAGTGGCATATTTACAACTAGAAACATTAACTCTGAATTTGCAGCTTTTTCCTAATGCCAGTTTGGAAAATCAGGCCGTTTTCTCAGGGAAAAACTTTTGGAGCGAATTCTGACCAATAGGTGTGCAATTAACATAGATACCTTCGCCGGGATTTTCCGTAATATGATCACAGTGCATGCATAACGCTTTCTAAAAATATTCACCACAGATTTGTTTGCATGTGGTTTTACGATCTTGCATCACAATACAAGGCATATTGACTCTTTGAACCATTTTCTCTGATTTTGCAGAGATTTTCAAACGCCAGGTTCAAAAATGAGGCAGAATTCTCAGAAAAAACTCTTAGAGCAAATTCTACTCGAGACATTTATTTTACATAGATTTGCTCACCGTGATATTCTGTGTTCCGAACACACTTCACGTATCTCGGATTTGACAAATATTCACTACAAAGTAGTTAGCATGCGGATTACCGAACTTTCATCGCAATACATTGAATATTGATTCTTAGAAGTATTTTCTCAGATTTTGCAGCGTTTTCTAAATGCCAGGTTCAAAAATGACGAAGTTATCGCAGAAAAACTCTCTCGGAGCGAGTTCTAACCAATAGAGAAGTCATTTACATTGTTTCAATCACCGTGAAATTCCACGTTCTGAACACGCTACATGCATCCCGGATTAGAAAAAGATTGTTTAATATGTTGTGAAAATGTAGATTACCGAACTTTCTTGCAACATAAAGGCACATTTACACCTGCAAATATTTACTCCCTTTTTGCAGCTTTTTCCAAACTTCAGATTAGATAATCATGCAATTTTGGCAAAAAAATTTTCTTCTAGCTCGTTCTACTCAATAGAATTGTAATTTCCATAGTTTCATTACCGTGAAATTTCATTTTCCATAAGCGCTACATGAATCACGGTTTAAAAAATAATTAATACACTGTTATTAACATGTGGATTACCGGACTTTCAATCACCATTCAAGGCATATTGACACTTAGAAGCATTTTCTCAGATTTCACAGGGTTCTCCTAATGGCAGTTTTCAAAATGAGGCACATTTTGCAGAAAAATTCTCTTGAAGTGAGTTCTACCCAATAGACATGTAACTTACATTGTTTCCTTCACTATGACATTCCGTATTCCGAAAACGTTACATTCATCACGGCTTCGACAAACATTATTTAATGACCGTGAGCATGTGGATTAACGATTTTTCATCCACAATACAAGGCATATATACACCTAGAAACATTTACTTACATTTCGCAGGTTTTCCTAACGTCAGTTACAAAATCAGGCAGTTTTCGCAGAAAAATTCTCTTGGTGCATGTTCTATCCAATAGACATCTCATTTTCTTAGATACCTTCACCGTAACATTCCATGTTCCGAAAACGGTCCATGCACCACGGATTCAACAAATATTCACTGCTGAGTTCTTAGCATGTGGATTTCACATCTTTAATAACCCATTGAAGACATATTGTCACCTTAAAGAATTTACTCAGATTTTGCAGGGTTTTCATAACACCAGTTTCCAAAATGAGGCATATATTTCAGTAAAATGCTCCTGGAGCGTGTTCTAACCAAGAGATATGTAATATACATAGTTTGCCTCACCGTGACAGTCCATGTTCCGAACGCGCTGCACACATCACGGATTTGACAAACATTCTTAATGAGTTGTGTACATGTGTATTACAAAACTTTCATCCACCATACAAGGCATATAGACACCTAGAATCATTAACACTGAGTTCGCAGATATTTCCTAAAAGCAGTTTCGAAAATCAGGCAGTTTTCAAAGGAAAAAGCTGTTGGAGCACGTTCTACAAAATAGATATGTAAATTACATAGATTCTCCCGCTGTGAAATTACGTGTTTCGAACATGCTACATGCAGAAAAGTTTCGACAAAAATACACTACAGAGTTGTTTGCATGTGGATTACAGGACTTTCTCATTATAGAAGGCACATAGATGCTTAGATGCATTTTCTGTGATTTCACAGTGTTTTCCAAACGCCAGTTTGGAAAATAAGGCAGATTTCACGGCAAAAACCTCTTGGAGCGGGTTCTAACCAATAGACATGTAATTAACATGGATTCGCTCACCGTGAAATTCCGTGTTCCGAACACGCTACATGCATCTCAGATGTGACAAATATTCACTACAGAGTTTTAGCAAGTGGATTACAGCACTATCATCCACCATACAAGTCTTACTGACACTTTGAAAAATTTTCTCAGATTTCACACTTTAGTTTGAACGCCAGTTTTGAAAATGAGGCAGATTTGGCAGAAAAGTAGTCTTGGAGCCAGTTCTACCCAAAAGATATGTAATTTACCTAGTTTCACTCAACGTGACATTCCGTGTTCTGAACACGTTTCATGCACCACGGATTCAACAAACATTCTTTAATGAGTTGTGAACATGTGTATTAACGAACTTTAATCCACCTTACAGTGCATATATATACATAGAAATTTTATTCTGATTTAGTAATATTCTCCTAATGTCAGTCTCTAAAATCATGCAGTTTCCACAGAAAAAACCTCTTGGAGCGAGTTCTACCCAATAGACATGCAATTTACAGAGAACCCGTCATCGTGAAATTCCGTGTTCTGAACATGCTACATGCATCACGGATTCGACAAATATTCACTACAGAGTTGTTAGCATATGGATTACCGAACTTTCATCCACCATAAAAGCCATGTTTCAATTTGAAGCATTTACTCATATTTAGAAAATTTTTCCTAATGCCAGTTTTGAAATAGAGGCAGATTTGCAGAAATATACTCGTGGAGCGAGTACTTCCCAATAGAAATGTAATTTACATAGTTTCCCTCACAGTGACATTCCATTTTCCGAACACGCTACATGCATCCAGGTTTCAACAAACTTTCTCGAATGAGTTGTGAACATGTAGATTACAGAACTTTCATCCACCATACATGGCATATTTACAACTAGAAACATTAAGTCTGAATTTGCAGCTTTTTCCTAATGCCAGTTTGGAAAATCAGGCCGTTTTCTCAGGGAAAAACTTTTGGAGCGAATTCTAAACAATAGGTGTGTAATTTACATAGATTCCTTCGCCTGGATTTTCCGTGATATGATCACAGTGCATGCATAACTCTTTCTAAAAATATTCACCACAGATTTGTTTTACGATCTTGCATCACAATACAAGGCATATTGACACTTTGAAGTATTTTCTCTAATTTTGCAGAGATGTTCAAACGCCAGGTTCAAAAATGAGGCAGATTTCTCAGAAAAACTCTTAGAGCAAATTCTACCCAAGAGACATATATTTTACATAGATTCGCTCACCGTGATATTCTGTGTTCCGAACACACTTCCCGTATCTCGGATTCGACAAATATACACTACAGAGTAGTCCTCATGCGTATTACCGAACTTTCATTTCAATACATTGAATATTGATTCTTAGAAGTATTTTCTCAAATTTTGCAGCGTTTCCCAAACGCCAGGTTCAAAAATGACGAAGTTTTCAAAAAAAATCTCTCGGACCGATTTCTAACCAATAGAGAAGTCATTTACATTGTTTCAATCACCGTGAAATTCCACGTTCTGAATACGCAACATGCATCACGGATTAGAAAAAGATCCTTTAATATGTTGTGAAAATGTGGATTACCGATCTTTCTGCAACATAAAGGTACATTTACACCTGCAAATATTTACTCCCTTTTTGCAGCTTTTTCCAAAATTCAGATTCGATAATCATGCAATTTTCGCAAAAAACTTCTCTTCTAGCTCGTTCTACTCAATAGAATTGTAATTACCATAGTTTCATTACCATGAAATTCCAATTTCCATAAGCGCTACATGAATCACGGTTTAAAAAATAATTACTACACTGTTATTAACTTGTGGATTACCAGACTTTCATTCACCATTCAAGGCATATTGACACATAGAAGCATTTTCTCACATTTCACAGTGTTCTCCTAATGGCAGTTTTCAAAATGAGGCACATTTTGCAGAAAAATTCTCTTCAAGTTAATTCTACCCAATAGACATGTAACTTACATTGTTTCCTTCACTATGACATTCCGTATTCTGAAAAAGTTACATGCATCACGATTTTGACAAACATTCTTTAATGAGTGTCAGCATGTGGATTACCGAACTTTCATCCACCGTACAAGGCATATTTACACCTAGAAGTAGTTATTCTGATTTCGCAGGTTTTTCCTTACATCCAGTTTCGAAAATCATGAAATTTCACAGAAACATTCAATTCAAGCGAGTTCTAACCAGTAGAATTGTTACTTTCAGAGCTTCACTCACCGAGACATTCCGTGTTCCGAAAACGTTACATTCATCACGGCTTCAACAAACATTATTTAATGATCGTGAGCATGTGGATTACCGATTTTTCAACCACAATACAAGGCATATTTACACTTAGAAACATTTACTTACATTTCGCAGGTTTTCCTAACGTCAGTTACAAAATCAGGCAGTTTTCACAGAAAAATTCTCTTGGTGCATGTTCTATCCAATAGACATCTCATTTTCATAGATACCTTCACCGTAACATTCCGTGTTCCGAAAACGGTCCATGCACCACGGATTCAACAAATATTCACTGCTGAGTTCTTAGCATGTGGATTACACATCTTTAATAACCCATTGGAGACATATTGTCACCTTAAAGAATTTACTCAGATTTTGCAGCGTTTTCATAACACCAGTTTCCAAACTGAGGCATATTTTTCAGTAAAATGCTCCTGGAGCGTGTTCTATCCAAGAGATATGTAATTTACATAGTTGGCCTCACCGTGACAGTCCATGTTCCGAACGCGCTGCACACATCACGGATTTGACAAACATTCTTAATGAGTTGTGTACATGTGTATTACAAAACTTTCATCCACCATACAAGGCATATTGACACCTAGAATCATTAACACTGAGTTCGCAGATATTTCCTAAAAGCAGTTTCGAAAATCAGGCAGTTTTCAAAGGAAAAAACTGTTGGAGCGTGTTCTACAAAATAGATATGTAAATTACATAGATTCTCCCGCTGTGAAATTACGTGTTTCGAACATGCTACATGCAGAAAAGTTTCGAAAACAAATACACTACAGTGTTGTTTGCATGTGGATTACAGGACTTTCTCACTATAGAAAGCATATAGATGCTTAGATGCATTTTATGTGATTTCACAGAGTTTTCCAAACGCCAGTTTCGAAAATAAGGCAGATTTCACGGCAAAAAACTCTTGGAGCGGGTTCTAACCAATAGACATGTAATTAACATGGATTCGCTCACCGTGAAATTCCGTGTTCCGAACACGCTACATGCATCTCAGATGTGACAAATATTCACTTCAGAGTTGTTAGCAAGTGGATTACAGCACTATCATCCACCATACAAGGCTTACTGACTCTTTGAAGAATTTTCTCAGATTTCACACTTTAGTTTGAACGCCAGTTTTAAAAATGAGGGAGATTTGGCAGAAAAATGCTCTTGGAGCCAGTTCTACCCAAAAGATATGTAATTTACCTAGTTTCACTCACCGTGACATTCCGTGTTCTGAACACGTTTCATGCACCATGGATTCAACAAACATTCTTTAATGAGTTGTGAACATGTGTATTAACGAACTTTAATCCACCTTACAGTGCATATTTATACATAGAAATTTTATTCTGATTTAGTAGTATTCTCCTAATGTCAGTCTCTAAAATCATGCAGTTTCCACAGAAAAATCCTCTTGGAGCGAGTTCTACCCAATAGACATGCAATTTACATAGAACCCGTCATCGTGAAATTCCGTGTTCTGAACAAGCTACATGCATCACGGATTCGACAAATATTCACTACAGATTTGTTAGCATAAGCATTACCGAACTTTCATCCACCATAAAAGCCATGTTACAATTTGAAGCATTTTCTCATATTTCGAAAGTTTTTCCTAATGCCAGTTTTGAAAAGGAGGCAGATTTGCAGAAATATTCTCGTGGAGCGAGTACTTCCCAATAGAATTTTAATTTACATAGTTTCCCTCACAGTGACATTCCATTTTCTGAACACGCTACATGCATCCAGGTTTCAACAAACTTTCTCGAATGAGTTGTGAACATGTAGATGACAGAACTTTCATCCACCATAAGTGGCATATTTACAACTAGAAACATTAACTCTGAATTTGCAGCTTTTTCCTAATGCCAGTTTGGAAAATCAGGCCGTTTTCTCAGGGAAAAACTTTTGGAGCGAATTCTGACCAATAGGTGTGCAATTAACATAGATACCTTCGCCGGGATTTTCCGTAATATGATCACAGTGCATGCATAACGCTTTCTAAAAATATTCACCACAGATTTGTTTGCATGTGGTTTTACGATCTTGCATCACAATACAAGGCATATTGACTCTTTGAACCATTTTCTCTGATTTTGCAGAGATTTTCAAACGCCAGGTTCAAAAATGAGGCAGAATTCTCAGAAAAAACTCTTAGAGCAAATTCTACTCGAGACATTTATTTTACATAGATTCGCTCACCGTGATATTCTGTGTTCCGAACACACTTCACGTATCTCGGATTTGACAAATATTCACTACAAAGTAGTTAGCATGCGGATTACCGAACTTTCATCGCAATACATTGAATATTGATTCTTAGAAGTATTTTCTCAGATTTTGCAGCGTTTTCTAAATGCCAGGTTCAAAAATGACGAAGTTATCGCAGAAAAACTCTCTCGGAGCGAGTTCTAACCAATAGAGAAGTCATTTACATTGTTTCAATCACCGTGAAATTCCACGTTCTGAACACGCTACATGCATCCCGGATTAGAAAAAGATTCTTTAATATGTTGTGAAAATGTGGATTACCGAACTTTCTTGCAACATAAAGGCACATTTACACCTGCAAATATTTACTCCCTTTTTGCAGCTTTTTCCAAACTTCAGATTAGATAATCATGCAATTTTGGCAAAAAAATTTTCTTCTAGCTCGTTCTACTCAATAGAATTGTAATTTCCATAGTTTCATTACCGTGAAATTTCATTTTCCATAAGCGCTACATGAATCACGGTTTAAAAAATAATTAATACACTGTTATTAACATGTGGATTACCGGACTTTCAATCACCATTCAAGGCATATTGACACTTAGAAGCATTTTCTCAGATTTCACAGGGTTCTCCTAATGGCAGTTTTCAAAATGAGGCACATTTTGCAGAAAAATTCTCTTGAAGTGAGTTCTACCCAATAGACATGTAACTTACATTGTTTCCTTCACTATGACATTCCGTATTCCGAAAACGTTACATTCATCACGGCTTCGACAAACATTATTTAATGACCGTGAGCATGTGGATTAACGATTTTTCATCCACAATACAAGGCATATATACACCTAGAAACATTTACTTACATTTCGCAGGTTTTCCTAACGTCAGTTACAAAATCAGGCAGTTTTCGCAGAAAAATTCTCTTGGTGCATGTTCTATCCAATAGACATCTCATTTTCTTAGATACCTTCACCGTAACATTCCATGTTCCGAAAACGGTCCATGCACCACGGATTCAACAAATATTCACTGCTGAGTTCTTAGCATGTGGATTTCACATCTTTAATAACCCATTGAAGACATATTGTCACCTTAAAGAATTTACTCAGATTTTGCAGGGTTTTCATAACACCAGTTTCCAAAATGAGGCATATATTTCAGTAAAATGCTCCTGGAGCGTGTTCTAACCAAGAGATATGTAATATACATAGTTTGCCTCACCGTGACAGTCCATGTTCCGAACGCGCTACACACATCACGGATTTGACAAACATTCATAATGAGTTGTGTACATGTGTATTACAAAACTTTCATCCACCATACAAGGCATATAGACACCTAGAATCATTAACACTGATTTCGCAGATATTTCCTAAAAGCAGTTTCGAAAATCAGGCAGTTTTCAAAGGAAAAAGCTGTTGGAGCACGTTCTACAAAATAGATATGTAAATTACATAGATTCTCCCGCTGTGAAATTACGTGTTTCGAACATGCTACATGCAGAAAAGTTTCGACAAAAATACACTACAGAGTTGTTTGCATGTGGATTACAGGACTTTCTCATTATAGAAGGCACATAGATGCTTAGATGCATTTTCTGTGATTTCACAGTGTTTTCCAAACGCCAGTTTGGAAAATAAGGCAGATTTCACGGCAAAAACCTCTTGGAGCGGGTTCTAACCAATAGACATGTAATTAACATGGATTCGCTCACCGTGAAATTCCGTGTTCCGAACACGCTACATGCATCTCAGATGTGACAAATATTCACTACAGAGTTTTAGCAAGTGGATTACAGCACTATCATCCACCATACAAGTCTTACTGACACTTTGAAAAATTTTCTCAGATTTCACACTTTAGTTTGAACGCCAGTTTTGAAAATGAGGCAGATTTGGCAGAAAAGTAGTCTTGGAGCCAGTTCTACCCAAAAGATATGTAATTTACCTAGTTTCACTCAACGTGACATTCCGTGTTCTGAACACGTTTCATGCACCACGGATTCAACAAACATTCTTTAATGAGTTGTGAACATGTGTATTAACGAACTTTAATCCACCTTACAGTGCATATATATACATACAAATTTTATTCTGATTTAGTAATATTCTCCTAATGTCAGTCTCTAAAATCATGCAGTTTCCACAGAAAAAACCTCTTGGAGCGAGTTCTACCCAATAGACATGCAATTTACAGAGAACCCGTCATCGTGAAATTCCGTGTTCTGAACATGCTACATGCATCACGGATTCGACAAATATTCACTACAGAGTTGTTAGCATATGGATTACCGAACTTTCATCCACCATAAAAGCCATGTTTCAATTTGAAGCATTTACTCATATTTAGAAAATTTTTCCTAATGCCAGTTTTGAAATAGAGGCAGATTTGCAGAAATATACTCGTGGAGCGAGTACTTCCCAATAGAAATGTAATTTACATAGTTTCCCTCACAGTGACATTCCATTTTCCGAACACGCTACATGCATCCAGGTTTCAACAAACTTTCTCGAATGAGTTGTGAACATGTAGATTACAGAACTTTCATCCACCATACATGGCATATTTACAACTAGAAACATTAAGTCTTAATTTGCAGCTTTTTCCTAATGCCAGTTTGGAAAATCAGGCCGTTTTCTCAGGGAAAAACTTTTGGAGCGAATTCTAAACAATAGGTGTGTAATTTACATAGATTCCTTCGCCTGGATTTTCCGTGATATGATCACAGTGCATGCATAACTCTTTCTAAAAATATTCACCACAGATTTGTTTTACGATCTTGCATCACAATACAAGGCATATTGACACTTTGAAGTATTTTCTCTAATTTTGCAGAGATTTTCAAACGCCAGGTTCAAAAATGAGGCAGATTTCTCAGAAAAACTCTTAGAGCAAATTCTACCCAAGAGACATATATTTTACATAGATTCGCTCACCGTGATATTCTGTGTTCCGAACACACTTCCCGTATCTCGGATTCGACAAATATACACTACAGAGTAGTCCTCATGCGTATTACCGAACTTTCATTTCAATACATTGAATATTGATTCTTAGAAGTATTTTCTCAAATTTTGCAGCGTTTCCCAAACGCCAGGTTCAAAAATGACGAAGTTTTCAAAAAAAATCTCTCGGACCGATTTCTAACCAATAGAGAAGTCATTTACATTGTTTCAATCACCGTGAAATTCCACGTTCTGAATACGCAACATGCATCATGGATTAGAAAAAGATCCTTTAATATGTTGTGAAAATGTGGATTACCGATCTTTCTGCAACATAAAGGCACATTTACACCTGCAAATATTTACTCCCTTTTTGCAGCTTTTTCCAAAATTCAGATTCGATAATCATGCAATTTTCGCAAAAAACTTCTCTTCTAGCTCGTTCTACTCAATAGAATTGTAATTACCATAGTTTCATTACCATGAAATTCCAATTTCCATAAGCGCTACATGAATCACGGTTTAAAAAATAATTACTACACTGTTATTAACTTGTGGATTACCAGACTTTCATTCACCATTCAAGGCATATTGACACTTAGAAGCATTTTCTCACATTTCACAGTGTTCTCCTAATGGCAGTTTTCAAAATGAGGCACATTTTGCAGAAAAATTCTCTTCAAGTTAATTCTACCCAATAGACATGTAACTTACATTGTTTCCTTCACTATGACATTCCGTATTCTGAAAAAGTTACATGCATCACGATTTTGACAAACATTCTTTAATGAGTGTCAGCATGTGGATTACCGAACTTTCATCCACCGTACAAGGCATATTTACACCTAGAAGTAGTTATTCTGATTTCGCAGGTTTTTCCTTACATCCAGTTTCGAAAATCATGAAATTTCACAGAAACATTCAATTCAAGCGAGTTCTAACCAGTAGAATTGTTACTTTCAGAGCTTCACTCACCGAGACATTCCGTGTTCCGAAAACGTTACATTCATCACGGCTTCAACAAACATTATTTAATGACCGTGAGCATGTGGATTACCGATTTTTCAACCACAATACAAGGCATATTTACACTTAGAAACATTTACTTACATTTCGCAGGTTTTCCTAACGTCAGTTACAAAATCAGGCAGTTTTCACAGAAAAATTCTCTTGGTGCATGTTCTATCCAATAGACATCTCATTTTCATAGATACCTTCACCGTAACATTCCGTGTTACGAAAACAGTCCATGCACCACGGATTCAACAAATATTCACTGCTGAGTTCTTAGCATGTGGATTACACATCTTTAATAACCCATTGAAGACATATTGTCACCTTAAAGAATTTACTCAGATTTTGCAGCGTTCTCATAACCCCAGTTTCCAAAATAAGGCAGATTTTTCTGTAAAACGCTCCTGGAGCGTGTTCTAACCAAGAGATATGTAATTTACATAGTTTGCCTCACCGTGACAGTCCATGTTCCGAACGCGCTTCACACATCACGGATTTGACAAACATTCTTAATGAGTTGTGTACATGTGTATTACAAAACTTTCATCCACCATACAAGGCATATAGACACCTAGAATCATTAACACTGAGTTCGCAGATATTTCCTAAAAGCAGTTTCGAAAATCAGGCAGTTTTCAAAGGAAAAACTGTTGGAGCGTGTTCTACAAAATAGATATGTAAATTACATAGATTCTCCCGCTGTGAAATTACGTTTTTCGAACATGCTACATGCAGAAAAGTTTCGACAAAAATACACTACAGTGTTGTTTGCATGTGGATTACAGGACTTTCTCACTATAGAAAGCATATAGATGCTTAGATGCATTTTATGTCATTTCACACTGTTTTCCAAACGCCAGTTTCGAAAATAAGGCAGATTTCACGGCAAAAACCTCTTGGAGCGGGTTCTAACCAATAGACATGTAATTAACATGGATTCGCTTACCGTGAAATTCCGTGTTCCGAACACGCTACATGCATCCAGGTTTCAACAAACTTTCTCGAATGAGTTGTGAACATGTAGATTACAGAAGTTTCATCCACCATACATGGCATATTTACAACTAGAAACATTAACTCTGAATTTGCAGCTTTTTCCTAATGCCAGTTTGGAAAATCAGGCAGTTTTCTCAGGGGAAAAACTTTTGGAGCGAATTCTAACCAATAGTTGTGTAATTTTCATAGATTCCTTCGCCGGGATTTTCCGTGATATGATCACATTTCATGCATAACGCTTTCTAAAAATATTCACCACAAATTTGTTTGCATGAGGTTTTACGATCTTGCATCACAATACAAGGCATATTGACACTTTGAAGCATTTTCTCTGATTTTGCAGAGATTTTCAAACGCCAGATTCAAAAATGAGGCAGATTTCTCAGAAAATACTCTTAGAGCAAATTCTACCCAAGAGACATGTATTTTACATAGATTCACTCACCGTGATATTCTGTGTTCCGAACACACTTCACGTATCTCGGATTCGACAAATATTCACTACAGAGTTGTTAGCGTGCGGATTACCGAACTTTCATCTCAATACATTGAATATTGATTCTTAGAAGTATTTTCTCAGATTTTGCAGCGTTTTCTAAACACCAGGTTCAAAAATGACGAAGTTTTCGCAGAAAAACTCTCTCGGAGCGAGTTCTAACCAATAGAGAAGTCATTTACATTGTTTCAATCACCGTGGAATTCCACGTTCTGAACACGCTACATGCATCACGGATTAGAAAAAGATTCTTTAATATGTTGTGAAAATGTGGATTACCGAACTTTCTTGCAACATAACGGCACATTTACACCTGCAAATATTTAATCCCTTTTTGTAGCTTTTTCCAAACTTCAGATTCGATAATCATGCAATTTTGGCAAAAAAATTCTCTTCTAGCTCGTTCTACTCAATAGAATTGTAATTTCCATAGTTTCATTACCGTGAAATTCCGTTTTCCATAAGCGCTACATGAATCACGGTTTAAAAAATAATTAATACACTGTTATTAACATGTGGATTACCGGACTTTCAATCACCTTTCAAGGCATATTGACACTTAGAAGCATTTTCTCAGATTTCACAGGGTTCTCCTAATGGCAGTTTTCAAAATGAGGCACATTTTGCAGAAAAATTCTCTTGAAGTGAGTTCTACCCAATAGACATGTAACTTACATTGTTTCCTTCACTATGACATTCCGTATTCCGAAAACGTTACATTCATCACGGCTTCGACAAACATTATTTAATGACCGTGAGCATGTGGATTAACGATTTTTCAAACACAATACAAGGCATATTTACACCTAGAAACATTTACTTACATTTCGCAGGTTTTCCTAACGTCAGTTACGAAAATCAGGCAGTTTTCGCAGAAAAATTCTCTTGGTGCATGATCTATCCTATAGACATCTCATTTTCATAGATACCTTCACCATAACATTCCGTGTTCCGAAAACGGTCCATGCACCACGGATTCAACAAATATTCACTGCTGAGTTCTTAGCATGTGGATTTCACATCTTTAATAACCCATTGAAGACATATTGTCACCTTAAAGCATTTACTCAGATTTTGCAGCGTTTTCATAACACCAGTTTCCAAAATGAGGCATATTTTTCAGTTAAACGCTCCTGGAGCGTGTTCTTACCAAGAGATATGTAATTTACATAGTTTGCCTCACCGTGACAGTCCATGTCCCGAACGCGCTGCACACATCACGGATTTGACAAACATTCTTAATGAGTTGTGTACATGTGTATTACAAAACTTTCATCCACCATACAAGGCATATTGACACCTAGAATCATTAACACTGAGTTCGCAGATATTTCCTAAAAGCAGTTTCGAAAATCAGGCAGTATTCAAAGGAAAAAACTGTTGGAGCGTGTTCTACAAAATAGATATGTAAATTACATAGATTCTCCCGCTGTGAAATTACGTGTTTCGAACATGCTACATGCAGAAAAGTTTCGAAAACAAATACACTACAGTGTTGTTTGCATGTGGATTACAGGACTTTCTCACTATAGAAAGCATATAGATGCTTAGATGCATTTTATGTGATTTCACAGAGTTTTCCAAACGCCAGTTTCGAAAATAAGGCAGATTTCACGGCAAAAATCTCTTGGAGCGGGTTCTAACCAATAGACATGTAATTAACATGGATTCGCTCACCGTGAAATTCCGTGTTCCGAACACGCTACATGCATCTCAGATGTGACAAATATTCACTTCAGAGTTGTTAGCAAGTGGATTACAGCACTATCATCCACCATACAAGGCTTACTGACTCTTTGAAGAATTTTCTCAGATTTCACACTTTAGTTTGAACGCCAGTTTTAAAAATGAGGGAGATTTGGCAGAAAAATGCTCTTGGAGCCAGTTCTACCCAAAAGATATGTAATTTACCTAGTTTCACTCACCGTGACATTCCGTGTTCTGAACACGTTTCATGCACCATGGATTCAACAAACATTCTTTAATGAGTTGTGAACATGTGTATTAACGAACTTTAATCCACCTTACAGTGCATATTTATACATAGAAATTTTATTCTGATTTAGTAGTATTCTCCTAATGTCAGTCTCTAAAATCATGCAGTTTCCACAGAAAAATCCTCTTGGAGCGAGTTCTACCCAATAGACATGCAATTTACATAGAACCCGTCATCGTGAAATTCCGTGTTCTGAACAAGCTACATGCATCACGGATTCGACAAATATTCACTACAGAGTTGTTAGCATAAGCATTACCGAACTTTCATCCACCATAAAAGCCATGTTACAATTTGAAGCATTTTCTCATATTTCGAAAGTTTTTCCTAATGCCAGTTTTGAAAAGGAGGCAGATTTGCAGAAATATTCTCGTGGAGCGAGTACTTCCCAATAGAATTTTAATTTACATAGTTTCCCTCACAGTGACATTCCATTTTCTGAACACGCTACATGCATCCAGGTTTCAACAAACTTTCTCGAATGAGTTGTGAACATGTAGATGACAGAACTTTCATCCACCATAAGTGGCATATTTACAACTAGAAACATTAACTCTGAATTTGCAGCTTTTTCCTAATGCCAGTTTGGAAAATCAGGCCGTTTTCTCAGGGAAAAACTTTTGGAGCGAATTCTGACCAATAGGTGTGCAATTAACATAGATACCTTCGCCGGGATTTTCCGTAATATGATCACAGTGCATGCATAACGCTTTCTAAAAATATTCACCACAGATTTGTTTGCATGTGGTTTTACGATCTTGCATCACAATACAAGGCATATTGACTCTTTGAACCATTTTCTCTGATTTTGCAGAGATTTTCAAACGCCAGGTTCAAAAATGAGGCAGAATTCTCAGAAAAAACTCTTAGAGCAAATTCTACTCGAGACATTTATTTTACATAGATTCGCTCACCGTGATATTCTGTGTTCCGAACACACTTCACGTATCTCGGATTTGACAAATATTCACTACAAAGTAGTTAGCATGCGGATTACCGAACTTTCATCGCAATACATTGAATATTGATTCTTAGAAGTATTTTCTCAGATTTTGCAGCGTTTTCTAAATGCCAGGTTCAAAAATGACGAAGTTATCGCAGAAAAACTCTCTCAGAGCGAGTTCTAACCAATAGAGAAGTCATTTACATTGTTTCAATCACCGTGAAATTCCACGTTCTGAACACGCTACATGCATCCCGGATTAGAAAAAGATTCTTTAATATGTTGTGAAAAAGTGGATTACCGAACTTTCTTGCAACATAAAGGCACATTTACACCTGCAAATATTTACTCCCTTTTTGCAGCTTTTTCCAAACTTCAGATTAGATAATCATGCAATTTTGGCAAAAAAATTTTCTTCTAGCTCGTTCTACTCAATAGAATTGTAATTTCCATAGTTTCATTACCGTGAAATTTCATTTTCCATAAGCGCTACATGAATCACGGTTTAAAAAATAATTAATACACTGTTATTAACATGTGGATTACCGGACTTTCAATCACCATTCAAGGCATATTGACACTTAGAAGCATTTTCTCAGATTTCACAGGGTTCTCCTAATGGCAGTTTTCAAAATGAGGCACATTTTGCAGAAAAATTCTCTTGAAGTGAGTTCTACCCAATAGACATGTAACTTACATTGTTTCCTTCACTATGACATTCCGTATTCCGAAAACGTTACATTCATCACGGCTTCGACAAACATTATTTAATGACCGTGAGCATGTGGATTAACGATTTTTCATCCACAATACAAGGCATTTATACACCTAGAAACATTTACTTACATTTCGCAGGTTTTCCTAACGTCAGTTACAAAATCAGGCAGTTTTCGCAGAAAAATCCTCTTGGTGCATGTTCTATCCAATAGACATCTCATTGTCTTAGATACCTTCACCGTAACATTCCATGTTCCGAAAACGGTCCATGCACCACGGATTCAACAAATATTCACTGCTGAGTTCTTAGCATGTGGATTTCACATCTTTAATAACCCATTGAAGACATATTGTCACCTTAAAGAATTTACTCAGATTTTGCAGGGTTTTCATAACACCAGTTTCCAAAATGAGGCATATTTTCAGTAAAATGCTCCTGGAGCGTGTTCTAACCAAGAGATATGTAATATACATAGTTTGCCTCACCGTGACAGTCCATGTTCCGAACGCGCTACACACATCACGGATTTGACAAACATTCATAATGAGTTGTGTACATGTGTATTACAAAACTTTCATCCACCATACAATGCATATAGACACCTAGAATCATTAACACTGAGTTCGCAGATATTTCCTAAAAGCAGTTTCGAAAATCAGGCAGTTTTCAAAGGAAAAAGCTGTTGGAGCACGTTCTACAAAATAGATATGTAAATTACATAGATTCTCCCGCTGTGAAATTACGTGTTTCGAACATGCTACATGCAGAAAAGTTTCGACAAAAATACACTACAGTGTTGTTTGCATGTGGATTACAGGACTTTCTCATTATAGAAGGCACATAGATGCTTAGATGCATTTTCTGTGATTTCACAGTGTTTTCCAAACGCCAGTTTGGAAAATAAGGCAGATTTCACGGCAAAAACCTCTTGGAGCGGGTTCTAACCAATAGACATGTAATTAACATGGATTCGCTCACCGTGAAATTCCGTGTTCCGAACACGCTACATGCATCTCAGATGTGACAAATATTCACTACAGAGTTTTAGCAAGTGGATTACAGCACTATCATCCACCATACAAGGCTTACTGACACTTTGAAAAATTTTCTCAGATTTCACACTTTAGTTTGAACGCCAGTTTTGAAAATGAGGCAGATTTGGCAGAAAAGTAGTCTTGGAGCCAGTTCTACCCAAAAGATATGTAATTTACCTAGTTTCACTCAACGTGACATTCCGTGTTCTGAACACGTTTCATGCACCACGGATTCAACAAACATTCTTTAATGAGTTGTGAACATGTGTATTAACGAACTTTAATCCACCTTACAGTGCATATATATACATAGAAATTTTATTCTGATTTAGTAATATTCTCCTAATGTCAGTCTCTAAAATCATGCAGTTTCCACAGAAAAAACCTCTTGGAGCGAGTTCTACCCAATAGACATGCAATTTACAGAGAACCCGTCATCGTGAAATTCCGTGTTCTGAACATGCTACATGCATCACGGATTCGACAAATATTCACTACAGAGTTGTTAGCATATGGATTACCGAACTTTCATCCACCATAAAAGCCATGTTTCAATTTGAAGCATTTACTCATATTTAGAAAATTTTTCCTAATGCCAGTTTTGAAATAGAGGCAGATTTGCAGAAATATACTCGTGGAGCGAGTACTTCCCAATAGAAATGTAATTTACATAGTTTCCCTCACAGTGACATTCCATTTTCCGAACACGCTACATGCATCCAGGTTTCAACAAACTTTCTCGAATGAGTTGTGAACATGTAGATTACAGAACTTTCATCCACCATACATGGCATATTTACAACTAGAAACATTAAGTCTGAATTTGCAGCTTTTTCCTAATGCCAGTTTGGAAAATCAGGCCGTTTTCTCAGGGAAAAACTTTTGGAGCGAATTCTAAACAATAGGTGTGTAATTTACATAGATTCCTTCGCCTGGATTTTCCGTGATATGATCACAGTGCATGCATAACTCTTTCTAAAAATATTCACCACAGATTTGTTTTACGATCTTGCATCACAATACAAGGCATATTGACACTTTGAAGTATTTTCTCTAATTTTGCAGAGATTTTCAAACGCCAGGTTCAAAAATGAGGCAGATTTCTCAGAAAAACTCTTAGAGCAAATTCTACCCAAGAGACATATATTTTACATAGATTCGCTCACCGTGATATTCTGTGTTCCGAACACACTTCCCGTATCTCGGATTCGACAAATATACACTATAGAGTAGTCCTCATGCGTATTACCGAACTTTCATTTCAATACATTGAATATTGATTCTTAGAAGTATTTTCTCAAATTTTGCAGCGTTTCCCAAACGCCAGGTTCAAAAATGACGAAGTTTTCAAAAAAAATCTCTCGGACCGATTTCTAACCAATAGAGAAGTCATTTACATTGTTTCAATCACCGTGAAATTCCACGTTCTGAATATGCAACATGCATCACGGATTAGAAAAAGATCCTTTAATATGTTGTGAAAATGTGGATTACCGATCTTTCTGCAACATAAAGGCACATTTACACCTGCAAATATTTACTCCCTTTTTGCAGCTTTTTCCAAAATTCAGATTCGATAATCATGCAATTTTCGCAAAAAACTTCTCTTCTAGCTCGTTCTACTCAATAGAATTGTAATTACCATAGTTTCATTACCATGAAATTCCAATTTCCATAAGCGCTACATGAATCACGGTTTAAAAAATAATTACTACACTGTTATTAACTTGTGGATTACCAGACTTTCATTCACCATTCAAGGCATATTGACACTTAGAAGCATTTTCTCACATTTCACAGTGTTCTCCTAATGGCAGTTTTCAAAATGAGGCACATTTTGCAGAAAAATTCTCTTCAAGTTAATTCTACCCAATAGACATGTAACTTACATTGTTTCCTTCACTATGACATTCCGTATTCTGAAAAAGTTACATGCATCACGATTTTGACAAACATTCTTTAATGAGTGTCAGCATGTGGATTACCGAACTTTCATCCACCGTACAAGGCATATTTACACCTAGAAGTAGTTATTCTGATTTCGCAGGTTTTTCCTTACATCCAGTTTCGAAAATCATGAAATTTCACAGAAACATTCAATTCAAGCGAGTTCTAACCAGTAGAATTGTTACTTTCAGAGCTTCACTCACCGAGACATTCCGTGTTCCGAAAACGTTACATTCATCACGGCTTCAACAAACATTATTTAATGACCGTGAGCATGTGGATTACCGATTTTTCAACCACAATACAAGGCATATTTACACTTAGAAACATTTACTTACATTTCGCAGGTTTTCCTAACGTCAGTTACAAAATCAGGCAGTTTTCACAGAAAAATTCTCTTGGTGCATGTTCTATCCAATAGACATCTCATTTTCATAGATACCTTCACCGTAACATTCCGTGTTCCGAAAACGGACCATGCACCACGGATTCAACAAATATTCACTGCTGAGTTCTTAGCATGTGGATTACACATCTTTAATAACCCATTGGAGACATATTGTCACCTTAAAGAATTTACTCAGATTTTGCAGCGTTTTCATAACACCAGTTTCCAAACTGAGGCATATTTTTCAGTAAAATGCTCCTGGAGCGTGTTCTATCCAAGAGATATGTAATTTACATAGTTTGCCTCACCGTGACAGTCCATGTTCCGAACGAGCTACGCACATCACGGATTTGACAAACATTCTTAATGAGTTGTGTACATGTGTATTAAAAATCTTTCATCCACCATACAAGGCATATTGACACCTAGAAACATTAACACTGAGTTCGCAGATTTTTCCTTATAGCAGTTTCGGAAATCACGCAGTTTACAAAGGAAAAAACTGTTGGAGCGTGTTCTACAAAATAGATATGTAAATTACATAGATTCTCCCGCTGTGAAATTACGTTTTTCGAACATGCTACATGCAGAAAAGTTTCGACAAAAATACACTACAGTGTTGTTTGCATGTGGATTACAGGACTTTCTCACTATAGAAAGCATATAGATGCTTAGATGCACTTTATGTGATTTCACAGAGTTTTCCAAACGCCAGTTTCGAAAATAAGGCAGATTTCCCGGCAAAAACCTCTTGGAGCGGGTTCTAACCAATAGACATGTAATTAACATGGATTCGCTCACCGTGAAATTCCGTGTTCCGAACACGCTACATGCATCCAGGTTTCAACAAACTTTCTCGAATGAGTTGTGAACATGTAGATTACAGAACTTTCATCCACCATACATGGCATATTTACAACTAGAAACATTAACTCTGAATTTGCAGCTTTTTCCTAATGCCAGTTTGGAAAATCAGGCAGTTTTCTCAGGGAAAAACTTTTGGAGCGAATTCTAACCAATAGTTGTGTAATTTACATAGATTCCTTCGCCGGGATTTTCCGTGATATGATCACAGTTCATGCATAACGCTTTCTAAAAATATTCACCACAAATTTGTTTGCATGTGGTTTTACGATCTTGCATCACAATACAAGGCATATTGACTCTTTGAAGCATTTTCTCTGATTTTGCAGAGATTTTCAAACGCAAGTTTCAAAAATGAGGCAGATTTCTCAGAAAAACTCTTAGAGCAAATTCTACCAAAGAGACATTTATTTTAAATAGATTCGCTCACCGTGATATTTTGTGTTCCGAACACACTTCCCGTATCTCGGATTCGACAAATATACACTACAGAGTAGTTTGCATGCAGATTACCGAACTTTCATCTCAATACATTGAATATTGATTCTTAGAACTATTTTCTCTGATTTTGCAGCGTTTCCCAAACGCCAGGTTCAAAAATGACGAATTTTTTAGCAGAAAAAATCTCTCGGACCGAGTTCTAACCAATAGAGAAGTCATTTACATTGTTTCAATCACCATGAAATTCCACGATCTGAACATGCTACATGCATCACGGATTAGAAAAAGATCCTTTAATATGTTGTGAAAATGTGGATTACCAAACTTTCTGCAACATAAAGGCACATTTACACCTGCAAATATTTACTCACTTTTTGCAGCTTTTTCCAAACTTCAGATTCGATAATCATGCAATTTTGGCAAAAAAATTCTCTTCTAGCTCGTTCTACTCAATAGAATTGTAATTTCCATAGTTTCATTACCGTGAAATTCCATTTTCCATAAGCGCTACATAAATCACGGTTTAAAAAATAATTACTACACTGTTATTATCATGTGGATTACCGGACATTCATTCACCATTCAAGGCATATTGACACTTAGAAGCATTTACTCACATTTCACAGGGTTCTCCTAATGGCAGTTTTCAAAATGAGGCACATTTTGCAAAAAAATTCTCTTCAAGTGAATTCTACTCAATAGACATGTAACTTACATTGTTTCCTTCACTATGACATTCCGTATTCCAAAAAAGTTACATGCATCACGAGTTTGACAAACATTCTTTAATGAGTGTGAGCATGTGGATTACCGAACTTTCATCCACCGTACAAGGCATATTTACACCTAGAAGTAGTTATTCTCATTTCGCTGGTTTTTCCTAACATCCAGTTTCGAAAATCATGAAATTTTCACAGAAACATTCAATTCAAGCGAGTTCTAACCAGTAGAATTGTTATTTTCAGAGCTTCACTCACCGAGACATTCCGTGTTCCGAAAACGTTACATTCATCACGGCTTCGGCAAACATTCTTTAATGACCGTGAGCATGTGGATTACCGATTTTTCAACCACAATACAAGGCATATTTACACCTAGAAACATTTACTTACATTTCGCAGGTTTTCCTAATGTCAGTTACGAAAATCAGGCAGTTTTCGCAGAAAAATTCTCATGGTGCATGTTCTATCCAATAGACATCTCATTTTCTTAGATACCTTCACCGTAACATTCCGTGTTCCGAAAACGGTCCATGCACCACGGATTCAACAAATATTCACTGCTGAGTTCTTAGCATGTGGATTACACATCTTTAATAACCCATTGAAGACATACTGTCACCTTAAAGAATTTACTCAGATTTTGAAGCGTTCTCATAAACCCAGTTTCCAAAATAAGGCAGATTTTTCTGTAAAACGCTCCTGGAGCGTGTTCTAACCAAGAGATATGTAATTTACATAGTTTGCCTCACCGTGACAGTCCATGTTCCGGACGCGCTTCACACATCACGGATTTGACAAACATTCTTAATGAGTTGTGTACATGTTTATTACAAAACTTTCATCCACCATACAAGGCATATAGACACCTAGAATCATTAACACTGAGTTCGCAGATATTTCCTAAAAGCAGTTTCGAAAATCAGGCAGTTTTCAAAGGAAAAAACTGTTGGAGCGTGTTCTACAAAATAGATATGTAAATTACATAGATTCTCCCGCTGTGAAATTACGTTTTTCGAACATGCTACATGCAGAAAAGTTTCGACAAAAATACACTACAGTGTTGTTTGCATGTGGATTACAGGACTTTCTCACTATAGAAAGCATATAGATGCTTAGATGCATTTTATGTCATTTCACACTGTTTTCCAAACGCCAGTTTCGAAAATAAGGCAGATTTCCCGGCAAAAAACTCTTGGAGCGGGTTCTAACCAATAGACATGTAATTAACATGGATTCGCTTACCGTGAAATTCCGTGTTCCGAACACGCTACATGCATCCAGGTTTCAACAAACTTTCTCGAATGAGTTGTGAACATGTAGATTACAGAAGTTTCATCCACCATACATGGCATATTTACAACTAGAATCATTAAATCTGAATTTGCAGCTTTTTCCTAATGCCAGTTTGGAAAATCAGGCAGTTTTCTCAGGGGAAAAACTTTTGGAGCGAATTCTAACCAATAGTTGTGTAATTTTCATAGATTCCTTCGCCGGGATTTTCCGTGATATGATCACATTTCATGCATAACGCTTTCTAAAAATATTCACCACAAATTTGTTTGCATGTGGTTTTACGATCTTGCATCACAATACAAGGCATATTGACACTTTGAAGCATGTTCTCTGATTTTGCTGAGATTTTCAAACGCCAGATTCAAAAATGAGGCAGATTTCTCAGAAAATACTCTTAGAGCAAATTCTACCCAAGAGACATGTATTTTACATAGATTCGCTCACCGTGATATTCTGTGTTCCGAACACACTTCACGTATCTCGGATTCGACAAATATTCACTACAGAGTTGTTAGCGTGCGGATTACCGAACTTTCATCTCAATACATTGAATATTGATTCTTAGAAGTATTTTCTCAGATTTTGCAGCGTTTACTAAACACCAGGTTCAAAAATGACGAAGTTTTCGTAGAAAAACTCTCTCGGAGCGAGTTCTAACCAATAGAGAAGTCATTTACATTGTTACAATCACCGTGGAATTCCACGTTCTGAACACGCTACATGCATCACGGATTAGAAAAAGATTCTTTAATATGTTGTGAAAATGTGGATTACCGAACTTTCTTGCAACATAACGGCACATTTACACCTGCAAATATTTAATCCCTTTTTGTAGCTTTTTCCAAACTTCAGATTCGATAATCATGCAATTTTGGCAAAAAAATTCTCTTCTAGCTCGTTCTACTCAATAGAATTGTAATTTTCATAGTTTCATTACCGTGAAATTCCATTTTCCATAAGCGCTACATGAATCACGGTTTAAAAAATAATTAATACACTGTTATTAACATGTGGATTACCGGACTTTCAATCACCTTTCAAGGCATATTGACACTTAGAAGCATTTTCTCAGATTTCACAGGGTTCTCCTAATGGCAGTTTTCAAAATGAGGCACATTTTGCAGAAAAATTCTCTTGAAGTGAGTTCTACCCAATAGACATGTAACTTACATTGTTTCCTTCACTATGACATTCCGTATTCCGAAAACGTTACATTCATCACGGCTTCGACAAACATTATTTAATGACCGTGAGCATGTGGTTTAACGATTTTTCAAACACAATACAAGGCATATTTACACCTAGAAACATTTACTTACATTTCGCAGGTTTTCCTAATGTCAGTTACGAAAATCAGGCAGTTTTCGCAGAAAAATTCTCTTGGTGCATGATCTATCCTATAGACATCTCATTTTCAAAGATACCTTCACCATAACATTCCGTGTTCCGAAAACGGTCCATGCACCACGGATTCAACAAATATTCACTGCTGAGTTCTTAGCATGTGGATTTCACATCTTTAATAACCCATTGAAGACATATTGTCACCTTAAAGCATTTACTCAGATTTTGCAGCGTTTTCATAACACCAGTTTCCAAAATGAGGCATATTTTTCAGTTAAACGCTCCTGGAGCGTGTTCTAACCAAGAGATATGTAATTTACATAGTTTGCCTCACCGTGACAGTCCATATTCCGAACGCGCTGCACACATCACGGATTTGACAAACATTCTTAATGAGTTGTGTACATGTGTATTACAAAACTTTCATCCACCATACAAGGCATATTGACACCTAGAATCATTAACACTGAGTTCGCAGATATTTCCTAAAAGCAGTTTCGAAAATCAGGCAGTTTTCTAAGGAAAAAATTGTTGGAGCGTGTTCTACAAAATAGATATGTAAATTACATAGATTCTCCCGCTGTGAAATTACGTGTTTCGAACATGCTACATGCAGAAAAGTTTCGAAAACAAATACACTACAGTGTTGTTTGCATGTGGATTACAGGACTTTCTCACTATAGAAAGCATATAGATGCTTAGATGCATTTTATGTGATTTCACAGAGTTTTCCAAACGCCAGTTTCGAAAATAAGGCAGATTTCACGGCAAAAAACTCTTGGAGCGGGTTCTAACCAATAGACATGTAATTAACATGGATTCGCTCACCGTGAAATTCCGTGTTCCGAACACGCTACATGCATCTCAGATGTGACAAATATTCACTTCAGAGTTGTTAGCAAGTGGATTACAGCACTATCATCCACCATACAAGGCTTACTGACTCTTTGAAGAATTTTCTCAGATTTCACACTTTAGTTTGAACGCCAGTTTTAAAAATGAGGGAGATTTGGCAGAAAAATGCTCTTGGAGCCAGTTCTACCCAAAAGATATGTAATTTACCTAGTTTCACTCACCGTGACATTCCGTGTTCTGAACACGTTTCATGCACCATGGATTCAACAAACATTCTTTAATGAGTTGTGAACATGTGTATTAACGAACTTTAATCCACCTTACAGTGCATATTTATACATAGAAATTTTATTCTGATTTAGTAGTATTCTCCTAATGTCAGTCTCTAAAATCATGCAGTTTCCACAGAAAAATCCTCTTGGAGCGAGTTCTACCCAATAGACATGCAATTTACATAGAACCCGTCATCGTGAAATTCCGTGTTCTGAACAAGCTACATGCATCACGGATTCGACAAATATTCACTACAGAGTTGTTAGCATAAGCATTACCGAACTTTCATCCACCATAAAAGCCATGTTACAATTTGAAGCATTTTCTCATATTTCGAAAGTTTTTCCTAATGCCAGTTTTGAAAAGGAGGCAGATTTGCAGAAATATTCTCGTGGAGCGAGTACTTCCCAATAGAATTTTAATTTACATAGTTTCCCTCACAGTGACATTCCATTTTCTGAACACACTACATGCATTCAGGTTTCAACAAACTTTCTCGAATGAGTTGTGAACATGTAGATGACAGAACTTTCATCCACCATACATGGCATATTTACAACTAGAAACATTAACTCTGAATTTGCAGCTTTTTCCTAATGCCAGTTTGGAAAATCAGGCCGTTTTCTCAGGGAAAAACTTTTGGAGCGAATTCTGACCAATAGGTGTGCAATTAACATAGATACCTTCGCCGGGATTTTCCGTAATATGATCACAGTGCATGCATAACGCTTTCTAAAAATATTCACCACAGATTTGTTTGCATGTGGTTTTACGATCTTGCATCACAATACAAGGCATATTGACTCTTTGAACCATTTTCTCTGATTTTGCAGAGATTTTCAAACGCCAGGTTCAAAAATGAGGCAGAATTCTCAGAAAAAACTCTTAGAGCAAATTCTATTCGAGACATTTATTTTACATAGATTCGCTCACCGTGATATTCTGTGTTCCGAACACACTTCACGTATCTCGGATTTGACAAATATTCACTACAAAGTAGTTAGCATGCGGATTACCGAACTTTCATCGCAATACATTGAATATTGATTCTTAGAAGTATTTTCTCAGATTTTGCAGCGTTTTCTAAATGCCAGGTTCAAAAATGACGAAGTTATCGCAGAAAAACTCTCTCGGAGCGAGTTCTAACCAATAGAGAAGTCATTTACATTGTTTCAATCACCGTGAAATTCCACGTTCTGAACACGCTACATGCATCCCGGATTAGAAAAAGATTCTTTAATATGTTGTGAAAATGTGGATTACCGAACTTTCTTGCAACATAAAGGCACATTTACACCTGCAAATATTTACTCCCTTTTTGCAGCTTTTTCCAAACTTCAGATTAGATAATCATGCAATTTTGGCAAAAAAATTTTCTTCTAGCTCGTTCTACTCAATAGAATTGTAATTTCCATAGTTTCATTACCGTGAAATTTCATTTTCCATAAGCGCTACATGAATCACGGTTTAAAAAATAATTAATACACTGTTATTAACATGTGGATTACCGGACTTTCAATCACCATTCAAGGCATATTGACACTTAGAAGCATTTTCTCAGATTTCACAGGGTTCTCCTAATGGCAGTTTTCAAAATGAGGCACATTTTGCAGAAAAATTCTCTTGAAGTGAGTTCTACCCAATAGACATGTAACTTACATTGTTTCCTTCACTATGACATTCCGTATTCCGAAAACGTTACATTCATCACGGCTTCGACAAACATTATTTAATGACCGTGAGCATGTGGATTAACGATTTTTCATCCACAATACAAGGCATATATACACCTAGAAACATTTACTTACATTTCGCAGGTTTTCCTAACGTCAGTTACAAAATCAGGCAGTTTTCGCAGAAAAATTCTCTTGGTGCATGTTCTATCCAATAGACATCTCATTTTCTTAGATACCTTCACCGTAACATTCCATGTTCCGAAAACGGTCCATGCACCACGGATTCAACAAATATTCACTGCTGAGTTCTTAGCATGTGGATTTCACATCTTTAATAACCCATTGAAGACATATTGTCACCTTAAAGAATTTACTCAGATTTTGCAGGGTTTTCATAACACCAGTTTCCAAAATGAGGCATATATTTCAGTAAAATGCTCCTGGAGCTTGTTCTAACCAAGAGATATGTAATTTACATAGTTTGCCTCACCGTGACAGTCCATGTTCCGAACGCGCTACACACATCACGGATTTGACAAACATTCATAATGAGTTGTGTACATGTGTATTACAAAACTTTCATCCACCATACAAGGCGTATTGACACCTAGAATCATTAACACTGAGTTCGCAGATATTTCCTAAAAGCAGTTTCGAAAATCAGGCAGTTTTCAAAGGAAAAAGCTGTTGGAGCACGTTCTCCAAATAGATATGTAAATTACATAGATTCTCCCGCTGTGAAATTACGTGTTTCGAACATGCTACATGCAGAAAAGTTTCGACAAAAATACACTACAGAGTTGTTTGCATGTGGATTACAGGACTTTCTCATTATAGAAGGCACATAGATGCTTAGATGCATTTTCTGTGATTTCACAGTGTTTTCCAAACGCCAGTTTGGAAAATAAGGCAGATTTCACGGTAAAAACCTCTTGGAGCGGGTTCTAACCAATAGACATGTAATTAACATGGATTCGCTCACCGTGAAATTCCGTGTTCCGAACACGCTACATGCATCTCAGATGTGACAAATATTCACTACAGAGTTGTTAGCAAGTGGATTACAGCACTATCATCCACCATACAAGGCTTACTGACACTTTGAAAAATTTTCTCAGATTTCACACTTTAGTTTGAACGCCAGTTTTGAAAATGAGGCAGATTTGGCAGAAAAGTAGTCTTGGAGCCAGTTCTACCCAAAAGATATGTAATTTACCTAGTTTCACTCACCGTGACATTCCGTGTTCTGAACACGTTTCATGCACCACGGATTCAACAAACATTCTTTAATGAGTTGTGAACATGTGTATTAACGAACTTTAATCCACCTTACAGTGCATATATATACATAGAAATTTTATTCTGATTTAGTAATATTCTCCTAATGTCAGTCTCTAAAATCATGCAGTTTCCACAGAAAAATCCTCTTGGAGCGAGTTCTACCCAATAGACATGCAATTTACAGAGAACCCGTCATCGTGAAATTCCGTGTTCTGAACATGCTACATGCATCACGGATTCGACAAATATTCACTACAGAGTTGTTAGCATATGGATTACCGAACTTTCATCCACCATAAAAGCCATGTTTCAATTTGAAGCATTTACTCATATTTAGAAAATTTTTCCTAATGCCAGTTTTGAAATAGAGGCAGATTTGCAGAAATATACTCGTGGAGCGAGTACTTCCCAATAGAAATGTAATTTACATAGTTTCCCTCACAGTGACATTCCATTTTCCGAACACGCTACATGCATCCAGGTTTCAACAAACTTTCTCGAATGAGTTGTGAACATGTAGATTACAGAACTTTCATCCACCATACATGGCATATTTACAACTAGAAACATTAAGTCTGAATTTGCAGCTATTTCCTAATGCCAGTTTGGAAAATCAGGCCGTTTTCTCAGGGAAAAAATTTGGAGCGAATTCTAAACAATAGGTGTGTAATTTACATAGATTCCTTCGCCTGGATTTTCCGTGATATGATCACAGTGCATGCATAACTCTTTCTAAAAATATTCACCACAGAATTGTTTTACGATCTTGCATCACAATACAAGGCATATTGACACTTTGAAGTATTTTCTCTAATTTTGCAGAGATTTTCAAACGCCAGGTTCTAAAATGAGGCAGATTTCTCAGAAAAACTCTTAGAGCAAATTCTACCCAAGAGACATATATTTTACATAGATTCGCTCACCGTGATATTCTGTGTTCCGAACACACTTCCCGTATCTCGGATTCGACAAATATACACTACAGAGTAGTCCTCATGCGTATTACCGAACTTTCATCTCAATACATTGAATATTGATTCTTAGAAGTATTTTCTCAAATTTTGCAGCGTTTCCCAAACGCCAGGTTCAAAAATGACGAAGTTTTCAAAAAAAATCTCTCGGACCGATTTCTAACCAATAGAGAAGTCATTTACATGGTTTCAATCACCGTGAAATTCCACGTTCTGAATACGCAACATGCATCACGGATTAGAAAAAGATCCTTTAATATGTTGTGAAAATGTGGATTACCGATCTTTCTGCAACATAAAGGCACATTTACACCTGCAAATATTTACTCCCTTTTTGCAGCTTTTTCCAAAATTCAGATTCGATAATCATGCAATTTTCGCAAAAAAATTCTCTTCTAGCTCGTTCTACTCAATAGAATTGTAATTACCATAGTTTCATTACCATGAAATTCCAATTTCCATAAGCGCTACATGAATCACGGTTTAAAAAATAATTACTACACTGTTATTAACTTGTGGATTACCAGACTTTCATTCACCATTCAAGGCATATTGACACTTAGAAGCATTTTCTCACATTTCACAGTGTTCTCCTAATGGCAGTTTTCAAAATGAGGCACATTTTGCAGACAAAGTCTCTTCAAGTTAATTCTACCCAATAGACATGTAACTTACATTGTTTCCTTCACTATGACATTCCGTATTCTGAAAAAGTTACATGCATCACGATTTTGACAAACATTCTTTAATGAGTGTCAGCATGTGGATTACCGAACTTTCATCCACCGTACAAGGCATATTTACACCTAGAAGTAGTTATTCTGATTTCGCAGGTTTTTCCTTACATCCAGTTTCGAAAATCATGAAATTTCTCAGAAACATTAAATTCAAGCGAGTTCTAACCAGTAGAATTGTTACTTTCAGAGCTTCACTCACCGAGACATTCCGTGTTCCGAAAACGTTACATTCATCACGGCTTCAACAAACATTATTTAATGACCGTGAGCATGTGGATTACCGATTTTTCAACCACAATACAAGGCATATTTACACTTAGAAACATTTACTTACATTTCGCAGGTTTTCCTAACGTCAGTTACAAAATCAAGCAGTTTTCACAGAAAAATTCTCTTGGTGCATGTTCTATCCAATAGACATCTCATTTTCATAGATACCTTCACCGTAACATTCCGTGTTCCGAAAACGGTCCATGCACCACGGATTCAACAAATATTCACTGCTGAGTTCTTAGCATGTGGATTACACATCTTTAATAACCCATTGAAGACATATTGTCACCTTAAAGAATTTACTCAGATTTTGCAGCGTTTTCATAACACCAGTTTCCAAACTGAGGCATATTTTTCGGTAAAATGCTCCTGGAGCGTGTTCTATCCAAGAGATATGTAATTTACATAGTTTGCCTCACCGTGACAGTCCATGTTCCGAACGAGCTACACACATCACGGATTTGACAAACATTCTTAATGAGTTGTGTACATGTGTATTAAAAATCTTTCATCCACCATACAAGGCATATTGACACCTAGAAACATTAACACTGAGTTCGCAGATTTTTCCTTATAGCAGTTTCGAAAATCACGCTGTTTACAAAGGAAAAAACTGTTGGAGCGTGTTCTACAAAATAGATATGTAAATTACATAGATTCTCCCGCTGTGAAATTACGTTTTTCGAACATGCTACATGCAGAAAAGTTTCGACAAAAATACACTACAGTGTTGTTTGCATGTGGATTACAGGACTTTCTCACTATAGAAAGCATATAGATGCTTAGATGCATTTTATGTGATTTCACAGAGTTTTCCAAACGCCAGTTTCGAAAATAAGGCAGATTTCACGGCAAAAAACTCTTGGAGCGGGTTCTAACCAATAGACATGTAATTAACATGGATTCGCTCACCGTGAAATTCCGTGTTCCGAACACGCTACATGCATCTCAGATGTGACAAATATTCACTTCAGAGTTGTTAGCAAGTGGATTACAGCACTATCATCCACCATACAAGGCTTACTGACTCTTTGAAGAATTTTCTCAGATTTCACACTTTAGTTTGAACGCCAGTTTTAAAAATGAGGGAGATTTGGCAGAAAAATGCTCTTGGAGCCAGTTCTACCCAAAAGATATGTAATTTACCTAGTTTCACTCACCGTGACATTCCGTGTTCTGAACACGTTTCATGCACCATGGATTCAACAAACATTCTTTAATGAGTTGTGAACATGTGTATTAACGAACTTTAATCCACCTTACAGTGCATATTTATACATAGAAATTTTATTCTGATTTAGTAGTATTCTCCTAATGTCAGTCTCTAAAATCATGCAGTTTCCACAGAAAAATCCTCTTGGAGCGAGTTCTACCCAATAGACATGCAATTTACATAGAACCCGTCATCGTGAAATTCCGTGTTCTGAACAAGCTACATGCATCACGGATTCGACAAATATTCACTACAGAGTTGTTAGCATAAGCATTACCGAACTTTCATCCACCATAAAAGCCATGTTTCAATTTGAAGCATTTTCTCACATTTCGAAAGTTTTTCCTAATGCCAGTTTTGAAAAGGAGGCAGATTTGCAGAAATATTCTCGTGGAGCGAGTACTTCCCAATAGAATTTTAATTTACATAGTTTCCCTCACAGTGACATTCCATTTTCTGAACATGCTACATGCATCCAGGTTTCAACAAACTTTCTCGAATGAGTTGTGAACATGTAGATGACAGAACTTTCATCCACCATAAGTGGCATATTTACAACTAGAAACATTAACTCTGAATTTGCAGCTTTTTCCTAATGCCAGTTTGGAAAATCAGGCCGTTTTCTCAGGGAAAAACTTTTGGAGCGAATTCTGACCAATAGGTGTGCAATTAACATAGATACCTTCGCCGGGATTTTCCGTAATATGATCACAGTGCATGCATAACGCTTTCTAAAAATATTCACCACAGATTTGTTTGCATGTGGTTTTACGATCTTGCATCACAATACAAGGCATATTGACTCTTTGAACCATTTTCTCTGATTTTGCAGAGATTTTCAAACGCCAGGTTCAAAAATGAGGCAGAATTCTCAGAAAAAACTCTTAGAGCAAATTCTACTCGAGACATTTATTTTACATAGATTCGCTCACCGTGATATTCTGTGTTCCGAACACACTTCACGTATCTCGGATTTGACAAATATTCACTACAAAGTAGTTAGCATGCGGATTACCGAACTTTCATCGCAATACATTGAATATTGATTCTTAGAAGTATTTTCTCAGATTTTGCAGCGTTTTCTAAATGCCAGGTTCAAAAATGACGAAGTTATCGCAGAAAAACTCTCTCGGAGCGAGTTCTAACCAATAGAGAAGTCATTTACATTGTTTCAATCACCGTGAAATTCCACGTTCTGAACACGCTACATGCATCCCGGATTAGAAAAAGATTCTTTAATATGTTGTGAAAATGTGGATTACCGAACTTTCTTGCAACATAAAGGCACATTTACACCTGCAAATATTTACTCCCTTTTTGCAGCTTTTTCCAAACTTCAGATTAGATAATCATGCAATTTTGGCAAAAAAATTTTCTTCTAGCTCGTTCTACTCAATAGAATTGTAATTTCCATAGTTTCATTACCGTGAAATTTCATTTTCCATAAGCGCTACATGAATCACGGTTTAAAAAATAATTAATACACTGTTATTAACATGTGGATTACCGGACTTTCAATCACCATTCAAGGCATATTGACACTTAGAAGCATTTTCTCAGATTTCACAGGGTTCTCCTAATGGCAGTTTTCAAAATGAGGCACATTTTGCAGAAAAATTCTCTTGAAGTGAGTTCTACCCAATAGACATGTAACTTACATTGTTTCCTTCACTATGACATTCCGTATTCCGAAAACGTTACATTCATCACGGCTTCGACAAACATTATTTAATGACCGTGAGCATGTGGATTAACGATTTTTCATCCACAATACAAGGCATATATACACCTAGAAACATTTACTTACATTTCGCAGGTTTTCCTAACGTCAGTTACAAAATCAGGCAGTTTTCGCAGAAAAATTCTCTTGGTGCATGTTCTATCCAATAGATATCTCATTTTCTTAGATACCTTCACCGTAACATTCCATGTTCCGAAAACGGTCCATGCACCACGGATTCAACAAATATTCACTGCTGAGTTCTTAGCATGTGGATTTCACATCTTTAATAACCCATTGAAGACATATTGTCACCTTAAAGAATTTACTCAGATTTTGCAGGGTTTTCATAACACCAGTTTCCAAAATGAGGCATATATTTCATTAAAATGCTCCTGGAGCGTGTTCTAACCAAGAGATATGTAATTTACATAGTTTGCTTCACCGTGACAGTCCATGTTCCGAACGCGCTACACACATCACGGATTTGACAAACATTCATAATGAGTTGTGTACATGTGTATTACAAAACTTTCATCCACCATACAAGGCGTATTGACACCTAGAATCATTAACACTGAGTTCGCAGATATTTCCTAAAAGCAGTTTCAAAAATCAGGCAGTTTTCAAAGGAAAAAGCTGTTGGAGCACGTTCTACAAAATAGATATGTAAATTACATAGATTCTCCCGCTGTGAAATTACGTGTTTCGAACATGCTACATGCAGAAAAGTTTCGACAAAAATACACTACAGAGTTGTTTGCATGTGGATTACAGGACTTTCTCATTATAGAAGGCACATAGATGCTTAGATGCATTTTCTGTGATTTCACAGTGTTTTCCAAACGCCAGTTTGGAAAATAAGGCAGATTTCACGGTAAAAACCTCTTGGAGCGGGTTCTAACCAATAGACATGTAATTAACATGGATTCGCTCACCGTGAAATTCCGTGTTCCGAACACGCTACATGCATCTCAGATGTGACAAATATTCACTACAGAGTTGTTAGCAAGTGGATTACAGCACTATCATCCACCATACAAGGCTTACTGACACTTTGAAAAATTTTCTCAGATTTCACACTTTAGTTTGAACGCCAGTTTTGAAAATGAGGCAGATTTGGCAGAAAAGTAGTCTTGGAGTCAGTTCTACCCAAAAGATATGTAATTTACCTAGTTTCACTCACCGTGACATTCCGTGTTCTGAACACGTTTCATGCACCACGGATTCAACAAACATTCTTTAATGAGTTGTGAACATGTGTATTAACGAACTTTAATCCACCTTACAGTGCATATATATACATAGAAATTTTATTCTGATTTAGTAATATTCTCCTAATGTCAGTCTCTAAAATCATGCAGTTTCCACAGAAAAAACATCTTGGAGCGAGTTCTACCCAATAGACATGCAATTTACAGAGAACCCGTCATCGTGAAATTCCGTGTTCTGAACATGCTACATGCATCACGGTTTCGACAAATATTCACTACAGAGTTGTTAGCATAAGGATTACCGAACTTTCATCCACCATAAAAGCCATGTTTCAATTTGAAGCATTTACTCATATTTAGAAAATTTTTCCTAATGCCAGTTTTGAAATAGAGGCAGATTTGCAGAAATATACTCGTGGAGCGAGTACTTCCCAATAGAAATGTAATTTACATAGTTTCCCTCACAGTGACATTCCATTTTCCGAACACGCTACATGCATCAAATTTTCAACAAACTTTCTCGAATGAGTTGTGAACATGTAGATTACAGAACTTTCATCCACCATACATGGCATATTTACAACTAGAAACATTAAGTCTGAATTTGCAGCTTTTTCCTAATGCCAGTTTGGAAAATCAGGCCGTTTTCTCAGGGAAAAACTTTTGGAGCGAATTCTAAACAATAGGTGTGTAATTTACATAGATTCCTTCGCCTGGATTTTCCGTGATATGATCACAGTGCATGCATAACTCTTTCTAAAAATATTCACCACAGATTTGTTTTACGATCTTGCATCACAATACAAGGCATATTGACACTTTGAAGTATTTTCTCTAATTTTGCAGAGATTTTCAAACGCCAGGTTCAAAAATGAGGCAGATTTCTCAGAAAAACTCTTAGAGCAAATTCTACCCAAGAGACATATATTTTACATAGATTCGCTCACCGTGATATTCTGTGTTCCGAACACACTTCCCGTATCTCGGATTCGACAAATATACACTACAGAGTAGTCCTCATGCGTATTACCGAACTTTCATCTCAATACATTGAATATTGATTCTTAGAAGTATTTTCTCAAATTTTGCAGCGTTTCCCAAACGCCAGGTTCAAAAATGACGAAGTTTTCAAAAAAAATCTCTCGGACTGATTTCTAACCAATAGAGAAGTCATTTACATTGTTTCAATCACCGTGAAATTCCACGTTCTGAATACGCAACATGCATCACGGATTAGAAAAAGATCCTTTAATATGTTGTGAAAATGTGGATTACCGATCTTTCTGCAACATAAAGGCACATTTACACCTGCAAATATTTACTCCCTTTTTGCAGCTTTTTCCAAAATTCAGATTCGATAATCATGCAATTTTCGCAAAAAAATTCTCTTCTAGCTCGTTCTACTCTATAGAATTGTAATTACCATAGTTTCATTACCATGAAATTCCAATTTCCATAAGCGCTACATGAATCACGGTTTAAAAAATAATTACTACACTGTTATTAACATGTGGATTACCAGACTTTCATTCACCTTTCAAGGCATATTGACACTTAGAAGCATTTTCTCACATTTCACAGGGTTCTCCTAATGGCAGTTTTCAAAATGAGGCACATTTTGCAGAAAAATTCTCTTCAAGTTAATTCTACCCAATAGACATGTAACTTACATTGTTTCCTTCACTATGACATTCCGTATTCTGAAAAAGTTACATGCATCACGATTTTGACAAACATTCTTTTATGAGTGTCAGCATGTGGATTACCGAACTTTCATCCACCGTACAAGGCATATTTACACCTAGAAGTAGTTATTCTGATTTCGCAGGTTTTTCCTTACATCCAGTTTCGAAAATCATGAAATTTCACAGAAACATTCAATTCAAGCGAGTTCTAACCAGTAGAATTGTTACTTTCAGAGCTTCACTCACCGAGACATTCCGTGTTCCGAAAACGTTACATTAATCACGGCTTCAACAAATATTATTTAATGACCGTGAGCATGTGGATTACCGATTTTTCAACCACAATACAAGGCATATTTACACCTAGAAACATTTACTTACGTTTCGCAGGTTTTCCTAACGTCAGTTACAAATCAGGCAGTTTTCACAGAAAAATTCTCTTGGTGCATGTTCTATCCAATAGACATCTCATTTTCATAGATACCTTCACCGTAACATTCCGTGTTCCGAAAACGGTCCATGCACCACGGATTCAACAAATATTCACTGCTGAGTTCTTAGCATGTGGATTACACATCTTTAATAACCCATTGAAGACATATTGTCACCTTAAAGAATTTACTCAGATTTTGCAGCGTTTTCATAACACCAGTTTCCAAACTGAGGCATATTTTTCGGTAAAATGCTCCTGGAGCGTGTTCTATCCAAGAGATATGTAATTTACATAGTTTGCCTCACCGTGACAGTCCATGTTCCGAACGAGCTACACACATCACGGATTTGACAAACATTCTTAATGAGTTGTGTACATGTGTATTAAAAATCTTTCATCCACCATACAAGGCATATTGACACCTAGAAACATTAACACTGAGTTCGCAGATTTTTCCTAATAGCAGTTTCGAAAATCACGCAGTTTACAAAGGAAAAAACTGTTGGAGCGTGTTCTACAATATAGATATTTAAATTACATAGATTCTCCCGCTGTGAAATTACTTGTTTCGTACATGCTACGTGCAGAAATGTTTGGACAAAAATACACTACAGAGTTGTTTGCATGTGGAATAAAAGACTTTCTCACTATAGAAGGCATATAGATGCTTAGATGCATTTTATGTGATTTCACATTGTTTTCCAAACGCCAGTTTCGAAAATAAGACAGATTTCACGGCAAAAACCTCTTGGAGCGGGTTCTAACCAATACACATGTAATTAACATGGATTCGCTCACCGTGAAATTCCGTGTTCCGAAAACGCTACATGCATCTCAGATGTGACAATTATTCACTACAGAGTTGTTAGCAAGTGGATTACAGCACTATCATCCAACATACATGGCTTACTGATACTTTGAAGAATTTTCTCAGATTTCACACGTTAGTTTGAATGCCAGATTTGAAAATGAGGCAGATTTGGCAGAAAAATGCTCTTGGAGCCAGTTCTACCCAAAAGATATGTAATTTACCTAGTTTCACTCACCGTGACATTCCGTGTTCTGAACACGTTTCATGCACCACGGATTCAACAAACATTCTTTAATGAGTAGTGAACATGTGTATTAACGAACTTTAATCCACCTTACAGTGCATATTTATACATAGAAATTTTATTCTGATTTAGTAGTATTCTCCTAATGTCAGACTCTAAAATCATGCAGTTTCCACAGAAAAAACCTCTTGGAGCGAGTTATACCCAATAGACATGCAATTTACATAGAACCCGTCATCGTGAAATTCCATGTTCTGAACAAACTACATGCATCACGAATTAGACAAATATTCACTACAGAGTTGTTAGCATAAGGATTACCGAATTATCATCCACCATAAAAGCCATGTTACAATTTGAAGCATTTTCTCACATTTCAAAAGTTTTTCCTAATGCCGGTTTTTAAAAAGGAGGCAGATTTGCAGAAATATGCTCGTGGAGAGAGTACTTCCCAATAGAAATGTAATTTACATAGTTTCCCTCACAGTGACATTCCATTTTCCGAACACGCTACATGCATCCAGGTTTCAACAAACTTTCCCGAATGAGTTGTGAACATGTAGATTACAGAACTTTCATCCACCATACATGGCATATTTACAACTAGAAACATTAACTCTGAATTTGCAGCTTTTTCCTAATGCCAGTTTGGAAAATCAGGCAGTTTTCTCAGGGAAAAACTTTTGGAGCGAATTCTAACCAATAGTTGTGTAATTTTCACAGATTCATCGCCCGTATTTTCCGTGATATGATCACAGTGCATGCATAACGCTTTCTAAAAATATTCACCACAAATTTGTTTGCATGTGGTTTTACGATCTTGCATCACAATACAAGGCATATTGACTCTTTGAAGCATTTTCTCTGATTTTGCAGAGATTTTCAAACGCAAGTTTCAAAAATGAGGCAGATTTCTCAGAAAAACTCTTAGAGCAAATTCTACCCAAGAGACATTTATTTTAAATAGATTCGCTCACCGTGATATTTTGTGTTCCAAACACACTTCCCATAACTCGGGTTCGACAAATATACACTACAGAGTAGTTTGCATGCAGATTACCGAACTTTCATCTCAATACATTGAATATTGATTCTTAGAAGTATTTTCTCTGATTTTGCAGCGTTTCCCAAACGCCAGGTTCAAAAATGACGAATTTTTTAGCAGAAAACATCTCTCGGACCGAGTTCTAACCAATAGAGAAGTCATTTACATTGTTTCAATCACCGTGAAATTCCACGATCTGAACACGCTACATGCATCACGGATTAGAAAAAGATCCTTTTATATGTTGTGAAAATGTGGATTACAGAACTTTCTGCAACATAAAGGCACATTTACACCTGCAAATATTTACTCCCTTTTTGCAGCTTTTTCCAAATTTCAGATTCGATAATCATGCAATTTTGGCAAAAAAATTCTCTTCTAGCTCGTTCTACTCAATAGAATTGTAATTTCCATAGTTTCATTACCGTGAAATTCCATTTTCCATAAACGCTACATAAATCACGGTTTAAAAAATAATTACTACACTGTGATTAACAGGTGGATTACCGGACTTTCATTAACCATTCAAGGCATATTGACACTTAGAAGCATTTTCTCACATTTCACAGGGTTCTCCTAATGGCAGTTTTCAAAATGAGGCACATTTTGCAAAAAAATTCTCTTCAAGTGAATTCTACCCAATAGACATTTAACTTTCATTGTTTCCTTCACTATAACATTCCGTATTCCAAAAAAGTTACATGCATCACGAGTTTGACAAACATTCTTTAATGAGTGTGAGCATGTGGATTACCGAACTTTCATCCACCGTACAAGGCATATTTACACCTAGAAGTAGTTATTCTCATTTCGCAGGTTTTTCCTAACATCCAGTTTCGAAAATCATGAAATTTTCACAGAAACATTCAATTCAAGCGAGTTCTAACCAGTAGAATTGTTATTTTCAGAGCTTCACTCACCGAGACATTCCGTGTTCCGAAAACGTTACATTCATCACGGCTTCGACAAACATTATTTAATGACCGTGAGCATGTGGATTAACGATTTTTCAAACACAATACAAGGCATATATACACCTAGAAACATTTACTTACATTTCGCAGGTTTTCCTAACGTCAGTAACGAAAATCAGGCAGTTTTCGCAGAAAAATTCTCTTGGTGCATGTTCTATACAATAGACATCTCATTTTCATAGAAACATTCACCGTAACATTCCGTGTTCCGAAAACGTTCCATGCACCACGGATTCAACAAATAATCACTGCTGAGTTCTTAGCATGTGGATTACACATCTTTAAAAACCCATTGAAGACATATTATCACCTTAAAGCATTAACTCAGATTTTGCAGCGTTTTCATAACACCAGTTTCCAAAATGAGGCATATTTTTCAGTAAATGCTAGTGGAGAGTGTTCTAACCAAGAGATATGTAATTTACATAGTTTGCCTCACCGTGACAGTCCATGTTCCGAACGCGCTACACACATCACGGATTTGACAAACATTCTTAATGAGTTGTGTACATGTGTATTACAAAACTTTCATCCACCATACAAGGCATATTGACACCTAGAATCATTAACACTGAGTTCGCAGATATTTCCTAAAAGCAGTTTCGTAAATCAGGCTGTTTTCAAAGGAAAAAACTGTTGGAGCGTCTTCTACAAAATAGATATGTAAATTACATAGATTCTCCCGCTGTGAAATTACGTGTTTCAAACATGCTACATGCAGAAAAGTTTCGACAAAAATACACTACAGAGCTGTTTGCATGTGGATTACAGGACTTTCTCACTATAGAAAGCATATAGATGCTTCGATGCATTTTATGTGATTTCACAGTGTTTTCCAAACGCCAGTTTCGAAAATAACTCAGATTACACGGCAAAAAATTCTTGGAGCGGGTTCTAACCAATAGACATGTAATTTACATGGATTCGCTCACCGTGAAATTCCGTGTTCCGAACACGCTACATGCATCTCAGATGTGACAAATATTCACTACAGAGTTGTTAGCAAGTGGATTACAGCACTATCATCCACCATAAAAGGCTTACTGTCACTTTGAAGAATTTTTTAAGATTTCACAATTTAGTTTGAACGCCAGTTTTGAAAATGAGGCAGATTGGGCAGAAAAATGCTCTTGGAGCCAGTTCTACCCAAAAGATATGTAATTTACCTAGTTTCACTCACCGAGACATTAAGTATTCTGAACACGTTTCATGCACCATGGATTCAACAAACATTCTTTAATGAGTTGTGAACATGTGTATTAACGAACTTTAATCCACCTTACAGTGCATATTTATACATAGAAATTTTATTCTGATTTAGTAGTATTCTCCTAATGTCAGTCTCTAAAATCATGCAGTTTCCACAGAAAAATCCTCTTGGAGCGAGTTCTACCCAATAGACATGCAATTTACATAGAACCCGTCATCGTGAAATTCCGTGTTCTGAACACGCTACGTGCATCACTGATTCAATAAATATTCACTACAGAGTTGTTAGCATAAGGATTACCGAAATTTCATCCACCATAAAAGCCATGTTTCAATTTGAAGCATTTTCTCACATTTCGAAAGTTTTTCCTAATGCCAGTTTTTAAAAGGAGGCAGATTTGCAGAAATATACTCGTGGAGCGAGTACTTCCCAATAGAAATGTAATTTACATAGTTTCCCTCACAGTGACATTCCATTTTCCGAACACGCTACATGCATCCAGGTTTCAACAAACTTTCTCGAATGAGTTGTGAACATGTAGATTAAAGTACTTTCATCCACCATACATGGCATATTTACAACTAGAAACATTAACACTGAATTTGCAGTTTTTTCCTAATGCCAGTTTGGAAAATCAGGCCGTTTTCACAGGGAAAAACTTTAGGAGCGAATTCTAACAAATAGGTGTGCAATTTACATAGATTCCATCGCCCGTATTTTCCGTGATGCGATCTCACTGCATGAATAACGCTTTCTAAAAATATTCACCACAGATTTGTTTGCATGTGGTTTTACGATCTTGCATCACAAGGCATATTGACACTTTGAAGCATTTTCTCTGATTTTGCAGAGATTTTCAAACGCCAGGTTCAAAAATGAGGCAGATTTCTCAGAAAAAACTCTTAGAGCAAATTCTACCCAAGAGACATGTATTTTACATAGATTCGCTCACCGTGATATTCTGTGTTCCGAACACACTTCCCGTATCTCGGATTCGACAAATATACACTACAGAGTAGTTAGCATGCGGATTACCGAACTTTCATCTCAATACATTGAATATTGATTCTTAGAAGAATTTTCTCAGATTTTGCAGCGTTTTCTAAACGCCAGGTTCAAAAATGACGAAGTTTTCGCAGAAAAACTCTCTCGGAGCGAGTTCTAACCAATAGAGAAGTCATTTACATTGTTTCAATCACCGTGGAATTCCACGTTCTGAACGCGCTACATGCATCACGGATTAGAAAAAGATTCTTTAATATGTTGTGAAAATGTGGATTACCGAACTTTCTTGCAACATAAAGGCACATTTACACCTGCAAATATTTACTCCCTTTTTGCAGCTTTTTCCAAACTTCAGATTCGATAATCATGCAATTTTGGCAAAAAAATTATCTTCTAGCTCGTTCTACTCAATAGAATTGTAATTTCCATAGTTTCATTATCGTGAAATTCCATTTTCCATAAGCGCCACATGAATCACGGTTTAAAAAATAATTAATACACTGTTATTAACATGTGGATTACAGGACTTTCAATCACCATTCAAGGCATATTGACACTTAGAAGAATTTTCTCAGATTTCACAGGGTTCTCCTAATGGCAGTTTTCAAAATGAGGCTCATTTTGCAGAAAAGTTCTCTTGAAGTGAGTTCTACCCAATAGACATGTAACTTACATTGTTTCCTTCACTATGACATTCCGTATTCCGAAAACGTTACATTCGTCACGGCTTCGACAAACATTCTTTAATGACCGTGAGCATGTGGATTACCGATTTTTCAACCACAATACAAGGCATATTTACACCTAGAAACATTTACTTACATTTCGCAGGTTTTCCTAACGTCAGTTACGAAAATCAGGCATTTTTCGCAGAAAAATTCTCTTGGTGCATGTTCTACCCAATGGACATCTCATTTTCATAGATACCTTCACCGTAAAATTCCGTGTTCCGAAAACGGTCCATGCACCACGGATTCAACAAATATTCACTGCTGAGTTCTTAGCATGTGGATTACACATCTTTAATAACCCATTGAAGACATATTGTCACCTTAATGCATTTACTCAGATTTTGCAGCGTTTTCATAACACCAGTTTCCAAAATGAGGCATATTTTTCAGTTAAATGCTCCTGGAGCGTGTTCTAACCAAGATACATGTAATTTACAAAGTTTGTCTCACCGTGACATTCCATGTTCCGAACGCGCTACACAGATCACGGATTTGACAAACATTCTTAATGAGTTGTGTACATGTGTATTACAAAACTTTCATCCACCATACAAGGCATATTGACACCTAGAATCATTAACACTGAGTTCGCAGATATTTCCTAAAAGCAGTTTCGAAAATCAGGCAGTTTTCAAAGGAAAAAACTGTTGGAGCGTGTTCTACAAAATAGATATGTAAATTACATAGATTCTCCCGCTGTGAAATTACGTGTTTCAAACATGCTACATGCAGAAAAGTTTCGACAAAAATACACTACAGAGATGTTTGCATGTGGATTACAGGACTTTCTCACTATAGAAAGCATATAGATGCTTCGATGCATTTTATGTGATTTCACAGTGTTTTCCAAACGCCAGTTTCGAAAATAACTCAGATTACACGGCAAAAACCTCTTGGAGCGGGTTCTAACCAATACACATGTAATTAACATGGATTCGCTCACCGTGAAATTCCGTGTTCCGAACACGCTACATGCATCTCAGATGTGACAAATATTCACTTCAGAGTTGTTAGCAAGTGGATTACAGCACTATCATCCACCATACAAGGCTTACTGACACTTTGAAAAATTTTCTCAGATTTCACACGTTAGTTTGAACGCCAGTTTTGAAAATGAGGCAGATTTGGCAGAAAAATGCTCTTGGAGCCAGTTCTACCCAAAAGAAATGTAATTAACCTAGTTTCACTCACCGTGACATTCCGTGTTCTGAACACGTTTCATGCACCACGGATTCAACAAACATTCTTTAATGAGTTGTGAACATGTGTATTAACGAACTTTAATCCACCTTACAGTGCATATTTATACATAGAAATTTTATTCTGATTTAGTAGTATTCTCCTAATGTCAGTCTCTAAAATCATGCAGTTTCCACAGAAAAATCCTCTTGGAGCGAGTTCTACCCAATAGACATACAATTTACATAGAACCCGTCATCGTGAAATTCCGTGTTCTGGACACGCTACATGCATCACGGATTCGACAAATATTCACTACAGAGTTGTTAGCATAAGGATTACCGAACTTTCATCCACCATAAAAGCCATGTTACAATTTGAAGCATTTTCTCACATTTCGAAAGTTTTTCCTAATGCCGGTTTTTAAAAAGGAGGCAGATTTGCAGAAATATGCTCGTGGAGAGAGTACTTCCCAATAGAAATGTAATTTACATAGTTTCCCTCACAGTGACATTCCATTTTCCGAACACGCTACATGCATCCAGGTTTCAACAAACTTTCTCGAATGAGTTGTGAACATGTAGATTACAGAACTTTCATCCACCATACATTGCATATTTACAACTAGAAACATTAACTCTGAATTTGCAGCTTTTTCCTAATGCCAGTTTGGAAAATCAGGCAGTTTTCTCAGGGAAAAACTTTTGGAGCGAATTCTAACCAATAGTTGTGTAATTTTCATAGATTCATCGCCCGTATTTTCCGTGATATGATCACAGTGCATGCATAACGCTTTCTAAAAATATTCACCACAAATTTGTTTGCATGTGGTTTTACGATCTTGCATCACAATACAAGGCATATTGACTCTTTGAAGCATTTTCTCTGATTTTGCAGAGATTTTCAAACGCAAGTTTCAAAAATGAGGCAGATTTCTCAGAAAAACTCTTAGAGCAAATTCTACCCAAGAGACATTTATTTTAAATAGATTCGCTCACCGTGATATTTTGTGTTCCAAACACACTTCCCATAACTCGGGTTCGACAAATATACACTACAGAGTAGTTTGCATGCAGATTACCGAACTTTCATCTCAATACATTGAATATTGATTCTTAGAAGTATTTTCTCTGATTTTGCAGCGTTTCACAAACGCCAGGTTCAAAAATGACGAATTTTTTAGCAGAAAAAATCTCTCGGACCGAGTTCTAACCAATAGAGAAGTCATTTACATTGTTTCAATCACCGTGAAATTCCACAATCTGAACACGCTACATGCATCACGGATTAGAAAAAGATCCTTTTATATGTTGTGAAAATGTGGATTACAGAACTTTCTGCAACATAAAGGCACATTTACACCTGCAAATATTTACTCCCTTTTTGCAGCTTTTTCCAAATTTCAGATTCGATAATCATGCAATTTTGGCAAAAAAATTCTCTTCTAGCTCGTTCTACTCAATAGAATTGTAATTTCCATAGTTTCATTACCGTGAAATTCCATTTTCCATAAACGCTACATAAATCACGGTTTAAAAACTAATTACTACACTGTGATTAACAGGTGGATTACCGGACATTCATTCACCATTCAAGGCATATTGACACTTAGAAGCATTTTCTCACATTTCACAGGGTTCTCCTAATGGCAGTTTTCAAAATGAGGCACATTTTGCAGAAAAATTCTCTTGAAGTGAATTCTACCCAATAGACATGTAACTTACATTGTTTCCTACACTATAACATTCCGTATTCCAAAAAAGTTACATGCATCACGAGTTTGACAAACATTCTTAAATGAGTGTGAGCATGTGGATTACCGAACTTTCATCCACCGTACAAGGCATATTTACACCTAGAAGTAGTTATTCTCATTTCGCAGGTTTTTCCTAACATCCAGTTTCGAAAATCATGAAATTTTCACAGAAACATTCAATTCAAGCGAGTTCTAACCAGTAGAATTGTTATTTTCAGAGCTTCACTCACCGAGACATTCCGTGTTCCGAAAACGTTACATTCATCACGGCTTCGACAAACATTATTTAATGACCGTGAGCATGTGAATTAACGATTTTTCAAACACAATAAAAGGCATATATACACCTAGAAACATTTACTTACATTTCTCAGGTTTTCCTAACGTCAGTAACGAAAATCAGGCAGTTTTCGCAGAAAAATTATCTTGGTGCATGTTCTATCCAATAGACATCTCATTTTCATAGAAACCTTCACCGTAATATTCCGTGTTCCGAAAACGTTCCATGCACCACGGATTCAACAAAAAATCACTGCTGAGTTCTTAGCATGTGGATTACACATCTTTAAAAACCCATTGAAGACATATTATCACCTTAAAGCATTTACTCAGATTTTGCAGCGTTTTCATAACACCAGTTTCCAAAATGAGGCATATTTTTCAGTAAAATGCTCCTGGAGAGTGTTCTAACCAAGAGATATGTAATTTACATAGTTTGCCTCACCGTGACAGTCCATGTTCCGAACGCGCTACACACATCACGGATTTGACAAACATTCTTAATGAGTTGTGTACATGTGTATTACAAAACTTTCATCCACGATACAAGGCATATTGACACCTAGAATCATTAACACTGAGTTCGCAGATATTTCCTAAAAGCAGTTTCGTAAATCAGGCTGTTTTCAAAGGAAAAAACTGTTGGAGCGTCTTCTACAAAATAGATATGTAAATTACATAGATTCTCCCGCTGTGAAATTACGTGTTTCTAACATGCTACATGCAGAAAAGTTTCGACAAAAATACACTACAGAGCTGTTTGCATGTGGATTACAGGACTTTCTCACTATAGAAAGCATATAGATGCTTCGATGCATTTTATGTGATTTCACAGTGTTTTCCAAACGCCAGTTTCGAAAATAACTCAGATTACACGGCAAAAAAATCTTGGAGCGGGTTCTAACCAATAGACATGTAATTTACATGGATTCGCTCACCGTGAAATTCCGTGATCCGAACACGCTACATGCATCTCAGATGTGACAAATATTCACTACAGAGTTGTTAGCAAGTGGATTACAGCACTATCATCCACCATAAAAGGCTTACTGTCACTTTGAAGAATTTTTTCAGATTTCACACTTTAGTTTGAACGCCAGTTTTGAAAATGAGGCAGATTGGGCAGAAAAATGCTCTTGGAGCCAGTTCTACCCAAAAGATATGTAATTTACCTAGTTTCACTCACCGAGACATTCCGTATTCTGAACACGTTTCATGCACCATGGATTCAACAAACATACTTTAATGAGTTGTGAATATGTGTATTAACGAACTTTAATCCACCTTACAGTGCATATTTATACATAGAAATTTTATTCTGATTTAGTAGTATTCTCCTAATGTCAGTCTCTAAAATCATGCAGTTTCCACAGAAAAATCCTCTTGGAGCGAGTTCTACCCAATAGACATGCAATTTACATAGAACCCGTCATCGTGAAATTCCGTGTTCTGAACACGCTACGTGCATCACTGATTCGATAAATATTCACTACAGAGTTGTTAGCATAAAGATTACCGAAGTTTCATCCACCATAAAAGCCATGTTTCAATTTGAAGCATTTTCTCACATTTCGAAAGTTTTTCCTAATGCCAGTTTTTAAAAGGAGGCAGATTTGCAGAAATATTCTCATGGAGCGAGTACTTCCCAATAGAAATGTAATTTACATAGTTTCCCTCACAGTGACATTCCATTTTCCGAACACGCTACATGCATCCAGGTTTCAACAAACTTTCTCGAATGAGTTGTGAACATGTAGATTAAAGTACTTTCATCTACCATACATGGCATATTTACAACTAGAAACATTAACACTGAATTTGCAGTTTTTTCCTAATGCCAGTTTGGAAAATCAGGCCGTTTTCTCAGGGAAAAACTTTAGGAGCGAATTCTAACAAATAGGTGTGCAATTTACATAGATTCCATCGCCCGTATTTTCCGTGATGCGATCTCACTACATGAATAACGCTTTCTAAAAATATTCACCACAGATTTGTTTGCATGTGGTTTTACGATCTTGCATCACAATACAAGGCATATTGACACTTTGAAGCATTTTCTCTGATTTTGCAGAGATTTTCAAACGCCAGGTTCAAAAATGAGGCAGATTTCTCAGAAAAAACTCTTAGAGCAAATTCTACCCAAGAGACATGTATTTTACATAGATTCGCTCACCGTGATATTCTGTGTTCCGAACACACTTCCCGTATCTCGGATTCGACAAATATACACTACAGAGTAGTTTGCATGCAGATTACCGAACTTTCATCTCAATACATTGAATATTGATTCTTAGAAGTATTTTCTCAGATTTTGCAGCGTTTTCTAAACGCCAGGTTCAAAAATGACGAAGTTTTCGCAGAAAAACTCTCTCGGAGCGAGTTCTAACCAATAGAGAAGTCATTTACATTGTTTCAATCACCGTGGAATCCCACGTTCTGAACACGCTACATGCATCACTGATTAGAAAAAGATTCTTTAATATGTTGTGAAAATATGGATTACCGAACTTTCTTGCAACATAAAGGCACATTTACACCTGCAAATATTTACTCCCTTTTTGCAGCTTTTTCCAAACTTCAGATTCGATAATCATGCAATTTTGGCAAAAAAATTCTCTTCTAGCTCGTTCTACTCAATAGAATTGTAATTTCCATAGTTTCATTATCGTGAAATTCCATTTTCCATAAGCGCCACATGAATCACGGTTTAAAAAATAATTAATACACTGTTATTAACATGTGGATTACAGGACTTTCAATCACCATTCAAGGCATATTGACACTTAGAAGCATTTTCTCAGATTTCACAGGGTTCTCCTAATGGCAGTTTTCAAAATGAGGCTCATTTTGCAGAAAAGTTCTCTTGAAGTGAGTTCTACCCAATAGACATGTAACTTACATTGTTTCCTTCACTATGACATTCCGTATTCCGAAAACGTTACATTCATCACGGCTTCGACAAACATTCTTTAATGACCGTGAGCATGTGGATTACCGATTTTTCAACCACAATACAAGGCATATTTACACCTAGAAACATTTACTTACATTTCGCAGGTTTTCGTAACGTCAGTTACGAAAATCGGGCATTTTTCACAGAAAAATTCTCTTGGTGCATGTTCTATCCAATAGACATCTCATTTTCATAGATACCTTCACCGTAACATTCCGTGTTCCGAAAACGGTCCATGCACCACGGATTCAACAAATATTCACTGCTGAGTTCTTAGCATGTGGATTACACATCTTTAATAACCCATTGAAGACATATTGTCACCTTAAAGCATTTACTCAGATTTTGCAGCGTTTTCATAACACCAGTATCCAAACTGAGGCATATTTTTCAGTAAAATGCTCCTGGAGCGTGTTCTAACCAAGAGATATGTAATTTACATAGTTTGCCTCACCGTGACAGTCCATGTTCCGAACGCGCTACACACATCACGGATTTGACAAACATTCTTAATGAGTTGTGTACATGTGTATTACAAAACTTTCATCCACCATACAAGGCATATTGACACCTAGAATCATTAACACTGAGTTCGCAGATATTTCCTAAAAGCAGTTTCGAAAATCAGGCAGTTTTCAAAGGAAAAAACTGTTGGAGCGTGTTCTACAAAATAGATATATAAATTACATAGATTCTCCCGCTGTGAAATCACGTGTTTCGAACATGCTACATGCAGAAATGTTTCGACAAAAATACACTACAGTGTTGTTTGTATGTGGATTACAGGACTTTCTCACTATAGAAAGTATATAGATGCTTTGATGCATTTTATGTGATTTCTCAGTGTTTTATAAACGCCAGTTTCAAAAATAAGGCAGATTTCATGGTAGAAACCTCTTGGAGCGGGTTCTAACCAATAGACATGTAATTTACATGGATTCGCTCACCGTGAAATTCCGTGTTCCGAACATGCTACATGCATCTCAGATGTGACAAATATTCACTACAGAGTTGTTAGCAAGTGGATTACAGCACTATCATCCACCATAAAAGGCTTAATGTCACTTTGAAGAATTTTTTCAGATATCACACTTTAGTTTGAACGCCAGTTTTGAAAATGAGGCAGATTGGGCAGAAAAATGCTCTTGGAGCCAGTTCTACCCAAAAGATATGTAATTTACCTAGTTTCACTCACCGAGACATTAAGTATTCTGAACACGTTTCATGCACCATGGATTCAAAAAACATTCTTTAATGAGTTGTGAACATGTGTATTAACGAACTTCAATCCACCTTACAGTGCATATTTATACATAGAAATTTTATTCTGATTTAGTAGTATTCTCCTAATGTCAGTCTCTAAAATCATGCAGTTTCCACAGAAAAATCCTCTTGGAGCGAGTTCTACCCAATAGACATGCAATTTACATAGAACCCGTCATCGTGAAATTCCGTGTTCTGAACACGCTACGTGCATCACTGATTCGATAAATATTCACTACAGAGTTGTTAGCATAAGGATTACCGAAATTTCATCCACCATAAAAGCCATGTTTCAATTTGAAGCATTTTCTCACATTTCGAAAGTTTTTCCTAATGCCAGTTTTTAAAAGGAGGCAGATTTGCAGAAATATCCTCGTGGAGCGAGTACTTCCCAATAGAAATGTAATTTACATAGTTTCCCTCACAGTGACATTCCATTTTCCGAACACGCTACATGCATCCAGGTTTCAACAAACTTTCTCGAATGAGTTGTGAACATGTAGATTAAAGTACTTTCATCCACCATACATGGCATATTTACAACTAGAAACATTAACACTGAATTTGCAGTTTTTTCCTAATGCCAGTTTGGAAAATCAGGCCGTTTTCACAGGGAAAAACTTTAGGAGCGAATTCTAACAAATAGGTGTGCAATTTACATAGATTCCATCGCCCGTATTTTCCGTGATGCGATCTCACTGCATGAATAACGCTTTCTAAAAATATTCACCACAGATTTGTTTGCATGTGGTTTTACGATCTTGCATCACAAGGCATATTGACACTTTGAAGCATTTTCTCTGATTTTGCAGAGATTTTCAAACGCCAGGTTCAAAAATGAGGCAGATTTCTCAGAAAAAACTCTTAGAGCAAATTCTACCCAAGAGACATGTATTTTACATAGATTCGCTCACCGTGATATTCTGTGTTCCGAACACACTTCCCGTATCTCGGATTCGACAAATATACACTACAGAGTAGTTAGCATGCGGATTACCGAACTTTCATCTCAATACATTGAATATTGATTCTTAGAAGAATTTTCTCAGATTTTGCAGCGTTTTCTAAACGCCAGGTTCAAAAATGACGAAGTTTTCGCAGAAAAACTCTCTCGGAGCGGGTTCTAACCAATAGAGAAGTCATTTACATTGTTTCAATCACCGTGGAATTCCACGTTCTGAACACGCTACTTGCATCACTGATTAGAAAAAGATTCTTTAATATGTTGTGAAAATATGGATTACCGAACTTTCTTGCAACATAAAGGCACATTTACACCTGCAAATATTTACTCCCCTTTTGCAGCTTTTTCCAAACTTCAGATTCGATAATCATGCAATTTTGGCAAAAAAATTCTCTTCTAGCTCGTTCTACTCAATAGAATTGTAATTTCCATAGTTTCATTATCGTGAAATTCCATTTTCCATAAGCGCCACATGAATCACGGTTTAAAAAATAATTAATACACTGTTATTAACATGTGGATTACAGGACTTTCAATCACCATTCAAGGCATATTGACACTTAGAAGCATTTTCTCAGATTTCACAGGGTTCTCCTAATGGCAGTTTTCAAAATGAGGCTCATTTTGCAGAAAAGTTCTCTTGAAGTGAGTTCTACCCAATAGACATGTAACTTACATTGTTTCCTTCACTATGACATTCCGTATTCCGAAAACGTTACATTCATCACGGCTTCGACAAACATTCTTTAATGACCGTGAGCATGTGGATTACCGATTTTTCAACCACAATACAAGGCATATTTACACCTAGAAACATTTACTTACATTTCGCAGGTTTTCCTAACGTCAGTTACGAAAATCAGGCATTTTTCGCAGAAAAATTCTCTTGGTGCATGTTCTATCCAATAGACATCTCATTTTCATAGATACCTTCACCGTAACATTCCGTGTTCCGAAAACGGTCCATGCACCACGGATTCAACAAATATTCACTGCTGAGTTCTTAGCATGTGGATTACACATCTTTAATAACCCATTGAAGACATATTGTCACCTTAAAGCATTTACTCAGATTTTGCAGCGTTTTCATAACACCAGTTTCCAAACTGAGGCATATTTTTCAGTAAAATGCTCCTGGAGCGTGTTCTAACCAAGAGATATGTAATTTACATAGTTTGCCTCACCGTGACAGTCCATGTTCCGAACGCGCTACACACATCACGGATTTGACAAACATTCTTAATGAGTTGCGTACATGTGTATTACAAAACTTTCATCCACCATACAAGGCATATTGACACCTAGAATCATTAACACTGAGTTCGCAGATATTTCCTAAAAGCAGTTTCGAAAATCAGGCATTTTTCAAAGGAAAAAACTGTTGGAGCGTGTTCTACAAAATAGATATGTAAATTACATAGATTCTCCCGCTGTGAAATTACGTGTTTCGAACATGCTACCTGCAGAAAAGTTTCGACAAAAATACACTACAGGGTTGTTTGTATGTGGATTACAGGACTTTCTCACTATAGAATGTATATAGATGCTTTGATGCATTTTATGTGATTTCTCAGTGTTTTATAAACGCCAGTTTCGAAAATAAGGCAGATTTCACGGTAGAAACCTCTTGGAGCGGGTTCTAACCAATAGACATGTAATTTACATGGATTCGCTCACCGTGAAATTCCGTGTTCCGAACACGCTACATGCATCTCAGATGTGACAAATATTCACTACAGAGTTGTTAGCAAGTGGATTACAGCACTATCATCCACCATAAAAGGCTTACTGTCACTTTGAAGAATTTTTTCAGATTTCACACTTTAGTTTGAATGCCAGTTTTGAAAATGAGGCAGATTGGGCAGAAAAATGCTCTTGGAGCCAGTTCTACCCAAAAGATATGTAATTTACCTAGTTTCACTCAACGTGACATTCCGTGTTCTGAACACGATACATACACCACGGATTCAACAAACATTCTTTAATGAGTTGTGAACATGTGTATTAATGAACTTTAATCCACCTTACAGTGCATATTTATACATAGAAATTTTATTCTGATTTAGTAGTATTCTCCTAATGTCAGTCTCTAAAATCATGCAGTTTCCACAGAGAAATCCTCTTGGAGCGAGTTCTACCCAATAGACATGCAATTTACATAGAACCCGTCTTCGTGAAATTCCGTGTTCTGGACACGCTACGTGCATCACTGATTCGATAAATATTCACTACAGAGTTGTTAGCATAAGGATTACCGAACTTTCATCCACCATAAAAGCCATGTTACAATTTGAAGCATTTTCTCACATTTCGAAAGTTTTTCCTAATGCCAGTTTTGAAAAGGAGGCAGATTTGCAGAAATATTCTCGTGGAGCGAGTACTTCCCAATAGAAATGTAATTTACATAGTTTCCCTCACAGTGACATTCCATTTTCCGAACACGCTACATGCATCCAGGTTTCAACAAACTTTCTCGAATGAGTTGTGAACATGTAGATTAAAGTACTTTCATCCACCATAAATGGCATATTTACAACTAGAAACATTAACACTGAATTTGCGGCTTTTTCCTAAAGCCAGTTTGGAAAATCAGGCCGTTTTCTCAGGGAAATACTTTTGGAGCGAATTCTAACAAATAGGTGTGCAATTTACATAGATTCCATCGCCCATATTTTCCGTGATGCGATCACACTGCATGAATAACGCTTTCTAAGAATATTCACCACAGATTTGTTTGCATGTGGTTTTACGATCTTGCATCACAATACAAGGCATATAGACACTTTGAAGCATTTTCTCTGATTTTGCAGAGATTTTCAAACCCCAGGTTCAAAAATGAGTCAGATATCTCAGAAAAAACTCTTAGAGCAAATTCTACCCAAGAGACATGTATTTTACATAGATTCGCTCACCGTGATATTCTGTGTTCCGAACACACTTCCCGTAAATCGGATTCGACAATTAAACACTACAGAGTAGTTAGCATGTGGATTAACGAACTTTCATCTCAATACATTGAATATTGATTCTTAGAAGTATTTTCTCAGATTTTGCAGTGTTTTCTAAACGCCATGTTAAAAAATGACGAAGTTTTCGCAGAAAAACTCTCTCGGAGCGAGTTCTAACCAATAGTCATTTACATTGTTTCAATCACCGTGGAATTCCAAGTTCTGAACGCGCTACATGCATCACGGATTAGAAAAAGATTCTTTAATATGTTGTGAAAATGTGGATTACCGAACTTTCTTGCAACATAAAGGCACATTTACACCTGCAAATATTTACTCCCTTTTTGCAGCTTTTTCCAAACTTCAGATTCGATAATCATGCAATTTTGGCAAAAAAATTCTCTTCTAGCTCGTTCTACTCAATAGAATTGTAATTTCCATAGTTTCATTACCGTGAAATTCCATTTTCCATAAGCGCTACATGAATCACGGTTTAAAAAATAATTAATATACTGTTATTAACATGTGGATTACAGGACTTTCAATCACCATTCAAGGCATATTGACACTTAGAAGAATTTTCTCAGATTTCACAGGGTTCTCCTAATGGCAGTTTTCAAAATGAGGCTCATTTTGCAGAAAAGTTCTCTTGAAGTGAGTTCTACCCAATAGACATGTAACTTACATTGTTTCCTTCACTATGACATTCCGTATTCCGAAAACGTTACATTCATCACGGCTTCGACAAACATTCTTTAATGACCGTGAGCATGTGGATTACCGATTTTTCAACCACAATACAAGGCATATTTACACCTAGAAACATTTACTTACATTTCGCAGGTTTTCCTAACGTTAGTTACGAAAATCAGGCATTTTTCGCAGAAAAATTCTCTTGGTGCATGTTCTACCCAATGGACATCTCATTTTCATAGATACCTTCACCGTAACATTCCGTGTTCCGAAAACGGTCCATGCACCACGGATTCAACAAATATTCACTGCTGAGTTCTTAGCATGTGGATTACACATCTTTAATAACCCATTAAAACATATTGTCACCTTAAAGCATTTACTCAGATTTTGCAGTGTTTTCATAACACCAGTTTCCAAACTGAGGCATATTTTTCAGTAAAATGCTCCTGGAGCGTGTTCTAACCAAGAGATATGTAATTTACATAGTTTTCCTCACCGTGACAGTCCATGTTCCGAACGCACTACACACATCACGGATTTGACAAACATTCTTAATGAGTTGTGTACATGTGTATTACAAAACTTTCATCCACCATACAAGGCATATTGACACCTAGAATCATTAACACTGAGTTCGCAGATATTTCCTAAAAGCAGTTTCGAAAATCAGGCAGTTTTCAAAGGAAAAAACTGTTGGAGCGTGTTCTACAAAATAGATATGTAAATTACATAGATTCTCCCGCTGTGAAATTACGTGTTTCGAACATGCTACATGCAGAAAAGTTTCGACAAAAATACACTACAGAGTTGTTTGTATGTGGATTACAGGACTTTCTCACTATAGAAAGTATATAGATGCTTTGATGCATTTTATGTGATTTCTCAGTGATTTCCAAACGCCAGTTTCGAAAATAAGGCAGATTTCATGGTAGAAACCTCTTGGAGCGGGTTCTAACCAATAGACATGTAATTTACATGGATTCGCTCACCGTGAATTTCCGTGTTCTGAACACGCTACGTGCATCACTGATTCGATAAATATTCACTACAGAGTTGTTAGCATAAGGATTACCGAAATTTCATCCACCATAAAAGCCATGTTTCAATTTGAAGCATTTTCTCACATTTCGAAAGTTTTTCCTAATGCCAGTTTTTAAAAGGAGGCAGATTTGCAGAAATATCCTCGTGGAGCGAGTACTTCCCAATAGAAATGTAATTTACATAGTTTCCCTCACAGTGACATTCCATTTTCCGAACACGCTACATGCATCCAGGTTTCAACAAACTTTCTCGAATGAGTTGTGAACATGTAGATTAAAGTACTTTCATCCACCATACATGGCATATTTACAACTAGAAACATTAACACTGAATTTGCAGTTTTTTCCTAATGCCAGTTTGGAAAATCAGGCCGTTTTCACAGGGAAAAACTTTAGGAGCGAATTCTAACAAATAGGTGTGCAATTTACATAGATTCCATCGCCCGTATTTTCCGTGATGCGATCTCACTGCATGAATAACGCTTTCTAAAAATATTCACCACAGATTTGTTTGCATGTGGTTTTACGATCTTGCATCACAAGGCATATTGACACTTTGAAGCATTTTCTCTGATTTTGCAGAGATTTTCAAACGCCAGGTTCAAAAATGAGGCAGATTTCTCAGAAAAAACTCTTAGAGCAAATTCTACCCAAGAGACATGTATTTTACATAGATTCGCTCACCGTGATATTCTGTGTTCCGAACACACTTCCCGTATCTCGGATTCGACAAATATACACTACAGAGTAGTTAGCATGCGGATTACCGAACTTTCATCTCAATACATTGAATATTGATTCTTAGAAGAATTTTCTCAGATTTTGCAGCGTTTTCTAAACGCCAGGTTCAAAAATGACGAAGTTTTCGCAGAAAAACTCTCTCGGAGCGAGTTCTAACCAATAGAGAAGTCATTTACATTGTTTCAATCACCGTGGAATTCCACGTTCTGAACACGCTACATGCATCACTGATTAGAAAAAGATTCTTTAATATGTTGTGAAAATATGGATTACCGAACTTTCTTGCAACATAAAGGCACATTTACACCTGCAAATATTTACTCCCCTTTTGCAGCTTTTTCCAAACTTCAGATTCGATAATCATGCAATTTTGGCAAAAAAATTCTCTTCTATCTCGTTCTACTCAATAGAATTGTAATTTCCATAGTTTCATTATCGTGAAATTCCATTTTCCATAAGCGCCACATGAATCACGGTTTAAAAAATAATTAATACACTGTTATTAACATGTGGATTACAGGACTTTCAATCACCATTCAAGGCATATTGACACTTAGAAGAATTTTCTCAGATTTCACAGGGTTCTCCTAATGGCAGTTTTCAAAATGAGGCTCATTTTGCAGAAAAGTTCTCTTGAAGTGAGTTCTACCCAATAGACATGTAACTTACATTGTTTCCTTCACTATGACATTCCGTATTCCGAAAACGTTACATTCATCACGGCTTCGACAAACATTCTTTAATGACCGTGAGCATGTGGATTACCGATTTTTCAACCACAATACAAGGCATATTTACACCTAGAAACATTTACTTACATTTCGCAGGTTTTCCTAACGTCAGTTACGAAAATCAGGCATTTTTCGCAGAAAAATTCTCTTGGTGCATGTTCTATCCAATAGACATCTCATTTTCATAGATACCTTCACCGTAACATTCCGTGTTCCGAAAACGGTCCATGCACCACGGATTCAACAAATATTCACTGCTGAGTTCTTAGCATGTGGATTACACATCTTTAATAACCCATTGAAGACATATTGTCACCTTAAAGCATTTACTCAGATTTTGCAGCGTTTTCATAACACCAGTTTCCAAACTGAGGCATATTTTTCAGTAAAATGCTCCTGGAGCGTGTTCTAACCAAGAGATATGTAATTTACATAGTTTGCCTCACCGTGACAGTCCATGTTCCGAACGCGCTACACACATCACGGATTTGACAAACATTCTTAATGAGTTGCGTACATGTGTATTACAAAACTTTCATCCACCATACAAGGCATATTGACACCTAGAATCATTAACACTGAGTTCGCAGATATTTCCTAAAAGCAGTTTCGAAAATCAGGCATTTTTCAAAGGAAAAAACTGTTGGAGCGTGTTCTACAAAATAGATATGTAAATTACATAGATTCTCCCGCTGTGAAATTACGTGTTTCGAACATGCTACCTGCAGAAAAGTTTCGACAAAAATACACTACAGGGTTGTTTGTATGTGGATTACAGGACTTTCTCACTATAGAATGTATATAGATGCTTTGATGCATTTTATGTGATTTCTCAGTGTTTTATAAACGCCAGTTTCGAAAATAAGGCAGATTTCACGGTAGAAACCTCTTGGAGCGGGTTCTAACCAATAGACATGTAATTTACATGGATTCGCTCACCGTGAAATTCCGTGTTCCGAACACGCTACATGCATCTCAGATGTGACAAATATTCACTACAGAGTTGTTAGCAAGTGGATTACAGCACTATCATCCACCATACAAGGCTTACTGACACTTTGAAGAATTTTCTCAGATTTCACACGTTAGTTTGAATGCCAGTTTTGAAAATGAGGCAGATTGGGCAGAAAAATGCTCTTGGAGCCAGTTCTAACCAAAAGATATGTAATTTACCTAGTTTCACTCAAAGTGACATTCCGTGTTCTGAACACGATACATGCACCACGGATTCAACAAACATTCTTTAATGAGTTGTGAACATGTGTATTAACGAACTTTAATCCACCTTACAGTGCATATTTATACATAGAAATTTTATTCTGATTTAGTAGTATTCTCCTAATGTCAGTCTCTAAAATCATGCAGTTTCCACAGAAAAATCCTCTTGGAGCGAGTTCTACCCAATAGACATGCAATTTACATAGAACCCGTCATCGTGAAATTCCGTGTTCTGAACACGCTACATGCATCACGAATTCGACAAATATTCACTACAGAGTGGTTAGCATAAGGATTACCGAACTTTCATCCACCATAAAAGCCATGTTACAATTTGAAGCATTTTCTCACATTTCGAAAGTTTTTCCTAATGCCAGTTTTGAAAAGGAGGCAGATTTGCAGAAATATTCTCGTGGAGCGAGTACTTCCCAATAGAAATGTAATTTACATAGTTTCCCTCACAGTGACATTCCATTTTCCGAACACGCTACATGCATCCAGGTTTCAACAAACTTTCTCGAATGAGTTGTGAACATGTTGATTACAGAACTTTCATCCACCATACATGGCATATTTACAACTAGAAACATTAACTCTGAATTTGTAGCTTTTTCCTAATGCCAGTTTGGAAAATCAGGCCGTTTTCTCAGGGAAATACTTTTGGAGCGAATTCTAACCAATAGATGTGTAATTTACATAGATTCCATCGCCCATACTTTCCGTAATGCGATCACACTGCATGCATAACGCTTTCTAAAAATATTCACCACAGATATGTTTGCATGTGGTTTTACGATCTTGCATCAAAATAAAAGGCATATTGACACTTTGAAGCATTTTCTCTGATTTTGCAGAGATTTTCAAACGCCAGGTTCAAAAATGAGGCAGATTTCTCAGAAAAAACTCTTAGAGCAAATTCTACCCAAGAGACATGTATTTTACATAGATTCGCTCACCGTGATATTCTGTGTTCCGAACACTCTTCACGTATCTCGGATTCGACAAATATTCACTACAGAGTAGTTAACATGCGGATTACCGATCTTTCATCTCAATACATTGAATATTGATTCTTAGAAGTATTTTCTCAAATTTTGCAGCGTTTTCTAAACGCCAGGTTCAAAAATGACGAAGTTTTCGCAGAAAAACCCTCTCGGAGTGAGTTCTAACTAATAGAGGATTCATTTAGATTTTTTCAATCACCGTGGAATTCCACGTTCTGAACACGGTACATGCATCACGGAGTAGAAAAAGATCCTTTAATATGTTGTGAAAATGTGGTTTACCAAACTTTCTTGCAATATAAAGGCACATTTACTCCTGCAAATATTTACTCCATTTTTGCAGCTTTTTCCAAACTTCAGATTCGATAATCATGCAATTTTGCCAAAAAATTCTCTTCTAGCTCGTTCTACTCAGTAGAATTGTAATTTCCATAGATTCATTACCGTGAAATTCCATTTTCCATAAGCAACACATGAATCACGGTTTAAAAAATAATTAATACACTGTTATTAACATGTGGATTACAGGACTTTCAATCACCATTCAAGGCATATTGACACTTAGAAGCATTTTCTCAGATTTCACAGGGTTCTCCTAATGGCAGTTTTCAAAATGAGGCTCATTTTGCAGAAAAGTTCTCTTGAAGTGAGTTCTACTCAATAGACATGTAACTTACATTGTTTCCTTCACTATGACATTCCGTATTCCGAAAACGTTACATTCATCACGGCTTCGACAAACATTCTTTAATGACCGTGAGCATGTGGATTACCGATTTTTCAACCACAATACAAGGCATATTTATACCTAGAAACATTTACTTACATTTCGCAGGTTTTCCTATCGTCAGTTACGAAAATCAGGCATTTTTCGCAGAAAAATTCTCTTGGTGCATGTTCTACCCAATAGACATCTCATTTTCATAGATACCTTCACCGTAACATTCCGTGTTCCGAAAACGGTCCATGCACCACGGATTCAACAAATATTCACTGCTGAGTTCTTAGCATGTTGATTACACATCTTTAATAACCCATTGAAGACATATTGTCACCTTAAAGCATTTACTCAGATTTTGCAGCGTTTTCATAGCACCAGTTTCCAAAATGAGGCATATTTTTCAGTAAAATGCTCCTGGAGCGTGTTCTAACCAAGAAATATGTAATTTACATAGTTTGCCTCACCGTGACAGTCCATGTTCCGAACGCGCTACACACATCACGGATTTGACAAACATTCTTAATGAGTTGTGTACATGTGTATTACAAAACTTTCATCCACCATACAAGGCATATTGACACCTAGAATCATTAACACTGAGTTCGCAGATATTTCCTAAAAGCAGTTTCGAAAATCAGGCAGTTTTCAAAGGAAAAAGCTGTTGGAGCGTGTTCTACAAAATAGATATGTAAATTACATAGATTCTCCCGCTGTGAAATTACGTGTTTCGAACATGCTACATGCAGAAAAGTTTCGACAAAAATACACTACAGAGTTGTTTGTATGTGGATTACAGGACTTTCTCACTATAGAAAGTATATAGATGCTTAGATGCATTTTATGTGATTTCTCAGTGTTTTATAAACGCCAGTTTCGAAAATAAGGCAGATTTCACGGTAGAAACCTCTTGGAGCGGGTTCTAACCAATAGACATGTAATTTACATGGATTCGCTCACCGTGAAATTCCGTGTTCCGAACACGCTACATGCATCTCAGATGTGACAAATATTCACTTCAGAGTTGTTAGCAAGTGGATTACAGCACTATCATCCACCATACAAGGCTTACTGACACTTTGAAAAATTTTCTCAGATTTCACACGTTAGTTTGAACGCCAGTTTTGAAAATGAGGCAGATTTGGCAGAAAAATGCTCTTGGAGCCAGTTCTACCCAAAAGAAATGTAATTAACCTAGTTTGACTCACCGTGACATTCCGTGTTCTGAACACGTTTCATGCACCACGGATTCAACAAACATTCTTTAATGAGTTGTGAACATGTGTATTAACGAACTTTAATCCACCTTACAGTGCATATTTATACATAGAAATTTTATTCTGATTTAGTAGTGTTCTCCTAATGTCAGTCTCTAAAATCATGCAGTTTCCACAGAAAAATCCTCTTGGAGCGAGTTCTACCCAATAGACATACAATTTACATAGAACCCGTCATCGTGAAATTCCGCGTTCTGAACACGCTACATGCATCACGGATTCGACAAATATTCACTACAGAGTTGTTAGCATAAGGATTACCGAACTTTCATCCACCATAAAAGCCATGTTACAATTTGAAGCATTTTCTCACATTTCGAAAGTTTTTCCTAATGCCGGTTTTTAAAAAGGAGGCAGATTTGCAGAAATATGCTCGTGGAGAGAGTACTTCCCAATAGAAATGTAATTTACATAGTTTCCCTCACAGTGACATTCCATTTTCCGAACACGCTACATGCATCCAGGTTTCAACAAACTTTCTCGAATGAGTTGTGAACATGTAGATTACAGAACTTTCATCCACCATACATGGCATATTTACAACTAGAAACATTAACTCTGAATTTGCAGCTTTTTCCTAATGCCAGTTTGGAAAATCAGGCAGTTTTCTCAGGGAAAAACTTTTGGAGCGAATTCTAACCAATAGTTGTGTAATTTTCATAGATTCATCGCCCGTATTTTCCGTGATATGATCACAGTGCATGCATAACGCTTTCTAAAAATATTCACCACAAATTTGTTTGCATGTGGTTTTACGATCTTGCATCACAATACAAGGCATATTGACTCTTTGAAGCATTTTCTCTGATTTTGCAGAGATTTTCAAACGCAAGTTTCAAAAATGAGGCAGATTTCTCAGAAAAACTCTTAGAGCAAATTCTACCCAAGAGACATTTATTTTAAATAGATTCGCTCACCGTGATATTTTGTGTTCCAAACACACTTCCCATAACTCGGGTTCGACAAATATACACTACAGAGTAGTTTGCATGCAGATTACCGAACTTTCATCTCAATACATTGAATATTGATTCTTAGAAGTATTTTCTCTGATTTTGCAGCGTTTCACAAACGCCAGGTTCAAAAATGACGAATTTTTTAGCAGAAAAAATCTCTCGGACCGAGTTCTAACCAATAGAGAAGTCATTTACATTGTTTCAATCACCGTGAAATTCCACGATCTGAACACGCTACATGCATCACGGATTAGAAAAAGATCCTTTTATATGTTGTGAAAATGTGGATTACAGAACTTTCTGCAACATAAAGGCACATTTACACCTGCAAATATTTACTCCCTTTTTGCAGCTTTTTCCAAATTTCAGATTCGATAATCATGCAATTTTGGCAAAAAAATTCTCTTCTAGCTCGTTCTACTCAATAGAATTGTAATTTCCATAGTTTCATTACCGTGAAATTCCATTTTCCATAAACGCTACATAAATCACGGTTTAAAAAATAATTACTACACTGTGATTAACAGGTGGATTACCGGACTTTCATTCACCATTCAAGGCATATTGACACTTAGAAGCATTTTCTCACATTTCACAGGGTTCTCCTAATGGCAGTTTTCAAAATGAGGCACATTTTGCAAAAAAATTCTCTTGAAGTGAATTCTACCCAATAGACATGTAACTTACATTGTTTCCTTCACTATAACATTCCTTATTCCAAAAAAGTTACATGCATCACGAGTTTGACAAACATTCTTAAATGAGTGTGAGCATGTGGATTACCGAACTTTCATCCACCGTACAAGGCATATTTACACCTAGAAGAAGTTATTCTCATTTCGCAGGTTTTTCCTAACATCCAGTTTCGAAAATCATGAAATTTTCACAGAAACATTCAATTCAAGCGAGTTCTAACCAGTAGAATTGTTATTTTCAGAGCTTCACTCACCGAGACATTCCGTGTTCCGAAAACGTTACATTCATCACGGCTTCGACAAACATTATTTAATGACCGTGAGCATGTGAATTAACGATTTTTCAAACACAATAAAAGGCATATATACACCTAGAAACATTTACTTACATTTCGCAGGTTTTCCTAACGTCAGTAACGAAAATCAGGCAGTTTTCGCAGAAAAATTCTCTTGGTGCATGTTCTATCCAATAGATATCTCATTTTCATAGAAACCTTCACCGTAATATTCCGTGTTCCGAAAACGTTCCATGCACCACGGATTCAACAAATAATCACTGCTGAGTTCTTAGCATGTGGATTACACATCTTTAAAAACCCATTGAAGACATATTATCACCTTAAAGCATTTACTCAGATTTTGCAGTGTTTTCATAACACCAGTTTCCAAACTGAGGCATATTTTTCTGTAAAATGCTCCTGGAGCGTGTTCTAACCAAGAGATATGTAATTTACATAGTTTGCCTCACCGTGACAGTCCATGTTCCGAACGCGCTACACACATCACGGATTTGACAAACATTCTTAATGAGTAGTGTACATGTGTATTACAAAACTTTCATCCACGATACAAGGCATATTGACACCTAGAATCATTAACACTGAGTTCGCAGATATTTCCTAAAAGCAGTTTCGTAAATCAGGCAGTTTTCAAAGGAAAAAACTGTTGGAGCGTCTTCTACAAAATAGATATATAAATTACATAGATTCTCCCGCTGTGAAATTACGTGTTTCAAACATGCTACATGCAGAAAAGTTTCGACAAAAATACACTACAGAGCTGTTTGCATGTGGATTACAGGACTTTCTCACTATAGAAAGCATATAGATGCTTCGATGCATTTTATGTGATTTCACAGTGTTTTCCAAACGCCAGTTTCGAAAATAACTCAGATTACACGGCAAAAAAATCTTGGAGCGGGTTCTAACCAATAGACATGTAATTTACATGGATTCGCTCACCGTGAAATTCCGTGTTCCGAACACGCTACATGCATCTCAGATGTGACAAATATTCACTACAGAGTTGTTAGCAAGTGGATTACAGCACTATCATCCACCATAAAAGGCTTACTGTCACTTTGAAGAATTTTTTCAGATTTCACACTTTAGTTTGAACGCCAGTTTTGAAAATGAGGCAGATTGGGCAGAAAAATGCTCTTGGAGCCAGTTCTACCCAAAAGATATGTAATTTACCTAGTTTCACTCACCGAGACATTCCGTATTCTGAACACGTTTCATGCACCATGGATTCAACAAACATTCTTTAATGAGTTGTGAACATGTGTATTAACGAACTTTAATCCACCTTACAGTGCATATTTATACATAGAAATTTTATTCTGATTTAGTAGTATTCTCCTAATGTCAGTCTCTAAAATCATGCAGTTTCCACAGAAAAATCCTCTTGGAGCGAGTTCTACCCAATAGACATGCAATTTACATAGAACCCGTCATCGTGAAATTCCGTGTTCTGAACACGCTACGTGCATCACTGATTCGATAAATATTCACTACAGAGTTGTTAGCATAAAGATTACCGAAGTTTCATCCACCATAAAAGCCATGTTTCAATTTGAAGCATTTTCTCACATTTCGAAAGTTTTTCCTAATGACAGTTTTTAAAAGGAGGCAGATTTGCAGAAATATTCTCATGGAGCGAGTACTTCCCAATAGAAATGTAATTTACATAGTTTCCCTCACAGTGACATTCCATTTTCCGAACACGCTACATGCATCCAGGTTTCAACAAACTTTCTCGAATGAGTTGTGAACATGTAGATTAAAGTACTTTCATCTACCATACATGGCATATTTACAACTAGAAACATTAACACTGAATTTGCAGTTTTTTCCTAATGCCAGTTTGGAAAATCAGGCCGTTTTCTCAGGGAAAAACTTTAGGAGCGAATTCTAACAAATAGGTGTGCAATTTACATAGAATCCATCGCCCGTATTTTCCGTGATGCGATCTCACTACATGAATAACGCTTTCTAAAAATATTCACCACAGATTTGTTTGCATGTGGTTTTACGATCTTGCATCACAATACAAGGCATATTGACACTTTGAAGCATTTTCTCTGATTTTGCAGAGATTTTCAAACGCCAGGTTCAAAAATGAGGCAGATTTCTCAGAAAAAACTCTTAGAGCAAATTCTACCCAAGAGACATGTATTTTACATAGATTCGCTCACCGTGATATTCTGTGTTCCGAACACACTTCCCGTATCTCGGATTCGACAAATATACACTACAGAGTAGTTAGCATGCGGATTACCGAACTTTCATCTCAATACATTGAATATTGATTCTTAGAAGTATTTTCTCAGATTTTGCAGCGTTTTCTAAACGCCAGGTTCAAAAATGACGAAGTTTTCGCAGAAAAACCCTCTCGGAGCGAGTTCTAACCAATAGAGAAGTCATTTACATTGTTTCAATCACCGTGGAATCCCACGTTCTGAACACGCTACATGCATCACTGATTAGAAAAAGATTCTTTAATATGTTGTGAAAATATGGATTACCGAACTTTCTTGCAACATAAAGGCACATTTACACCTGCAAATATTTACTCCCTTTTTGCAGCTTTTTCCAAACTTCAGATTCGATAATCATGCAATTTTGGCAAAAAAATTCTCTTCTAGATTGTTCTACTCAATAGAACTGTAATTTCCATAGTTTTATTATCGTGAAATTCCATTTTCCATAAGCGCCACATGAATCACGGTTTAAAAAATAATTAATACACTGTTATTAACATGTGGATTACAGGACTTTCAATCACCATTCAAGGCATATTGACACTTAGAAGCATTTTCTCAGATTTCACAGGGTTCTCCTAATGGCAGTTTTCAAAATGAGGCTCATTTTGCAGAAAAGTTCTCTTGAAGTGAGTTCTACCCAATAGACATGTAACTTACATTGTTTCCTTCACTATGACATTCCGTATTCCGAAAACGTTACATTCATCACGGCTTCGACAAACATTCTTTAATGACCGTGAGCATGTGGATTACCGATTTTTCAACCACAATACAAGGCATATTTACACCTAGAAACATTTACTTACATTTCGCAGGTTTTCCTAACGTCAGTTACGAAAATCGGGCATTTTTCACAGAAAAATTCTCTTGGTGCATGTTCTACCCAATGGACATCTCATTTTCATAGATACCTTCACCGTAACATTCCGTGTTCCGAAAACGGTCCATGCACCACGGATTCAACAAATATTCACTGCTGAGTTCTTAGCATGTGGATTACACATCTTTAATAACCCATTGAAGACATATTGTCACCTTAAAGCATTTACTCAGATTTTGCAGTGTTTTCATAACACCAGTTTCCAAACTGAGGCATATTTTTCTGTAAAATGCTCCTGGAGCGTGTTCTAACCAAGAGATATGTAATTTACATAGTTTGCCTCACCGTGACAGTCCATGTTCCGAACGCACTACACACATCACGGATTTGACAAACATTCTTAATGAGTTGTGTACATGTGTATTACAAAACTTTCATCCACCATACAAGGCATATTGACACCTAGAATCATTAACACTGAGTTTGCAGATATTTCCTAAAAGCAGTTTCGAAAATCAGGCAGTTTTCAAAGGAAAAAACTGTTGGAGCGTGTTCTACAAAATAGATATGTAAATTACATAGATTCTCCCGCTGTGAAATTACGTGTTTCGAACATGCTACATGCAGAAAAGTTTCGACAAAAATACACTACAGTGTTGTTTGTATGTGGATTACAGGACTTTCTCACTATAGAAAGTATATAGATGCTTTGATGCATTTTATGTGATTTCTCAGTGATTTCCAAACGCCAGTTTCGAAAATAAGGCAGATTTCATGGTAGAAACCTCTTGGAGCGGGTTCTAACCAATAGACATGTAATTTACATGGATTCGCTCACCGTGAATTTCCGTGTTCTGAACACGCTACATGCATCTCAGATGTGACAAATATTCACTACAGAGTTGTTAGCAAGTGGATTACAGCACTATCATCCACCATACAAGGCTTACTGACACTTTGAAGAATTTTCTCAGATTTCACACGTTAGTTTGAAGGCCAGTTTTGAAAATGAGGCAGATTGGGCAGAAAAATGCTCTTGGAGCCAGTTCTAACCAAAAGATATGTAATTTACCTAGTTTCACTCAACGTGACATTCCGTGTTCTGAACACGATACATGCAAAACGGATTCAACAAACATTCTTTAATGAGTTGTGAACATGTGTATTAACGAACTTTAATCCACCTTACAGTGCATATTTATATATAGAAATTTTATTCTGATTTAGTAGTATTCTCCTAATGTCAGTCTCTAAAATCATGCAGTTTCCACAGAAAAATCCTCTTGGAGCGAGTTCTACCCAATAGACATGCAATTTACATAGAACCTGTCATCGTGAAATTCCGTGTTCTGAACACGCTACATGCATCACGAATTCGACAAATATTCACTACAGAGTGGTTAGCATAAGGATTACCGAACTTTCATCCACCATAAAAGCCATGTTACAATTTGAAGCATTTTCTCACATTTCGAAAGTTTTTCCTAATGCCAGTTTTGAAAAGGAGGCAGATTTGCAGAAATATTCTCGTGGAGCGAGTACTTCCCAATAGAAATGTAATTTACATAGTTTCGCTCACAGTGACATTCCATTTTCCGAACACGCTACATGCATCCAGGTTTCAACAAACTTTCTCGAATGAGTTGTGAACATGTTGATTACAGAACTTTCATCCACCATACATGGCATATTTACAACTAGAAACATTAACTCTGAATTTGTAGCTTTTTCCTAATGCCAGTTTGGAAAATCAGGCCGTTTTCTCAGGGAAATACTTTTGGAGCGAATTCTAACCAATAGATGTGTAATTTACATAGATTCCATCGCCCATATTTTCCGTAATGCGATCACACTGCATGCATAACGCTTTCTAAAAATATTCACCACAGATATGTTTGCATGTGGTTTTACGATCTTGCATCAAAATACAAGGCATATTGACACTTTGAAGCATTTTCTCTGATTTTGCAGAGATTTTCAAACGCCAGGTTCAAAAATGAGGCAGATTTCTCAGAAAAAACTCTTAGAGCAAATTCTACCCAAGAGACATTTATTTTACATAGATTCGCTCACCGTGATATTCTGTGTTCCGAACACTCTTCACGTATCTCGGATTCGACAAATATTCACTACAGAGTAGTTAACATGCGGATTACCGAACTTTCATCTCAATACATTGAATATTGATTCTTAGAAGTATTTTCTCAGATTTTGCAGCGTTTTCTAAACGCCAGGTTCAAAAATGACGAAGTTTTCGCAGAAAAACCCTCTCGGAGTGAGTTCTAACTAATAGAGGATTCATTTAGATTTTTTCAATCACCGTGGAATTCCACGTTCTGAACACGGTACATGCATCACGGAGTAGAAAAAGATCCTTTAATATGTTGTGAAAATGTGGTTTACCAAACTTTCTTGCAATATAAAGGCACATTTACTCCTGCAAATATTTACTCCATTTTTGCAGCTTTTTCCAAACTTCAGATTCGATAATCATGCAATTTTGCCAAAAAATTCTCTTCTAGCTCGTTCTACTCAGTAGAATTGTAATTTCCATAGATTCATTACCGTGAAATTCCATTTTCCATAAGCAACACATGAATCACGGTTTAAAAAATAATTAATACACTGTTATTAACATGTGGATTACAGGACTTTCAATCACCATTCAAGGCATATTGACACTTAGAAGCATTTTCTCAGATTTCACAGGGTTCTCCTAATGGCAGTTTTCAAAATGAGGCTCATTTTGCAGAAAAGTTCTCTTGAAGTGAGTTCTACCCAATAGACATGTAACTTACATTGTTTCCTTCACTATGACATTCCGTATTCCGAAAACGTTACATTCATCACGGCTTCGACAAACATTCTTTAATGACCGTGAGCATGTGGATTACCGATTTTTCAACCACAATAAAAGGCATATTTACACCTAGAAACATTTACTTACATTTCGCAGGTTTTCCTAACGTCAGTTACGAAAATCAGGCATTTTTCGCAGAAAAATTCTCTTGGTGCATGTTCTACCCAATAGACATCTCATTTTCATAGATACCTTCACCGTAACATTCCGTGTTCCGAAAACGGTCCATGCACCACGGATTCAACAAATATTCACTGCTGAGTTCTTAGCATGTGGATTACACATCTTTAATAACCCATTGAAGACATATTGTCACCTTAAAGCATTTACTCAGATTTTGCAGCGTTTTCATAGCACCAGTTTCCAAAATGGGGCATATTTTTCAGTAAAATGCTCCTGGAGCGTGTTCTAACCAAGAGATATGTAATTTACATAGTTTGCCTCACCGTGACAGTCCATGTTCCGAACGCGCTACACACATCACGGATTTGACAAACATTCTTAATGAGTTGTGTACATGTGTATTACAAAACTTTCATCCACCATACAAGGCATATTGACACCTAGAATCATTAACACTGAGTTCGCAGATATTTCCTAAAAGCAGTTTCGAAAATCAGGAAGTTTTCAAAGGAAAAAGCTGTTGGAGCGTGTTCTACAAAATAGATATGTAAATTACATAGATTCTCCCGCTGTGAAATTACGTGTTTCGAACATGCTACATGCAGAAAAGTTTCGACAAAAATACACTACAGAGTTGTTTGTATGTGGATTACAGGACTTTCTCACTATAGAAAGTATATAGATGCTTTGATGCATTTTATGTGATTTCTCAGTGTTTTATAAACGCCAGTTTCGAAAATAAGGCAGATTTCACGGTAGAAACCTCTTGGAGCGGGTTCTAACCAATAGACATGTAATTTACATGGATTCGCTCACCGTGAAATTCCGTGTTCCGAACACGCTACATGCATCTCAGATGTGACAAATATTCACTACAGAGTTGTTAGCAAGTGGATTACAGCACTATCATCCACCATACAAGGCTTACTGACACTTTGAAAATTTTCTCAGATTTCACACGTTAGTTTGAACGCCAGTTTTGAAAATGAGGCAGATTGGGCAGAAAAATGCTCTTGGAGCCAGTTCTAACCAAAAGATATGTAATTTACCTAGTTTAACTCAACGTGACATTCCGTGTTCTGAACACGATACATACACCACGGATTCAACAAACATTCTTTAATGAGTTGTGAACATGTGTATTAATGAACTTTAATCCACCTTACAGTGCATATTTACACATAGAAATTTTATTCTGATTTAGTAGTATTCTCCTAATGTCAGTCTCTAAAATCATGCAGTTTCCACAGAAAAATCCTCTTGGAGCGAGTTCTACCCAATAGACATGCAATTTACATAGAACCCGTCATCGTGAAATTCCGTGTTCTGAACACGCTACGTGCATCACTGATTCGATAAATATTCACTACAGAGTTGTTAGCATAAAGATTACCGAAATTTCATCCACCATAAAAGCCATGTTTCAATTTGAAGCATTTTCTCACATTTCGAAAATTTTTCCTAATGCCAGTTTTTAAAAGGAGGCAGATTTGCAGAAATATCCTCGTGGAGCGAGTACTTCCCAATAGAAATGTAATTTACATAGTTTCCCTCACAGTGACATTCCATTTTCCGAACACGCTACATGCATCCAGGTTTCAACAAACTTTCTCGAATGAGTTGTGAACATGTAGATTAAAGTACTTTCATCCACCATACATGGCATATTTACAACTAGAAACATTAACACTGAATTTGCAGTTTTTTCCTAATGCCAGTTTGGAAAATCAGGCCGTTTTCACAGGGAAAAACTTTAGGAGCGAATTCTAACAAATAGGTGTGCAATTTACATAGATTCCATCGCCCGTATTTTCCGTGATGCGATCTCACTGCATGAATAACGCTTTCTAAAAATATTCACCACAGATTTGTTTGCATGTGGTTTTACGATCTTGCATCACAAGGCATATTGACACTTTGAAGCATTTTCTCTGATTTTGCAGAGATTTTCAAACGCCAGGTTCAAAAATGAGGCAGATTTCTCAGAAAAAACTCTTAGAGCAAATTCTACCCAAGAGACATGTATTTTACATAGATTCGCTCACCGTGATATTCTGTGTTCCGAACACACTTCCCGTATCTCGGATTCGACAAATATACACTACAGAGTAGTTAGCATGCGGATTACCGAACTTTCATCTCAATACATTGAATATTGATTCTTAGAAGAATTTTCTCAGATTTTGCAGCGTTTTCTAAACGCCAGGTTCAAAAATGACGAAGTTTTCGCAGAAAAACTCTCTCGGAGCGGGTTCTAACCAATAGAGAAGTCATTTACATTGTTTCAATCACCGTGGAATTCCACGTTCTGAACACGCTACTTGCATCACTGATTAGAAAAAGATTCTTTAATATGTTGTGAAAATATGGATTACCGAACTTTCTTGCAACATAAAGGCACATTTACACCTGCAAATATTTACTCCCCTTTTGCAGCTTTTTCCAAACTTCAGATTCGATAATCATGCAATTTTGGCAAAAAAATTCTCTTCTAGCTCGTTCTACTCAATAGAATTGTAATTTCCATAGTTTCATTATCGTGAAATTCCATTTTCCATAAGCGCCACATGAATCACGGTTTAAAAAATAATTAATACACTGTTATTAACATGTGGATTACAGGACTTTCAATCACCATTCAAGGCATATTGACACTTAGAAGCATTTTCTCAGATTTCACAGGGTTCTCCTAATGGCAGTTTTCAAAATGAGGCTCATTTTGCAGAAAAGTTCTCTTGAAGTGAGTTCTACCCAATAGACATGTAACTTACATTGTTTCCTTCACTATGACATTCCGTATTCCGAAAACGTTACATTCATCACGGCTTCGACAAACATTCTTTAATGACCGTGAGCATGTGGATTACCGATTTTTCAACCACAATACAAGGCATATTTACACCTAGAAACATTTACTTACATTTCGCAGGTTTTCCTAACGTCAGTTACGAAAATCAGGCATTTTTCGCAGAAAAATTCTCTTGGTGCATGTTCTATCCAATAGACATCTCATTTTCATAGATACCTTCACCGTAACATTCCGTGTTCCGAAAACGGTCCATGCACCACGGATTCAACAAATATTCACTGCTGAGTTCTTAGCATGTGGATTACACATCTTTAATAACCCATTGAAGACATATTGTCACCTTAAAGCATTTACTCAGATTTTGCAGCGTTTTCATAACACCAGTTTCCAAACTGAGGCATATTTTTCAGTAAAATGCTCCTGGAGCGTGTTCTAACCAAGAGATATGTAATTTACATAGTTTGCCTCACCGTGACAGTCCATGTTCCGAACGCGCTACACACATCACGGATTTGACAAACATTCTTAATGAGTTGCGTACATGTGTATTACAAAACTTTCATCCACCATACAAGGCATATTGACACCTAGAATCATTAACACTGAGTTCGCAGATATTTCCTAAAAGCAGTTTCGAAAATCAGGCATTTTTCAAAGGAAAAAACTGTTGGAGCGTGTTCTACAAAATAGATATGTAAATTACATAGATTCTCCCGCTGTGAAATTACGTGTTTCGAACATGCTACCTGCAGAAAAGTTTCGACAAAAATACACTACAGGGTTGTTTGTATGTGGATTACAGGACTTTCTCACTATAGAATGTATATAGATGCTTTGATGCATTTTATGTGATTTCTCAGTGTTTTATAAACGCCAGTTTCGAAAATAAGGCAGATTTCACGGTAGAAACCTCTTGGAGCGGGTTCTAACCAATAGACATGTAATTTACATGGATTCGCTCACCGTGAAATTCCGTGTTCCGAACACGCTACATGCATCTCAGATGTGACAAATATTCACTACAGAGTTATTAGCAAGTGGATTACAGCACTATCATCCACCATAAAAGGCTTACTGTCACTTTGAAGAATTTTTTCAGATTTCACACTTTAGTTTGAATGCCAGTTTTGAAAATGAGGCAGATTGGGCAGAAAAATGCTCTTGGAGCCAGTTCTACCCAAAAGATATGTAATTTACCTAGTTTCACTCAACGTGACATTCCGTGTTCTGAACACGATACATACACCACGGATTCAACAAACATTCTTTAATGAGTTGTGAACATGTGTATTAATGAACTTTAATCCACCTTACAGTGCATATTTATACATAGAAATTTTATTCTGATTTAGTAGTATTCTCCTAATGTCAGTCTCTAAAATCATGCAGTTTCCACAGAGAAATCCTCTTGGAGCGAGTTCTACCCAATAGACATGCAATTTACATAGAACCCGTCTTCGTGAAATTCCGTGTTCTGGACACGCTACGTGCATCACTGATTCGATAAATATTCACTACAGAGTTGTTAGCATAAGGATTACCGAACTTTCATCCACCATAAAAGCCATGTTACAATTTGAAGCATTTTCTCACATTTCGAAAGTTTTTCCTAATGCCAGTTTTGAAAAGGAGGCAGATTTGCAGAAATATTCTCGTGGAGCGAGTACTTCCCAATAGAAATGTAATTTACATAGTTTCCCTCACAGTGACATTCCATTTTCCGAACACGCTACATGCATCCAGGTTTCAACAAACTTTCTCGAATGAGTTGTGAACATGTAGATTAAAGTACTTTCATCCACCATAAATGGCATATTTACAACTAGAAACATTAACACTGAATTTGCGGCTTTTTCCTAAAGCCAGTTTGGAAAATCAGGCCGTTTTCTCAGGGAAATACTTTTGGAGCGAATTCTAACAAATAGGTGTGCAATTTACATAGATTCCATCGCCCATATTTTCCGTGATGCGATCACACTGCATGAATAACGCTTTCTAAGAATATTCACCACAGATTTGTTTGCATGTGGTTTTACGATCTTGCATCACAATACAAGGCATATAGACACTTTGAAGCATTTTCTCTGATTTTGCAGAGATTTTCAAACCCCAGGTTCAAAAATGAGTCAGATATCTCAGAAAAAACTCTTAGAGCAAATTCTACCCAAGAGACATGTATTTTACATAGATTCGCTCACCGTGATATTCTGTGTTCCGAACACACTTCCCGTAAATCGGATTCGACAATTAAACACTACAGAGTAGTTAGCATGTGGATTAACGAACTTTCATCTCAATACATTGAATATTGATTCTTAGAAGTATTTTCTCAGATTTTGCAGTGTTTTCTAAACGCCATGTTAAAAAATGACGAAGTTTTCGCAGAAAAACTCTCTCGGAGCGAGTTCTAACCAATAGTCATTTACATTGTTTCAATCACCGTGGAATTCCAAGTTCTGAACGCGCTACATGCATCACGGATTAGAAAAAGATTCTTTAATATGTTGTGAAAATGTGGATTACCGAACTTTCTTGCAACATAAAGGCACATTTACACCTGCAAATATTTACTCCCTTTTTGCAGCTTTTTCCAAACTTCAGATTCGATAATCATGCAATTTTGGCAAAAAAATTCTCTTCTAGCTCGTTCTACTCAATAGAATTGTAATTTCCATAGTTTCATTACCGTGAAATTCCATTTTCCATAAGCGCTACATGAATCACGGTTTAAAAAATAATTAATACACTGTTATTAACATGTGGATTACAGGACTTTCAATCACCATTCAAGGCATATTGACACTTAGAAGAATTTTCTCAGATTTCACAGGGTTCTCCTAATGGCAGTTTTCAAAATGAGGCTCATTTTGCAGAAAAGTTCTCTTGAAGTGAGTTCTACCCAATAGACATGTAACTTACATTGTTTCCTTCACTATGACATTCCGTATTCCGAAAACGTTACATTCATCACGGCTTCGACAAACATTCTTTAATGACCGTGAGCATGTGGATTACCGATTTTTCAACCACAATACAAGGCATATTTACACCTAGAAACATTTACTTACATTTCGCAGGTTTTCCTAACGTCAGTTACGAAAATCAGGCATTTTTCGCAGAAAAATTCTCTTGGTGCATGTTCTACCCAATGGACATCTCATTTTCATAGATACCGTCACCGTAACATTCCGTGTTCCGAAAACGGTCCATGCACCACGGATTCAACAAATATTCACTGCTGAGTTCTTAGCATGTGGATTACACATCTTTAATAACCCATTAAAACATATTGTCACCTTAAAGCATTTACTCAGATTTTGCAGTGTTTTCATAACACCAGTTTCCAAACTGAGGCATATTTTTCAGTAAAATGCTCCTGGAGCGTGTTCTAACCAAGAGATATGTAATTTACATAGTTTTCCTCACCGTGACAGTCCATGTTCCGAACGCACTACACACATCACGGATTTGACAAACATTCTTAATGAGTTGTGTACATGTGTATTACAAAACTTTCATCCACCATACAAGGCATATTGACACCTAGAATCATTAACACTGAGTTCGCAGATATTTCCTAAAAGCAGTTTCGAAAATCAGGCAGTTTTCAAAGGAAAAAACTGTTGGAGCGTGTTCTACAAAATAGATATGTAAATTACATAGATTCTCCCGCTGTGAAATTACGTGTTTCGAACATGCTACATGCAGAAAAGTTTCGACAAAAATACACTACAGAGTTGTTTGTATGTGGATTACAGGACTTTCTCACTATAGAAAGTATATAGATGCTTTGATGCATTTTATGTGATTTCTCAGTGATTTCCAAACGCCAGTTTCGAAAATAAGGCAGATTTCATGGTAGAAACCTCTTGGAGCGGGTTCTAACCAATAGACATGTAATTTACATGGATTCGCTCACCGTGAATTTCCGTGTTCTGAACACGCTACGTGCATCACTGATTCGATAAATATTCACTACAGAGTTGTTAGCATAAGGATTACCGAAATTTCATCCACCATAAAAGCCATGTTTCAATTTGAAGCATTTTCTCACATTTCGAAAGTTTTTCCTAATGCCAGTTTTTAAAAGGAGGCAGATTTGCAGAAATATCCTCGTGGAGCGAGTACTTCCCAATAGAAATGTAATTTACATAGTTTCCCTCACAGTGACATTCCATTTTCCGAACACGCTACATGCATCCAGGTTTCAACAAACTTTCTCGAATGAGTTGTGAACATGTAGATTAAAGTACTTTCATCCACCATACATGGCATATTTACAACTAGAAACATTAACACTGAATTTGCAGTTTTTTCCTAATGCCAGTTTGGAAAATCAGGCCGTTTTCACAGGGAAAAACTTTAGGAGCGAATTCTAACAAATAGGTGTGCAATTTACATAGATTCCATCGCCCGTATTTTCCGTGATGCGATCTCACTGCATGAATAACGCTTTCTAAAAATATTCACCACAGATTTGTTTGCATGTGGTTTTACGATCTTGCATCACAAGGCATATTGACACTTTGAAGCATTTTCTCTGATTTTGCAGAGATTTTCAAACGCCAGGTTCAAAAATGAGGCAGATTTCTCAGAAAAAACTCTTAGAGCAAATTCTACCCAAGAGACATGTATTTTACATAGATTCGCTCACCGTGATATTCTGTGTTCCGAACACACTTCCCGTATCTCGGATTCGACAAATATACACTACAGAGTAGTTAGCATGCGGATTACCGAACTTTCATCTCAATACATTGAATATTGATTCTTAGAAGAATTTTCTCAGATTTTGCAGCGTTTTCTAAACGCCAGGTTCAAAAATGACGAAGTTTTCGCAGAAAAACTCTCTCGGAGCGAGTTCTAACCAATAGAGAAGTCATTTACATTGTTTCAATCACCGTGGAATTCCACGTTCTGAACACGCTACATGCATCACTGATTAGAAAAAGATTCTTTAATATGTTGTGAAAATATGGATTACCGAACTTTCTTGCAACATAAAGGCACATTTACACCTGCAAATATTTACTCCCCTTTTGCAGCTTTTTCCAAACTTCAGATTCGATAATCATGCAATTTTGGCAAAAAAATTCTCTTCTAGCTCGTTCTACTCAATAGAATTGTAATTTCCATAGTTTCATTATCGTGAAATTCCATTTTCCATAAGCGCCACATGAATCACGGTTTAAAAAATAATTAATACACTGTTATTAACATGTGGATTACAGGACTTTCAATCACCATTCAAGGCATATTGACACTTAGAAGAATTTTCTCAGATTTCACAGGGTTCTCCTAATGGCAGTTTTCAAAATGAGGCTCATTTTGCAGAAAAGTTCTCTTGAAGTGAGTTCTACCCAATAGACATGTAACTTACATTGTTTCCTTCACTATGACATTCCGTATTCCGAAAACGTTACATTCATCACGGCTTCGACAAACATTCTTTAATGACCGTGAGCATGTGGATTACCGATTTTTCAACCACAATACAAGGCATATTTACACCTAGAAACATTTACTTACATTTCGCAGGTTTTCCTAACGTCAGTTACGAAAATCAGGCATTTTTCGCAGAAAAATTCTCTTGGTGCATGTTCTATCCAATAGACATCTCATTTTCATAGATACCTTCACCGTAACATTCCGTGTTCCGAAAACGGTCCATGCACCACGGATTCAACAAATATTCACTGCTGAGTTCTTAGCATGTGGATTACACATCTTTAATAACCCATTGAAGACATATTGTCACCTTAAAGCATTTACTCAGATTTTGCAGCGTTTTCATAACACCAGTTTCCAAACTGAGGCATATTTTTCAGTAAAATGCTCCTGGAGCGTGTTCTAACCAAGAGATATGTAATTTACATAGTTTGCCTCACCGTGACAGTCCATGTTCCGAACGCGCTACACACATCACGGATTTGACAAACATTCTTAATGAGTTGCGTACATGTGTATTACAAAACTTTCATCCACCATACAAGGCATATTGACACCTAGAATCATTAACACTGAGTTCGCAGATATTTCCTAAAAGCAGTTTCGAAAATCAGGCATTTTTCAAAGGAAAAAACTGTTGGAGCGTGTTCTACAAAATAGATATGTAAATTACATAGATTCTCCCGCTGTGAAATTACGTGTTTCGAACATGCTACCTGCAGAAAAGTTTCGACAAAAATACACTACAGGGTTGTTTGTATGTGGATTACAGGACTTTCTCACTATAGAATGTATATAGATGCTTTGATGCATTTTATGTGATTTCTCAGTGTTTTATAAACGCCAGTTTCGAAAATAAGGCAGATTTCACGGTAGAAACCTCTTGGAGCGGGTTCTAACCAATAGACATGTAATTTACATGGATTCGCTCACCGTGAAATTCCGTGTTCCGAACACGCTACATGCATCTCAGATGTGACAAATATTCACTACAGAGTTGTTAGCAAGTGGATTACAGCACTATCATCCACCATACAAGGCTTACTGACACTTTGAAGAATTTTCTCAGATTTCACACGTTAGTTTGAATGCCAGTTTTGAAAATGAGGCAGATTGGGCAGAAAAATGCTCTTGGAGCCAGTTCTAACCAAAAGATATGTAATTTACCTTGTTTCACTCAAAGTGACATTCCGTGTTCTGAACACGATACATGCACCACGGATTCAACAAACATTCTTTAATGAGTTGTGAACATGTGTATTAACGAACTTTAATCCACCTTACAGTGCATATTTATACATAGAAATTTTATTCTGATTTAGTAGTATTCTCCTAATGTCAGTCTCTAAAATCATGCAGTTTCCACAGAAAAATCCTCTTGGAGCGAGTTCTACCCAATAGACATGCAATTTACATAGAACCCGTCATCGTGAAATTCCGTGTTCTGAACACGCTACATGCATCACGAATTCGACAAATATTCACTACAGAGTGGTTAGCATAAGGATTACCGAACTTTCATCCACCATAAAAGCCATGTTACAATTTGAAGCATTTTCTCACATTTCGAAAGTTTTTCCTAATGCCAGTTTTGAAAAGGAGGCAGATTTGCAGAAATATTCTCGTGGAGCGAGTACTTCCCAATAGAAATGTAATTTACATAGTTTCCCTCACAGTGACATTCCATTTTCCGAACACGCTACATGCATCCAGGTTTCAACAAACTTTCTCGAATGAGTTGTGAACATGTTGATTACAGAACTTTCATCCACCATACATGGCATATTTACAACTAGAAACATTAACTCTGAATTTGTAGCTTTTTCCTAATGCCAGTTTGGAAAATCAGGCCGTTTTCTCAGGGAAATACTTTTGGAGCGAATTCTAACCAATAGATGTGTAATTTACATAGATTCCATCGCCCATACTTTCCGTAATGCGATCACACTGCATGCATAACGCTTTCTAAAAATATTCACCACAGATATGTTTGCATGTGGTTTTACGATCTTGCATCAAAATAAAAGGCATATTGACACTTTGAAGCATTTTCTCTGATTTTGCAGAGATTTTCAAACGCCAGGTTCAAAAATGAGGCAGATTTCTCAGAAAAAACTCTTAGAGCAAATTCTACCCAAGAGACATGTATTTTACATAGATTCGCTCACCGTGATATTCTGTGTTCCGAACACTCTTCACGTATCTCGGATTCGACAAATATTCACTACAGAGTAGTTAACATGCGGATTACCGATCTTTCATCTCAATACATTGAATATTGATTCTTAGAAGTATTTTCTCAAATTTTGCAGCGTTTTCTAAACGCCAGGTTCAAAAATGACGAAGTTTTCGCAGAAAAACCCTCTCGGAGTGAGTTCTAACTAATAGAGGATTCATTTAGATTTTTTCAATCACCGTGGAATTCCACGTTCTGAACACGGTACATGCATCACGGAGTAGAAAAAGATCCTTTAATATGTTGTGAAAATGTGGTTTACCAAACTTTCTTGCAATATAAAGGCACATTTACTCCTGCAAATATTTACTCCATTTTTGCAGCTTTTTCCAAACTTCAGATTCGATAATCATGCAATTTTGCCAAAAAATTCTCTTCTAGCTCGTTCTACTCAGTAGAATTGTAATTTCCATAGATTCATTACCGTGAAATTCCATTTTCCATAAGCAACACATGAATCACGGTTTAAAAAATAATTAATACACTGTTATTAACATGTGGATTACAGGACTTTCAATCACCATTCAAGGCATATTGACACTTAGAAGCATTTTCTCAGATTTCACAGGGTTCTCCTAATGGCAGTTTTCAAAATGAGGCTCATTTTGCAGAAAAGTTCTCTTGAAGTGAGTTCTACCCAATAGACATGTAACTTACATTGTTTCCTTCACTATGACATTCCGTATTCCGAAAACGTTACATTCATCACGGCTTCGACAAACATTCTTTAATGACCGTGAGCATGTGGATTACCGATTTTTCAACCACAATACAAGGCATATTTATACCTAGAAACATTTACTTACATTTCGCAGGTTTTCCTATCGTCAGTTACGAAAATCAGGCATTTTTCGCAGAAAAATTCTCTTGGTGCATGTTCTACCCAATAGACATCTCATTTTCATAGATACCTTCACCGTAACATTCCGTGTTCCGAAAACGGTCCATGCACCACGGATTCAACAAATATTCACTGCTGAGTTCTTAGCATGTGGATTACACATCTTTAATAACCCATTGAAGACATATTGTCACCTTAAAGCATTTACTCAGATTTTGCAGCGTTTTCATAGCACCAGTTTCCAAAATGAGGCATATTTTTCAGTAAAATGCTCCTGGAGCGTGTTCTAACCAAGAAATATGTAATTTACATAGTTTGCCTCACCGTGACAGTCCATGTTCCGAACGCGCTACACACATCACGGATTTGACAAACATTCTTAATGAGTTGTGTACATGTGTATTACAAAACTTTCATCCACCATACAAGGCATATTGACACCTAGAATCATTAACACTGAGTTCGCAGATATTTCCTAAAAGCAGTTTCGAAAATCAGGCAGTTTTCAAAGGAAAAAGCTGTTGGAGCGTGTTCTACAAAATAGATATGTAAATTACATAGATTCTCCCGCTGTGAAATTACGTGTTTCGAACATGCTACATGCAGAAAAGTTTCGACAAAAATACACTACAGAGTTGTTTGTATGTGGATTACAGGACTTTCTCACTATAGAAAGTATATAGATGCTTAGATGCATTTTATGTGATTTCTCAGTGTTTTATAAACGCCAGTTTCGAAAATAAGGCAGATTTCACGGTAGAAACCTCTTGGAGCGGGTTCTAACCAATAGACATGTAATTTACATGGATTCGCTCACCGTGAAATTCCGTGTTCCGAACACGCTACATGCATCTCAGATGTGACAAATATTCACTTCAGAGTTGTTAGCAAGTGGATTACAGCACTATCATCCACCATACAAGGCTTACTGACACTTTGAAAAATTTTCTCAGATTTCACACGTTAGTTTGAACGCCAGTTTTGAAAATGAGGCAGATTTGGCAGAAAAATGCTCTTGGAGCCAGTTCTACCCAAAAGAAATGTAATTAACCTAGTTTGACTCACCGTGACATTCCGTGTTCTGAACACGTTTCATGCACCACGGATTCAACAAACATTCTTTAATGAGTTGTGAACATGTGTATTAACGAACTTTAATCCACCTTACAGTGCATATTTATACATAGAAATTTTATTCTGATTTAGTAGTGTTCTCCTAATGTCAGTCTCTAAAATCATGCAGTTTCCACAGAAAAATCCTCTTGGAGCGAGTTCTACCCAATAGACATACAATTTACATAGAACCCGTCATCGTGAAATTCCGCGTTCTGAACACGCTACATGCATCACGGATTCGACAAATATTCACTACAGAGTTGTTAGCATAAGGATTACCGAACTTTCATCCACCATAAAAGCCATGTTACAATTTGAAGCATTTTCTCACATTTCGAAAGTTTTTCCTAATGCCGGTTTTTAAAAAGGAGGCAGATTTGCAGAAATATGCTCGTGGAGAGAGTACTTCCCAATAGAAATGTAATTTACATAGTTTCCCTCACAGTGACATTCCATTTTCCGAACACGCTACATGCATCCAGGTTTCAACAAACTTTCTCGAATGAGTTGTGAACATGTAGATTACAGAACTTTCATCCACCATACATGGCATATTTACAACTAGAAACATTAACTCTGAATTTGCAGCTTTTTCCTAATGCCAGTTTGGAAAATCAGGCAGTTTTCTCAGGGAAAAACTTTTGGAGCGAATTCTAACCAATAGTTGTGTAATTTTCATAGATTCATCGCCCGTATTTTCCGTGATATGATCACAGTGCATGCATAACGCTTTCTAAAAATATTCACCACAAATTTGTTTGCATGTGGTTTTACGATCTTGCATCACAATACAAGGCATATTGACTCTTTGAAGCATTTTCTCTGATTTTGCAGAGATTTTCAAACGCAAGTTTCAAAAATGAGGCAGATTTCTCAGAAAAACTCTTAGAGCAAATTCTACCCAAGAGACATTTATTTTAAATAGATTCGCTCACCGTGATATTTTGTGTTCCAAACACACTTCCCATAACTCGGGTTCGACAAATATACACTACAGAGTAGTTTGCATGCAGATTACCGAACTTTCATCTCAATACATTGAATATTGATTCTTAGAAGTATTTTCTCTGATTTTGCAGCGTTTCACAAACGCCAGGTTCAAAAATGACGAATTTTTTAGCAGAAAAAATCTCTCGGACCGAGTTCTAACCAATAGAGAAGTCATTTACATTGTTTCAATCACCGTGAAATTCCACGATCTGAACACGCTACATGCATCACGGATTAGAAAAAGATCCTTTTATATGTTGTGAAAATGTGGATTACAGAACTTTCTGCAACATAAAGGCACATTTACACCTGCAAATATTTACTCCCTTTTTGCAGCTTTTTCCAAATTTCAGATTCGATAATCATGCAATTTTGGCAAAAAAATTCTCTTCTAGCTCGTTCTACTCAATAGAATTGTAATTTCCATAGTTTCATTACCGTGAAATTCCATTTTCCATAAACGCTACATAAATCACGGTTTAAAAAATAATTACTACACTGTGATTAACAGGTGGATTACCGGACTTTCATTCACCATTCAAGGCATATTGACACTTAGAAGCATTTTCTCACATTTCACAGGGTTCTCCTAATGGCAGTTTTCAAAATGAGGCACATTTTGCAAAAAAATTCTCTTGAAGTGAATTCTACCCAATAGACATGTAACTTACATTGTTTCCTTCACTATAACATTCCTTATTCCAAAAAAGTTACATGCATCACGAGTTTGACAAACATTCTTAAATGAGTGTGAGCATGTGGATTACCGAACTTTCATCCACCGTACAAGGCATATTTACACCTAGAAGAAGTTATTCTCATTTCGCAGGTTTTTCCTAACATCCAGTTTCGAAAATCATGAAATTTTCACAGAAACATTCAATTCAAGCGAGTTCTAACCAGTAGAATTGTTATTTTCAGAGCTTCACTCACCGAGACATTCCGTGTTCCGAAAACGTTACATTCATCACGGCTTCGACAAACATTATTTAATGACCGTGAGCATGTGAATTAACGATTTTTCAAACACAATAAAAGGCATATATACACCTAGAAACATTTACTTACATTTCGCAGGTTTTCCTAACGTCAGTAACGAAAATCAGGCAGTTTTCGCAGAAAAATTCTCTTGGTGCATGTTCTATCCAATAGATATCTCATTTTCATAGAAACCTTCACCGTAATATTCCGTGTTCCGAAAACGTTCCATGCACCACGGATTCAACAAATAATCACTGCTGAGTTCTTAGCATGTGGATTACACATCTTTAAAAACCCATTGAAGACATATTATCACCTTAAAGCATTTACTCAGATTTTGCAGTGTTTTCATAACACCAGTTTCCAAACTGAGGCATATTTTTCTGTAAAATGCTCCTGGAGCGTGTTCTAACCAAGAGATATGTAATTTACATAGTTTGCCTCACCGTGACAGTCCATGTTCCGAACGCGCTACACACATCACGGATTTGACAAACATTCTTAATGAGTAGTGTACATGTGTATTACAAAACTTTCATCCACGATACAAGGCATATTGACACCTAGAATCATTAACACTGAGTTCGCAGATATTTCCTAAAAGCAGTTTCGTAAATCAGGCAGTTTTCAAAGGAAAAAACTGTTGGAGCGTCTTCTACAAAATAGATATATAAATTACATAGATTCTCCCGCTGTGAAATTACGTGTTTCAAACATGCTACATGCAGAAAAGTTTCGACAAAAATACACTACAGAGCTGTTTGCATGTGGATTACAGGACTTTCTCACTATAGAAAGCATATAGATGCTTCGATGCATTTTATGTGATTTCACAGTGTTTTCCAAACGCCAGTTTCGAAAATAACTCAGATTACACGGCAAAAAAATCTTGGAGCGGGTTCTAACCAATAGACATGTAATTTACATGGATTCGCTCACCGTGAAATTCCGTGTTCCGAACACGCTACATGCATCTCAGATGTGACAAATATTCACTACAGAGTTGTTAGCAAGTGGATTACAGCACTATCATCCACCATAAAAGGCTTACTGTCACTTTGAAGAATTTTTTCAGATTTCACACTTTAGTTTGAACGCCAGTTTTGAAAATGAGGCAGATTGGGCAGAAAAATGCTCTTGGAGCCAGTTCTACCCAAAAGATATGTAATTTACCTAGTTTCACTCACCGAGACATTCCGTATTCTGAACACGTTTCATGCACCATGGATTCAACAAACATTCTTTAATGAGTTGTGAACATGTGTATTAACGAACTTTAATCCACCTTACAGTGCATATTTATACATAGAAATTTTATTCTGATTTAGTAGTATTCTCCTAATGTCAGTCTCTAAAATCATGCAGTTTCCACAGAAAAATCCTCTTGGAGCGAGTTCTACCCAATAGACATGCAATTTACATAGAACCCGTCATCGTGAAATTCCGTGTTCTGAACACGCTACGTGCATCACTGATTCGATAAATATTCACTACAGAGTTGTTAGCATAAAGATTACCGAAGTTTCATCCACCATAAAAGCCATGTTTCAATTTGAAGCATTTTCTCACATTTCGAAAGTTTTTCCTAATGACAGTTTTTAAAAGGAGGCAGATTTGCAGAAATATTCTCATGGAGCGAGTACTTCCCAATAGAAATGTAATTTACATAGTTTCCCTCACAGTGACATTCCATTTTCCGAACACGCTACATGCATCCAGGTTTCAACAAACTTTCTCGAATGAGTTGTGAACATGTAGATTAAAGTACTTTCATCTACCATACATGGCATATTTACAACTAGAAACATTAACACTGAATTTGCAGTTTTTTCCTAATGCCAGTTTGGAAAATCAGGCCGTTTTCTCAGGGAAAAACTTTAGGAGCGAATTCTAACAAATAGGTGTGCAATTTACATAGAATCCATCGCCCGTATTTTCCGTGATGCGATCTCACTACATGAATAACGCTTTCTAAAAATATTCACCACAGATTTGTTTGCATGTGGTTTTACGATCTTGCATCACAATACAAGGCATATTGACACTTTGAAGCATTTTCTCTGATTTTGCAGAGATTTTCAAACGCCAGGTTCAAAAATGAGGCAGATTTCTCAGAAAAAACTCTTAGAGCAAATTCTACCCAAGAGACATGTATTTTACATAGATTCGCTCACCGTGATATTCTGTGTTCCGAACACACTTCCCGTATCTCGGATTCGACAAATATACACTACAGAGTAGTTAGCATGCGGATTACCGAACTTTCATCTCAATACATTGAATATTGATTCTTAGAAGTATTTTCTCAGATTTTGCAGCGTTTTCTAAACGCCAGGTTCAAAAATGACGAAGTTTTCGCAGAAAAACCCTCTCGGAGCGAGTTCTAACCAATAGAGAAGTCATTTACATTGTTTCAATCACCGTGGAATCCCACGTTCTGAACACGCTACATGCATCACTGATTAGAAAAAGATTCTTTAATATGTTGTGAAAATATGGATTACCGAACTTTCTTGCAACATAAAGGCACATTTACACCTGCAAATATTTACTCCCTTTTTGCAGCTTTTTCCAAACTTCAGATTCGATAATCATGCAATTTTGGCAAAAAAATTCTCTTCTAGATTGTTCTACTCAATAGAACTGTAATTTCCATAGTTTTATTATCGTGAAATTCCATTTTCCATAAGCGCCACATGAATCACGGTTTAAAAAATAATTAATACACTGTTATTAACATGTGGATTACAGGACTTTCAATCACCATTCAAGGCATATTGACACTTAGAAGCATTTTCTCAGATTTCACAGGGTTCTCCTAATGGCAGTTTTCAAAATGAGGCTCATTTTGCAGAAAAGTTCTCTTGAAGTGAGTTCTACCCAATAGACATGTAACTTACATTGTTTCCTTCACTATGACATTCCGTATTCCGAAAACGTTACATTCATCACGGCTTCGACAAACATTCTTTAATGACCGTGAGCATGTGGATTACCGATTTTTCAACCACAATACAAGGCATATTTACACCTAGAAACATTTACTTACATTTCGCAGGTTTTCCTAACGTCAGTTACGAAAATCGGGCATTTTTCACAGAAAAATTCTCTTGGTGCATGTTCTACCCAATGGACATCTCATTTTCATAGATACCTTCACCGTAACATTCCGTGTTCCGAAAACGGTCCATGCACCACGGATTCAACAAATATTCACTGCTGAGTTCTTAGCATGTGGATTACACATCTTTAATAACCCATTGAAGACATATTGTCACCTTAAAGCATTTACTCAGATTTTGCAGTGTTTTCATAACACCAGTTTCCAAACTGAGGCATATTTTTCTGTAAAATGCTCCTGGAGCGTGTTCTAACCAAGAGATATGTAATTTACATAGTTTGCCTCACCGTGACAGTCCATGTTCCGAACGCACTACACACATCACGGATTTGACAAACATTCTTAATGAGTTGTGTACATGTGTATTACAAAACTTTCATCCACCATACAAGGCATATTGACACCTAGAATCATTAACACTGAGTTTGCAGATATTTCCTAAAAGCAGTTTCGAAAATCAGGCAGTTTTCAAAGGAAAAAACTGTTGGAGCGTGTTCTACAAAATAGATATGTAAATTACATAGATTCTCCCGCTGTGAAATTACGTGTTTCGAACATGCTACATGCAGAAAAGTTTCGACAAAAATACACTACAGTGTTGTTTGTATGTGGATTACAGGACTTTCTCACTATAGAAAGTGTATAGATGCTTTGATGCATTTTATGTGATTTCTCAGTGATTTCCAAACGCCAGTTTCGAAAATAAGGCAGATTTCATGGTAGAAACCTCTTGGAGCGGGTTCTAACCAATAGACATGTAATTTACATGGATTCGCTCACCGTGAATTTCCGTGTTCTGAACACGCTACATGCATCTCAGATGTGACAAATATTCACTACAGAGTTGTTAGCAAGTGGATTACAGCACTATCATCCACCATACAAGGCTTACTGACACTTTGAAGAATTTTCTCAGATTTCACACGTTAGTTTGAAGGCCAGTTTTGAAAATGAGGCAGATTGGGCAGAAAAATGCTCTTGGAGCCAGTTCTAACCAAAAGATATGTAATTTACCTAGTTTCACTCAACGTGACATTCCGTGTTCTGAACACGATACATGCAAAACGGATTCAACAAACATTCTTTAATGAGTTGTGAACATGTGTATTAACGAACTTTAATCCACCTTACAGTGCATATTTATATATAGAAATTTTATTCTGATTTAGTAGTATTCTCCTAATGTCAGTCTCTAAAATCATGCAGTTTCCACAGAAAAATCCTCTTGGAGCGAGTTCTACCCAATAGACATGCAATTTACATAGAACCTGTCATCGTGAAATTCCGTGTTCTGAACACGCTACATGCATCACGAATTCGACAAATATTCACTACAGAGTGGTTAGCATAAGGATTACCGAACTTTCATCCACCATAAAAGCCATGTTACAATTTGAAGCATTTTCTCACATTTCGAAAGTTTTTCCTAATGCCAGTTTTGAAAAGGAGGCAGATTTGCAGAAATATTCTCGTGGAGCGAGTACTTCCCAATAGAAATGTAATTTACATAGTTTCGCTCACAGTGACATTCCATTTTCCGAACACGCTACATGCATCCAGGTTTCAACAAACTTTCTCGAATGAGTTGTGAACATGTTGATTACAGAACTTTCATCCACCATACATGGCATATTTACAACTAGAAACATTAACTCTGAATTTGTAGCTTTTTCCTAATGCCAGTTTGGAAAATCAGGCCGTTTTCTCAGGGAAATACATTTGGAGCGAATTCTAACCAATAGATGTGTAATTTACATAGATTCCATCGCCCATATTTTCCGTAATGCGATCACACTGCATGCATAACGCTTTCTAAAAATATTCACCACAGATATGTTTGCATGTGGTTTTACGATCTTGCATCAAAATACAAGGCATATTGACACTTTGAAGCATTTTCTCTGATTTTGCAGAGATTTTCAAACGCCAGGTTCAAAAATGAGGCAGATTTCTCAGAAAAAACTCTTAGAGCAAATTCTACCCAAGAGACATTTATTTTACATAGATTCGCTCACCGTGATATTCTGTGTTCCGAACACTCTTCACGTATCTCGGATTCGACAAATATTCACTACAGAGTAGTTAACATGCGGATTACCGAACTTTCATCTCAATACATTGAATATTGATTCTTAGAAGTATTTTCTCAGATTTTGCAGCGTTTTCTAAACGCCAGGTTCAAAAATGACGAAGTTTTCGCAGAAAAACCCTCTCGGAGTGAGTTCTAACTAATAGAGGATTCATTTAGATTTTTTCAATCACCGTGGAATTCCACGTTCTGAACACGGTACATGCATCACGGAGTAGAAAAAGATCCTTTAATATGTTGTGAAAATGTGGTTTACCAAACTTTCTTGCAATATAAAGGCACATTTACTCCTGCAAATATTTACTCCATTTTTGCAGCTTTTTCCAAACTTCAGATTCGATAATCATGCAATTTTGCCAAAAAATTCTCTTCTAGCTCGTTCTACTCAGTAGAATTGTAATTTCCATAGATTCATTACCGTGAAATTCCATTTTCCATAAGCAACACATGAATCACGGTTTAAAAAATAATTAATACACTGTTATTAACATGTGGATTACAGGACTTTCAATCACCATTCAAGGCATATTGACACTTAGAAGCATTTTCTCAGATTTCACAGGGTTCTCCTAATGGCAGTTTTCAAAATGAGGCTCATTTTGCAGAAAAGTTCTCTTGAAGTGAGTTCTACCCAATAGACATGTAACTTACATTGTTTCCTTCACTATGACATTCCGTATTCCGAAAACGTTACATTCATCACGGCTTCGACAAACATTCTTTAATGACCGTGAGCATGTGGATTACCGATTTTTCAACCACAATAAAAGGCATATTTACACCTAGAAACATTTACTTACATTTCGCAGGTTTTCCTAACGTCAGTTACGAAAATCAGGCATTTTTCGCAGAAAAATTCTCTTGGTGCATGTTCTACCCAATAGACATCTCATTTTCATAGATACCTTCACCGTAACATTCCGTGTTCCGAAAACGGTCCATGCACCACGGATTCAACAAATATTCACTGCTGAGTTCTTAGCATGTGGATTACACATCTTTAATAACCCATTGAAGACATATTGTCACCTTAAAGCATTTACTCAGATTTTGCAGCGTTTTCATAGCACCAGTTTCCAAAATGGGGCATATTTTTCAGTAAAATGCTCCTGGAGCGTGTTCTAACCAAGAGATATGTAATTTACATAGTTTGCCTCACCGTGACAGTCCATGTTCCGAACGCGCTACACACATCACGGATTTGACAAACATTCTTAATGAGTTGTGTACATGTGTATTACAAAACTTTCATCCACCATACAAGGCATATTGACACCTAGAATCATTAACACTGAGTTCGCAGATATTTCCTAAAAGCAGTTTCGAAAATCAGGAAGTTTTCAAAGGAAAAAGCTGTTGGAGCGTGTTCTACAAAATAGATATGTAAATTACATAGATTCTCCCGCTGTGAAATTACGTGTTTCGAACATGCTACATGCAGAAAAGTTTCGACAAAAATACACTACAGAGTTGTTTGTATGTGGATTACAGGACTTTCTCACTATAGAAAGTATATAGATGCTTTGATGCATTTTATGTGATTTCTCAGTGTTTTATAAACGCCAGTTTCGAAAATAAGGCAGATTTCACGGTAGAAACCTCTTGGAGCGGGTTCTAACCAATAGACATGTAATTTACATGGATTCGCTCACCGTGAAATTCCGTGTTCCGAACACGCTACATGCATCTCAGATGTGACAAATATTCACTACAGAGTTGTTAGCAAGTGGATTACAGCACTATCATCCACCATACAAGGCTTACTGACACTTTGAAAATTTTCTCAGATTTCACACGTTAGTTTGAACGCCAGTTTTGAAAATGAGGCAGATTGGGCAGAAAAATGCTCTTGGAGCCAGTTCTAACCAAAAGATATGTAATTTACCTAGTTTAACTCAACGTGACATTCCGTGTTCTGAACACGATACATACACCACGGATTCAACAAACATTCTTTAATGAGTTGTGAACATGTGTATTAATGAACTTTAATCCACCTTACAGTGCATATTTACACATAGAAATTTTATTCTGATTTAGTAGTATTCTCCTAATGTCAGTCTCTAAAATCATGCAGTTTCCACAGAAAAATCCTCTTGGAGCGAGTTCTACCCAATAGACATGCAATTTACATAGAACACGTCATCGTGAAATTCCGTGTTCTGAACACGCTACGTGCATCACTGATTCGATAAATATTCACTACAGAGTGGTAACATAAGGATTACCGAACTTTCATCCACCATAAAAGCCATGTTACAATTTGAAGCATTTTCTCACATTTCGAAAGTTTTTCCTAATGCCAGTTTTGAAAAGGAGGCAGATTTGCAGAAATATTCTCGTGGAGCGAGTACTTCCCAATAGAAATGTAATTTACATAGTTTCCCTCACAGTGACATTCCATTTTCCGAACACGCTACATGCATCCAGGTTTCAACAAACTTTCTCGAATGAGTTGTGAACATGTTGATTACAGAACTTTCATCCACCATACATGGCATATTTACAACTAGAAACATTAACTCTGAATTTGTAGCTTTTTCCTAATGCCAGTTTGGAAAATCAGGCCGTTTTCTCAGGGAAATACTTTTGGAGCGAATTCTAACCAATAGATGTGTAATTTAAATAGATTCCATCGCCCATACTTTCCGTAATGCGATCACACTGCATGCATAACGCTTTCTAAAAATATTCACCACAGATATGTTTGCATGTGGTTTTACGATCTTGCATCAAAATACAAGTCATATTGACACTTTGAAGCATTTTCTCTGATTTTGCAGAGATTTTCAAACGCCAGGTTCAAAAATGAGGCAGATATCTCAGAAAAAACTCTTAGAGCAAATTCTACCCAAGAGACATGTATTTTACATAGATTCGCTCACCGTGATATTCTGTGTTCCGAACACACTTCCCGTAACTCGGATTCGACAAATAAACACTACAGAGTAGTTAGCATGTGGATTAACGAACTTTCATCTCAATACATTGAATATTGATTCTTAGAAGTATTTTCTCAGATTTTGCAGTGTTTTCTAAACGCCATGTTAAAAAATGACGAAGTTTTCGCAGAAAAACTCTCTCGGAGCGAGTTCTAACCAATAGTCATTTACATTGTTTCAATCACCGTGGAATTCCACGTTCTGAATGCGCTACATGCATCACGGATTAGAAAAAGATTCTTTAATATGTTGTGAAAATGTGGATTACCGAACTTTCTTGCAACATAAAGGCACATTTACACCTGCAAATATTTACTCCCTTTTTGCAGCTTTTTCCAAACATCAGATTCGATAATCATGCAATTTTGGCAAAAAAATTCTCTTCTAGCTCGTTCTACTCAATAGAATTGTAATTTCCATAGTTTCATTACCGTGAAATTCCATTTTCCATAAGCGCTACATGAATCACGGTTTAAAAAATAATTAATACACTGTTATTAACATGTGGATTACAGGACTTTCAATCACCATTCAAGGCATATTGACACTTAGAAGCATTTTCTCAGATTTCACAGGGTTCTCCTAATGGCAGTTTTCAAAATGAGGCTCATTTTGCAGAAAAGTTCTCTTGAAGTGAGTTCTACCCAATAGACATGTAACTTACATTGTTTCCTTCACTATGACATTCCGTATTCCGAAAACGTTACATTCATCACGGCTTCGACAAACATTCTTTAATGACCGTGAGCATGTGGATTACCGATTTTTCAACCACAATACAAGGCATATTTACACCTAGAAACATTTACTTACATTTCGCAGGTTTTCCTAACGTCAGTTACGAAAATCAGGCATTTTTCGCAGAAAAATTCTCTTGGTGCATGTTCTACCCAATGGACATCTCATTTTCATAGATACCTTCACCGTAACATTCCGTGTTCCGAAAACGGTCCATGCACCACGGATTCAACAAATATTCACTGCTGAGTTCTTAGCATGTGGATTACACATCTTTAATAACCCATTGAAGACATATTGTCACCTTAAAGCATTTACTCAGATTTTGCAGTGTTTTCATAACACCAGTTTCCAAACTGAGGCATATTTTTCAGTAAAATGCTCCTGGAGCGTGTTCTAACCAAGAGATATGTAATTTACATAGTTTTCCTCACCGTGACAGTCCATGTTCCGAACGCACTACACACATCACGGATTTGACAAACATTCTTAATGAGTTGTGTACATGTGTATTACAAAACTTTCATCCACCATACAAGGCATATTGACACCTAGAATCATTAACACTGAGTTTGCAGATATTTCCTAAAAGCAGTTTCGAAAATCAGGCAGTTTTCAAAGGAAAAAACTGTTGGAGCGTGTTCTACAAAATAGATATGTAAATTACATAGATTCTCCCGCTGTGAAATTACGTGTTTCAAACATGCTACATGCAGAAAAGTTTCGACAAAAATACACTACAGAGTTGTTTGTATGTGGATTACAGGACTTTCTCAGTATAGAAAGTATATAGATGCTTTGATGCATTTTATGTGATTTCTCAGTGATTTCCAAACGCCAGTTTCGAAAATAAGGCAGATTTCATGGTAGAAACCTCTTGGAGCGGGTTCTAACCAATAGACATGTAATTTACATGGATTCGCTCACCGTGAATTTCCGTGTTCTGAACACGCTACATGCATCTCAGATGTGACAAATATTCACTACAGAGTTGTTAGCAAGTGGATTACAGCACTATCATCCACCATACAAGGCTTACTGACACTTTGAAGAATTTTCTCAGATTTCACACTTTAGTTTGAATGCCAGTTTTGAAAATGAGGCAGATTGGGCAGAAAAATGCTCTTGGAGCCAGTTCTAACCAAAAGATATGTAATTTACCTAGTTTCACTCAAAGTGACATTCCGTGTTCTGAACACGATACATGCACCACGGATTCAACAAACATTCTTTAATGAGTTGTGAACATGTGTATTAACGAACTTTAATCCACCTTACAGTGCATATTTATACATAGAAATTTTATTCTGATTTAGTAGTATTCTCCTAATGTCAGTCTCTAAAATCATGCAGTTTCCACAGAAAAATCCTCTTGGAGCGAGTTCTACCCAATAGACATGCAATTTACATAGAACCCGTCATCGTGAAATTCCGTGTTCTGAACACGCTACATGCATCACGAATTCGACAAATATTCACTACAGAGTGGTTAGCATAAGGATTACCGAACTTTCATCCACCATAAAAGCCATGTTACAATTTGAAGCATTTTCTCACATTTCGAAAGTTTTTCCTAATGCCAGTTTTGAAAAGGAGGCAGATTTGCAGAAATATTCTCGTGGAGCGAGTACTTCCCAATAGAAATGTAATTTACATAGTTTCCCTCACAGTGACATTCCATTTTCCGAACACGCTACATGCATCCAGGTTTCAACAAACTTTCTCGAATGAGTTGTGAACATGTTGATTACAGAACTTTCATCCACCATACATGGCATATTTACAACTAGAAACATTAACTCTGAATTTGTAGCTTTTTCCTAATGCCAGTTTGGAAAATCAGGCCGTTTTCTCAGGGAAATACTTTTGGAGCGAATTCTAACCAATAGATGTGTAATTTACATAGATTCCATCGCCCATACTTTCCGTAATGCGATCACACTGCATGCATAACGCTTTCTAAAAATATTCACCACAGATATGTTTGCATGTGGTTTTACGATCTTGCATCAAAATAAAAGGCATATTGACACTTTGAAGCATTTTCTCTGATTTTGCAGAGATTTTCAAACGCCAGGTTCAAAAATGAGGCAGATTTCTCAGAAAAAACTCTTAGAGCAAATTCTACCCAAGAGACATGTATTTTACATAGATTCGCTCACCGTGATATTCTGTGTTCCGAACACTCTTCACGTATCTCGGATTCGACAAATATTCACTACAGAGTAGTTAACATGCGGATTACCGATCTTTCATCTCAATACATTGAATATTGATTCTTAGAAGTATTTTCTCAGATTTTGCAGCGTTTTCTAAACGCCAGGTTCAAAAATGACGAAGTTTTCGCAGAAAAACCCTCTCGGAGTGAGTTCTAACTAATAGAGGATTCATTTAGATTTTTTCAATCACCGTGGAATTCCACGTTCTGAACACGGTACATGCATCACGGAGTAGAAAAAGATCCTTTAATATGTTGTGAAAATGTGGTTTACCAAACTTTCTTGCAATATAAAGGCACATTTACACCTGCAAATATTTACTCCATTTTTGCAGCTTTTTCCAAACTTCAGATTCGATAATCATGCAATTTTGCCAAAAAATTCTCTTCTAGCTCGTTCTACTCAGTAGAATTGTAATTTCCATAGATTCATTACCGTGAAATTCCATTTTCCATAAGCAACACATGAATCACGGTTTAAAAAATAATTAATACACTGTTATTAACATGTGGATTACAGGACTTTCAATGACCATTCAAGGCATATTGACACTTAGAAGCATTTTCTCAGATTTCACAGGGTTCTCCTAATGGCAGTTTTCAAAATGAGGCTCATTTTGCAGAAAAGTTCTCTTGAAGTGAGTTCTACCCAATAGACATGTAACTTACATTGTTTCCTTCACTATGACATTCCGTATTCCGAAAACGTTACATTCATCACGGCTTCGACAAACATTCTTTAATGACCGTGAGCATGTGGATTACCGATTTTTCAACCACAATACAAGGCATATTTACACCTAGAAACATTTACTTACATTTCGCAGGTTTTCCTAACGTCAGTTACGAAAATCAGGCATTTTTCACAGAAAAATTCTCTTGGTGCATGTTCTACCCAATAGACATCTCATTTTCATAGATACCTTCACCGTAAAATTCCGTGTTCCGAAAACGGTCCATGCACCACGGATTCAACAAATATTCACTGCTGAGTTCTTAGCATGTGGATTACACATCTTTAATAACCCATTGAAGACATATTGTCACCTTAAAGCATTTACTCAGATTTTGCAGCGTTTTCATAGCACCAGTTTCCAAAATGAGGCATATTTTTCAGTAAAATGCTCCTGGAGCGTGTTCTAACCAAGAGATATGTAATTTACATAGTTTGCCTCACCGTGACAGTCCATGTTCCGAACGCGCTACACACATCACGGATTTGACAAACATTCTTAATGAGTTGTGTACATGTGTATTACAAAACTTTCATCCACCATACAAGGCATATTGACACCTAGAATCATTAACACTGAGTTCGCAGATATTTCCTAAAAGCAGTTTCGAAAATCAGGCAGTTTTCAAAGGAAAAAGCTGTTGGAGCGTGTTCTACAAAATAGATATGTAAATTACATAGATTCTCCCGCTGTGAAATTACGTGTTTCGAACATGCTACATGCAGAAAAGTTTCGACAAAAATACACTACAGAGTTGTTTGTATGTGGATTACAGGACTTTCTCACTATAGAAAGTATATAGATGCTTAGATGCATTTTATGTGATTTCTCAGTGTTTTATAAACGCCAGTTTCGAAAATAAGGCAGATTTCACGGTAGAAACCTCTTGGAGCGGGTTCTAACCAATAGACATGTAATTTACATGGATTCGCTCACCGTGAAATTCCGTGTTCCGAACACGCTACATGCATCTCAGATGTGACAAATATTCACTTCAGAGTTGTTAGCAAGTGGATTACAGCACTATCATCCACCATACAAGGCTTACTGACACTTTGAAAAATTTTCTCAGATTTCACATGTTAGTTTGAACGCCAGTTTTGAAAATGAGGCAGATTTGGCAGAAAAATGCTCTTGGAGCCAGTTCTACCCAAAAGAAATGTAATTAACCTAGTTTGACTCACCGTGACATTCCGTGTTCTGAACACGTTTCATGCACCACGGATTCAACAAACATTCTTTAATGAGTTGTGAACATGTGTATTAACGAACTTTAATCCACCTTACAGTGCATATTTATACATAGAAATTTTATTCTGATTTAGTAGTGTTCTCCTAATGTCAGTCTCTAAAATCATGCAGTTTCCACAGAAAAATCCTCTTGGAGCGAGTTCTACCCAATAGACATACAATTTACATAGAACCCGTCATCGTGAAATTCCGTGTTCTGAACACGCTACATGCATCACGGATTCGACAAATATTCACTACAGAGTTGTTAGCATAAGGATTACCGAACTTTCATCCACCATAAAAGCCATGTTACAATTTGAAGCATTTTCTCACATTTCGAAAGTTTTTCCTAATGCCGGTTTTTAAAAAGGAGGCAGATTTGCAGAAATATGCTCGTGGAGAGAGTACTTCCCAATAGAAATGTAATTTACATAGTTTCCCTCACAGTGACATTCCATTTTCCGAACACGCTACATGCATCCAGGTTTCAACAAACTTTCTCGAATGAGTTGTGAACATGTAGATTACAGAACTTTCATCCACCATACATGGCATATTTACAACTAGAAACATTAACTCTGAATTTGCAGCTTTTTCCTAATGCCAGTTTGGAAAATCAGGCAGTTTTCTCAGGGAAAAACTTTTGGAGCGAATTCTAACCAATAGTTGTGTAATTTTCATAGATTCATCGCCCGTATTTTCCGTGATATGATCACAGTGCATGCATAACGCTTTCTAAAAATATTCACCACAAATTTGTTTGCATGTGGTTTTACGATCTTGCATCACAATACAAGGCATATTGACTCTTTGAAGCATTTTCTCTGATTTTGCAGAGATTTTCAAACGCAAGTTTCAAAAATGAGGCAGATTTCTCAGAAAAACTCTTAGAGCAAATTCTACCCAAGAGACATTTATTTTAAATAGATTCGCTCACCGTGATATTTTGTGTTCCAAACACACTTCCCATAACTCGGGTTCGACAAATATACACTACAGAGTAGTTTGCATGCAGATTACCGAACTTTCATCTCAATACATTGAATATTGATTCTTAGAAGTATTTTCTCTGATTTTGCAGCGTTTCACAAACGCCAGGTTCAAAAATGACGAATTTTTTAGCAGAAAAAATCTCTCGGACCGAGTTCTAACCAATAGAGAAGTCATTTACATTGTTTCAATCACCGTGAAATTCCATGATCTGAACACGCTACATGCATCACGGATTAGAAAAAGATCCTTTTATATGTTGTGAAAATGTGGATTACAGAACTTTCTGCAACATAAAGGCACATTTACACCTGCAAATATTTACTCCCTTTTTGCAGCTTTTTCCAAATTTCAGATTCGATAATCATGCAATTTTGGCAAAAAAATTCTCTTCTAGCTCGTTCTACTCAATAGAATTGTAATTTCCATAGTTTCATTACCGTGAAATTCCATTTTGCATAAACGCTACATAAATCACGGTTTAAAAAATAATTACTACACTGTGATTAACAGGTGGATTACCGGACTTTCATTCACCATTCAAGGCATATTGACACTTAGAAGCATTTTCTCACATTTCACAGGGTTCTCCTAATGGCAGTTTTCAAAATGAGGCACATTTTGCAAAAAAATTCTCTTGAAGTGAATTCTACCCAATAGACATGTAACTTACATTGTTTCCTTCACTATAACATTCCTTATTCCAAAAAAGTTACATGCATCACGAGTTTGACAAACATTCTTAAATGAGTGTGAGCATGTGGATTACCGAACTTTCATCCACCGTACAAGGCATATTTACACCTAGAAGAAGTTATTCTCATTTCGCAGGTTTTTCCTAACATCCAGTTTCGAAAATCATGAAATTTTCACAGAAACATTCAATTCAAGCGAGTTCTAACCAGTAGAATTGTTATTTTCAGAGCTTCACTCACCGAGACATTCCGTGTTCCGAAAACGTTACATTCATCACGGCTTCGACAAACATTATTTAATGACCGTGAGCATGTGAATTAACGATTTTTCAAACACAATAAAAGGCATATATACACCTAGAAACATTTACTTACATTTCGCAGGTTTTCCTAACGTCAGTAACGAAAATCAGGCAGTTTTCGCAGAAAAATTCTCTTGGTGCATGTTCTATCCAATAGATATCTCATTTTCATAGAAACCTTCACCGTAATATTCCGTGTTCCGAAAACGTTCCATGCACCACGGATTCAACAAATAATCACTGCTGAGTTCTTAGCATGTGGATTACACATCTTTAAAAACCCATTGAAGACATATTATCACCTTAAAGCATTTACTCAGATTTTGCAGCGTTTTCATAACACCAGTTTCCAAAATGAGGCATATTTTTCAGTAAAATGCTCCTGGAGAGTGTTCTAACCAAGAGATATGTAATTTACATAGTTTGCCTCACCGTGACAGTCCATGTTCCGAACGCGCTACACACATCACGGATTTGACAAACATTCTTAATGAGTTGTGTACATGTGTATTACAAAACTTTCATCCACGATACAAGGCATATTGACACCTAGAATCATTAACACTGAGTTCGCAGATATTTCCTAAAAGCAGTTTCGTAAATCAGGCAGTTTTCAAAGGAAAAAACTGTTGGAGCGTCTTCTACAAAATAGATATATAAATTACATAGATTCTCCCGCTGTGAAATTACGTGTTTCAAACATGCTACATGCAGAAAAGTTTCGACAAAAATACACTACAGAGCTGTTTGCATGTGGATTACAGGACTTTCTCACTATAGAAAGCATATAGATGCTTCGATGCATTTTATGTGATTTCACAGTGTTTTCCAAACGCCAGTTTCGAAAATAACTCAGATTACACGGCAAAAAAATCTTGGAGCGGGTTCTAACCAATAGACATGTAATTTACATGGATTCGCTCACCGTGAAATTCCGTGTTCCGAACACGCTACATGCATCTCAGATGTGACAAATATTCACTACAGAGTTGTTAGCAAGTGGATTACAGCACTATCATCCACCATAAAAGGCTTACTGTCACTTTGAAGAATTTTTTCAGATTTCACACTTTAGTTTGAACGCCAGTTTTGAAAATGAGGCAGATTGGGCAGAAAAATGCTCTTGGAGCCAGTTCTACCCAAAAGATATGTAATTTACCTAGTTTCACTCACCGAGACATTCCGTATTCTGAACACGTTTCATGCACCATGGATTCAACAAACATTCTTTAATGAGTTGTGAACATGTGTATTAACGAACTTTAATCCACCTTACAGTGCATATTTATACATAGAAATTTTATTCTGATTTAGTAGTATTCTCCTAATGTCAGTCTCTAAAATCATGCAGTTTCCACAGAAAAATCCTCTTGGAGCGAGTTCTACCCAATAGACATGCAATTTACATAGAACCCGTCATCGTGAAATTCCGTGTTCTGAACACGCTACGTGCATCACTGATTCGATAAATATTCACTACAGAGTTGTTAGCATAAAGATTACCGAAGTTTCATCCACCATAAAAGCCATGTTTCAATTTGAAGCATTTTCTCACATTTCGAAAGTTTTTCCTAATGCCAGTTTTTAAAAGGAGGCAGATTTGCAGAAATATTCTCATGGAGCGAGTACTTCCCAATAGAAATGTAATTTACATAGTTTCCCTCACAGTGACATTCCATTTTCCGAACACGCTACATGCATCCAGGTTTCAACAAACTTTCTCGAATGAGTTGTGAACATGTAGATTAAAGTACTTTCATCTACCATACATGGCATATTTACAACTAGAAACATTAACACTGAATTTGCAGTTTTTTCCTAAAGCCAGTTTGGAAAATCAGGCCGTTTTCTCAGGGAAAAACTTTAGGAGCGAATTCTAACAAATAGGTGTGCAATTTACATAGATTCCATCGCCCGTATTTTCCGTGATGCGATCTCACTACATGAATAACGCTTTCTAAAAATATTCACCACAGATTTGTTTGCATGTGGTTTTACGATCTTGCATCACAATACAAGGCATATTGACACTTTGAAGCATTTTCTCTGATTTTGCAGAGATTTTCAAACGCCAGGTTCAAAAATGAGGCAGATTTCTCAGAAAAAACTCTTAGAGCAAATTCTACCCAAGAGACATGTATTTTACATAGATTCGCTCACCGTGATATTCTGTGTTCCGAACACACTTCCCGTATCTCGGATTCGACAAATATACACTACAGAGTAGTTAGCATGCGGATTACCGAACTTTCATCTCAATACATTGAATATTGATTCTTAGAAGTATTTTCTCAGATTTTGCAGCGTTTTCTAAACGCCAGGTTCAAAAATGACGAAGTTTTCGCAGAAAAACCCTCTCGGAGCGAGTTCTAACCAATAGAGAAGTCATTTACATTGTTTCAATCACCGTGGAATCCCACGTTCTGAACACGCTACATGCATCACTGATTAGAAAAAGATTCTTTAATATGTTGTGAAAATATGGATTACCGAACTTTCTTGCAACATAAAGGCACATTTACACCTGCAAATATTTACTCCCTTTTTGCAGCTTTTTCCAAACTTCAGATTCGATAATCATGCCATTTTGGCAAAAAAATTCTCTTCTAGATTGTTCTACTCAATAGAACTGTAATTTCCATAGTTTTATTATCGTGAAATTCCATTTTCCATAAGCGCCACATGAATCACGGTTTAAAAAATAATTAATACACTGTTATTAACATGTGGATTACAGGACTTTCAATGACCATTCAAGGCATATTGACACTTAGAAGCATTTTCTCAGATTTCACAGGGTTCTCCTAATGGCAGTTTTCAAAATGAGGCTCATTTTGCAGAAAAGTTCTCTTGAAGTGAGTTCTACCCAATAGACATGTAACTTACATTGTTTCCTTCACTATGACATTCCGTATTCCGAAAACGTTACATTCATCACGGCTTCGACAAACATTCTTTAATGACCGTGAGCATGTGGATTACCGATTTTTCAACCACAATACAAGGCATATTTACACCTAGAAACATTTACTTACATTTCGCAGGTTTTCCTAACGTCAGTTACGAAAATCGGGCATTTTTCACAGAAAAATTCTCTTGGTGCATGTTCTACCCAATGGACATCTCATTTTCATAGATACCTTCACCGTAACATTCCGTGTTCCGAAAACGGTCCATGCACCACGGATTCAACAAATATTCACTGCTGAGTTCTTAGCATGTGGATTACACATCTTTAATAACCCATTGAAGACATATTGTCACCTTAAAGCATTTACTCAGATTTTGCAGTGTTTTCATAACACCAGTTTCCAAACTGAGGCATATTTTTCTGTAAAATGCTCCTGGAGCGTGTTCTAACCAAGAGATATGTAATTTACATAGTTTGCCTCACCGTGACAGTCCATGTTCCGAACGCACTACACACATCACGGATTTGACAAACATTCTTAATGAGTTGTGTACATGTGTATTACAAAACTTTCATCCACCATACAAGGCATATTGACACCTAGAATCATTAACACTGAGTTTGCAGATATTTCCTAAAAGCAGTTTCGAAAATCAGGCAGTTTTGAAAGGAAAAAACTGTTGGAGCGTGTTCTACAAAATAGATATGTAAATTACATAGATTCTCCCGCTGTGAAATTACGTGTTTCGAACATGCTACATGCAGAAAAGTTTCGACAAAAATACACTACAGTGTTGTTTGTATGTGGATTACAGGACTTTCTCACTATAGAAAGTATATAGATGCTTTGATGCATTTTATGTGATTTCTCAGTGATTTCCAAACGCCAGTTTCGAAAATAAGGCAGATTTCATGGTAGAAAACTCTTGGAGCGGGTTCTAACCAATAGACATGTAATTTACATGGATTCGCTCACCGTGAATTTCCGTGTTCTGAACACGCTACATGCATCTCAGATGTGACAAATATTCACTACAGAGTTGTTAGCAAGTGGATTACAGCACTATCATCCACCATACAAGGCTTACTGACACTTTGAAGAATTTTCTCAGATTTCACACGTTAGTTTGAAGGCCAGTTTTGAAAATGAGGCAGATTGGGCAGAAAAATGCTCTTGGAGCCAGTTCTAACCAAAAGATATGTAATTTACCTAGTTTCACTCAACGTGACATTCCGTGTTCTGAACACGATACATGCAAAACGGATTCAACAAACATTCTTTAATGAGTTGTGAACATGTGTATTAACGAACTTTAATCCACCTTACAGTGCATATTTATATATAGAAATTTTATTCTGATTTAGTAGTATTCTCCTAATGTCAGTCTCTAAAATCATGCAGTTTCCACAGAAAAATCCTCTTGGAGCGAGTTCTACCCAATAGACATGCAATTTACATAGAACCTGTCATCGTGAAATTCCGTGTTCTGAACACGCTACATGCATCACGAATTCGACAAATATTCACTACAGAGTGGTTAGCATAAGGATTACCGAACTTTCATCCACCATAAAAGCCATGTTACAATTTGAAGCATTTTCTCACATTTCGAAAGTTTTTCCTAATGCCAGTTTTGAAAAGGAGGCAGATTTGCAGAAATATTCTCGTGGAGCGAGTACTTCCCAATAGAAATGTAATTTACATAGTTTCGCTCACAGTGACATTCCATTTTCCGAACACGCTACATGCATCCAGGTTTCAACAAACTTTCTCGAATGAGTTGTGAACATGTTGATTACAGAACTTTCATCCACCATACATGGCATATTTACAACTAGAAACATTAACTCTGAATTTGTAGCTTTTTCCTAATGCCAGTTTGGAAAATCAGGCCGTTTTCTCAGGGAAATACTTTTGGAGCGAATTCTAACCAATAGATGTGTAATTTACATAGATTCCATCGCCCATATTTTCCGTAATGCGATCACACTGCATGCATAACGCTTTCTAAAAATATTCACCACAGATATGTTTGCATGTGGTTTTACGATCTTGCATCAAAATACAAGGCATATTGACACTTTGAAGCATTTTCTCTGATTTTGCAGAGATTTTCAAACGCCAGGTTCAAAAATGAGGCAGATTTCTCAGAAAAAACTCTTAGAGCAAATTCTACCCAAGAGACATTTATTTTACATAGATTCGCTCACCGTGATATTCTGTGTTCCGAACACTCTTCACGTATCTCGGATTCGACAAATATTCACTACAGAGTAGTTAACATGCGGATTACCGAACTTTCATCTCAATACATTGAATATTGATTCTTAGAAGTATTTTCTCAGATTTTGCAGCGTTTTCTAAACGCCAGGTTCAAAAATGACGAAGTTTTCGCAGAAAAACCCTCTCGGAGTGAGTTCTAACTAATAGAGGATTCATTTAGATTTTTTCAATCACCGTGGAATTCCACGTTCTGAACACGGTACATGCATCACGGAGTAGAAAAAGATCCTTTAATATGTTGTGAAAATGTGGTTTACCAAACTTTCTTGCAATATAAAGGCACATTTACTCCTGCAAATATTTACTCCATTTTTGCAGCTTTTTCCAAACTTCAGATTCGATAATCATGCAATTTTGCCAAAAAATTCTCTTCTAGCTCGTTCTACTCAGTAGAATTGTAATTTCCATAGATTCATTACCGTGAAATTCCATTTTCCATAAGCAACACATGAATCACGGTTTAAAAAATAATTAATACACTGTTATTAACATGTGGATTACAGGACTTTCAATCACCATTCAAGGCATATTGACACTTAGAAGCATTTTCTCAGATTTCACAGGGTTCTCCTAATGGCAGTTTTCAAAATGAGGCTCATTTTGCAGAAAAGTTCTCTTGAAGTGAGTTCTACCCAATAGACATGTAACTTACATTGTTTCCTTCACTATGACATTCCGTATTCCGAAAACGTTACATTCATCACGGCTTCGACAAACATTCTTTAATGACCGTGAGCATGTGGATTACCGATTTTTCAACCACAATAAAAGGCATATTTACACCTAGAAACATTTACTTACATTTCGCAGGTTTTCCTAACGTCAGTTACGAAAATCAGGCATTTTTCGCAGAAAAATTCTCTTGGTGCATGTTCTACCCAATAGACATCTCATTTTCATAGATACCTTCACCGTAACATTCCGTGTTCCGAAAACGGTCCATGCACCACGGATTCAACAAATATTCACTGCTGAGTTCTTAGCATGTGGATTACACATCTTTAATAACCCATTGAAGACATATTGTCACCTTAAAGCATTTACTCAGATTTTGCAGCGTTTTCATAGCACCAGTTTCCAAAATGGGGCATATTTTTCAGTAAAATGCTCCTGGAGCGTGTTCTAACCAAGAGATATGTAATTTACATAGTTTGCCTCACCGTGACAGTCCATGTTCCGAACGCGCTACACACATCACGGATTTGACAAACATTCTTAATGAGTTGTGTACATGTGTATTACAAAACTTTCATCCACCATACAAGGCATATTGACACCTAGAATCATTAACACTGAGTTCGCAGATATTTCCTAAAAGCAGTTTCGAAAATCAGGCAGTTTTCAAAGGAAAAAGCTGTTGGAGCGTGTTCTACAAAATAGATATGTAAATTACATAGATTCTCCCGCTGTGAAATTACGTGTTTCGAACATGCTACATGCAGAAAAGTTTCGACAAAAATACACTACAGAGTTGTTTGTATGTGGATTACAGGACTTTCTCACTATAGAAAGTATATAGATGCTTTGATGCATTTTATGTGATTTCTCAGTGTTTTATAAACGCCAGTTTCGAAAATAAGGCAGATTTCACGGTAGAAACCTCTTGGAGCGGGTTCTAACCAATAGACATGTAATTTACATGGATTCGCTCACCGTGAAATTCCGTGTTCCGAACACGCTACATGCATCTCAGATGTGACAAATATTCACTACAGAGTTGTTAGCAAGTGGATTACAGCACTATCATCCACCATACAAGGCTTACTGACACTTTGAAAATTTTCTCAGATTTCACACGTTAGTTTGAACGCCAGTTTTGAAAATGAGGCAGATTGGGCAGAAAAATGCTCTTGGAGCCAGTTCTAACCAAAAGATATGTAATTTACCTAGTTTAACTCAACGTGACATTCCGTGTTCTGAACACGATACATACACCACGGATTCAACAAACATTCTTTAATGAGTTGTGAACATGTGTATTAATGAACTTTAATCCACCTTACAGTGCATATTTACACATAGAAATTTTATTCTGATTTAGTAGTATTCTCCTAATGTCAGTCTCTAAAATCATGCAGTTTCCACAGAAAAATCCTCTTGGAGCGAGTTCTACCCAATAGACATGCAATTTACATAGAACCCGTCATCGTGAAATTCCGTGTTCTGAACACGCTACGTGCATCTCTGATTCGATAAATATTCACTACAGAGTGGTAACATAAGGATTACCGAACTTTCATCCACCATAAAAGCCATGTTACAATTTGAAGCATTTTCTCACATTTCGAAAGTTTTTCCTAATGCCAGTTTTGAAAAGGAGGCAGATTTGCAGAAATATTCTCGTGGAGCGAGTACTTCCCAATAGAAATGTAATTTACATAGTTTCCCTCACAGTGACATTCCATTTTCCGAACACGCTACATGCATCCAGGTTTCAACAAACTTTCTCGAATGAGTTGTGAACATGTATATTAAAGTACTTTCATCCACCATACATGGCATATTTACAACTAGAAACATTAACACTGAATTTGCAGCTTTTTCCTAATGCCAGTTTGGAAAATCAGGCCGTTTTCTCAGGGAAATAATTTTGGAGCGAATTCTAACAAATAGGTGTGCAATTTACATAGATTCCATCGCCCATATTTTCCGTGATGCGATCACACTGCATGAATAACGCTTTCTAAGAATATTCACCACAGATTTGTTTGCATGTGGTTTTACGATCTTGCATCACAATACAAGGCATATAGACACTTTGAAGCATTTTCTCTGATTTTGCAGAGATTTTCAAACGCCAGGTTCAAAAATGAGGCAGATTTCTCAGAAAAAACTCTTAGAGCAAATTCTACCCAAGAGACATGTATTTTACATAGATTCGCTCACCGTGATATTCTGTGTTCCGAACACACTTCCCGTAACTCGGATTCGACAAATAAACACTACAGAGTAGTTAGCATGCGGATTACCGAACTTTCATCTCAATACATTGCATATTGATTCTTAGAAGTATTTTCTCAGATTTTGCAGCGTTTTCTAAACGCCATGTTGAAAAATGACGAAGTTTTCGCAGAAAAACTCTCTCGGAGCGAGTTCTAACCAATAGAGAAGTCATTTACATTGTTTCAATCACCGTGGAATTCCACGTTCTGAACGCGCTACATGCATCACGGATTAGAAAAAGATTCTTTAATATGTTGTGAAAATGTGGATTACCGAACTTTCTTGCAACATAAAGGCACATTTACACCTGCAAATATTTACTCCCTTTTTGCAGCTTTTTCCAAACTTCAGATTCGATAATCATGCAATTTTGGCAAAAAAATTCTCTTCTAGCTCGTTCTACTCAATAGAATTGTAATTTCCATAGTTTCATTACCGTGAAATTCCATTTTCCATAAGCGCTACATGAATCACGGTTTAAAAAATAATTAATATACTGTTATTAACATGTGGATTACAGGACTTTCAATCACCATTCAAGGCATATTGACACTTAGAAGCATTTTCTCAGATTTCACAGGGTTCTCCTAATGGCAGTTTTCAAAATGAGGCTCATTTTGCAGAAAAGTTCTCTTGAAGTGAGTTCTACCCAATAGACGTGTAACTTACATTGTTTCCTTCACTATGACATTCCGTATTCCGAAAACGTTACATTCATCACGGCTTCGACAAACATTCTTTAATGACCGTGAGCATGTGGATTACCGATTTTTCAACCACAATACAAGGCATATTTACACCTAGAAACATTTACTTACATTTCGCAGGTTTTCCTAACGTCAGTTAGGAAAATCAGGCATTTTTCGCAGAAAAATTCTCTTGGTGCATGTTCTACCCAATAGACATCTCATTTTCATAGATACCTTCACCGTAACATTCCGTGTTCCGAAAACGGTCCATGCACCACGGATTCAACAAATATTCACTGCTGAGTTCTTAGCATGTGGATTACACATCTTTAATAACCCATTGAAGACATATTGTCACCTTAAAGAATTTACTCAGATTTTGCAGCGTTTTCATAGCACCAGTTTCCAAAATGAGGCATATTTTTCAGTAAAATGCTCCTGGAGCGTGTTCTAACCAAGAGATATGTAATTTACATAGTTTTCCTCACCGTGACAGTCCATGTTCCGAACGCGCTACACACATCACGGATTTGACAAACATTCTTAATGAGTTGTGTACATGTGTATTACAAAACTTTCATCCACCATACAAGGCATATTGACACCTAGAATCATTAACACTGAGTTCGCAGATATTTCCTAAAAGCAGTTTCGAAAATCAGGCAGTTTTCAAAGGAAAAAGCTGTTGGAGCGTGTTCTACAAAATAGATATGTAAATTACATAGATTCTCCCGCTGTGAAATTACGTGTTTCGAACATGCTACATGCAGAAAAGTTTCGACAAAAATACACTACAGAGTTGTTTGTATGTGGATTACAGGACTTTCTCACTATAGAAAGTATATAGATGCTTTGATGCATTTTATGTGATTTCTCAGTGTTTTATAAACGCCAGTTTCGAAAATAAGGCAGATTTCACGGTAGAAACCTCTTGGAGCGGGTTCTAACCAATAGACATGTAATTTACATGGATTCGCTCACCGTGAAATTCCGTGTTCCGAACACGCTACATGCATCTCAGATGTGACAAATATTCACTATAGAGTTGTTTGCAAGTGGATTACAGCACTATCATCCACCATAAAAGGCTTACTAACACTTTGAAAATTTTCTCAGATTTCACACGTTAGTTTGAACGCCAGTTTTGAAAATGAGGCAGATTGGGCAGAAAAATGCTCTTGGAGCCAGTTCTAACCAAAAGATATGTAATTTACCTAGTTTAACTCAACGTGACATTCCGTGTTCTGAACACGATACATGCACCACGGATTCAACAAACATTCTTTAATGAGTTGTGAACATGTGTATTAATGAACTTTAATCCACCTTACAGTGCATATTTATACATAGAAATTTTATTCTGATTTAGTAGTATTCTCCTAATGTCAGTCTCTAAAATCATGCAGTTTCCACAGAGAAATCCTCTTGGAGCGAGTTCTACCCAATAGACATGCAATTTACATAAAACCCGTCATCGTGAAATTCCGTGTTCTGGACACGCTACGTGCATCACTGATTCGATAAATATTCACTACAGAGTTGTTAGCATAAGGATTACCGAACTTTCATCCACCATAAAAGCCATGTTACAATTTGAAGCATTTTCTCACATTTCGAAAGTTTTTCCTAATGCCAGTTTTGAAAAGGAGGCAGATTTGCAGAAATATTCTCGTGGAGCGAGTACTTCCCAATAGAAATGTAATTTACATAGTTTCCCTCACAGTGACATTCCATTTTCCGAACACGCTACATGCATCCAGGTTTCAACAAACTTTCTCGAATGAGTTGTGAACATGTATATTAAAGTACTTTCATCCACCATACATGGCATATTTACAACTAGAAACATTAACACTGAATTTGCAGCTTTTTCCTAATGCCAGTTTGGAAAATCAGGCCGTTTTCTCAGGGAAATAATTTTGGAGCGAATTCTAACAAATAGGTGTGCAATTTACATAGATTCCATCGCCCATATTTTCCGTGATGCGATCACACTGCATGAATAACGCTTTCTAAGAATATTCACCACAGATTTGTTTGCATGTGGTTTTACGATCTTGCATCACAATACAAGGCATATAGACACTTTGAAGCATTTTCTCTGATTTTGCAGAGATTTTCAAACGCCAGGTTCAAAAATGAGGCAGATTTCTCAGAAAAAACTCTTAGAGCAAATTCTACCCAAGAGACATGTATTTTACATAGATTCGCTCACCGTGATATTCTGTGTTCCGAACACACTTCCCGTAACTCGGATTCGACAAATAAACACTACAGAGTAGTTAGCATGCGGATTACCGAACTTTCATCTCAATACATTGCATATTGATTCTTAGAAGTATTTTCTCAGATTTTGCAGCGTTTTCTAAACGCCATGTTGAAAAATGACGAAGTTTTCGCAGAAAAACTCTCTCGGAGCGAGTTCTAACCAATAGAGAAGTCATTTACATTGTTTCAATCACCGTGGAATTCCACGTTCTGAACGCGCTACATGCATCACGGATTAGAAAAAGATTCTTTAATATGTTGTGAAAATGTGGATTACCGAACTTTCTTGCAACATAAAGGCACATTTACACCTGCAAATATTTACTCCCTTTTTGCAGCTTTTTCCAAACTTCAGATTCGATAATCATGCAATTTTGGCAAAAAAATTCTCTTCTAGCTCGTTCTACTCAATAGAATTGTAATTTCCATAGTTTCATTACCGTGAAATTCCATTTTCCATAAGCGCTACATGAATCACGGTTTAAAAAATAATTAATATACTGTTATTAACATGTGGATTACAGGACTTTCAATCACCATTCAAGGCATATTGACACTTAGAAGCATTTTCTCAGATTTCACAGGGTTCTCCTAATGGCAGTTTTCAAAATGAGGCTCATTTTGCAGAAAAGTTCTCTTGAAGTGAGTTCTACCCAATAGACGTGTAACTTACATTGTTTCCTTCACTATGACATTCCGTATTCCGAAAACGTTACATTCATCACGGCTTCGACAAACATTCTTTAATGACCGTGAGCATGTGGATTACCGATTTTTCAACCACAATACAAGGCATATTTACACCTAGAAACATTTACTTACATTTCGCAGGTTTTCCTAACGTCAGTTAGGAAAATCAGGCATTTTTCGCAGAAAAATTCTCTTGGTGCATGTTCTACCCAATAGACATCTCATTTTCATAGATACCTTCACCGTAACATTCCGTGTTCCGAAAACGGTCCATGCACCACGGATTCAACAAATATTCACTGCTGAGTTCTTAGCATGTGGATTACACATCTTTAATAACCCATTGAAGACATATTGTCACCTTAAAGAATTTACTCAGATTTTGCAGCGTTTTCATAGCACCAGTTTCCAAAATGAGGCATATTTTTCAGTAAAATGCTCCTGGAGCGTGTTCTAACCAAGAGATATGTAATTTACATAGTTTTCCTCACCGTGACAGTCCATGTTCCGAACGCGCTACACACATCACGGATTTGACAAACATTCTTAATGAGTTGTGTACATGTGTATTACAAAACTTTCATCCACCATACAAGGCATATTGACACCTAGAATCATTAACACTGAGTTCGCAGATATTTCCTAAAAGCAGTTTCGAAAATCAGGCAGTTTTCAAAGGAAAAAGCTGTTGGAGCGTGTTCTACAAAATAGATATGTAAATTACATAGATTCTCCCGCTGTGAAATTACGTGTTTCGAACATGCTACATGCAGAAAAGTTTCGACAAAAATACACTACAGAGTTGTTTGTATGTGGATTACAGGACTTTCTCACTATAGAAAGTATATAGATGCTTTGATGCATTTTATGTGATTTCTCAGTGTTTTATAAACGCCAGTTTCGAAAATAAGGCAGATTTCACGGTAGAAACCTCTTGGAGCGGGTTCTAACCAATAGACATGTAATTTACATGGATTCGCTCACCGTGAAATTCCGTGTTCCGAACACGCTACATGCATCTCAGATGTGACAAATATTCACTATAGAGTTGTTTGCAAGTGGATTACAGCACTATCATCCACCATAAAAGGCTTACTAACACTTTGAAAATTTTCTCAGATTTCACACGTTAGTTTGAACGCCAGTTTTGAAAATGAGGCAGATTGGGCAGAAAAATGCTCTTGGAGCCAGTTCTAACCAAAAGATATGTAATTTACCTAGTTTAACTCAACGTGACATTCCGTGTTCTGAACACGATACATGCACCACGGATTCAACAAACATTCTTTAATGAGTTGTGAACATGTGTATTAATGAACTTTAATCCACCTTACAGTGCATATTTATACATAGAAATTTTATTCTGATTTAGTAGTATTCTCCTAATGTCAGTCTCTAAAATCATGCAGTTTCCACAGAGAAATCCTCTTGGAGCGAGTTCTACCCAATAGACATGCAATTTACATAAAACCCGTCATCGTGAAATTCCGTGTTCTGGACACGCTACGTGCATCACTGATTCGATAAATATTCACTACAGAGTTGTTAGCATAAGGATTACCGAACTTTCATCCACCATAAAAGCCATGTTACAATTTGAAGCATTTTCTCACATTTCGAAAGTTTTTCCTAATGCCAGTTTTGAAAAGGAGGCAGATTTGCAGAAATATTCTCGTGGAGCGAGTACTTCCCAATAGAAATGTAATTTACATAGTTTCCCTCACAGTGACATTCCATTTTCCGAACACGCTACATGCATCCAGGTTTCAACAAACTTTCTCGAATGAGTTGTGAACATGTTGATTACAGAACTTTCATCCACCATACATGGCATATTTACAACTAGAAACATTAACTCTGAATTTGTAGCTTTTTCCTAATGCCAGTTTGGAAAATCAGGCCGTTTTCTCAGGGAAATACTTTTGGAGCGAATTCTAACCAATAGATGTGTAATTTACATAGATTCCATCGCCCATACTTTCCGTAATGCGATCACACTGCATGCATAACGCTTTCTAAAAATATTCACCACAGATATGTTTGCATGTGGTTTTACGATCTTGCATCAAAATACAAGTCATATTGACACTTTGAAGCATTTTCTCTGATTTTGCAGAGATTTTCAAACGCCAGGTTCAAAAATGAGGCAGATTTCTCAGAAAAAACTCTTAGAGCAAATTCTACCCAAGAGACATGTATTTTACATAGATTCGCTCACCGTGATATTCTGTGTTCCGAACACTCTTCACGTATCTCGGATTCGACAAATATTCACTACAGAGTAGTTAACATGCGGATTACCGATCTTTCATCTCAATACATTGAATATTGATTCTTAGAAGTATTTTCTCAAATTTTGCAGCGTTTTCTAAACGCCAGGTTCAAAAATGACGAAGTTTTCGCAGAAAAACCCTCTCGGAGTGAGTTCTAACTAATAGAGGATTCATTTAGATTTTTTCAATCACCGTGGAATTCCACGTTCTGAACACGGTACATGCATCACGGAGTAGAAAAAGATCCTTTAATATGTTGTGAAAATGTGGTTTACCAAACTTTCTTGCAATATAAAGGCACATTTACTCCTGCAAATATTTACTCCATTTTTGCAGCTTTTTCCAAACTTCAGATTCGATAATCATGCAATTTTGCCAAAAAATTCTCTTCTAGCTCGTTCTACTCAGTAGAATTGTAATTTCCATAGATTCATTACCGTGAAATTCCATTTTCCATAAGCAACACATGAATCACGGTTTAAAAAATAATTAATACACTGTTATTAACATGTGGATTACAGGACTTTCAATGACCATTCAAGGCATATAGACACTTAGAAGCATTTTCTCAGATTTCACAGGGTTCTCCTAATGGCAGTTTTCAAAATGAGGCTCATTTTGCAGAAAAGTTCTCTTGAAGTGAGTTCTACCCAATAGACATGTAACTTACATTGTTTCCTTCACTATGACATTCCGTATTCCGAAAACGTTACATTCATCACGGCTTCGACAAACATTCTTTAATGACCGTGAGCATGTGGATTACCGATTTTTCAACCACAATACAAGGCATATTTACACCTAGAAACATTTACTTACATTTCGCAGGTTTTCCTAACGTCAGTTACGAAAATCAGGCATTTTTCGCAGAAAAATTCTCTTGGTGCATGTTCTACCCAATAGACATCTCATTTTCATAGATACCTTCACCGTAACATTCCGTGTTCCGAAAACGGTCCATGCACCACGGATTCAACAAATATTCACTGCTGAGTTCTTAGCATGTGGATTACACATCTTTAATAACCCATTGAAGACATATTGTCACCTTAAAGCATTTACTCAGATTTTGCAGCGTTTTCATAACACCAGTTTCCAAAATGAGGCATATTTTTCAGTAAAATGCTCCTGGAGCGTGTTCTAACCAAGAGATATGTAATTTACATAGTTTGCCTCACCGTGACAGTCCATGTTCCGAACGCGCTACACACATCACGGATTTGACAAACATTCTTAATGAGTTGTGTACATGTGTATTACAAAACTTTCATCCACCATACAAGGCATATTGACACCTAGAATCATTAACACTGAGTTCGCAGATATTTCCTAAAAGCAGTTTCGAAAATCAGGCAGTTTTCAAAGGAAAAAGCTGTTGGAGCGTGTTCTACAAAATAGATATATAAATTACATAGATTCTCCCGCTGTGAAATTACGTGTTTCGAACATGCTACCTGCAGAAAAGTTTCGACAAAAATACACTACAGAGTTGTTTGTATGTGGATTACAGGACTTTCTCACTATAGAATATATATACATGCTTTGATGCATTTTATGTGATTTCTCAGTGTTTTATAAACGCCAGTTTCGAAAATAAGGCAGATTTCACGGTAGAAACCTCTTGGAGCGGGTTCTAACCAATAGACATGTAATTTACATGGATTCGCTCACCGTGAAATTCCGTGTTCCGAACACGCTACATGCATCTCAGATGTGACAAATATTCACTACAGAGTTGTTAGCAAGTGGATTACAGCACTATCATCCACCATAAAAGGCTTACTGTCACTTTGAAGAATTTTTTCAGATTTCACACTTTAGTTTGAATGCCAGTTTTGAAAATGAGGCAGATTGGGCAGAAAAATGCTCTTGGAGCCAGTTCTACCCAAAAGATATGTAATTTACCTAGTTTCACTCAACGTGACATTCCGTGTTCTGAACACGATACATACACCACGGATTCAACAAACATTCTTTAATGAGTTGTGAACATGTGTATTAATGAACTTTAATCCACCTTACAGTGCATATTTATACATAGAAATTTTATTCTGATTTAGTAGTATTCTCCTAATGTCAGTCTCTAAAATCATGCAGTTTCCACAGAGAAATCCTCTTGGAGCGAGTTCTACCCAATAGACATGCAATTTACATAGAACCCGTCATCGTGAAATTCCGTGTTCTGGACACGCTACGTGCATCACTGATTCGATAAATATTCACTACAGAGTTGTTAGCATAAGGATTACCGAACTTTCATCCACCATAAAAGCCATGTTACAATTTGAAGCATTTTCTCACATTTCGAAAGTTTTTCCTAATGCCAGTTTTGAAAAGGAGGCAGATTTGCAGAAATATTCTCGTGGAGCGAGTACTTCCCAATAGAAATGTAATTTACATAGTTTCCCTCACAGTGACATTCCATTTTCCGAACACGCTACATGCATCCAGGTTTCAACAAACTTTCTCGAATGAGTTGTGAACATGTAGATTAAAGTACTTTCATCCACCATACATGGCATATTTACAACTAGAAACATTAACACTGAATTTGCGGCTTTTTCCTAATGCCAGTTTGGAAAATCAGGCCGTTTTCTCAGGGAAATACTTTTGGAGCGAATTCTAACAAATAGGTGTGCAATTTACATAGATTCCATCGCCCATATTTTCCGTGATGCGATCACACTGCATGAATAACGCTTTCTAAGAATATTCACCACAGATTTGTTTGCATGTGGTTTTACGATCTTGCATCCCAATACAAGGCATATAGACACTTTGAAGCATTTTCTCTGATTTTGCAGAGATTTTCAAACGCCAGGTTCAAAAATGAGGCAGATATCTCAGAAAAAACTCTTAGAGCAAATTCTACCCAAGAGACATGTATTTTACATAGATTCGCTCACCGTGATATTCTGTGTTCCGAACACACTTCCCGTAACTCGGATTCGACAAATAAACACTACAGAGTAGTTAGCATGTGGATTAACGAACTTTCATCTCAATACATTGAATATTGATTCTTAGAAGTATTTTCTCAGATTTTGCAGTGTTTTCTAAACGCCATGTTAAAAAATGACGAAGTTTTCGCAGAAAAACTCTCTCGGAGCGAGTTCTAACCAATAGTCATTTACATTGTTTCAATCACCGTGGAATTCCACGTTCTGAACGCGCTACATGCATCACGGATTAGAAAAAGATTCTTTAATATGTTGTGAAAATGTGGATTACCGAACTTTCTTGCAACATAAAGGCACATTTACACCTGCAAATATTTACTCCCTTTTTGCAGCTTTTTCCAAACATCAGATTCGATAATCATGCAATTTTGGCAAAAAAATTCTCTTCTAGCTCGTTCTACTCAATAGAATTGTAATTTCCATAGTTTCATTACCGTGAAATTCCATTTTCCATAAGCGCTACATGAATCACGGTTTAAAAAATAATTAATACACTGTTATTAACATGTGGATTACAGGACTTTCAATCACCATTCAAGGCATATTGACACTTAGAAGCATTTTCTCAGATTTCACAGGGTTCTCCTAATGGCAGTTTTCAAAATGAGGCTCATTTTGCAGAAAAGTTCTCTTGAAGTGAGTTCTACCCAATAGACATGTAACTTACATTGTTTCCTTCACTATGACATTCCGTATTCCGAAAACGTTACATTCATCACGGCTTCGACAAACATTCTTTAATGACCGTGAGCATGTGGATTACCGATTTTTCAACCACAATACAAGGCATATTTACACCTAGAAACATTTACTTACATTTCGCAGGTTTTCCTAACGTCAGTTACGAAAATCAGGCATTTTTCGCAGAAAAATTCTCTTGGTGCATGTTCTACCCAATGGACATCTCATTTTCATAGATACCTTCACCGTAACATTCCGTGTTCCGAAAACGGTCCATGCACCACGGATTCAACAAATATTCACTGCTGAGTTCTTAGCATGTGGATTACACATCTTTAATAACCCATTGAAGACATATTGTCACCTTAAAGCATTTACTCAGATTTTGCAGTGTTTTCATAACACCAGTTTCCAAACTGAGGCATATTTTTCAGTAAAATGCTCCTGGAGCGTGTTCTAACCAAGAGATATGTAATTTACATAGTTTTCCTCACCGTGACAGTCCATGTTCCGAACGCACTACACACATCACGGATTTGACAAACATTCTTAATGAGTTGTGTACATGTGTATTACAAAACTTTCATCCACCATACAAGGCATATTGACACCTAGAATCATTAACACTGAGTTTGCAGATATTTCCTAAAAGCAGTTTCGAAAATCAGGCAGTTTTCAAAGGAAAAAACTGTTGGAGCGTGTTCTACAAAATAGATATGTAAATTACATAGATTCTCCCGCTGTGAAATTACGTGTTTCAAACATGCTACATGCAGAAAAGTTTCGACAAAAATACACTACAGAGTTGTTTGTATGTGGATTACAGGACTTTCTCAGTATAGAAAGTATATAGATGCTTTGATGCATTTTATGTGATTTCTCAGTGATTTCCAAACGCCAGTTTCGAAAATAAGGCAGATTTCATGGTAGAAACCTCTTGGAGCGGGTTCTAACCAATAGACATGTAATTTACATGGATTCGCTCACCGTGAATTTCCGTGTTCTGAACACGCTACATGCATCTCAGATGTGACAAATATTCACTACAGAGTTGTTAGCAAGTGGATTACAGCACTATCATCCACCATACAAGGCTTACTGACACTTTGAAGAATTTTCTCAGATTTCACACTTTAGTTTGAATGCCAGTTTTGAAAATGAGGCAGATTGGGCAGAAAAATGCTCTTGGAGCCAGTTCTAACTAAAAGATATGTAATTTACCTAGTTTCACTCAACGTGACATTCCGTGTTCTGAACACGATACATGCACCACGGATTCAACAAACATTCTTTAATGAGTTGTGAACATGTGTATTAACGAACTTTAATCCACCTTACAGTGCATATATATACATAGAAATTTTATTCTGATTTAGTAGTATTCTCCTAATGTCAGTCTCTAAAATCATGCAGTTTCCACAGAAAAATCCTCTTGGAGCGAGTTCTACCCAATAGACATGCAATTTACATAGAACCCGTCATCGTGAAATTCCGTGTTCTGAACACGCTACATGCATCACGAATTCGACAAATATTCACTACAGAGTGGTTAGCATAAGGATTACCGAACTTTCATCCACCATAAAAGCCATGTTACAATTTGAAGCATTTTCTCACATTTCGAAAGTTTTTCCTAATGCCAGTTTTGAAAAGGAGGCAGATTTGCAGAAATATTCTCGTGGAGCGAGTACTTCCCAATAGAAATGTAATTTACATAGTTTCCCTCACAGTGACATTCCATTTTCCGAACACGCTACATGCATCCAGGTTTCAACAAACTTTCTCGAATGAGTTGTGAACATGTTGATTACAGAACTTTCATCCACCATACATGGCATATTTACAACTAGAAACATTAACTCTGAATTTGTAGCTTTTTCCTAATGCCAGTTTGGAAAATCAGGCCGTTTTCTCAGGGAAATACTTTTGGAGCGAATTCTAACCAATAGATGTGTAATTTACATAGATTCCATCGCCCATACTTTCCGTAATGCGATCACACTGCATGCATAACGCTTTCTAAAAATATTCACCACAGATATGTTTGCATGTGGTTTTACGATCTTGCATCAAAATAAAAGGCATATTGACACTTTGAAGCATTTTCTCTGATTTTGCAGAGATTTTCAAACGCCAGGTTCAAAAATGAGGCAGATTTCTCAGAAAAAACTCTTAGAGCAAATTCTACCCAAGAGACATGTATTTTACATAGATTCGCTCACCGTGATATTCTGTGTTCCGAACACTCTTCACGTATCTCGGATTCGACAAATATTCACTACAGAGTAGTTAACATGCGGATTACCGATCTTTCATCTCAATACATTGAATATTGATTCTTAGAAGTATTTTCTCAGATTTTGCAGCGTTTTCTAAACGCCAGGTTCAAAAATGATGAAGTTTTCGCAGAAAAACCCTCTCGGAGTGAGTTCTAACTAATAGAGGATTCATTTAGATTTTTTCAATCACCGTGGAATTCCACGTTCTGAACACGGTACATGCATCACGGAGTAGAAAAAGATCCTTTAATATGTTGTGAAAATGTGGTTTACCAAACTTTCTTGCAATATAAAGGCACATTTACACCTGCAAATATTTACTCCATTTTTGCAGCTTTTTCCAAACTTCAGATTCGATAATCATGCAATTTTGCCAAAAAATTCTCTTCTAGCTCGTTCTACTCAGTAGAATTGTAATTTCCATAGATTCATTACCGTGAAATTCCATTTTCCATAAGCAACACATGAATCACGGTTTAAAAAATAATTAATACACTGTTATTAACATGTGGATTACAGGACTTTCAATGACCATTCAAGGCATATTGACACTTAGAAGCATTTTCTCAGATTTCACAGGGTTCTCCTAATGGCAGTTTTCAAAATGAGGCTCATTTTGCAGAAAAGTTCTCTTGAAGTGAGTTCTACCCAATAGACATGTAACTTACATTGTTTCCTTCACTATGACATTCCGTATTCCGAAAACGTTACATTCATCACGGCTTCGACAAACATTCTTTAATGACCGTGAGCATGTGGATTACCGATTTTTCAACCACAATACAAGGCATATTTACACCTAGAAACATTTACTTACATTTCGCAGGTTTTCCTAACGTCAGTTACGAAAATCAGGCATTTTTCACAGAAAAATTCTCTTGGTGCATGTTCTACCCAATAGACATCTCATTTTCATAGATACCTTCACCGTAAAATTCCGTGTTCCGAAAACGGTCCATGCACCACGGATTCAACAAATATTCACTGCTGAGTTCTTAGCATGTGGATTACACATCTTTAATAACCCATTGAAGACATATTGTCACCTTAAAGCATTTACTCAGATTTTGCAGCGTTTTCATAGCACCAGTTTCCAAAATGAGGCATATTTTTCAGTAAAATGCTCCTGGAGCGTGTTCTAACCAAGAGATATGTAATTTACATAGTTTGCCTCACCGTGACAGTCCATGTTCCGAACGCGCTACACACATCACGGATTTGACAAACATTCTTAATGAGTTGTGTACATGTGTATTACAAAACTTTCATCCACCATACAAGGCATATTGACACCTAGAATCATTAACACTGAGTTCGCAGATATTTCCTAAAAGCAGTTTCGAAAATCAGGCAGTTTTCAAAGGAAAAAGCTGTTGGAGCGTGTTCTACAAAATAGATATGTAAATTACATAGATTCTCCCGCTGTGAAATTACGTGTTTCGAACATGCTACATGCAGAAAAGTTTCGACAAAAATACACTACAGAGTTGTTTGTATGTGGATTACAGGACTTTCTCACTATAGAAAGTATATAGATGCTTTGATGCATTTTACGTGATTTCTCAGTGTTTTATAAACGCCAGTTTCGAAAATAAGGCAGATTTCACGGTAGAAACCTCTTGGAGCGGGTTCTAACCAATAGACATGTAATTTACATGGATTCGCTCACCGTGAAATTCCGTGTTCCGAACACGCTACATGCATCTCAGATGTGACAAATATTCACTACAGAGTTGTTAGCAAGTGGATTACAGCACTATCATCCACCATACAAGGCTTACTAACACTTTGAAAATTTTCTCAGATTTCACACGTTAGTTTGAACGCCAGTTTTGAAAATGAGGCAGATTGGGCAGAAAAATGCTCTTGGAGCCAGTTCTAACCAAAAGATATGTAATTTACCTAGTTTAACTCAACGTGACATTCCGTGTTCTGAACACGATACATACACCACGGATTCAACAAACATTCTTTAATGAGTTGTGAACATGTGTATTAATGAACTTTAATCCACCTTACAGTGCATATTTATACATAGAAATTTTATTCTGATTTAGTAGTATTCTCCTAATGTCAGTCTCTAAAATCATGCAGTTTCCACAGAGAAATCCTCTTGGAGCGAGTTCTACCCAATAGACATGCAATTTACATAGAACCCGTCATCGTGAACTTCCGTGTTCTGAACACGCTACGTGCATCACTGATTCGATAAATATTCACTACAGAGTTGTTAGCATAAGGATTACCGAACTTTCATCCACCATAAAAGCCATGTTACAATTTGAAGCATTTTCTCACATTTCGAAAGTTTTTCCTAATGCCAGTTTTGAAAAGGAGGCAGATTTGCAGAAATATTCTCGTGGAGCGAGTACTTCCCAATAGAAATGTAATTTACATAGTTTCCCTCACAGTGACATTCCATTTTCCGAACACGCTACATGCATCCAGGTTTCAACAAACTTTCTCGAATGAGTTGTGAACATGTATATTAAAGTACTTTCATCCACCATACATGGCATATTTACAACTAGAAACATTAACACTGAATTTGCAACTTTTTCCTAATGCCAGTTTGGAAAATCAGGCCGTTTTCTCAGGGAAATAATTTTGGAGCGAATTCTAACAAATAGGTGTGCAATTTATATAGATTCCATCGCCCATATTTTCCGTGATGCGATCACACTGCATGAATAACGCTTTCTAAGAATATTCACCACAGATTTGTTTGCATGTGGTTTTACGATCTTGCATCACAATACAAGGCATATAGACACTTTGAAGCATTTTCTCTGATTTTGCAGAGATTTTCAAACGCCAGGTTCAAAAATGAGGCAGATTTCTCAGAAAAAACTCTTAGAGCAAATTCTACCCAAGAGACATGTATTTTACATAGATTCGCTCACCGTGATATTCTGTGTTCCGAACACACTTCCCGTAACTCGGATTCGACAAATAAACACTACAGAGTAGTTAGCATTCGGATTACCGAACTTTCATCTCAATACATTGCATATTGATTCTTAGAAGTATTTTCTCAGATTTTGCAGCGTTTTCTAAACGCCATGTTAAAAAATGACGAAGTTTTCGCAGAAAAACTCTCTCGGAGCGAGTTCTAACCAATAGAGAAGTCATTTACATTGTTTCAATCACCGTGGAATTCCACGTTCTGAACGCGCTACATGCATCACGGATTAGAAAAAGATTCTTTAATATGTTGTGAAAATGTGGATTACCGAACTTTCTTGCAACATAAAGGCACATTTACACCTGCAAATATTTACTCCCTTTTTGCAGCTTTTTCCAAACTTCAGATTCGATAATCATGCAATTTTGGCAAAAAAATTCTCTTCTAGCTCGTTCTACTCAATAGAATTGTAATTTCCATAGTTTCATTACCGTGAAATTCCATTTTCCATAAGCGCTACATGAATCACGGTTTAAAAAATAATTAATATACTGTTATTAACATGTGGATTACAGGACTTTCAATCACCATTCAAGGCATATTGACACTTAGAAGCATTTTCTCAGATTTCACAGGGTTCTCCTAATGGCAGTTTTCAAAATGAGGCTCATTTTGCAGAAAAGTTCTCTTGAAGTGAGTTCTACCCAATAGACATGTAACTTACATTGTTTCCTTCACTATGACATTCCGTATTCCGAAAACGTTACATTCATCACGGCTTCGACAAACATTCTTTAATGACCGTGAGCATGTGGATTACCGATTTTTCAACCACAATACAAGGCATATTTACACCTAGAAACATTTACTTACATTTCGCAGGTTTTCCTAACGTCAGTTACGAAAATCAGGCATTTTTCGCAGAAAAATTCTCTTGGTGCATGTTCTACCCAATGGACATCTCATTTTCATAGATACATTCACCGTAACATTCCGTGTTCCGAAAACGGTCCATGCACCACGGATTCAACAAATATTCACTGCTGAGTTCTTAGCATGTGGATTACACATCTTTAATAACCCATTGAAGACATATTGTCACCTTAAAGCATTTACTCAGATTTTGCAGTGTTTTCATAACACCAGTTTCCAAACTGAGGCATATTTTTCAGTAAAATGCTCCTGGAGCGTGTTCTAACCAAGAGATATGTAATTTACATAGTTTGCCTCACCGTGACAGTCCATGTTCCGAACGCACTACACACATCACGGATTTGACAAACATTCTTAATGAGTTGTGTACATGTGTATTACAAAACTTTCATCCACCATACAAGGCATATTGACACCTAGAATCATTAACACTGAGTTTGCAGATATTTCCTAAAAGCAGTTTCGAAAATCAGGCAGTTTTCAAAGGAAAAAACTGTTGGAGCATGTTCTACAAAATAGATATGTAAATTACATAGATTCTCCCACTGTGAAATTACGTGTTTCAAACATGCTACATGCAGAAAAGTTTCGACAAAAATACACTACAGAGTTGTTTGTATGTGGATTACAGGACTTTCTCACTATAGAAAGTATATAGATGCTTTGATGCATTTTATGTGATTTCTCAGTGATTTCCAAACGCCAGTTTCGAAAATAAGGCAGATTTCATGGTAGAAACCTCTTGGAGCGGGTTCTAACCAATAGACATATAATTTACATGGATTCGCTCACCGTGAAATTCCGTGTTCTGAACACGCTACATGCATCTCAGATGTGACAACTATTCACTACAGAGTTGTTAGCAAGTGGATTACAGCACTATCATCCACCATACAAGGCTTACTGACACTTTGAAGAATTTTCTCAGATTTCACACGTTAGTTTGAATGCCAGTTTTGAAAATGAGGCAGATTGGGCAGAAAAATTCTCTTGGAGCCAGTTCTAACCAAAAGATATGTAATTTACCTAGTTTCACTCAACGTGACATTCCGTGTTCTGAACACGATACATGCACCACGGATTCAACAAACATTCTTTAATGAGTTGTGAACATGTGTATTAACGAACTTCAATCCACCTTACAGTGCATATTTATACATAGAAATTTTATTCTGATTTAGTAGTATTCTCCTAATGTCAGTCTCTAAAATCATGCAGTTTCCACAGAAAAATCCTCTTGGAGTTAGTTCAACCCAATAGACATGCAATTTACATAGAACCCGTCATCGTGAAATTCCGTGTTCTGAACACGCTACGTGCATCACTGTTTCGATAAATATTCACTACAGAGTTGTTAGCATAAGGATTACCGAACTTTCATCCACCATAAAAGCCATGTTACAATTTGAAGCATTTTCTCACATTTCGAAAGTTTTTCCTAATGCCAGTTTTGAAAAGGAGGCAGATTTGCAGAAATATTCTCGTGGAGCGAGTACTTCCCAATAGAAATGTAATTTACATAGTTTCCCTCACAGTGACATTCCATTTTCCGAACACGCTACATGCATCCAGGTTTCAACAAACTTTCTCGAATGAGTTGTGAACATGTTGATTACAGAACTTTCATCCACCATACATGGCATATTTACAACTAGAAACATTAACTCTGAATTTGTAGCTTTTTCCTAATGCCAGTTTGGAAAATCAGGCCGTTTTCTCAGGGAAATACTTTTGGAGCGAATTCTAACCAATAGATGTGTAATTTACATAGATTCCATCGCCCATACTTTCCGTAATGCGATCACACTGCATGCATAACGCTTTCTAAAAATATTCACCACAGATATGTTTGCATGTGGTTTTACGATCTTGCATCAAAATACAAGGCATATTGACACTTTGAAGCATTTTCTCTGATTTTGCAGAGATTTTCAAACGCCAGGTTCAAAAATGAGGCAGATTTCTCAGAAAAAACTCTTAGAGCAAATTCTACCCAAGAGACATGTATTTTACATAGATTCGCTCACCGTGATATTCTGTGTTCCGAACACTCTTCACGTATCTCGGATTCGACAAATATTCACTACAGAGTAGTTAACATGCGGATTACCGATCTTTCATCTCAATACATTGAATATTGATTCTTAGAAGTATTTTCTCAAATTTTGCAGCGTTTTCTAAACGCCAGGTTCAAAAATGACGAAGTTTTCGCAGAAAAACACTCTCGGAGTGAGTTCTAACTAATAGAGGATTCATTTAGATTTTTTCAATCACCGTGGAATTCCACGATCTGAACACGGTACATGCATCACGGAGTAGAAAAAGATCCTTTAATATGTTGTGAAAATGTGGTTTACCAAACTTTCTTGCAATATAAAGGCACATTTACTCCTGCAAATATTTACTCCAGTTTTGCAGCTTTTTCCAAACTTCAGATTCGATAATCATGCAATTTTGCCAAAAAATTCTCTTCTAGCTCGTTCTACTCAGTAGAATTGTAATTTCCATAGATTCATTACCGTGAAATTCCATTTTTCATAAGCAACACATGAATCACGGTTTAAAAAATAATTAATACACTGTTATTAACATGTGGATTACAGGACTTTCAATGACCATTCAAGGCATATTGACACTTAGAAGCATTTTCTCAGATTTCACAGGGTTCTCCTAATGGCAGTTTTCAAAATGAGGCTCATTTTGCAGAAAAGTTCTCTTGAAGTGAGTTCTACCCAATAGACATGTAACTTACATTGTTTCCTTCACTATGACATTCCGTATTCCGAAAACGTTACATTCATCACGGCTTCGACAAACATTCTTTAATGACCGTGAGCATGTGGATTACCGATTTTTCAACCACAATACAAGGCATATTTACACCTAGAAACATTTACTTACATTTCGCAGGTTTTCCTAACGTCAGTTACGAAAATCAGGCATTTTTCGCAGAAAAATTCTCTTGGTGCATGTTCTATCCAATAGACATCTCATTTTCATAGATACCTTCACCGTAACATTCCGTGTTCCGAAAACGGTCCATGCACCACGGATTCAACAAATATTCACTGCTGAGTTCTTAGCATGTGGATTACACATCTTTAATAACCCATTGAAGACATATTGTCACCTTAAAGCATTTACTCAGATTTTGCAGCGTTTTCATAACACCAGTTTCCAAAATGAGGCATATTTTTCAGTAAAATGCTCCTGGAGCGTGTTCTAACCAAGAGATATGTAATTTACATAGTTTGCCTCACCGTGACAGTCCATGTTCCGAACGCGCTACACACATCACGGATTTGACAAACATTCTTAATGAGTTGTGTACATGTGTATTACAAAACTTTCATCCACCATACAAGGCATATTGACACCTAGAATCATTAACACTGATTTCGCAGATATTTCCTAAAAGCAGTTTCGAAAATCAGGCAGTTTTCAAAGGAAAAAGCTGTTGGAGCGTGTTCTACAAAATAGATATGTAAATTACATAGATTCTCCCGCTGTGAAATTACGTGTTTCGAACATGCTACATGCAGAAAAGTTTCGACAAAAATACACTACAGGGTTGTTTGTATGTGGATTACAGGACTTTCTCACTATAGAATGTATATAGATGCTTTGATGCATTTTACGTGATTTCTCAGTGTTTTATAAACGCCAGTTTCGAAAATAAGGCAGATTTCACGGTAGAAACCTCTTGGAGCGGGTTCTAACCAATAGACATGTAATTTACATGGATTCGCTCACCGTGAAATTCCGTGTTCCGAACACGCTACATGCATCTCAGATGTGACAAATATTCACTACAGAGTTGTTAGCAAGTGGATTACAGCACTATCATCCACCATACAAGGCTTACTAACACTTTGAAAATTTTCTCAGATTTCACACGTTAGTTTGAACGCCAGTTTTGAAAATGAGGCAGATTGGGCAGAAAAATGCTCTTGGAGCCAGTTCTAACCAAAAGATATGTAATTTACCTAGTTTAACTCAACGTGACATTCCGTGTTCTGAACACGATACATACACCACGGATTCAACAAACATTCTTTAATGAGTTGTGAACATGTGTATTAATGAACTTTAATCCACCTTACAGTGCATATTTATACATAGAAATTTTATTCTGATTTAGTAGTATTCTCCTAATGTCAGTCTCTAAAATCATGCAGTTTCCACAGAGAAATCCTCTTGGAGCGAGTTCTACCCAATAGACATGCAATTTACATAGAACCCGTCATCGTGAACTTCCGTGTTCTGAACACGCTACGTGCATCACTGATTCGATAAATATTCACTACAGAGTTGTTAGCATAAGGATTACCGAACTTTCATCCACCATAAAAGCCATGTTACAATTTGAAGCATTTTCTCACATTTCGAAAGTTTTTCCTAATGCCAGTTTTGAAAAGGAGGCAGATTTGCAGAAATATTCTCGTGGAGCGAGTACTTCCCAATAGAAATGTAATTTACATAGTTTCCCTCACAGTGACATTCCATTTTCCGAACACGCTACATGCATCCAGGTTTCAACAAACTTTCTCGAATGAGTTGTGAACATGTATATTAAAGTACTTTCATCCACCATACATGGCATATTTACAACTAGAAACATTAACACTGAATTTGCAGCTTTTTCCTAATGCCAGTTTGGAAAATCAGGCCGTTTTCTCAGGGAAATAATTTTGGAGCGAATTCTAACAAATAGGTGTGCAATTTATATAGATTCCATCGCCCATATTTTCCGTGATGCGATCACACTGCATGAATAACGCTTTCTAAGAATATTCACCACAGATTTGTTTGCATGTGGTTTTACGATCTTGCATCACAATACAAGGCATATAGACACTTTGAAGCATTTTCTCTGATTTTGCAGAGATTTTCAAACGCCAGGTTCAAAAATGAGGCAGATTTCTCAGAAAAAACTCTTAGAGCAAATTCTACCCAAGAGACATGTATTTTACATAGATTCGCTCACCGTGATATTCTGTGTTCCGAACACACTTCCCGTAACTCGGATTCGACAAATAAACACTACAGAGTAGTTAGCATGCGGATTACCGAACTTTCATCTCAATACATTGCATATTGATTCTTAGAAGTATTTTCTCAGATTTTGCAGCGTTTTCTAAACGCCATGTTAAAAAATGACGAAGTTTTCGCAGAAAAACTCTCTCGGAGCGAGTTCTAACCAATAGAGAAGTCATTTACATTGTTTCAATCACCGTGGAATTCCACGTTCTGAACGCGCTACATGCATCACGGATTAGAAAAAGATTCTTTAATATGTTGTGAAAATGTGGATTACCGAACTTTCTTGCAACATAAAGGCACATTTACACCTGCAAATATTTACTCCCTTTTTGCAGCTTTTTCCAAACTTCAGATTCGATAATCATGCAATTTTGGCAAAAAAATTCTCTTCTAGCTCGTTCTACTCAATAGAATTGTAATTTCCATAGTTTCATTACCGTGAAATTCCATTTTCCATAAGCGCTACATGAATCACGGTTTAAAAAATAATTAATATACTGTTATTAACATGTGGATTACAGGACTTTCAATCACCATTCAAGGCATATTGACACTTAGAAGCATTTTCTCAGATTTCACAGGGTTCTCCTAATGGCAGTTTTCAAAATGAGGCTCATTTTGCAGAAAAGTTCTCTTGAAGTGAGTTCTACCCAATAGACATGTAACTTACATTGTTTCCTTCACTATGACATTCCGTATTCCGAAAACGTTACATTCATCACGGCTTCGACAAACATTCTTTAATGACCGTGAGCATGTGGATTACCGATTTTTCAACCACAATACAAGGCATATTTACACCTAGAAACATTTACTTACATTTCGCAGGTTTTCCTAACGTCAGTTACGAAAATCAGGCATTTTTCGCAGAAAAATTCTCTTGGTGCATGTTCTACCCAATGGACATCTCATTTTCATAGATACATTCACCGTAACATTCCGTGTTCCGAAAACGGTCCATGCACCACGGATTCAACAAATATTCACTGCTGAGTTCTTAGCATGTGGATTACACATCTTTAATAACCCATTGAAGACATATTGTCACCTTAAAGCATTTACTCAGATTTTGCAGTGTTTTCATAACACCAGTTTCCAAACTGAGGCATATTTTTCAGTAAAATGCTCCTGGAGCGTGTTCTAACCAAGAGATATGTAATTTACATAGTTTGCCTCACCGTGACAGTCCATGTTCCGAACGCACTACACACATCACGGATTTGACAAACATTCTTAATGAGTTGTGTACATGTGTATTACAAAACTTTCATCCACCATACAAGGCATATTGACACCTAGAATCATTAACACTGAGTTTGCAGATATTTCCTAAAAGCAGTTTCGAAAATCAGGCAGTTTTCAAAGGAAAAAACTGTTGGAGCATGTTCTACAAAATAGATATGTAAATTACATAGATTCTCCCACTGTGAAATTACGTGTTTCAAAGATGCTACATGCAGAAAAGTTTCGACAAAAATACACTACAGAGTTGTTTGTATGTGGATTACAGGACTTTCTCACTATAGAAAGTATATAGATGCTTTGATGCATTTTATGTGATTTCTCAGTGATTTCCAAACGCCAGTTTCGAAAATAAGGCAGATTTCATGGTAGAAACCTCTTGGAGCGGGTTCTAACCAATAGACATGTAATTTACATGGATTCGCTCACCGTGAAATTCCGTGTTCCGAACACGCTACATGCATCTCAGATGTGACAAATATTCACTACAGAGTTGTTAGCAAGTGGATTACAGCACTATCATCCACCATACAAGGCTTAATAACACTTTGAAAATTTTCTCAGATTTCACACGTTAGTTTGAACGCCAGTTTTGAAAATGAGGCAGATTGGGCAGAAAAATGCTCTTGGAGCCAGTTCTACCCAAAAGATATGTAATTTACCTAGTTTCACTCACCGTGACATTCCGTGTTCTGAACACGTTTCATGCAACACGGATTCAACAAACATTCTTTAATGAGTTGTGAACATGTGTATTAACTAACTTTAATCCACCTTACAGTGCATATTTATACATAGAAATTTTATTCTGATTTAGTAGTATTCTCCTAATGTCAGACTCTAAAATCATGCAGTTTCCACAGAAAAAACCTCTTGGAGCGAGTTCTACCCAATAGACATGCAATTTACATAGAACCCGTCATCGTGAAATTCCATGTTCTGAACAAACTACATGCATCACGAATTCGACAAATATTCACTACAGATTTGTTAGCATAAGGATTACCGAATTATCATCCACCATAAAAGCCATGTTACAATTTGAAGCATTTTCTCACATTTCGAAAATTTTTCCTAATGCCAGTTTTTAAAAGGAGGCAGATTCGCAGAAATATTCTCGTGAAGCGAGTACTTCCCAATAGAAATGTAATTTACATAGTTTCCCTCACAGTGACATTCCATTTTCCGAACACGCTACATGCATCCAGGTTTCAACAAACTTTCTCGAATGAGTTGTGAACATGTAGATTACAGAACTTTCATCCACCATACATGGCATATTTACAACTAGAAACAATAACTCTGAATTTGCAGCTTTTTCCTTATGCCAGTTTGGAAAATCAGGCCGTTTTCTCAGGGAAAAACTTTAGGAGCGAATTCTAACAAATAGGTGTGTAATTTACATAGATTCATCGCCCGTATTTTCCGTGATGCGATCTCATGCATGCATAACTCTTTCTAAAAATATTCACCACAGATTTGTTTGCATGTGGTTTTACGATCTTGCATCACAATACAAGGCATATTGACACTTTGAAGCATTTTCTCTGATTTTGCTGAGATTTTCATAAGCCAGGTTCAAAAATGAGGCAGATTTCTCAGAAAAAACTCTTAGAGCAAATTCTACCCAAGAGACATGTATTTTACATAGATTCGCTCACCGTGATATTCTGTGTTCCGAACACTCTTCACGTATCTCGGATTCGACAAATATTCACTACAGAGTAGTTAACATGCGGATTACCGATCTTTCATCTCAATACATTGAATATTGATTCTTAGAAGTATTTTCTCAGATTTTGCAGCGTTTTCTAAATGCCAGGTTCAAAAATGACGAAGTTTTCGCAGAAAAACCCTCTCGGAGTGAGTTCTAACTAATAGAGGATTCATTTAGATTTTTTCAATCACCGTGGAATTCCACGTTCTGAACACGGTACATGCATCACGGAGTAGAAAAAGATCCTTTAATATGTTGTGAAAATGTGGTTTACCAAACTTTCTTGCAATATAAAGGCACATTTACACCTGCAAATATTTACTCCATTTTTGCAGCTTTTTCCAAACTTCAGATTCGATAATCATGCAATTTTGCCAAAAAATTCTCTTCTAGCTCGTTCTACTCAGTAGAATTGTAATTTCCATAGATTCATTACCGTGAAATTCCATTTTCCATAAGCAACACATGAATCACGGTTTAAAAAATAATTAATACACTGTTATTAACATGTGGATTACAGGACTTTCAATGACCATTCAAGGCATATTGACACTTAGAAGCATTTTCTCAGATTTCACAGGGTTCTCCTAATGGCAGTTTTCAAAATGAGGCTCATTTTGCAGAAAAGTTCTCTTGAAGTGAGTTCTACCCAATAGACATGTAACTTACATTGTTTCCTTCACTATGACATTCCGTATTCCGAAAACGTTACATTCATCACGGCTTCGACAAACATTCTTTAATGACCGTGAGCATGTGGATTACCGATTTTTCAACCACAATACAAGGCATATTTACACCTAGAAACATTTACTTACATTTCGCAGGTTTTCCTAACGTCAGTTACGAAAATCAGGCATTTTTCACAGAAAAATCCTCTTGGTGCATGTTCTACCCAATAGACATCTCATTTTCATAGATACCTTCACCGTAAAATTCCGTGTTCCGAAAACGGTCCATGCACCACGGATTCAACAAATATTCACTGCTGAGTTCTTAGCATGTGGATTACACATCTTTAATAACCCATTGAAGACATATTGTCACCTTAAAGCATTTACTCAGATTTTGCAGCGTTTTCATAGCACCAGTTTCCAAAATGAGGCATATTTTTCAGTAAAATGCTCCTGGAGCGTGTTCTAACCAAGAGATATGTAATTTACATAGTTTGCCTCACCGTGACAGTCCATGTTCCGAACGCGCTACACACATCACGGATTTGACAAACATTCTTAATGAGTTGTGTACATGTGTATTACAAAACTTTCATCCACCATACAAGGCATATTGACACCTAGAATCATTAACACTGAGTTCGCAGATATTTCCTAAAAGCAGTTTCGAAAATCAGGCAGTTTTCAAAGGAAAAAGCTGTTGGAGCGTGTTCTACAAAATAGATATGTAAATTACATAGATTCTCCCGCTGTGAAATTACGTGTTTCGAACATGCTACATGCAGAAAAGTTTCGACAAAAATACACTACAGAGTTGTTTGTATGTGGATTACAGGACTTTCTCACTATAGAAAGTATATAGATGCTTTGATGCATTTTACGTGATTTCTCAGTGTTTTATAAACGCCAGTTTCGAAAATAAGGCAGATTTCACGGTAGAAACCTCTTGGAGCGGGTTCTAACCAATAGACATGTAATTTACATGGATTCGCTCACCGTGAAATTCCGTGTTCCGAACACGCTACATGCATCTCAGATGTGACAAATATTCACTACAGAGTTGTTAGCAAGTGGATTACAGCACTATCATCCACCATACAAGGCTTACTAACACTTTGAAAATTTTCTCAGATTTCACACGTTAGTTTGAACGCCAGTTTTGAAAATGAGGCAGATTGGGCAGAAAAATGCTCTTGGAGCCAGTTCTAACCAAAAGATATGTAATTTACCTAGTTTAACTCAACGTGACATTCCGTGTTCTGAACACGATACATACACCACGGATTCAACAAACATTCTTTAATGAGTTGTGAACATGTGTATTAATGAACTTTAATCCACCTTACAGTGCATATTTATACATAGAAATTTTATTCTGATTTAGTAGTATTCTCCTAATGTCAGTCTCTAAAATCATGCAGTTTCCACAGAGAAATCCTCTTGGAGCGAGTTCTACCCAATAGACATGCAATTTACATAGAACCCGTCATCGTGAACTTCCGTGTTCTGAACACGCTACGTGCATCACTGATTCGATAAATATTCACTACAGAGTTGTTAGCATAAGGATTACCGAACTTTCATCCACCATAAAAGCCATGTTACAATTTGAAGCATTTTCTCACATTTCGAAAGTTTTTCCTAATGCCAGTTTTGAAAAGGAGGCAGATTTGCAGAAATATTCTCGTGGAGCGAGTACTTCCCAATAGAAATGTAATTTACATAGTTTCCCTCACAGTGACATTCCATTTTCCGAACACGCTACATGCATCCAGGTTTCAACAAACTTTCTCGAATGAGTTGTGAACATGTATATTAAAGTACTTTCATCCACCATACATGGCATATTTACAACTAGAAACATTAACACTGAATTTGCAGCTTTTTCCTAATGCCAGTTTGGAAAATCAGGCCGTTTTCTCAGGGAAATAATTTTGGAGCGAATTCTAACAAATAGGTGTGCAATTTATATAGATTCCATCGCCCATATTTTCCGTGATGCGATCACACTGCATGAATAACGCTTTCTAAGAATATTCACCACAGATTTGTTTGCATGTGGTTTTACGATCTTGCATCACAATACAAGGCATATAGACACTTTGAAGCATTTTCTCTGATTTTGCAGAGATTTTCAAACGCCAGGTTCAAAAATGAGGCAGATTTCTCAGAAAAAACTCTTAGAGCAAATTCTACCCAAGAGACATGTATTTTACATAGATTCGCTCACCGTGATATTCTGTGTTCCGAACACACTTCCCGTAACTCGGATTCGACAAATAAACACTACAGAGTAGTTAGCATGCGGATTACCGAACTTTCATCTCAATACATTGCATATTGATTCTTAGAAGTATTTTCTCAGATTTTGCAGCGTTTTCTAAACGCCATGTTAAAAAATGACGAAGTTTTCGCAGAAAAACTCTCTCGGAGCGAGTTCTAACCAATAGAGAAGTCATTTACATTGTTTCAATCACCGTGGAATTCCACGTTCTGAACGCGCTACATGCATCACGGATTAGAAAAAGATTCTTTAATATGTTGTGAAAATGTGGATTACCGAACTTTCTTGCAACATAAAGGCACATTTACACCTGCAAATATTTACTCCCTTTTTGCAGCTTTTTCCAAACTTCAGATTCGATAATCATGCAATTTTGGCAAAAAAATTCTCTTCTAGCTCGTTCTACTCAATAGAATTGTAATTTCCATAGTTTCATTACCGTGAAATTCCATTTTCCATAAGCGCTACATGAATCACGGTTTAAAAAATAATTAATATACTGTTATTAACATGTGGATTACAGGACTTTCAATCACCATTCAAGGCATATTGACACTTAGAAGCATTTTCTCAGATTTCACAGGGTTCTCCTAATGGCAGTTTTCAAAATGAGGCTCATTTTGCAGAAAAGTTCTCTTGAAGTGAGTTCTACCCAATAGACATGTAACTTACATTGTTTCCTTCACTATGACATTCCGTATTCCGAAAACGTTACATTCATCACGGCTTCGACAAACATTCTTTAATGACCGTGAGCATGTGGATTACCGATTTTTCAACCACAATACAAGGCATATTTACACCTAGAAACATTTACTTACATTTCGCAGGTTTTCCTAACGTCAGTTACGAAAATCAGGCATTTTTCGCAGAAAAATTCTCTTGGTGCATGTTCTACCCAATGGACATCTCATTTTCATAGATACATTCACCGTAACATTCCGTGTTCCGAAAACGGTCCATGCACCACGGATTCAACAAATATTCACTGCTGAGTTCTTAGCATGTGGATTACACATCTTTAATAACCCATTGAAGACATATTGTCACCTTAAAGCATTTACTCAGATTTTGCAGTGTTTTCATAACACCAGTTTCCAAACTGAGGCATATTTTTCAGTAAAATGCTCCTGGAGCGTGTTCTAACCAAGAGATATGTAATTTACATAGTTTGCCTCACCGTGACAGTCCATGTTCCGAACGCACTACACACATCACGGATTTGACAAACATTCTTAATGAGTTGTGTACATGTGTATTACAAAACTTTCATCCACCATACAAGGCATATTGACACCTAGAATCATTAACACTGAGTTTGCAGATATTTCCTAAAAGCAGTTTCGAAAATCAGGCAGTTTTCAAAGGAAAAAACTGTTGGAGCATGTTCTACAAAATAGATATGTAAATTACATAGATTCTCCCACTGTGAAATTACGTGTTTCAAACATGCTACATGCAGAAAAGTTTCGACAAAAATACACTACAGAGTTGTTTGTATGTGGATTACAGGACTTTCTCACTATAGAAAGTATATAGATGCTTTGATGCATTTTATGTGATTTCTCAGTGATTTCCAAACGCCAGTTTCGAAAATAAGGCAGATTTCATGGTAGAAACCTCTTGGAGCGGGTTCTAACCAATAGACATATAATTTACATGGATTCGCTCACCGTGAAATTCCGTGTTCTGAACACGCTACATGCATCTCAGATGTGACAACTATTCACTACAGAGTTGTTAGCAAGTGGATTACAGCACTATCATCCACCATACAAGGCTTACTGACACTTTGAAGAATTTTCTCAGATTTCACACGTTAGTTTGAATGCCAGTTTTGAAAATGAGGCAGATTGGGCAGAAAAATTCTCTTGGAGCCAGTTCTAACCAAAAGATATGTAATTTACCTAGTTTCACTCAACGTGACATTCCGTGTTCTGAACACGATACATGCACCACGGATTCAACAAACATTCTTTAATGAGTTGTGAACATGTGTATTAACGAACTTCAATCCACCTTACAGTGCATATTTATACATAGAAATTTTATTCTGATTTAGTAGTATTCTCCTAATGTCAGTCTCTAAAATCATGCAGTTTCCACAGAAAAATCCTCTTGGAGTGAGTTCAACCCAATAGACATGCAATTTACATAGAACCCGTCATCGTGAAATTCCGTGTTCTGAACACGCTACGTGCATCACTGATTCGATAAATATTCACTACAGAGTTGTTAGCATAAGGATTACCGAACTTTCATCCACCATAAAAGCCATGTTACAATTTGAAGCATTTTCTCACATTTCGAAAGTTTTTCCTAATGCCAGTTTTGAAAAGGAGGCAGATTTGCAGAAATATTCTCGTGGAGCGAGTACTTCCCAATAGAAATGTAATTTACATAGTTTCCCTCACAGTGACATTCCATTTTCCGAACACGCTACATGCATCCAGGTTTCAACAAACTTTCTCGAATGAGTTGTGAACATGTTGATTACAGAACTTTCATCCACCATACATGGCATATTTACAACTAGAAACATTAACTCTGAATTTGTAGCTTTTTCCTAATGCCAGTTTGGAAAATCAGGCCGTTTTCTCAGGGAAATACTTTTGGAGCGAATTCTAACCAATAGATGTGTAATTTACATAGATTCCATCGCCCATACTTTCCGTAATGCGATCACACTGCATGCATAACGCTTTCTAAAAATATTCACCACAGATATGTTTGCATGTGGTTTTACGATCTTGCATCAAAATACAAGGCATATTGACACTTTGAAGCATTTTCTCTGATTTTGCAGAGATTTTCAAACGCCAGGTTCAAAAATGAGGCAGATTTCTCAGAAAAAACTCTTAGAGCAAATTCTACCCAAGAGACATGTATTTTACATAGATTCGCTCACCGTGATATTCTGTGTTCCGAACACTCTTCACGTATCTCGGATTCGACAAATATTCACTACAGAGTAGTTAACATGCGGATTACCGATCTTTCATCTCAATACATTGAATATTGATTCTTAGAAGTATTTTCTCAAATTTTGCAGCGTTTTCTAAACGCCAGGTTCAAAAATGACGAAGTTTTCGCAGAAAAACCCTCTCGGAGTGAGTTCTAACTAATAGAGGATTCATTTAGATTTTTTCAATCACCGTGGAATTCCACGATCTGAACACGGTACATGCATCACGGAGTAGAAAAAGATCCTTTAATATGTTGTGAAAATGTGGTTTACCAAACTTTCTTGCAATATAAAGGCACATTTACTCCTGCAAATATTTACTCCAGTTTTGCAGCTTTTTCCAAACTTCAGATTCGATTATCATGCAATTTTGCCAAAAAATTCTCTTCTAGCTCGTTCTACTCAGTAGAATTGTAATTTCCATAGATTCATTACCGTGAAATTCCATTTTTCATAAGCAACACATGAATCACGGTTTAAAAAATAATTAATACACTGTTATTAACATGTGGATTACAGGACTTTCAATGACCATTCAAGGCATATTGACACTTAGAAGCATTTTCTCAGATTTCACAGGGTTCTCCTAATGGCAGTTTTCAAAATGAGGCTCATTTTGCAGAAAAGTTCTCTTGAAGTGAGTTCTACCCAATAGACATGTAACTTACATTGTTTCCTTCACTATGACATTCCGTATTCCGAAAACGTTACATTCATCACGGCTTCGACAAACATTCTTTAATGACCGTGAGCATGTGGATTACCGATTTTTCAACCACAATACAAGGCATATTTACACCTAGAAACATTTACTTACATTTCGCAGGTTTTCCTAACGTCAGTTACGAAAATCAGGCATTTTTCGCAGAAAAATTCTCTTGGTGCATGTTCTATCCAATAGACATCTCATTTTCATAGATACCTTCACCGTAACATTCCGTGTTCCGAAAACGGTCCATGCACCACGGATTCAACAAATATTCACTGCTGAGTTCTTAGCATGTGGATTACACATCTTTAATAACCCATTGAAGACATATTGTCACCTTAAAGCATTTACTCAGATTTTGCAGCGTTTTCATAACACCAGTTTCCAAAATGAGGCATATTTTTCAGTAAAATGCTCCTGGAGCGTGTTCTAACCAAGAGATATGTAATTTACATAGTTTGCCTCACCGTGACAGTCCATGTTCCGAACGCGCTACACACATCACGGATTTGACAAACATTCTTAATGAGTTGTGTACATGTGTATTACAAAACTTTCATCCACCATACAAGGCATATTGACACCTAGAATCATTAACACTGATTTCGCAGATATTTCCTAAAAGCAGTTTCGAAAATCAGGCAGTTTTCAAAGGAAAAAGCTGTTGGAGCGTGTTCTACAAAATAGATATGTAAATTACATAGATTCTCCCGCTGTGAAATTACGTGTTTCGAACATGCTACATGCAGAAAAGTTTCGACAAAAATACACTACATGGTTGTTTGTATGTGGATTACAGGACTTTCTCACTATAGAAATTATATAGATTCTTTGATGCATTTTATGTGATTTCTCAGTGTTTTATAAACGCCAGTTTCGAAAATAAGGCAGATTTCACGGTAGAAACCTTTTGGAGCGGGTTCTAACCAATAGACATGTAATTTACATGGATTCGCTCACCGTGAAATTCCGTGTTCCGAACACGCTACATGCATCTCAGATGTGACAAATATTCACTACAGAGTTGTTAGCAAGTGGATTACAGCACTATCATCCACCATACAAGGCTTAATAACACTTTGAAAATTTTCTCAGATTTCACACGTTAGTTTGAACGCCAGTTTTGAAAATGAGGCAGATTGGGCAGAAAAATGCTCTTGGAGCCAGTTCTACCCAAAAGATATGTAATTTACCTAGTTTCACTCACCGTGACATTCCGTGTTCTGAACACGTTTCATGCAACACGGATTCAACAAACATTCTTTAATGAGTTGTGAACATGTGTATTAACTAACTTTAATCCACCTTACAGTGCATATTTATACATAGAAATTTTATTCTGATTTAGTAGTATTCTCCTAATGTCAGACTCTAAAATCATGCAGTTTCCACAGAAAAAACCTCTTGGAGCGAGTTCTACCCAATAGACATGCAATTTACATAGAACCCGTCATCGTGAAATTCCATGTTCTGAACAAACTACATGCATCACGAATTCGACAAATATTCACTACAGATTTGTTAGCATAAGGATTACCGAATTATCATCCACCATAAAAGCCATGTTACAATTTGAAGCATTTTCTCACATTTCGAAAATTTTTCCTAATGCCAGTTTTTAAAAGGAGGCAGATTCGCAGAAATATTCTCGTGAAGCGAGTACTTCCCAATAGAAATGTAATTTACATAGTTTCCCTCACAGTGACATTCCATTTTCCGAACACGCTACATGCATCCAGGTTTCAACAAACTTTCTCGAATGAGTTGTGAACATGTAGATTACAGAACTTTCATCCACCATACATGGCATATTTACAACTAGAAACAATAACTCTGAATTTGCAGCTTTTTCCTTATGCCAGTTTGGAAAATCAGGCCGTTTTCTCAGGGAAAAACTTTAGGAGCGAATTCTAACAAATAGGTGTGTAATTTACATAGATTCATCGCCCGTATTTTCCGTGATGCGATCTCATGCATGCATAACTCTTTCTAAAAATATTCACCACAGATTTGTTTGCATGTGGTTTTACGATCTTGCATCACAATACAAGGCATATTGACACTTTGAAGCATTTTCTCTGATTTTGCTGAGATTTTCATAAGCCAGGTTCAAAAATGAGGCAGATTTCTCAGAAAAAACTCTTAGAGCAAATTCTACCCAAGAGACATGTATTTTACATAGATTCGCTCACCGTGATATTCTGTGTCTGAACACACTTCACGTATCTCGGATTCGACAAATATTCTATACAGAGAAGTTAGCATGAGGATTACCGAACTTTCATCTCAATACATTGAATATTGATTCTTAGAAGTATTTTCTCAGATTTTGCAGCGTTTTCTAAACGCCATGTTAAAAAATGACGAAGTTTTCGCAGAAAAACTCTCTCGGAGCGAGTTCTAACCAATAGAGGAGTCATTTACATTGTTTCAATCACCGTGGAATTCCACGTTCTGAACACGCTACATGCATCACGGATTAGAAAAAGATTCTTTAATATGTTGTGAAAATGTGGTTTACCGAACTTTCTTGCAACATAAAGGCACATTTACACCTGCAAATATTTACTCCATTTTTGCAGCTTTTTCCAAACTTCAGATTCGATAATCATGCAATTTTGGCAAAAAAATTCTCTTCTAGCTCGTTCTACTCAATAGAATTGTAATTCCCATAGATTCATTACCGTAAAATTCCATTTTCCATAAGCGCTACATGAATCACGGTTTAAAAAATAATTAATACACTGTTATTAACACGTGGATTACCGGACGTTCAATGACCATTCAAGGCATATTGACACTTAGAAGCATTTTCTCAGATTTCACAGGGTTCTCCTAATGGCAGTTTACAAAATGAGGCACATTTTGCAGAAAAATTCTCTTGAAGTGAGTTCTACCCAATACACATGTAACTTACATTGTTTCCTTCACTATGACATTCCGTATTCAGAAAACGTGTCATTCATCACGGCTTCGACAAACATTATTTAATGACCGTGAGCATGTGGATTACCGATTTTTCAAACACAATACAAGGCATATTTACACCTAGAAACATTTACTTACATTTCGCAGGTTTTCCTAACGTCAGTTAAAAATATGAGGCAGTTTTCGCAGAAAAATTCTCTTGGTGCATGTTCTATCCAATAGACATCTCATTTTCATAGATACCTTCACCGTAACATTCCGTGTTCTGAAAACGGTCCATGCACCACGGATTCAACAAATAATCACTTCTGAGTCCTTAGCATGTGGATTACACATCTTTAATAACCCATTGAAGACATATTGTCACCTTAATGCATTTACTCAGATTTTGCAGCGTTTTCATAACACCAGTTTCCAAAATGAGGCATATTTTTCAGTTAAATGCTCCTGGAGCGTGTTCTAACCAAGATATATGTAATTTACATAGTTTGTCTCACCGTGACATTCCATGTTCCGAACGCGCTACACACATCACGGATTTGACAAACATTCTTAATGAGTTGTGTACATGTGTATTACAAAACTTTCATCCACGATACAAGGCATATTGACACCTAGAATCATTAACACTGAGTTCGCAGGTATTTCCTAAAAGCAGTTTCGAAAATCAGGCAGTTTTCAAAGGAAAAAACTGTTGGAGCGTGTTCTACAAAATAGATATGTAAATTACATAGATTCTCCCGCTGTGAAATTACGTGTTTCAAACATGCTACATGCAGAAAAGTTTCGACAAAAATACACTACAGGGTTGTTTGTATGTGGATTACAGGACTTTCTCACTATAGAAAGCATATAGATGCTTCGATGCATTTTATGTGATTTCACAGTGTTTTCCAAACGCCAGTTTCGAAAATAACTCAGATTACACGGCAAAAACCTCTTGGAGCGGGTTCTAACCAATACACATGTAATTAACATGGATTCGCTCACCGTGAAATTCCGTGTTCCGAACACGCTACATGCATCTCAGATGTGACAAATATTCACTTCAGAGTTGTTAGCAAGTGGATTACAGCACTATCATCCACCATACAAGGCTTACTGACACTTTGAAAAATTTTCTCAGATTTCACACGTTAGTTTGAACGCCAGTTTTGAAAATGAGGCAGATTTGGCAGAAAAATGCTCTTGGAGCCAGTTCTACCCAAAAGAAATGTAATTAACCTAGTTTCACTCACCGTGACATTCCGTGTTCTGAACACGTTTCATGCACCTCGGATTCAACAAATATTCTTTAATGAGTTGTGAACATGTGTATTAACGAACTTTAATCCACCTTACAGTGCATATTTATACATAGAAATTTTATTCTGATTTAGTAGTGTTCTCCTAATGTCAGTCTCTAAAATCATGCAGTTTCCACAGAAAAATCCTCTTGGAGCGTGTTCTACCCAATAGACATGCAATTTACATAGAACCCGTCATCGTGAAATTCCGTGTTCTGAACACGCTACATGCATCACGGATTCGACAAATATTCACTACAGAGTTGTTAGCATAAGGATTACCGAACTTTCATCCACCATAAAAGCCATGTTACAATTTGAAGCTTTTTCTCACATTTCGAAAGTTTTTCCTAATGCCGGTTTTTAAAAAGGAGGCAGATTTGCAGAAATATGCTCGTGGAGAGAGTACTTCCCAATAGAAATGTAATTTACATAGTTTCCCTCACAGTGACATTCCATTTTCCGAACACGCTACATGCATCCAGGTTTCAACAAACTTTCTCGAATGAGTTGTGAACATGTAGATTACAGAACTTTCATCCACCATACATGGCATATTTACAACTAGAAATATTAACTCTGAATTTGCAGCTTTTTCCTAATGCCAGTTTGGAAAATCAGGCAGTTTTCTCAGGGAAAAACTTTTGGAGCGAATTCTAACCAATAGTTGTGTAATTTTCATAGATTCTTCGCCCGTATTTTCCGTGATATGATCACAGTGCATGCATAACGCTTTCTAAAAATATTCACCACAAATTTGTTTGCATGTGGTTTTACGATCTTGCATCACAATACAAGGCATATTGACTCTTTGAAGCATTTTCTCTGATTTTGCAGAGATTTTCAAACGCAAGTTTCAAAAATGAGGCAGATTTCTCAGAAAAACTCTTAGAGCAAATTCTACCCAAGAGACATTTATTTTAAATAGATTCGCTCACCGTGATATTTTGTGTTCCAAACACACTTCCCATAACTCGGGTTCGACAAATATACACTACAGAGTAGTTTGCATGCAGATTACCGAACTTTCATCTCAATACATTGAATATTGATTCTTAGAAGTATTTTCTCTGATTTTGCAGCGTTTCACAAACGCCAGGTTCAAAAATGACGAATTTTTTAGCAGAAAAAATCTCTCGGACCGAGTTCTAACCAATAGAGAAGTCATTTACATTGTTTCAATCACCGTGAAATTCCACGATCTGAACACGCTACATGCATCACGGATTAGAAAAAGATCCTTTTATATGTTGTGAAAATGTGGATTGCAGAACTTTCTGCAACATAAAGGCACATTTACACCTGCAAATATTTACTCCCTTTTTGCAGCTTTTTCCAAATTTCAGATTCGATAATCATGCAATTTTGGCAAAAAAATTCTCTTCTAGCTCGTTCTACTCAATAGAATTGTAATTTCCATAGTTTCATTACCGTGAAAATCCATTTTCCATAAACGCTACATAAATCACGGTTTAAAAAATAATTACTACACTGTGATTAACAGGTGGATTACCGGACTTTCATTCACCATTCAAGGCATATTGACACTTAGAAGAATTTTCTCAGATTTCACAGGGTTCTCCTAATGGCAGTTTTCAAAATGAGGCACATTTTGCAAAAAAATTCTCTTCAAGTGAATTCTACCCAATAGACATGTAACTTACATTGTTTCCTTCACTATAACATTCCGTATTCCAAAAAAGTTACATGCATCACGAGTTTGACAAACATTCTTTAATGAGTGTGAGAATGTGGATTACCGAACTTTCATCCACCGTACAAGGCATATTTACACCTAGAAGTAGTTATTCTGATTTCGCAGGTTTTTCCTTACATCCAGTTTCGAAAATCATGAAATTTTCACAGAAACATTCAATTCAAGCGAGTTCTAACCAGTAGAATTGTTATTTTCAGAGCTTCACTCACCGAGACATTCCGTGTTCCGAAAACGTTACATTCATCACGGCTTCGACAAACATTATTTAATGACCGTGAGCATGTGGATTAACGATTTTTCAAACACAATACAAGGCATATATACACCTAGAAAACATTTACTTACATTTCGCAGGTTTTCCTAACGTCAGTAACGAAAATCAGGCAGTTTTCGCAGAAAAATTCTCTTGGTGCATGTTCTATCCAATAGACATCTCATTTTCATAGAAACCTTCACCGTAACATTCCGTGTTCCGAAAACGTTCCATGCACCACGGATTCAACAAATAATCACTGCTGAGTTCTTAGCATGTGGATTACACATCTTTAAAAACCCATTGAAGACATATTGTCACCTTAAAGCATTTACTCAGATTTTGCAGCGTTTTCATAACACCAGTTTCCAAAATGAGGCATATTTTTCAGTTAAATGCTCCTGGAGCGTGTTCTAACCAAGAGATATGTAATTTACATAGTTTGCCTCACCGTGACAGTCCATGTTCCGAACGCGCTACACACATCACGGATTTGACAAACATTCTTAATGAGTTGTGTACATGTGTATTACAAAACTTTCATCCACGATACAAGGCATATTGACACCTAGAATCATTAACACTGAGTTCGCAGATATTTCCTAAAAGCAGTTTCGTAAATCAGGCTGTTTTCAAAGGAAAAAACTGTTGGAGCGTCTTCTACAAAATAGATATGTAAATTACATAGATTCTCCCGCTGTGAAATTACGTGTTTCAAACATGCTACATGCAGAAAAGTTTCGACAAAAATACACTACAGAGCTGTTTGCATGTGGATTACAGGACTTTCTCACTATAGAAAGCATATAGATGTTTCGATGCATTTTATGTGATTTCACAGTGTTTTCCAAACGCCAGTTTCGAAAATAACTCAGATTACACGGCAAAAAAATCTTGGAGCGGGTTCTAACCAATATACATGTAATTTACATGGATTCGCTCACCGTGAAATTCCGTGTTCCGAACACGCTACATGCATCTCAGATGTGACAAATATTCACTACAGAGTTGTTAGCAAGTGGATTACAGCACTATCATCCACCATAAAAGGCTTACTGTCACTTTGAAGAATTTTTTCAGATTTCACACTTTAGTTTGAACGCCAGTTTTGAAAATGAGGCAGATTGGGCAGAAAAATGCTCTTGGAGCCAGTTCTACCCAAAAGATATGTAATTTACCTAGTTTCACTCACCGAGACATTCCGTATTCTGAACACGTTTCATGCACCATGGATTCAACAAACATTCTTTAATGAGTTGTGAACATGTGTATTAACGAACTTTAATCCACCTTACAGTGCATATTTATACATAGAAATTTTATTCTGATTTAGTAGTATTCTCCTAATGTCAGTCTCTAAAATCATGCAGTTTCCAAAGAAAAATCCTCTTGGAGCGAGTTCTACCCAATAGACATGGAATTTACATAGAACCCGTCATCGTGAAATTCCGTGTTCTGAACACGCTACGTGCATCACTGATTCGATAAATATTCACTACAGAGTTGTTAGCATAAAGATTACCGAAGTTTCATCCACCATAAAAGCCATGTTTCAATTTGAAGCATTTTCTCACATTTCGAAAGTTTTTCCTAATGACAGTTTTTAAAAGGAGGCAGATTTGCATAAATATTCTCATGGAGCGAGTACTTCCCAATAGAAATGTAATTTACATAGTTTCCCTCACAGTGACATTCCATTTTCCGAACACGCTACATGCATCCAGGTTTCAACAAACTTTCTAGAATGAGTTGTGAACATGTAGATTAAAGTACTTTCATCCACCATACATGGCATATTTACAACTAGAAACATTAACACTGAATTTGCAGTTTTTTCCTAATGCCAGTTTGGAAAATCAGGCCGTTTTCACAGGGAAAAACTTTAGGAGCGAATTCTAACAAATAGGTGTGCAATTTACATAGATTCCATCGCCCGTATTTTCCGTGATGCGATCTCACTACATGAATAACGCTTTCTAAAAATATTCACCACAGATTTGTTTGCATGTGGTTTTACGATCTTGCATCACAATACAAGGCATATTGACACTTTGAAGCATTTTCTCTGATTTTGCAGAGATTTTCAAACGCCAGGTTCAAAAATGAGGCAGATTTCTCAGAAAAAACTCTTAGACCAAATTCTACCCAAGAGACATGTAATTTACATAGATTCGCTCACCGTGATATTCTGTGTTCCGAACACACTTCCCGTATCTCGGATTCGACAAATATACACTACAGAGTAGTTAGCATGCGGATTACCGAACTTTCATCTCAATACATTGAATATTGATTCTTAGAAGTATTTTCTCAGATTTTGCAGCGTTTTCTAAACGTCAGGTTCAAAAATGACGAAGTTTTCGCAGAAAAACTCTCTCGGAGCGAGTTCTAACCAATAGAGGAGTCATTTACATTGTTTCAATCACCGTGGAATTCCACGTTCTGAACACGCTACATGCATCACTGATTAGAAAAAGATTCTTTAATATGTTGTGAAAATATGGATTACCGAACTTTCTTGCAACATAAAGGCACATTTACACCTGCAAATATTTACTCCCTTTTTGCAGCTTTTTCCAAACTTCAGATTCGATAATCATGCAATTTTGGCAAAAAAATTCTCTTCTAGCTCGTTCTACTCAATAGAATTGTAATTTCCATAGTTTCATTATCGTGAAATTCCATTTTCCATAAGCGCCACATGAATCACGGTTTAAAAAATAATTAATACACTGTTATTAACATGTGGATTACAGGACTTTCAATCACCATTCAAGGCATATTGACACTTAGAAGAATTTTCTCAGATTTCACAGGGTTCTCCTAATGGCAGTTTTCAAAATGAGGCTCATTTTGCAGAAAAGTTCTCTTGAAGTGAGTTCTACCCAATAGACATGTAACTTACATTGTTTCCTTCACTATGACATTCCGTATTCCTAAAACGTTACATTCATCACGGCTTCGACAAACATTCTTTAATGACCGTGAGCATGTGGATTACCGATTTTTCAAACACAATACAAGGCATATTTACACCTAGAAACATTTACTTACATTTCGCAGGTTTTCCTAACGTCAGTTACGAAAATCAGGCATTTTTCGCAGAAAAATTCTCTTGGTGCATGTTCTATCCAATAGACATCTCATTTTCATAGATACCTTCACCGTAACATTCCGTGTTCCGAAAACGGTCCATGCACCACGGATTCAACAAATATTCACTGCTGAGTTCTTAGCATGTGGATTACACATCTTTAATAACCCATTGAAGACATATTGTCACCTTAAAGCATTTACTCAGATTTTGCAGCGTTTTCATAACACCAGTTTCCAAACTGAGGCATATTTTTCAGTAAAATGCTCCTGGAGCGTGTTCTAACCAAGAGATATGTAATTTACATAGTTTGCCTCACCGTGACAGTCCATGTTCCGAACGCGCTACACACATCACGGATTTGACAAACATTCTTAATGAGTTGTGTACATGTGTATTACAAAACTTTCATCCACCATACAAGGCATATTGACACCTAGAATCATTAACACTGAGTTCGCAGATATTTCCTAAAAGCAGTTTCGAAAATCAGGCTGTTTTCAAAGGAAAAAACTGTTGGAGCGTCTTCTACAAAATAGATATGTAAATTACATAGATTCTCCCGCTGTGAAATTACGTGTTTCAAACATGCTACATGCAGAAAAGTTTCGACAAAAATACACTACAGAGCTGTTTGCATGTGGATTACAGGACTTTCTCACTATAGAAAGCATATAGATGTTTCGATGCATTTTATGTGATTTCACAGTGTTTTCCAAACGCCAGTTTCGAAAATAACTCAGATTACACGGCAAAAAAATCTTGGAGCGGGTTCTAACCAATATACATGTAATTTACATGGATTCGCTCACCGTGAAATTCCGTGTTCCGAACACGCTACATGCATCTCAGATGTGACAAATATTCACTACAGAGTTGTTAGCAAGTGGATTACAGCACTATCATCCACCATAAAAGGCTTACTGTCACTTTGAAGAATTTTTTCAGATTTCACACTTTAGTTTGAACGCCAGTTTTGAAAATGAGGCAGATTGGGCAGAAAAATGCTCTTGGAGCCAGTTCTACCCAAAAGATATGTAATTTACCTAGTTTCACTCACCGAGACATTCCGTATTCTGAACACGTTTCATGCACCATGGATTCAACAAACATTCTTTAATGAGTTGTGAACATGTGTATTAACGAACTTTAATCCACCTTACAGTGCATATTTATACATAGAAATTTTATTCTGATTTAGTAGTATTCTCCTAATGTCAGTCTCTAAAATCATGCAGTTTCCAAAGAAAAATCCTCTTGGAGCGAGTTCTACCCAATAGACATGGAATTTACATAGAACCCGTCATCGTGAAATTCCGTGTTCTGAACACGCTACGTGCATCACTGATTCGATAAATATTCACTACAGAGTTGTTAGCATAAAGATTACCGAAGTTTCATCCACCATAAAAGCCATGTTTCAATTTGAAGCATTTTCTCACATTTCGAAAGTTTTTCCTAATGACAGTTTTTAAAAGGAGGCAGATTTGCATAAATATTCTCATGGAGCGAGTACTTCCCAATAGAAATGTAATTTACATAGTTTCCCTCACAGTGACATTCCATTTTCCGAACACACTACATGCATCCAGGTTTCAACAAACTTTCTAGAATGAGTTGTGAACATGTAGATTAAAGTACTTTCATCCACCATACATGGCATATTTACAACTAGAAACATTAACACTGAATTTGCAGTTTTTTCCTAATGCCAGTTTGGAAAATCAGGCCGTTTTCACAGGGAAAAACTTTAGGAGCGAATTCTAACAAATAGGTGTGCAATTTACATAGATTCCATCGCCCGTATTTTCCGTGATGCGATCTCACTACATGAATAACGCTTTCTAAAAATATTCACCACAGATTTGTTTGCATGTGGTTTTACGATCTTGCATCACAATACAAGGCATATTGACACTTTGAAGCATTTTCTCTGATTTTGCAGAGATTTTCAAACGCCAGGTTCAAAAATGAGGCAGATTTCTCAGAAAAAACTCTTAGACCAAATTCTACCCAAGAGACATGTAATTTACATAGATTCGCTCACCGTGATATTCTGTGTTCCGAACACACTTCCCGTATCTCGGATTCGACAAATATACACTACAGAGTAGTTAGCATGCGGATTACCGAACTTTCATCTCAATACATTGAATATTGATTCTTAGAAGTATTTTCTCAGATTTTGCAGCGTTTTCTAAACGTCAGGTTCAAAAATGACGAAGTTTTCGCAGAAAAACTCTCTCGGAGCGAGTTCTAACCAATAGAGGAGTCATTTACATTGTTTCAATCACCGTGGAATTCCACGTTCTGAACACGCTACATGCATCACTGATTAGAAAAAGATTCTTTAATATGTTGTGAAAATATGGATTACCGAACTTTCTTGCAACATAAAGGCACATTTACACCTGCAAATATTTACTCCCTTTTTGCAGCTTTTTCCAAACTTCAGATTCGATAATCATGCAATTTTGGCAAAAAAATTCTCTTCTAGCTCGTTCTACTCAATAGAATTGTAATTTCCATAGTTTCATTATCGTGAAATTCCATTTTCCATAAGCGCCACATGAATCACGGTTTAAAAAATAATTAATACACTGTTATTAACATGTGGATTACAGGACTTTCAATCACCATTCAAGGCATATTGACACTTAGAAGAATTTTCTCAGATTTCACAGGGTTCTCCTAATGGCAGTTTTCAAAATGAGGCTCATTTTGCAGAAAAGTTCTCTTGAAGTGAGTTCTACCCAATAGACATGTAACTTACATTGTTTCCTTCACTATGACATTCCGTATTCCTAAAACGTTACATTCATCACGGCTTCGACAAACATTCTTTAATGACCGTGAGCATGTGGATTACCGATTTTTCAAACACAATACAAGGCATATTTACACCTAGAAACATTTACTTACATTTCGCAGGTTTTCCTAACGTCAGTTACGAAAATCAGGCATTTTTCGCAGAAAAATTCTCTTGGTGCATGTTCTATCCAATAGACATCTCATTTTCATAGATACCTTCACCGTAACATTCCGTGTTCCGAAAACGGTCCATGCACCACGGATTCAACAAATATTCACTGCTGAGTTCTTAGCATGTGGATTACACATCTTTAATAACCCATTGAAGACATATTGTCACCTTAAAGCATTTACTCAGATTTTGCAGCGTTTTCATAACACCAGTTTCCAAACTGAGGCATATTTTTCAGTAAAATGCTCCTGGAGCGTGTTCTAACCAAGAGATATGTAATTTACATAGTTTGCCTCACCGTGACAGTCCATGTTCCGAACGCGCTACACACATCACGGATTTGACAAACATTCTTAATGAGTTGTGTACATGTGTATTACAAAACTTTCATCCACCATACAAGGCATATTGACACCTAGAATCATTAACACTGAGTTCGCAGATATTTCCTAAAAGCAGTTTCGAAAATCAGGCAGTTTTCAAAGGAAAAAACTGTTGGAGCGTGTTCTACAAAATAGATATGTAAATTATATAGATTCTCCCGCTGTGAAATTACGTGTTTCGAACATGCTACATGCAGAAATGTTTCGACAAAAATACACTACAGGGTTGTTTGTATGTGGATTACAGGACTTTCTCACTATAGAATGTATATAGATGCTTTGATGCATTTTATGTGATTTCTCAGTGTTTTATAAAAGCCAGTTTCGAAAATAAGGCAGATTTCACGGTAGAAACCTCTTGGAGCGGGTTCTAACCAATATACATGTAATTTACATGGATTCGCTCACCGTGAAATTCCGTGTTCCGAACACGCTACATGCACCTCAGATGTGACAAATATTCACTACAGAGTTGTTAGCAAGTGGATTACAGCACTATCATCCACCATAAAAGGCTTACTGTCACTTTGAAGAATTTTTTCAGATTTCACACTTTAGTTTGAACGCCAGTTTTGAAAATGAGGCAGATTGGGCAGAAAAATGCTCTTGGAGCCAGTTCTACCCAAAAGATATGTAATTTACCTAGTTTCAATCACCGAGACATTAAGTATTCTGAACACGTTTCATGCACCATGGATTCAAAAAACATTCTTTAATGAGTTGTGAACATGTGTATTAACGAACTTTAATCCACCTTACAGTGCATATTTATACATAGAAATTTTATTCTGATTTAGTAGTATTCTCCTAATTTCTGTCTCTAAAATCATGAAGTTTCCACAGAAAAATCCTCTTGGAGCGAGTTCTACCCAATAGACATGCAATTTACATAGAACCCGTCATCGTGAAATTCCGTGTTCTGAACACGCTACGTGCATCACTGATTCGATAAATATTCACTACAGAGTTGTTTGCATAAGGATTACCGAAATTTCATCCACCATAAAAGCCATGTTTCAATTTGAAGCATTTTCTCACATTTCGAAAGTTTTTCCTAATGCCAGTTTTTAAAAGGAGGCAGATTTGCAGAAATATCCTCGTGGAGCGAGTACTTCCCAATAGAAATGTAATTTACATAGTTTCCCTCACAGTGACATTCCATTTTCCGAACACGCTACATGCATCCAGGTTTCAACAAACTTTCTCGAATGAGTTGTGAACATGTAGATTAAAGTACTTTCATCCACCATACATGGCATATTTACAACTAGAAACATTAACACTGAATTTGCAGTTTTTTCCTAATGCCAGTTTGGAAAATCAGGCCGTTTTCACAGGGAAAAACTTTAGGAGCGAATTCTAACAAATAGGTGTGCAATTTACATAGATTCCATCACCCGTATTTTCCGTGATGCGATCTCACTGCATGAATAACGCTTTCTAAAAATATTCACCACAGATTTGTTTGCATGTGGTTTTACGATCTTGCATCACAAGGCATATTGACACTTTGAAGCATTTTCTATGATTTTGCAGAGATTTTCAAACGCCAGGTTCAAAAATGAGGCAGATTTCTCAGAAAAAACTCTTAGACCAAATTCTACCCAAGAGACATGTATTTTACATAGATTCGCTCACCGTGATATTCTGTGTTCCGAACACACTTCCCGTATCTCGGATTCGACAAATATACACTACAGAGTAGTTAGCATGCGGATTACCGAACTTTCATCTCAATACATTGAATATTGATTCTTAGAAGTATTTTCTCAGATTTTGCAGCGTTTTCTAAACGCCAGGTTCAAAAATGACGAAGTTTTCGCAGAAAAACTCTCTCGGAGCGAGTTCTAACCAATAGAGAAGTCATTTACATTGTTTCAATCACCATGGAATTCCACGTTCTGAACACGCTACATGCATCACTGATTAGAAAAAGATTCTTTAATATGTTGTGAAAATATGGATTACCGAACTTTCTTGCAACATAAAGGCACATTTACACCTGCAAATATTTACTCCCTTTTTGCAGCTTTTTCCAAACTTCAGATTCGATAATCATGCAATTTTGGCAAAAAAATTCTCTTCTAGCTCGTTCTACTCAATAGAATTGTAATTTCCATAGTTTCATTATCGTGAAATTCCATTTTCCATAAGCGCCACATGAATCACGGTTTAAAAAATAATTAATACACTGTTATTAACATGTGGATTACAGGACTTTCAATCACCATTCAAGGCATATTGACACTTAGAAGAATTTTCTAAGATTTCACAGGGTTCTCCTAATGGCAGTTTTCAAAATGAGGCTCATTTTGCAGAAAAGTTCTCTTGAAGTGAGTTCTACCCAATAGACATGTAACTTACATTGTTTCCTTCACTATGACATTCCGTATTCCGAAAACGTTACATTCATCACGGCTTCGACAAACATTCTTTAATGACCGTGAGCATGTGGATTACCGATTTTTCAACCACAATACAAGGCATATTTACACCTAGAAACATTTACTTACATTTCGCAGGTTTTCCTAACGTCAGTTACGAAAATCAGGCATTTTTCGCAGAAAAATTCTCTTGGTGCATGTTCTATCCAATAGACATCTCATTTTCATAGATACCTTCACCGTAACATTCCGTGTTCCGAAAACGGTCCATGCACCACGGATTCAACAAATATTCACTGCTGAGTTCTTAGCATGTGGATTACACATCTTTAATAACCCATTGAAGACATATTGTCACCTTAAAGCATTTACTCAGATTTTGCAGCGTTTTCATAACACCAGTTTCCAAACTGAGGCATATTTTTCAGTAAAATGCTCCTGGAGCGTGTTCTAACCAAGAGATATGTAATTTACATAGTTTGCCTCACCGTGACAGTCCATGTTCCGAACGCGCTACACACATCACGGATTTGACAAACATTCTTAATGAGTTGTGTACATGTGTATTACAAAACTTTCATCCACCATACAAGGCATATTGACACCTAGAATCATTAACACTGAGTTCGCAGATATTTCCTAAAAGCAGTTTCGAAAATCAGGCAGTTTTCAAAGGAAAAAACTGTTGGAGCGTGTTCTACAAAATAGATATGTAAATTACATAGATTCTCCCGCTGTGAAATTACGTGTTTCGAACATGCTACATGCAGAAATGTTTCGACAAAAATTCACTACAAGGTTGTTTGTATGTGGATTACAGGACTTTCTCACTATAGAAAGTATATAGATGCTTTGATGCATTTTATGTGATTTCTCAGTGTTTTATAAACGCCAGTTCCGAAAATAAGGCAGATTTCACGGTAGAAACCTCTTGGAGCGGGTTCTAACCAATAGACATGTAATTTACATGGATTCGTTCACCGTGAAATTCCGTGTTCCGAACACGCTACATGCATCTCAGATGTGACAAATATTCACTACAGAGTTGTTAGCAAGTGGATTACAGCACTATCATCCACCATAAAAGGCTTAATGTCACTTTGAAAAATTTTTTCAGATTTCACACTTTAGTTTGAACGCCAGTTTTGAAAATGAGGCAGATTGGGCAGAAAAATGCTCTTGGAGCCAGTTCTACCCAAAAGATATGTAATTTACCTAGTTTCACTCACCGAGACATTAAGTATTCTGAACATGTTTCATGCACCATGGATTCAAAAAACATTCTTTAATGAGTTGTGTACATGTGTATTAACGAACTTTAATCCACCTTACAGTGCATATTTATACATAGAAATTTTATTCTGATTTAGTAGTATTCTCCTAATGTCAGTCTCTAAAATCATGCAGTTTCCACAGAAAAATCCTCTTGGAGCGAGTTCTACCCAATAGACATGCAATTTACATAGAACCCGTCATCGTGAAATTCCGTGTTCTGAACACACTACGTGCATCACTGATTCGATAAATATTCACTACAGATTTGTTAGCATAAGGATTACCGAAATTTCATCCACCATAAAAGCCATGTTTCAATTTGAAGCATTTTCTCACATTTCGAAAGTTTTTCCTAATGCCAGTTTTTAAAAGGAGGCAGATTTGCAGAAATATCCTCGTGGAGCGAGTACTTCCCAATAGAAATGTAATTTACATAGTTTCCCTCACAGTGACATTCCATTTTCCGAACACGCTACATGCATCCAGGTTTCAACAAACTTTCTCGAATGAGTTGTGAACATGTAGATTAAAGTACTTTCATCCACCATACATGGCATATTTACAACTAGAAACATTAACACTGAATTTGCAGTTTTTTCCTAATGCCAGTTTGGAAAATCAGGCCGTTTTCTCAGGGAAAATCTTTAGGAGCGAATTCTAACAAATAGGTGTGCAATTTACATAGATTCCATCGCCCGTATTTTCCGTGATGCGATCTCACTGCATGAATAACGCTTTCTAAAAATATTCACCACAGATTTGTTTGCATGTGGTTTTACGATCTTGCATCACAAGGCATATTGACACTTTGAAGCATTTTCTCTGATTTTGCAGAGATTTTCAAACGCCAGGTTCAAAAATGAGGCAGATTTCTCAGAAAAAACTCTTAGACCAAATTCTACCCAAGAGACATGTATTTTACATAGATTCGCTCACCGTGATATTCTGTGTTCCGAACACACTTCCCGTATCTCGGATTCGACAAATATACACTACAGAGTAGTTAGAATGCGGATTACCGAACTTTCATCTCAATACATTGAATATTGATTCTTAGAAGTATTTTCTCAGATTTTGCAGCGTTTTCTAAACGCCAGGTTCAAAAATGACGAAGTTTTCGCAGAAAAACTCTCTCGGAGCGAGTTCTAACCAATAGAGAAGTCATTTACATTGTTTCAATCACCGTGGAATTCCACGTTCTGAACACGCTACATGCATCACTGATTAGAAAAAGATTCTTTAATATGTTGTGAAAATATGGATTACCGAACTTTCTTGCAACATAAAGGCACATTTACACCTGCAAATATTTACTCCCTTTTTGCAGCTTTTTCCAAACTTCAGATTCGATAATCATGCAATTTTGGCAAAAAAATTCTCTTCTAGCTCGTTCTACTCAATAGAATTGTAATTTCCATAGTTTCATTATCGTGAAATTCCATTTTCCATAAGCGCCACATGAATCACGGTTTAAAAAATAATTAATACACTCTTATTAACATGTGGATTACAGGACTTTCAATCACCATTCAAGGCATATTGACACTTAGAAGCATTTTCTCAGATTTCACAGTGTTCTCCTAATGGCAGTTTTCAAAATGAGGCTCATTTTGCAGAAAAGTTCTCTTGAAGTGAGTTCTACCCAATAGACATGTAACTTACATTGTTTCCTTCACTATGACATTCCGTATTCCGAAAACGTTACATTCATCACGGCTTCGACAAACATTCTTTAATGACCGTGAGCATGTGGATTACCGATTTTTCAACCACAATACAAGGCATATTTACACCTAGAAACATTTACTTACATTTCGCAGGTTTTCCTAACGTCAGTTACGAAAATCAGGCATTTTTCGCAGAAAAATTCTCTTGGTGCATGTTCTATCCAATAGACATCTCATTTTCATAGATACCTTCACCGTAACATTCCGTGTTCCGAAAACGGTCCATGCACCACGGATTCAACAAATATTCACTGCTGAGTTCTTAGCATGTGGATTACACATCTTTAATAACCCATTGAAGACATATTGTCACCTTAAAGCATTTACTCAGATTTTGCAGCGTTTTCATAACACCAGTTTCCAAACTGAGGCATATTTTTCAGTAAAATGCTCCTGGAGCGTGTTCTAACCAAGAGATATGTAATTTACATAGTTTGCCTCACCGTGACAGTCCATGTTCCGAACGCGCTACACACATCACGGATTTGACAAACATTCTTAATGAGTTGTGTACATGTGTATTACAAAACTTTCATCCACCATACAAGGCATATTGACACCTAGAATCATTAACACTGAGTTTGCAGATATTTCCTAAAAGCAGTTTCGAAAATCAGGCAGTTTTCAAAGGAAAAAACTGTTGGAGCGTGTTCTACAAAATAGATATGTAAATTACATAGATTCTCCCGCTGTGAAATTACGTGTTTCGAACATGCTACATGCAGAAATGTTTCGACAAAAATACACTACAGGGTTGTTTGTATGTGGATTATAGGACTTTCTCACTATAGAAAGTATATAGATGCTTTGATGCATTTTATGTGATTTCTCAGTGTTTTATAAACGCCAGTTTCGAAAATAAGGCAGATTTCACGGTAGAAACCTCTTGGAGCGGGTTCTAACCAATAGACATGTAATTTACATGGATTCGCTCACCGTGAAATTCCGTGTTCTGAACACGCTACATGCATCTCAGATGTGACAAATATTCACTACAGAGTTGTTAGCAAGTGGATTACAGCACTATCATCCACCATAAAAGGCTTAATGTCACTTTGAAGAATTTTTTCAGATTTCACACTTTAGTTTGAACGCCAGTTTTGAAAATGAGGCAGATTGGGCAGAAAAATGCTCTTGGAGCCAGTTCTACCCAAAAGATATGTAATTTACCTAGTTTCACTCACCGAGACATTAAGTATTCTGAACACGTTTCATGCACCATGGATTCAAAAAACATTCTTTAATGAGTTGTGAACATGTGTATTAACGAACTTTAATCCACCTTACAGTGCATATTTATACATAGAAATTTTATTCTGATTTAGTAGTATTCTCCTAATGTCAGTCTCTAAAATCATGCAGTTTCCACAGAAAAATCCTCTTGGAGCGAGTTCTACCCAATAGACATGCAATTTACATAGAACCCGTCATCGTGAAATTCCGTGTTCTGAACACGCTACGTGCATCACTGATTCGATAAATATACACTACAGTGTTGTTAGCATAAGGATTACCGAAATTTCATCCACCATAAAAGCCATGTTTCAATTTGAAGCATTTTCTCACATTTCGAAAGTTTTTCCTAATGCCAGTTTTGAAAAGGAGGCAGATTTGCAGAAATATCCTCGTGGAGCGAGTACTTCCCAATAGAAATGTAATTTACATAGTTTCCCTCACAGTGACATTCCATTTTCCGAACACGCTACATGCATCCAGGTTTCAACAAACTTTCTCGAATGAGTTGTGAACATGTAGATTAAAGTACTTTCATCCACCATACATGGCATATTTACAACTAGAAACATTAACACTGAATTTGCAGTTTTTTCCTAATGCCAGTTTGGAAAATCAGGCCGTTTTCACAGGGAAAAACTTTAGGAGCGAATTCTAACAAATAGGTGTGCAATTTACATAGATTCCATCGCCCGTATTTTCCGTGATGCGATCTCACTGCATGAATAACGCTTTCTAAAAATATTCACCACAGATTTGTTTGCATGTGGTTTTACGATCTTGCATCACAAGGCATATTGACACTTTGAAGCATTTTCTCTGATTTTGCAGAGATTTTCAAACGCCAGGTTCAAAAATGAGGCAGATTTCTCAGAAAAAACTCTTAGACCAAATTCTACCCAAGAGACATGTATTTTACATAGATTCGCTCACCGTGATATTCTGTGTTCCGAACACACTTCCCGTAACTCGGATTCGACAAATATACACTACAGAGTAGTTAGCATGCGGATTACCGAACTTTCATCTCAATACATTGAATATTGATTCTTAGAAAAATTTTCTCAGATTTTGCAGCGTTTTCTAAATGCCAGGTTCAAAAATGACGAAGTTTTCGCAGAAAAACTCTCTCGGAGCGAGTTCTAACCAATAGAGAAGTCATTTACATTGTTTCAATCACCGTGGAATTCCACGTTCTGAACACGCTACATGCATCACTGATTAGAAAAAGATTCTTTAATATGTTGTGAAAATATGGATTACCGAACTTTCTTGCAACATAAAGGCACATTTACACCTGCAAATATTTACTCCCTTTTTGCAGCTTTTTCCAAACTTCAGATTCGATAATCATGCAATTTTGGCAAAAAAATTCTCTTCTAGCTCGTTCTACTCAATAGAATTGTAATTTCCATAGTTTCATTATCGTGAAATTCCATTTTCCATAAGCGCCACATGAATCACGGTTTAAAAAATAATTAATACACTGTTATTAACATGTGGATTACAGGACTTTCAATCACCATTCAAGGCATATTGACACTTAGAAGAATTTTCTAAGATTTCACAGGGTTCTCCTAATGGCAGTTTTCAAAATGAGGCTCATTTTGCAGAAAAGTTCTCTTGAAGTGAGTTCTACCCAATAGACATGTAACTTACATTGTTTCCTTCACTATGACATTCCGTATTCCGAAAACGTTACATTCATCACGGCTTCGACAAACATTCTTTAATGACCGTGAGCATGTGGATTACCGATTTTTCAACCACAATACAAGGCATATTTACACCTAGAAACATTTACTTACATTTCGCAGGTTTTCCTAACGTCAGTTACGAAAATCAGGCATTTTTCGCAGAAAAATTCTCTTGGTGCATGTTCTATCCAATAGACATCTCATTTTCATAGATACCTTCACCGTAACATTCCGTGTTCCGAAAACGGTCCATGCACCACGGATTCAACAAATATTCACTGCTGAGTTCTTAGCATGTGGATTACACATCTTTAATAACCCATTGAAGACATATTGTCACCTTAAAGCATTTACTCAGATTTTGCAGCGTTTTCATAACACCAGTTTCCAAACTGAGGCATATTTTTCAGTAAAATGCTCCTGGAGCGTGTTCTAACCAAGAGATATGTAATTTACATAGTTTGCCTCACCGTGACAGTCCATGTTCCGAACGCGCTACACACATCACGGATTTGACAAACATTCTTAATGAGTTGTGTACATGTGTATTACAAAACTTTCATCCACCATACAAGGCATATTGACACCTAGAATCATTAACACTGAGTTCGCAGATATTTCCTAAAAGCAGTTTCGAAAATCAGGCAGTTTTCAAAGGAAAAAACTGTTGGAGCGTGTTCTACAAAATAGATATGTAAATTACACAGATTCTCCCGCTGTGAAATTACGTGTTTCGAACATGCTACATGCAGAAATGTTTCGACAAAAATACACTACAGTGTTGTTTGTATGTGGATTACATGACTTTCTCACTATAGAAAGTATATAGATGCTTTGATGCATTTTATGTGATTTCTCAGTGATTTCCAAACGCCAGTTTCGAAAATAAGGCAGATTTCATGGTAGAAACCTCTTGGAGCGGGTTCTAACCAATAGACATGTAATTTACATGGATTCGCTCACCGTGAAATTCCGTGTTCTGAACACGCTACATGCATCTCAGATGTGACAAATATTCACTACAGAGTTGTTAGCAAGTGGATTACAGCACTATCATCCACCATACAAGACTTACTGACACTTTGAAGAATTTTCTCAGATTTCACACATTAGTTTGAACGCCAGTTTTGAAAATGAGGCAGATTGGGCAGAAAAATGCTCTTGGAGCCAGTTCTAACCAAAAGATATGTAATTAACCTAGTTTCACTCAACGTGACATTCCGTGTTCTGAACACGATACATGCACCACGGATTCAACAAACATTCTTTAATGAGTTGTGAACATGTGTATTAACGAACTTTAATCCACCTTACAGTGCATATTTATACATAGAAATTTTATTCTGATTTAGTAGTATTCTCCTAATGTCAGTCTCTAAAATCATGCAGTTTCCACAGAAAAATCCTCTTGGAGCGAGTTCTACCCAATAGACATGCAATTTACATAGAACCCGTCATCGTGAAATTCCGTGTTCTGAACACGCTACATGCATCACGAATTCGACAAATATTCACTACAGAGTGGTTAGCATAAGGATTACCGAACTTTCATCCACCATAAAAGCCATGTTACAATTTGAAGCATTTTCTCACATTTCGAAAGTTTTTCCTAATGCCAGTTTTGAAAAGGAGGCAGATTTGCAGAAATATCCTCGTGGAGCGAGTACTTCCCAATAGAAATGTAATTTACATAGTTTCCCTCACAGTGACATTCCATTTTCCGAACACGCTACATGCATCCAGGTTTCAACAAACTTTCTCGAATGAGTTGTGAACATGTTGAATACAGAACTTTCATCCACCATACATGGCATATTTACAACTAGAAACATTAACTCTGAATTTGTAGCTTTTTCCTAATGCCAGTTTGGAAAATCAGGCCGTTTTCTCAGGGAAATACTTTTGGAGCGAATTCTAACCAATAGATGTGTAATTTACATAGATTCCATCGCCCATACTTTCCGTAATGCGATCACACTGCATGCATAACGCTTTCTAAAAATATTCACCACAGATATGTTTGCATGTGGTTTTACGATCTTGCATCAAAATAAAAGGCATATTGACACTTTGAAGCATTTTCTCTGATTTTGCAGAGATTTTCAAACGCCAGGTTCAAAAATGAGGCAGATTTCTCAGAAAAAACTCTTAGAGCAAATTCTACCCAAGAGACATGTATTTTACATAGATTCGCTCACCGTGATATTCTGTGTTCCGAACACACTTCCCGTAACTCGGATTCGACAAATATACACTACAGAGTGGTTAGCATGCAGATTACCGAACTTTCATCTCAATACATTGAATATTGATTCTTAGAAGAATTTTCTCAGATTTTGCAGCGTTTTCTAAATGCCAGGTTCAAAAATGACGAAGTTTTCGCAGAAAAACTCTCTCGGAGCGAGTTCTAACCAATAGAGAAGTCATTTACATTGTTTCAATCACCGTGGAATTCCACGTTCTGAACACGGTACATGCATCACGGAGTAGAAAAAGATCCTTTAATATGTTGCGAAAATGTGGTTTACCGAACTTTCTTGCAATATAAAGGCACATTTACACCTGCAAATATTTACTCCATTTTTGCAGCTTTTTCCAAACTTCAGATTCGATAATCATGCAATTTTGCCAAAAAATTCTCTTCTAGCTCGTTCTACTCAGTAGAATTGTAATTTCCATAGATTCATTACCGTGAAATTCCATTTTCCATAAGCACCACATGAATCACGGTTTAAAAAATAATTAATACACTGTTATTAACATGTGGATTACAGGACTTTCAATGACCATTCAAGGCATATTGACACTTAGAAGCATTTTCTCAGATTTCACAGGGTTCTCCTAATGGCAGTTTTCAAAATGAGGCTCATTTTGCAGAAAAGTTCTCTTGAAGTGAGTTCTACCCAATAGACATGTAACTTACATTGTTTCCTTCACTATGACATTCCGTATTCCGAAAACGTTACATTCATCACGGCTTCGACAAACATTCTTTAATGACCGTGAGCATGTGGATTACCGATTTTTCAACCACAATACAAGGCATATTTACACCTAGAAACATTTACTTACATTTCGCAGGTTTTCCTAACGTCAGTTACGAAAATCAGGCATTTTTCGCAGAAAAATTCTCTTGGTGCATGTTCTATCCAATAGACATCTCATTTTCATAGATACCTTCACCGTAACATTCCGTGTTCCGAAAACGGTCCATGCACCACGGATTCAACAAATATTCACTGCTGAGTTCTTAGCATGTGGATTGCACATCTTTAATAACCCATTGAAGACATATTGTCACCTTAAAGCATTTACTCAGATTTTGCAGCGTTTTCATAACATCAGTTTCCAAACTGAGGCATATTTTTCAGTAAAATGCTCCTCGAGCGTGTTCTAACCAAGAGATATGTAATTTACATAGTTTGCCTCACCGTGACAGTGCATGTTCCGAACGCGCTACACACATCACGGATTTGACAAACATTCTTAATGAGTTGTGTACATGTGTATTACAAAACTTTCATCCACCATACAAGGCATATTGACACCTAGAATCATTAACACTGAGTTCGCAGATATTTCCTAAAAGCAGTTTCGAAAATCAGGCAGTTTTCAAAGGAAAAAACTGTTGGAGCGTGTTCTACAAAATAGATATGTAAATTAAATAGATTCTCCCGCTGTGAAATTACGTGTTTCGAACATGCTACATGCAGAAATTTTTCGACAAAAATACACTACAGGGTTGTTTGTATGTGGATTACAGGACTTTCTCACTATAGAAAGTATATAGATGCTTTGATGCATTTTATGTGATTTCTCAGTGTTTTATAAACGCCAGTTTCGAAAATAAGGCAGATTTCACGGTAGAAACCTCTTGGAGCGGGTTCTAACCAATAGACATGTAATTTACATGGATTCGCTCACCGTGAAATTCCGTGTTCCGAACACGCTACATGCATCTCAGATGTGACAATTATTCACTACAGAGTTGTTAGCAAGTGGATTACAGCACTATCATCCACCATAAAATTCTTACTGTCACTTTGAAGAATTTTTTCAGATTTCACACTTTAGTTTGAATGCCAGTTTTGAAAATGAGGCAGATTGGGCAGAAAAATGCTCTTGGAGCCAGTTCTACCCAAAAGATATGTAATTTACCTAGTTTCACTCAACGTGATATTCCGTGTTCTGAACACGATACATACACCACGGATTCAACAAACATTCTTTAATGAGTTGTGAACATGTGTATTAATGAACTTTAATCCACCTTACAGTGCATATTTATACATAGAAACTTTATTCTGATTTAGTAGTATTCTCCTAATGTCAGTCTCTAAAATCATGCAGTTTCCACAGAGAAATCCTCTTGGAGCGAGTTCTACCCAATAGACATGCAATTTACATAGAACCCGTCATCGTGAAATTCCGTGTTCTGAACACGCTACGTGCATCACTGATTCGATAAATATTCACTACAGATTTGTTAGCATAAGGATTACCGAACTTTCATCCACCATAAAAGCCATGTTACAATTTGAAGCATTTTCTCACATTTCGAAAGTTTTTCCTAATGCCAGTTTTGAAAAGGAGGCAGATTTGCAGAAATATACTCGTTAAGCGAGTACTTCCCAATAGAAATGTAATTTACATAGTTTCCCTCACAGTGACATTCCATTTTCCGAACACGCTACATGCATCCAGGTTTCAACAAACTTTCTCGAATGAGTTGTGAACATGTTGATTACAGAACTTTCATCCACCATACATGGCATATTTAAACTAGAAACATTAACTCTGAATTTGTAGCTTTTTCTTAATGCCAGTTTGGAAAATCAGGCCGTTTTCTCAGGGAAATACTTTTGGAGCGAATTCTAACCAATAGATGTGTAATTTACATAGATTCCGTCGCCCATACTTTCCGTAATGCGATCACACTGCATGCATAACGCTTCCTAAAAATATTCACCACAGATATGTTTGCATGTGCTTTTACGATCTTGCATCAAAATACAAGGCATATTGACACTTTGAAGCATTTTCTCTGATTTTGCAGAGATTTTCAAACGCCAGGTTCAAAAATGAGGCAGATTTCTCAGAAAAACTCTTAGAGCAAATTCTACCCAAGAGACATGTATTTTACATAGATTCGCTCACCGTGATATTCTGTGTTCCGAACACTCTTCACGTATCTCGGATTCGACAAATATTCACTACAGAGTAGTTAACATGCGGATTAACGATCTTTCATCTCAATACATTGAATATTGATTCTTAGAAGTATTTTCTCAGATTTTGCAGCGTTTTCTAAACGCCAGGTTCAAAAATGACGAAGTTTTCGCAGAAAAACTCTCTCGGAGTGAGTTCTAACCAATAGAGGATTCATTTAGATTTTTTCAATCACCGTGGAATTCCACGTTCTGAACACGGTACATGCATCACGGAGTAGAAAAAGATCCTTTAATATGTTGTGAAAATGTGGTTTACCGAACTTTCTTGCAATATAAAGGCACATTTACACCTGCAAATATTTACTCCATTTTTGCAGCTTTTTCCAAACTTCAGATTCGATATTCATGCAATTTTGCCAAAAAAATTATCTTCTAGCTCGTTCTACTCAGTAGAATTGTAATTTCCATAGATTCATTACCGTGAAATTCCATTTTCCATAAGCACCACATGAATCACGGTTTAAAAAATAATTAATACACTGTTATTAACATGTGGATTACAGGACTTTCAATGACCATTCAAGGCATATTGACACTTAGAAGCATTTTCTCAGATTTCACAGGGTTCTCCTAATGGCAGTTTTCAAAATGAGGCTCATTTTGCAGAAAAGTTCTCTTGAAGTGAGTTCTACCCAATAGACATGTAACTTACATTGTTTCCTTCACTATGACATTCCGTATTCCGAAAACGTTACATTCATCACGGCTTCGACAAACATTCTTTAATGACCGTGAGCATGTGGATTACCGATTTTTCAACCACAATACAAGGCATATTTACAACTAGAAACATTTACTTACATTTCGCAGGTTTTCCTAACGTCAGTTACGAAAATCGGGCAGTTTTCGCAGAAAAATTCTCTTGGTGCATGTTCTACCCAATAGACATCTCATTTTCATAGATACCTTCACCGTAACATTCCGTGTTCCGAAAACGGTCCATGCACCACGGATTCAACAAATATTCACTGCTGAGTTCTTAGCATGTGGATTACACATCTTTAATAACCCATTGAAGACATATTGTCACCTTAAAGCATTTACTCAGATTTTGCAGTGTTTTCATAACACCAGTTTCCAAACTGAGGCATATTTTTCAGTAAAATGCTCCTGGAGCGTGTTCTAACCAAGAGATATGTAATTTACATAGTTTGCCTCACCGTGACAGTCCATGTTCCGAACGCGCTACACACATCACGGATTTGACAAACATTCTTAATGAGTTGTGTACATGTGTATTACAAAGCTTTCATCCACCATACAAGGCATATTGACACCTAGAATCATTAACACTGAGTTCGCAGATATTTCCTAAAAGCAGTTTCGAAAATCAGGCAGTTTTCAAAGGAAAAAACTGTTGGAGCGTGTTCTACAAAATAGATATGTAAATTACATAGATTCTCCCGCTGTGAAATTACGTGTTTCGAACATGCTACATGCAGAAAAGTTTCGACAAAAATACACTACAGTGTTGTTTGTATGTGGATTACAGGACTTTCTCACTATAGAAAGTATATAGATGCTTTGATGCATTTTATGTGATTTCTCAGTGATTTCCAAACGCCAGTTTCGAAAATAAGGCAGATTTCATGGTAGAAACCTCTTGGAGCGGGTTCTAACCAGTAGATATGTAATTTACATGGATTCGCTCACCGTGAAATTCCGTGTTCTGAACACGCTACATGCATCTCAGATGTGACAAATATTCACTACAGAGTTGTTAGCAAGTGGATTACAGCACTATCATCCACCATACAAGGCTTACTGACACTTTGAAGAATTTTCTCAGATTTCACACGTTAGTTTGAACGCCAGTTTTGAAAATGAGGCAGATTGGGCAGAAAAATGCTCTTGGAGCCAGTTCTAACCAAAAGATATGTAATTTACCTAGTTACACTCAACGTGACATTCCGTGTTCTGAACACGATACATGCACCACGGATTCAACAAACATTCTTTAATGAGTTGTGAACATGTGTATTAACGAACTTTAATCCACCTTACAGTGCATATTTATACATAGAAATTTTATTCTGATTTAGTAGTATTCTCCTAATGTCAGTCTCTAAAATCATGCAGTTTGCACAGAAAAATCCTCTTGGAGCGAGTTCTACCCAATAGACATGCAATTTACATAGAACCCGTCATCGTGAAATTCCGTGTTCTGAACACGCTACATGCATCACGAATTCGACAAATATTCACTACAGAGTGGTTAGCATAAGGATTACCGAACTTTCATCCACCATAAAACCATGTTACAATTTGAAGCATTTTCTCACATTTCGAAAGTTTTTCCTAATGCCAGTTTTGAAAAGGAGGCAGATTTGCAGAAATATTCTCGTGGAGCGAGTACTTCCCAATAGAAATGTAATTTACATAGTTTCCCTCACAGTGACATTCCATTTTCCGAACACGCTACATGCATCCAGGTTTCAACAAACTTTCTCGAATGAGTTGTGAACATGTTGATTACAGAACTTTCATCCACCATACATGGCATATTTACAACTAGAAACATTAACTCTGAATTTGTAGCTTTTTCCTAATGCCAGTTTGGAAAATCAGGCCGTTTTCTCAGGGAAATACTTTTGGAGCGAATTCTAACCAATAGATGTGTAATTTACATAGATTCCATCGCCCATACTTTCCGTAATGCGATCACACTGCATGCATAACGCTTTCTAAAAATATTCACCACAGATATGTTTGCATGTGGTTTTACGATCTTGCATCAAAATACAAGGCATATTGACACTTTGAAGCATTTTCTCTGATTTTGCAGAGATTTTCAAACGCCAGGTTCAAAAATGAGGCAGATTTCTCAGAAAAAACTCTTAGAGCAAATTCTACCCAAGAGACATGTATTTTACATAGATTCGCTCACCGTGATATTCTGTGTTCCGAACACACTTCCCGTAACTCGGATTCGACAAATAAACACTAAAGAGTAGTTAGCATGCGGATTACCGAACTTTCATCTCAATACATTGAATATTGATTCTTAGAAGTATTTTCTCAGATTTTGCAGCGTTTTCTAAACGCCATGTTAAAAAATGACGAAGTTTTCGCAGAAAAACCCTCTCGGAGCGAGTTCTAACCAATAGAGAAGTCATTTACATTGTTTCAATCACCGTGGAATTCCACGTTCTGAACGCGCTACATGCATCACGGATTAGAAAAGGATTCTTTAATATGTTGTGAAAATGTGGATTTCCGAACTTTCTTGAAACATAAAGGCACATTTACACCTGCAAATATTTACTCCCTTTTGGCAGCTTTTTCCAAACTTCAGATTCGATAATCATGCAATTTTGGCAAAAAAATTATCTTCTAGCTCGTTCTACTCAATAGAATTGAAATTTCCATAGTTTCATTACCGTGAAATTCCATTTTCATAAGCGCTACATGAATCACGGTTTAAAAAATAATTAATACACTGTTATTAACATGTGGATTATAGGACTTTCAATCACCATTCAAGGCATATTGACACTTAGAAGCATTTTCTCAGATTTCACAGGGTTCTCCTAATGGCAGTTTTCAAAATGAGGCTCATTTTGCAGAAAAGTTCTCTTGAAGTGAGTTCTACCCTATAGATATGTAACTTATATTGTTTCCTTCACTATGACATTCCGTATTCCGAAAACTTTACATTCATCACGGCTTCGACAAACATTCTTTAATGACCGTGAGCATGTGGATTACCGATTTTTCAACCACAATACAAGGCATATTTACACCTAGAAACATTTACTTACATTTCGCAGGTTTTCCTAACGTCAGTTACGAAAATCAGGCATTTTTCGCAGAAAAATTCTCTTGGTGCATGTTCTACCCAATAGACATCTCATTTTCATAGATACCTTCACCGTAACATTCCGTGTTCCGAAAACGGTCCATGCACCACGGATTCAACAAATATTCACTGCTGAGTTCTTAGCATGTGGATTACACATCTTTAATAACCCATTGAAGACATATTGTCACCTTAAAGCATTTACTCCGATTTTGCAGTGTTTTCATAACACCAGTTTCCAAACTGAGGCATATTTTTCAGTAAAATGCTCCTGGAGCGTGTTCTAACCAAGAGATATGTAATTTACATAGTTTTCCTCACCGTGACAGTCCATGTTCCGAACGCACTACACACATCACGGATTTGACAAACATTCTTAATGAGTTGTGTACATGTGTATTACAAAGCTTTCATCCACCATACAAGGCATATTGACACCTAGAATCATTAACACTGAGTTTGCAGATATTTCCTAAAAGCAGTTTCGAAAATCAGGCAGTTTTCAAAGGAAAAAACTGTTGGAGCGTGTTCTACAAAATAGATATGTAAATTACATAGATTCTCCCGCTGTGAAATTACGTGTTTCGAACATGCTACATGCAGAAAAGTTTCGACAAAAATACACTACAGAGTTGTTTGTATGTGGATTACAGGACTTTCTCACTATAGAAAGTATATAGATGCTTTGATGCATTTTATGTGATTTCTCAGTGATTTCCAAACGCCAGTTTCGAAAATAAGGCAGATTTCATGGTAGAAACCTCTTGGAGCGGGTTCTAACCAGTAGACATGTAATTTACATGGATTCGCTCACCGTGAAATTCCGTGTTCTGAACACGCTACATGCATCTCAGATGTGACAAATATTCACTACAGAGTTGTTAGCAAGTGGATTACAGCACTATCATCCACCTTACAAGGCTTACTGACACTTTGAAGAATTTTCTCAGATTTCACACGTTAGTTTGAACGCCAGTTTTGAAAATGAGGCAGATTGGGCAGAAAAATGCTCTTGGAGCCAGTTCTAACCAAAAGATATGTAATTTACCTAGTTTCACTCACCGTGACATTCCGTGTTCTGAACACGATACATGCACCACGGATTCAACAAACATTCTTTAATGAGTTGTGAACATGTGTATTAACGAACTTTAATCCACCTTACAGTGCATATTTATACATAGAAATTTTATTCTGATTTAGTAGTATTCTCCTAATGTCAGTCTCTAAAATCATGCAGTTTCCACAGAAAAATCCTCTTGGAGCGAGTTCTACCCAATAGACATGCAATTTACATAGAACCCGTCATCGTGAAATTCCGTGTTCTGAACACGCTACATGCATCACGAATTCGACAAATATTCACTACAGAGTGGTTAGCATAAGGATTACCGAACTTTCATCCACCATAAAAGCCATGTTACAATTTGAAGCATTTTCTCACATTTCGAAAGTTTTTCCTAATGCCAGTTTTGAAAAGGAGGCAGATTTGCAGAAATATTCTCGTGGAGCGAGTACTTCCCAATAGAAATGTAATTTACATAGTTTCCCTCACAGTGACATTCCATTTTCCGAACACGCTACATGCATCCAGGTTTCAACAAACTTTCTCGAATGAGTTGTGAACATGTATATTAAAGTACTTTCATCCACCATATATGGCATATTTACAACTAGAAACATTAACACTGAATTTGCAGCTTTTTCCTAATGCCAGTTTGGAAAATCAGGCCGTTTTCTCAGGGAAATAATTTTGGAGCGAATTCTAACAAATAGGTGTGCAATTTACATAGATTCCATCGCCCATATTTTCCGTGATGCGATCACACTGCATGAATAACGCTTTCTAAGAATATTCACCACAGATTTGTTTGCATGTGGTTTTACGATCTTGCATCACAATACAAGGCATATAGACACTTTGAAGCATTTTCTCTGATTTTGCAGAGATTTTCAAACGCCAGATTCAAAAATGAGGCAGATTTCTCAGAAAAAACTCTTAGAGCAAATTCTACCCAAGAGACATGTATTTTACATAGATTCGCTCACCGTGATATTCTGTGTTCCGAACACACTTCCCGTAACTCGGATTCGACAAATAAACACTAAAGAGTAGTTAGCATGCGGATTACCGAACTTTCATCTCAATACATTGAATATTGATTCTTAGAAGTATTTTCTCAGATTTTGCAGCGTTTTCTAAACGCCATGTTAAAAAATGACGAAGTTTTCGCAGAAAAACCCTCTCGGAGCGAGTTCTAACCAATAGAGAAGTCATTTACATTGTTTCAATCACCGTGGAATTCCACGTTCTGAACACGCTACATGCATCACGGATTAGAAAAAGATTCTTTAATATGTTGTGAAAATGTGGATTACCGAACTTTCTTGAAACATAAAGGCACATTTACACCTGCAAATATTTACTCCATTTTGGCAGCTTTTTCCAAACTTCAGATTCGATAATCATGCAATTTTGGCAAAAAAATTACCTTCTAGCTCGTTCTACTCAATAGAATTGTAATTTCCATAGTTTCATTACCGTGAAATTCCATTTTCATAAGCGCTACATGAATCACGGTTTAAAAAATAATTAATACACTGTTATTAACATGTGGATTACAGGACTTTCAATCACCATTCAAGGCATATTGACACTTAGAAGCATTTTCTCAGATTTCACAGGGTTCTCCTAATGGCAGTTTTCAAAATGAGGCTCATTTTGCAGAAAAGTTCTCTTGAAGTGAGTTCTACCCTATAGATATGTAACTTATATTGTTTCCTTCACTATGACATTCCGTATTCCGAAAACGTTACATTCATCACGGCTTCGACAAACATTCTTTAATGACCGTGAGCATGTGGATTACCGATTTTTCAACCACAATACAAGGCATATTTACACCTAGAAACATTTACTTACATTTCGCAGGTTTTCCTAACGTCAGTTACGAAAATCAGGCATTTTTCGCAGAAAAATTCTCTTGGTGCATGTTCTACCCAATAGACATCTCATTTTCATAGATACCTTCACCGTAACATTCCGTGTTCCGAAAACGGTCCATGCACCACGGATTCAACAAATATTCACTGCTGAGTTCTTAGCATGTGGATTACACATCTTTAATAACCCATTGAAGACATATTGTCACCTTAAAGCATTTACTCCGATTTTGCAGTGTTTTCATAACACCAGTTTCCAAACTGAGGCATATTTTTCAGTAAAATGCTCCTGGAGCGTGTTCTAACCAAGAGATATGTAATTTACATAGTTTTCCTCACCGTGACAGTCCATGTTCCGAACGCACTACACACATCACGGATTTGACAAACATTCTTAATGAGTTGTGTACATGTGTATTACAAAGCTTTCATCCACCATACAAGGCATATTGACACCTATAATCATTAACACTGAGTTCGCAGATATTTCCTAAAAGCAGTTTCGAAAATCAGGCAGTTTTCAAAGGAAAAAGCTGTTGGAGCGTGTTCTACAAAATAGATATGTAAATTACATAGATTCTCCCGCTGTGAAATTACGTGTTTCGAACATGCTACATGCAGAAAAGTTTCGACAAAAATACACTACAGGGTTGTTTGTATGTGGATTACAGGACTTTCTCACTATAGAAAGTATATAGATGCTTTGATGCATTTTATGTGATTTCTCAGTGATTTCCAAACGCCAGTTTCGAAAATAAGGCAGATTTCACGGTAGAAACCTCTTGGAGCGGGTTCTAACCAATAGACATGTAATTTACATGGATTCGCTCACCGTGAAATTCCGTGTTCCGAACACGCTACATGCATCTCAGATGTGACAAATATTCACTACAGAGTTGTTAGCAAGTGGATTACAGCACTATCATCCACCATACAAGGCTTACTGACACTTTGAAAAATTTTCTCAGATTTCACACGTTAGTTTGAACGCCAGTTTTGAAAATGAGGCAGATTGGGCAGAAAAATGCTCTTGGAGCCAGTTCTACCCAAAAGATATGTAATTTACCTAGTTTAACTCAACGTGACATTCCGTGTTCTGAACACGATACATGCACCACGGATTCAACAAACATTCTTTAATGAGTTGTGAACATGTGTATTAACGAACTTTAATCCACCTTACAGTGCATATTTATACATAGAAATTTTATTCTGATTTAGTAGTATTCTCCTAATGTCAGTCTCTAAAATCATGCAGTTTGCACAGAAAAATCCTCTTGGAGCGAGTTCTACCCAATAGACATGCAATTTACATAGAACCCGTCATCGTGAAATTCCGTGTTCTGAACACGCTACGTGCATCACTGATTCGATAAATATTCACTACAGAGTTGTTAGCATAAGGATTACCGAACTTTCATCCACCATAAAAGCCATGTTACAATTTGAAGCATTTTCTCACATTTCGAAAGTTTTTCCTAATGCCAGTTTTGAAAAGGAGGCAGATTTGCAGAAATATTCTCGTGGAGCGAGTACTTCCCAATAGAAATGTAATTTACATAGTTTCCCTCACAGTGACATTCCATTTTCCGAACACGCTACATGCATCCAGGTTTCAACAAACTTTCTCGAATGAGTTGTGAACATGTTGATTACAGAACTTTCATCCACCATACATGGCATATTTACAACTAGAAACATTAACTCTGAATTTGTAGCTTTTTCCTAATGCCAGTTTGGAAAATCAGGCCGTTTTCTCAGGGAAATACTTTTGGAGCGAATTCTAACCAATAGATGTGTAATTTACATAGATTCCATCGCCCATACTTTCCGTAATGCGATCACACTGCATGCATAACGCTTTCTAAAAATATTCACCACAGATATGTTTGCATGTGGTTTTACGATCTTGCATCAAAATACAAGGCATATTGACACTTTGAAGCATTTTCTCTGATTTTGCAGAGATGTTCAAACGCCAGGTTCAAAAATGAAGCAGATTTCTCAGAAAAAACTCTTAGAGCAAATTCTACCCAAGAGACATGTATTTTACATAGATTCGCTCACCGTGATATTCTGTGTTCCGAACACTCTTCACGTATCTCGGATTCGACAAATATTCACTACAGAGTAGTTAACATGCGGATTACCGATCTTTCATCTCAATACATTGAATATTGATTCTTAGAAGTATTTTCTCAAATTTTGCAGCGTTTTCTAAACGCCAGGTTCAAAAATGACGAAGTTTTCGCAGAAAAACTATCTCGGAGTGAGTTCTAACTAATAGAGGATTCATTTAGATTTTTTCAATCACCGTGGAATTCCACGTTCTGAACACGGTACATGCATCACGGAGTAGAAAAAATCCTTTAATATGTTTTGAAAATGTGGTTTACCGAACTTTCTTGCAACATAAAGGCACATTTACACCTGCAAATATTTACTCCATTTTTGCACCTTTTTCCAAACTTCAGATTCGATAATCATGCAATTTTGCCAAAAAAATTATCTTCTAGCTCGTTCTACTCAGTAGAATTGTAATTTCCATAGATTCATTACCGTGAAATTCCATTTTCCATAAGCGCCACAAGAATCACGGTTTAAAAAATAATTAATACACTGTTATTAACATGTGGATTACAGGACTTTCAATGACCATTCAAGGCATATTGACACTTAGAAGCATTTTCTCAGATTTCACAGGGTTCTCCTAATGGCAGTTTTCAAAATGAGGCTCATTTTGCAGAAAAGTTCTCTTGAAGTGAGTTCTACCCAATAGACATGTAACTTACATTGTTTCCTTCACTATGACATTCCGTATTCTGAAAACGTTACATTCATCACGGCTTCGACAAACATTCTTTAATGACCGTGAGCATGTGGATTACCGATTTTTCAACCACAATACAAGGCATATTTACACCTAGAAACATTTACTTACATTTCGCAGGTTTTCCTAACGTCAGTTACGAAAATCGGGCATTTTTCGCAGAAAAATTCTCTTGGTGCATGTTCTACCCAATAGACATCTCATTTTCATAGATACCTTCACCGTAACATTCCGTGTTCCGAAAACGGTCCATGCACCACGGATTCAACAAATATTCACTGCTGAGTTCTTAGCATGTGGATTACACATCTTTAATAACCCATTGAAGACATATTGTCACCTTAAAGCATTTACTCAGATTTTGCAGCGTTTTCATAACACCAGTTTCCAAACTGAGGCATATTTTTCAGTAAAATGCTCCTGGAGCGTGTTCTAACCAAGAGATATGTAATTTACATAGTTTGCCTCACCGTGACAGTCCATGTTCCGAACGCGCTACACACATCACGGATTTGACAAACATTCTTAATGAGTTGTGTACATGTGTATTACAAAACTTTCATCCACCATACAAGGCATATTGACACCTAGAATCATTAACACTGAGTTCGCAGAAATTTCCTAAAAGCAGTTTCGAAAATCAGGCAGTTTTCAAAGGAAAAAACTGTTGGAGCGTGTTCTACAAAATAGATATGTAAATTACATAGATTCTCCCGCTGTGAAATTACGTGTTTCGAACATGCTACATGCAGAAAATTTTTGACAAAAATACACTACAGGGTTGTTTGTATGTGGATTACAGGACTTTCTCACTATAGAAAGTATATAGATGCTTTGATGCATTTTATGTGATTTCTCAGTGATTTCCAAACGCCAGTTTCGAAAATAAGGCAGATTTCATGGTAGAAACCTCTTGGAGCGGGTTCTAACCAGTAGACATGTAATTTACATGGATTCGCTCACCGTGAAATTCCGTGTTCTGAGCACGCTACATGCATCTCAGATGTGACAAATATTCACTACAGAGTTGTTAGCAAGTGGATTACAGCACTATCATCCACCATACAAGGCTTACTGACACTTTGAAAATTTTCTCAGATTTCACACGTTAGTTTGAACGCCAGTTTTGAAAATGAGGCAGATTGGGCAGAAAAATGCTCTTGGAGCCAGTTCTAACCAAAAGATATGTAATTTACCTAGTTTAACTCAACGTGACATTCCGTGTTCTGAACACGATACATGCACCACGGATTCAACAAACATTCTTTAATGAGTTGTGAACATGTGTATTAACGAACTTTAATCCACCTTACAGTGCATATTTATACATAGAAATTTTATTCTGATTTAGTAGTATTCTCCTAATGTCAGTCTCTAAAATCATGCAGTTTGCACAGAAAAATCCTCTTGGAGCGAGTTCTACCCAATAGACATGCAATTTACATAGAACCCGTCATCGTGAAATTCCGTGTTCTGAACACGCTACGTGCATCACTGATTCGATAAATATTCACTACAGAGTTGTTAGCATAAGGATTACCGAACTTTCATCCACCATAAAAGCCATGTTACAATTTGAAGCATTTTCTCACATTTCGAAAGTTTTTCCTAATGCCAGTTTTGAAAAGGAGGCAGATTTGCAGAAATATTCTCGTGGAGCGAGTACTTCCCAATAGAAATGTAATTTACATAGTTTCCCTCACAGTGACATTCCATTTTCCGAACACGCTACATGCATCCAGGTTTCAACAAACTTTCTCGAATGAGTTGTGAACATGTTGATTACAGAACTTTCATCCACCATACATGGCATATTTACAACTAGAAACATTAACTCTGAATTTGTAGCTTTTCCTAATGCCAGTTTGGAAAATCAGGCCGTTTTCTCAGGGAAATACTTTTGGGGCGAATTCTAACCAATAGATGTGTAATTTACATAGATTCCATCGCCCATACTTTCCGTAATGCGATCACACTGCATGCATAACGCTTTCTAAAAATATTCACCACAGATATGTTTGCATGTGGTTTTACGATCTTGCATCAAAATACAAGGCATATTGACACTTTGAAGCATTTTCTCTGATTTTGCAGAGATTTTCAAACGCCAGGTTCAAAAATGAAGCAGATTTCTCAGAAAAAACTCTTAGAGCAAATTCTACCCAAGAGACATGTATTTTACATAGATTCGCTCACCGTGATATTCTGTGTTCCGAACACTCTTCACGTATCTCGGATTCGACAAATATTCACTACAGAGTAGTTAACATGCGGATTACCGATCTTTCATCTCAATACATTGAATATTGATTCTTAGAAGTATTTTCTCAAATTTTGCAGCGTTTTCTAAACGCCAGGTTCAAAAATGACGAAGTTTTCGCAGAAAAACTCTCTCGGAGTGAGTTCTAACCAATAGAGAAGTCATTTACATTGTTTCAATCACCGTGGAATTCCACGTTCTGAACGCGCTACATGCATCACGGATTAGAAAAAGATTCTTTAATATGTTGTGAAAATGTGGATTACCGAACTTTCTTGAAACATAAAGGCACATTTACACCTGCAAATATTTACTCCCTTTTGGCAGCTTTTTCCAAACTTCAGATTCGATAATCATGCAATTTTGGCAAAAAAATTTTCTTCTAGCTCGTTCTACTCAATAGAATTGTAATTTCCATAGTTTCATTACCGTGAAATTCCATTTTCCATAAGCGCTACATGAATCACGGTTTAAAAAATAATTAATACACTGTTATTAACATGTGGATTACAGGACTTTCAATCACCATTCAAGGCATATTGACACTTAGAAGCATTTTCTCAGATTTCACAGGGTTCTCCTAATGGCAGTTTTCAAAATGAGGCTCATTTTGCAGAAAAGTTCTCTTGAAGTGAGTTCTACCCAATAGACATGTAACTTATATTGTTTCCTTCACTATGACATTCCGTATTCCGAAAACGTTACATTCATCACGGCTTCGACAAACATACTTTAATGACCGTGAGCATGTGGATTACCGATTTTTCAACCACAATACAAGGCATATTTACACCTAGAAACATTTACTTACATTTCGCAGGTTTTCCTAACGTCAGTTACGAAAATCGGGCAGTTTTCGCAGAAAAATTCTCTTGGTGCATGTTCTACCCAATAGACATCTCATTTTCATAGATACCTTCACCGTAACATTCCGTGTTCCGAAAACGGTCCATGCACCACGGATTCAACAAATATTCACTGCTGAGTTCTTAGCATGTGGATTACACATCTTTAATAACCCATTGAAGACATATTGTCACCTTAAAGCATTTACTCAGATTTTGCAGTGTTTTCATAACACCAGTTTCCAAACTGAGGCATATTTTTCAGTAAAATGCTCCTGGAGCGTGTTCTAACCAAGAGATATGTAATTTACATAGTTTGCCTCACCGTGACAGTCCATGTTCCGAACGCGCTACACACATCACGGATTTGACAAACATTCTTAATGAGTTGTGTACATGTGTATTACAAAACTTTCATCCACCATACAAGGCATATTGACACCTAGAATCATTAACACTGAGTTTGCAGATATTTCCTAAAAGCAGTTTCGAAAATCAGGCAGTTTTCAAAGGAAAAAACTGTTGGAGCGTGTTCTACAAAATAGATATGTAAATTACATAGATTCTCCCGCTGTGAAATTACGTGTTTCGAACATGCTACATGCAGAAAAGTTTCGACAAAAATACACTACAGTGTTGTTTGTATGTGGATTACAGGACTTTCTCACTATAGAAAGTATATAGATGCTTTGATGCATTTTATGTGATTTCTCAGTGATTTCCAAACGCCAGTTCCGAAAATAACGCAGATTTCATGGTAGAAACCTCTTGGAGCGGGTTCTAACCAGTAGATATGTAATTTACATGGATTCGCTCACCGTGAAATTCCGTGTTCTGAACACGTTACATGCATCTCAGATGTGACAAATATTCACTACAGAGTTGTTAGCAAGTGGATTACAGCACTATCATCCACCATACAAGGCTTACTGACACTTTGAAGAATTTTCTCAGATTTCACACGTTAGTTTGAACGCCAGTTTTGAAAATGAGGCAGATTGGGCAGAAAAATGCTCTTGGAGCCAGTTCTAACCAAAAGATATGTAATTTACCTAGTTTAACTCAACGTGACATTCCGTGTTCTGAACACGATACATGCACCACGGATTCAACAAACATTCTTTAATGAGTTGTGAACATGTGTATTAACGAACTTTAATCCACCTTACAGTGCATATTTATACATAGAAATTTTATTCTGATTTAGTAGTATTCTCCTAATGTCAGTCTCTAAAATCATGCAGTTTCCACAGAAAAATCCTCTTGGAGCGAGTTCTACCCAATAGACATGCAATTTACATAGAACCTGTCATCGTGAAATTCCGTGTTCTGAACACGCTACATGCATCACGAATTCGACAAATATTCACTACAGAGTGGTTAGCATAAGGATTACCGAACTTTCATCCACCATAAAAGCCATGTTACAATTTGAAGCATTTTCTCACATTTCGAAAGTTTTTCCTAATGCCAGTTTTGAAAAGGAGGCAGATTTGCAGAAATATTCTCGTGGAGCGAGTACTTCCCAATAGAAATGTAATTTACATAGTTTCCCTCACAGTGACATTCCATTTTCCGAACACGCTACATGCATCCAGGTTTCAACAAACTTTCTCGAATGAGTTGTGAACATGTTGATTACAGAACTTTCATCCACCATACATGGCATATTTACAACTAGAAACATTAACTCTGTATTTGTAGCTTTTTCCTAATGCCAGTTTGGAAAATCAGGCCGTTTTCTCAGGGAAATACTTTTGGAGCGAATTCTAACCAATAGATGTGTAATTTACATAGATTCCATCGCCCATACTTTCCGTAATGCGATCACACTGCATGCATAACGCTTTCTAAAAATATTCACCACAGATATGTTTGCATGTGGTTTTACGATCTTGCATCAAAATACAAGGCATATTGACACTTTGAAGCATTTTCTCTGATTTTGCAGAGATTTTCAAACGCCAGGTTCAAAAATGAGGCAGATTTCTCAGAAAAAACTCTTAGAGCAAATTCTACCCAAGAGACATGTATTTTACATAGATTCGCTCACCGTGATATTCTGTGTTCCGAACACACTTCCCGTAACTCGGATTCGACAAATAAACACTAAAGAGTAGTTAGCATGCGGATTACCGAACTTTCATCTCAATACATTGAATATTGATTCTTAGAAGTATTTTCTCAGATTTTGCAGCGTTTTCTAAACGCCATGTTAAAAAATGACGAAGTTTTCGCAGAAAAACTCTCTCGGAGCGAGTTCTAACCAATAGAGAAGTCATTTACATTGTTTCAATCACCATGGAATTCCACGTTCTGAACGCGCTACATGCATCACGGATTAGAAAAAGATTCTTTAATATGTTGTGAAAATGTGGATTACCGAACTTTCTTGAAACATAAAGGCACATTTACACCTGCAAATATTTACTCCCTTTTGGCAGCTTTTTCCAAACTTCAGATTCGATAATCATGCAATTTTGGCAAAAAAATTATCTTCTAGCTCGTTCTACTCAATAGAATTGTAATTTCCATAGTTTCATTACCGTGAAATTCCATTTTCATAAGCGCTACATGAATCACGGTTTAAAAAATAATTAATATACTGTTATTAACATGTGGATTACAGGACTTTCAATCACCATTCAAGGCATATTGACACTTAGAAGCATTTTCTCAGATTTCACAGGGTTCTCCTAATGGCAGTTTTCAAAATGAGGCTCATTTTGCAGAAAAGTTCTCTTGAAGTGAGTTCTACCCTATAGATATGTAACTTATATTGTTTCCTTCACTATGACATTCCGTATTCCGAAAACGTTACATTCATCACGGCTTCGACAAACATTCTTTAATGACCGTGAGCATGTGGATTACCGATTTTTCAACCACAATACAAGGCATATTTACACCTAGAAACATTTACTTACATTTCGCAGGTTTTCCTAACGTCAGTTACGAAAATCAGGCATTTTTCGCAGAAAAATTCTCTTGGTGCATGTTCTACCCAATAGACATCTCATTTTCATAGATACCTTCACCGTAACATTCCGTGTTCCGAAAACGGTCCATGCACCACGGATTCAACAAATATTCACTGCTGAGTTCTTAGCATGTGGATTACACATCTTTAATAACCCATTGAAGACATATTGTCACCTTAAAGCATTTACTCCGATTTTGCAGTGTTTTCATAACACCAGTTTCCAAACTGAGGCATATTTTTCAGTAAAATGCTCCTGGAGCGTGTTCTAACCAAGAGATATGTAATTTACATAGTTTTCCTCACCGTGACAGTCCATGTTCCGAACGCACTACACACATCACGGATTTGACAAACATTCTTAATGAGTTGTGTACATGTGTATTACAAAGCTTTCATCCACCATACAAGGCATATTGACACCTAGAATCATTAACACTGAGTTTGCAGATATTTCCTAAAAGCAGTTTCGAAAATCAGGCAGTTTTCAAAGGAAAAAACTGTTGGAGCGTGTTCTACAAAATAGATATGTAAATTACATAGATTCTCCCGCTGTGAAATTACGTGTTTCGAACATGCTACATGCAGAAAAGTTTCGACAAAAATACACTACAGAGTTGTTTGTATGTGGATTACAGGACTTTCTCACTATAGAAAGTATATAGATGCTTTGATGCATTTTATGTGATTTCTCAGTGATTTCCAAACGCCAGTTTCGAAAATAAGGCAGATTTCATGGTAGAAACCTCTTGGAGCAGGTTCTAACCAGTAGACATGTAATTTACATGGATTCGCTCACCGTGAAATTCCGTGTTCTGAACACGCTACATGCATCTCAGATGTGACAAATATTCACTACAGAGTTGTTAGCAAGTGGATTACAGCACTATCATCCACCTTACAAGGCTTACTGACACTTTGAAGAATTTTCTCAGATTTCACACGTTAGTTTGAACGCCAGTTTTGAAAATGAGGCAGATTGGGCAGAAAAATGCTCTTGGAGCCAGTTCTAACCAAAAGATATGTAATTTACCTAGTTTCACTCACCGTGACATTCCGTGTTCTGAACACGATACATGCACCACGGATTCAACAAACATTCTTTAATGAGTTGTGAACATGTGTATTAACGAACTTTAATCCACCTTACAGTGCATATTTATACATAGAAATTTTATTCTGATTTAGTAGTATTCTCCTAATGTCAGTCTCTAAAATCATGCAGTTTCCACAGAAAAATCCTCTTGGAGCGAGTTCTACCCAATAGACATGCAATTTACATAGAACCCGTCATCGTGAAATTCCGTGTTCTGAACACGCTACATGCATCACGAATTCGACAAATATTCACTACAGAGTGGTTAGCATAAGGATTACCGAACTTTCATCCACCATAAAAGCCATGTTACAATTTGAAGCATTTTCTCACATTTCGAAAGTTTTTCCTAATGCCAGTTTTGAAAAGGAGGCAGATTTGCAGAAATATTCTCGTGGAGCGAGTACTTCCCAATAGAAATGTAATTTACATAGTTTCCCTCACAGTGACATTCCATTTTCCGAACACGCTACATGCATCCAGGTTTCAACAAACTTTCTCGAATGAGTTGTGAACATGTATATTAAAGTACTTTCATCCACCATATATGGCATATTTACAACTAGAAACATTAACACTGAATTTGCAGCTTTTTCCTAATGCCAGTTTGGAAAATCAGGCCGTTTTCTCAGGGAAATAATTTTGGAGCGAATTCTAACAAATAGGTGTGCAATTTACATAGATTCCATCGCCCATATTTTCCGTGATGCGATCACACTGCATGAATAACGCTTTCTAAGAATATTCACCACAGATTTGTTTGCATGTGGTTTTACGATCTTGCATCACAATACAAGGCATATAGACACTTTGAAGCATTTTCTCTGATTTTGCAGAGATTTTCAAACGCCAGATTCAAAAATGAGGCAGATTTCTCAGAAAAAACTCTTAGAGCAAATTCTACCCAAGAGACATGTATTTTACATAGATTCGCTCACCGTGATATTCTGTGTTCCGAACACACTTCCCGTAACTCGGATTCGACAAATAAACACTAAAGAGTAGTTAGCATGCGGATTACCGATCTTTCATCTCAATACATTGAATATTGATTCTTAGAAGTATTTTCTCAAATTTTGCAGCGTTTTCTAAACGCCAGGTTCAAAAATGACGAAGTTTTCGCAGAAAAACTATCTCGGAGTGAGTTCTAACTAATAGAGGATTCATTTAGATTTTTTCAATCACCGTGGAATTCCACGTTCTGAACACGGTACATGCATCACGGAGTAGAAAAAATCCTTTAATATGTTTTGAAAATGTGGTTTACCGAACTTTCTTGCAACATAAAGGCACATTTACACCTGCAAATATTTACTCCATTTTTGCAGCTTTTTCCAAACTTCAGATTCGATAATCATGCAATTTTGCCAAAAAAATTATCTTCTAGCTCGTTCTACTCAGTAGAATTGTAATTTCCATAGATTCATTACCGTGAAATTCCATTTTCCATAAGCGCCACAAGAATCACGGTTTAAAAAATAATTAATACACTGTTATTAACATGTGGATTACAGGACTTTCAATGACCATTCAAGGCATATTGACACTTAGAAGCATTTTCTCAGATTTCACAGGGTTCTCCTAATGGCAGTTTTCAAAATGAGGCTCATTTTGCAGAAAAGTTCTCTTGAAGTGAGTTCTACCCAATAGACATGTAACTTACATTGTTTCCTTCACTATGACATTCCGTATTCTGAAAACGTTACATTCATCACGGCTTCGACAAACATTCTTTAATGACCGTGAGCATGTGGATTACCGATTTTTCAACCACAATACAAGGCATATTTACACCTAGAAACATTTACTTACATTTCGCAGGTTTTCCTAACGTCAGTTACGAAAATCGGGCATTTTTCGCAGAAAAATTCTCTTGGTGCATGTTCTACCCAATAGACATCTCATTTTCATAGATACCTTCACCGTAACATTCCGTGTTCCGAAAACGGTCCATGCACCACGGATTCAACAAATATTCACTGCTGAGTTCTTAGCATGTGGATTACACATCTTTAATAACCCATTGAAGACATATTGTCACCTTAAAGCATTTACTCAGATTTTGCAGCGTTTTCATAACACCAGTTTCCAAACTGAGGCATATTTTTCAGTAAAATGCTCCTGGAGCGTGTTCTAACCAAGAGATATGTAATTTACATAGTTTGCCTCACCGTGACAGTCCATGTTCCGAACGCGCTACACACATCACGGATTTGACAAACATTCTTAATGAGTTGTGTACATGTGTATTACAAAACTTTCATCCACCATACAAGGCATATTGACACCTAGAATCATTAACACTGAGTTCGCAGAAATTTCCTAAAAGCAGTTTCGAAAATCAGGCAGTTTTCAAAGGAAAAAACTGTTGGAGCGTGTTCTACAAAATAGATATGTAAATTACATAGATTCTCCCGCTGTGAAATTACGTGTTTCGAACATGCTACATGCAGAAAATTTTTGACAAAAATACACTACAGGGTTGTTTGTATGTGGATTACAGGACTTTCTCACTATAGAAAGTATATAGATGCTTTGATGCATTTTATGTGATTTCTCAGTGATTTCCAAACGCCAGTTTCAAAAATAAGGCAGATTTCATGGTAGAAACCTCTTGGAGCGGGTTCTAACCAGTAGACATGTAATTTACATGGATTCGCTCACCGTGAAATTCCGTGTTCTGAGCACGCTACATGCATCTCAGATGTGACAAATATTCACTACAGAGTTGTTAGCAAGTGGATTACAGCACTATCATCCACCATACAAGGCTTACTGACACTTTGAAAATTTTCTCAGATTTCACACGTTAGTTTGAACGCCAGTTTTGAAAATGAGGCAGATTGGGCAGAAAAATGCTCTTGGAGCCAGTTCTAACCAAAAGATATGTAATTTACCTAGTTTAACTCAACGTGACATTCCGTGTTCTGAACACGATACATGCACCACGGATTCAACAAACATTCTTTAATGAGTTGTGAACATGTGTATTAACGAACTTTAATCCACCTTACAGTGCATATTTATACATAGAAATTTTATTCTGATTTAGTAGTATTCTCCTAATGTCAGTCTCTAAAATCATGCAGTTTGCACAGAAAAATCCTCTTGGAGCGAGTTCTACCCAATAGACATGCAATTTACATAGAACCCGTCATCGTGAAATTCCGTGTTCTGAACACGCTACGTGCATCACTGATTCGATAAATATTCACTACAGAGTTGTTAGCATAAGGATTACCGAACTTTCATCCACCATAAAAGCCATGTTACAATTTGAAGCATTTTCTCACATTTCGAAAGTTTTTCCTAATGCCAGTTTTGAAAAGGAGGCAGATTTGCAGAAATATTCTCGTGGAGCGAGTACTTCCCAATAGAAATGTAATTTACATAGTTTCCCTCACAGTGACATTCCATTTTCCGAACACGCTACATGCATCCAGGTTTCAACAAACTTTCTCGAATGAGTTGTGAACATGTTGATTACAGAACTTTCATCCACCATACATGGCATATTTACAACTAGAAACATTAACTCTGAATTTGTAGCTTTTTCCTAATGCCAGTTTGGAAAATCAGGCCGTTTTCTCAGGGAAATACTTTTGGAGCGAATTCTAACCAATAGATGTGTAATTTACATAGATTCCATCGCCCATAATTTCCGTAATGCGATCACACTGCATGCATAACGCTTTCTAAAAATATTCACCACAGATATGTTTGCATGTGGTTTTACGATCTTGCATCAAAATACAAGGCATATTGACACTTTGAAGCATTTTCTCTGATTTTGCAGAGATGTTCAAACGCCAGGTTCAAAAATGAAGCAGATTTCTCAGAAAAAACTCTTAGAGCAAATTCTACCCAAGAGACATGTATTTTACATAGATTCGCTCACCGTGATATTCTGTGTTCCGAACACTCTTCACGTATCTCGGATTCGACAAATATTCACTACAGAGTAGTTAACATGCGGATTACCGATCTTTCATCTCAATACATTGAATATTGATTCTTAGAAGTATTTTCTCAAATTTTGCAGCGTTTTCTAAACGCCAGGTTCAAAAATGACGAAGTTTTCGCAGAAAAACTATCTCGGAGTGAGTTCTAACTAATAGAGGATTCATTTAGATTTTTTCAATCACCGTGGAATTCCACGTTCTGAACACGGTACATGCATCACGGAGTAGAAAAAATCCTTTAATATGTTTTGAAAATGTGGTTTACCGAACTTTCTTGCAACATAAAGGCACATTTACACCTGCAAATATTTACTCCATTTTTGCAGCTTTTTCCAAACTTCAGATTCGATAATCATGCAATTTTGCCAAAAAAATTATCTTCTAGCTCGTTCTACTCAGTAGAATTGTAATTTCCATAGATTCATTACCGTGAAATTCCATTTTCCATAAGCGCCACAAGAATCACGGTTTAAAAAATAATTAATACACTGTTATTAACATGTGGATTACAGGACTTTCAATGACCATTCAAGGCATATTGACACTTAGAAGCATTTTCTCAGATTTCACAGGGTTCTCCTAATGGCAGTTTTCAAAATGAGGCTCATTTTGCAGAAAAGTTCTCTTGAAGTGAGTTCTACCCAATAGACATGTAACTTACATTGTTTCCTTCACTATGACATTCCGTATTCTGAAAACGTTACATTCATCACGGCTTCGACAAACATTCTTTAATGACCGTGAGCATGTGGATTACCGATTTTTCAACCACAATACAAGGCATATTTACACCTAGAAACATTTACTTACATTTCGCAGGTTTTCCTAACGTCAGTTACGAAAATCGGGCATTTTTCGCAGAAAAATTCTCTTGGTGCATGTTCTACCCAATAGACATCTCATTTTCATAGATACCTTCACCGTAACATTCCGTGTTCCGAAAACGGTCCATGCACCACGGATTCAACAAATATTCACTGCTGAGTTCTTAGCATGTGGATTACACATCTTTAATAACCCATTGAAGACATATTGTCACCTTAAAGCATTTACTCAGATTTTGCAGCGTTTTCATAACACCAGTTTCCAAACTGAGGCATATTTTTCAGTAAAATGCTCCTGGAGCGTGTTCTAACCAAGAGATATGTAATTTACATAGTTTGCCTCACCGTGACAGTCCATGTTCCGAACGCGCTACACACATCACGGATTTGACAAACATTCTTAATGAGTTGTGTACATGTGTATTACAAAACTTTCATCCACCATACAAGGCATATTGACACCTAGAATCATTAACACTGAGTTCGCAGAAATTTCCTAAAAGCAGTTTCGAAAATCAGGCAGTTTTCAAAGGAAAAAACTGTTGGAGCGTGTTCTACAAAATAGATATGTAAATTACATAGATTCTCCCGCTGTGAAATTACGTGTTTCGAACATGCTACATGCAGAAAATTTTTGACAAAAATACACTACAGGGTTGTTTGTATGTGGATTACAGGACTTTCTCACTATAGAAAGTATATAGATGCTTTGATGCATTTTATGTGATTTCTCAGTGATTTCCAAACGCCAGTTTCGAAAATAAGGCAGATTTCATGGTAGAAACCTCTTGGAGCGGGTTCTAACCAGTAGACATGTAATTTACATGGATTCGCTCACCGTGAAATTCCGTGTTCTGAGCACGCTACATGCATCTCAGATGTGACAAATATTCACTACAGAGTTGTTAGCAAGTGGATTACAGCACTATCATCCACCATACAAGGCTTACTGACACTTTGAAAATTTTCTCAGATTTCACACGTTAGTTTGAACGCCAGTTTTGAAAATGAGGCAGATTGGGCAGAAAAATGCTCTTGGAGCCAGTTCTAACCAAAAGATATGTAATTTACCTAGTTTAACTCAACGTGACATTCCGTGTTCTGAACACGATACATGCACCACGGATTCAACAAACATTCTTTAATGAGTTGTGAACATGTGTATTAACGAACTTTAATCCACCTTACAGTGCATATTTATACATAGAAATTTTATTCTGATTTAGTAGTATTCTCCTAATGTCAGTCTCTAAAATCATGCAGTTTGCACAGAAAAATCCTCTTGGAGCGAGTTCTACCCAATAGACATGCAATTTACATAGAACCCGTCATCGTGAAATTCCGTGTTCTGAACACGCTACGTGCATCACTGATTCGATAAATATTCACTACAGAGTTGTTAGCATAAGGATTACCGAACTTTCATCCACCATAAAAGCCATGTTACAATTTGAAGCATTTTCTCACATTTCGAAAGTTTTTCCTAATGCCAGTTTTGAAAAGGAGGCAGATTTGCAGAAATATTCTCGTGGAGCGAGTACTTCCCAATAGAAATGTAATTTACATAGTTTCCCTCACAGTGACATTCCATTTTCCGAACACGCTACATGCATCCAGGTTTCAACAAACTTTCTCGAATGAGTTGTGAACATGTTGATTACAGAACTTTCATCCACCATACATGGCATATTTACAACTAGAAACATTAACTCTGAATTTGTAGCTTTTCCTAATGCCAGTTTGGAAAATCAGGCCGTTTTCTCAGGGAAATACTTTTGGGGCGAATTCTAACCAATAGATGTGTAATTTACATAGATTCCATCGCCCATACTTTCCGTAATGCGATCACACTGCATGCATAACGCTTTCTAAAAATATTCACCACAGATATGTTTGCATGTGGTTTTACGATCTTGCATCAAAATACAAGGCATATTGACACTTTGAAGCATTTTCTCTGATTTTGCAGAGATTTTCAAACGCCAGGTTCAAAAATGAAGCAGATTTCTCAGAAAAAACTCTTAGAGCAAATTCTACCCAAGAGACATGTATTTTACATAGATTCGCTCACCGTGATATTCTGTGTTCCGAACACTCTTCACGTATCTCGGATTCGACAAATATTCACTACAGAGTAGTTAACATGCGGATTACCGATCTTTCATCTCAATACATTGAATATTGATTCTTAGAAGTATTTTCTCAAATTTTGCAGCGTTTTCTAAACGCCAGGTTCAAAAATGACGAAGTTTTCGCAGAAAAACTCTCTCGGAGTGAGTTCTAACCAATAGAGAAGTCATTTACATTGTTTCAATCACCGTGGAATTCCACGTTCTGAACGCGCTACATGCATCACGGATTAGAAAAAGATTCTTTAATATGTTGTGAAAATGTGGATTACCGAACTTTCTTGAAACATAAAGGCACATTTACACCTGCAAATATTTACTCCCTTTTGGCAGCTTTTTCCAAACTTCAGATTCGATAATCATGCAATTTTGGCAAAAAAATTTTCTTCTAGCTCGTTCTACTCAATAGAATTGTAATTTCCATAGTTTCATTACCGTGAAATTCCATTTTCCATAAGCGCTACATGAATCACGGTTTAAAAAATAATTAATACACTGTTATTAACATGTGGATTACAGGACTTTCAATCACCATTCAAGGCATATTGACACTTAGAAGCATTTTCTCAGATTTCACAGGGTTCTCCTAATGGCAGTTTTCAAAATGAGGCTCATTTTGCAGAAAAGTTCTCTTGAAGTGAGTTCTACCCAATAGACATGTAACTTATATTGTTTCCTTCACTATGACATTCCGTATTCCGAAAACGTTACATTCATCACGGCTTCGACAAACATACTTTAATGACCGTGAGCATGTGGATTACCGATTTTTCAACCACAATACAAGGCATATTTACACCTAGAAACATTTACTTACATTTCGCAGGTTTTCCTAACGTCAGTTACGAAAATCGGGCAGTTTTCGCAGAAAAATTCTCTTGGTGCATGTTCTACCCAATAGACATCTCATTTTCATAGATACCTTCACCGTAACATTCCGTGTTCCGAAAACGGTCCATGCACCACGGATTCAACAAATATTCACTGCTGAGTTCTTAGCATGTGGATTACACATCTTTAATAACCCATTGAAGACATATTGTCACCTTAAAGCATTTACTCAGATTTTGCAGTGTTTTCATAACACCAGTTTCCAAACTGAGGCATATTTTTCAGTAAAATGCTCCTGGAGCGTGTTCTAACCAAGAGATATGTAATTTACATAGTTTGCCTCACCGTGACAGTCCATGTTCCGAACGCGCTACACACATCACGGATTTGACAAACATTCTTAATGAGTTGTGTACATGTGTATTACAAAACTTTCATCCACCATACAAGGCATATTGACACCTAGAATCATTAACACTGAGTTTGCAGATATTTCCTAAAAGCAGTTTCGAAAATCAGGCAGTTTTCAAAGGAAAAAACTGTTGGAGCGTGTTCTACAAAATAGATATGTAAATTACATAGATTCTCCCGCTGTGAAATTACGTGTTTCGAACATGCTACATGCAGAAAAGTTTCGACAAAAATACACTACAGTGTTGTTTGTATGTGGATTACAGGACTTTCTCACTATAGAAAGTATATAGATGCTTTGATGCATTTTATGTGATTTCTCAGTGATTTCCAAACGCCAGTTCCGAAAATAACGCAGATTTCATGGTAGAAACCTCTTGGAGCGGGTTCTAACCAGTAGATATGTAATTTACATGGATTCGCTCACCGTGAAATTCCGTGTTCTGAACACGTTACATGCATCTCAGATGTGACAAATATTCACTACAGAGTTGTTAGCAAGTGGATTACAGCACTATCATCCACCATACAAGGCTTACTGACACTTTGAAGAATTTTCTCAGATTTCACACGTTAGTTTGAACGCCAGTTTTGAAAATGAGGCAGATTGGGCAGAAAAATGCTCTTGGAGCCAGTTCTAACCAAAAGATATGTAATTTACCTAGTTTAACTCAACGTGACATTCCGTGTTCTGAACACGATACATGCACCACGGATTCAACAAACATTCTTTAATGAGTTGTGAACATGTGTATTAACGAACTTTAATCCACCTTACAGTGCATATTTATACATAGAAATTTTATTCTGATTTAGTAGTATTCTCCTAATGTCAGTCTCTAAAATCATGCAGTTTCCACAGAAAAATCCTCTTGGAGCGAGTTCTACCCAATAGACATGCAATTTACATAGAACCTGTCATCGTGAAATTCCGTGTTCTGAACACGCTACATGCATCACGAATTCGACAAATATTCACTACAGAGTGGTTAGCATAAGGATTACCGAACTTTCATCCACCATAAAAGCCATGTTACAATTTGAAGCATTTTCTCACATTTCGAAAGTTTTTCCTAATGCCAGTTTTGAAAAGGAGGCAGATTTGCAGAAATATTCTCGTGGAGCGAGTACTTCCCAATAGAAATGTAATTTACATAGTTTCCCTCACAGTGACATTCCATTTTCCGAACACGCTACATGCATCCAGGTTTCAACAAACTTTCTCGAATGAGTTGTGAACATGTTGATTACAGAACTTTCATCCACCATACATGGCATATTTACAACTAGAAACATTAACTCTGTATTTGTAGCTTTTTCCTAATGCCAGTTTGGAAAATCAGGCCGTTTTCTCAGGGAAATACTTTTGGAGCGAATTCTAACCAATAGATGTGTAATTTACATAGATTCCATCGCCCATACTTTCCGTAATGCGATCACACTGCATGCATAACGCTTTCTAAAAATATTCACCACAGATATGTTTGCATGTGGTTTTACGATCTTGCATCAAAATACAAGGCATATTGACACTTTGAAGCATTTTCTCTGATTTTGCAGAGATTTTCAAACGCCAGGTTCAAAAATGAGGCAGATTTCTCAGAAAAAACTCTTAGAGCAAATTCTACCCAAGAGACATGTATTTTACATAGATTCGCTCACCGTGATATTCTGTGTTCCGAACACACTTCCCGTAACTCGGATTCGACAAATAAACACTAAAGAGTAGTTAGCATGCGGATTACCGAACTTTCATCTCAATACATTGAATATTGATTCTTAGAAGTATTTTCTCAGATTTTGCAGCGTTTTCTAAACGCCATGTTAAAAAATGACGAAGTTTTCGCAGAAAAACTCTCTCGGAGCGAGTTCTAACCAATAGAGAAGTCATTTACATTGTTTCAATCACCGTGGAATTCCACGTTCTGAACGCGCTACATGCATCACGGATTAGAAAAAGATTCTTTAATATGTTGTGAAAATGTGGATTACCGAACTTTCTTGAAACATAAAGGCACATTTACACCTGCAAATATTTACTCCCTTTTGGCAGCTTTTTCCAAACTTCAGATTCGATAATCATGCAATTTTGGCAAAAAAATTATCTTCTAGCTCGTTCTACTCAATAGAATTGTAATTTCCATAGTTTCATTACCGTGAAATTCCATTTTCATAAGCGCTACATGAATCACGGTTTAAAAAATAATTAATATACTGTTATTAACATGTGGATTACAGGACTTTCAATCACCATTCAAGGCATATTGACACTTAGAAGCATTTTCTCAGATTTCACAGGGTTCTCCTAATGGCAGTTTTCAAAATGAGGCTCATTTTGCAGAAAAGTTCTCTTGAAGTGAGTTCTACCCTATAGATATGTAACTTATATTGTTTCCTTCACTATGACATTCCGTATTCCGAAAACGTTACATTCATCACGGCTTCGACAAACATTCTTTAATGACCGTGAGCATGTGGATTACCGATTTTTCAACCACAATACAAGGCATATTTACACCTAGAAACATTTACTTACATTTCGCAGGTTTTCCTAACGTCAGTTACGAAAATCAGGCATTTTTCGCAGAAAAATTCTCTTGGTGCATGTTCTACCCAATAGACATCTCATTTTCATAGATACCTTCACCGTAACATTCCGTGTTCCGAAAACGGTCCATGCACCACGGATTCAACAAATATTCACTGCTGAGTTCTTAGCATGTGGATTACACATCTTTAATAACCCATTGAAGACATATTGTCACCTTAAAGCATTTACTCAGATTTTGCAGTGTTTTCATAACACCAGTTTCCAAACTGAGGCATATTTTTCAGTAAAATGCTCCTGGAGCGTGTTCTAACCAAGAGATATGTAATTTACATAGTTTTCCTCACCGTGACAGTCCATGTTCCGAACGCACTACACACATCACGGATTTGACAAACATTCTTAATGAGTTGTGTACATGTGTATTACAAAGCTTTCATCCACCATACAAGGCATATTGACACCTAGAATCATTAACACTGAGTTTGCAGATATTTCCTAAAAGCAGTTTCGAAAATCAGGCAGTTTTCAAAGGAAAAAACTGTTGGAGCGTGTTCTACAAAATAGATATGTAAATTACATAGATTCTCCCGCTGTGAAATTACGTGTTTCGAACATGCTACATGCAGAAAAGTTTCGACAAAAATACACTACAGAGTTGTTTGTATGTGGATTACAGGACTTTCTCACTATAGAAAGTATATAGATGCTTTGATGCATTTTATGTGATTTCTCAGTGATTTCCAAACGCCAGTTTCGAAAATAAGGCAGATTTCATGGTAGAAACCTCTTGGAGCGGGTTCTAACCAGTAGACATGTAATTTACATGGATTCGCTCACCGTGAAATTCCGTGTTCTGAACACGCTACATGCATCTCAGATGTGACAAATATTCACTACAGAGTTGTTAGCAAGTGGATTACAGCACTATCATCCACCTTACAAGGCTTACTGACACTTTGAAGAATTTTCTCAGATTTCACACGTTAGTTTGAACGCCAGTTTTGAAAATGAGGCAGATTGGGCAGAAAAATGCTCTTGGAGCCAGTTCTAACCAAAAGATATGTAATTTACCTAGTTTAACTCAACGTGACATTCCGTGTTCTGAACACGATACATGCACCACGGATTCAACAAACATTCTTTAATGAGTTGTGAACATGTGTATTAACGAACTTTAATCCACCTTACAGTGCATATTTATACATAGAAATTTTATTCTGATTTAGTAGTATTCTCCTAATGTCAGTCTCTAAAATCATGCAGTTTCCACAGAAAAATCCTCTTGGAGCGAGTTCTACCCAATAGACATGCAATTTACATAGAACCCGTCATCGTGAAATTCCGTGTTCTGAACACGCTACATGCATCACGAATTCGACAAATATTCACTACAGAGTGGTTAGCATAAGGATTACCGAACTTTCATCCACCATAAAAGCCATGTTACAATTTGAAGCATTTTCTCACATTTCGAAAGTTTTTCCTAATGCCAGTTTTGAAAAGGAGGCAGATTTGCAGAAATATTCTCGTGGAGCGAGTACTTCCCAATAGAAATGTAATTTACATAGTTTCCCTCACAGTGACATTCCATTTTCCGAACACGCTACATGCATCCAGGTTTCAACAAACTTTCTCGAATGAGTTGTGAACATGTATATTAAAGTACTTTCATCCACCATACATGGCATATTTACAACTAGAAACATTAACACTGAATTTGCAGCTTTTTCCTAATGCCAGTTTGGAAAATCAGGCCGTTTTCTCAGGGAAATAATTTTGGAGCGAATTCTAACAAATAGGTGTGCAATTTACATAGATTCCATCGCCCATATTTTCCGTGATGCGATCACACTGCATGAATAACGCTTTCTAAGAATATTCACCACAGATTTGTTTGCATGTGGTTTTACGATCTTGCATCACAATACAAGGCATATAGACACTTTGAAGCATTTTCTCTGATTTTGCAGAGATTTTCAAACGCCAGATTCAAAAATGAGGCAGATTTCTCAGAAAAAACTCTTAGAGCAAATTCTACCCAAGAGACATGTATTTTACATAGATTCGCTCACCGTGATATTCTGTGTTCCGAACACACTTCCCGTAACTCGGATTTGACAAATAAACACTAAAGAGTAGTTAGCATGCGGATTACCGAACTTTCATCTCAATACATTGAATATTGATTCTTAGAAGTATTTTCTCAGATTTTGCAGCGTTTTCTAAACGCCATGTTAAAAAATGACGAAGTTTTCGCAGAAAAACTCTCTCGGAGCGAGTTCTAACCAATAGAGAAGTCATTTACATTGTTTCCATCACCGTGGAATTCCACGTTCTGAACGCGCTACATGCATCACGGATTAGAAAAAGATTCTTTAATATGTTGTGAAAATGTGGATTACCGAACTTTCTTGAAACATAAAGGCACATTTACACCTGCAAATATTTACTCCCTTTTGGCAGCTTTTTCCAAACTTCAGATTCGATAATCATGCAATTTTGGCAAAAAAATTATCTTCTAGCTCGTTCTACTCAATAGAATTGTAATTTCCATAGTTTCATTACCGTGAAATTCCATTTTCATAAGCGCTACATGAATCACGGTTTAAAAAATAATTAATACACTGTTATTAACATGTGGATTACAGGACTTTCAATCACCATTCAAGGCATATTGACACTTAGAAGCATTTTCTCAGATTTCACAGGGTTCTCCTAATGGCAGTTTTCAAAATGAGGCTCATTTTGCAGAAAAGTTCTCTTGAAGTGAGTTCTACCCTATAGATATGTAACTTATATTGTTTCCTTCACTATGACATTCCGTATTCCGAAAACGTTACATTCATCACGGCTTCGACAAACATTCTTTAATGACCGTGAGCATGTGGATTACCGATTTTTCAACCACAATACAAGGCATATTTACACCTAGAAACATTTACTTACATTTCGCAGGTTTTCCTAACGTCAGTTACGAAAATCAGGCATTTTTCGCAGAAAAATACTCTTGGTGCATGTTCTACCCAATAGACATCTCATTTTCATAGATACCTTCACCGTAACATTCCGTGTTCCGAAAACGGTCCATGCACCACGGATTCAACAAATATTCACTGCTGAGTTCTTAGCATGTGGATTACACATCTTTAATAACCCATTGAAGACATATTGTCACCTTAAAGCATTTACTCAGATTTTGCAGTGTTTTCATAACACCAGTTTCCAAACTGAGGCATATTTTTCAGTAAAATGCTCCTGGAGCGTGTTCTAACCAAGAGATATGTAATTTACATAGTTTTCCTCACCGTGACAGTCCATGTTCCGAACGCACTACACACATCACGGATTTGACAAACATTCTTAATGAGTTGTGTACATGTGTATTACAAAGCTTTCATCCACCATACAAGGCATATTGACACCTAGAATCATTAACACTGAGTTTGCAGATATTTCCTAAAAGCAGTTTCGAAAATCAGGCAGTTTTCAAAGGAAAAAACTGTTGGAGCGTGTTCTACAAAATAGATATGTAAATTACATAGATTCTCCCGCTGTGAAATTACGTGTTTCGAACATGCTACATGCAGAAAAGTTTCGACAAAAATACACTACAGAGTTGTTTGTATGTGGATTACAGGACTTTCTCACTATAGAAAGTATATAGATGCTTTGATGCATTTTATGTGATTTCTCAGTGATTTCCAAACGCCAGTTTCGAAAATAAGGCAGATTTCATGGTAGAAACCTCTTGGAGCGGGTTCTAACCAGTAGACATGTAATTTACATGGATTCGCTCACCGTGAAATTCCGTGTTCTGAACACGCTACATGCATCTCAGATGTGACAAATATTCACTACAGAGTTGTTAGCAAGTGGATTACAGCACTATCATCCACCTTACAAGGCTTACTGACACTTTGAAGAATTTTCTCAGATTTCACACGTTAGTTTGAACGCCAGTTTTGAAAATGAGGCAGATTGGGCAGAAAAATGCTCTTGGAGCCAGTTCTAACCAAAAGATATGTAATTTACCTAGTTTAACTCAACGTGACATTCCGTGTTCTGAACACGATACATGCACCACGGATTCAACAAACATTCTTTAATGAGTTGTGAACATGTGTATTAACGAACTTTAATCCACCTTACAGTGCATATTTATACATAGAAATTTTATTCTGATTTAGTAGTATTCTCCTAATGTCAGTCTCTAAAATCATGCAGTTTCCACAGAAAAATCCTCTTGGAGCGAGTTCTACCCAATAGACATGCAATTTACATAGAACCCGTCATCGTGAAATTCCGTGTTCTGAACACGCTACATGCATCACGAATTCGACAAATATTCACTACAGAGTGGTTAGCATAAGGATTACCGAACTTTCATCCACCATAAAAGCCATGTTACAATTTGAAGCATTTTCTCACATTTCGAAAGTTTTTCCTAATGCCAGTTTTGAAAAGGAGGCAGATTTGCAGAAATATTCTCGTGGAGCGAGTACTTCCCAATAGAAATGTAATTTACATAGTTTCCCTCACAGTGACATTCCATTTTCCGAACACGCTACATGCATCCAGGTTTCAACAAACTTTCTCGAATGAGTTGTGAACATGTATATTAAAGTACTTTCATCCACCATACATGGCATATTTACAACTAGAAACATTAACACTGAATTTGCAGCTTTTTCCTAATGCCAGTTTGGAAAATCAGGCCGTTTTCTCAGGGAAATAATTTTGGAGCGAATTCTAACAAATAGGTGTGCAATTTACATAGATTCCATCGCCCATATATTCCGTGATGCGATCACACTGCATGAATAACGCTTTCTAAGAATATTCACCACAGATTTGTTTGCATGTGGTTTTACGATCTTGCATCACAATACAAGGCATATAGACACTTTGAAGCATTTTCTCTGATTTTGCAGAGATTTTCAAACGCCAGATTCAAAAATGAGGCAGATTTCTCAGAAAAAACTCTTAGAGCAAATTCTACCCAAGAGACATGTATTTTACATAGATTCGCTCACCGTGATATTCTGTGTTCCGAACACACTTCCCGTAACTCGGATTTGACAAATAAACACTAAAGAGTAGTTAGCATGCGGATTACCGAACTTTCATCTCAATACATTGAATATTGATTCTTAGAAGTATTTTCTCAGATTTTGCAGCGTTTTCTAAACGCCATGTTAAAAAATGACGAAGTTTTCGCAGAAAAACTCTCTCGGAGCGAGTTCTAACCAATAGAGAAGTCATTTACATTGTTTCAATCACCGTGGAATTCCACGTTCTGAACGCGCTACATGCATCACGGATTAGAAAAAGATTCTTTAATATGTTGTGAAAATGTGGATTACCGAACTTTCTTGAAACATAAAGGCACATTTACACCTGCAAATATTTACTCCCTTTTGGCAGCTTTTTCCAAACTTCAGATTCGATAATCATGCAATTTTGGCAAAAAAATTATCTTCTAGCTCGTTCTACTCAATAGAATTGTAATTTCCATAGTTTCATTACCGTGAAATTCCATTTTCATAAGCGCTACATGAATCACGGTTTAAAAAATAATTAATACACTGTTATTAACATGTGGATTACAGGACTTTCAATCACCATTCAAGGCATATTGACACTTAGAAGCATTTTCTCAGATTTCACAGGGTTCTCCTAATGGCAGTTTTCAAAATGAGGCTCATTTTGCAGAAAAGTTCTCTTGAAGTGAGTTCTACCCTATAGATATGTAACTTATATTGTTTCCTTCACTATGACATTCCGTATTCCGAAAACGTTACATTCATCACGGCTTCGACAAACATTCTTTAATGACCGTGAGCATGTGGATTACCGATTTTTCAACCACAATACAAGGCATATTTACACCTAGAAACATTTACTTACATTTCGCAGGTTTTCCTAACGTCAGTTACGAAAATCAGGCATTTTTCGCAGAAAAATTCTCTTGGTGCATGTTCTATCCAATAGACATCTCATTTTCATAGATACCTTCACCGTAACATTCCGTGTTCCGAAAACGGTCCATGCACCACGGATTCAACAAATATTCACTGCTGAGTTCTTAGCATGTGGATTACACATCTTTAATAACCCATTGAAGACATATTGTCACCTTAAAGCATTTACTCAGATTTTGCAGTGTTTTCATAACACCAGTTTCCAAACTGAGGCATATTTTTCAGTAAAATGCTCCTGGAGCGTGTTCTAACCAAGAGATATGTAATTTACATAGTTTTCCTCACCGTGACAGTCCATGTTCCGAACGCACTACACACATCACGGATTTGACAAACATTCTTAATGAGTTGTGTACATGTGTATTACAAAGCTTTCATCCACCATACAAGGCATATTGACACCTAGAATCATTAACACTGAGTTTGCAGATATTTCCTAAAAGCAGTTTCGAAAATCAGGCAGTTTTCAAAGGAAAAAACTGTTGGAGCGTGTTCTACAAAATAGATATGTAAATTACATAGATTCTCCCGCTGTGAAATTACGTGTTTCGAACATGCTACATGCAGAAAAGTTTCGACAAAAATACACTACAGAGTTGTTTGTATGTGGATTACAGGACTTTCTCACTATAGAAAGTATATAGATGCTTTGATGCATTTTATGTGATTTCTCAGTGATTTCCAAACGCCAGTTTCGAAAATAAGGCAGATTTCATGGTAGAAACCTCTTGGAGCGGGTTCTAACCAGTAGACATGTAATTTACATGGATTCGCTCACCGTGAAATTCCGTGTTCTGAACACGCTACATGCATCTCAGATGTGACAAATATTCACTACAGAGTTGTTAGCAAGTGGATTACAGCACTATCATCCACCTTACAAGGCTTACTGACACTTTGAAGAATTTTCTCAGATTTCACACGTTAGTTTGAACGCCAGTTTTGAAAATGAGGCAGATTGGGCAGAAAAATGCTCTTGGAGCCAGTTCTAACCAAAAGATATGTAATTTACCTAGTTTAACTCAACGTGACATTCCGTGTTCTGAACACGATACATGCACCACGGATTCAACAAACATTCTTTAATGAGTTGTGAACATGTGTATTAACGAACTTTAATCCACCTTACAGTGCATATTTATACATAGAAATTTTATTCTGATTTAGTAGTATTCTCCTAATGTCAGTCTCTAAAATCATGCAGTTTCCACAGAAAAATCCTCTTGGAGCGAGTTCTACCCAATAGACATGCAATTTACATAGAACCCGTCATCGTGAAATTCCGTGTTCTGAACACGCTACATGCATCACGAATTCGACAAATATTCACTACAGAGTGGTTAGCATAAGGATTACCGAACTTTCATCCACCATAAAAGCCATGTTACAATTTGAAGCATTTTCTCACATTTCGAAAGTTTTTCCTAATGCCAGTTTTGAAAAGGAGGCAGATTTGCAGAAATATTCTCGTGGAGCGAGTACTTCCCAATAGAAATGTAATTTACATAGTTTCCCTCACAGTGACATTCCATTTTCCGAACACGCTACATGCATCCAGGTTTCAACAAACTTTCTCGAATGAGTTGTGAACATGTATATTAAAGTACTTTCATCCACCATACATGGCATATTTACAACTAGAAACATTAACACTGAATTTGCAGCTTTTTCCTAATGCCAGTTTGGAAAATCAGGCCGTTTTCTCAGGGAAATAATTTTGGAGCGAATTCTAACAAATAGGTGTGCAATTTACATAGATTCCATCGCCCATATTTTCCGTGATGCGATCACACTGCATGAATAACGCTTTCTAAGAATATTCACCACAGATTTGTTTGCATGTGGTTTTACGATCTTGCATCACAATACAAGGCATATAGACACTTTGAAGCATTTTCTCTGATTTTGCAGAGATTTTCAAACGCCAGATTCAAAAATGAGGCAGATTTCTCAGAAAAAACTCTTAGAGCAAATTCTACCCAAGAGACATGTATTTTACATAGATTCGCTCACCGTGATATTCTGTGTTCCGAACACACTTCCCGTAACTCGGATTTGACAAATAAACACTAAAGAGTAGTTAGCATGCGGATTACCGAACTTTCATCTCAATACATTGAATATTGATTCTTAGAAGTATTTTCTCAGATTTTGCAGCGTTTTCTAAACGCCATGTTAAAAAATGACGAAGTTTTCGCAGAAAAACTCTCTCGGAGCGAGTTCTAACCAATAGAGAAGTCATTTACATTGTTTCCATCACCGTGGAATTCCACGTTCTGAACGCGCTACATGCATCACGGATTAGAAAAAGATTCTTTAATATGTTGTGAAAATGTGGATTACCGAACTTTCTTGAAACATAAAGGCACATTTACACCTGCAAATATTTACTCCCTTTTGGCAGCTTTTTCCAAACTTCAGATTCGATAATCATGCAATTTTGGCAAAAAAATTATCTTCTAGCTCGTTCTACTCAATAGAATTGTAATTTCCATAGTTTCATTACCGTGAAATTCCATTTTCATAAGCGCTACATGAATCACGGTTTAAAAAATAATTAATACACTGTTATTAACATGTGGATTACAGGACTTTCAATCACCATTCAAGGCATATTGACACTTAGAAGCATTTTCTCAGATTTCACAGGGTTCTCCTAATGGCAGTTTTCAAAATGAGGCTCATTTTGCAGAAAAGTTCTCTTGAAGTGAGTTCTACCCTATAGATATGTAACTTATATTGTTTCCTTCACTATGACATTCCGTATTCCGAAAACGTTACATTCATCACGGCTTCGACAAACATTCTTTAATGACCGTGAGCATGTGGATTACCGATTTTTCAACCACAATACAAGGCATATTTACACCTAGAAACATTTACTTACATTTCGCAGGTTTTCCTAACGTCAGTTACGAAAATCAGGCATTTTTCGCAGAAAAATTCTCTTGGTGCATGTTCTACCCAATAGACATCTCATTTTCATAGATACCTTCACCGTAACATTCCGTGTTCCGAAAACGGTCCATGCACCACGGATTCAACAAATATTCACTGCTGAGTTCTTAGCATGTGGATTACACATCTTTAATAACCCATTGAAGACATATTGTCACCTTAAAGCATTTACTCAGATTTTGCAGTGTTTTCATAACACCAGTTTCCAAACTGAGGCATATTTTTCAGTAAAATGCTCCTGGAGCGTGTTCTAACCAAGAGATATGTAATTTACATAGTTTTCCTCACCGTGACAGTCCATGTTCCGAACGCACTACACACATCACGGATTTGACAAACATTCTTAATGAGTTGTGTACATGTGTATTACAAAGCTTTCATCCACCATACAAGGCATATTGACACCTAGAATCATTAACACTGAGTTTGCAGATATTTCCTAAAAGCAGTTTCGAAAATCAGGCAGTTTTCAAAGGAAAAAACTGTTGGAGCGTGTTCTACAAAATAGATATGTAAATTACATAGATTCTCCCGCTGTGAAATTACGTGTTTCGAACATGCTACATGCAGAAAATTTCGACAAATTACACTACAGAGTTGTTTGTATGTGGATTACAGGACTTTCTCACTATAGAAAGTATATAGATGCTTTGATGCATTTTATGTGATTTCTCAGTGATTTCCAAACGCCAGTTTCGAAAATAAGGCAGATTTCATGGTAGAAACCTCTTGGAGCGGGTTCTAACCAGTAGACATGTAATTTACATGGATTCGCTCACCGTGAAATTCCGTGTTCTGAACACGCTACATGCATCTCAGATGTGACAAATATTCACTACAGAGTTGTTAGCAAGTGGATTACAGCACTATCATCCACCTTACAAGGCTTACTGACACTTTGAAGAATTTTCTCAGATTTCACACGTTAGTTTGAACGCCAGTTTTGAAAATGAGGCAGATTGGGCAGAAAAATGCTCTTGGAGCCAGTTCTAACCAAAAGATATGTAATTTACCTAGTTTCACTCAACGTGACATTCCGTGTTCTGAACACGATACATGCACCACGGATTCAACAAACATTCTTTAATGAGTTGTGAACATGTGTATTAACGAACTTTAATCCACCTTACAGTGCATATTTATACATAGAAATTTTATTCTGATTTAGTAGTATTCTCCTAATGTCAGTCTCTAAAATCATGCAGTTTCCACAGAAAAATCCTCTTGGAGCGAGTTCTACCCAATAGACATGCAATTTACATGGAACCCGTCATCGTGAAATTCCGTGTTCTGAACACGCTACATGCATCACGAATTCGACAAATATTCACTACAGAGTGGTTAGCATAAGGATTACCGAACTTTCATCCACCATAAAAGCCATGTTACAATTTGAAGCATTTTCTCACATTTCGAAAGTTTTTCCTAATGCCAGTTTTGAAAAGGAGGCAGATTTGCAGAAATATTCTCGTGGAGCGAGTACTTCCCAATAGAAATGTAATTTACATAGTTTCCCTCACAGTGACATTCCATTTTCCGAACACGCTACATGCATCCAGGTTTCAACAAACTTTCTCGAATGAGTTGTGAACATGTTGATTACAGAACTTTCATCCACCATACATGGCATATTTACAACTAGAAACATTAACTCTGAATTTGTAGATTTTTCCTAATGCCAGTTTGGAAAATCAGGCCGTTTTCTCAGGGAAATACTTTTGGAGCGAATTCTAACCAATAGATGTGTAATTTACATAGATTCCATCGCCCATACTTTCCGTAATGCGATCACACTGCATGCATAACGCTTTCTAAAAATATTCACCACAGATATGTTTGCATGTGGTTTTACGATCTTGCATCAAAATACAAGGCATATTGACACTTTGAAGCATTTTCTCTGATTTTGCAGAGATTTTCAAACGCCAGGTTCAAAAATGAGGCAGATTTCTCAGAAAAAACTCTTAGAGCAAATTCTACCCAAGAGACATGTATTTTACATAGATTCGCTCACCGTGATATTCTGTGTTCCGAACACTCTTCACGTATCTCGGATTCGACAAATATTCACTACAGAGTAGTTAACATGCGGATTACCGATCTTTCATCTCAATACATTGAATATTGATTCTTAGAAGTATTTTCTCAAATTTTGCAGCGTTTTCTAAACGCCAGGTTCAAAAATGACGAAGTTTTCGCAGAAAAACCCTCTCGGAGTGAGTTCTAACTAATAGAGGATTCATTTAGATTTTTTCAATCACCGTGGAATTCCACGTTCTGAACACGGTACATGCATCACGGAGTAGAAAAAGATCCTTTAATATGTTGTGAAAATGTGGTTTACCAAACTTTCTTGCAATATAAAGGCACATTTACACCTGCAAATATTTACTCCATTTTTGTAGCTTTTTCCAAACTTCAGATTCGATAATCATGCAATTTTGCCAAAAAATTCTCTTCTAGCTCGTTCTACTCAGTAGAATTGTAATTTCCATAGATTCATTACCGTGAAATTCCATTTTCCATAAGCACCACATGAATCACGGTTTAAAAAATAATTAATACACTGTTATTAACATGTGGATTACCGGACTTTCATTCACCATTCAAGGCATATTGACACTTAGAAGCATTTTCTCAGATTTCACAGGGTTCTCCTAATGGCAGTTTTCAAAATGAGGCTCATTTTGCAGAAAAGTTCTCTTGAAGTGAGTTCTACCCAATAGACATGTAACTTACATTGTTTCCTTCACTATGACATTCCGTATTCCGAAAACGTTACATTCATCACGGCTTCGACAAACATTCTTTAATGACCGTGAGCATGTGGATTACCGATTTTTCAACCACAATACAAGGCATATTTACACCTAGAAACATTTACTTACATTTCGCAGGTTTTCCTAAAGTCAGTTACGAAAATCGGGCAGTTTTCGCAGAAAAATTCTCTTGGTGCATGTTCTATCCAATAGACATCTCATTTTCATAGATACCTTCACCGTAACATTCCGTGTTCCGAAAACGGTCCATGCACCACGGATTCAACAAATATTCACTGCTGAGTTCTTAGCATGTGGATTACACATCTTTAATAACCCATTGAAGACATATTGTCACCTTAAAGCATTTACTCAGATTTTGCAGCGTTTTCATAACACCAGTTTCCAAAATGAGGCATATTTTTCAGTAAAATGCTCCTGGAGCGTGTTCTAACCAAGAGATATGTAATTTACATATTTTGCCTCACCGTGACAGTCCATATTCCGAACGCGCTACAAACATCACGGATTTGACAAACATTCTTAATGAGTTGTGTACATGTGTATTACAAAACTTTCATCCACCATACAAGGCATATTGACACCTAGAATCATTAACACTGAGTTCGCAGATATTTCCTAAAAGCAGTTTCGAAAATCAGGCAGTTTTCAAAGGAAAAAGCTGTTGGAGCGTGTTCTACAAAATAGATATGTAAATTACATAGATTCTCCCGCTGTGAAATTACGTGTTTCGAACATGCTACATGCAGAAAAGTTTCGACAAAAATACACTACAGGGTTGTTTGTATGTGGATTACATGACTTTCTCACTATAGAAAGTATATAGATGCTTTGATGCATTTTATGTGATTTCTCAGTGTTTTATAAACGCCAGTTTCGAAAATAAGGCAGATTTCACGGTAGAAACCTCTTGGAGCGGGTTCTAACCAATAGACATGTAATTTACATGGATTCGCTCACCGTGAAATTCCGTGTTCCGAACACGCTACATGCATCTCAGATGTGACAAATATTCACTACAGAGTTGTTAGCAAGTGGATTACAGCACTATCATCCACCATACAAGGCTTACTAACACTTTGAAAATTTTCTCAGATTTCACACGTTAGTTTGAACGCCAGTTTTGAAAATGAGGCAGATTGGGCAGAAAAATGCTCTTGGAGCCAGTTCTACCCAAAAGATATGTAATTTACCTAGTTTAACTCAACGTGACATTCCGTGTTCTGAACACGATACATGCACCACGGATTCAACAAACATTCTTTAATGAGTTGTGAACATGTGTATTAACAAACTTTAATCCACCTTACAGTGCATATTTATACATAGAAATTTTATTCTGATTTAGTAGTATTCTCCTAATGTCAGTCTCTAAAATCATGCAGTTTCCACAGAAAAATCCTCTTGGAGCGAGTTCTACCCAATAGACATGCAATTTACATAGAACCCGTCATCGTGAAATTCCGTGTTCTGAACACGCTACGTGCATCACTGATTCGATAAATATTCACTACAGAGTTGTTAGCATAAGGATTACCGAACTTTCATCCACCATAAAAGCCATGTTACAATTTGAAGCATTTTCTCACATTTCGAAAGTTTTTCCTAATGCCAGTTTTGAAAAGGAGGCAGATTTGCAGAAATATTCTCGTGGAGCGAGTACTTCCCAATAGAAATGTAATTTACATAGTTTCCCTCACAGTGACATTCCATTTTCCGAACACGCTACATGCATCCAGGTTTCAACAAACTTTCTCGAATGAGTTGTGATCATGTTGATTACAGAACTTTCATCCACCATACATGGCATATTTACAACTAGAAACATTAACTCTGAATTTGTAGCTTTTTCCTAATGCCAGTTTGGAAAATCAGGCCGTTTTCTCAGGGAAATACTTTTGGAGCGAATTCTAACCAATAGATGTGTAATTTACATAGATTCCATCGCCCATACTTTCCGTAATGCGATCACACTGCATGCATAACGCTTTCTAAAAATATTCACCACAGATATGTTTGCATGTGGTTTTACGATCTTGCATCAAAATACAAGGCATATTGACACTTTGAAGCATTTTCTCTGATTTTGCAGAGATTTTCAAACGCCAGGTTCAAAAATGAGGCAGATTTCTCAGAAAAAACTCTTAGAGCAAATTCTACCCAAGAGACATGTATTTTACATAGATTCGCTCACCGTGATATTCTGTGTTCCGAACACTCTTCACGTATCTCGGATTCGACAAATATTCACTACAGAGTAGTTAACATGCGGATTACCGATCTTTCATCTCAATACATTGAATATTGATTCTTAGAAGTATTTTCTCAAATTTTGCAGCGTTTTCTAAACGCCAGGTTCAAAAATGACGAAGTTTTCGCAGAAAAACTCTCTCGGAGTGAGTTCTAACTAATAGAGGATTCATTTAGATTTTTTCAATCACCGTGGAATTCCACGTTCTGAACACGGTACATGCATCATGGAGTAGAAAAAATCCTTTAATATGTTTTGAAAATGTGGTTTACCGAACTTTCTTGCAATATAAAGGCACATTTACACCTGCAAATATTTACTCCATTTTTGCAGCTTTTTCCAAACTTCAGATTCGATAATCATGCAATTTTGCCAAAAAAATTATTTTCTAGCTCGTTCTACTCAGTAGAATTGTAATTTCCATAGATTCATTACCGTGAAATTCCATTTTCCATAAGCGCCACATGAATCACGGTTTAAAAAATAATAAATACACTGTTATTAACATGTGGATTACAGGACTTTCAATGACCATTCAAGGCATATTGACACTTAGAAGCATTTTCTCAGATTTCACAGGGTTCTCCTAATGGCAGTTTTCAAAATGAGGCTCATTTTGCAGAAAAGTTCTCTTGAAGTGAGTTCTACCCAATAGACATGTAACTTACATTGTTTCCTTCACTATGACATTCCGTATTCCGAAAACGTTACATTCATCACGGCTTCGACAAACATTCTTTAATGACCGTGAGCATGTGGATTACCGATTTTTCAACCACAATACAAGGCATATTTACACCTAGAAACATTTACTTACATTTCGCAGGTTTTCCTAAAGTCAGTTACGAAAATCGGGCAGTTTTCGCAGAAAAATTCTCTTGGTGCATGTTCTATCCAATAGACATCTCATTTTCATAGATACCTTCACCGTAACATTCCGTGTTCCGAAAACGGTCCATGCACCACGGATTCAACAAATATTCACTGCTGAGTTCTTAGCATGTGGATTACACATCTTTAATAACCCATTGAAGACATATTGTCACCTTAAAGCATTTACTCAGATTTTGCAGCGTTTTCATAACACCAGTTTCCAAAATGAGGCATATTTTTCAGTAAAATGCTCCTGGAGCGTGTTCTAACCAAGAGATATGTAATTTACATATTTTGCCTCACCGTGACAGTCCATATTCCGAACGCGCTACAAACATCACGGATTTGACAAACATTCTTAATGAGTTGTGTACATGTGTATTACAAAACTTTCATCCACCATACAAGGCATATTGACACCTAGAATCATTAACACTGAGTTCGCAGATATTTCCTAAAAGCAGTTTCGAAAATCAGGCAGTTTTCAAAGGAAAAAGCTGTTGGAGCGTGTTCTACAAAATAGATATGTAAATTACATAGATTCTCCCGCTGTGAAATTACGTGTTTCGAACATGCTACATGCAGAAAAGTTTCGACAAAAATACACTACAGTGTTGTTTGTATGTGGATTACATGACTTTCTCACTATAGAAAGTATATAGATGCTTTGATGCATTTTATGTGATTTCTCAGTGTTTTATAAACGCCAGTTTCTAAAATAAGGCAGATTTCATGGTAGAAACCTCTTGGAGCGGGTTCTAACCAATAGACATGTAATTTACATGGATTCGCTCACCGTGAAATTCCGTGTTCCGAACACGCTACATGCATCTCAGATGTGACAAATATTCACTACAGAGTTGTTAGCAAGTGGATTACAGCACTATCATCCACCATACAAGGCTTACTAACACTTTGAAAATTTTCTCAGATTTCACACGTTAGTTTGAACGCCAGTTTTGAAAATGAGGCAGATTGGGCAGAAAAATGCTCTTGGAGCCAGTTCTACCCAAAAGATATGTAATTTACCTAGTTTAACTCAACGTGACATTCCGTGTTCTGAACACGATACATGCACCACGGATTCAACAAACATTCTTTAATGAGTTGTGAACATGTGTATTAACAAACTTTAATCCACCTTACAGTGCATATTTATACATAGAAATTTTATTCTGATTTAGTAGTATTCTCCTAATGTCAGTCTCTAAAATCATGCAGTTTCCACAGAAAAATCCTCTTGGAGCGAGTTCTACCCAATAGACATGCAATTTACATAGAACCCGTCATCGTGAAATTCCGTGTTCTGAACACGCTACGTGCATCACTGATTCGATAAATATTCACTACAGAGTTGTTAGCATAAGGATTACCGAACTTTCATCCACCATAAAAGCCATGTTACAATTTGAAGCATTTTCTCACATTTCGAAAGTTTTTCCTAATGCCAGTTTTGAAAAGGAGGCAGATTTGCAGAAATATTCTCGTGGAGCGAGTACTTCCCAATAGAAATGTAATTTACATAGTTTCCCTCACAGTGACATTCCATTTTCCGAACACGCTACATGCATCCAGGTTTCAACAAACTTTCTCGAATGAGTTGTGATCATGTTGATTACAGAACTTTCATCCACCATACATGGCATATTTACAACTAGAAACATTAACTCTGAATTTGTAGCTTTTTCCTAATGCCAGTTTGGAAAATCAGGCCGTTTTCTCAGGGAAATACTTTTGGAGCGAATTCTAACCAATAGATGTGTAATTTACATAGATTCCATCGCCCATACTTTCCGTAATGCGATCACACTGCATGCATAACGCTTTCTAAAAATATTCACCACAGATATGTTTGCATGTGGTTTTACGATCTTGCATCAAAATACAAGGCATATTGACACTTTGAAGCATTTTCTCTGATTTTGCAGAGATTTTCAAACGCCAGGTTCAAAAATGAGGCAGATTTCTCAGAAAAAACTCTTAGAGCAAATTCTACCCAAGAGACATGTATTTTACATAGATTCGCTCACCGTGATATTCTGTGTTCCGAACACTCTTCACGTATCTCGGATTCGACAAATATTCACTACAGAGTAGTTAACATGCGGATTACCGATCTTTCATCTCAATACATTGAATATTGATTCTTAGAAGTATTTTCTCAAATTTTGCAGCGTTTTCTAAACGCCAGGTTCAAAAATGACGAAGTTTTCGCAGAAAAACTCTCTCGGAGTGAGTTCTAACTAATAGAGGATTCATTTAGATTTTTTCAATCACCGTGGAATTCCACGTTCTGAACACGGTACATGCATCATGGAGTAGAAAAAATCCTTTAATATGTTTTGAAAATGTGGTTTACCGAACTTTCTTGCAATATAAAGGCACATTTACACCTGCAAATATTTACTCCATTTTTGCAGCTTTTTCCAAACTTCAGATTCGATAATCATGCAATTTTGCCAAAAAAATTATTTTCTAGCTCGTTCTACTCAGTAGAATTGTAATTTCCATAGATTCATTACCGTGAAATTCCATTTTCCATAAGCGCCACATGAATCACGGTTTAAAAAATAATAAATACACTGTTATTAACATGTGGATTACAGGACTTTCAATGACCATTCAAGGCATATTGACACTTAGAAGCATTTTCTCAGATTTCACAGGGTTCTCCTAATGGCAGTTTTCAAAATGAGGCTCATTTTGCAGAAAAGTTCTCTTGAAGTGAGTTCTACCCAATAGACATGTAACTTACATTGTTTCCTTCACTATGACATTCCGTATTCCGAAAACGTTACATTCATTACGGCTTCGACAAACATTCTTTAATGACCGTGAGCATATGGATTACCGATTTTTCAACCACAATACAAGGCATATTTACACCTAGAAATATTTACTTACATTTCGCAGGTTTTCCTAACGTCAGTTATGAAAATCAGGCATTTTTCGCAGAAAAATTCTCTTGGTGCATGTTCTACCCAATAGACATCTCATTTTCATAGATACCTTCACCGTAACATTCCGTGTTCCGAAAACGGTCCATGCACCACGGATTCAACAAATATTCACTGCTGAGTTCTTAGCATGTGGATTACACATCTTTAATAACCCATTGAAGACATATTGTCACCTTAAAGCATTTACTCAGATTTTGCAGCGTTTTCATAACACCAGTTTCCAAACTGAGGCATATTTTTCAGTAAAATGCTCCTGGAGCGTGTTCTAACCAAGAGATATGTAATTTACATAGTTTGCCTCACCGTGACAGTCCATGTTCCGAACGCGCTACACACATCACGGATTTGACAAACATTCTTAATGAGTTGTGTACATGTGTATTACAAAACTTTCATCCACCATACAAGGCATATTGACACCTAGAATCATTAACACTGAGTTCGCAGAAATTTCCTAAAAGCAGTTTCGAAAATCAGGCAGTTTTCAAAGGAAAAAACTGTTGGAGCGTGTTCTACAAAATAGATATGTAAATTACATAGATTCTCCCGCTGTGAAATTACGTGTTTCGAACATGCTACATGCAGAAAAGTTTCGACAAAAATACACTACAGGGTTGTTTGTATGTGGATTACAGGACTTTCTCACTATAGAAAGTATATAGATGCTTTGATGCATTTTATGTGATTTCTCAGTGATTTCCAAACGCCAGTTTCGAAAATAAGGCAGATTTCACGGTAGAAACCTCTTGGAGCGGGTTCTAACCAATAGACATGTAATTTACATGGATTCGCTCACCGTGAAATTCCGTGTTCTGAACACGCTACATGCATCTCAGATGTGACAAATATTCACTACAGAGTTGTTAGCAAGTGGATTACAGCACTATCATCCACCTTACAAGGCTTACTGACACTTTGAAGAATTTTCTCAGATTTCACACGTTAGTTTGAACGCCAGTTTTGAAAATGAGGCAGATTGGGCAGAAAAATGCTCTTGGAGCCAGTTCTAACCAAAAGATATGTAATTTACCTAGTTTCACTCAACGTGACATTCCGTGTTCTGAACACGATACATGCACCACGGATTCAACAAACATTCTTTAATGAGTTGTGAACATGTGTATTAACGAACTTTAATCCACCTTACAGTGCATATTTATACATAGAAATTTTATTCTGATTTAGTAGTATTCTCCTAATGTCAGTCTCTAAAATCATGCAGTTTCCACAGAAAAATCCTCTTGGAGCGAGTTCTACCCAATAGACATGCAATTTACATAGAACCCGTCATCGTGAAATTCCGTGTTCTGAACACGCTACATGCATCACGAATTCGACAAATATTCACTACAGAGTGGTTAGCATAAGGATTACCGAACTTTCATCCACCATAAAAGCCATGTTACAATTTGAAGCATTTTCTCACATTTCGAAAGTTTTTCCTAATGCCAGTTTTGAAAAGGAGGCAGATTTGCAGAAATATTCTCGTGGAGCGAGTACTTCCCAATAGAAATGTAATTTACATAGTTTCCCTCACAGTGACATTCCATTTTCCGAACACGCTACATGCATCCAGGTTTCAACAAACTTTCTCGAATGAGTTGTGAACATGTATATTAAAGTAATTTCATCCACCATACATGGCATATTTACAACTTGAAACATTAACACTGAATTTGCAGCTTTTTCCTAATGCCAGTTTGGAAAATCAGGCCGTTTTCTCAGGGAAATAATTTTGGAGCGAATTCTAACAAATAGGTGTGCAATTTACATAGATTCCATCGCCCATATTTTCCGTGATGCGATCACACTGCATGAATAACGCTTTCTAAGAATATTCACCACAGATTTGTTTGCATGTGGTTTTACGATCTTGCATCAGAATACAAGGCATATAGACACTTTGAAGCATTTTCTCTGATTTTGCAGAGATTTTCAAACGCCAGGTTCAAAAATGAGGCAGATTTCTCAGAAAAAACTCTTAGAGCAAATTCTACCCAAGAGACATGTATTTTACATAGATTCGCTCACCGTGATATTCTGTGTTCCGAACACACTTCCCGTAACTCGGATTCGACAAATAAACACTAAAGAGTAGTTAGCATGCGGATTACCGAACTTTCATCTCAATACATTGAATATTGATTCTTAGAAGTATTTTCTCAGATTTTGCAGCGTTTTCTAAACGCCATGTTAAAAAATGACGAAGTTTTCGCAGAAAAACTCTCTCGGAGCGAGTTCTAACCAATAGAGAAGTCATTTACATTGTTTCAATCACCGTGGAATTCCACGTTCTGAACGCGCTACATGCATCACGGATTAGAAAAAGATTCTTTAATATGTTGTGAAAATGTGGATTACCGAACTTTCTTGAAACATAAAGGCACATTTACACCTGCAAATATTTACTCCCTTTTTGCAGCTTTTTCCAAACTTCAGATTAGATAATCATAAAATTTTGGCAAAAAAATTATCTTCTAGCTCGTTCTACTCAATAGAATTGTAATTTCCATAGTTTCATTACCGTGAAATTCCATTTTCCATAAGCGCCACATGAATCACGGTTTAAAAAATAATTAATACACTGTTATTAACATGTGGTTTACAGGACTTTCAATCACCATTCAAGGCATATTGACACTTAGAAGCATTTTCTCAGATTTCACAGGGTTCTCCTAATGGCAGTTTTCAAAATGAGGCTCATTTTGCAGAAAAGTTCTCTTGAAGTGAGTTCTACCCTATAGATATGTAACTTATATTGTTTCCTTCACTATGACATTCCGTATTCCGAAAATGTTACATTCATCACGGCTTCGACAAACATTCTTTAATGACCGTGAGCATGTGGATTACCGATTTTTCAACCACAATACAAGGCATATTTACACCTAGAAACATTTACTTACATTTCGCAGGTTTTCCTAACGTCAGTTACGAAAATCAGGCATTTTTCGCAGAAAAATTCTCTTGGTGCATGTTCTACCCAATAGACATCTCATTTTCATAGATACCTTCACCGTAACATTCCGTGTTCCGAAAACGGTCCATGCACCACGGATTCAACAAATATTCACTGCTGAGTTCTTAGCATGTGGATTACACATCTTTAATAACCCATTGAAGACATATTGTCACCTTAAAGCATTTACTCAGATTTTGCAGTGTTTTCATAACACCAGTTTCCAAACTGAGGCATATTTTTCAGTAAAATGCTCCTGGAGCGTGTTCTAACCAAGAGATATGTAATTTACATAGTTTTCCTCACCGTGACAGTCCATGATCCGAACGCACTACACACATCACGGATTTGACAAACATTCCTAATGAGTTGTGTACATGTGTATTACAAAGCTTTCATCCACCATACAAGGCATATTGACACCTAGAATCATTAACACTTAGTTTGCAGATATTTCCTAAAAGCAGTTTCGAAAATCAGGCAGTTTTCAAAGGAAAAAACTGTTGGAACGTGTTCTACAAAATAGATATGTAAATTACATAGATTCTCCCGCTGTGAAATTACGTGTTTCGAACATGCTACATGCAGAAAAGTTTCGACAAAAATACACTACAGAGTTGTTTGTATGTGGATTACAGGACTTTCTCACTATAGAAAGTATATAGATGCTTTGATGCATTTTATGTGATTTCTCAGTGATTTCCAAACGCCAGTTTCGAAAATAAGGCAGATTTCATGGTAGAAACCTCTTGGAGCGGGTTCTAACCAGTAGACATGTAATTTACATGGATTCGCTCACCGTGAAATTCCGTGTTCTGAACACGCTACATGCATCTCAGATGTGACAAATATTCACTACAGAGTTGTTAGCAAGTGGATTACAGCACTATCATCCACCTTACAAGGCTTACTGACACTTTGAAGAATTTTCTCAGATTTCACACGTTAGTTTGAACGCCAGTTTTGAAAATGAGGCAGATTGGGCAGAAAAATGCTCTTGGAGCCAGTTCTAACCAAAAGATATGTAATTTACCTAGTTTCACTCAACGTGACATTCCGTGTTCTGAACACGATACATGCACCACGGATTCAACAAACATTCTTTAATGAGTTGTGAACATGTGTATTAACGAACTTTAATCCACCTTACAGTGCATATTTATACATAGAAAATTTATTCTGATTTAGTAGTATTCTCCTAATGTCAGTCTCTAAAATCATGCAGTTTCCACAGAAAAATCCTCTTGGAGCGAGTTCTACCCAATAGACATGCAATTTACATAGAACCCGTCATCGTGAAATTCCGTGTTCTGAACACGCTACATGCATCACGAATTCGACAAATATTCACTACAGAGTGGTTAGCATAAGGATTACCGAACTTTCATCCACCATAAAAGCCATGTTACAATTTGAAGCATTTTCTCACATTTCGAAAGTTTTTCCTAATGCCAGTTTTGAAAAGGAGGCAGATTTGCAGAAATATTCTCGTGGAGCGAGTACTTCCCACTAGAAATGTAATTTACATAGTTTCCCTCAAAGTGACATTCCATTTTCCGAACACGCTACATGCATCCAGGTTTCAACAAACTTTCTCGAATGAGTTGTGAACATGTTGATTACAGAACTTTCATCCACCATATATGGCATATTTACAACTAGAAACATTAACTCTGAATTTGTAGCTTTTTCCTAATGCCAGTTTGGAAAATCAGGCCGTTTTCTCAGGGAAATACTTTTGGAGCGAATTCTAACCAATAGATGTGTAATTTACATAGATTCCATCGCCCATACTTTCCGTAATGCGATCACACTGCATGCATAACGCTTTCTAAAAATATTCACCACAGATATGTTTGCATGTGGTTTTACGATCTTGCATCAAAATACAAGGCATATTGACACTTTGAAGCATTTTCTCTGATTTTGCAGAGATTTTCAAACGCCAGGTTCAAAAATGAGGCAGATTTCTCAGAAAAAACTCTTAGAGCAAATTCTACCCAAGAGACATGTATTTTACATAGATTCGCTCACCGTGATATTCTGTGTTCCGAACACTCTTCACGTATCTCGGATTCGACAAATATTCACTACAGAGTAGTTAACATGCGGATTACCGATCTTTCATCTCAATACATTGAATATTGATTCTTAGAAATATTTTCTCAAATTTTGCAGCGTTTTCTAAACGCCAGGTTCAAAAATGACGAAGTTTTCGCAGAAAAACCCTCTCGGAGTGAGTTCTAACTAATAGAGGATTCATTTAGATTTTTTCAATCACCGTGGAATTCCACGTTCTGAACACGGTACATGCATCACGGAGTAGAAAAAGATCCTTTAATATGTTGTGAAAATGTGGTTTACCGAACTTTCTTGCAATATAAAGGCACATTTACACCTGCAAATATTTACTCCATTTTTGCAGCTTTTTCCAAACTTCAGATTCGATAATCATGCAATTTTGCCAAAAAATTCTCTTCTAGCTCGTTCTACTCAGTAGAATTGTAATTTCCATAGATTCATTACCGTGAAATTCCATTTTCCATAAGCACCACATGAATCACGGTTTAAAAAATAATTAATACACTGTTATTAACATGTGGATTACCGGACTTTCATTCACCATTCAAGGCATATTGACACTTAGAAGCATTTTCTCAGATTTCACAGGGTTCTCCTAATGGCAGTTTTCAAAATGAGGCTCATTTTGCAGAAAAGTTCTCTTGAAGTGAGTTCTACCCAATAGACATGTAACTTACATTGTTTCCTTCACTATGACATTCCGTATTCTGAAAACGTTACATTCATCACGGCTTCGACAAACATTCTTTAATGACTGTGAGCATGTGGATTACCGATTTTTCAACCACAATACAAGGCATATTTACACCTAGAAACATTTACTTACATTTCGCAGGTTTTCCTAAAGTCAGTTACGAAAATCGGGCAGTTTTCGCAGAAAAATTCTCTTGGTGCATGTTCTATCCAATAGACATCTCATTTTCATAGATACCTTCACCGTAACATTCCGTGTTCCGAAAACGGTCCATGCACCACGGATTCAACAAATATTCACTGCTGAGTTCTTAGCATGTGGATTACACATCTTTAATAACCCATTGAAGACATATTGTCACCTTAAAGCATTTACTCAGATTTTGCAGCGTTTTCATAACACCAGTTTCCAAACTGAGGCATATTTTTCAGTAAAATGCTCCTGGAGCGTGTTCTAACCAAGAGATATGTAATTTACATAGTTTTCCTCACCGTGACAGTCCATGTTCCGAACGCGCTACACACATCACGGATTTGACAAACATTCTTAATGAGTTGTGTACATGTGTATTACAAAACTTTCATCCACCATACAAGGCATATTGACACCTAGAATCATTAACACTGAGTTCGCAGATATTTCCTAAAAGCAGTTTCGAAAATCAGGCAGTTTTCAAAGGAAAAAGCTGTTGGAGCGTGTTCTACAAAATAGATATGTAAATTACATAGATTCTCCCGCTGTGAAATTACGTGTTTCGAACATGCTACATGCAGAAAAGTTTCGACAAAAATACACTACAGGGTTGTTTGTATGTGGATTACAGGACTTTCTCACTATAGAAAGTATATAGATGCTTTGATGCATTTTATGTGATTTCTCAGTGTTTTATAAACGCCAGTTTCGAAAATAAGGCAGATTTCACGGTAGAAACCTCTTGGAGCGGGTTCTAACCAATAGACATGTAATTTACATGGATTCGCTCACCGTGAAATTCCGTGTTCCGAACACGCTACATGCATCTCAGATGTGACAAATATTCACTACAGAGTTGTTAGCAAGTGGATTACAGCACTATCATCCACCATACAAGGCTTACTGACACTTTGAAGAATTTTCTCAGATTTCACACGTTAGTTTGAACGCCAGTTTTGAAAATGAGGCAGATTGGGCAGAAAAATGCTCTTGGAGCCAGTTCTACCCAAAAGATATGTAATTTACCTAGTTTAACTCAACGTGACATTCCGTGTTCTGAACACGATACATGCACCACGGATTCAACAAACATTCTTTAATGAGTTGTGAACATGTGTATTAACGAACTTTAATCCACCTTACAGTGCATATTTATACATAGAAATTTTATTCTGATTTAGTAGTATTCTCCTAATGTCAGTCTCTAAAATCATGCAGTTTCCACAGAAAAATCCTCTTGGAGCGAGTTCTACCCAATAGACATGCAATTTACATAGAACCCGTCATCGTGAAATTCCGTGTTCTGAACACGCTACGTGCATCACTGATTCGATAAATATTCACTACAGAGTTGTTAGCATAAGGATTACCGAACTTTCATCCACCATAAAAGCCATGTTACAATTTGAAGCATTTTCTCACATTTCGAAAGTTTTTCCTAATGCCAGTTTTGAAAAGGAGGCAGATTTGCAGAAATATTCTCGTGGAGCGAGTACTTCCCAATAGAAATGTAATTTACATAGTTTCCCTCACAGTGACATTCCATTTTCCGAACACGCTACATGCATCCAGGTTTCAACAAACTTTCTCGAATGAGTTGTGAACATGTTGATTACAGAACTTTCATCCACCATACATGGCATATTTACAACTAGAAACATTAACACTGAATTTGTAGCTTTTTCCTAATGCCAGTTTGGAAAATCAGGCCGTTTTCTCAGGGAAATACTTTTGGAGCGAATTCTAACCAATAGATGTGTAATTTACATAGATTCCATCGCCCATACTTTCCGTAATGCGATCACACTGCATGCATAACGCTTTCTAAAAATATTCACCACAGATATGTTTGCATGTGGTTTTACGATCTTGCATCAAAATACAAGGCATATTGACACTTTGAAGCATTTTCTCTGATTTTGCAGAGATTTTCAAACGCCAGGTTCAAAAATGAGGCAGATTTCTCAGAAAAAACTCTTAGAGCAAATTCTACCCAAGAGACATGTATTTTACATAGATTCGCTCACCGTGATATTCTGTGTTCCGAACACTCTTCACGTATCTCGGATTCGACAAATATTCACTACAGAGTAGTTAACATGCGGATTACCGATCTTTCATCTCAATACATTGAATATTGATTCTTAGAAGTATTTTCTCAAATTTTGCAGCGTTTTCTAAACGCCAGGTTCAAAAATGACGAAGTTTTCGCAGAAAAACTCTCTCGGAGTGAGTTCTAACCAATAGAGGATTCATTTAGATTTTTTCAATCACCGTGGAATTCCACGTTCTGAACACGGTACATGCATCACGGAGAAGATAAAATCCTTTAATATGTTTTGAAAATGTGGTTTACCGAACTTTCTTGCAATATAAAGGCACATTTACACCTGCAAATATTTACTCCATTTTTGCAGCTTTTTCCAAACTTCAGATTCGATAATCATGCAATTTTGCCAAAAAAATTATCTTCTAGCTCGTTCTACTCAGTAGAATTGTAATTTCCATAGATTCATTACCGTGAAATTCCATTTTCCATAAGCGCCACATGAATCACGGTTTAAAAAATAATTAATACACTGTTATTAACATGTGGATTACAGGACTTTCAATGACCATTCAAGGCATATTGACACTTAGAAGCATTTTCTCAGATTTCACAGGGTTCTCCTAATGGCAGTTTTCAAAATGAGGCTCATTTTGCAGAAAAGTTCTCTTGAAGTGAGTTCTACCCAATAGACATGTAACTTACATTGTTTCCTTCACTATGACATTCCGTATTCCGAAAACGTTACATTCATCACGGCTTCGACAAACATTCTTTAATGACCGTGAGCATGTGGATTACCGATTTTTCAACCACAATACAAGGCATATTTACACCTAGAAACATTTACTTACATTTCGCAGGTTTTCCTAACTTCAGTTACGAAAATCAGGCATTTTTCGCAGAAAAATTCTCTTGGTGCATGTTCTACCCAATAGACATCTCATTTTCATAGATACCTTCACCGTAACATTCCGTGTTCCGAAAACGGTCCATGCACCACGGATTCAACAAATATTCACTGCTGAGTTCTTAGCATGTGGATTACACATCTTTAATAACCCATTGAAGACATATTGTCACCTTAAAGCATTTACTCAGATTTTGCAGTGTTTTCATAACACCAGTTTCCAAACTGAGGCATATTTTTCAGTAAAATGCTCCTGGAGCGTGTTCTAACCAAGAGATATGTAATTTACATAGTTTGCCTCACCGTGACAGTCCATGTTCCGAACGCGCTACACACATCACGGATTTGACAAACATTCTTAATGAGTTGTGTACATGTGTATTACAAAACTTTCATCCACCATACAAGGCATATTGACACCTAGAATCATTAACACTGAGTTCGCAGAAATTTCCTAAAAGCAGTTTCGAAAATCAGGCAGTTTTCAAAGGAAAAAACTGTTGGAGCGTGTTCTACAAAATAGATATGTAAATTACATAGATTCTCCCGCTGTGAAATTACGTGTTTCGAACATGCTACATGCAGAAAAGTTTCGACAAAAATACACTACAGGGTTGTTTGTATGTGGATTACAGGACTTTCTCACTATAGAAAGTATATAGATGCTTTGATGCATTTTATGTGATTTCTCAGTGATTTCCAAACGCCAGTTTCGAAAATAAGGCAGATTTCATGGTAGAAACCTCTTGGAGCGGGTTCTAACCAGTAGACATGTAATTTACATGGATTCGCTCACCGTGAAATTCCGTGTTCTGAACACGCTACATGCATCTCAGATGTGACAAATATTCACTACAGAGTTGTTAGCAAGTGGATTACAGCACTATCATCCACCTTACAAGGCTTACTGACACTTTGAAGAATTTTCTCAGATTTCACACGTTAGTTTGAACGCCAGTTTTGAAAATGAGGCAGATTGGGCAGAAAAATGCTCTTGGAGCCAGTTCTAACCAAAAGATATGTAATTTACCTAGTTTCACTCAACGTGACATTCCGTGTTCTGAACACGATACATGCACCACGGATTCAACAAACATTCTTTAATGAGTTGTGAACATGTGTATTAACGAACTTTAATCCACCTTACAGTGCATATTTATACATAGAAATTTTATTCTGATTTAGTAGTATTCTCCTAATGTCAGTCTCTAAAATCATGCAGTTTCCACAGAAAAATCCTCTTGGAGCGAGTTCCACACAATAAACATGCAATTTACATAGAACCCGTCAACGTGAAATTCCGTGTTCTGAACACGCTACGTGCATCACTGATTCGATAAATATTCACTACAGAGTTGTTAGCATAAGGATTACCGAACTTTCATCCACCATAAAAGCCATGTTACAATTTGAAGCATTTTCTCACATTTCGAAATTTTTTCCTAATGCCAGTTTTGAAAAGGAGGCAGATTAGCAGAAATATTCTCGTGGAGCGAGTACTTCCCAATAGAAATGTAATTTACATAGTCTCCCTCACAGTGACATTCCATTTTCCGAACACGCTACATGCATCCAGGTTACAACAAACTTTCTCGAATGAGTTGTGAACATGTTGATTACAGAACTTTCATCCACCATACATGGCATATTTACAACTAGAAACATTAACACTGAATTTGCAGCTTTTTCCTAATGCCAGTTTGGAAAATCAGGCCGTTTTCTCAGGGAAAAACTTTAGGAGAGAATTCTAACAAATAGATGTGCAATTTAAATAGATTCCATCGCCCGTATTTTCCGTGATGCGATCACACTGCATGAATAACGCTTTCTAAGAATATTCACCACAGATTTGTTTGCATGTGGTTTTACGATCTTGCATCACAATACAAGGCATATAGACACTTTGAAGCATTTTCTCTGATTTTGCAGAGATTTTCAAACGCCAGGTTCAAAAATGAGGCAGATTTCTCAGAAAAAACTCTTAGAGCAAATTCTACCCAAGAGACATGTATTTTACATAGATTCGCTCACCGTGATATTCTGTGTTCCGAACACACTTCCCGTAACTCGGATTCGACAAATATACACTACAGAGTAGTTAGCATGCGGATTACCGAACTTTCATCCACCATAATAGGCAGATGTCAACCGAGAATCTAGAAATCTGTGATTGCAGTTTTTTCCATACGCCAGTTTCGAAATTCAGGCCGATTTCTCAGGATAAAACAGTTGGAGTGATTTCTAAACAAGGGAAATGTAATTTACATAATTTCCCTTGCCGTGAAATTCCGTGTTCCGAACATGTTACATGCATAAAAGATTCGACAAATATTCACTACAAATTTGTTAGCATATGGATTACCGAACTTTCATCACAATACATTGAATATTGATTCTTAGAAGTATTTTCTCAGATTTTGCTGCGTTTACTAAACGCCAGCTTCAAAAATGATGAAGTTTTCGCAGAAAAACTCTCTCGGAGCGAGTTCTACCCAATAGAGTAGTCATTGACATTGTTTCAATCACCGTGAAATTCCACGTTCTGAACACGCTACATGCATCACGGAGTAGAAAAAGATTCTTTAATATGTTGTGAAAATGTGGATTACCGAACTTTCTTGCAACATAAAGGCATATTTACACCTGCAAGTATTTACTCCTTTTTTCAGCTTTTTCCAAACTTCAGATTTGATAATCATGCAATTTTCGCAGAAAAATTCTCTTCTAGCTCGTTCTACTCGATAGAATTGTAATTTCCAAAGTTTCATTACCGTGAAATTCCGTTTTTTAAAGGCGCTACATGAATCAAGGTTTAAAAAATTATTACTTCACTGTTATAAACATGTGGATTACCGGACTTTCATTCACCATTCAAGGCATAATGACACTTAGAAGCATTTTCTCAGATTTCACAGGGTTCTCCTAATGGCATTTTCCAAAACGAGGCACATTTTGCAGAAAAATACTCTTCAAGTGAGTTCTACCCAATTGAAATGTAACTTCCATGGTTTCCTTCACTATGACATTCCGTATTCCGAACACGGTACATGCATCACGGCTTCGACAAACATTCTTTAATGACCGTGAGCATGTGGATTACCGATTTTTCAACCACAATACAAGGCATATTTACACCTAGAAACATTTACTTACATTTCGCAGGTTTTCCTAACGTCAGTTACGAAAATCAGGCAGTTTTCGCAGAAAAATTCTCTTGGTGCATGTTCTACCCAATAGACATCTCATTTTCATAGATACCTTCACCGTAACATTCCGTGTTCCGAAAACGGTCCATGCACCACGGATTCAACAAATATTCACTGCTGAGTTCTTAGCATGTGGATTACACATCTTTAATAACCCATTGAAGACATATTGTCACCTTAAAGCATTTACTCAGATTTTGCAGTGTTTTCATAACACCAGTTTACAAACTGAGGCATATTTTTCAGTAAAATGCTCCTGGAGCATGTTCTAACCAAGAGATATGTAATTTACATAGTTTGCCTCACCGTGACAGTCCATGTTCCGAGCACGCTACACACATCACGGATTTGACAAACATTCTTAATGAGTTGTGTACATGTGTATTACAAAACTTTCATCCACCATACAAGGCATATTGACACCTAGAATCATTAACACTGAGTTTGCAGATATTTCCTAAAAGCAGTTTCGAAAATCAGGCAGTTTTCAAAGGAAAAAACTGTTGGAGCGTGTTCTACAAAATAGATATGTAAATTACATAGATTCTCCCGCTGTGAAATTACGTGTTTCGAACATGCTACATGCAGAAAAGTTTCGACAAAAATACACTACAGAGTTGTTTGTATGTGGATTACAGGACTTTCTCACTATAGAAAGTATATAGATGCTTTGATGCATTTTATGTGATTTCTCAGTGATTTCCAAACGCCAGTTTGGAAAATAAGGCAGATTTCATGGTAGAAAACTTTTGGAGCGGGTTCTAACCAGTAGACATGTAATTTACATGGATTCGCTCACCGTGAAATTCCGTGTTCTGAACAAGCTACATGCATCTCAGATGTGACAAATATTCACTACAGAGTTGTTAGCAAGTGGATTACAGCACTATCATCCACCATACAAGGCTTACTGACACTTTGAAGAATTTTCTCAGATTTCACAAGTTAGTTTGAACGCCAGTTTTGAAAATGAGGCAGATTGGGCAGAAAAATGCTCTTGGAGCCAGTTCTAACCAAAAGATATGTAATTTACCTAGTTTCACTCAACGTGACATTCCGTGTTCTGAACACGATACATGCACCACGGATTCAACAAACATTCTTTAATGAGTTGTGAACATGTGTATTAACGAACTTTAATCCACCTTACAGTGCATATTTATACATAGAAATTTTATTCTGATTTAGTAGTATTCTCCTAATGTCAGTCTCTAAAATCATGCAGTTTCCACAGAAAAATCCTCTTGGAGCGAGTTCTACCCAATAGACATGCAATTTACATAGAACCAGTCATCGTGAAATTCGGTGTTCTGAACACACTACATGCATCACGAATTCGACAAATATTCACTACAGAGTTGTTAGCATAAGGATTACCGAACTTTCATCCAGCATAAAAGCCATGTTACAATTTGAAGAATTTTCTCACATTTCGAAAGTTTTTCCTAATGCCAGTTTTGAAAAGGAGGCAGATTTGCAGAAATATTCTCGTGGAGCGAGTACTTCCCAATAGAAATGTAATTTACATAGTTTCCCTCACAGTGACATTCCATTTTCCGAACACGCTACATGCATCCAGGTTTCAACAAACTTTCTCGAATGAGTTGTGAACATGTTGATTACAGAACTTTCATCCACCATACATGGCATATTTACAACTAGAAACATTCATTCTGAATTTGCAGCTTTTTCCTAATGCCAGTTTGGAAAATCAGGCCGTTTTCTCAGGGAAATACTTTTGGAGCGAATTCTAACCAATAGATGTGTAATTTACATAGATTCCATCGCCCATACTTTCCGTAATGCGATCACACTGCATGCATAACTCTTTCTAAAAATATTCACCACAGATATGTTTGCATGTGGTTTTACGATCTTGCATCAAAATACAAGGCATATTGACACTTTGAAGCATTTTCTCTGATTTTGCAGAGATTATCAAACGCCAGGTTCAAAAATGAGGCAGATTTCTCAGAAAAAACTCTTAGAGCAAATTCTACCCAAGAGACATGTATTTTACATAGATTCGCTCACCGTGATATTCTGTGTTCCGAACACTCTTCACGTATCTCGGATTCGACAAATATTCACTACAGAGTAGTTAACATGCGGATTACCGATCTTTCATCTCAATACATTGAATATTGATTCTTAGAAGTATTTTCTCAAATTTTGCAGCGTTTTCTAAACGCCAGGTTCAAAAATGACGAAGTTTTCGCAGAAAAACCCTCTCGGAGTGAGTTCTAACTAATAGAGGATTCATTTAGATTTTTTCAATCACTGTGGAATTCCACGTTCTGAACACGGTACATGCATCACGGAGTAGAAAAAGATCCTTTAATATGTTGTGAAAATGTGGTTTACCGAACTTTCTTGCTACATAAAGGCACATTTACACCTGCAAATATTTACTCCATTTTTGCAGCTATTTCCAAACTTCATATTCGATAATCATGCAATTTTGCCAAAAACATTCTCTTCTAGCTCGTTCTACTCAGTAGAATTGTAATTTCCATAGATTCATTACCGTGAAATTCCATTTTTTATAAGCGCTACATGAATCACGGTTTAAAAAATAATTAATACACTGTTATTAACATTTGGATTACCGGACTTTCAATCACCATTCAAGGCATATTGACAATTAGAAGCATTTTCTCAGACTTCACAGGGTTCTCCTAATGGCAGTTTTCAAAATGAGGCACATTTTGCAGAAAAATTCTCTTGAAGCGAGTTCTACCCAATAGACATATAACTTACATTGTTTCCTTCACTATGACATTCCGTATTCCAAAAAAGTTACATGCATCACGAGTTTGACAAACATTCTTTAATGAGTGTGAGCATGTGGATTACCGAACTTTCATCCACCTTACAAGGCATATTTACACCTAGAAGTAGTTATTCTCATTTCGCAGGTTTTTCCTAACATCCAGTTTCGAAAATCATGAAATTTTCACAGAAACATACAATTCAAGCGAGCTCTAACCAGTAGAATTGTTATTTTCAGAGCTTCACTCACCGAGACATTCCGTGTTCCGAAAACGTTACATTCATCACGGCTTCGGCAAACATTATTTAATGACCGTGAGCATGTGGATTACCGATTTTTCAACCACAATACAAGGCATATTTACACCTAGAAACATTTACTTACATTTCGCAGGTTTTCCTAATGTCAGTTACGAAAATCAGGCAGTTTTCGCAGAAAAATTCTCATGGTGCATGTTCTATCCAATAGACATCTCATTTTCTTAGATACCTTCACCGTAACATTCCGTGTTCCGAAAACGGTCCATGCACCACGGATTCAACAAATATTCACTTCTGAGTTCTTAGCATGTGGATTACACATCTTTAATAACCCATTGAAGACATATTGTCACCTTAAAGAATTTACTCAGATTTTGCAGCGTTTTCATAACACCAGTTTCCAAAATAAAGCAGATTTTTCTGTAAAACGCTCCTGGAGCGTGTTCTAACCAAGAGATATGTAATTTACATAGTTTGCCTCACCGTGACAGTCCATGTTCCGAGCACGCTACACACATCACGGATTTGACAAACATTCTTAATGAGTTGTGTACATGTGTATTACAAAACTTTCATCCACCATACAAGGCATATTGACACCTAGAATCATTAACACTGAGTTTGCAGATATTTCCTAAAAGCAGTTTCGAAAATCAGGCAGTTTTCAAAGGAAAAAACTGTTGGAGCGTGTTCTACAAAATAGATATGTAAATTACATAGATTCTCCCGCTGTGAAATTACGTGTTTCGAACATGCTACATGCAGAAAAGTTTCGACAAAAATACACTACAGGGTTGTTTGTATGTGGATTACAGGACTTTCTCACTATAGAATGTATATAGATGCTTTGATGCATTTTATGTGATTTCTCAGTGATTTCCAAACGCCAGTTTCTAAAATAAGGCAGATTTCATGGTAGAAACCTCTTGGAGCGGGTTCTAACCAATAGACATGTAATTTACATGGATTCGCTCACCGTGAAATTCCGTGTTCTGAACACGCTACATGCATCTCAGATGTGACAAATATTCACTACATAGTTGTTAGCAAGTGGATTACAGCACTATCATCCACCATACAAGGCTTACTGACACTTTGAAAAATTTTCTCAGATTTCACACTTTAGTTTGAACGCCAGTTTTGAAAATGAGGCAGAATGGGCAGAAAAATGCTCTTGGAGCCAGTTCTAACCAAAAGATATGTAATTGACCTAGTTTCACTCAACGTGACATTCCGTGTTCTGAACACGATACATGCACCACGGATTCAACAAACATTCTTTAATGAGCTGTGAACATGTGTATTAACGAACTTTAATCCACCTTACAGTGCATATTTATACATAGAAATTTTATTCTGATTTAGTAGTATTCTCCTAATGTCAGTCTCTAAAATCATGCAGTTTCCACAGAAAAATCCTCTTGGAGCGAGTTCTACCCAATAGACATGCAATTTACATAGAACCCGTCATCGTGAAATTCCGTGTTCTGAACACGCTACATGCATCACGAATTCGACAAATATTCACTACAGAGTGGTTAGCATAAAGATTACCGAACTTTCATCCACCATAAAAGCCATGTTACAATTTGAAGCATTTTCTCACATTTCGAAAGTTTTTCCTAATGCCAGTTTTGAAAAGGAGGCAGATTTGCAGAAATATTCTCGTGGAGCGAGTACTTCCCAATAGAAATGTAATTTACATAGTTTCCCTCACAGTGACATTCCATTTTCCGAACACGCTACATGCATCCAGGTTTCAACAAACTTTCTCGAATGAGTTGTGAACATGTTGATTACAGAACTTTCATCCACCATACATGGCATATTTACAACTAGAAACATTAACTCTGAATTTGTAGCTTTTTCCTAATGCCAGTTTGGAAAATCAGGCCGTTTTCTCAGGGAAATACTTTTGGAGCGAATTCTAACCAATAGATGTGTAATTTACATAGATTCCATCGCCCATACTTTCCGTAATGCGATCACACTGCATGCATAACGCTTTCTAAAAATATTCACCACAGATATGTTTGCATGTGGTTTTACGATCTTGCATCAAAATACAAGGCATATTGACACTTTGAAGCATTTTCTCTGATTTTGCAGAGATTTTCAAACGCCAGGTTCAAAAATGAGGCAGATTTCTCAGAAAAAACTCTTAGAGCAAATTCTACCCAAGAGACATGTATTTTACATAGATTCGCTCACCGTGATATTCTGTGTTCCGAACACTCTTCACGTATCTCGGATTCGACAAATATTCACTACAGAGTAGTTAACATGCGGATTACCGATCTTTCATCTCAATACATTGAATATTGATTCTTAGAAGTATTTTCTCAAATTTTGCAGCGTTTTCTAAACGCCAGGTTCAAAAATGACGAAGTTTTCGCAGAAAAACCCTCTCGGAGTGAGTTCTAACTAATAGAGGATTCATTTAGATTTTTTCAATCACTGTGGAATTCCACGTTCTGAACACGGTACATGCATCACGGAGTAGAAAAAGATCCTTTAATATGTTGTGAAAATGTGGTTTACCGAACTTTCTTGCAACATAAAGGCACATTTACACCTGCAAATATTTACTCCATTTTTGCAGCTATTTCCAAACTTCATATTCGATAATCATGCAATTTTGCCAAAAAAATTCTCTTCTAGCTCGTTCTACTCAGTAGAATTGTAATTTCCATAGATTCATTACCGTGAAATTCCATTTTTTATAAGCGCTACATGAATCACGGTTTAAAAAATAATTAATACACTGTTATTAACATTTGGATTACCGGACTTTCAATCACCATTCAAGGCATATTGACAATTAGAAGCATTTTCTCAGACTTCACAGGGTTCTCCTAATGGCAGTTTTCAAAATGAGGCACATTTTGCAGAAAAATTCTCTTGAAGCGAGTTCTACCCAATAGACATATAACTTACATTGTTTCCTTCACTATGACATTCCGTATTCCAAAAAAGTTACATGCATCACGAGTTTGACAAACATTCTTTAATGAGTGTGAGCATGTGGATTACCGAACTTTCATCCACCTTACAAGGCATATTTACACCTAGAAGTAGTTATTCTCATTTCGCAGGTTTTTCCTAACATCCAGTTTCGAAAATCATGAAATTTTCACAGAAACATACAATTCAAGCGAGCTCTAACCAGTAGAATTGTTATTTTCAGAGCTTCACTCACCGAGACATTCCGTGTTCCGAAAACGTTACATTCATCACGGCTTCGGCAAACATTATTTAATGACCGTGAGCATGTGGATTACCGATTTTTCAACCACAATACAAGGCATATTTACACCTAGAAACATTTACTTACATTTCGCAGGTTTTCCTAATGTCAGTTACGAAAATCAGGCAGTTTTCGCAGAAAAATTCTCATGGTGCATGTTCTATCCAATAGACATCTCATTTTCTTAGATACCTTCACCGTAACATTCCGTGTTCCGAAAACGGTCCATGCACCACGGATTCAACAAATATTCACTGCTGAGTTCTTAGCATGTGGATTACACATCTTTAATAACCCATTGAAGACATATTGTCACCTTAAAGCATTTACTCAGATTTTGCAGTGTTTTCATAACACCAGTTTCCAAACTGAGGCATATTTTTCAGTAAAATGCTCCTGGAGCGTGTTCTAACCAAGAGATATGTAATTTACATAGTTTGCCTCACCGTGACAGTCCATGTTCCGAACGCGCTACACACATCACGGATTTGACAAACATTCTTAATGAGTTGTGTACATGTGTATTACAAAACTTTCATCCACCATACAAGGCATATTGACACCTAGAATCATTAACACTGAGTTTGCAGATATTTCCTAAAAGCAGTTTCGAAAATCAGGCAGTTTTCAAAGGAAAAAACTGTTGGAGCGTGTTCTACAAAATAGATATGTAAATTACATAGATTCTCCCGCTGTGAAATTACGTGTTTCGAACATGCTACATGCAGAAAAGTTTCGACAAAAATACACTACAGGGTTGTTTGTATGTGGATTACAGGACTTTCTCACTATAGAATGTATATAGATGCTTTGATGCATTTTATGTGATTTCTCAGTGATTTCCAAACGCCAGTTTCTAAAATAAGGCAGATTTCATGGTAGAAACCTCTTGGAGCGGGTTCTAACCAATAGACATGTAATTTACATGGATTCGCTCACCGTGAAATTCCGTGTTCTGAACACGCTACATGCATCTCAGATGTGACAAATATTCACTACATAGTTGTTAGCAAGTGGATTACAGCACTATCATCCACCATACAAGGCTTACGGACACTTTGAAAAATTTTCTCAGATTTCACACTTTAGTTTGAACGCCAGTTTTGAAAATGAGGCAGAATGGGCAGAAAAATGCTCTTGGAGCCAGTTCTAACCAAAAGATATGTAATTGACCTAGTTTCACTCAACGTGACATTCCGTGTTCTGAACACGATACATGCACCACGGATTCAACAAACATTCTTTAATGAGCTGTGAACATGTGTATTAACGAACTTTAATCCACCTTACAGTGCATATTTATACATAGAAATTTTATTCTGATTTAGTAGTATTCTCCTAATGTCAGTCTCTAAAATCATGCAGTTTCCACAGAAAAATCCTCTTGGAGCGAGTTCTACCCAATAGACATGCAATTTACATAGAACCCGTCATCGTGAAATTCCGTGTTCTGAACACGCTACATGCATCACGAATTCGACAAATATTCACTACAGAGTGGTTAGCATAAAGATTACCGAACTTTCATCCACCATAAAAGCCATGTTACAATTTGAAGCATTTTCTCACATTTCGAAAGTTTTTCCTAATGCCAGTTTTGAAAAGGAGGCAGATTTGCAGAAATATTCTCGTGGAGCGAGTACTTCCCAATAGAAATGTAATTTACATAGTTTCCCTCACAGTGACATTCCATTTTCCGAACACGCTACATGCATCCAGGTTTCAACAAACTTTCTCGAATGAGTTGTGAACATGTTGATTACAGAACTTTCATCCACCATACATGGCATATTTACAACTAGAAACATTAACTCTGAATTTGTAGCTTTTTCCTAATGCCAGTTTGGAAAATCAGGCCGTTTTCTCAGGGAAATACTTTTGGAGCGAATTCTAACCAATAGATGTGTAATTTACATAGATTCCATCGCCCATACTTTCCGTAATGCGATCACACTGCATGCATAACGCTTTCTAAAAATATTCACCACAGATATGTTTGCATGTGGTTTTACGATCTTGCATCAAAATACAAGGCATATTGACACTTTGAAGCATTTTCTCTGATTTTGCAGAGATTTTCAAACGCCAGGTTCAAAAATGAGGCAGATTTCTCAGAAAAAACTCTTAGAGCAAATTCTACCCAAGAGACATGTATTTTACATAGATTCGCTCACCGTGATATTCTGTGTTCCGAACACTCTTCACGTATCTCGGATTCGACAAATATTCACTACAGAGTAGTTAACATGCGGATTACCGATCTTTCATCTCAATACATTGAATATTGATTCTTAGAAGTATTTTCTCAAATTTTGCAGCGTTTTCTAAACGCCAGGTTCAAAAATGACGAAGTTTTCGCAGAAAAACCCTCTCGGAGTGAGTTCTAACTAATAGAGGATTCATTTAGATTTTTTCAATCACTGTGGAATTCCACGTTCTGAACACGGTACATGCATCACGGAGTAGAAAAAGATCCTTTAATATGTTGTGAAAATGTGGTTTACCGAACTTTCTTGCAACATAAAGGCACATTTACACCTGCAAATATTTACTCCATTTTTGCAGCTATTTCCAAACTTCATATTCGATAATCATGCAATTTTGCCAAAAAAATTCTCTTCTAGCTCGTTCTACTCAGTAGAATTGTAATTTCCATAGATTCATTACCGTGAAATTCCATTTTTTATAAGCGCTACATGAATCACGGTTTAAAAAATAATTAATACACTGTTATTAACATTTGGATTACCGGACTTTCAATCACCATTCAAGGCATATTGACAATTAGAAGCATTTTCTCAGACTTCACAGGGTTCTCCTAATGGCAGTTTTCAAAATGAGGCACATTTTGCAGAAAAATTCTCTTGAAGCGAGTTCTACCCAATAGACATATAACTTACATTGTTTCCTTCACTATGACATTCCGTATTCCAAAAAAGTTACATGCATCACGAGTTTGACAAACATTCTTTAATGAGTGTGAGCATGTGGATTACCGAACTTTCATCCACCTTACAAGGCATATTTACACCTAGAAGTAGTTATTCTCATTTCGCAGGTTTTTCCTAACATCCAGTTTCGAAAATCATGAAATTTTCACAGAAACATACAATTCAAGCGAGCTCTAACCAGTAGAATTGTTATTTTCAGAGCTTCACTCACCGAGACATTCCGTGTTCCGAAAACGTTACATTCATCACGGCTTCGGCAAACATTATTTAATGACCGTGAGCATGTGGATTACCGATTTTTCAACCACAATACAAGGCATATTTACACCTAGAAACATTTACTTACATTTCGCAGGTTTTCCTAATGTCAGTTACGAAAATCAGGCAGTTTTCGCAGAAAAATTCTCATGGTGCATGTTCTATCCAATAGACATCTCATTTTCTTAGATACCTTCACCGTAACATTCCGTGTTCCGAAAACGGTCCATGCACCACGGATTCAACAAATATTCACTGCTGAGTTCTTAGCATGTGGATTACACATCTTTAATAACCCATTGAAGACATATTGTCACCTTAAAGCATTTACTCAGATTTTGCAGTGTTTTCATAACACCAGTTTCCAAACTGAGGCATATTTTTCAGTAAAATGCTCCTGGAGCGTGTTCTAACCAAGAGATATGTAATTTACATAGTTTGCCTCACCGTGACAGTCCATGTTCCGAACGCGCTACACACATCACGGATTTGACAAACATTCTTAATGAGTTGTGTACATGTGTATTACAAAACTTTCATCCACCATACAAGGCATATTGACACCTAGAATCATTAACACTGAGTTTGCAGATATTTCCTAAAAGCAGTTTCGAAAATCAGGCAGTTTTCAAAGGAAAAAACTGTTGGAGCGTGTTCTACAAAATAGATATGTAAATTACATAGATTCTCCCGCTGTGAAATTACGTGTTTCGAACATGCTACATGCAGAAAAGTTTCGACAAAAATACACTACAGGGTTGTTTGTATGTGGATTACAGGACTTTCTCACTATAGAATGTATATAGATGCTTTGATGCATTTTATGTGATTTCTCAGTGATTTCCAAACGCCAGTTTCTAAAATAAGGCAGATTTCATGGTAGAAACCTCTTGGAGCGGGTTCTAACCAATAGACATGTAATTTACATGGATTCGCTCACCGTGAAATTCCGTGTTCTGAACACGCTACATGCATCTCAGATGTGACAAATATTCACTACATAGTTGTTAGCAAGTGGATTACAGCACTATCATCCACCATACAAGGCTTACTGACACTTTGAAAAATTTTCTCAGATTTCACACTTTAGTTTGAACGCCAGTTTTGAAAATGAGGCAGAATGGGCAGAAAAATGCTCTTGGAGCCAGTTCTAACCAAAAGATATGTAATTGACCTAGTTTCACTCAACGTGACATTCCGTGTTCTGAACACGATACATGCACCACGGATTCAACAAACATTCTTTAATGAGCTGTGAACATGTGTATTAACGAACTTTAATCCACCTTACAGTGCATATTTATACATAGAAATTTTATTCTGATTTAGTAGTATTCTCCTAATGTCAGTCTCTAAAATCATGCAGTTTCCACAGAAAAATCCTCTTGGAGCGAGTTCTACCCAATAGACATGCAATTTACATAGAACCCGTCATCGTGAAATTCCGTGTTCTGAACACGCTACATGCATCACGAATTCGACAAATATTCACTACAGAGTGGTTAGCATAAAGATTACCGAACTTTCATCCACCATAAAAGCCATGTTACAATTTGAAGCATTTTCTCACATTTCGAAAGTTTTTCCTAATGCCAGTTTTGAAAAGGAGGCAGATTTGCAGAAATATTCTCGTGGAGCGAGTACTTCCCAATAGAAATGTAATTTACATAGTTTCCCTCACAGTGACATTCCATTTTCCGAACACGCTACATGCATCCAGGTTTCAACAAACTTTCTCGAATGAGTTGTGAACATGTTGATTACAGAACTTTCATCCACCATACATGGCATATTTACAACTAGAAACATTAACTCTGAATTTGTAGCTTTTTCCTAATGCCAGTTTGGAAAATCAGGCCGTTTTCTCAGGGAAATACTTTTGGAGCGAATTCTAACCAATAGATGTGTAATTTACATAGATTCCATCGCCCATACTTTCCGTAATGCGATCACACTGCATGCATAACGCTTTCTAAAAATATTCACCACAGATATGTTTGCATGTGGTTTTACGATCTTGCATCAAAATACAAGGCATATTGACACTTTGAAGCATTTTCTCTGATTTTGCAGAGATTTTCAAACGCCAGGTTCAAAAATGAGGCAGATTTCTCAGAAAAAACTCTTAGAGCAAATTCTACCCAAGAGACATGTATTTTACATAGATTCGCTCACCGTGATATTCTGTGTTCCGAACACTCTTCACGTATCTCGGATTCGACAAATATTCACTACAGAGTAGTTAACATGCGGATTACCGATCTTTCATCTCAATACATTGAATATTGATTCTTAGAAGTATTTTCTCAAATTTTGCAGCGTTTTCTAAACGCCAGGTTCAAAAATGACGAAGTTTTCGCAGAAAAACTCCCTCGGAGTGAGTTCTAACCAATAGAGTATTCATTTAGATTTTTTCAATCACCGTGGAATTCCACGTTCTGAACACGGTACATGCATCACGGAGTAGAAAAAGATCCTTTAATATGTTGTGAAAATGTGGTTTACCGAACTTTCTTGCAACATAGAGGCACATTTACACCTGCAAATATTTACTCCATTTTTGCAGCTTTTTCCATCTTCATATTCGATAATCAAGCAATTTTGCCAAAAAATTCTCTTCTAGCTCGTTCTACTCAGTAGAATTGTAATTTCCATAGATTCATTACCGTGAAATTCCATTTTCAATAAGCGCTACATGAATCACGGTTTAAAAAATAAATAATACACTGTTATTAACATGTGCATTACCGGACTTTCAATCACCATTCAAGGCATATTGACAATTAGAAGCATTTTCTCAGACTTCACAGGGTTCTCCTAATGGCAGTTTTCAAAATGAGGCACATTTTGCAGAAAAATTCTCTTGAAGTGAGTTCTACCCAATAGACATGTAACTTACATTGTTTCCTTCACTATGACATTCCGTATTCCGAAAACGTTACATTCATCACGGCTTCGACAACATTCTTTAATGACCGTGAGCATGTGGATTACCGATTTTTCAACCACAATACAAGGCATATTTACTCCTAGAAACATTTACTTATATGTCGCAGGTTTTCCTAACGTCAGTTACAAAAATCAGGCAGTTTTCGCAGAAAAATTCTCTTGTTGCATGTTCTATCCAATAGACATCTCATTTTCATAGATACCTTCACCGTAACATTCCGTGTTCTGAAAACGGTCCATGTAACACGGATTCAACAAATATTCACTGCTGAGTTCTTAGCATGTGGATTACACATCTTTAATAACCCATTGAAAACATATTGTCACCTTAAAGCATTTACTCAGATTTTGCAGCGTTTTCATAACACCAGTTTCCAAACTGAGGCATATTTTTCAGTAAAATGCTCCTGGAGCGTGTTCTAACCAAGAGATATGTAATTTACATAGTTTGCCTCACCGTGACAGTCCATGTTCTGAACGCGCTACACACATCACGGATTTGACAAACATTCTTAATGAGTTGTGTACATGTGTATTACAAAACTTTCATCCACCATACAAGGCATATTGACACCTAGAATCATTAACACTGAGTTCGCAGAAATTTCCTAAAAGCAGTTTCGAAAATCAGGCAGTTTTCAAAGGAAAAAACTGTTGGAGCGTGTCCTACAAAATAGATATGTAAATTACATAGATTCTCCCGCTGTGAAATTACGTGTTTCGAACATGCTACATGCAGAAAAGTTTCGACAAAAATACACTACAGAGTTGTTTGCATGTAGATTACAGGACTTTCTCACTATAGAAAGCATATAGATGCTTAGATGCATTTTATGTGATTTCACAGTGTTTTCCAAACGCCAGTTTCGAAAATAAGACAGATTTCACGGCAAAAAACTCTTGGAGCGGGTTCTAACCAATAGACATGTAATTTAGATGGATTCGCTCACCGTGAAATTCCGTGTTCTGAACACGTTACATGCATCTCAGATGTGACAAATATTCACTACACAGTTGTTAGCAAGTGGATTACAGCATTATCATCCACCATACAATGCTTACTAACACTTTGAAGAATTTTCTCAGATTTCACACGTTAGTTTGAACACCAGTTTTGAAAATGAGGCAGATTGGGCAGAAAAATTCTCTTGGAACCAGTTCTACCCAAAAGATATGTAATTTACCTAGTTTCACTCACCGTGATATTCCGTGTTCTGAACACGTTTCATGCACCACGGATTCAACCAAAATTCTTTAATGAGTTGTGAACATGTGTATTAACGAACTTTAATCCACCTTACAGTGCATATTTATACATAGAAATTTTATTCTGATTTAGTAGTATTCTCCTAATGTCAGTCTCTAAAATCATGCAGTTTCCACAGAAAAATCCTCTTGGAGCTAGTTCTACCCAATAGACATGTAATTTACATGGATTCGCTCACCGTGAAATTCCGTGTTCTGAACACGCTACGTGCATCACTGATTCGATAAATATTCACTACAGAGTTGTTAGCATAAGGATTACCGAACTTTCATCCACCATAAAAGCCATGTTACAATTTGAAGCATTTTCTCACATTTCGAAAGTTTTTCCTAATGCCAGTTTTGAAAAGGAGGCAGATTTGCAGAAATATTCTCGTGGAGCGAGTACTTCCCAATAGAAATGTAATTTACATAGTTTCCCTCACAGTGACATTCCATTTTCCGAACACGCTACATGCATCCAGGTTTCAACAAACTTTCTCGAATGAGTTGTGAACATGTTGATTACAGAACTTTCATCCACCATACATGGCATATTTACAACTAGAAACATTAACTCTGAATTTGTAGCTTTTTCCTAATGCCAGTTTGGAAAATCAGGCCGTTTTCTCAGGGAAATACTTTTGGAGCGAATTCTAACCAATAGATGTGTAATTTACATAGATTCCATCGCCCATACTTTCCGTAATGCGATCACACTGCATGCCTAACGCTTTCTAAAAATATTCACCACAGATATGTTTGCATGTGGTTTTACGATCTTGCATCAAATACAAGCATATTGACACTTTGAAGCATTTTCTCTGATTTTGCAGAGATTTTCAAACGCCAGGTTCAAAAATGAGGCAGATTTCTCAGAAAAAACTCTTAGAGCAAATTCTACCCAAGAGACATGTATTTTACATAGATTCGCTCACCGTGATATTCTGTGTTCCGAACACTCTTCACGTATCTCGGATTCGACAAATATTCACTACAGAGTAGTTAACATGCGGATTACCGATCTTTCATCTCAATACATTGAATATTGATTCTTAGAAGTATTTTCTCAAATTTTGCAGCGTTTTCTAAACGCCAGGTTCAAAAATGACGAAGTTTTCGCAGAAAAACTCTCTCGGAGTGAGTTCTAACCAATAGAGGATTCATTTAGATTTTTTCAATCACCGTGGTATTCCACGTTCTGAACACGGTACATGCATCACGGAGTAGAAAAAGATCCTTTAATATGTTGTGAAAATGTGGATTACCAAACTTTCTGCAACATGAAGGCACATTTACTCCTGCAAATATTTACTCACTTTTTGCAGCTTTTTCCAAACTTCAGATTCGATAATCATGCAATTTTGTCAAAAAAATTCTCTTCCAGCTCGTTCTACTCAATAGAATTGTAATTTCCATAGTTTCATTACCGTGAAATTCCATTTTCCATAAGCGCTACATAAATCACGGTTTAAAAAATAATTACTACACTGTTATTAACATGTGGATTACCGGACATTCATTCACCATTCAAGGCATATTGACACTTAGAAGCATTTACTCACATTTCACAGGGTTCTCCTAATGGCAGTTTTCAAAATGAGGCACATTTTGCAAAAAAATTCTCTTCAAGTGAATTCTACCCAATAGACATGTAACTTACATTGTTTCTTTCACTATGACATTCCGTATTCCGAAAAAGTTACATGCATCACGAGTTTGACAAACATTCTTTAATGAGTGTGAGCATGTGGATTACCGAACTTTCATCCACCTTACAAGGCATATTTACACCTAGAAGTAGTTATTCTCATTTCGCAGGTTTTTCCTAACATCCAGTTTCGAAAATCATGAAATTTTCACAGAAACATACAATTCAAGCGAGTTCTAACCAGTAGAATTGTTATTTTCAGAGCTTCACTCACCGAGACATTCCGTGTTCCGAAAACGTTACATTCATCACGGCTTCGGCAAACATTATTTAATGACCGTGAGCATGTGGATTACCGATTTTTTAACCACAATACAAGGCATATTTACACCTAGAAACATTTACTTACATTTCGCAGGTTTTCCTAACGTCAGTTACGAAAATCGGGCATTTTTCGCAGAAAAATTCTCTTGGTGCATGTTCTACCCAATAGACATCTCATTTTCATAGATACCTTCACCGTAACATTCCGTGTTCCGAAAACGGTCCATGCACCACGGATTCAACAAATATTCACTGCTGAGTTCTTAGCATGTGGATTACACATCTTTAATAACCCATTGAAGACATATTGTCACCTTAAAGCATTTACTCAGATTTTGCAGTGTTTTCATAACACCAGTTTCCAAACTGAGGCATATTTTTCAGTAAAATGCTCCTGGAGCGTGTTCTAACCAAGAGATATGTAATTTACATAGTTTGCCTCACCGTGACAGTCCATGTTCCGAACGCGCTACACACATCACGGATTTGACAAACATTCTTAATGAGTTGTGTACATGTGTATTACAAAACTTTCATCCACCATACAAGGCATACTGACACCTAGAATCATTAACACTGAGTTCGCAGAAATTTCCTAAAAGCAGTTTCGAAAATCAGGCAGTTTTCAAAGGAAAAAACTGTTGGAGCGTGTTCTACAAAATAGATATGTAAATTACATAGATACTCCCGCTGTGAAATTACGTGTTTCGAACATGCTACATGCAGAAAAGTTTCGACAAAAATACACTACAGAGATGTTTGTATGTGGATTACAGGACTTTCTCACTATAGAAAGTATATAGATGCTTTGATGCATTTTATGTGATTTCTCAGTGATTTCCAAACGCCAGTTTGGAAAATAAGGCAGATTTCATGGTAGAAAACTTTTGGAGCGGGTTCTAACCAGTAGACATGTAATTTACATGGATTCGCTCACCGTGAAATTCCGTGTTCTGAACAAGCTACATGCATCTCAGATGTGACAAATATTCACTACAGAGTTGTTAGCAAGTGGATTACAGCACTATCATCCACCATACAAGGCTTACTGACACTTTGAAGAATTTTCTCAGATTTCACAAGTTAGTTTGAACGCCAGTTTTGAAAATGAGGCAGATTGGGCAGAAAAATGCTCTTGGAGCCAGTTCTAACCAAAAGATATGTAATTTACCTAGTTTCACTCAACGTGACATTCCGTGTTCTGAACACGATACATGCACCACGGATTCAACAAACATTCTTTAATGAGTTGTGAACATGTGTATTAACGAACTTTAATCCACCTTACAGTGCATATTTATACATAGAAATTTTATTCTGATTTAGTAGTATTCTCCTAATGTCAGTCTCTAAAATCATGCAGTTTCCACAGAAAAATCCTCTTGGAGCGAGTTCTACCCAATAGACATGCAATTTACATAGAACCCGTCATCGTGAAATTCGGTGTTCTGAACACACTACATGCATCACGAATTCGACAAATATTCACTACAGAGTGGTTAGCATAAGGATTACCGAACTTTCATCCAGCATAAAAGCCATGTTACAATTTGAAGCATTTTCTCACATTTCGAAAGTTTTTCCTAATGCCAGTTTTGAAAAGGAGGCAGATTTGCAGAAATATTCTCGTGGAGCGAGTACTTCCCAATAGAAATGTAATTTACATAGTTTCCCTCACAGTGACATTCCATTTTCCGAACACGCTACATGCATCCAGGTTTCAACAAACTTTCACGAATGAGTTGTGAACTTGTTGATTACAGAACTTTCATCCACCATACATGGCATATTTACAACTAGAAACATTCATTCTGAATTTGTAGCTTTTTCCTAATGCCAGTTTGGAAAATCAGGCCGTTTTCTCAGGGAAATACTTTTGGAGCGAATTCTAAACAATAGATGTGTAATTTACATAGATTCCATCGCCCATACTTTCCGTAATGCGATCACACTGCATGCATAACTCTTTCTAAAAATATTCACCACAGATATGTTTGCATGTGGTTTTACGATCTTGCATCAAAATAAAAGGCATATTGACACTTTGAAGCATTTTCTCTGATTTTGCAGAGATTTTCAAACGCCAGGTTCAAAAATGAGGCAGATTTCTCAGAAAAAACTCTTAGAGCAAATTCTACCCAAGAGACATGTATTTTACACAGATTTGCTCACCGTGATATTCTGTGTTCCGAACACTCTTCACGTATCTCGGATTCGACAAATATTCACTACAGAGTAGTTAACATGCGGATTACCGATCTTTCATCTCAATACATTGAATATTGATTCTTAGAAGTATTTTCTCAAATTTTGCAGCGTTTTCTAAACGCCAGGTTCAAAAATGACGAAGTTTTCGCAGAAAAACCCTCTCGGAGTGAGTTCTAACTAATAGAGGTTTCATTTAGATTTTTTCAATCACTGTGGAATTCCACGTTCTGAACACGGTACATGCATCACGGAGTAGAAAAAGATCCTTTAATATGTTGTGAAAATGTGGTTTACCGAACTTTCTTGCAACATAAAGGCACATTTACACCTGCAAATATTTACTCCATTTTTGTAGCTATTTCCAAACTTCATATTCGATAATCATGCAATTTTGCCAAAAAAATTCTCTTCTAGCTCGTTCTACTCAGTAGAATTGTAATTTCCATAGATTCATTACCGTGAAATTCCATTTTCTATAAGCGCTACATGAATCACGGTTTAAAAAATAATTAATACACTGTTATTAACATTTGGATTACCGGACTTTCAATCACCATTCAAGGCATATTGACAATTAGAAGCATTTTCTCAGACTTCACAGGGTTCTCCTAATGGCAGTTTTCAAAATGAGGCACATTTTGCAGAAAAATTCTCTTGAAGCGAGTTCTACCCAATAGACATATAACTTACATTGTTTCCTTCACTATGACATTCCGTATTCCAAAAAAGTTACATGCATCACGAGTTTGACAAACATTCTTTAATGAGTGTGAGCATGTGGATTACCGAACTTTCATCCACCTTACAAGGCATATTTACACCTAGAAGTAGTTATTCTCATTTCGCAGGTTTTTCCTAACATCCAGATTCGAAAATCATGAAATTTTCACAGAAACATACAATTCAAGCGAGCTCTAACCAGTAGAATTGTTATTTTCAGAGCTTCACTCACCGAGACATTCCGTGTTCCGAAAACGTTACATTCATCACGGCTTCGGCAAACATTATTTAATGACCGTGAGCATGTGGATTACCGATTTTTCAACCACAATACAAGGCATATTTACACCTAGAAACATTTACTTACATTTCGCAGGTTTTCCTAATGTCAGTTACGAAAATCAGGCAGTTTTCGCAGAAAAATTCTCATGGTGCATGTTCTATCCAATAGACATCTCATTTTCTTAGATACCTTCACCGTAACATTCCGTGTTCCGAAAACGGTCCATGCACCACGGATTCAACAAATATTCACTGCTGAGTTCTTAGCATGTGGATTACACATCTTTAATAACCCATTGAAGACATATTGTCACCTTAAAGCATTTACTCAGATTTTGCAGCGTTTTCATAACACCAGTTTCCAAACTGAGGCATATTTTTCAGTAAAATGCTCCTGGAGCATGTTCTAACCAAGAGATATGTAATTTACATAGTTTGCCTCACCGTGACAGTCCATGTTCCGAACGCGCTACACACATCACGGATTTGACAAACATTCTTAATGAGTTGTGTACATGTGTATTACAAAACTTTCATCCACCATACAAGGCATATTGACACCTAGAATCATTAACACTGAGTTCGCAGATATTTCCTAAAAGCAGTTTCGAAAATCAGGCAGTTTTCAAAGGAAAAAACTGTTGGAGCGTGTTCTACAAAATAGATATGTAAATTACATAGATTCTCCCGCTGTGAAATTACGTGTTTCGAACATGCTACATGCAGAAAAGTTTCGACAAAAATACACTACAGGGTTGTTTGTATGTGGATTACAGGACTTTCTCACTATAGAATGTATATAGATGCTTTGATGCATTTTATGTGATTTCTCAGTGATTTCCAAACGCCAGTTTCTAAAATAAGGCAGATTTCATGGTAGAAACCTCTTGGAGCGGGTTCTAACCAATAGACATGTAATTTACATGGATTCGCTCACCGTGAAATTCCGTGTTCTGAACACGCTACATGCATCTCAGATGTGACAAATATTCACTACATAGTTGTTAGCAAGTGGATTACAGCACTATCATCCACCATACAAGGCTTACTGACACTTTGAAAAATTTTCTCAGATTTCACACTTTAGTTTGAACGCCAGTTTTGAAAATGAGGCAGAATGGGCAGAAAAATGCTCTTGGAGCCAGTTCTAACCAAAAGATATGTAATTTACCTAGTTTCACTCAACGTGACATTCCGTGTTCTGAACACGATACATGCAACACGGATTCAACAAACATTCTTTAATGAGCTGTGAACATGTGTATTAACGAACTTTAATCCACCTTACAGTGCATATTTATACATAGAAATTTTATTCTGATTTAGTAGTATTCTCCTAATGTCAGTCTCTAAAATCATGCAGTTTCCACAGAAAAATCCTCTTGGAGCGAGTTCTACCCAATAGACATGCAATTTACATAGAACCCGTCATCGTGAAATTCCGTGTTCTGAACACGCTACATGCATCACTAATTCGACAAATATTCACTACAGAGTGGTTAGCATAAAGATTACCGAACTTTCATCCACCATAAAAGCCATGTTACAATTTGAAGCATTTTTTCACATTTCGAAAGTTTTTCCTAATGCCAGTTTTGAAAAGGAGGCAGATTTGCAGAAATATTCTCGTGGAGCGAGTACTTCCCAATAGAAATGTAATTTACATAGTTTCCCTCACAGTGACATTCCATTTTCCGAACACGCTACATGCATCCAGGTTTCAACAAACTTTCTCGAATGAGTTGTGAACATGTTGATTACAGAACTTTCATCCACCATACATGGCATATTTACAACTAGAAACATTAACTCTGAATTTGTAGCTTTTTCCTAATGCCAGTTTGGAAAATCAGGCCGTTTTCTCAGGGAAATACTTTTGGAGCGAATTCTAACCAATAGATGTGTAATTTACATAGATTCCATCGCCCATACTTTCCGTAATGCGATCACACTGCATGCCTAACGCTTTCTAAAAATATTCACCACAGATATGTTTGCATGTGGTTTTACGATCTTGCATCAAAATAAAAGGCATATTGACACTTTGAAGCATTTTCTCTGATTTTGCAGAGATTTTCAAACGCCAGGTTCAAAAATGAAGCAGATTTCTCAGAAAAAACTCTTAGAGCAAATTCTACCCAAGAGACATGTATTTTACATAGATTCGCTCACCGTGATATTCTGTGTTCCGAACACTCTTCACGTATCTCGGATTCGACAAATATTCACTACAGAGTAGTTAACATGCGGATTACCGATCTTTCATCTCAATACATTGAATATTGATTCTTAGAAGTATTTTCTCAAATTTTGCAGCGTTTTCTAAACGCCAGGTTCAAAAATGACGAAGTTTTCGCAGAAAAACTCTCTCGGAGTGAGTTCTAACCAATAGAGTATTCATTTAGATTTTTTCAATCACCGTGGAATTCCACGGTCTGAACACGGTACATGCATCACGGAGTAGAAAAAGATCCTTTAATATGTTGTGAAAATGTGGTTTACCGAACTTTCTTGCAACATAGAGGCACATTTACACCTGCAAATATTTACTCCATTTTTGCAGCTTTTTCCATCTTCATATTCGATAATCAAGCAATTTTGCCAAAAAATTCTCTTCTAGCTCGTTCTACTCAGTAGAATTGTAATTTCCATAGATTCATTACCGTGAAATTCCATTTTCAATAAGCGCTACATGAATCACGGTTTAAAAAATAAATAATACACTGTTATTAACATGTGCATTACCGGACTTTCAATCACCATTCAAGGCATATTGACAATTAGAAGCATTTTCTCAGACTTCACAGTGTTCTCCTAATGGCAGTTTTCAAAATGAGGCACATTTTGCAGAAAAATTCTCTTGAAGTGAGTTCTACCCAATAGACATGTAACTTACATTGTTTCCTTCACTATGACATTCCGTATTCCGAAAACGTTACATTCATCACGGCTTCGACAACATTCTTTAATGACCGTGAGCATGTGGATTACCGATTTTTCAACCACAATACAAGGCATATTTACTCCTAGAAACATTTACTTATATTTCGCAGGTTTTCCTAACGTCAGTTACAAAAATCAGGCAGTTTTCGCAGAAAAATTCTCTTGTTGCATGTTCTATCCAATAGACATCTCATTTTCATAGATACCTTCACCGTAACATTCCGTGTTCTGAAAACGGTCCATGCACCACGGATTCAACAAATATTCACTGCTGAGTTCTTAGCATGTGGATTACACATCTTTAATAACCCATTGAAAACATATTGTCACCTTAAAGCATTTACTCAGATTTTGCAGCGTTTTCATAACACCAGTTTCCAAACTGAGGCATATTTTTCAGTAAAATGCTCCTGGAGCGTGTTCTAACCAAGAGATATGTAATTTACATAGTTTGCCTCACCATGACAGTCCATGTTCCGAACGCGCTACACACATCACGGATTTGACAAACATTCTTAATGAGTTGTGTACATGTGTATTACAAAACTTTCATCCACCATACAAGGCATATTGACACCTAGAATCATTAACACTGAGTTCGCAGAAATTTCCTAAAAGCAGTTTCGAAAATCAGGCAGTTTTCAAAGGAAAAAACTGTTGGAGCGTGTCCTACAAAATAGATATGTAAATTACATAGATTCTCCCGCTGTGAAATTACGTGTTTCGAACATGCTACATGCAGAAAAGTTTCGACAAAAATACACTACAGAGTTGTTTGCATGTAGATTACAGGACTTTCTCACTATAGAAAGCATATAGATGCTTAGATGCATTTTATGTGATTTCACAGTGTTTTCCAAACGCCAGTTTCGAAAATAAGACAGATTTCACGGCAAAAAACTCTTGGAGCGGGTTCTAACCAATAGACATGTAATTTAGATGGATTCGCTCACCGTGAAATTCCGTGTTTTGAACACGTTACATGCATCTCAGATGTGACACATATTCACTACACAGTTGTTAGCAAGTGGATTACAGCATTATCATCCACCATACAATGCTTACTAACACTTTGAAGAATTTTCTCAGATTTCACACGTTAGTTTCAACACCAGTTTTGAAAATGAGGCAGATTGGGCAGAAAAATTCTCTTGGAACCAGTTCTACCCAAAAGATATGTAATTTACCTAGTTTCACTCACCGTGATATTCCGTGTTCTGAACACGTTTCATGCACCACGGATTCAACCAAAATTCTTTAATGAGTTGTGAACATGTGTATTAACGAACTTTAATCCACCTTACAGTGCATATTTATACATAGAAATTTTATTCTGATTTAGTAGTATTCTCCTAATGTCAGTCTCTAAAATCATGCAGTTTCCACAGAAAAATCCTCTTGGAGCGAGTTCTACCCAATAGACATGCAATTTACATAGAACCCGTCATCGTGAAATTCCGTGTTCTGAACACGCTACGTGCATCACTGATTCGATAAATATTCACTACAGAGTTGTTAGCATAAGGATTACCGAACTTTCATCCACCATAAAAGCCATGTTACAATTTGAAGCATTTTCTCACATTTCGAAAGTTTTTCCTAATGCCAGTTTTGAAAAGGAGGCAGATTTGCAGAAATATTCTCATGGAGCGAGTACTTCCCAATAGAAATGTAATTTACATAGTTTCCCTCACAGTGACATTCCATTTTCCGAACACGCTACATGCATCCAGGTTTCAACAAACTTTCTCGAATGAGTTGTGAACATGTTGATTACAGAACTTTCATCCACCATACATGGCATATTTACAACTAGAAACATTAACTCTGAATTTGTAGCTTTTTCCTAATGCCAGTTTGGAAAATCAGGCCGTTTTCTCAGGGAAATACTTTTGGAGCGAATTCTAACCAATAGATGTGTAATTTACATAGATTCCATCGCCCATACTTTCCGTAATGCGATCACACTGCATGCCTAACGCTTTCTAAAAATATTCACCACAGATATGTTTGCATGTGGTTTTACGATCTTGCATCAAATACAAGCATATTGACACTTTGAAGCATTTTCTCTGATTTTGCAGAGATTTTCAAACGCCAGGTTCAAAAATGAGGCAGATTTCTCAGAAAAAACTCTTAGAGCAAATTCTACCCAAGAGACATGTATTTTACATAGATTCGCTCACCGTGATATTCTGTGTTCCGAACACTCTTCACGTATCTCGGATTCGACAAATATTCACTACAGAGTAGTTAACATGCGGATTACCGATCTTTCATCTCAATACATTGAATATTGATTCTTAGAAGTATTTTCTCAAATTTTGCAGCGTTTTCTAAACGCCAGGTTCAAAAATGACGAAGTTTTCGCAGAAAAACTCTCTCGGAGTGAGTTCTAACCAATAGAGGATTCATTTAGATTTTTTCAATCACCGTGGAATTCCACGTTCTGAACACGGTACATGCATCACGGAGTAGAAAAAGATCCTTTAATATGTTGTGAAAATGTGGATTACCAAACTTTCTGCAACATGAAGGCACATTTACTCCTGCAAATATTTACTCACTTTTTGCAGCTTTTTCCAAACTTCAGATTCGATAATCATGCAATTTTGGCAAAAAAATTCTCTTCCAGCTCGTTCTACTCAATAGAATTGTAATTTCCATAGTTTCATTACCGTGAAATTCCATTTTCCATAAGCGCTACATAAATCACGGTTTAAAAAATAATTACTACACTGTTATTAACATGTGGATTACCGGACATTCATTCACCATTCAAGGCATATTGACACTTAGAAGCATTTACTCACATTTCACAGGGTTCTCCTAATGGCAGTTTTCAAAATGAGGCACATTTTGCAAAAAAATTCTCTTCAAGTGAATTCTACCCAATAGACATGTAACTTACATTTTTTCCTTCACTATGACATTCCGTATTCCGAAAAACTTACATGCATCACGAGTTTGACAAACATTCTTTAATGAGTGTGAGCATGTGGATTACCAAACTTTCATCCACCTTACAAGGCATATTTACACCTAGAAGTAGATATTCTCATTTCGCAGGTTTTTCCTAACATCCAGTTTCGAAAATCATGAAATTTTCACAGAAACATACAATTCAAGCGAGTTCTAACCAGTAGAATTGTTATTTTCAGAGCTTCACTCACCGAGACATTCCGTGTTCCGAAAACGTTACATTCATCACGGCTTCGGCAAACATTATTTAATGACCGTGAGCATGTGGATTACCGATTTTTTAACCACAATACAAGGCATATTTACACCTAGAAACATTTACTTACATTTCGCAGGTTTTCCTAATGTCAGTTACGAAAATCAGGCAGTTTTCGCAGAAAAATTCTCATGGTGCATGTTCTATCCAATAGACATCTCATTTTCATAGATACCTTCACCGTAACATTCCGTGTTCCGAAAACGGTCCATGCACCACGGATTCAACAAATATTCACTGCTGAGTTCTTAGCATGTGGATTACACATCTTTAATAACCCATTGAAGACATATTGTCACCTTAAAGCATTTACTCAGATTTTGCAGCGTTTTCATAACACCAGTTTCCAAAATAAGGCAGATTTTTCTGTAAAACGCTCCTGGAGCGTGTTCTAACCAAGAGATATGTAATTTACATAGTTTGCCTCACCGTGACAGTCCATGTTCCGAACGGGCTACACACATCACGGATTTGACAAACATTCTTAATGAGTTGTGTACATGTGTATTACAAAACTTTCATCCACCATACAAGGCATATTGACACCTAGAATCATTAACACTGAGTTCGCAGATATTTCCTAAAAGCAGTTTCGAAAATCAGGCAGTTTTCAAAGGAAAAAACTGTTGGAGCGTGTTCTACAAAATAGATATGTAAATTACATAGATTCTCCCGCTGTGAAATTACGTGTTTCGAACATGCTACATGCAGAAAAGTTTCGACAAAAATACACTACAGTGTTGTTTGCATGTGGATTACAGGACTTTCTCACTATAGAAAGCATATAAATGCTTAGATGCATTTTATGTCATTTCACACTGTTTTCCAAATGCCAGTTTCGAAAATAAGGCAGATTTCACGGCAAAAACCTCTTGGAGCGGGTTCTAACCAATACACATGTAATTTACATGGATTCGCTCACCGTGAAATTCCGTGTTCCGAACACGCTACATGCATCTCAGATGTGACAAATATTCACTACAGAGTTGTTAGCAAGTGGATTACAGCACTATCATCCACCATACAAGGCTTACTGACACTTTGAAGAATTTTCTCAGATTTCACACGTTAGTTTGAACGCCAGTATTGAAAATGAGGCAGATTGGGCAGAAAAATGCTCTTGGAGCCAGTTCTACCCAAAAGATATGTAATTTACCTAGTTTCACTCACCGTGACATTCCGTGTTCTGAACTAGTTTCATGCACCACGGATTCAACAAACATTCTTTAATGAGTTGTGAACATGTGTATTAACGAACTTCAATCCACCTTACAGTGCATATTTATACATAGAAATTTTATTCTGATTTAGTAGTATTCTCCTAATGTCAGTCTCTAAAATCATGCAGTTTCCACAGAAAAATCCTCTTGGAGCGAGTTCTACCCAATAGACATGCAATTTACATAGAACCCGTCATCGTGAAATTCCGTGTTCTGAACACGCTACATGCATCACGGATTCGACAAATATTCACTACAGAGTTGTTAGCATAAGGATTACCGAACTTTCATCCACCATAAAAGCCATGTTACAATTTGAAGAATTTTCTCACATTTCGAAAGTTTTTCCTAATGCCAGTTTTTAAAAAGGAGGCAGATTTGCAGAAATATGCTCTTGGAGAGAGTACTTCCCAATAGATATGTAATTTACATAGTTTCCCTCACAGTGACATTCCATTTTCCGAACACGCTACATGCATCCAGGTTTCAACAAACTTTCTCGAATGAGTTGTGAACATGTTGATTACAGAACTTTCATCCACCATACATGGCATATTTACAACTAGAAACATTAACTCTGAATTTGTAGCTTTTTCCTAATGCCAGTTTGGAAAATCAGGCCGTTTTCTCAGGGAAATACTTTTGGAGCGAATTCTAACCAATAGATGTGTAATTTACATAGATTCCATCGCCCATACTTTCCGTAATGCGATCACACTGCATGCATAACGCTTTCTAAAAATATTCACCACAGATATGTTTGCATGTGGTTTTACGATCTTGCATCAAAATAAAAGGCATATTGACACTTTGAAGCATTTTCTCTGATTTTGCAGAGATTTTCAAACGCCAGGTTCAAAAATGAGGCAGATTTCTCAGAAAAAACTCTTAGAGCAAATTCTACCCGAGACATGTATTTTACATAGATTCGCTCACCGTGATATTCTGTGTTCCGAACACTCTTCACGTATCTCGGATTCGACAAATATTCACTACAGAGTAGTTAACATGCGGATTACCGATCTTTCATCTCAATACATTGAATATTGATTCTTAGAAGTATTTTCTCAAATTTTGCAGCGTTTTCTAAACGCCAGGTTCAAAAATGACGAAGTTTTCGCAGAAAAACTCTCTCGGAGTGAGTTCTAACCAATAGAGTATTCATTTAGATTTTTTCAATCACCGTGGAATTCCACGGTCTGAACACGGTACATGCATCACGGAGTAGAAAAAGATCCTTTAATATGTTGTGAAAATGTGGTTTACCGAACTTTCTTGCAACATAAAGGCACATTTACACCTGCAAATATTTACTCCATTTTTGCAGCTTTTTCCATCTTCATATTCGATAATCAAGCAATTTTGCCAAAAAATTCTCTTCTAGCTCGTTCTACTCAGTAGAATTGTAATTTCCATAGATTCATTACCGTGAAATTCCATTTTCAATAAGCGCTACATGAATCACGGTTTAAAAAATAAATAATACACTGTTATTAACATGTGGATTACCGGACTTTCAATCACCATTCAAGGCATATTGACAATTAGAAGCATTTTCTCAGACTTCACAGGGTTCTCCTAATGGCAGTTTTCAAAATGAGGCACATTTTGCAGAAAAATTCTCTTGAAGTGAGTTCTACCCAATAGACATGTAACTTACATTGTTTCCTTCACTATGACATTCCGTATTCCGAAAACGTTACATTCATCACGGCTTCGACAACATTCTTTAATGACCGTGAGCATGTGGATTACCGATTTTTCAACCACAATACAAGGCATATTTACTCCTAGAAACATTTACTTATATTTCGCAGGTTTTCCTAACGTCAGTTACAAAAATCAGGCAGTTTTCGCAGAAAAATTCTCTTGTTGCATGTTCTATCCAATAGACATCTCATTTTCATAGATACCTTCACCGTAACATTCCGTGTTCCGAAAACGGTCCATGCACCACGGATTCAACAAATATTCACTGCTGAGTTCTTAGCATGTGGATTACATATCTTTAATAACCCATTGAAAACATATTGTCACCTTAAAGCATTTACTCAGATTTTGCAGCGTTTTCATAACACCAGTTTCCAAACTGAGGCATATTTTTCAGTAAAATGCTCCTGGAGCGTGTTCTAACCAAGAGATATGTAATTTACATAGTTTGCCTCACCGTGACAGTCCATGTTCCGAACGCGCTACACACATCACGGATTTGACAAACATTCTTAATGAGTTGTGTACATGTGTATTACAAAACTTTCATCCACCATACAAGGCATATTGACACCTAGAATCATTAACACTGAGTTCGCAGAAATTTCCTAAAAGCAGTTTCGAAAATCAGGCAGTTTTCAAAGGAAAAAACTGTTGGAGCGTGTTCTACAAAATAGATATGTAAATTACATAGATTCTCCCGCTGTGAAATTACGTGTTTCGAACATGCTACATGCAGAAAAGTTTCGACAAAAATACACTACAGAGTTGTTTGCATGTAGATTACAGGACTTTCTCACTATAGAATGCATATAGATGCTTAGATGCATTTTATGTGATTTCACAGTGTTTTCCAAACGCCAGTTTCGAAAATAAGACAGATTTCACGGCAAAAAAATCTTGGAGCGGGTTCTAACCAATAGACATGTAATTTAGATGGATTCGCTCACCGTGAAATTCCGTGTTCTGAACACGTTACATGCATCTCAGATGTGACAAATATTAACTACACAGTTGTTAGCAAGTGGATTACAGCATTATCATCCACCATACAATGCTTACTGACACTTTGAAGAATTTTCTCAGATTTCACACGTTAGTTTGAACACCAGTTTTGAAAATGAGGCAGATTGGGCAGAAAAATTCTCTTGGAACCAGTTCTACCCAAAAGATATGTAATTTACCTAGTTTCACTCACCGTGATATTCCGTGTTCTGAACACGTTTCATGCACCACGGATTCAACCAAAATTCTTTAATGAGTTGTGAACATGTGTATTAACGAACTTTAATCCACCTTACAGTGCATATTTATACATAGAAATTTTATTCTGATTTAGTAGTATTCTCCTAATGTCAGTCTCTAAAATCATGCAGTTTCCACAGAAAAATCCTCTTGGAGCGAGTTCTACCCAATAGACATGCAATTTACATAGAACCCGTCATCGTGAAATTCCGTGTTCTGAACACGCTACGTGCATCACTGATTCGATAAATATTCACTACAGAGTTGTTAGCATAAGGATTACCGAACTTTCATCCACCATAAAAGCCATGTTACAATTTGAAGCATTTTCTCACATTTCGAAAGTTTTTCCTAATGCCAGTTTTGAAAAGGAGGCAGATTTGCAGAAATATACTCATGGAGCGAGTACTTCCCAATAGAAATGTAATTTACATAGTTTCCCTCACAGTGACATTCCATTTTCCGAACACGCTACATGCATCCAGGTTTCAACAAACTTTCTCGAATGAGTTGTGAACATGTTGATTACAGAACTTTCATCCACCATACATGGCATATTTACAACTAGAAACATTAACTCTGAATTTGTAGCTTTTTCCTAATGCCAGTTTGGAAAATCAGGCCGTTTTCTCAGGGAAATACTTTTGGAGCGAATTCTAACCAATAGATGTGTAATTTACATAGATTCCATCGCCCATACTTTCCGTAATGCGATCACACTGCATGCCTAACGCTTTCTAAAAATATTCACCACAGATATGTTTGCATGTGGTTTTACGATCTTGCATCAAATACAAGCATATTGACACTTTGAAGCATTTTCTCTGATTTTGCAGAGATTTTCAAACGCCAGGTTCAAAAATGAGGCAGATTTCTCAGAAAAAACTCTTAGAGCAAATTCTACCCAAGAGACATGTATTTTACATAGATTCGCTCACCGTGATATTCTGTGTTCCGAACACTCTTCACGTATCTCGGATTCGACAAATATTCACTACAGAGTAGTTAACATGCGGATTACCGATCTTTCATCTCAATACATTGAATATTGATTCTTAGAAGTATTTTCTCAAATTTTGCAGCGTTTTCTAAACGCCAGGTTCAAAAATGACGAAGTTTTCGCAGAAAAACTCTCTCGGAGTGAGTTCTAACCAATAGAGGATTCATTTAGATTTTTTCAATCACCGTGGAATTCCACGTTCTGAACACGGTACATGCATCACGGAGTAGAAAAAGATCCTTTAATATGTTGTGAAAATGTGGATTACCAAACTTTCTGCAACATGAAGGCACATTTACACCTGCAAATATTTACTCACTTTTTGCAGCTTTTTCCAAACTTCAGATTCGATAATCATGCAATTTTGGCAAAAAAATTCTCTTCCAGCTCGTTCTACTCAATAGAATTGTAATTTCCATAGTTTCATTACCGTGAAATTCCATTTTCCATAAGCGCTACATAAATCACGGTTTAAAAAATAATTACTACACTGTTATTAACATGTGGATTACCGGACATTCATTCACCATTCAAGGCATATTGACACTTAGAAGCATTTACTCACATTTCACAGGGTTCTCCTAATGGCAGTTTTCAAAATGAGGCACATTTTGCAAAAAAATTCTCTTCAAGTGAATTCTACCCAATAGACATGTAACTTACATTGTTTCCTTCACTATGACATTCCGTATTCCGAAAAACTTACATGCATCACGAGTTTGACAAACATTCTTTAATGAGTGTGAGCATGTGGATTACCGAACTTTCATCCACCTTACAAGGCATATTTACACCTAGAAGTAGTTATTCTCATTTCGCAGGTTTTTCCTAACATCCAGTTTCGAAAATCATGAAATTTTCACAGAAACATACAATTCAAGCGAGTTCTAACCAGTAGAATTGTTATTTTCAGAGCTTCACTCACCGAGACATTCCGTGTTCCGAAAACGTTACATTCATCACGGCTTCGGCAAACATTATTTAATGACCGTGAGCATGTGGATTACCGATTTTTCAACCACAATACAAGGCATATTTACACCTAGAAACATTTACTTACATTTCGCAGGTTTTCCTAATGTCAGTTACGAAAATCAGGCAGTTTTCGCAGAAAAATTCTCATGGTGCATGTTCTATCCAATAGACATCTCATTTTCATAGATACCTTCACCGTAACATTCCGTGTTCCGAAAACGGTCCATGCACCACGGATTCAACAAATATTCACTGCTGAGTTCTTAGCATGTGGATTACACATCTTTAATAACCCAATGAAGACATATTGTCACCTTAAAGAATTTACTCATATTTTGCAGCGTTTTCATAACACCAGTTTCCAAAATAAGGCAGATTTTTCTGTAAAACGCTCCTGGAGCGTGTTCTAACCAAGAGATTTGTAATTTACATAGTTTGCCTCACTGTGACAGTCCATGTTCCGAACGCGCTACACACATCACGGATTTGACAAACATTCTTAATGAGTTGTGTACATGTGTATTACAAAACTTTCATCCACCATACAAGGCATATTGACACCTAGAATCATTAACACTGAGTTCGCAGATATTTCCTAAAAGCAGTTTCGAAAATCAGGCAGTTTTCAAAGGAAAAAACTGTTGGAGTGTGTTCTACAAAATAGATATGTAAATTACATAGATTCTCCCGCTGTGAAATTACGTGTTTCGAACATGCTACATGCAGAAAAGTTTCGACAAAAATACACTACAGTGTTGTTTGCATGTGGATTACAGGACTTTCTCACTATAGAAAGCATATAGATGCTTAGATGCATTTTATGTCATTTCACACTGTTTTCCAAATGCCAGTTTCGAAAATAAGGCAGATTTCACGGCAAAAACCTCTTGGAGCGGGTTCTAACCAATACACATGTAATTTACATGGATTCGCTCACCGTGAAATTCCGTGTTCCGAACACGCTACATGCATCTCAGATGTGACAAATATTCACTACAGAGTTGTTAGCAAGTGGATTACAGCACTATCATCCACCATACAAGGCTTACTGACACTTTGAAGAATTTTCTCAGATTTCACACGTTAGTTTTATCGCCAGTATTGAAAATGAGGCAGATTGGGCAGAAAAATGCTCTTGGAGCCAGTTCTACCCAAAAGATATGTAATTTACCTAGTTTCACTCACCGTGACATTCTGTGTTCTGAACTAGTTTCATGCACCACGGATTCAACAAACATTCTTTAATGAGTTGTGAACATGTGTATTAACGAACTTCAATCCACCTCACAGTGCATATTTATACATAGAAATTTTATTCTGATTTAGTAGTATTCTCCTAATGTCAGTCTCTAAAATCATGCAGTTTCCACAGAAAAATCCTCTTGGAGCGAGTTCTACCCAATAGACATGCAATTTACATAGAACCCGTCATCGTGAAATTCCGTGTTCTGAACACGCTACATGCATCACGGATTCGACAAATATTCACTACAGAGTTGTTAGCATAAGGATTACCGAACTTTCATCCACCATAAAAGCCATGTTACAATTTGAAGAATTTTCTCACATTTCGAAAGTTTTTCCTAATGCCAGTTTTTAAAAAGGAGGCAGATTTGCAGAAATATGCTCTTGGAGAGAGTACTTCCCAATAGATATGTAATTTACATAGTTTCCCTCACAGTGACATTCCATTTTCCGAACACGCTACATGCATCCAGGTTTCAACAAACTGTCTCGAATGAGTTGTGAACATGTAGATTACAGAAGTTTCATCCACCATACATGGCATATTTACAACTAGAAACATTAACTCTGAATTTGCAGCTTTTTCCTAATGCCAGTTTGGAAAATCAGGCTGTTTTCTCAGGGAAAAAATTTGGAGCGAATTCTAACCAATAGTTGTGTAATTTTCATAGATTCCTTCGCCCGGATTTTCCGTGATATGATCACAGTTCATGCATAACGCTTTCTAAAAATATTCACCACAAATTTGTTTGCATGTGGTTTTACGATCTTGCATCACAATACAAGGCATATTGACTCTTTGAAGCATTTTCTCTGATTTTGCAGAGATTTTCAAATGCAAGTTTCAAAAATGAGGCAGATTTCTCAGAAAAACTCTTAGAGCAAATTCTACCCAAGAGAAATTTATTTTAAAAAGATTCGCTCACCGTGATATTTTGTGTTCCGAACACACTTCCCGGATCTCGGATTCGACAAATATACACTACAGAGTAGTTTGCATGCAGATTACCGAACTTTCATCTCAATACATTGAATATTGATTCTTAGAAGTATTTTCTCTGATTTTGCAGCGTTTCCCAAACGCCAGGTTCAAAAATGACGAATTTTTTAGCAGAAAAATTCTCTCGGACCGAGTTCTAACCAATAGAGAAGTCATTTACATTGTTTCAATCACCGTGAAATTCCACGTTCTGAACACGCTACATGCATCACGGATTAGAAAAAGATCCTTTAATATGTTGTGAAAATGTGGATTACCAAACTTTCTGCAACATAAAGGCACATTTACACCTGCAAATATTTACTCACTTTTTGCAGCTTTTTCCAAACTTCAGATTCGATAATCATGCAATTTTGGCAAAAAAATTCTCTTCTAGCTCGTTCTACTCAATAGAATTGTAATTTCCATAGTTTCATTACCGTGAAATTCCATTTTCCATAAGCGCTACATAAATCACGGTTTAAAAAATAATTACTACACTGTTATTAACATGTGGATTACCGGACATTCATTCACCATTCAAGGCATATTGACACTTAGAAGCATTTACTCACATTTCACAGGGTTCTCCTAATGGCAGTTTTCAAAATGAGGCACATTTTGCAAAAAAATTCTCTTCAAGTGAATTCTACCCAATAGACATGTAACTTACATTGTTTCCTTCACTATGACATTCCGTATTCCAAAAAAGTTACATGCATCACGAGTTTGACAAACATTCTTTAATGAGTGTGAGCATGTGGATTACCGAACTTTCATCCACCTTACAAGGCATATTTACACCTAGAAGTAGTTATTCTCATTTCGCAGGTTTTTCCTAACATCCAGTTTCGAAAATCATGAAATTTTCACAGAAACATACAATTCAAGCGAGCTCTAACCAGTAGAATTGTTATTTTCAGAGCTTCACTCACCGAGACATTCCGTGTTCCGAAAACGTTACATTCATCACGGCTTCGGCAAACATTATTTAATGACCGTGAGCATGTGGATTACCGATTTTTCAACCACAATACAAGGCATATTTACACCTAGAAACATTTACTTACATTTCGCAGGTTTTCCTAATGTCAGTTACGAAAATCAGGCAGTTTTCGCAGAAAAATTCTCATGGTGCATGTTCTATCCAATAGACATCTCATTTTCTTAGATACCTTCACCGTAACATTCCGTGTTCCGAAAACGGTCCATGCACCACGGATTCAACAAATATTCACTGCTGAGTTCTTAGCATGTGGATTACACATCTTTAATAACCCATTGAAGACATATTGTCACCTTAAAGCATTTACTCAGATTTTGCAGTGTTTTCATAACACCAGTTTCCAAACTGAGGCATATTTTTCAGTAAAATGCTCCTGGAGCGTGTTCTAACCAAGAGATATGTAATTTACATAGTTTGCCTCACCGTGACAGTCCATGTTCCGAACGCGCTACACACATCACGGATTTGACAAACATTCTTAATGAGTTGTGTACATGTGTATTACAAAACTTTCATCCACCATACAAGGCATATTGACACCTAGAATCATTAACACTGAGTTTGCAGATATTTCCTAAAAGCAGTTTCGAAAATCAGGCAGTTTTCCAAGGAAAAAACTGTTGGAGCGTGTTCTACAAAATAGATATGTAAATTACATAGATTCTCCCGCTGTGAAATTACGTGTTTCGAACATGCTACATGCAGAAAAGTTTCGACAAAAATACACTACAGGGTTGTTTGTATGTGGATTACAGGACTTTCTCACTATAGAATGTATATAGATGCTTTGATGCATTTTATGTGATTTCTCAGTGATTTCCAAACGCCAGTTTCTAAAATAAGGCAGATTTCATGGTAGAAACCTCTTGGAGCGGGTTCTAACCAATAGACATGTAATTTACATGGATTCGCTCACCGTGAAATTCCGTGTTCTGAACACGCTACATGCATCTCAGATGTGACAAATATTCACTACAGAGTTGTTAGCAAGTGGATTACAGCACTATCATCCACCATACAAGGCTTACTGACACTTTGAAAAATTTTCTCAGATTTCACACGTTAGTTTGAACGCCAGTTTTGAAAATGAGGCAGAATGGGCAGAAAAATGCTCTTGGAGCCAGTTCTAACCAAAAGATATGTAATTTACCTAGTTTCACTCAACGTGACATTCCGTGTTCTGAACACGATACATGCACCACGGATTCAACAAACATCCTTTAATGAGCTGTGAACATGTGTATTAACGAACTTTAATCCACCTTACAGTGCATATTTATACATAGAAATTCTATTCTGATTTAGTAGTATTCTCCTAATGTCAGTCTTTAAAATCATGCATTTTCCACAGAAAAATCCTCTTGGAGCGAGTTCTACCCAATAGACATGGAATTTACATAGAACCCGTCATCGTGAAATTCCGTGTTCTGAACACGCTACATGCATCACGAATTCGACAAATATTCACTACAGAGTGGTTAGCATAAGGATTACCGAACTTTCATCCACCATAAAAGCCATGTTACAATTTGAAGCATTTTCTCACATTTCGAAAGTTTTTCCTAATGCCAGTTTTGAAAAGGAGGCAGATTTGCAGAAATATTCTCGTGGAGCGAGTACTTCCCACTAGAAATGTAATTTACATAGTTTCCCTCACAGTGACATTCCATTTTCCGAACACGCTACATGCATCCAGGTTTCAACAAACTTTCTCGAATGAGTTGTGAACATGTTGATTACAGAACTTTCATCCACCATACATGGCATATTTACAACTAGAAACATTAACTCTGAATTTGTAGCTTTTTCCTAATGCCAGTTTGGAAAATCAGGCCGTTTTCTCAGGGAAATACTTTTGGAGCGAATTCTAACCAATAGATGTGTAATTTACATAGATTCCATCGCCCATACTTTCCGTAATGCGATCACACTGCATGCCTAACGCTTTCTAAAAATATTCACCACAGATATGTTTGCATGTGGTTTTACGATCTTGCATCAAATACAAGGCATATTGACACTTTGAAGCATTTTCTCTGATTTTGCAGAGATTTTCAAACGCCAGGTTCAAAAATGAGGCAGATTTCTCAGAAAAAACTCTTAGAGCAAATTCTACCCAAGAGACATGTATTTTACATAGATTCGCTCACCGTGATATTCTGTGTTCCGAACACTCTTCACGTATCTCGGATTTGACAAATATTCACTACAGAGTAGTTAACATGCGGATTACCGATCTTTCATCTCAATACATTGAATATTGATTCTTAGAAGTATTTTCTCAAATTTTGCAGCATTTTCTAAACGCCAGGTTCAAAAATGACGAAGTTTTCGCAGAAAAACTCTCTCGGAGTGAGTTCTAACCAATAGAGGATTCATTTAGATTTTTTCAATCACCGTGGAATTCCACGTTCTGAACACGGTACATGCATCACGGAGTAGAAAAAGATCCTTTAATATGTTGTGAAAATGTGGATTACCAAACTTTCTGCAACATAAAGGCACATTTACACCTGCAAATATTTACTCACTTTTTGCAGCTTTTTCCAAACTTCAGATTCGATAATCATGCAATTTTGGCAAAAAAATTCTCTTCCAGCTCGTTCTACTCAATAGAATTGTAATTTCCATAGTTTCATTACCGTGAAATTCCATTTTCCATAAGCGCTACATAAATCACGGTTTAAAAAATAATTACTACACTGTTATTAACATGTGGATTACCGGACATTCATTCACCATTCAAGGCATATTGACACTTAGAAGCATTTACTCACATTTCACAGGGTTCTCCTAATGGCAGTTTTCAAAATGAGGCACATTTTGCAAAAAAATTCTCTTCAAGTGAATTCTACCCAATAGACATGTAACTTACATTGTTTCCTTCACTATGACATTCCGTATTCCGAAAAAGTTACATGCATCACGAGTTTGACAAACATTCTTTAATGAGTGTGAGCATGTGGATTACCGAACTTTCATCCACCTTACAAGGCATATTTACACCTAGAAGTAGTTATTCTCATTTCGCAGGTTTTTCCTAACATCCAGTTTCGAAAATCATGAAATTTTCACAGAAACATACAATTCAAGCGAGCTCTAACCAGTAGAATTGTTATTTTCAGAGCTTCACTCACCGAGACATTCCGTGTTCCGAAAACGTTACATTCATCACGGCTTCGGCAAACATTATTTAATGACCGTGAGCATGTGGATTACCGATTTTTCAACCACAATACAAGGCATATTTACACCTAGAAACATTTACTTACATTTCGCAGGTTTTCCTAATGTCAGTTACGAAAATCAGGCAGTTTTCGCAGAAAAATTCTCATGGTGCATGTTCTATCCAATAGACATCTCATTTTCTTAGATACCTTCACCGTAACATTCCGTGTTCCGAAAACGGTCCATGCACCACGGATTCAACAAATATTCACTGCTGAGTTCTTAGCATGTGGATTACACATCTTTAATAACCCATTGAAGACATATTGTCACCTTAAAGCATTTACTCAGATTTTGCAGTGTTTTCATAACACCAGTTTCCAAACTGAGGCATATTTTTCAGTAAAATGCTCCTGGAGCGTGTTCTAACCAAGAGATATGTAATTTACATAGTTTGCCTCACCGTGACAGTCCATGTTCCGAACGCGCTACACACATCACGGATTTGACAAACATTCTTAATGAGTTGTGTACATGTGTATTACAAAACTTTCATCCACCATACAAGGCATATTGACACCTAGAATCATTAACACTGAGTTTGCAGATATTTCCTAAAAGCAGTTTCGAAAATCAGGCAGTTTTCAAAGGAAAAAACTGTTGGAGCGTGTTCTACAAAATAGATATGTAAATTACATAGATTCTCCCGCTGTGAAATTACGTGTTTCGAACATGCTACATGCAGAAAAGTTTCGACAAAAATACACTACAGGGTTGTTTGTATGTGGATTACAGGACTTTCTCACTATAGAATGTATATAGATGCTTTGATGCATTTTATGTGATTTCTCAGTGATTTCCAAACGCCAGTTTCTAAAATAAGGCAGATTTCATGGTAGAAACCTCTTGGAGCGGGTTCTAACCAATAGACATGTAATTTACATGGATTCGCTCACCGTGAAATTCCGTGTTCTGAACACGCTACATGCATCTCAGATGTGACAAATATTCACTACAGAGTTGTTAGCAAGTGGATTACAGCACTATCATCCACCATACAAGGCTTACTGACACTTTGAAAAATTTTCTCAGATTTCACACGTTAGTTTGAACGCCAGTTTTGAAAATGAGGCAGAATGGGCAGAAAAATGCTCTTGGAGCCAGTTCTAACCAAAAGATATGTAATTTACCTAGTTTCACTCAACGTGACATTCCGTGTTCTGAACACGATACATGCACCACGGATTCAACAAACATCCTTTAATGAGCTGTGAACATGTGTATTAACGAACTTTAATCCACCTTACAGTGCATATTTATACATAGAAATTCTATTCTGATTTAGTAGTATTCTCCTAATGTCAGTCTTTAAAATCATGCATTTTCCACAGAAAAATCCTCTTGGAGCGAGTTCTACCCAATAGACATGGAATTTACATAGAACCCGTCATCGTGAAATTCCGTGTTCTGAACATGCTACATGCATCACGAATTCGACAAATATTCACTACAGAGTGGTTAGCATAAGGATTACCGAACTTTCATCCACCATAAAAGCCATGTTACAATTTGAAGCATTTTCTCACATTTCGAAAGTTTTTCCTAATGCCAGTTTTGAAAAGGAGGCAGATTTGCAGAAATATTCTCGTGGAGCGAGTACTTCCCACTAGAAATGTAATTTACATAGTTTCCCTCACAGTGACATTCCATTTTCCGAACACGCTACATGCATCCAGGTTTCAACAAACTTTCTCGAATGAGTTGTGAACATGTTGATTACAGAACTTTCATCCACCATACATGGCATATTTACAACTAGAAACATTAACTCTGAATTTGTAGCTTTTTCCTAATGCCAGTTTGGAAAATCAGGCCGTTTTCTCAGGGAAATACTTTTGGAGCGAATTCTAACCAATAGATGTGTAATTTACATAGATTCCATCGCCCATACTTTCCGTAATGCGATCACACTGCATGCCTAACGCTTTCTAAAAATATTCACCACAGATATGTTTGCATGTGGTTTTACGATCTTGCATCAAATACAAGGCATATTGACACTTTGAAGCATTTTCTCTGATTTTGCAGAGATTTTCAAACGCCAGGTTCAAAAATGAGGCAGATTTCTCAGAAAAAACTCTTAGAGCAAATTCTACCCAAGAGACATGTATTTTACATAGATTCGCTCACCGTGATATTCTGTGTTCCGAACACTCTTCACGTATCTCGGATTCGACAAATATTCACTACAGAGTAGTTAACATGCGGATTACCGATCTTTCATCTCAATACATTGAATATTGATTCTTAGAAGTATTTTCTCAAATTTTGCAGCGTTTTCTAAACGCCAGGTTCAAAAATGACGAAGTTTTCGCAGAAAAACTCTCTCGGAGTGAGTTCTAACCAATAGAGGATTCATTTAGATTTTTTCAATCACCGTGGAATTCCACGTTCTGAACACGGTACATGCATCACGGAGTAGAAAAAGATCCTTTAATATGTTGTGAAAATGTGGATTACCAAACTTTCTGCAACATAAAGGCACATTTACACCTGCAAATATTTACTCACTTTTTGCAGCTTTTTCCAAACTTCAGATTCGATAATCATGCAATTTTGGCAAAAAAATTCTCTTCCAGCTCGTTCTACTCAATAGAATTGTAATTTCCATAGTTTCATTACCGTGAAATTCCATTTTCCATAAGCGCTACATAAATCACGGTTTAAAAAATAATTACTACACTGTTATTAACATGTGGATTACCGGACATTCATTCACCATTCAAGGCATATTGACACTTAGAAGCATTTACTCACATTTCACAGGGTTCTCCTAATGGCAGTTTTCAAAATGAGGCACATTTTGCAAAAAAATTCTCTTCAAGTGAATTCTACCCAATAGACATGTAACTTACATTGTTTCCTTCACTATGACATTCCGTATTCCGAAAAAGTTACATGCATCACGAGTTTGACAAACATTCTTTAATGAGTGTGAGCATGTGGATTACCGAACTTTCATCCACCTTACAAGGCATATTTACACCTAGAAGTAGTTATTCTCATTTCGCAGGTTTTTCCTAACATCCAGTTTCGAAAATCATGAAATTTTCACAGAAACATACAATTCAAGCGAGCTCTAACCAGTAGAATTGTTATTTTCAGAGCTTCACTCACCGAGACATTCCGTGTTCCGAAAACGTTACATTCATCACGGCTTCGGCAAACATTATTTAATGACCGTGAGCATGTGGATTACCGATTTTTCAACCACAATACAAGGCATATTTACACCTAGAAACATTTACTTACATTTCGCAGGTTTTCCTAATGTCAGTTACGAAAATCAGGCAGTTTTCGCAGAAAAATTCTCATGGTGTATGTTCTATCCAATAGACATCTCATTTTCTTAGATACCTTCACCGTAACATTCCGTGTTCCGAAAACGGTCCATGCACCACGGATTCAACAAATATTCACTGCTGAGTTCTTAGCATGTGGATTACACATCTTTAATAACCCATTGAAGACATATTGTCACCTTAAAGCATTTACTCAGATTTTGCAGTGTTTTCATAACACCAGTTTCCAAACTGAGGCATATTTTTCAGTAAAATGCTCCTGGAGCGTGTTCTAACCAAGAGATATGTAATTTACATAGTTTGCCTCACCGTGACAGTCCATGTTCCGAACGCGTTACACACATCACGGATTTGACAAACATTCTTAATGAGTTGTGTACATGTGTATTACAAAACTTTCATCCACCATACAAGGCATATTGACACCTAGAATCATTAACACTGAGTTTGCAGATATTTCCTAAAAGCAGTTTCGAAAATCAGGCAGTTTTCAAAGGAAAAAACTGTTGGAGCGTGTTCTACAAAATAGATGTGTAAATTACATAGATTCTCCCGCTGTGAAATTACGTGTTTCGAACATGCTACATGCAGAAAAGTTTCGACAAAAATACACTACAGGGTTGTTTGTATGTGGATTACAGGACTTTCTCACTATAGAATGTATATAGATGCTTTGATGCATTTTATGTGATTTCTCAGTGATTTCCAAACGCCAGTTTCTAAAATAAGGCAGATTTCATGGTAGAAACCTCTTGGAGCGGGTTCTAACCAATAGACATGTAATTTACATGGATTCGCTCACCGTGAAATTCCGTGTTCTGAACACGCTACATGCATCTCAGATGTGACAAATATTCACTACAGAGTTGTTAGCAAGTGGATTACAGCACTATCATCCACCATACAAGGCTTACTGACACTTTGAAAAATTTTCTCAGATTTCACACGTTAGTTTGAACGCCAGTTTTGAAAATGAGGCAGAATGGGCAGAAAAATGCTCTTGGAGCCAGTTCTAACCAAAAGATATGTAATTTACCTAGTTTCACTCAACGTGACATTCCGTGTTCTGAACACGATACATGCACCACGGATTCAACAAACATCCTTTAATGAGCTGTGAACATGTGTATTAACGAACTTTAATCCACCTTACAGTGCATATTTATACATAGAAATTCTATTCTGATTTAGTAGTATTCTCCTAATGTCAGTCTTTAAAATCATGCAGTTTCCACAGAAAAATCCTCTTGGAGCGAGTTCTACCCAATAGACATGGAATTTACATAGAACCCGTCATCGTGAAATTCCGTGTTCTGAACACGCTACATGCATCACGAATTCGACAAATATTCACTACAGAGTGGTTAGCATAAGGATTACCGAACTTTCATCCACCATAAAAGCCATGTTACAATTTGAAGCATTTTCTCACATTTCGAAAGTTTTTCCTAATGCCAGTTTTGAAAAGGAGGCAGATTTGCAGAAATATTCTCGTGGAGCGAGTACTTCCCACTAGAAATGTAATTTACATAGTTTCCCTCACAGTGACATTCCATTTTCCGAACACGCTACATGCATCCAGGTTTCAACAAACTTTCTCGAATGAGTTGTGAACATGTTGATTACAGAACTTTCATCCACCATACATGGCATATTTACAACTAGAAACATTAACTCTGAATTTGTAGCTTTTTCCTAATGCCAGTTTGGAAAATCAGGCCGTTTTCTCAGGGAAATACTTTTGGAGCGAATTCTAACCAATAGATGTGTAATTTACATAGATTCCATCGCCCATACTTTCCGTAATGCGATCACACTGCATGCCTAACGCTTTCTAAAAATATTCACCACAGATATGTTTGCATGTGGTTTTACGATCTTGCATCAAATACAAGGCATATTGACACTTTGAAGCATTTTCTCTGATTTTGCAGAGATTTTCAAACGCCAGGTTCAAAAATGAGGCAGATTTCTCAGAAAAAACTCTTAGAGCAAATTCTACCCAAGAGACATGTATTTTACATAGATTCGCTCACCGTGATATTCTGTGTTCCGAACACTCTTCACGTATCTCGGATTCGACAAATATTCACTACAGAGTAGTTAACATGCGGATTACCGATCTTTCATCTCAATACATTGAATATTGATTCTTAGAAGTATTTTCTCAAATTTTGCAGCGTTTTCTAAACGCCAGGTTCAAAAATGACGAAGTTTTCGCAGAAAAACTCTCTCGGAGTGAGTTCTAACCAATAGAGGATTCATTTAGATTTTTTCAATCACCGTGGAATTCCACGTTCTGAACACGGTACATGCATCACGGAGTAGAAAAAGATCCTTTAATATGTTGTGAAAATGTGGATTACCAAACTTTCTGCAACATAAAGGCACATTTACACCTGCAAATATTTACTCACTTTTTGCAGCTTTTTCCAAACTTCAGATTCGATAATCATGCAATTTTGGCAAAAAAATTCTCTTCCAGCTCGTTCTACTCAATAGAATTGTAATTTCCATAGTTTCATTACCGTGAAATTCCATTTTCCATAAGCGCTACATAAATCACGGTTTAAAAAATAATTACTACACTGTTATTAACATGTGGATTACCGGACATTCATTCACCATTCAAGGCATATTGACACTTAGAAGCATTTACTCACATTTCACAGGGTTCTCCTAATGGCAGTTTTCAAAATGAGGCACATTTTGCAAAAAAATTCTCTTCAAGTGAATTCTACCCAATAGACATGTAACTTACATTGTTTCCTTCACTATGACATTCCGTATTCCGAAAAAGTTACATGCATCACGAGTTTGACAAACATTCTTTAATGAGTGTGAGCATGTGGATTACCGAACTTTCATCCACCTTACAAGGCATATTTACACCTAGAAGTAGTTATTCTCATTTCGCAGGTTTTTCCTAACATCCAGTTTCGAAAATCATGAAATTTTCACAGAAACATACAATTCAAGCGAGCTCTAACCAGTAGAATTGTTATTTTCAGAGCTTCACTCACCGAGACATTCCGTGTTCCGAAAACGTTACATTCATCACGGCTTCGGCAAACATTATTTAATGACCGTGAGCATGTGGATTACCGATTTTTCAACCACAATACAAGGCATATTTACACCTAGAAACATTTACTTACATTTCGCAGGTTTTCCTAATGTCAGTTACGAAAATCAGGCAGTTTTCGCAGAAAAATTCTCATGGTGCATGTTCTATCCAATAGACATCTCATTTTCTTAGATACCTTCACCGTAACATTCCGTGTTCCGAAAACGGTCCATGCACCACGGATTCAACAAATATTCACTGCTGAGTTCTTAGCATGTGGATTACACATCTTTAATAACCCATTGAAGACATATTGTCACCTTAAAGCATTTACTCAGATTTTGCAGTGTTTTCATAACACCAGTTTCCAAACTGAGGCATATTTTTCAGTAAAATGCTCCTGGAGCGTGTTCTAACCAAGAGATATGTAATTTACATAGTTTGCCTCACCGTGACAGTCCATGTTCCGAACGCGCTACACACATCACGGATTTGACAAACATTCTTAATGAGTTGTGTACATGTGTATTACAAAACTTTCATCCACCATACAAGGCATATTGACACCTAGAATCATTAACACTGAGTTTGCAGATATTTCCTAAAAGCAGTTTCGAAAATCAGGCAGTTTTCAAAGGAAAAAACTGTTGGAGCGTGTTCTACAAAATAGATATGTAAATTACATAGATTCTCCCGCTGTGAAATTACGTGTTTCGAACATGCTACATGCAGAAAAGTTTCGACAAAAATACACTACAGGGTTGTTTGTATGTGGATTACAGGACTTTCTCACTATAGAATGTATATAGATGCTTTGATGCATTTTATGTGATTTCTCAGTGATTTCCAAACGCCAGTTTCTAAAATAAGGCAGATTTCATGGTAGAAACCTCTTGGAGCGGGTTCTAACCAATAGACATGTAATTTACATGGATTCGCTCACCGTGAAATTCCGTGTTCTGAACACGCTACATGCATCTCAGATGTGACAAATATTCACTACAGAGTTGTTAGCAAGTGGATTACAGCACTATCATCCACCATACAAGGCTTACTGACACTTTGAAAAATTTTCTCAGATTTCACACGTTAGTTTGAACGCCAGTTTTGAAAATGAGGCAGAATGGGCAGAAAAATGCTCTTGGAGCCAGTTCTAACCAAAAGATATGTAATTTACCTAGTTTCACTCAACGTGACATTCCGTGTTCTGAACACGATACATGCACCACGGATTCAACAAACATCCTTTAATGAGCTGTGAACATGTGTATTAACGAACTTTAATCCACCTTACAGTGCATATTTATACATAGAAATTCTATTCTGATTTAGTAGTATTCTCCTAATGTCAGTCTCTAAAATCATGCATTTTCCACAGAAAAATCCTCTTGGAGCGAGTTCTACCCAATAGACATGGAATTTACATAGAACCCGTCATCGTGAAATTCCGTGTTCTGAACACGCTACATGCATCACGAATTCGACAAATATTCACTACAGAGTGGTTAGCATAAGGATTACCGAACTTTCATCCACCATAAAAGCCATGTTACAATTTGAAGCATTTTCTCACATTTCGAAAGTTTTTCCTAATGCCAGTTTTGAAAAGGAGGCAGATTTGCAGAAATATTCTCGTGGAGCGAGTACTTCCCACTAGAAATGTAATTTACATAGTTTCCCTCACAGTGACATTCCATTTTCCGAACACGCTACATGCATCCAGGTTTCAACAAACTTTCTCGAATGAGTTGTGAACATGTTGATTACAGAACTTTCATCCACCATACATGGCATATTTACAACTAGAAACATTAACTCTGAATTTGTAGCTTTTTCCTAATGCCAGTTTGGAAAATCAGGCCGTTTTCTCAGGGAAATACTTTTGGAGCGAATTCTAACCAATAGATGTGTAATTTACATAGATTCCATCGCCCATACTTTCCGTAATGCGATCACACTGCATGCCTAACGCTTTCTAAAAATATTCACCACAGATATGTTTGCATGTGGTTTTACGATCTTGCATCAAATACAAGGCATATTGACACTTTGAAGCATTTTCTCTGATTTTGCAGAGATTTTCAAACGCCAGGTTCAAAAATGAGGCAGATTTCTCAGAAAAAACTCTTAGAGCAAATTCTACCCAAGAGACATGTATTTTACATAGATTCGCTCACCGTGATATTCTGTGTTCCGAACACTCTTCACGTATCTCGGATTCGACAAATATTCACTACAGAGTAGTTAACATGCGGATTACCGATCTTTCATCTCAATACATTGAATATTGATTCTTAGAAGTATTTTCTCAAATTTTGCAGCGTTTTCTAAACGCCAGGTTCAAAAATGACGAAGTTTTCGCAGAAAAACTCTCTCGGAGTGAGTTCTAACCAATAGAGGATTCATTTAGATTTTTTCAATCACCGTGGAATTCCACGATCTGAACACGGTACATGCATCACGGAGTAGAAAAAGATCCTTTAATATGTTGTGAAAATGTGGATTACCAAACTTTCTGCAACATAAAGGCACATTTACACCTGCAAATATTTACTCACTTTTTGCAGCTTTTTCCAAACTTCAGATTCGATAATCATGCAATTTTGGCAAAAAAATTCTCTTCCAGCTCGTTCTACTCAATAGAATTGTAATTTCCATAGTTTCATTACCGTGAAATTCCATTTTCCATAAGCGCTACATAAATCACGGTTTAAAAAATAATTACTACACTGTTATTAACATGTGGATTACCGGACATTCATTCACCATTCAAGGCATATTGACACTTAGAAGCATTTACTCACATTTCACAGGGTTCTCCTAATGGCAGTTTTCAAAATGAGGCACATTTTGCAAAAAAATTCTCTTCAAGTGAATTCTACCCAATAGACATGTAACTTACATTGTTTCCTTCACTATGACATTCCGTATTCCGAAAAAGTTACATGCATCACGAGTTTGACAAACATTCTTTAATGAGTGTGAGCATGTGGATTACCGAACTTTCATCCACCTTACAAGGCATATTTACACCTAGAAGTAGTTATTCTCATTTCGCAGGTTTTTCCTAACATCCAGTTTCGAAAATCATGAAATTTTCACAGAAACATACAATTCAAGCGAGTTCTAACCAGTAGAATTGTTATTTTCAGAGCTTCACTCACCGAGACATTCCGTGTTCCGAAAACGTTACATTCATCACGGCTTCGGCAAACATTATTTAATGACCGTGAGCATGTGGATTACCGATTTTTCAACCACAATACAAGGCATATTTACACCTAGAAACATTTACTTACATTTCGCAGGTTTTCCTAATGTCAGTTACGAAAATCAGGCAGTTTTCGCAGAAAAATTCTCATGGTGTATGTTCTATCCAATAGACATCTCATTTTCTTAGATACCTTCACCGTAACATTCCGTGTTCCGAAAACGGTCCATGCACCACGGATTCAACAAATATTCACTGCTGAGTTCTTAGCATGTGGATTACACATCTTTAATAACCCATTGAAGACATATTGTCACCTTAAAGCATTTACTCAGATTTTGCAGTGTTTTCATAACACCAGTTTCCAAACTGAGGCATATTTTTCAGTAAAATGCTCCTGGAGCGTGTTCTAACCAAGAGATATGTAATTTACATAGTTTGCCTCACCGTGACAGTCCATGTTCCGAACGCGCTACACACATCACGGATTTGACAAACATTCTTAATGAGTTGTGTACATGTGTATTACAAAACTTTCATCCACCATACAAGGCATATTGACACCTAGAATCATTAACACTGAGTTTGCAGATATTTCCTAAAAGCAGTTTCGAAAATCAGGCAGTTTTCAAAGGAAAAAACTGTTGGAGCGTGTTCTACAAAATAGATGTGTAAATTACATAGATTCTCCCGCTGTGAAATTACGTGTTTCGAACATGCTACATGCAGAAAAGTTTCGACAAAAATACACTACAGGGTTGTTTGTATGTGGATTACAGGACTTTCTCACTATAGAATGTATATAGATGCTTTGATGCATTTTATGTGATTTCTCAGTGATTTCCAAACGCCAGTTTCTAAAATAAGGCAGATTTCATGGTAGAAACCTCTTGGAGCGGGTTCTAACCAATAGACATGTAATTTACATGGATTCGCTCACCGTGAAATTCCGTGTTCTGAACACGCTACATGCATCTCAGATGTGACAAATATTCACTACAGAGTTGTTAGCAAGTGGATTACAGCACTATCATCCACCATACAAGGCTTACTGACACTTTGAAAAATTTTCTCAGATTTCACACGTTAGTTTGAACGCCAGTTTTGAAAATGAGGCAGAATGGGCAGAAAAATGCTCTTGGAGCCAGTTCTAACCAAAAGATATGTAATTTACCTAGTTTCACTCAACGTGACATTCCGTGTTCTGAACACGATACATGCACCACGGATTCAACAAACATCCTTTAATGAGCTGTGAACATGTGTATTAACGAACTTTAATCCACCTTACAGTGCATATTTATACATAGAAATTCTATTCTGATTTAGTAGTATTCTCCTAATGTCAGTCTTTAAAATCATGCAGTTTCCACAGAAAAATCCTCTTGGAGCGAGTTCTACCCAATAGACATGGAATTTACATAGAACCCGTCATCGTGAAATTCCGTGTTCTGAACACGCTACATGCATCACGAATTCGACAAATATTCACTACAGAGTGGTTAGCATAAGGATTACCGAACTTTCATCCACCATAAAAGCCATGTTACAATTTGAAGCATTTTCTCACATTTCGAAAGTTTTTCCTAATGCCAGTTTTGAAAAGGAGGCAGATTTGCAGAAATATTCTCGTGGAGCGAGTACTTCCCAATAGAAATGTAATTTACATAGTTTCCCTCACAGTGACATTCCATTTTCCGAACACGCTACATGCATCCAGGTTTCAACAAACTTTCTCGAATGAGTTGTGAACATGTTGATTACAGAACTTTCATCCACCATACATGGCATATTTACAACTAGAAACATTAACTCTGAATTTGTAGCTTTTTCCTAATGCCAGTTTGGAAAATCAGGCCGTTTTCTCAGGGAAATACTTTTGGAGCGAATTCTAACCAATAGATGTGTAATTTACATAGATTCCATCGCCCATACTTTCCGTAATGCGATCACACTGCATGCCTAACGCTTTCTAAAAATATTCACCACAGATATGTTTGCATGTGGTTTTACGATCTTGCATCAAATACAAGGCATATTGACACTTTGAAGCATTTTCTCTGATTTTGCAGAGATTTTCAAACGCCAGGTTCAAAAATGAGGCAGATTTCTCAGAAAAAACTCTTAGAGCAAATTCTACCCAAGAGACATGTATTTTACATAGATTCGCTCACCGTGATATTCTGTGTTCCGAACACTCTTCACGTATCTCGGATTCGACAAATATTCACTACAGAGTAGTTAACATGCGGATTACCGATCTTTCATCTCAATACATTGAATATTGATTCTTAGAAGTATTTTCTCAAATTTTGCAGCGTTTTCTAAACGCCAGGTTCAAAAATGACGAAGTTTTCGCAGAAAAACTCTCTCGGAGTGAGTTCTAACCAATAGAGGATTCATTTAGATTTTTTCAATCACCGTGGAATTCCACGTTCTGAACACGGTACATGCATCACGGAGTAGAAAAAGATCCTTTAATATGTTGTGAAAATGTGGATTACCAAACTTTCTGCAACATAAAGGCACATTTACACCTGCAAATATTTACTCACTTTTTGCAGCTTTTTCCAAACTTCAGATTCGATAATCATGCAATTTTGGCAAAAAAATTCTCTTCCAGCTCGTTCTACTCAATAGAATTGTAATTTCCATAGTTTCATTACCGTGAAATTCCATTTTCCATAAGCGCTACATAAATCACGGTTTAAAAAATAATTACTACACTGTTATTAACATGTGGATTACCGGACATTCATTCACCATTCAAGGCATATTGACACTTAGAAGCATTTACTCACATTTCACAGGGTTCTCCTAATGGCAGTTTTCAAAATGAGGCACATTTTGCAAAAAAATTCTCTTCAAGTGAATTCTACCCAATAGACATGTAACTTACATTGTTTCCTTCACTATGACATTCCGTATTCCGAAAAAGTTACATGCATCACGAGTTTGACAAACATTCTTTAATGAGTGTGAGCATGTGGATTACCGAACTTTCATCCACCTTACAAGGCATATTTACACCTAGAAGTAGTTATTCTCATTTCGCAGGTTTTTCCTAACATCCAGTTTCGAAAATCATGAAATTTTCACAGAAACATACAATTCAAGCGAGCTCTAACCAGTAGAATTGTTATTTTAAGAGCTTCACTCACCGAGACATTCCGTGTTCCGAAAACGTTACATTCATCACGGCTTCGGCAAACATTATTTAATGACCGTGAGCATGTGGATTACCGATTTTTCAACCACAATACAAGGCATATTTACACCTAGAAACATTTACTTACATTTCGCAGGTTTTCCTAATGTCAGTTACGAAAATCAGGCAGTTTTCGCAGAAAAATTCTCATGGTGCATGTTCTATCCAATAGACATCTCATTTTCTTAGATACCTTCACCGTAACATTCCGTGTTCCGAAAACGGTCCATGCACCACGGATTCAACAAATATTCACTGCTGAGTTCTTAGCATGTGGATTACACATCTTTAATAACCCATTGAAGACATATTGTCACCTTAAAGCATTTACTCAGATTTTGCAGTGTTTTCATAACACCAGTTTCCAAACTGAGGCATATTTTTCAGTAAAATGCTCCTGGAGCGTGTTCTAACCAAGAGATATGTAATTTACATAGTTTGCCTCACCGTGACAGTCCATGTTCCGAACGCGCTACACACATCACGGATTTGACAAACATTCTTAATGAGTTGTGTACATGTGTATTACAAAACTTTCATCCACCATACAAGGCATATTGACACCTAGAATCATTAACACTGAGTTTGCAGATATTTCCTAAAAGCAGTTTCGAAAATCAGGCAGTTTTCAAAGGAAAAAACTGTTGGAGCGTGTTCTACAAAATAGATATGTAAATTACATAGATTCTCCCGCTGTGAAATTACGTGTTTCGAACATGCTACATGCAGAAAAGTTTCGACAAAAATACACTACAGGGTTGTTTGTATGTGGATTACAGGACTTTCTCACTATAGAATGTATATAGATGCTTTGATGCATTTTATGTGATTTCTCAGTGATTTCCAAACGCCAGTTTCTAAAATAAGGCAGATTTCATGGTAGAAACCTCTTGGAGCGGGTTCTAACCAATAGACATGTAATTTACATGGATTCGCTCACCGTGAAATTCCGTGTTCTGAACACGCTACATGCATCTCAGATGTGACAAATATTCACTACAGAGTTGTTAGCAAGTGGATTACAGCACTATCATCCACCATACAAGGCTTACTGACACTTTGAAAAATTTTCTCAGATTTCACACGTTAGTTTGAACGCCAGTTTTGAAAATGAGGCAGAATGGGCAGAAAAATGCTCTTGGAGCCAGTTCTAACCAAAAGATATGTAATTTACCTAGTTTCACTCAACGTGACATTCCGTGTTCTGAACACGATACATGCACCACGGATTCAACAAACATCCTTTAATGAGCTGTGAACATGTGTATTAACGAACTTTAATCCACCTTACAGTGCATATTTATACATAGAAATTCTATTCTGATTTAGTAGTATTCTCCTAATGTCAGTCTCTAAAATCATGCATTTTCCACAGAAAAATCCTCTTGGAGCGAGTTCTACCCAATAGACATGGAATTTACATAGAACCCATCATCGTGAAATTCCGTGTTCTGAACACGCTACATGCATCACGAATTCGACAAATATTCACTACAGAGTGGTTAGCATAAGGATTACCGAACTTTCATCCACCATAAAAGCCATGTTACAATTTGAAGCATTTTCTCACATTTCGAAAGTTTTTCCTAATGCCAGTTTTGAAAAGGAGGCAGATTTGCAGAAATATTCTCGTGGAGCGAGTACTTCCCACTAGAAATGTAATTTACATAGTTTCCCTCACAGTGACATTCCATTTTCCGAACACGCTACATGCATCCAGGTTTCAACAAACTTTCTCGAATGAGTTGTGAACATGTTGATTACAGAACTTTCATCCACCATACATGGCATATTTACAACTAGAAACATTAACTCTGAATTTGTAGCTTTTTCCTAATGCCAGTTTGGAAAATCAGGCCGTTTTCTCAGGGAAATACTTTTGGAGCGAATTCTAACCAATAGATGTGTAATTTACATAGATTCCATCGCCCATACTTTCCGTAATGCGATCACACTGCATGCCTAACGCTTTCTAAAAATATTCACCACAGATATGTTTGCATGTGGTTTTACGATCTTGCATCAAATACAAGGCATATTGACACTTTGAAGCATTTTCTCTGATTTTGCAGAGATTTTCAAACGCCAGGTTCAAAAATGAGGCAGATTTCTCAGAAAAAACTCTTAGAGCAAATTCTACCCAAGAGACATGTATTTTACATAGATTCGCTCACCGTGATATTCTGTGTTCCGAACACTCTTCACGTATCTCGGATTTGACAAATATTCACTACAGAGTAGTTAACATGCGGATTACCGATCTTTCATCTCAATACATTGAATATTGATTCTTAGAAGTATTTTCTCAAATTTTGCAGCGTTTTCTAAACGCCAGGTTCAAAAATGACGAAGTTTTCGCAGAAAAACTCTCTCGGAGTGAGTTCTAACCAATAGAGGATTCATTTAGATTTTTTCAATCACCGTGGAATTCCACGTTCTGAACACGGTACATGCATCACGGAGTAGAAAAAGATCCTTTAATATGTTGTGAAAATGTGGATTACCAAACTTTCTGCAACATAAAGGCACATTTACACCTGCAAATATTTACTCACTTTTTGCAGCTTTTTCCAAACTTCAGATTCGATAATCATGCAATTTTGGCAAAAAAATTCTCTTCCAGCTCGTTCTACTCAATAGAATTGTAATTTCCATAGTTTCATTACCGTGAAATTCCATTTTCCATAAGCGCTACATAAATCACGGTTTAAAAAATAATTACTACACTGTTATTAACATGTGGATTACCGGACATTCATTCACCATTCAAGGCATATTGACACTTAGAAGCATTTACTCACATTTCACAGGGTTCTCCTAATGGCAGTTTTCAAAATGAGGCACATTTTGCAAAAAAATTCTCTTCAAGTGAATTCTACCCAATAGACATGTAACTTACATTGTTTCCTTCACTATGACATTCCGTATTCCGAAAAAGTTACATGCATCACGAGTTTGACAAACATTCTTTAATGAGTGTGAGCATGTGGATTACCGAACTTTCATCCACCTTACAAGGCATATTTACACCTAGAAGTAGTTATTCTCATTTCGCAGGTTTTTCCTAACATCCAGTTTCGAAAATCATGAAATTTTCACAGAAACATACAATTCAAGCGAGTTCTAACCAGTAGAATTGTTATTTTCAGAGCTTCACTCACCGAGACATTCCGTGTTCCGAAAACGTTACATTCATCACGGCTTCGGCAAACATTATTTAATGACCGTGAGCATGTGGATTACCGATTTTTCAACCACAATACAAGGCATTTTTACTCCTAGAAACATTTACTTATATTTCGCAGGTTTTCCTAACGTCAGTTACAAAAATCAGGCAGTTTTCGCAGAAAAATTCTCTTGGTGCATGTTCTATCCAATAGACATCTCATTTTCATAGATACCTTCACCGTAACATTCCGTGTTCCGAAAACGGTCCATGCACCACGGATTCAACAAATATTCACTGCTGAGTTCTTAGCATGTGGATTACACATCTTTAATAACCCATTGAAAACATATTGTCACCTTAAAGCATTTACTCAGATTTTGCAGCGTTTTCATAACACCAGTTTCCAAAATGAGGCATATTTTTCAGTAAAATGCTCCTGGAGCGTGTTCTAACCAAGAGATATGTAATTTACATAGTTTGCCTCACCGTGACAGTCCATGTTCTGAACGCGCTACACACATCACGGATTTGACAAACATTCTTAATGAGTTGTGTACATGTGTATTACAAAACTTTCATCCACCATACAAGGCATATTGACACCTAGAATCATTAACACTGAGTTCGCAGATATTTCCTAAAAGCAGTTTCGAAAATCAGGCAGTTTTCAAAGGAAAAAACTGTTGGAGCGTGTTCTACAAAATAGATATGTAAATTACATAGATTCTCCCGCTGTGAAATTACGTGTTTCGAACATGCTACATGCAGAAAAGTTTCGACAAAAATACACTACAGTGTTCTTTGCATGTGGATTACAGGACTTTCTCACTATAGAAAGCATATAGATGCTTAGATGCATTTTATGTCATTTCACACTGTTTTCCAAATGCCAGTTTCGAAAGTAAGGCAGATTTCACGGCAAAAACCTCTTGGAGCGGGTTCTAACCAATACACATGTAATTTACATGGATTCGCTCACCGTGAAATTCCGTGTTCTGAACACGCTACATGCATCTCAGATGTGACAAATATTCACTACAGAGTTGTTAGCAAGTGGATTACAGCACTATCATCCACCATACAAGGCTTACTGACACTTTGAAGAATTTTCTCAGATTTCACACGTTAGTTTGAACGCCAGTTTTGAAAATGAGGCAGATTGGGCAGAAAAATGCTCTTGGAGCCAGTTCTACCCAAAAGATATGTAATTTACCTAGTTTCACTCACCGTGACATTCCGTGTTCTGAACACGTTTCATGCACCACGGATTCAACAAACATTCTTTAATGAGTTGTGAACATGTGTATTAACGAACTTTAATCCACCTTACAGTGCATATTTATACATAGAAATTTTATTGTGATTTAGTAATATTCTCCTAATGTCAGTCTCTAAAATCATGCAGTTTCCACAGATAAATCCTCTTGGAACGAGTTCTACCCAATAGACATGCAATTTACATATAACCCGTCATTGTGAAATTCTGTGTCCCGAACACGCTACATGCATCACGGATTCGACAAATATTCACTACAGAGTTGTTAGCATAAGGATTACCGGACTTTCATCAACCATAAAAGCCATGTTACAATTTGAAGCATTTACTCATATTTCGAAAATTTTTCCTAATGCCAGTTATGAAATGGAGTCAGATTTGCAGAAATATACTCGTGGAGCGAGTACTTCCCAATAGAAATGTAATTTACATAGTTTCCCTCACAGTGACATTCCATTTTCCGAACACGCTACATGCATCAAGGTTTCAACAAACTTTCTCGAATGAGTTGTGAACATGTAGATTACAGAACTTTCATCCACCATACATGGCATATTTACAACTAGAAACATTAACTCTGTATTTGCAGCTTTTTCCTAATGCCAGTTTGGAAAATCAGGCCGTTTTCAGAGGGAAAAACTTTTGGAGCGAATTCTAAACAATAGGTGTGTAATTTACATAGATTCCTTCGCCGGGATTTTCCGTGATATGATCACAGTGCATGCATAACTCTTTCTAAAAATATTCACCACAGATTTGTTTGCATGTGGTTTTACGATCTTGCATCACAATACAAGGCAAATTGACACTTTGAAGCATTTTCTCTAATTTTGCAGAGATTTTCAAACGCCAGGTTCAAAAATGAGGCAGATTTCTCAGAAAAACTCTTAGAGCAAATTCTACCCAAGGGACATGTATTTTACATAGATTCGCTCACCGTGATATTCTGTGTTCCGAACACACTTCACGTATCTCGGATTCGACAAATATTCACTACAGATCAGTTAGCATGCGGATTACCGAACTTTCATCTCAATACATTGAATATTGATTCTTAGAAATATTTTCACAGATTTTGCAGCGTTTTCTAAACGCCATGTTAAAAAATGACGAAGTTTTAGCAGAAAAACTCTCTCGCAGCGAGTTCTACCCAATAGAGGATTCATTTACATTGTTTAATCACCGTGGAATTCCACGTTCTGAACACGCTACATGCATCACGGATTAGAAAAAGATTCTTTAATATGTTGTGAAAATGTTGATTACCGAACTTTCTTGCAACATAAAGGCACATTTACACCTGCAAATATTTACTCCCTTTTTGCAGCTTTTTCCAAACTTCAGATTCGATAATCATGCAATTTTGGCAAAAAAATTCACTTCTAGCTCGTTCTACTCAATAGAATTTTTAATTTCCATAGTTTCATTACCGTGAAATTCCATTTTCCATAAGCGCTACATGAATCACGGTTTAAAAAATAATAAATACACTGTTATTAACATGTGGATTACCGGACTTTCAATCACCATTCAAGGCATATTGACACTTAGAAGCAATTTCTCAGATTTCACAGGGTTCTCCTAATGGCAGTTTTCAAAATGAGGCACATTTTGCAGAAAAATTCTCTTGAAGTGTGTTCTACCCAATAGAAATGTAACTTACATTGTTTCCTTCAGTGTGACATTCCGTATTCCAAAAACGTTACATTCATCACGGCTTCGACAAACATACTTAAATGAGTGTGAGCAGGTGGAATACCAATTTTTCAACCACAATACAAGGCATATTTACACCTAGAAACATTTACTTACATTTCGCAGGTTTTCCTAACGTCAGTTACAAAATCAGGCAGTTTTCGCAGAAAAATTCTCTTGGTGCATGTTCTATCCAATAGACATCTCATTTTCATAGATACCTTAAACGTAACATTCCATGTTCCAAAAACGGTCCATGCACCACGGATTCAACAAATATTCACTGCTGAGTTCTTAGCATGTGGATTACACATCTTTAATAACCCATTGAAGACATATTGTCACCTTAAAACATTTAGTCAGATTTTGAAGCGTTTTCATAACACCAGTTTCCAAAATGAGGCATATTTTTCAGTAAAATGCTCCTGGAGCGTGTTCTAACCAAGAGATATGTAATTTACATAGTTTGCCTCACCGTGACAGTCCATGTTCCGAATGCGCTACACACATCACGGATTTGACAAACATTCTTAATGAGTTGTGTACATGTGTATTACAAAACTTTCATCCACCATACAAGGCATATTGACACCTAGAATCATTAACACTGAGTTTGCAGATATTTCCTAAAAGCAGTTTCGAAAATCAGGCAGTTTTCAAAGGAAAAAACTGTTGGAGCGTGTTCTACAAAATAGATATGTAAATTACATAGATTCTCCCGCTGTGAAATTACGTGTTTTGAACATGCTACATGCAGAAAAGTTTCGACAAAAATACACTACAGGGTTGTTTGTATGTGGATTACAGGACTTTCTCACTATAGAATGTATATAGATGCTTTGATGCATTTTATGTGATTTCTCAGTGATTTCCAAACGCCAGTTTCTAAAATAATGCAGATTTCATGGTAGAAACCTCTTGGAGCGGGTTCTAACCAATAGACATGTAATTTACATGGATTCGCTCACCGTGAAATTCCGTGTTCTGAACACGCTACATGCATCTCAGATGTGACAAATATTCACTACAGAGTTGTTAGCAAGTGGATTACAGCACTATCATCCACCATACAAGGCTTACTGACACTTTGAAAAATTTTCTCAGATTTCACACGTTAGTTTGAACGCCAGTTTTGAAAATGAGGCAGAATGGGCAGAAAAATGCTCTTGGAGCCAGTTCTAACCAAAAGATATGTAATTTACCTAGTTTCACTCAACGTGACATTCCGTGTTCTGAACACGATACATGCACCACGGATTCAACAAACATCCTTTAATGAGCTGTGAACATGTGTATTAACGAACTTTAATCCACCTTACAGTGCATATTTATACATAGAAATTCTATTCTGATTTAGTAGTATTCTCCTAATGTCAGTCTTTAAAATCATGCATTTTCCACAGAAAAATCCTCTTGGAGCGAGTTCTACCCAATAGACATGGAATTTACATAGAACCCGTCATCGTGAAATTCCGTGTTCTGAACACGCTACATGCATCACGAATTCGACAAATATTCACTACAGAGTGGTTAGCATAAGGATTACCGAACTTTCATCCACCATAAAAGCCATGTTACAATTTGAAGCATTTTCTCACATTTCGAAAGTTTTTCCTAATGCCAGTTTTGAAAAGGAGGCAGATTTGCAGAAATATTCTCGTGGAGCGAGTACTTCCCAATAGAAATGTAATTTACATAGTTTCCCTCACAGTGACATTCCATTTTCCGAACACGCTACATGCATCCAGGTTTCAACAAACTTTCTCGAATGAGTTGTGAACATGTTGATTACAGAACTTTCATCCACCATACATGGCATATTTACAACTAGAAACATTAACTCTGAATTTGTAGCTTTTTCCTAATGCCAGTTTGGAAAATCAGGCCGTTTTCTCAGGGAAATACTTTTGGAGCGAATTCTAACCAATAGATGTGTAATTTACATAGATTCCATCGCCCATACTTTCCGTAATGCGATCACACTGCATGCCTAACGCTTTCTAAAAATATTCACCACAGATATGTTTGCATGTTGTTTTACGATCTTGCATCAAATACAAGGCATATTGACACTTTGAAGCATTTTCTCTGATTTTGCAGAGATTTTCAAACGCCAGGTTCAAAAATGAGGCAGATTTCTCAGAAAAAACTCTTAGAGCAAATTCTACCCAAGAGACATGTATTTTACATAGATTCGCTCACCGTGATATTCTGTGTTCCGAACACTCTTCACGTATCTCGGATTTGACAAATATTCACTACAGAGTAGTTAACATGCGGATTACCGATCTTTCATCTCAATACATTGAATATTGATTCTTAGAAGTATTTTCTCAAATTTTGCAGCGTTTTCTAAACGCCAGGTTCAAAAATGACGAAGTTTTCGCAGAAAAACTCTCTCGGAGTGAGTTCTAACCAATAGAGGATTCATTTAGATTTTTTCAATCACCGTGGAATTCCACGTTCTGAACACGGTACATGCATCACGGAGTAGAAAAAGATCCTTTAATATGTTGTGAAAATGTGGATTACCAAACTTTCTGCAACATAAAGGCACATTTACACCTGCAAATATTTACTCACTTTTTGCAGCTTTTTCCAAACTTCAGATTCGATAATCATGCAATTTTGGCAAAAAAATTCTCTTCCAGCTCGTTCTACTCAATAGAATTGTAATTTCCATAGTTTCATTACCGTGAAATTCCATTTTCCATAAGCGCTACATAAATCACGGTTTAAAAAATAATTACTACACTGTTATTAACATGTGGATTACCGGACATTCATTCACCATTCAAGGCATATTGACACTTAGAAGCATTTACTCACATTTCACAGGGTTCTCCTAATGGCAGTTTTCAAAATGAGGCACATTTTGCAAAAAAATTCTCTTCAAGTGAATTCTACCCAATAGACATGTAACTTACATTGTTTCCTTCACTATGACATTCCGTATTCCGAAAAACTTACATGCATCACGAGTTTGACAAACATTCTTTAATGAGTGTGAGCATGTGGATTACCGAACTTTCATCCACCTTACAAGGCATATTTACACCTAGAAGTAGTTATTCTCATTTCGCAGGTTTTTCCTAACATCCAGTTTCGAAAATCATGAAATTTTCACAGAAACATACAATTCAAGCGAGTTCTAACCAGTAGAATTGTTATTTTCAGAGCTTCACTCACCGAGACATTCCGTGTTCCGAAAACGTTACATTCATCACGGCTTCGGCAAACATTATTTAATGACCGTGAGCATGTGGATTACCGATTTTTCAACCACAATACAAGGCATTTTTACTCCTAGAAACATTTACTTATATTTCGCAGGTTTTCCTAACGTCAGTTACAAAAATCAGGCAGTTTTCGCAGAAAAATTCTCTTGGTGCATGTTCTATCCAATAGACATCTCATTTTCATAGATACCTTCACCGTAACATTCCGTGTTCCGAAAACGGTCCATGCACCACGGATTCAACAAATATTCACTGCTGAGTTCTTAGCATGTGGATTACACATCTTTAATAACCCATTGAAAACATATTGTCACCTTAAAGCATTTACTCAGATTTTGCAGCGTTTTCATAACACCAGTTTCCAAAATGAGGCATATTTTTCAGTAAAATGCTCCTGGAGCGTGTTCTAACCAAGAGATATGTAATTTACATAGTTTGCCTCACCGTGACAGTCCATGTTCCGAACGCGCTACACACATCACGGATTTGACAAACATTCTTAATGAGTTGTGTACATGTGTATTACAAAACTTTCATCCACCATACAAGGCATATTGACACCTAGAATCATTAACACTGAGTTCGCAGATATTTCCTAAAAGCAGTTTCGAAAATCAGGCAGTTTTCAAAGGAAAAAACTGTTGGAGCGTGTTCTACAAAATAGATATGTAAATTACATAGATTCTCCCGCTGTGAAATTACGTGTTTCGAACATGCTACATGCAGAAAAGTTTCGACAAAAATACACTACAGTGTTCTTTGCATGTGGATTACAGGACTTTCTCACTATAGAAAGCATATAGATGCTTAGATGCATTTTATGTCATTTCACACTGTTTTCCAAATGCCAGTTTCGAAAGTAAGGCAGATTTCACGGCAAAAACCTCTTGGAGCGGGTTCTAACCAATACACATGTAATTTACATGGATTCGCTCACCGTGAAATTCCGTGTTCTGAACACGCTACATGCATCTCAGATGTGACAAATATTCACTACAGAGTTGTTAGCAAGTGGATTACAGCACTATCATCCACCATACAAGGCTTACTGACACTTTGAAGAATTTTCTCAGATTTCACACGTTAGTTTGAACGCCAGTTTTGAAAATGAGGCAGATTGGGCAGAAAAATGCTCTTGGAGCCAGTTCTACCCAAAAGATATGTAATTTACCTAGTTTCACTCACCGTGACATTCCGTGTTCTGAACACGTTTCATGCACCACGGATTCAACAAACATTCTTTAATGAGTTGTGAACATGTGTATTAACGAACTTTAATCCACCTTACAGTGCATATTTATACATAGAAATTTTATTGTGATTTAGTAATATTCTCCTAATGTCAGTCTCTAAAATCATGCAGTTTCCACAGATAAATCCTCTTGGAACGAGTTCTACCCAATAGACATGCAATTTACATATAACCCGTCATTGTGAAATTCTGTGTCCCGAACACGCTACATGCATCACGGATTCGACAAATATTCACTACAGAGTTGTTAGCATAAGGATTACCGGACTTTCATCAACCATAAAAGCCATGTTACAATTTGAAGCATTTACTCATATTTCGAAAATTTTTCCTAATGCCAGTTATGAAATGGAGTCAGATTTGCAGAAATATACTCGTGGAGCGAGTACTTCCCAATAGAAATGTAATTTACATAGTTTCCCTCACAGTGACATTCCATTTTCCGAACACGCTACATGCATCAAGGTTTCAACAAACTTTCTCGAATGAGTTGTGAACATGTAGATTACAGAACTTTCATCCACCATACATGGCATATTTACAACTAGAAACATTAACTCTGTATTTGCAGCTTTTTCCTAATGCCAGTTTGGAAAATCAGGCCGTTTTCAGAGGGAAAAACTTTTGGAGCGAATTCTAAACAATAGGTGTGTAATTTACATAGATTCCTTCGCCGGGATTTTCCGTGATATGATCACAGTGCATGCATAACTCTTTCTAAAAATATTCACCACAGATTTGTTTGCATGTGGTTTTACGATCTTGCATCACAATACAAGGCAAATTGACACTTTGAAGCATTTTCTCTAATTTTGCAGAGATTTTCAAACGCCAGGTTCAAAAATGAGGCAGATTTCTCAGAAAAACTCTTAGAGCAAATTCTACCCAAGGGACATGTATTTTACATAGATTCGCTCACCGTGATATTCTGTGTTCCGAACACACTTCACGTATCTCGGATTCGACAAATATTCACTACAGATCAGTTAGCATGCGGATTACCGAACTTTCATCTCAATACATTGAATATTGATTCTTAGAAATATTTTCACAGATTTTGCAGCGTTTTCTAAACGCCATGTTAAAAAATGACGAAGTTTTAGCAGAAAAACTCTCTCGCAGCGAGTTCTACCCAATAGAGGATTCATTTACATTGTTTAATCACCGTGGAATTCCACGTTCTGAACACGCTACATGCATCACGGATTAGAAAAAGATTCTTTAATATGTTGTGAAAATGTGGATTACCGAACTTTCTTGCAACATAAAGGCACATTTACACCTGCAAATATTTACTCCCTTTTTGCAGCTTTTTCCAAACTTCAGATTCGATAATCATGCAATTTTGGCAAAAAAATTCACTTCTAGCTCGTTCTACTCAATAGAATTTTTAATTTCCATAGTTTCATTACCGTGAAATTCCATTTTCCATAAGCGCTACATGAATCACGGTTTAAAAAATAATAAATACACTGTTATTAACATGTGGATTACCGGACTTTCAATCACCATTCAAGGCATATTGACACTTAGAAGCAATTTCTCAGATTTCACAGGGTTCTCCTAATGGCAGTTTTCAAAATGAGGCACATTTTGCAGAAAAATTCTCTTGAAGTGTGTTCTACCCAATAGACATGTAACTTACATTGTTTCCTTCAGTGTGACATTCCGTATTCCAAATACGTTACATTCATCACGGCTTCGACAAACATACTTAAATGAGTGTGAGCAGGTGGAATACCAATTTTTCAACCACAATACAAGGCATATTTACACCTAGAAACATTTACTTACATTTCGCAGGTTTTCCTAACGTCAGTTACAAAATCAGGCAGTTTTCGCAGAAAAATTCTCTTGGTGCATGTTCTATCCAATAGACATCTCATTTTCATAGATACCTTAAACGTAACATTCCATGTTCCAAAAACGGTCCATGCACCACGGATTCAACAAATATTCACTGCTGAGTTCTTAGCATGTGGATTACACATCTTTAATAACCCATTGAAGACATATTGTCACCTTAAAACATTTAGTCAGATTTTGAAGCGTTTTCATAACACCAGTTTCCAAAATGAGGCATATTTTTCAGTAAAATGCTCCTGGAGCGTGTTCTAACCAAGAGATATGTAATTTACATAGTTTGCCTCACCGTGACAGTCCATGTTCCGAATGCGCTACACACATCACGGATTTGACAAACATTCTTAATGAGTTGTGTACATGTGTATTACAAAACTTTCATCCACCATACAAGGCATATTGACACCTAGAATCATTAACACTGAGTTTGCAGATATTTCCTAAAAGCAGTTTCGAAAATCAGGCAGTTTTCAAAGGAAAAAACTGTTGGAGCGTGTTCTACAAAATAGATATGTAAATTACATAGATTCTCCCGCTGTGAAATTACGTGTTTTGAACATGCTACATGCAGAAAAGTTTCGACAAAAATACACTACAGGGTTGTTTGTATGTGGATTACAGGACTTTCTCACTATAGAATGTATATAGATGCTTTGATGCATTTTATGTGATTTCTCAGTGATTTCCAAACGCCAGTTTCTAAAATAATGCAGATTTCATGGTAGAAACCTCTTGGAGCGGGTTCTAACCAATAGACATGTAATTTACATGGATTCGCTCACCGTGAAATTCCGTGTTCTGAACACGCTACATGCATCTCAGATGTGACAAATATTCACTACAGAGTTGTTAGCAAGTGGATTACAGCACTATCATCCACCATACAAGGCTTACTGACACTTTGAAAAATTTTCTCAGATTTCACACGTTAGTTTGAACGCCAGTTTTGAAAATGAGGCAGAATGGGCAGAAAAATGCTCTTGGAGCCAGTTCTAACCAAAAGATATGTAATTTACCTAGTTTCACTCAACGTGACATTCCGTGTTCTGAACACGATACATGCACCACGGATTCAACAAACATCCTTTAATGAGCTGTGAACATGTGTATTAACGAACTTTAATCCACCTTACAGTGCATATTTATACATAGAAATTCTATTCTGATTTAGTAGTATTCTCCTAATGTCAGTCTTTAAAATCATGCATTTTCCACAGAAAAATCCTCTTGGAGCGAGTTCTACCCAATAGACATGGAATTTACATAGAACCCGTCATCGTGAAATTCCGTGTTCTGAACACGCTACATGCATCACGAATTCGACAAATATTCACTACAGAGTGGTTAGCATAAGGATTACCGAACTTTCATCCACCATAAAAGCCATGTTACAATTTGAAGCATTTTCTCACATTTCGAAAGTTTTTCCTAATGCCAGTTTTGAAAAGGAGGCAGATTTGCAGAAATATTCTCGTGGAGCGAGTACTTCCCACTAGAAATGTAATTTACATAGTTTCCCTCACAGTGACATTCCATTTTCCGAACACGCTACATGCATCCAGGTTTCAACAAACTTTCTCGAATGAGTTGTGAACATGTTGATTACAGAACTTTCATCCACCATACATGGCATATTTACAACTAGAAACATTAACTCTGAATTTGTAGCTTTTTCCTAATGCCAGTTTGGAAAATCAGGCCGTTTTCTCAGGGAAATACTTTTGGAGCGAATTCTAACCAATAGATGTGTAATTTACATAGATTCCATCGCCCATACTTTCCGTAATGCGATCACACTGCATGCCTAACGCTTTCTAAAAATATTCACCACAGATATGTTTGCATGTGGTTTTACGATCTTGCATCAAATACAAGGCATATTGACACTTTGAAGCATTTTCTCTGATTTTGCAGAGATTTTCAAACGCCAGGTTCAAAAATGAGGCAGATTTCTCAGAAAAAACTCTTAGAGCAAATTCTACCCAAGAGACATGTATTTTACATAGATTCGCTCACCGTGATATTCTGTGTTCCGAACACTCTTCACGTATCTCGGATTTGACAAATATTCACTACAGAGTAGTTAACATGCGGATTACCGATCTTTCATCTCAATACATTGAATATTGATTCTTAGAAGTATTTTCTCAAATTTTGCAGCGTTTTCTAAACGCCAGGTTCAAAAATGACGAAGTTTTCGCAGAAAAACTCTCTCGGAGTGAGTTCTAACCAATAGAGGATTCATTTAGATTTTTTCAATCACCGTGGAATTCCACGTTCTGAACACGGTACATGCATCACGGAGTAGAAAAAGATCCTTTAATATGTTGTGAAAATGTGGATTACCAAACTTTCTGCAACATAAAGGCACATTTACACCTGCAAATATTTACTCACTTTTTGCAGCTTTTTCCAAACTTCAGATTCGATAATCATGCAATTTTGGCAAAAAAATTCTCTTCCAGCTCGTTCTACTCAATAGAATTGTAATTTCCATAGTTTCATTACCGTGAAATTCCATTTTCCATAAGCGCTACATAAATCACGGTTTAAAAAATAATTACTACACTGTTATTAACATGTGGATTACCGGACATTCATTCACCATTCAAGGCATATTGACACTTAGAAGCATTTACTCACATTTCACAGGGTTCTCCTAATGGCAGTTTTCAAAATGAGGCACATTTTGCAAAAAAATTCTCTTCAAGTGAATTCTACCCAATAGACATGTAACTTATATTGTTTCCTTCACTATGACATTCCGTATTCCGAAAAACTTACATGCATCACGAGTTTGACAAACATTCTTTAATGAGTGTGAGCATGTGGATTACCGAACTTTCATCCACCTTACAAGGCATATTTACACCTAGAAGTAGTTATTCTCATTTCGCAGGTTTTTCCTAACATCCAGTTTCGAAAATCATGAAATTTTCACAGAAACATACAATTCAAGCGAGTTCTAACCAGTAGAATTGTTATTTTCAGAGCTTCACTCACCGAGACATTCCGTGTTCCGAAAACGTTACATTCATCACGGCTTCGGCAAACATTATTTAATGACCGTGAGCATGTGGATTACCGATTTTTCAACCACAATACAAGGCATTTTTACTCCTAGAAACATTTACATATATTTCGCAGGTTTTCCTAACGTCAGTTACAAAAATCAGGCAGTTTTCGCAGAAAAATTCTCTTGGTGCATGTTCTATCCAATAGACATCTCATTTTCATAGATACCTTCACCGTAACATTCCGTGTTCCGAAAACGGTCCATGCACCACGGATTCAACAAATATTCACTGCTGAGTTCTTAGCATGTGGATTACACATCTTTAATAACCCATTGAAAACATATTGTCACCTTAAAGCATTTACTCAGATTTTGCAGCGTTTTCATAACACCAGTTTCCAAACTGAGGCATATTTTTCAGTAAAATGCTCCTGGAGCGTGTTCTAACCAAGAGATATGTAATTTACATAGTTTGCCTCACCGTGACAGTCCATGTTCCGAACGCGCTACACACATCACGGATTTGACAAACATTCTTAATGAGTTGTGTACATGTGTATTACAAAACTTTCATCCACCATACAAGGCATATTGACACCTAGAATCATTAACACTGAGTTCGCAGATATTTCCTAAAAGCAGTTTCGAAAATCAGGCAGTTTTCAAAGGAAAAAACTGTTGGAGCGTGTTCTACAAAATAGATATGTAAATTACATAGATTCTCCCGCTGTGAAATTACGTGTTTCGAACATGCTACATGCAGAAAAGTTTCGACAAAAATACACTACAGTGTTCTTTGCATGTGGATTACAGGACTTTCTCACTATAGAAAGCATATAGATGCTTAGATGCATTTTATGTCATTTCACACTGTTTTCCAAATGCCAGTTTCGAAAGTAAGGCAGATTTCACGGCAAAAACCTCTTGGAGCGGGTTCTAACCAATACACATGTAATTTACATGGATTCGCTCACCGTGAAATTCCGTGTTCTGAACACGCTACATGCATCTCAGATGTGACAAATATTCACTACAGAGTTGTTAGCAAGTGGATTACAGCACTATCATCCACCATACAAGGCTTACTGACACTTTGAAGAATTTTCTCAGATTTCACACGTTAGTTTGAACGCCAGTTTTGAAAATGAGGCAGATTGGGCAGAAAAATGCTCTTGGAGCCAGTTCTACCCAAAAGATATGTAATTTACCTAGTTTCACTCACCGTGACATTCCGTGTTCTGAACACGTTTCATGCACCACGGATTCAACAAACATTCTTTAATGAGTTGTGAACATGTGTATTAACGAACTTTAATCCACCTTACAGTGCATATTTATACATAGAAATTTTATTCTGATTTAGTAATATTCTCCTAATGTCAGTCTCTAAAATCATGCAGTTTCCACAGATAAATCCTCTTGGAACGAGTTCTACCCAATAGACATGCAATTTACATATAACCCGTCATTGTGAAATTCTGTGTCCCGAACACGCTACATGCATCACGGATTCGACAAATATTCACTACAGAGTTGTTAGCATAAGGATTACCGGACTTTCATCAACCATAAAAGCCATGTTACAATTTGAAGCATTTACTCATATTTCGAAAATTTTTCCTAATGCCAGTTATGAAATGGAGTCAGATTTGCAGAAATATACTCGTGGAGCGAGTACTTCCCAATAGAAATGTAATTTACATAGTTTCCCTCACAGTGACATTCCATTTTCCGAACACGCTACATGCATCAAGGTTTCAACAAACTTTCTCGAATGAGTTGTGAACATGTAGATTACAGAACTTTCATCCACCATACATGGCATATTTACAACTAGAAACATTAACTCTGTATTTGCAGCTTTTTCCTAATGCCAGTTTGGAAAATCAGGCCGTTTTCAGAGGGAAAAACTTTTGGAGCGAATTCTAAACAATAGGTGTGTAATTTACATAGATTCCTTCGCCGGGATTTTCCGTGATATGATCACAGTGCATGCATAACTCTTTCTAAAAATATTCACCACAGATTTGTTTGCATGTGGTTTTACGATCTTGCATCACAATACAAGGCAAATTGACACTTTGAAGCATTTTCTCTAATTTTGCAGAGATTTTCAAACGCCAGGTTCAAAAATGAGGCAGATTTCTCAGAAAAACTCTTAGAGCAAATTCTACCCAAGGGACATGTATTTTACATAGATTCGCTCACCGTGATATTCTGTGTTCCGAACACACTTCACGTATCTCGGATTCGACAAATATTCACTACAGATCAGTTAGCATGCGGATTACCGAACTTTCATCTCAATACATTGAATATTGATTCTTAGAAATATTTTCACAGATTTTGCAGCGTTTTCTAAACGCCATGTTAAAAAATGACGAAGTTTTAGCAGAAAAACTCTCTCGCAGCGAGTTCTACCCAATAGAGGATTCATTTACATTGTTTAATCACCGTGGAATTCCACGTTCTGAACACGCTACATGCATCACGGATTAGAAAAAGATTCTTTAATATGTTGTGAAAATGTGGATTACCGAACTTTCTTGCAACATAAAGGCACATTTACACCTGCAAATATTTACTCCCTTTTTGCAGCTTTTTCCAAACTTCAGATTCGATAATCATGCAATTTTGGCAAAAAAATTCACTTCTAGCTCGTTCTACTCAATAGAATTTTTAATTTCCATAGTTTCATTACCGTGAAATTCCATTTTCCATAAGCGCTACATGAATCACGGTTTAAAAAATAATAAATACACTGTTATTAACATGTGGATTACCGGACTTTCAATCACCATTCAAGGCATATTGACACTTAGAAGCAATTTCTCAGATTTCACAGGGTTCTCCTAATGGCAGTTTTCAAAATGAGGCACATTTTGCAGAAAAATTCTCTTGAAGTGTGTTCTACCCAATAGACATGTAACTTACATTGTTTCCTTCAGTGTGACATTCCGTATTCCAAATACGTTACATTCATCACGGCTTCGACAAACATACTTAAATGAGTGTGAGCAGGTGGAATACCAATTTTTCAACCACAATACAAGGCATATTTACACCTAGAAACATTTACTTACATTTCGCAGGTTTTCCTAACGTCAGTTACAAAATCAGGCAGTTTTCGCAGAAAAATTCTCTTGGTGCATGTTCTATCCAATAGACATCTCATTTTCATAGATACCTTAAACGTAACATTCCATGTTCCAAAAACGGTCCATGCACCACGGATTCAACAAATATTCACTGCTGAGTTCTTAGCATGTGGATTACACATCTTTAATAACCCATTGAAGACATATTGTCACCTTAAAACATTTAGTCAGATTTTGAAGCGTTTTCATAACACCAGTTTCCAAAATGAGGCATATTTTTCAGTAAAATGCTCCTGGAGCGTGTTCTAACCAAGAGATATGTAATTTACATAGTTTGCCTCACCGTGACAGTCCATGTTCCGAATGCGCTACACACATCACGGATTTGACAAACATTCTTAATGAGTTGTGTACATGTGTATTACAAAACTTTCATCCACCATACAAGGCATATTGACACCTAGAATCATTAACACTGAGTTTGCAGATATTTCCTAAAAGCAGTTTCGAAAATCAGGCAGTTTTCAAAGGAAAAAACTGTTGGAGCGTGTTCTACAAAATAGATATGTAAATTACATAGATTCTCCCGCTGTGAAATTACGTGTTTCGAACATGCTACATGCAGAAAAGTTTCGACAAAAATACACTACAGGGTTGTTTGTATGTGGATTACAGGACTTTCTCACTATAGAATGTATATAGATGCTTTGATGCATTTTATGTGATTTCTCAGTGATTTCCAAACGCCAGTTTCTAAAATAATGCAGATTTCATGGTAGAAACCTCTTGGAGCGGGTTCTAACCAATAGACATGTAATTTACATGGATTCGCTCACCGTGAAATTCCGTGTTCTGAACACGCTACATGCATCTCAGATGTGACAAATATTCACTACAGAGTTGTTAGCAAGTGGATTACAGCACTATCATCCACCATACAAGGCTTACTGACACTTTGAAAAATTTTCTCAGATTTCACACGTTAGTTTGAACGCCAGTTTTGAAAATGAGGCAGAATGGGCAGAAAAATGCTCTTGGAGCCAGTTCTAACCAAAAGATATGTAATTTACCTAGTTTCACTCAACGTGACATTCCGTGTTCTGAACACGATACATGCACCACGGATTCAACAAACATCCTTTAATGAGCTGTGAACATGTGTATTAACGAACTTTAATCCACCTTACAGTGCATATTTATACATAGAAATTCTATTCTGATTTAGTAGTATTCTCCTAATGTCAGTCTTTAAAATCATGCATTTTCCACAGAAAAATCCTCTTGGAGCGAGTTCTACCCAATAGACATGGAATTTACATAGAACCCGTCATCGTGAAATTCCGTGTTCTGAACACGCTACATGCATCACGAATTCGACAAATATTCACTACAGAGTGGTTAGCATAAGGATTACCGAACTTTCATCCACCATAAAAGCCATGTTACAATTTGAAGCATTTTCTCACATTTCGAAAGTTTTTCCTAATGCCAGTTTTGAAAAGGAGGCAGATTTGCAGAAATATTCTCGTGGAGCGAGTACTTCCCACTAGAAATGTAATTTACATAGTTTCCCTCACAGTGACATTCCATTTTCCGAACACGCTACATGCATCCAGGTTTCAACAAACTTTCTCGAATGAGTTGTGAACATGTTGATTACAGAACTTTCATCCACCATACATGGCATATTTACAACTAGAAACATTAACTCTGAATTTGTAGCTTTTTCCTAATGCCAGTTTGGAAAATCAGGCCGTTTTCTCAGGGAAATACTTTTGGAGCGAATTCTAACCAATAGATGTGTAATTTACATAGATTCCATCGCCCATACTTTCCGTAATGCGATCACACTGCATGCCTAACGCTTTCTAAAAATATTCACCACAGATATGTTTGCATGTGGTTTTACGATCTTGCATCAAATACAAGGCATATTGACACTTTGAAGCATTTTCTCTGATTTTGCAGAGATTTTCAAACGCCAGGTTCAAAAATGAGGCAGATTTCTCAGAAAAAACTCTTAGAGCAAATTCTACCCAAGAGACATGTATTTTACATAGATTCGCTCACCGTGATATTCTGTGTTCCGAACACTCTTCACGTATCTCGGATTTGACAAATATTCACTACAGAGTAGTTAACATGCGGATTACCGATCTTTCATCTCAATACATTGAATATTGATTCTTAGAAGTATTTTCTCAAATTTTGCAGCGTTTTCTAAACGCCAGGTTCAAAAATGACGAAGTTTTCGCAGAAAAACTCTCTCGGAGTGAGTTCTAACCAATAGAGGATTCATTTAGATTTTTTCAATCACCGTGGAATTCCACGTTCTGAACACGGTACATGCATCACGGAGTAGAAAAAGATCCTTTAATATGTTGTGAAAATGTGGATTACCAAACTTTCTGCAACATAAAGGCACATTTACACCTGCAAATATTTACTCACTTTTTGCAGCTTTTTCCAAACTTCAGATTCGATAATCATGCAATTTTGGCAAAAAAATTCTCTTCCAGCTCGTTCTACTCAATAGAATTGTAATTTCCATAGTTTCATTACCGTGAAATTCCATTTTCCATAAGCGCTACATAAATCACGGTTTAAAAAATAATTACTACACTGTTATTAACATGTGGATTACCGGACATTCATTCACCATTCAAGGCATATTGACACTTAGAAGCATTTACTCACATTTCACAGGGTTCTCCTAATGGCAGTTTTCAAAATGAGGCACATTTTGCAAAAAAATTCTCTTCAAGTGAATTCTACCCAATAGACATGTAACTTATATTGTTTCCTTCACTATGACATTCCGTATTCCGAAAAACTTACATGCATCACGAGTTTGACAAACATTCTTTAATGAGTGTGAGCATGTGGATTACCGAACTTTCATCCACCTTACAAGGCATATTTACACCTAGAAGTAGTTATTCTCATTTCGCAGGTTTTTCCTAACATCCAGTTTCGAAAATCATGAAATTTTCACAGAAACATACAATTCAAGCGAGTTCTAACCAGTAGAATTGTTATTTTCAGAGCTTCACTCACCGAGACATTCCGTGTTCCGAAAACGTTACATTCATCACGGCTTCGGCAAACATTATTTAATGACCGTGAGCATGTGGATTACCGATTTTTCAACCACAATACAAGGCATTTTTACTCCTAGAAACATTTACATATATTTCGCAGGTTTTCCTAACGTCAGTTACAAAAATCAGGCAGTTTTCGCAGAAAAATTCTCTTGGTGCATGTTCTATCCAATAGACATCTCATTTTCATAGATACCTTCACCGTAACATTCCGTGTTCCGAAAACGGTCCATGCACCACGGATTCAACAAATATTCACTGCTGAGTTCTTAGCATGTGGATTACACATCTTTAATAACCCATTGAAAACATATTGTCACCTTAAAGCATTTACTCAGATTTTGCAGCGTTTTCATAACACCAGTTTCCAAACTGAGGCATATTTTTCAGTAAAATGCTCCTGGAGCGTGTTCTAACCAAGAGATATGTAATTTACATAGTTTGCCTCACCGTGACAGTCCATGTTCCGAACGCGCTACACACATCACGGATTTGACAAACATTCTTAATGAGTTGTGTACATGTGTATTACAAAACTTTCATCCACCATACAAGGCATATTGACACCTAGAATCATTAACACTGAGTTCGCAGATATTTCCTAAAAGCAGTTTCGAAAATCAGGCAGTTTTCAAAGGAAAAAACTGTTGGAGCGTGTTCTACAAAATAGATATGTAAATTACATAGATTCTCCCGCTGTGAAATTACGTGTTTCGAACATGCTACATGCAGAAAAGTTTCGACAAAAATACACTACAGTGTTCTTTGCATGTGGATTACAGGACTTTCTCACTATAGAAAGCATATAGATGCTTAGATGCATTTTATGTCATTTCACACTGTTTTCCAAATGCCAGTTTCGAAAGTAAGGCAGATTTCACGGCAAAAACCTCTTGGAGCGGGTTCTAACCAATACACATGTAATTTACATGGATTCGCTCACCGTGAAATTCCGTGTTCTGAACACGCTACATGCATCTCAGATGTGACAAATATTCACTACAGAGTTGTTAGCAAGTGGATTACAGCACTATCATCCACCATACAAGGCTTACTGACACTTTGAAGAATTTTCTCAGATTTCACACGTTAGTTTGAACGCCAGTTTTGAAAATGAGGCAGATTGGGCAGAAAAATGCTCTTGGAGCCAGTTCTACCCAAAAGATATGTAATTTACCTAGTTTCACTCACCGTGACATTCCGTGTTCTGAACACGTTTCATGCACCACGGATTCAACAAACATTCTTTAATGAGTTGTGAACATGTGTATTAACGAACTTTAATCCACCTTACAGTGCATATTTATACATAGAAATTTTATTGTGATTTAGTAATATTCTCCTAATGTCAGTCTCTAAAATCATGCAGTTTCCACAGATAAATCCTCTTGGAACGAGTTCTACCCAATAGACATGCAATTTACATATAACCCGTCATTGTGAAATTCTGTGTCCCGAACACGCTACATGCATCACGGATTCGACAAATATTCACTACAGAGTTGTTAGCATAAGGATTACCGGACTTTCATCAACCATAAAAGCCATGTTACAATTTGAAGCATTTACTCATATTTCGAAAATTTTTCCTAATGCCAGTTATGAAATGGAGTCAGATTTGCAGAAATATACTCGTGGAGCGAGTACTTCCCAATAGAAATGTAATTTACATAGTTTCCCTCACAGTGACATTCCATTTTCCGAACACGCTACATGCATCAAGGTTTCAACAAACTTTCTCGAATGAGTTGTGAACATGTAGATTACAGAACTTTCATCCACCATACATGGCATATTTACAACTAGAAACATTAACTCTGTATTTGCAGCTTTTTCCTAATGCCAGTTTGGAAAATCAGGCCGTTTTCAGAGGGAAAAACTTTTGGAGCGAATTCTAAACAATAGGTGTGTAATTTACATAGATTCCTTCGCCGGGATTTTCCGTGATATGATCACAGTGCATGCATAACTCTTTCTAAAAATATTCACCACAGATTTGTTTGCATGTGGTTTTACGATCTTGCATCACAATACAAGGCAAATTGACACTTTGAAGCATTTTCTCTAATTTTGCAGAGATTTTCAAACGCCAGGTTCAAAAATGAGGCAGATTTCTCAGAAAAACTCTTAGAGCAAATTCTACCCAAGGGACATGTATTTTACATAGATTCGCTCACCGTGATATTCTGTGTTCCGAACACACTTCACGTATCTCGGATTCGACAAATATTCACTACAGATCAGTTAGCATGCGGATTACCGAACTTTCATCTCAATACATTGAATATTGATTCTTAGAAATATTTTCACAGATTTTGCAGCGTTTTCTAAACGCCATGTTAAAAAATGACGAAGTTTTAGCAGAAAAACTCTCTCGCAGCGAGTTCTACCCAATAGAGGATTCATTTACATTGTTTAATCACCGTGGAATTCCACGTTCTGAACACGCTACATGCATCACGGATTAGAAAAAGATTCTTTAATATGTTGTGAAAATGTGGATTACCGAACTTTCTTGCAACATAAAGGCACATTTACACCTGCAAATATTTACTCCCTTTTTGCAGCTTTTTCCAAACTTCAGATTCGATAATCATGCAATTTTGGCAAAAAAATTCACTTCTAGCTCGTTCTACTCAATAGAATTTTTAATTTCCATAGTTTCATTACCGTGAAATTCCATTTTCCATAAGCGCTACATGAATCACGGTTTAAAAAATAATAAATACACTGTTATTAACATGTGGATTACCGGACTTTCAATCACCATTCAAGGCATATTGACACTTAGAAGCAATTTCTCAGATTTCACAGGGTTCTCCTAATGGCAGTTTTCAAAATGAGGCACATTTTGCAGAAAAATTCTCTTGAAGTGTGTTCTACCCAATAGACATGTAACTTACATTGTTTCCTTCAGTGTGACATTCCGTATTCCAAAAACGATACATTCATCACGGCTTCGACAAACATACTTAAATGAGTGTGAGCAGGTGGAATACCAATTTTTCAACCACAATACAAGGCATATTTACACCTAGAAATATTTACTTACATTTCGCAGGTTTTCCTAACGTCAGTTACAAAATCAGGCAGTTTTCGCAGAAAAATTCTCTTGGTGCATGTTCTATCCAATAGACATCTCATTTTCATAGATACCTTAAACGTAACATTCCATGTTCCAAAAACGGTCCATGCACCACGGATTCAACAAATATTCACTGCTGAGTTCTTAGCATGTGGATTACACATCTTTAATAACCCATTGAAGACATATTGTCACCTTAAAACATTTAGTCAGATTTTGAAGCGTTTTCATAACACCAGTTTCCAAAATGAGGCATATTTTTCAGTAAAATGCTCCTGGAGCGTGTTCTAACCAAGAGATATGTAATTTACATAGTTTGCCTCACCGTGACAGTCCATGTTCCGAATGCGCTACACACATCACGGATTTGACAAACATTCTTAATGAGTTGTGTACATGTGTATTACAAAACTTTCATCCACCATACAAGGCATATTGACACCTAGAATCATTAACACTGAGTTTGCAGATATTTCCTAAAAGCAGTTTCGAAAATCAGGCAGTTTTCAAAGGAAAAAACTGTTGGAGCGTGTTCTACAAAATAGATATGTAAATTACATAGATTCTCCCGCTGTGAAATTACGTGTTTCGAACATGCTACATGCAGAAAAGTTTCGACAAAAATACACTACAGGGTTGTTTGTATGTGGATTACAGGACTTTCTCACTATAGAATGTATATAGATGCTTTGATGCATTTTATGTGATTTCTCAGTGATTTCCAAACGCCAGTTTCTAAAATAATGCAGATTTCATGGTAGAAACCTCTTGGAGCGGGTTCTAACCAATAGACATGTAATTTACATGGATTCGCTCACCGTGAAATTCCGTGTTCTGAACACGCTACATGCATCTCAGATGTGACAAATATTCACTACAGAGTTGTTAGCAAGTGGATTAAAGCACTATCATCCACCATACAAGGCTTACTGACACTTTGAAAAATTTTCTCAGATTTCACACGTTAGTTTGAACGCCAGTTTTGAAAATGAGGCAGAATGGGCAGAAAAATGCTCTTGGAGCCAGTTCTAACCAAAAGATATGTAATTTACCTAGTTTCACTCAACGTGACATTCCGTGTTCTGAACACGATACATGCACCACGGATTCAACAAACATCCTTTAATGAGCTGTGAACATGTGTATTAACGAACTTTAATCCACCTTACAGTGCATATTTATACATAGAAATTCTATTCTGATTTAGTAGTATTCTCCTAATGTCAGTCTTTAAAATCATGCATTTTCCACAGAAAAATCCTCTTGGAGCGAGTTCTACCCAATAGACATGGAATTTACATAGAACCCGTCATCGTGAAATTCCGTGTTCTGAACACGCTACATGCATCACGAATTCGACAAATATTCACTACAGAGTGGTTAGCATAAGGATTACCGAACTTTCATCCACCATAAAAGCCATGTTACAATTTGAAGCATTTTCTCACATTTCGAAAGTTTTTCCTAATGCCAGTTTTGAAAAGGAGGCAGATTTGCAGAAATATTCTCGTGGAGCGAGTACTTCCCAATAGAAATGTAATTTACATAGTTTCCCTCACAGTGACATTCCATTTTCCGAACACGCTACATGCATCCAGGTTTCAACAAACTTTCTCGAATGAGTTGTGAACATGTTGATTACAGAACTTTCATCCACCATACATGGCATATTTACAACTAGAAACATTAACTCTGAATTTGTAGCTTTTTCCTAATGCCAGTTTGGAAAATCAGGCCGTTTTCTCAGGGAAATACTTTTGGAGCGAATTCTAACCAATAGATGTGTAATTTACATAGATTCCATCGCCCATACTTTCCGTAATGCGATCACACTGCATGCCTAACGCTTTCTAAAAATATTCACCACAGATATGTTTGCATGTGGTTTTACGATCTTGCATCAAATACAAGGCATATTGACACTTTGAAGCATTTTCTCTGATTTTGCAGAGATTTTCAAACGCCAGGTTCAAAAATGAGGCAGATTTCTCAGAAAAAACTCTTAGAGCAAATTCTACCCAAGAGACATGTATTTTACATAGATTCGCTCACCGTGATATTCTGTGTTCCGAACACTCTTCACGTATCTCGGATTTGACAAATATTCACTACAGAGTAGTTAACATGCGGATTACCGATCTTTCATCTCAATACATTGAATATTGATTCTTAGAAGTATTTTCTCAAATTTTGCAGCGTTTTCTAAACGCCATGTTAAAAAATGACGAAGTTTTCGCAGAAAAACTCTCTCGGAGTGAGTTCTAACCAATAGAGGATTCATTTAGATTTTTTCAATCACCGTGGAATTCCACGTTCTGAACACGGTACATGCATCACGGAGTAGAAAAAGATCCTTTAATATGTTGTGAAAATGTGGATTACCAAACTTTCTGCAACATAAAGGCACATTTACACCTGCAAATATTTACTCACTTTTTGCAGCTTTTTCCAAACTTCAGATTCGATAATCATGCAATTTTGGCAAAAAAATTCTCTTCCAGCTCGTTCTACTCAATAGAATTGTAATTTCCATAGTTTCATTACCGTGAAATTCCATTTTCCATAAGCGCTACATAAATCACGGTTTAAAAAATAATTACTACACTGTTATTAACATGTGGATTACCGGATATTCATTCACCATTCAAGGCATATTGACACTTAGAAGCATTTACTCACATTTCACAGGGTTCTCCTAATGGCAGTTTTCAAAATGAGGCACATTTTGCAAAAAAATTCTCTTCAAGTGAATTCTACCCAATAGACATGTAACTTACATTGTTTCCTTCACTATGACATTCCGTATTCCGAAAAACTTACATGCATCACGAGTTTGACAAACATTCTTTAATGAGTGTGAGCATGTGGATTACCGAACTTTCATCCACCTTACAAGGCATATTTACACCTAGAAGTAGTTATTCTCATTTCGCAGGTTTTTCCTAACATCCAGTTTCGAAAATCATGAAATTTTCACAGAAACATACAATTCAAGCGAGTTCTAACCAGTAGAATTGTTATTTTCAGAGCTTCACTCACCGAGACATTCCGTGTTCCGAAAACGTTACATTCATCACGGCTTCGGCAAACATTATTTAATGACCGTGAGCATGTGGATTACCGATTTTTCAACCACAATACAAGGCATATTTACTCCTAGAAACATTTACTTATATTTCGCAGGTTTTCCTAACGTCAGTTACAAAAATCAGGCAGTTTTCGCAGAAAAATTCTCTTGGTGCATGTTCTATCCAATAGACATCTCATTTTCATAGATACCTTCACCGTAACATTCCGTGTTCCGAAAACGGTCCATGCACCACGGATTCAACAAATATTCACTGCTGAGTTCTTAGCATGTGGATTACACATCTTTAATAACCCATTGAAAACATATTGTCACCTTAAAGCATTTACTCAGATTTTGCAGCGTTTTCATAACACCAGTTTCCAAACTGAGGCATATTTTTCAGAAAAATGCTCCTGGAGCGTGTTCTAACCAAGAGATATGTAATTTACATAGTTTGCCTCACCGTGACAGTCCATGTTCCGAACGCGCTACACACATCACGGATTTGACAAACATTCTTAATGAGTTGTGTACATGTGTATTACAAAACTTTCATCCACCATACAAGGCATATTGACACCTAGAATCATTAACACTGAGTTCGCAGATATTTCCTAAAAGCAGTTTCGAAAATCAGGCAGTTTTCAAAGGAAAAAACTGTTGGAGCGTGTTCTACAAAATAGATATGTAAATTACATAGATTCTCCCGCTGTGAAATTACGTGTTTCGAACATGCTACATGCAGAAAAGTTTCGAAAAAATACACTACAGTGTTCTTTGCATGTGGATTACAGGACTTTCTCACTATAGAAAGCATATAGATGCTTAGATGAATTTTATGTCATTTCACACTGTTTTCCAAATGCCAGTTTCGAAAGTAAGGCAGATTTCACGGCAAAAACCTCTTGGAGCGGGTTCTAACCAATACACATGTAATTTACATGGATTCGCTCACCGTGAAATTCCGTGTTCCGAACACGCTACATGCATCTCAGATGTGACAAATATTCACTACAGAGTTGTTAGCAAGTGGATTACAGCACTATCATCCACCATACAAGGCTTACTGACACTTTGAAGAATTTTCTCAGATTTCACACGTTAGTTTGAACGCCAGTTTTGAAAATGAGGCAGATTGGGCAGAAAAATGCTCTTGGAGCCAGTTCTACCCAAAAGATATGTAATTTACCTAGTTTCACTCACCGTGACATTCCGTGTTCTGAACACGTTTCATGCACCACGGATTCAACAAACATTCTTTAATGAGTTGTGAACATGTGTATTAACGAACTTTAATCCACCTTACAGTGCATATTTATACATAGAAATTTTATTCTGATTTAGTAATATTCTCCTAATGTCAGTCTCTAAAATCATGCAGTTTCCACAGAAAAATCCTCTTGGAACGAGTTCTACCCAATAGACATGCAATTTACATATAACCCGTCATTGTGAAATTCTGTGTCCCGAACACGCTACATGCATCACGGATTCGACAAATATTCACTACAGAGTTGTTAGCATAAGGATTACCGGACTTTCATCAACCATAAAAGCCATGTTACAATTTGAAGCATTTACTCATATTTCGAAAATTTTTCCTAATGCCAGTTATGAAATGGAGTCAGATTTGCAGAAATATACTCGTGGAGCGAGTACTTCCCAATAGAAATGTAATTTACATAGTTTCCCTCACAGTGACATTCCATTTTCCGAACACGCTACATGCATCAAGGTTTCAACAAACTTTCTCGAATGAGTTGTGAACATGTAGATTACAGAACTTTCATCCACCATACATGGCATATTTACAACTAGAAACATTAACTCTGTATTTGCAGCTTTTTCCTAATGCCAGTTTGGAAAATCAGGCCGTTTTCAGAGGGAAAAACTTTTGGAGCGAATTCTAAACAATAGGTGTGTAATTTACATAGATTCCTTCGCCGGGATTTTCCGTGATATGATCACAGTGCATGCATAACTCTTTCTAAAAATATTCACCACAGATTTGTTTGCATGTGGTTTTACGATCTTGCATCACAATACAAGGCAAATTGACACTTTGAAGCATTTTCTCTAATTTTGCAGAGATTTTCAAACGCCAGGTTCAAAAATGAGGCAGATTTCTCAGAAAAACTCTTAGAGCAAATTCTACCCAAGGGACATGTATTTTACATAGATTCGCTCACCGTGATATTCTGTGTTCCGAACACACTTCACGTATCTCGGATTCGACAAATATTCACTACAGATCAGGTAGCATGCGGATTACCGAACTTTCATCTCAATACATTGAATATTGATTCTTAGAAATATTTTCACAGATTTTGCAGCGTTTTCTAAACGCCATGTTAAAAAATGACGAAGTTTTAGCAGAAAAACTCTCTCGCAGCGAGTTCTACCCAATAGAGGATTCATTTACATTGTTTAATCACCGTGGAATTCCACGTTCTGAACACGCTACATGCATCACGGATTAGAAAAAGATTCTTTAATATGTTGTGAAAATGTTGATTACCGAACTTTCTTGCAACATAAAGGCACATTTACACCTGCAAATATTTACTCCCTTTTTGCAGCTTTTTCCAAACTTCAGATTCGATAATCATGCAATTTTGGCAAAAAAATTCACTTCTAGCTCGTTCTACTCAATAGAATTTTTAATTTCCATAGTTTCATTACCGTGAAATTCCATTTTCCATAAGCGCTACATGAATCACGGTTTAAAAAATAATAAATACACTGTTATTAACATGTGGATTACCGGACTTTCAATCACCATTCAAGGCATATTGACACTTAGAAGCAATTTCTCAGATTTCACAGGGTTCTCCTAATGGCAGTTTTCAAAATGAGGCACATTTTGCAGAAAAATTCTCTTGAAGTGTGTTCTACCCAATAGACATGTAACTTACATTGTTTCCTTCAGTGTGACATTCCGTATTCCAAAAACGTTACATTCATCACGGCTTCGACAAACATACTTAAATGAGTGTGAGCAGGTGGAATACCAATTTTTCAACCACAATACAAGGCATATTTACACCTAGAAACATTTACTTACATTTCGCAGGTTTTCATAACGTCAGTTACAAAATCAGGCAGTTTTCGCAGAAAAATTCTCTTGGTGCATGTTCTATCCAATAGACATCTCATTTTCATAGATACCTTAACTGTAACATTCCATGTTCCAAAAACGGTCCATGAACCACGGATTCAACAAATATTCACTGCTGAGTTCTTAGCATGTGGATTACACATCTTTAATAACCCATTGAAGACATATTGTCACCTTAAAACATTTAGTCAGATTTTGAAGCGTTTTCATAACACCAGTTTCCAAAATGAGGCATATTTTTCAGTAAAATGCTCCTGGAGCGTGTTCTAACCAAGAGATATGTAATTTACATAGTTTGCCTCACCGTGACAGTCCATGTTCCGAACGCGCTACACACATCACGGATTTGACAAACATTCTTAATGAGTTGTGTACATGTGTATTACAAAACTTTCATCCACGATACAAGGAATATTGACACCTAGAATCATTAACACTGAGTTCGCAGATATTTCCTAAAAGCAGTTTCGAAAATCAGGCAATTTTCAAAGGAAAAAGCTGTTGGAGCATATTCTACAAAATAGATATGTAAATTACATAGATTCTCCCGCTGTGAAATTACGTGTTTCGAACATGCTACATGCAGAAAAGTTTCGACAAAAATACACTACAGAGTTGTTTGCATGTGGATTACAGGACTTTCTCATTATAGAAGGCATATAGATGCTTAGATGCATTTTCTGTGATTTCACAGTGTTTTCCAAACGCCAGTTTCGAAAATAAGGCAGATTTCAAGGCAAAAAACTCTTGGAGCGGGTTCTAACCAAAAGACATGTAATTAACATGGATTCGCTCACCGTGAAATTCCGTGTTCCGAACATGCTACATGCATCACGGATTCGACAAATATTCACTACAGAGTTGTTTGCATAAAGATTACCGAACTTTCATCCACCATAAAAGCCATGTTTCATTTTGAAGCATTTACTCATATTTAGAAAATTTTTCCTAATGCCAGTTTTGAAATAGAGGCAGATTTGCAGAAATATACTCGTGGAGCGAGTACTTCCCAATAGAAATGTAATTTACATAGTTTCCCTCACAGTGACATTCCATTTTCCGAACACGCTACATGCATCCAGGTTTCAACAAACTTTCTCGAATGAGTTGTGAACATGTAGATTACAGAACTTTCATCCACCATACATGGCATATTTACAACTAGAAACATTAACTCTGAATTTGCAGCTTTTTCCTAATGCCAGTTTGGAAAATCAGGCCGTTTTCTCAGGGAAAAACTTTTGGAGTGAATTCTAAACAATAGGTGTGTAATTTACATAGATTCCTTCGCCGGGATTTTCCGTGATATGATCACAGTGCATGCATAACTCTTTCTAAAAATATTCACCACAGATTTGTTTTACGATCTTGCATCACAATACAAGGCATATTGACACTTTGAAGCATTTTCTCTAATTTTGCAGAGATTTTCAAACGCCAGGTTCAAAAATGAGGCAGATTTCTCAGAAAAACTCTTAGAGCAAATTCTACCCAAGGGACATGTATTTTACATAGATTCGCTCACCGTGATATTCTGTGTTCCGAACACACTTCACGTATCTCGGATTCGACAAATATTCACTACAGATCAGGTAGCATGCGGATTACCGAACTTTCATCTCAATACATTGAATATTGATTCTTAGAAATATTTTCACAGATTTTGCAGCGTTTTCTAAACGCCATGTTAAAAAATGACGAAGTTTTAGCAGAAAAACTCTCTCGCAGCGAGTTCTACCCAATAGAGGATTCATTTACATTGTTTAATCACCGTGGAATTCCACGTTCTGAACACGCTACATGCATCACGGATTAGAAAAAGATTCTTTAATATGTTGTGAAAATGTTGATTACCGAACTTTCTTGCAACATAAAGGCACATTTACACCTGCAAATATTTACTCCCTTTTTGCAGCTTTTTCCAAACTTCAGATTCGATAATCATGCAATTTTGGCAAAAAAATTCACTTCTAGCTCGTTCTACTCAATAGAATTTTTAATTTCCATAGTTTCATTACCGTGAAATTCCATTTTCCATAAGCGCTACATGAATCACGGTTTAAAAAATAATAAATACACTGTTATTAACATGTGGATTACCGGACTTTCAATCACCATTCAAGGCATATTGACACTTAGAAGCAATTTCTCAGATTTCACAGGGTTCTCCTAATGGCAGTTTTCAAAATGAGGCACATTTTGCAGAAAAATTCTCTTGAAGTGTGTTCTACCCAATAGACATGTAACTTACATTGTTTCCTTCAGTGTGACATTCCGTATTCCAAAAACGTTACATTCATCACGGCTTCGACAAACATACTTAAATGAGTGTGAGCAGGTGGAATACCAATTTTTCAACCACAATACAAGGCATATTTACACCTAGAAACATTTACTTACATTTCGCAGGTTTTCATAACGTCAGTTACAAAATCAGGCAGTTTTCGCAGAAAAATTCTCTTGGTGCATGTTCTATCCAATAGACATCTCATTTTCATAGATACCTTAACTGTAACATTCCATGTTCCAAAAACGGTCCATGAACCACGGATTCAACAAATATTCACTGCTGAGTTCTTAGTATGTGGATTACACATCTTTAATAACCCATTGAAGACATATTGTCACCTTAAAACATTTAGTCAGATTTTGAAGCGTTTTCATAACACCAGTTTCCAAAATGAGGCATATTTTTCAGTAAAATGCTCCTGGAGCGTGTTCTAACCAAGAGATATGTAATTTACATAGTTTGCCTCACCGTGACAGTCCATGTTCCGAACGCGCTACACACATCACGGATTTGACAAACATTCTTAATGAGTTGTGTACATGTGTATTACAAAACTTTCATCCACGATACAAGGCATATTGACACCTAGAATCATTAACACTGAGTTCGCAGATATTTCCTAAAAGCAGTTTCGAAAATCAGGCAATTTTCAAAGGAAAAAGCTGTTGGAGCATATTCTACAAAATAGATATGTAAATTACATAGATTCTCCCGCTGTGAAATTACGTGTTTCGAACATGCTACATGCAGAAAAGTTTCGACAAAAATACACTACAGAGTTGTTTGCATGTGGATTACAGGACTTTCTCATTATAGAAGGCATATAGATGCTTAGATGCATTTTCTGTGATTTCACAGTGTTTTCCAAACGCCAGTTTCGAAAATAAGGCAGATTTCAAGGCAAAAAACTCTTGGAGCGGGTTCTAACCAAAAGACATGTAATTAACATGGATTCGCTCACCGTGAAATTCCGTGTTCCGAACATGCTACATGCATCACGGATTCGACAAATATTCACTACAGAGTTGTTTGCATAAAGATTACCGAACTTTCATCCACCATAAAAGCCATGTTTCATTTTGAAGCATTTACTCATATTTAGAAAATTTTTCCTAATGCCAGTTTTGAAATAGAGGCAGATTTGCAGAAATATACTCGTGGAGCGAGTACTTCCCAATAGAAATGTAATTTACATAGTTTCCCTCACAGTGACATTCCATTTTCCGAACACGCTACATGCATCCAGGTTTCAACAAACTTTCTCGAATGAGTTGTGAACATGTAGATTACAGAACTTTCATCCACCATACATGGCATATTTACAACTAGAAACATTAACTCTGAATTTGCAGCTTTTTCCTAATGCCAGTTTGGAAAATCAGGCCGTTTTCTCAGGGAAAAACTTTTGGAGTGAATTCTAAACAATAGGTGTGTAATTTACATAGATTCCTTCGCCGGGATTTTCCGTGATATGATCACAGTGCATGCATAACTCTTTCTAAAAATATTCACCACAGATTTGTTTTACGATCTTGCATCACAATACAAGGCATATTGACACTTTGAAGCATTTTCTCTAATTTTGCAGAGATTTTCAAACGCCAGGTTCAAAAATGAGGCAGATTTCTCAGAAAAACTCTTAGAGCAAATTCTACCCAAGAGACATGTATTTTACATAGATTCGCTCACCGTGAAATTCTGTGTTCCGAACACACTTCCCGTATCTCGGATTCGACAAATATACAGTACAGAGTAGTCCCCATGCGTATTACCGAACTTTCATCTCAATACATTGAATATTGATTCTTTGAAGTATTTTCTCAAATTTTGCAGCGTTTCCCAAACGCCAGGTTCAAAAATGACGAAGTTTTCGCAGAAAAAATCTCTCGGACCGAGTTCTAACCAATAGAGAAGTCATTTACATTGTTTCAATCACCGTGAAATTCCACGTTCTGAATACGCTACATGCATCACGGATTAGTAAAAGATCCTTTAATATGTTGTGAAAATGTGGATTACCGATCTTTCTAGAACATAAAGGCACATTTACACCTGCAAATATTTACTCCCTTTTTGCAGCTTTTTCCAAACTTCAGATTCGATAATCATGCAATTTTGGCAAAAAAATTCTCTTCTACCTCGTTGTACTCAATAGAATTGTAATTACCATAGTTTCATTACCGTGAAATTCCATTTTCCATAAGCGCTACATGAATCACGGTTTAAAAAATAATTAATACACTGTTATTAACATGTGGATTACCGGACTTTCAATCACCATTCAAGGCATATTGACACTTAGAAGCATTTTCTCAGATTTCACAGGGTTCTCCTAATGGCAGTTTACAAAATGAGGCACATTTTGCAGAAAAATTCTCTTGATGTGAGTTCTACCCAATAGACATGTAACTTACATTGTTTCCTTCACTATGACATTCCGTATTCTGAAAACGTTTCATTCATCACGGCTTCGACAAACATTATTTAATGACCGTGAGCATGTGGATTACCGATTTTTCAACCACAATACAAGGCATATTTACACCTAGAAACATTTACTTACATTTCGCAGGTTTTCCTAACGTCAGTTACAAAAATCAGGCAGTTCTCGCAGAAAAATTATCTTGGTGCATGTTCTATCCAATAGACTTCTCATTTTCATAGATACCTTCACCGTAACATTCTGTGTTCTGAAAACGGTCCATGCACCACGGATTCAACAAATATTCACTGCTGAGTTCTTAGCATGTGGATTACACATCTTTAATAACCCATTGAAGACATATTGTCACCTTAATGCATTTACTCAGATTTTGCAGCGTTTTCATAACACCAGTTTCCAAAATGAGGCATATTTTTCAGTAAAATGCTCCTGGAGCGTGTTCTAACCAAGAGATATGTAATTTACATAGTTTGCCTCACCGTGACAGTCCATGTTACGAACGCGCTACACACATCACGGATTTGACAAACATTATTAATGAGTTGTGTACATGTGTATTACAAAACTTTCATCCACCATACAAGGCATATTGACACCTAGAATCATTAACACTGAGTTCACATATATTTCCTAAAGCAGTTTCGAAAATCAGGCAGTTTTCAAAGGAAAAAACTGTTGGAGCCTGTTCTACAAAATAGATATGTAAATTACATAGATTCTCCCGCTGTGAAATTACGGGTTTCGAACATGCTACATGCAGAAAAGTTTCGACAAAAATACACTATAGAGTTGTTTGCATGTGGATTACAGGACTTTCTCACTATAGAAAGCATATAGATGCTTAGATGCATTTTATGTGATTTCACAGTGATTTCCAAACGCCAGTTTCGAAAATAAGGCAGATTTCACGGCAAAAACCTCTTGGAGCGGGTTCTAACCAATACACATGTAATTTACATGGATTCGCTCACCGTGAAATTCCGTGTTCCGAACACGCTACATGCATCTCAGATGTGACAAATATTCACTACAGAGTTGTTAGCAAGTGGATTACAGCACTATCATCCACCATACAAGGCTTACTGACACTTTGAAGAATTTTCTCAGATTTCACACGTTAATTTGAACGCCAGTTTAGAAAATGAGGCAGATTTGGCAGAAAAATGCTCTTGGAGCCAGTTCTACCCAAAAGAAATGTAATTAACCTAGTTTCACTCACCGTGACATTCCGTGTTCTGAACACGTTTCATGCACCACGGATTCAACAAACATTCTTTAATGAGTTGTGAACATGTGTATTAACGCACTTTAATCCACCTTACAGTGCATAATTATACATAGAAATTTTATTCTGATTTAGTAGAATTCTCCTAATGTGAGTCTCTAAAATCATGCAGTTTCCACAGAAAAATCCTCTTGGAGCGAGTTCTACCCAATAGACATGCAATTTACATAGAACCCGTCATCGTGAAATTCCGTGTTCTAAACACGCTACATGCATCACGGATTCGACAAATATTCACTACAGAGTTGTTAGCATAAGGATTACCGAACTTTCATCCACCATAAAAGCCATGTTACAATTTGAAGAATTTTCTCACATTTCGAAAGTTTTTCCTAATGCCAGTTTTTAAAAAGGAGGCAGATTTGCAGAAATATGCTGTTGGAGAGTGTACTTCCCAATAGAAATGTAATTTACATAGTTTCCCTCACAGTGACATTCCATTTTCCGGACACGCTACATGCATCCAGGTTTCAACAAACTGTCTCGAATGAGTTGTGAACATGTAGATTACAGAAGTTTCATCCACCATACATGGCATATTTACAACTAGAAATATTAACTCTGAATTTGCAGCTTTTTCCTAATGCCAGTTTGGAAAATCAGGCTGTTTTCTCAGGGAAAAACTTTTGGAGCGAATTCTAACCAATAGTTGTGTAATTTTCACAGATTCCTTCGCCGGGATTTTCCGTGAGATGATCACAGTTCATGCATAATGCTTTCTAAAAATATTCACCACAAATTTGTTTGCATGTGGTTTTACGATCTTGCATCACAATACAAGGCATATTGACTCTTTGAAGCATTTTCTCTGATTTTGTAGAGATTTTCAAATGCAAGTTTCAAAAATGAGGCAGATTTCTCAGAAAAACTCTTAGAGCAAATTCTACCCAAGAGACATTTATTTTAAATAGATTTGCTCACCATGATATTTTGTGTTCCGAACACACTTCCCGGATCTCGGATTCGACAAATATACACTACAGAGTAGTTTGCATGCAGATTACCGCACTTTCATCTCAATACATTGAATATTGATTCTTAGAAGTATTTTCTCTGATTTTGCAGCGTTTCCCAAACGCCAGGTTCAAAAATGACGAATTTTGTAGCAGAAAAAATCTCTCGGACCGAGTTCTAACCAATAGAGAAGTCATTTACATTGTTTCAATCACCGTGAAATTCCACGTTTTGAACACGCTACATGCATCACGGATTAGAAAAAGATCCTTTAATATGTTGTGAAAATGTGGATTACCAAACTTTCTGCAACATAAAGGCACATTTACACCTGCAAATATTTACTCCCTTTTTGCAGCTTTTTCCAAACTTCAGATTCGATAATCATGCAATTTTGGCAAAAAAATTCTCTTCTAGCTCGTTCTACTCAATAGAATTGTAATTTCCATTGTTTCATTACCGTGAAATTCCATTTTCCATAAGCGCTACATAAATCACGGTTTAAAAAATAATTACTACACTGTTATTAACATGTGGATTACCGGACATTCATTCACCATTCAATGCATATTGACACTTAGAAGCATTTACTCACATTTCACAGGGTTCTCCTAATGGCAGTTTTCAAAATGAGGTACATTTTGCAAAAAAATTCTCTTCAAGTGAATTCTACCCAATAGACATGTAACTTACATTGTTTCCTTCACTATGACATTCCGTATTCCGAAAAAGTTACATGCATCACGAGTTTGACAAACATTCTTTAATGAGTGTGAGCATGTGGATTACCGAACTTTCATCCACCTTACAAGGCATATTTACACCTAGAAGTAGTTATTCTCATTTCGCAGGTTTTTCCTAACATCCAGTTTCGAAAATCATGAAATTTTCACAGAAACATACAATTCAAGCGAGTTCTAACCAGTAGAATTGTTATTTTCAGAGCTTCACTCACCGAGACATTCCGTGTTCCGAAAACGTTACATTCATCACGGCTTCGGCAAACATTATTTAATGACCGTGAGCATGTGGATTACCGATTTTTCAACCACAATACAAGGCATATTTACACCTAGAAACATTTACTTACATTTCGCAAGTTTTCCTAATGTCAGTTACGAAAATCAGGCAGTTTTCGCAGAAAAATTCTCATGGTGCATGTTCTATCCAATAGACATCTCATTTTCTTAGATACCTTCACCGTAACATTCCGTGTTCCGAAAACGGTCCATGCACCACGGATTCAACAAATATTCACTGCTGAGTTCTTAGCATGTGGATTACACATCTTTAATAACCCATTGAAGATATATTGTCACCTTAAAGAATTTACTCAGATTTTGCAGCGTTTTCATAACACCAGTTTCCAAAATAGGGCAGATTTTTCTGTAAAACGCTCCTGGAGCGTGTTCTAACCAAGAGATATGTAATTTACATACTTTGCCTCACCGTGACAGTCCATGTTCCGAACGCGCTACACACATCACGGATTTGACAAACATTCTTAATGAGTTGTGTACATGTGTATTACAAAAGTTTCATCCACCATACAAGGCATATTGACACCTAGAATCATTAACACTGAGTTCGCAGATATTTCCTAAAAGCAGTTTCGAAAATCAGGCAGTTTTCAAAGGAAAAAACTGTTGGAGCGTGTTCTACAAAATAGATATGTAAATTACATAGATTCTCCCGCTGTGAAATTACGTGTTTCGAGCATGCTACATGCAGAAAAGTTTCGACAAAATTACACTACAGTGATGTTTGCATGTGGATTACAGGACTTTCTCACTATAGAAAGCATATAGATGCTTAGATGCATTTTATGTCATTTCACACTGTTTTCCAAATGCCAGTTTCGAAAATAAGGCAGATTTCACGGCAAAAACCTCTTGGAGCGGGTTCTAACCAATACACATGTAATTTACATGGATTCGCTCACCGTGAAATTCCGTGTTCCGAACATGCTACATGCATCTCAGATGTGACAAATATTCACTACAGAGTTGTTAGCAAGTGGATTACAGCACTATCATCCACCATACAAGGCTTACTGACACTTTGAAGAATTTTCTCAGATTTCACACGTTAGTTTGAACGCCAGTATTGAAAATGAAGCAGATTGGGCAGAAAAATGCTCTTGGAGCCAGTTCTACCCAAAAGATATGTAATTTACCTAGTTTCACTCACCGTGACATTCCGTGTTCTGAACACGTTTCATGCACCACGGATTCAACAAACATTCTTTAATGAGTTGTGAACATGTGTATTAACGAACTTCAATCCACCTTACAGTGCATATTTATACATAGAAATTTTATTCTGATTTAGTAGTATTCTCCTAATGTCAGTCTCTAAAATCATGCAGTTTCCACAGAAAAATCCTCTTGGAGCGAGTTCTACCCAATAGACATGCAATTTACATAGAACCCGTCATCGTGAAATTCCGTGTTCTAAACACGCTACATGCATCACGGATTCGACAAATATTCACTACAGAGTTGTTAGCATAAGGATTACCGAACTTTCATCCACCATAAAAGCCATGTTACAATTTGAAGAATTTTCTCACATTTCGAAAGTTTTTCCTAATGCCAGTTGTTAAAAAGGAGGCAGATTTGCAGAAATATGCTGTTGGATAGTGTACTTCCCAATAGAAATGTAATTTACATAGTTTCCCTCACAGTGACATTCCATTTTCCGGACACGCTACATGCATCCAGGTTTCAACAAACTGTCTCGAATGAGTTGTGAACATGTAGATTACAGAAGTTTCATCCACCATACATGGCATATTTACAACTAGAAACATTAACTCTGAATTTGCAGCTTTTTCCTAATGCCAGTTTGGAAAATCAGGCTGTTTTCTCAGGGAAAAACTTTTGGAGCGAATTCTAACCAATAGTTGTGTAATTTTCACAGATTCCTTCGCCGGGATTTTCCGTGAGATGATCACAGTTCATGCATAACGCTTTCTAAAAATATTCACCACAAATTTGTTTGCATGTGGTTTTACGATCTTGCATCACAATACAAGGCATATTGACTCTTTGAAGCATTTTCTCTGATTTTGTAGAGATTTTCAAATGCAAGTTTCAAAAATGAGGCAGATTTCTCAGAAAAACTCTTAGAGCAAATTCTACCCAAGAGACATTTATTTTAAATAGATTTGCTCACCATGATATTTTGTGTTCCGAACACACTTCCCGGATCTCGGATTCGACAAATATACACTACAGAGTAGTTTGCATGCAGATTACCGCACTTTCATCTCAATACATTGAATATTGATTCTTAGAAGTATTTTCTCTGATTTTGCAGCGTTTCCCAAACGCCAGGTTCAAAAATGACGAATTTTGTAGCAGAAAAAATCTCTCGGACCGAGTTCTAACCAATAGAGAAGTCATTTACATTGTTTCAATCACCGTGAAATTCCACGTTTTGAACACGCTACATGCATCACGGATTAGAAAAAGATCCTTTAATATGTTGTGAAAATGTGGATTACCAAACTTTCTGCAACATAAAGGCACATTTACACCTGCAAATATTTACTCCCTTTTTGCAGCTTTTTCCAAACTTCAGATTCGATAATCATGCAATTTTGGCAAAAAAATTCTCTTCTAGCTCGTTCTACTCAATAGAATTGTAATTTCCATTGTTTCATTACCGTGAAATTCCATTTTCCATAAGCGCTACATAAATCACGGTTTAAAAAATAATTACTACACTGTTATTAACATGTGGATTACCGGACATTCATTCACCATTCAAGGCATATTGACACTTAGAAGCATTTACTCACATTTCACAGGGTTCTCCTAATGGCAGTTTTCAAAATGAGGTACATTTTGCAAAAAAATTCTCTTCAAGTGAATTCTACCCAATAGACATGTAACTTACATTGTTTCCTTCACTATGACATTCCGTATTCCGAAAAAGTTACATGCATCACGAGTTTGACAAACATTCTTTAATGAGTGTGAGCATGTGGATTACCGAACTTTCATCCACCTTACAAGGCATATTTACACCTAGAAGTAGTTATTCTCATTTCGCAGGTTTTTCCTAACATCCAGTTTCGAAAATCATGAAATTTTCACAGAAACATACAATTCAAGCGAGTTCTAACCAGTAGAATTGTTATTTTCAGAGCTTCACTCACCGAGACATTCCGTGTTCCGAAAACGTTACATTCATCACGGCTTCGGCAAACATTATTTAATGACCGTGAGCATGTGGATTACCGATTTTTCAACCACAATACAAGGCATATTTACACCTAGAAACATTTACTTACATTTCGCAGGTTTTCCTAATGTCAGTTACGAAAATCAGGCAGTTTTCGCAGAAAAATTCTCATGGTGCATGTTCTATCCAATAGACATCTCATTTTCTTAGATACCTTCACCGTAACATTCCGTGTTCCGAAAACGGTCCATGCACCACGGATTCAACAAATATTCACTGCTGAGTTCTTAGCATGTGGATTACACATCTTTAATAACCCATTGAAGATATATTGTCACCTTAAAGAATTTACTCAGATTTTGCAGCGTTTTCATAACACCAGTTTCCAAAATAGGGCAGATTTTTCTGTAAAACGCTCCTGGAGCGTGTTCTAACCAAGAGATATGTAATTTACATACTTTGCCTCACCGTGACAGTCCATGTTCCGAACGCGCTACACACATCACGGATTTGACAAACATTCTTAATGAGTTGTGTACATGTGTATTACAAAAGTTTCATCCACCATACAAGGCATATTGACACCTAGAATCATTAACACTGAGTTCGCAGATATTTCCTAAAAGCAGTTTCGAAAATCAGGCAGTTTTCAAAGGAAAAAACTGTTGGAGCGTGTTCTACAAAATAGATATGTAAATTACATAGATTCTCCCGCTGTGAAATTACGTGTTTCGAGCATGCTACATGCAGAAAAGTTTCGACAAAATTACACTACAGTGATGTTTGCATGTGGATTACAGGACTTTCTCACTATAGAAAGCATATAGATGCTTAGATGCATTTTATGTCATTTCACACTGTTTTCCAAATGCCAGTTTCGAAAATAAGGCAGATTTCACGGCAAAAACCTCTTGGAGCGGGTTCTAACCAATACACATGTAATTTACATGGATTCGCTCACCGTGAAATTCCGTGTTCCGAACATGCTACATGCATCTCAGATGTGACAAATATTCACTACAGAGTTGTTAGCAAGTGGATTACAGCACTATCATCCACCATACAAGGCTTACTGACACTTTGAAGAATTTTCTCAGATTTCACACGTTAGTTTGAACGCCAGTATTGAAAATGAGGCAGATTGGGCAGAAAAATGCTCTTGGAGCCAGTTCTACCCAAAAGATATGTAATTTACCTAGTTTCACTCACCGTGACATTCCGTGTTCTGAACACGTTTCATGCACCACGGATTCAACAAACATTCTTTAATGAGTTGTGAACATGTGTATTAACGAACTTCAATCCACCTTACAGTGCATATTTATACATAGAAATTTTATTCTGATTTAGTAGTATTCTCCTAATGTCAGTCTCTAAAATCATGCAGTTTCCACAGAAAAATCCTCTTGGAGCGAGTTCTACCCAATAGACATGCAATTTACATAGAACCCGTCATCGTGAAATTCCGTGTTCTAAACACGCTACATGCATCACGGATTCGACAAATATTCACTACAGAGTTGTTAGCATAAGGATTACCGAACTTTCATCCACCATAAAAGCCATGTTACAATTTGAAGAATTTTCTCACATTTCGAAAGTTTTTCCTAATGCCAGTTTTTAAAAAGGAGGCAGATTTGCAGAAATATGCTCTTGGTGAGAGTACTTCCCAATAGAAATGTAATTTACATAGTTTCCCTCACAGTGACATTCCATTTTCCGGACACGCTACATGCATCCAGGTTTCAACAAACTGTCTCGAATGAGTTGTGAACATGTAGATTACAGAAGTTTCATCCACCATACATGGCATATTTACAACTAGAAACATTAACTCTGAATTTGCAGCTTTTTCCTAATGCCAGTTTGGAAAATCAGGCTGTTTTCTCAGGGAAAAACTTTAGGAGCGTATTCTAACAAATAGGTGTGTAATTTGCATAGATTCATCGCCCGTATTTTCCGTGATGTGATCACACTTAATGAATAACGCTTTGTAAAAATATTCACCACAGATTTGTTTGCATGTGGTTGTACGATCTTGCATCCCAATACAAGGCATATTGACACTTTGAAGCATTTTCTCTGATTTTGCTGAGATTTTCATACGCCAGATTCAAAAATGAGGCAGATTTCTCAGAAAAATCTCTTAGAGCAAATTCTACCCAAGAGACATGTATTTTACATATATTCGCTCACCGTGATATTCTGTGTTCCGAACACACTTCACGTATCTCGGATTCTACAAATATTCACTACAGAGAAGTTAGCATGCGGATTACCGAACTTTCATCTCAATACATTGAATATTGATTCTTAGAAGTATTTTCTCAGATTTTGCAGCGTTTTCTAAACGCCAGGTTCAAAAATGACGAAGTTTTCGCAGAAAAACTCTCTCGGAGCGAGTTCTAACCCATAGAGGAGTCATTTACATTGTTTCAATCACCGTGGAATTCCACGTCCTGAACACGCTACATGCATCACGGATTAGAAAAAGATTCTTTAATATGTTGTGAAAATGTGGTTTACCGAACTTTCTTGCAACATAAAGGCACATTTACACCTGCAAATATTTACTCCATTTTTGCAGCTTTTTCCAAACTTCAGATTCGATCATCATGCAATTTTGGCAAAAATATTCTCTTCTACCTCGTACTCAATATAATTGTAATTACCATAGTTTCATTACCGTGAAATTCCATTTTCCATAAGCGCTACATGAATCACGGTTTAAAAAATAATTAATACACTGTTATTAACATGTGGATTACCGGACTTTCAATCACCATTCAAGGCATATTGACACTTAGAAGCATTTTCTCAGATTTCACAGGGTTCTCCTAATGGCAGTTTACAAAATGAGGCACATTTTGCAGAAAAATTCTCTTGATGTGAGTTCTACCCAATAGACATGTAACTTACATTGTTTCCTTCACTATGACATTCCGTATTCTGAAAACGTTTCATTCATCACGGCTTCAACAAACATTATTTAATGACCGTGAGCATGTGGATTACCGATTTTTCAACCACAATACAAGGCATATTTACACCTAGAAACATTTACTTACATTTCGCAGGTTTTCCTAACGTCAGTTACAAAAATCAGGCAGTTCTCGCAGAAAAATTCTCTTGGTGCATGTTCTATCCAATAGACTTCTCATTTTCATAGATACCTTCACCGTAATATTGTGTGTTCTGAAAATGGTCCATGCACCACGGATTCAACAAATATTCACTGCTGAGTTCTTAGCATGTGGATTACACATCTTTAATAACCCATTGAAGACATATTGTCACCTTAATGCATTTACTCAGATTTTGCAGCGTTTTCATAACACCAGTTTCCAAAATGAGGCATATTTTTCAGTAAAATGCTCCTGGAGCGTGTTCTAACCAAGAGATATGTAATTTACATAGTTTGCCTCACCGTGACAGTCCATGTTACGAACGCGCTACACACATCACGGATTTGACAAACATTCTTTATGAGTTGTGTACATGTGTATTACAAAACTTTCATCCACCATACAAGGCATATTGACACCTAGAATCATTAACACTGAGTTCACAGATATTTCCTAAAAGCAGTTTCGAAAATCAGGCAGTTTTCAAAGGAAAAAACTGTTGGAGCGTGTTCTACAAAATAGTTATGTAAATTACATAGATTCTCCCGCTGTGAAATTACGTGTTTCGTACATGCTACATGCAGAAAAGTTTCGACAAAAATACACTACAGTGTTGTTTGCATGTGGATTACAGGACTTTCTCACTATAGAAAGCATATAGATGCTTAGATGCATTTTATGTGATTTCACAGTGATTTCCAAAGGCCAGTTTCGAAAATAAGGCAGATTTCACGGCAAAAACCTCTTGGAGCGGGTTCTAACCAATAGACATGTAATTAACATGGATTCGCTCACCGTGAAATTCCGTGTTCCGAACACGCTACATGCATCTCAGATGTGACAAATATTCACTACAGAGTTGTTAGCAAGTGGATTACAGCACTATCATCCACCATACAAGGCTTACTGGCACTATGAAGAATTTTCTCAGATTTCACACGTTAATTTGAACGCCAGTTTAGAAAATGAGGCAGATTTGGCAGAAAAATGCTCTTGGAGCCAGTTCTACCCAAAAGAAATGTAATTAACCTAGTTTCACTCACCGTGACATTCCGTGTTCTGAACACGTTTCATGCACCACGGATTCAACAAACATTCTTTAATGAGTTGTGAACATGTGTATTAACGCACTTTAATCCACCTTACAGTGCATAATTATACATAGAAATTTTATTCTGATTTAGTAGAATTCTCCTAATGTGAGTCTCTAAAATCATGCAGTTTCCACAGAAAAATCCTCTTGGAGCGAGTTCTACCCAATAGACATGCAATTTACATAGAACCCGTCATCGTGAAATTCCGTGTTCTGAACACGCTACATGCATCACGGATTCGACAAATATTCACTACAGAGTTGTTAGCATAAGGATTACCGAACTTTCATCCACCATAAAAGCCATGTTACAATTTGAAGAATTTTCTCACATTTCGAAAGTTTTTCCTAATGCCAGTTTTTAAAAAGGAGGCAGATTTGCAGAAATATGCTCTTGGAGAGTGTACTTCCCAATAGAAATGTAATTTACATAGTTTCCCTCACAGTGACATTCCATTTTCCGGACACGCTACATGCATCCAGGTTTCAACAAACTGTCTCGAATGAGTTGTGAACATGTAGATTACAGAAGTTTCATCCACCATACATGGCATATTTACAACTAGAAACATTAACTCTGAATTTGCAGCTTTTTCCTAATGCCAGTTTGGAAAATCAGGCTGTTTTCTCAGGGAAAAACTTTTGGTGCGAATTCTAACCAATAGTTGTGTAATTTTCATAGATTCCTTCGCCGGGATTTTCCGTGAGATGATCACAGTTCATGCATAACGCTTTCTAAAAATATTCACCACAAATTTGTTTGCATGTGGTTTTACGATCTTGCATCACAATACAAGGCATATTGACTCTTTGAAGCATTTTCTCTGATTTTGTAGAGATTTTCAAATGCAAGTTTCAAAAATGAGGCAGATTTCTCAGAAAAACTCTTAGAGCAAATTCTACCCAAGAGACATTTATTTTAAATAGATTTGCTCACCGTGATATTTTGTGTTCCGAACACACTTCCCGGATCTCGGATTCGACAAATATACACTACAGAGTAGTTTGCATGCAGATTACCGCACTTTCATCTCAATACATTGAATATTGATTCTTAGAAGTATTTTCTCTGATTTTGCAGCGTTTCCCAAACGCCAGGTTCAAAAATGACGAATTTTGTAGCAGAAAAAATCTCTCGGACCGAGTTCTAACCAATAGAGAAGTCATTTACATTGTTTCAATCACCGTGAAATTCCACGTTCTGAACACGCTACATGCATCACGGATTAGAAAAACATCCTTTAATATGTTGTGAAAATGTGGATTACCAAACTTTCTGCAACATAAAGGCACATTTACACCTGCAAATATTTACTCACTTTTTTGCAGCTTTTTCCAAACTTCAGATTCGATAATCATGCAATTTTGGCAAAAAAATTCTCTTCTAGCTCGTTCTACTCAATAGAATTGTAATTTCCATTGTTTCATTACCGTGAAATTCCATTTTCCATAAGCGCTACATAAATCACGGTTTAAAAAATAATTACTACACTGTTATTAACATGTGGATTACCGGACATTCATTCACCATTCAAGGCATATTGACACTTAGAAGCATTTACTCACATTTCACAGGGTTCTCCTAATGGCAGTTTTCAAAATGAGGCACATTTTGCAAAAAAATTCTCTTCAAGTGAATTCTACCCAATAGACATGTAACTTACATTTTTTCCTTCACTATGACATTCCGTATTCCGAAAAAGTTACATGCATCACGAGTTTGACAAACATTCTTTAATGAGTGTGAGCATGTGGATTACCGAACTTTCATCCACCTTACAAGGCATATTTACACCTAGAAGTAGTTATTCTCATTTCGCAGGTTTTTCCTAACATCCAGTTTCAAAAATCATGAAATTTTCACAGAAACATACAATTCAAGCGAGTTCTAACCAGTAGAATTGTTATTTTCAGAGCTTCACTCACCGAGACATTCCGTGTTCCGAAAACGTTACATTCATCACGGCTTCGGCAAACATTATTTAATGACCGTGAGCATGTGGATTACCGATTTTTCAACCACAATACAAGGCATATTTACACCTAGAAACATTTACTTACATTTCGCAGGTTTTCCTAATGTCAGTTACGAAAATCAGGCAGTTTTCGCAGAAAAATTCTCATGGTGCATGTTCTATCCAATAGACATCTCATTTTCTTAGATACCTTCACCGTAACATTCCATGTTCCGAAAACGGTCCATGCACCACGGATTCAACAAATATTCACTGCTGAGTTCTTAGCATGTGGATTACACATCTTTAATAACCCATTGAAGATATATTGTCACCTTAAAGAATTTACTCAGATTTTGCAGCGTTTTCATAACACCAGTTTCCAAAATAAGGCAGATTTTTCTGTAAAACGCTCCTGGAGCGTGTTCTAACCAAGAGATATGTAATTTACATACTTTGCCTCACCGTGACAGTCCATGTTCCGAACGCGCTACACACATCACGGATTTGACAAACATTCTTAATGAGTTGTGTACATGTGTATTACAAAACTTTCATCCACCATACAAGGCATATTGACACCTAGAATCATTAACACTGAGTTCGCAGATATTTCCTAAAAGCAGTTTCGAAAATCAGGCAGTTTTCAAAGGAAAAAATTGTTGGAGCCTGTTCTACAAAATAGATATGTAAATTACATAGATTCTCCCGCTGTGAAATTACGTGTTTCGAACATGCTACATGCAGAAAAGTTTCGACAAAAATACACTACAGTGTTGTTTGCATGTGGATTACAGGACTTTCTCACTATAGAAAGCATATAGATGCTTAGAGGCATTTTATGTGATTTCACAGTGATTTCCAAACGCCAGTTTCGAAAATAAGGCAGATTTCACGGCAAAAACCTCTTGGAGCGGGTTCTAACCAATACACATGTAATTTACATGGATTCGCTCACCGTGAAATTCCGTGTTCCGAACACGCTACATGCATCTCAGATGTGACAAATATTCACTACAGAGTTGTTAGCAAGTGGATTACAGCACTATCATCCACCATACAATGCTTACTGACACTTTGAAGAATTTTCTCAGATTTCACACGTTAGTTTGAACGCCAGTATTGAAAATGAGGCAGATTGGGCAGAAAAATGCTCTTGGAGCCAGTTCTACCCAAAAGATATGTAATTTACCTAGTTTCACTCACCGTGACATTCCGTGTTCTGAACACGTTTCATGCACCACGGATTCAACAAACATTCTTTAATGAGTTGTGAACATGTGTATTAACGAACTTCAATCCACCTTACAGTGCATATTTATACATAGAAATTTTATTCTGATTTAGTAGTATTCTCCTAATGTCAGTCTCTAAAATCATGCAGTTTCCACAGAAAAATCCTCTTGGAGCGAGTTCTACCCAATAGACATGCAATTTACATAGAACCCGTCATCGTGAAATTCCGTGTTCTAAACACGCTACATGCATCACGGATTCGACAAATATTCACTACAGAGTTGTTAGCATAAGGATTACCGAACTTTCATCCACCATAAAAGCCATGTTACTATTTGAAGAATTTTCTCACATTTCGAAAGTTTTTCCTAATGCCAGTTTTTAAAAAGGAGGCAGATTTGCAGAAATATGCTCTTGGTGAGAGTACTTCCCAATAGAAATGTAATTTACATAGTTTCCCTCACAGTGACATTCCATTTTCCGGACACGCTACATGCATCCAGGTTTCAACAAACTGTCTCGAATGAGTTGTGAACATGTAGATTACAGAAGTTTCATCCACCATACATGGCATATTTACAACTAGAAACATTAACTCTGAATTTGCAGCTTTTTCCTAATGCCAGTTTGGAAAATCAGGCTGTTTTCTCAGGGAAAAACTTTAGGAGCGTATTCTAACAAATAGGTGTGTAATTTACATAGATTCATCGCCCGTATTTTCCGTGATGTGATCACACTTCATGAATAACGCTTTCTAAAAATATTCACCACAGATTTGTTTGCATGTGGTTGTACGATCTTGCATCCCAATACAAGGCATATTGACACTTTGAAGCATTTTCTCTGATTTTGCTGAGATTTTCATACGCCAGATTCAAAAATGAGGCAGAATTCTCAGAAAAATCTCTTAGAGCAAATTCTACCCAAGAGACATGTATTTTACATATATTCGCTCACCGTGATATTCTGTGTTCCGAACACACTTCACGTATCTCGGATTCTACAAATATTCACTACAGAGAAGTTAGAATGCGGATTACCGAACTTTCATCTCAATACATTGAATATTGATTCTTAGAAGTATTTTCTCAGATTTTGCAGCGTTTTCTAAACGCCAGGTTCAAAAATGACGAAGTTTTCGCAGAAAAACACTCTCGGAGCGAGTTCTAACCAATAGAGGAGTCATTTACATTGTTTCAATCACCGTGGAATTCCACGTCCTGAACACGCTACATGCATCACGGATTAGAAAAAGATTCTTTAATATGTTGTGAAAATGTGGTTTACCGAACTTTCTTGCAACATAAAGGCACATTTACACCTGCAAATATTTACTCCCTTTTTGCAGCTTTTTCCAAACTTCAGATTCGATCATCATGCAATTTTGGCAAAAATATTCTCTTCTACCTCGTTGTACTCAATAGAATTGTAATTACCATAGTTTCATTACCGTGAAATTCCATTTTCCATAAGCGCTACATGAATCACGGTTTAAAAAATAATTAATACACTGTTATTAACATGTGGATTACCGGACTTTCAATCACCATTCAAGGCATATTGACACTTAGAAGCATTTTCTCAGATTTCACAGGGTTCTCCTAATGGCAGTTTACAAAATGAGGCACATTTTGCAGAAAAATTCTCTTGATGTGAGTTCTACCCAATAGACATGTAACTTACATTGTTTCCTTCACTATGACATTCCGTATTCTGAAAACGTTTCATTCATCACGGCTTCGACAAACATTATTTAATGACCGTGAGCATGTGGATTACCGATTTTTCAACCACAATACAAGGCATATTTACACCTAGAAACATTTACTTACATTTCGCAGGTTTTCGTAACGTCAGTTACAAAAATCAGGCAGTTCTCGCAGAAAAATTCTCTTGGTGCATGTTCTATCCAATAGACTTCTCATTTTCATAGATACCTTCACCGTAACATTCTGTGTTCTGAAAACGGTCCATGCACCACGGATTCAACAAATATTCACTGCTGAGTTCTTAGCATGTGGATTTCACATCTTTAATAACCCATTGAAAACATATTGTCACCTTAATGCATTTACTCAGATTTTGCAGCGTTTTCATAACACCAGTTTCCAAAATGAGGCATATTTTTCAGTAAAATGCTCCTGGAGCGTGTTCTAACCAAGAGATATGTAATTTACATAGTTTGCCTCACCGTGACAGTCCATGTTACGAACGCGCTACACACATCACGGATTTGACAAACATTCTTTATGAGTTGTGTACATGTGTATTACAAAACTTTCATCCACCATACAAGGCATATTGACACCTAGAATCATTAACACTGAGTTCACAGATATTTCCTAAAAGCAGTTTCGAAAATCAGGCAGTTTTCAAAGGAAAAAACTGTTGGAGCGTGTTCTACAAAATAGTTATGTAAATTACATAGATTCTCCCGCTGTGAAATTACGTGTTTCGAACATGCTACATGCAGAAAAGTTTCGACAAAAATACACTAAAGTGTTGTTTGCATGTGGATTACAGGACTTTCTCACTATAGAAAGCATATAGATGCTTAGATCCATTTTATGTGATTTCACAGTGATTTCCAAACGCCAGTTTCGAAAATAAGGCAGATTTCAAGGCAAAAACCTCTTGGAGCGGGTTCTAACCAATAGACATGTAATTAACATGGATTCGCTCACCGTGAAATTCCGTGTTCCGAACACGCTACATGCATCTCAGATGTGACAAATATTCACTACAGAGTTGTTAGCAAGTGGATTAAAGCACTATCATCCACCATACAAGGCTTACTGACACTTTGAAGAATTTTCTCAGATTTCACACGTTAGTTTGAACGCCAGTATTGAAAATGAGGCAGATTGGGCAGAAAAATGCTCTTGGAGCCAGTTCTACCCAAAAGATATGTAATTTACCTAGTTTCACTCACCGTGACATTCCGTGTTCTGAACACGTTTCATGCACCACGGATTCAACAAACATTCTTTAATGAGTTGTGAACATGTGTATTAACGAACTTCAATCCACCTTACAGTGCATATTTATACATAGAAATTTTATTCTGATTTAGTAGTATTCTCCTAATGTCAGTCTCTAAATTCATGCAGTTTCCACAGAAAAATCCTCTTGGAGCGAGTTCTACCCAATAGACATGCAATTTACATAGAACCCGTCATCGTGAAATTCCGTGTTCTAAACACGCTACATGCATCACGGATTCGACAAATATTCACTACAGAGCTGTTAGCATAAGGATTACCGAACTTTCATCCACCATAAAAGCCATGTTACAATTTGAAGCATTTTCTCACATTTCGAAAGTTTTTCCTAATGCCAGTTTTTAAAAAGGAGGCAGATTTGCAGAAATATGCTCTTGGAGAGAGTACTTCCCAATAGAAATGTAATTTACATAGTTTCCCTCACAGTGACATTCCATTTTCCGAACACGCTACATGCATCCAGGTTTCAACAAACTTTCTCGAATGAGTTGTGAACATGTAGATTACAGAAGTTTCATCCACCATACATGGCATATTTACAACTAGAAACATTAACTCTGAATTTGCAGCTTTTTCCTAATGCCAGTTTGGAAAATCAGGCTGTTTTCTCAGGGAAAAACTTTTGGAGCGAATTCTAACCAATAGTTGTGTAATTTTCATAGATTCCTTCGCCGGGATTTTCCGTGATATGATCACAGTTCATGCATAACGCTTTCTTAAAATATTCACCACAAATTTGTTTGCATGTGGTTTTACGATCTTGCATCACAATACAAGGCATATTGACTCTTTGAAGCATTTTCTCTGATTTTGCAGAGATTTTCAAATGCAAGTTTCAAAAATGAGGCAGATTTCTCAGAAAAACTCTTAGAGCAAATTCTACCCAAGAGACATTTATTTTAAATAGATTCGCTCACCGTGATATTTTGTGTTCCGAACACACTTCCCGGATCTCGGATTCGACAAATATACACTACAGAGTAGTTTGCATGCAGATTACCGAACTTTCATCTCAATACATTGAATATTGATTCTTAGAAGTATTTTCTCTGATTTTGCAGCGTTTCCCAAACGCCAGGTTCAAAAATGACGAATTTTGTAGCAGAAAAAATCTCTCGGACCGAGTTCTAACCAATAGAGAAGTCATTTACATTGTTTCAATCACCGTGAAATTCCACGTTCTGAACACGCTACAAGCATCACGGATTAGAAAAAGATCCTTTAATATGTTGTGAAAATGTGGATTACCAAACTTTCTGCAACATAAAGGCACATTTACACCTGCAAATATTTACTCACTTTTTGCAGCTTTTTCCAAACTTCAGATTCGATAATCATGCAATTTTGGCAAAAAAATTCTCTTCCAGCTCGTTCTACTCAATAGAAGTGTAATTTCCATAGTTTCATTACCGTGAAATTCCATTTTCCATAAGCGCTACATAAATCACGTTTTAAAAAATAATTACTACACTGTTATTAACATGTGGATTACCGGACATTCATTCACCATTCAAGGCATATTGACACTTAGAAGCATTTACTCACATTTCACAGGGTTCTCCTAATGGCAGTTTTCTAAAATGAGGCACATTTTGCAAAAAAATTCTCTTCAAGTGAATTCTACCCAATAGACATGTAACTTACATTGTTTCCTTCACTATGACATTCCGTATTCCGAAAAAGTTACATGCATCACGAGTTTGACAAACATTCTTTAATGAGTGTGAGCATGTGGATTACCGAACTTTCATCCACCTTACAAGGCATATTTACACCTAGATGTAGTTATTCTCATTTCGCAGGTTTTTCCTAACATCCAGTTTCGAAAATCATGAAATTTTCACAGAAACATACAATTCAAGCGAGTTCTAACCAGTAGAATTGTTATTTTCAGAGCTTCACTCACCGAGACATTCCGTGTTCCGAAAACGTTACATTCATCACGGCTTCGGCAAACATTATTTAATGACCGTGAGCATGTGGATTACCGATTTTTCAACCACAATACAAGGCATATTTACACCTAGAAACATTTACTTACATTTCGCAGGTTTTCCTAATGTCAGTTACGAAAATCAGGCAGTTTTCGCAGAAAAATTCTCATGGTGCATGTTCTATCCAATAGACATCTCATTTTCTTAGATACCTTCACCGTAACATTCCGTGTTCCGAAAACGGTCCATGCACCACGGATTCAACAAATATTCACTGCTGAGTTCTTAGCATGTGGATTACACATCTTTAATAACCCATTGAAGATATATTGTCACCTTAAAGAATTTACTCAGATTTTGCAGCGTTTTCATAATACCAGTTTCCAAAATAAGGCAGATTTTTCTGTAAAACGCTCCTGGAGCGTGTTCTAACCAAGAGATATGTAATTTACATAGTTTGCCTCACCGTGACAGTCCATGTTCCGAACGCGCTACACACATCACGGATTTGACAAACATTCTTTATGAGTTGTGTACATGTGTATTACAAAACTTTCATCCACCATACAAGGCATATTGACACCTAGAATCATTAACACTGAGTTCGCAGATATTTCCTATAAGCAGTTTCGAAAATCAGGCAGTTTTCAAAGGAAAAAACTGTTGGAGCGTGTTCTACAAAATAGTTATGTAAATTACATAGATTCTCCCGCTGTGAAATTACGTGTTTCGAACATGCTACATGAAGAAAAGTTTCGACAAAAATACACTACAGAGTTGTTTGCATGTGGATTACAGGACTTTCACACTATAGAAAGCATATAGATGCTTAGATGCATTTTATGTGATTTCACACTGTTTTCCAAATGCCAGTTTCGAAAATAAGGCAGATTTCACGGCAAAAACCTCTTGGAGCGGGTTCTAACCAATACACATGTAATTTACATGGATTCGCTCACCGTGAAATTCCGTGTTCTGAACACGCTACATGCATCTCAGATGTGACAAATATTCACTACAGAGTTGTTAGCAAGTGGATTACAGCACTATCATCCACCATACAAGGCTTACTGACACTTTGAAGAATTTTCTCAGATTTCACACGTTAGTTTAAACGCCAGTATTGAAAATGAGGCAGATTGGGCAGAAAAATGCTCTTGGAGCCAGTTCTACCCAAAAGATATGTAATTTACCTAGTTTCACTCACCGTGACATTCCGTGTTCTGAACACGTTTCATGCACCACGGATTCAACAAACATTCTTTAATGAGTTGTGAACATGTGTATTAACGAATTTCAATCCACCTTACAGTGCATATTTATACATAGAAATTTTATTCTGATTTAGTAGTATTCTCCTAATGTCAGTCTCTAAAATCATGCAGTTTCCACAGAAAAATCCTCTTGGAGCGAGTTCTACCCAATAGACATGCAATTTACATAGAACCCGTCATCGTGAAATTCCGTGTTCTGAACACACTACATGCATCACGGATTCGACAAATATTCACTACAGAGTTGTTAGCATAAGGATTACCGAACTTTCATCCACCATAAAAGCCATGTTACAATTTGAAGAATTTTCTCACATTTCGAAAGTTTTTCCTAATGCCAGTTTTTAAAAAGGAGGCAGATTTGCAGAAATATGCTCTTGGAGAGTGTACTTCCCAATAGAAATGTAATTTACATAGTTTCCCTCACAGTGACATTCCATTTTCCGAACACGCTACATGCATCCAGGTTTCAACAAACTTTCTCGAATGAGTTGTGAACATGTAGATTACAGAAGTTTCATCCACCATACATGGCATATTTACAACTAGAAACATTAACTCTGAATTTGCAGCATTTTCCTAATGCCAGTTTGGAAAATCAGGCTGTTTTCTCAGGGAAAAACTTTTGGAGCGAATTCTAACCAATAGTTGTGTAATTTTCATAGATTCCTTCGCCGGGATTTTCCGTGATATGATCACAGTTCATGCATAACGCTTTCTTAAAATATTCACCACAAATTTGTTTGCATGTGGTTGTACGATCTTGCATCCCAATAAAAGGCATATTGACACTTTGAAGCATTTTCTCTGATTTTGCTGAGATTTTCATACGCCAGATTCAAAAATGAGGCAGATTTCTCAGAAAAATCTCTTAGAGCAAATTCTACCCAAGAGACATGTATTTTACATATATTCGCTCACCGTGATATTCTGTGTTCCGAACACACTTCACGTATCTCGCATTCGACAAATATTCACTACAGAGGTGTTAGCATGCGGATTACCGAACTTTCATCTCAATACATTGAATATTGATTCTTAGAAGTATTTTCTCAGATTTTGCAGCGTTTTCTAAACGCCAGGTTCAAAAATGACGAAGTTTTCGCAGAAAAACTCTCTCCGAGCGAGTTCTAACCAATAGAGGAGTCATTTACATTGTTTCAATCACCGTGGAATTCCACGTTCTGAACACGCTACATGCATCACGGATTAGAAAAAGATTCTTTAATATGTTGTGAAAATGTGGTTTACCGAACTTTCTTGCAACATAAAGGCACATTTACACCTGCAAATATTTACTCCCTTTTTGCAGCTTTTTCCAAACTTCAGATTCGATCATCATGCAATTTTGGCCAAAAAATTCTCTTCTACCTCGTTGTACTCAATAGAATTGTAATTACCATAGTTTCATTACCGTGAAATTCCATTTTCCATAAGCGCTACATGAATCACGGTTTAAAAAATAATTAATACACTGTTATTAACATGTGGATTACCGGACTTTCAATCACCATTCAAGGCATATTGACACTTAGAAGCATTTTCTCAGATTTCACAGGGTTCTCCTAATGGCAGTTTACAAAATGAGGCACATTTTGCAGAAAAATTCTCTTGATGTGAGTTCTACCCAATAGACATGTAACTTACATTGTTTCCTTCACTATGACATTCCGTATTCTGAAAACGTTTCATTCATCACGGCTTTGACAAACATTATTTAATGACCGTGAGCATGTGGATTACCGATTTTTCAACCACAATACAAGGCATATTTACACCTAGAAACATTTACTTACATTTCGCAGGTTTTCCTAACGTCAGTTAGAAAAATCAGGCAGTTCTCGCAGAAAAATTCTCTTGGTGCATGTTCTATCCAATAGACTTCTAATTTTCATAGATACCTTCACCGTAACATTCTGTGTTCTGAAAACGGTCCATGCACCACGGATTCAACAAATATTCACTGCTGAGTTCTTAGCATGAGGATTTCACATCTTTAATAACCCATTGAAAACATATTGTCACCTTAATGCATTTACTCAGATTTTGCAGCGTTTTCATAACACCAGTTTCCAAAATGAGGCATATTTTTCAGTAAAATGCTCCTGGAGCGTGTTCTAACCAAGAGATATGTAATTTACATAGTTTGCCTCACCGTGACAGTCCATGTTACGAACGCGCTACACACATCACGGATTTGACAAACATTCTTTTTGAGTTGTGTACATGTGTATTACAAAACTTTCATCCACCATACAAGGCATATTGACACCTAGAATCATTAACACTGAGTTCACAGATATTTCCTATAAGCAGTTTCGAAAATCAGGCAGTTTTCAAAGGAAAAAACTGTTGGAGCGTGTTCTACAAAATAGATATGTAAATTACATAGATTCTCCCGCTGTGAAATTACGAGTTTCAAACATGCTACATGCAGAAAACTTTCGACAAAAATACACTACAGAGTTGTTTGCATGTGGATTACAGGACTTTCTAACTATAGAAAGCATATAGATGCTTAGATGCATTTTATGTGATTTCACAGTGATTTCCAAACGCCAGTTTCGAAAATAAGGCAGATTTCACGGCAAAAACCTCTTGGAGCGGGTTCTAAACAATAGACATGTAATTAACATGGATTCGCACACCGTGAAATTCCGTGTTCCGAACACGCTACATGCATCTCAGATGTGACAAATATTCACTACAGTGTTGTTAGCAAGTGGATTACAGCACTATCATCCACCATACAATGCTTACTGACACTTTGAAGAATTTTCTCAGATTTCACACGTTAGTTTGAACGCCAGTATTGAAAATGAGGCAGATTGGGCAGAAAAATGCTCTTGGAGCCAGTTCTACCCAAAAGATATGTAATTTACCTAGTTTCACTCACCGTGACATTCCGTGTTCTGAACACGTTTCATGCACCACGGATTCAACAAACATTCTTTAATGAGTTGTGAACATGTGTATTAACGAACTTCAATCCACCTTACAGTGCATATTTATACATAGAAATTTTATTCTGATTTAGTAGTATTCTCCTAATGTCAGTCTCTAAAATCATGCAGTTTCCACAGAAAAATCCTCTTGGAGCGAGTTCTACCCAATAGACATGCAATTTACATAGAAAACGTCATCGTGAAATTCCGTGTTCTGAACACGCTACATGCATCACGGATTCGACAAATATTCACTACAGAGTTGTTAGCATAAGGATTACCGAACTTTCATCCACCATAAAAGCCATGTTACAATTTGAAGAATTTTCTCACATTTCGAAAGTTTTTCCTAATGCCAGTTTTTAAAAAGGAGGCAGATTTGCAGAAATATGCTCTTGGAGAGAGTACTTCCTAATAGAAATGTAATTTACATAGTTTCCCTCACAGTGACATTCCATTTTCCGAACACGCTACATGCATCCAGGTTTCAACAAACTTTCTCGAATGAGTTGTGAACATGTAGATTACAGAAGTTTCATCCACCATACATGGCATATTTACAACTAGAAACATTAACTCTGAATTTGCAGCTTTTTCCTAATGCCAGTTTGGAAAATCAGGCTGTTTTCTCAGGGAAAAACTTTTGGAGCGAATTCTAACCAATAGTTGTGTAATTTTCATAGATTCCTTCGCCGGGATTTTCCGTGATATGATCACAGTTCATGCATAACGCTTTCTTAAAATATTCACCACAAATTTGTTTGCATGTGGTTTTACGATCTTGCATCACAATACAAGGCATATTGACTCTTTGAAGCATTTTCTCTGATTTTGCAGAGATTTTCAAATGCAAGTTTCAAAAATGAGGCAGATTTCTCAGAAAAACTCTTAGAGCAAATTCTACCCAAGAGACATTTATTTTAAATAGATTCGCTCACCATGATATTTTGTGTTCCGAACACAATTCCCGGATCTCGGATTCGACAAATATACACTACAGAGTAGTTTGCATGCAGATTACCGAACTTTCAGCTCAATACATTGAATATTGATTCTTAGAAGTATTTTCTCTGATTTTGCAGCGTTTCCCAAACGCCAGGTTCAAAAATGACGAATTTTGTAGCAGAAAAAATCTCTCGGACCGAGTTCTAACCAATAGAGAAGTGATTTACATTGTTTCAATCACCGTGAAATTCCACGTTCTGAACACGCTACATGCATCACGGATTAGAAAAAGATCCTTTAATATGTTGTGAAAATGTGGATTACCAAACTTTCTGCAACATAAAGGCATATTTACACCTGCAAATATTTACTCACTTTTTGCAGCTTTTTCCAAACTTCAGATTCGATAATCATGCAATTTTGGCAAAAAAATTCTCTTCTAGCTCGTTCTACTCAATAGAATTGTAATTTCCATAGTTTAATTACCGTGAAATTCCATTTTCCATAAGCGCTACATAAATCACGGTTTAAAAAATAATTACTACACTGTTATTAACATGTGGATTACCGGACATTCATTCACCATTCAAGGCATATTGACACTTAGAAGCACTTACTCACATTTCACAGGGTTCTCCTAATGGCAGTTTTCAAAATGAGGCACATTTTGCAAAAAAATTCTCTTCAAGTGAATTCTACCCAATAGACATGTAACTTACATTGTTTCCTTCACTATGACATTCCGTTTTCCGAAAAAGTTACATGCATCACGAGTTTGACAAACATTCTTTAATGAGTGTGAGCATGTGGATTACCGAACTTTCATCCACCTTACAAGGCATATTTACACCTAGAAGTAGTTATTCTCATTTCGCAGATTTTTCCTAACATCCAGTTTCGAAAATCATGAAATTTTCACAGAAACATACAATTCAAGCGAGTTCTAACCAGTAGAATTGTTATTTTCAGAGCTTCACTCACCGAGACATTCCGTGTTCCGAAAACGTTACATTCATCACGGCTTCGGCAAACATTATTTAATGACCGTGAGCATGTGGATTACCGATTTTTCAACCACAATACAAGGCATATTTACACCTAGAAACATTTACTTACATTTCGCAGGTTTTCCTAATGTAAGTTACGAAAATCAGGCAGTTTTCGCAGAAAAATACTCATGGTGCATGTTCTATCCAATAGACATCTCATTTTCTTAGATACCTTCACCGTAACATTCCGTGTTCTGAAAACGGTCCATGCACCACGGATTCAACAAATATTCACCGCTGAGTTCTTAGCATGTGGATTAAACATCTTTAATAACCCATTGAAGACATATTATCACCTTAAAGAATTTACTCAGATTTTGCAGCCTTTTCATAACACCAGTTTCCAAAATAAGGCAGATTTTTCTGTAAAACGCTCCTGGAGCGTGTTCTAACCAAGAGATATGTAATTTACATAGTTTGCCTCACCGTGACAGTCCATGTTCCGAACGCGCTACACACATCACGGATTTGACAAACATTCTTAATGAGTTGTGTACATGTGTATTACAAAACTTTCATCCACCATACAAGGCATATTGACACCTAGAATCATTAACACTGAGTTCGCAGATATTTCCTAAAAGCAGTTTCGAAAATCAGGCAGTTTTCAAAGGAAAAAACTGTTGGAGCGTGTTCTACAAAATAGATATGTAAATTACATAGATTCTCCCGCTGTGAAATTACGTGTTTCGAACATGCTACATGCAGAAAAGTTTCAACAAAAATACACTACAGTGTTGTTTGCATGTGGATTACAGGACTTTCTCACTATAGAAAGCATATAGATGCTTAGATGCATTTTATGTCATTTCACACTGTTTTCCAAATGCCAGTTTCGAAAATAAGGCAGATTTCACGGCAAAAACCTCTTGGAGCGGGTTCTAACCAATACACATGTAATTTACATGGATTCGCTCACCGTGAAATTCCGTGTTCCGAACACGCTACATGCATCTCAGATGTGACAAATATTCACTACAGAGTTGTTAGCAAGTGGATTACAGCACTATCATCCACCATACAATGCTTACTGACACTTTGAAGAATTTTCTCAGATTTCACACATTAGTTTGAACGCCAGTATTGAAAATGAGGCAGATTGGGCAGAAAAATGCTCTTGGAGCCAGTTCTACCCAAAAGATATGTAATTTACCTAGTTTCACTCACCGTGACATTCCGTGTTCTGAACACGTTTCATGCACCACGGATTCAACAAACATTCTTTAATGAGTTGTGAACATGTGTATTAACGAACTTCAATCCACCTTACAGTGCATATTTATACATAGAAATTTTATTCTGATTTAGTAGTATTCTCCTAATGTCAGTCTCTAAATTCATGCAGTGTCCACAGAAAAATCCTCTTGGAGCGAGTTCTACCCAATAGATATGCAATTTACATAGAACCCGTCATCGTGAAATTCCGTGTTCTGAACACGCTACATGCATCACGGATTCGACAAATATTCACTACAGAGTTGTTAGCATAAGGATTACCCAACTTTCATCCACCATAAAAGCCATGTTACAATTTGAAGAATTTTCTCACATTTCGAAAGTTTTTCCTAATGCCAGTTTTTAAAAAGGAGGCAGATTTGCAGAAATATGCTCTTGGAGAGAGTACTTCCCAATAGAAATGTAATTTACATAGTTTCCCTCACAGTGACATTCCATTTTCCGAACACGCTACATGCATCCAGGTTTCAACAAACTGTCTCGAATGAGTTGTGAACATGTAGATTACAGAAGTTTCATCCACCATACATGGCATATTTACAACTAGAAACATTAACTCTGAATTTGCAGCTTTTTCCTAATGCCAGTTTGGAAAATCAGGCTGTTTTCTCAGGGAAAAAATTTGGAGCGAATTCTAACCAATAGTTGTGTAATTTTCATAGATTCCTTCGCCGGGATTTTCCGTGATATGATCACAGTTCATGCATAACGCTTTCTAAAAATATTCACCACAAATATGTTTGCATGTGGTTTTACGATCTTGCATCACAATACAAGGCATATTGACTCTTTGAAGCATTTTCTCTGATTTTGCAGTGATTTTCAAATGCAAGTTTCAAAAATGAGGCAGAATTCTCAGAAAAACTCTTAGAGCAAATTCTACCCAAGGGACATTTATTTTAAATAGATTCGCTCACCGTGGTATTTTGTGTTCCGAACACACTTCCCGGATCTCGGATTCGACAAATATACACTACAGAGTAGTTTGCATACAGATTACCGAACTTTCATCTCAATATATTGAATATTGATTCTTAGAAGTATTTTCTCTGATTTTGCAGCGTTTCCCAAACGCCAGGTTCAAAAATGACGAATTTTGTAGCAGAAAAAATCTCTCGGACCGAGTTCTAACCAATAGAGAAGTCATTTACATTGTTTCAATCACCGTGAAATTCCACGTTCAGAACACGCAACATGCATCATGGATTAGAAAAAGATCCTTTAATATGTTGTGAAAATGTGGATTACCAAACTTTCTGCAACATAAAGGCACATTTACACCTGCAAATATTTACTCAATTTTTGCAGCTTTTTCCAAACTTCAGATTCGATAATCATGCAATTTTGGCAAAAAAATTCTCTTCTAGCTCGTTCTACTCAATAGAATTGAAATTTCCATAGTTTCATTACCGTGAAATTCCATTTTCCATAAGCGCTACATAAATCACGGTTTAAAAAATAATTACTACACTGTTATTAACATGTGGATTACCGGACATTCATTCACCATTCAAGGCATATTGACACTTAGAAGCATTTACTCACATTTCACAGGGTTCTCCTAATGGCAGTTTTCAAAATGAGGCACATTTTGCAAAAAAATTCTCTTCAAGTGAATTCTACCCAATAGACATGTAACTTACATTGTTTCCTTCACTATGACATTCCGTATTCCAAAAAAGTTACATGCATCACGAGTTTGACAAACATTCTTTAATGAGTGTGAGCATGTGGATTACCGAACTTTCATCCACCTTACAAGGCATATTTACACCTAGAAGTAGTTATTCTCATTTCGCAGGTTTTTCCTAACATCCAGTTTCGAAAATCATGAAATTTTCACAGAAACATACAATTCAAGCGAGTTCTAACCAGTAGAATTGTTATTTTCAGAGCTTCACTCACCGAGACATTCCGTGTTCCGAAAACGTTACATTCATCACGGCTTCGGCAAACATTATTTAATGACCGTGAGCATGTGGATTACCGATTTTTCAACCACAATACAAGGCATATTTACACCTAGAAACATTTACTTACATTTCGCAGGTTTTCCTAATGTCAGTTACGAAAATCAGGCAGTTTTCGCAGAAAAATTCTCATGGTGCATGTTCTATCCAATAGACATCTCATTTTCTTAGATACCTTCACCGTAACATTCCGTGTTCCGAAAACGGTCCATGCACCACGGATTCAACAAATATTCACTGCTGAGTTCTTAGCATGTGGATTACACATCTTTAATAACCCATTGAAGACATATTGTCACCTTAAAGCATTTACTCAGATTTTGCAGTGTTTTCATAACACCAGTTTCCAAACTGAGGCATATTTTTCAGTAAAATGCTCCTGGAGCGTGTTCTAACCAAGAGATATGTAATTTACATAGTCTGCCTCACCGTGACAGTCCATGTTCCGAACGCGCTACACACATCACGGATTTGACAAACATTCTTAATGAGTTGTGTACATGTGTATTACAAAACTTTCATCCACCATACAAGGCATATTGACACCTAGAATCATTAACACTGAGTTTGCAGATATTTCCTAAAAGCAGTTTCGCAAATCAGGCAGTTTTCAAAGGAAAAAACTGTTGGAGCGTGTTCTACAAAATAGATATGTAAATTACATAGATTCTCCCGCTGTGAAATTACGTGTTTCGAACATGCTACATGCAGAAAAGTTTCGACAAAAATACACTACAGGGTTGTTTGTATGTGGATTACAGGACTTTATCACTATAGAATGTATATAGATGCTTTGATGCATTTTATGTGATTTCTCAGTGATTTCCAAACGCCAGTTTCTAAAATAAGGCAGATTTCATGGTAGAAACCTCTTGGAGCGGGTTCTAACCAATAGACATGTAATTTACATGGATTCGCTCACCGTGAAATTCCGTGTTCTGAACACGCTACATGCATCTCAGATGTGACAAATATTCACTACAGAGTTGTTAGCAAGTGGATTACAGCACTATCATCCACCATACAAGGCTTACTGACACTTTGAAAAATTTTCTCAGATTTCACACGTTAGTTTGAACGCCAGTTTTGAAAATGAGGCAGAATGGGCAGAAAAATGCTCTTGGAGCCAGTTCTAACCAAAAGATATGTAATTTACCTAGTTTCACTCAACGTGACATTCCGTGTTCTGAACACGATACATGCACCACGGATTCAACAAACATTCTTTAATGAGTTGTGAACATGTGTATTTACGAAGTTTAATCCACCTTACAGTGCATATTTATACATAGAAATTCTATTCTGATTTAGTAGTATTCTCCTAATGTCAGTCTCTAAAATCATGCAGTTTCCACAGAAAAATCCTCTTGGAGCGAGTTCTACCTAATAGACATGCAATTTACATAGAACCCGTCATCGTGAAATTCCGTGTTCTGAACACGCTACATGCATCACGAATTCGACAAATATTCACTACAGTGTGGTTAGCATAAGGATTACCGAACTTTCATCCACCATAAAAGCCATGTTACAATTTGAAGCATTTTCTCACATTTCGAAAGTTTTTCCTAATGCCAGTTTTGAAAAGGAGGCAGATTTGCAGAAATATTCTCGTGGAGCGAGTACTTCCCAATAGAAATGTAATTTACATAGTTTCCCTCACAGTGACATTCCATTTTCCGAACACGCTACATGCATCCAGGTTTCAACAAACTTTCTCGAATGAGTTGAGAACATGTTGATTACAGAACTTTCATCCACCATACATGGCATATTTACAACTAGAAACATTAACTCTGAATTTGTAGCTTTTTCCTAATGCCAGTTTGGAAAATCAGGCAGTTTTCTCAGGGAAATACTTTTGGAGCGAATTCTAACCAATAGATGTGTAATTTACATAGATTCCATCGCCCATACTTTCCGTAATGCGATCACACTGCATGCATAACGCTTTCTAAAAATATTCACCACAGATAAGTTTGCATGTGGTTTTACGATCTTGAATCAAAATACAAGGCATATTGACACTTTGAAGCATTTTCTCTGATTTTGCAGAGATTTTCAAACGCCAGGTTCAAAAATGAGGCAGATTTCTCAGAAAAAACTCTTAGAGCAAATTCTACCCAAGAGACATGTATTTTACATAGATTCGCTCACCGTGATATTCTGTGTTCCGAACACACTTCCCGTAACTCGGATTCGACAAATATACACTACAGAGTAGTTAGCATGCGGATTACCGATCTTTCATCTCAATACATTGAATATTGATTCTTAGAAGTATTTTCTCAAATTTTGCAGCGTTTTCTAAACGCCAGGTTCAAAAATGACGAAGTTTTCGCAGAAAAACTCTCTCGGAGTGAGTTCTAACCAATAGAGTATTCATTTAGATTTTTTCAATCACCGTGGAATTCCACGTTCTGAACACGGTACATGCATCACGGAGTAGAAAAAGATCCTTTAATATGTTGTGAAAATGTGGTTTACCGAACTTTCTTGCAACATAAAGGCACATTTACACCTGCAAATATTTACTCCATTTTTGCAGCTTTTTCCAAACTTCATATTCGATAATCATGAAATTTTGCCAAAAAAATTCTCTTCTAGCTCGTTCTACTCAGTAGAATTGTAATTTCCATAGATTCATTACCGTGAAATTCCATTTTGTATAAGCGCTACATGAATCACGGTTTAAAAAATAATTAATACACTGTTATTAACATTTGGATTACAGGACTTTCAATCACCATTCAAGGCATATTGACAATTAGAAGCATTTTCTCAGATTTAACAGGGTTCTCCTAATGGCAGTTTTCAAAATGAGGCACATTTTGCAGAAAAATTCTCTTGAAGTGAGTTCTACCCAATAGACATGTAACTTACATTGTTTCCTTCACTATGACATTCCGTATTCCGAAAATGTTACATTCATCACGGCTTCGACAACATTCTTTAATGACCGTGAGCATGTGGATTACCGATTTTTCAACCACAATACAAGGCATATTTACTCCTAGAAACATTTACTTATATTTCGCAGGTTTTCCTAACGTCAGTTACAAAAATCAGGCAGTTTTCGCAGAAAAATTCTCTTGGTGCATGTTCTATCCAATAGACATCTCATTTTCATAGATACCTTCACCGTAACATTCCGTGTTCAGAAAACGGTCCATGCACCACGGATTCAACAAATATTCACTGCTGAGTTCTTAGCATGTGGATTACACATCTTTAATAACCCATTGAAAACATATTGTCACCTTAAAGCATTTACTCAGATTTTGCAGCGTTTTCATAACACCAGTTTCCAAACTGAGGCATATTTTTCAGTAAAATGCTCCTGGAGCGTGTTCTAACCAAGAGATATGTAATTTACATAGTTTGCCTCACCGTGACAGTCCATGTTCCGAACGCACTACACACATCACGGATTTGACAAACATTCTTAATGAGTTGTGTACATGTGTATTACAAAACTTTCATCCACCATACAAGGCATATTGACACCTAGAATCATTAACACTGAGTTCGCAGATATTTCCTAAAAGCAGTTTCGAAAATCAGGCAGTTTTCAAAGGAAAAAACTGTTGGAGCGTGTTCTACAAAATAGATATGTAAATTACATAGATTCTCCCGCTGTGAAATTACGTGTTTCGAACATGCTACATGCAGAAAAGTTTCGACAAAAATACACTACAGGGTTGTTTGCATGTAGATTACAGGACTTTCTCACTATAGAAAGCATATAGATGCTTAGATGCATTTTATGTGATTTCACAGTGTTTTCCAAACGCCAGTTTCGAAAATAAGACAGATTTCACGGCAAAAAACTCTTGGAGCGGGTTCTAACCAATAGACATGTAATTTAGATGGATTCACTCACCGTGAAATTCCGTGTTCTGAACACGTTACATGCATCTCAGATGTGACAAATATTCACTACAGAGTTGTTAGCAAGTGGATTACAGCATTATCATCCACCATACAAGGTTTACTGACACTTTGAAGAATTTTCTCAGATTTCACACGTTAGTTTGAACGCCAGTTTTGAAAATGAGGCAGATTGGGCAGAAAAATTCTCTTGGAACCAGTTCTACCCAAAAGATATGTAATTTACCTAGTTTCACTCACCGTGATAGTCCGTGTTCTGAACACGTTTCATGCACCACGGTTTCAACCAAAATTCTTTAATGAGTTGTGAACATGTGTATTAACGAACTTTAATCCACCTTAAAGTGCATATTTATACATAGAAATTTTATTCAGATTTAGTAGAATTCTCCTAATGTCAGTCTCTAAAATCATGCAGTTTCCACAGAAAAATCCTCTTGGAGCGAGTTCTACCCAATAGACATGCAATTTACATAGAACCCGTCATCGTGAAATTCCGTGTTCTGAACACGCTACGTGCATCACTGATTCGATAAATATTCACTACAGAGTTGTTAGCATAAGGATTACCGAACTTTCATCCACCATAAAAGCCATGTTACAATTTGAAGCATTTTCTCACATTTCGAAAGTTTTTCCTAATGCCAGTTTTGAAAAGGAGGCAGATTTGCAGAAATATTCTCGTGGAGCGAGTACTTCCCAATAGAATTGTAATTTACATAGTTTCCCTCACAGTGACATTCCATTTTCCGAACACGCTACATGCATCCAGGTTTCAACAAACTTTCTCGAATGAGTTGTGAACATGTAGATTACAGAACTTTCATCCACCATACATGGCATACTTACAACTAGAAACATTAACTCTGAATTTGTAGCTTTTTCCTAATGCCAGTTTGGAAAATCAGGCCGTTTTCTCAGGGAAATACTTTTGGAGCGAATTCTAACCAATAGATGTGTAATTTACATAGATTCCATCGCCCATACTTTCCGTAATGCGATCACACTGCATGCATAACGCTTTCTAAAAATATTCACCACAGATATGTTTGCATGAGGTTTTACGATCTTGCATCACAATACAAGGCATATTGACTCTTTGAAGCATTTTCTCTGATTTTGCAGAGATTTTCAAATGCAAGTTTCAAAAATGAGGCAGATTTCTCAGAAAAACTCTTAGAGCAAATTCTACCCAAGAGACATTTATTTTAAATAGATTCGCTCACCGTGATATTTTGTGTTCCGAACACACTTCCCGGATCTCGGATTCGACAAATATACACTACAGAGTAGTTTGCATGCAGATTACCGAACTTTCATCTCAATACATTGAATATTGATTCTTTGAAGTATTTTCTCAAACTTTGCAGCGTTTCCCAAATGCCAGGTTCAAAAATGACGAAGTTTTCGCCGAAAAAATCTCTCGGACCGAGTTCTAACCAACAGAGAAGTCATTTAAATTGTTTCAATCACCGTGAAATTCCACGTTCTGAATACGCTACATGCATCACGGATTAGTAAAAGATCCTTTAATATGTTGTGAAAATGTGGATTACCGATCTTTCTAGAACATAAAGGCACATTTACACTTGCATATATTTACTCCCTTTTTGCAGCTTTTTCCAAACTTCAGATTCTATAATCATGCAATTTTCGCAAAAAAATTCTCTTCTAGCTCGTTCTACTCAATAGAATTGTAATTACCATAGTTTCATTACCGTGAAATTCCAATTTCCATAAGCGCTACATGAATCACGGTTTAAAAAATAATTACTACACTGTTATTAACATGTGGATTACCTGACTTTCATTCACCATTCAAGGCATATTGACACTTAGAAGCATTTTCTTACATTTCACAGGGTTCTCCTAATGGCAGTTTTCAAAATGAGGCACATTTTCAGAAAAATTCTCTTCAAGTGAATTCTACCCAATAGACATGTAACTTATATTGTTTCCTTCACTATGACATTCCGTATTCCGAAAAAGTTACATGCATCACGATTTTGACAAACATACTTTAATGAGTGTGAGCATGTGGATTACCGAACTATCATCCACCTTACAAGGCATATTTACACCTAGAAGTAGTTATTCTGATTTCGACGATTTTTCCTAACATCCAGTTTCGAAAATCATGAAATTTCACAGAAACATTCAAATCAAGCGAGTTCTAACCAGTAGAATTGTTACCTTCAGAGCTTCACTCACCGAGACATTCCGTGTTCCGAAAACGTTACATTCATCACGGCTTCAACAAACATTATTTAATGACCGTGAGCATGTGGATTACCGATTTTTCAACCACAATACAAGGCATATTTACACCTAGAAACATTTACTTACATTTCGCAGGTTTTCCTAACGTCAGTTACAAAATCAGGCAGTTTTCACAGAAAAATTATCTTGGTGCATGTTCTATCCAATAGACATCTCATTTACATAGATACTTTCACCATAACATTCCGTGTTCCGAAAACGGTCCATGCACCACGGATTCAACAAATATTCACTGCTGAGTTCTTAGCATGTGAATTACACATCTTTAATAACCCATTGAAGACATATTGTCACCTTAAAGCATTTACTCAGATTTTGCAGCGTTTTCATAACACCAGTTTCCAAACTGAGGCATATTTTTCAGTAAAATGCTCCTGGAGCGTGTTCTATCCAAGAGATATGTAATTTACATAGTTTGCCTCACCGTGACAGTCCATGTTCCGAACGAGCTACACACATCACGGATTTGACAAACATTCTTAATGAGTTGTGTACATGTGTATTAAAAATCTTTCATCCACCATACAAGGCATATTGCCACCTAGAAACATTAACACTGAGTTCGCAGATCTTTCCTAATAGCAGTTTCGAAAATCACGCAGTTTACAAAGGAAAAAACTGTTGGATCGTGTTCTACAAAATAGATATGTAAATTACATAGTTTCTCCCGCTGTGAAATTACGTGTTTGGTACATGCTACATGCAGAAATGTTTGGGCAAAAATACACTACAGAGTTGTTTGCATGTGGAATAATAGACTTTCTCACTATAAAAGGCATATAGATGCTTAGATGCATTTTATGTGATTTCACAGTGTTTTCCAAACGCCAGTTTCGAAAATAAGGCAGATTTCACGGCAAAAACCTCTTGGAGCGGGTTCTAACCAATACACATGTAATTTACATGGATTCGCTCACCGTGAAATTCCGTGTTCCGAACATGCTACATGCATCTCAGATGTGACAAGTATTCACTACAGAGTTGTTAGCAAGTGGATTACAGCACTATCATCCACCATACAAGGCTTACTGACACTTTGAAGAATTTTCTCAGATTTCACACGTTAGTTTAAACGCCAGTATTGAAAATGAGGCAGATTTGGCAGAAAAATGCTCTTGGAGCCAGTTCTAACCAAAAGATATGTAATTTACCTAGTTTCACTCACCGTGACATTCCGTGTTCTGAACACGTTTCATGCACCACGGATTCAACAAACATTCTTTAATGAGTTGTGAACATGTGTATTAATGAACTTTAATCCACCTTACAGTGCATATTTATACATAGAAATTTTATTCTGATTTAGTAGTATTCTCCTAATGTCAGACTCTAAAATCATGCAGTTTCCACAGAAAAAACCTCTTGGAGCGAGTTCTACCCAATAGACATGCAATATACATAGAACCCGTCATCGTGAAATTCCGTGTTCTGAACATGCTACATGCATCACGGATTCGACAAATATTCACTACAGAGTTGTTAGCATAAGGATTACCGAATTATCATCCACCATAAAAGCCATGTTAATATTTGAAGCATTTACTCATATTTAGAAAATTTTTCCTAATGCCAGTTTTGAAAAGGAGGCAGATTCGCAGAAATATACTCGTGGAGCGAGTACTTCCCAATAGAAATGTAATTTACATAGTTTCCCTCACAGTGACATTCCATTTTCCGAACACGCTACATGCATCCAGGTTTCAACAAACTTTCTCGAATGAGTTGTGAACATGTAGATTACAGAACTTTCATCCACCATACATGGCATATTTACAACTAGAAACATTAAGTCTGAATTTGCAGCTTTTTCCTAATGCCAGTTTGGAAAATCAGGCCGTTTTCTCAGGGAAAAACTTTTGGAGCGAATTCTAAACAATAGGTGTGTAATTTGCATAGATTCCTTCGCCTGGATTTTCCGTGATGCGATCACACTGCATGCATAATGCTTTCTAAAAATATTTACCACAGATTTGTTTTATGATCTTGCATCACAATACAAGGCATATTGACACTTTGAAGCATTTTCTCTAATTTTGCTGAGATTTTCATACACCAGGTTCAAAAATGAGGCAGATTTCTCAGAAAAACTCTTAGAGCAAATTCTACCCAAGAGACATGTATTTTACATAGATTCGCTCACCGTGATATTCTGTGTTCCGAACACACTTCCCGTATCTCGGATTCGACAAATAAACACTACAGAGTAGTCCTCATGCAGATTACCGAACTTTCATCTCAATACATTGAATATTGATTCTTAGAAGTATTTTCTCTGATTTTTCAGCATTTCCCAAACGCCAGGTTCAAAAATGACGAATTTTTTAGCAGAAAAACTCTCTCGGACCGATTTCTAACCAATAGAGAAGTCATTTACATTGTTTCAATCACCGTGAAATTCCACGTTCTGAACACGCTACATGCATCACGGATTAGAAAAAGATCCTTTAATATGTTGTGAAAATGTGGATTACCAAACTTTCTGCAACATAAAGGCACATTTACACCTGCAAATATTTACTCCCTTTTTGCAGCTTTTTCCAAATTTCAGATTCGATAATCATGCAATTTTGGCATAAAAAGTTCTCTTCTAGCTCGTTCTACTCAATAGAATTGTAATTTCCATAGTTTCATTACCATGAAATTCCATTTTCCATAAGCGCTACATAAATCACGGTTTAAAAAATAATTACTACACTGTTATTAACATGTGGATTACCAGACTTTCATTCACCTTTCAAAGCATATTGATTCTTAGAAGCATTTTCTCACATTTCACAGGGTTCTCCTAATGGCAGTTTTCAAAATGAGGCACATTTTGCAGAAAAATTCTCTTCAAGTTAATTCTACCCAATAGACATGTAACTTACATTGTTTCCTTCACTATGACATTCCGTATTCTGAAAAAGTTACATGCATCACGATTTTGACAAACATTCTTTAATGAGTGTCAGCATGTGGATTACTGAACTTTCATCCACCGTACAAGGCATATTTACACCTAGAAGTAGTTATTCTGATTTCGCAGGTTTTTCCTTACATCCAGTTTCGAAAATCATGAAATTTCACAGAAACATTCAATTCAAGCGAGTTCTAACCAGTAGAATTGTTACTTTCAGAGCTTCACTCACCGAGACATTCAGTGTTCCGAAAACGTTACATTCATCACGGCTTCAACAAATATTATTTAATGACCGTGAGCATGTGGATTACCGATTTTTCAACCACAATACAAGGCATATTTACACCTAGAAACATTTACTTACATTTCGCAGGTTTTCCTAACGTCAGTTACAAATCAGGCAGTTTTCACAGAAAAATTCTCTTGGTGCATGTTCTATCCAATAGACATCTCATTTTCATAGATACCTTCACCGAAACATTCCGTGTTCCGAAAACGGTCCATGCACCACGGATTCAACAAATATTCACTGCTGAGTTCTTAGCATGTGAATTACACATCTTTAATAACCCATTGAAGACATATTGTCACCTTAAAGCATTTACTCAGATTTTGCAGCGTTTTCATAACACCAGTTTCCAAACTGAGGCATATTTTTCAGTAAAATGCTCCTGGAGCGTGTTCTATCCAAGAGATATGTAATTTACATAGTTTGCCTCACCGTGACAGTCCATGTTCCGAACGAGCTACACACATCACGGATTTGACAAACATTCTTAATGAGTTGTGTACATGTGTATTACAAAACTTTCATCCACCATACAAGGCATATTGCCACCTAGAAACATTAACACTGAGTTCGCAGATCTTTCCTAATAGCAGTTTCGAAAATCACGCAGTTTACAAAGGAAAAAACTGTTGGATCGTGTTCTACAAAATAGATATGTAAATTACATAGTTTCTCCCGCTGTGAAATTACGTGTTTGGTACATGCTACATGCAGAAATGTTTGGGCAAAAATACACTACAGAGTTGTTTGCATGTGGAATAATAGACTTTCTCACTATAAAAGGCATATAGATGCTTAGATGCATTTTATGTGATTTCACAGTGTTTTCCAAACGCCAGTTTCGAAAATAAGGCAGATTTCACGGCAAAAACCTCTTGGAGCGGGTTCTAACCAATACACATGTAATTTACATGGATTCGCTCACCGTGAAATTCCGTGTTCCGAACATGCTACATGCATCTCAGATGTGACAAGTATTCACTACAGAGTTGTTAGCAAGTGGATTACAGCACTATCATCCACCATACAAGGCTTACTGACACTTTGAAGAATTTTCTCAGATTTCACACGTTAGTTTAAACGCCAGTATTGAAAATGAGGCAGATTTGGCAGAAAAATGCTCTTGGAGCCAGTTCTAACCAAAAGATATGTAATTTACCTAGTTTCACTCACCGTGACATTCCGTGTTCTGAACACGTTTCATGCACCACGGATTCAACAAACATTCTTTAATGAGTTGTGAACATGTGTATTAATGAACTTTAATCCACCTTACAGTGCATATTTATACATAGAAATTTTATTCTGATTTAGTAGTATTCTCCTAATGTCAGACTCTAAAATCATGCAGTTTCCACAGAAAAAACCTCTTGGAGCGAGTTCTACCCAATAGACATGCAATATACATAGAACCCGTCATCGTGAAATTCCGTGTTCTGAACATGCTACATGCATCACGGATTCGACAAATATTCACTACAGAGTTGTTAGCATAAGGATTACCGAATTATCATCCACCATAAAAGCCATGTTAATATTTGAAGCATTTACTCATATTTAGAAAATTTTTCCTAATGCCAGTTTTGAAAAGGAGGCAGATTCGCAGAAATATACTCGTGGAGCGAGTACTTCCCAATAGAAATGTAATTTACATAGTTTCCCTCACAGTGACATTCCATTTTCCGAACACGCTACATGCATCCAGGTTTCAACAAACTTTCTCGAATGAGTTGTGAACATGTAGATTACAGAACTTTCATCCACCATACATGGCATATTTACAACTAGAAACATTAAGTCTGAATTTGCAGCTTTTTCCTAATGCCAGTTTGGAAAATCAGGCCGTTTTCTCAGGGAAAAACTTTTGGAGCGAATTCTAAACAATAGGTGTGTAATTTGCATAGATTCCTTCGCCTGGATTTTCCGTGATGCGATCACACTGCATGCATAATGCTTTCTAAAAATATTTACCACAGATTTGTTTTATGATCTTGCATCACAATACAAGGCATATTGACACTTTGAAGCATTTTCTCTAATTTTGCTGAGATTTTCATACACCAGGTTCAAAAATGAGGCAGATTTCTCAGAAAAACTCTTAGAGCAAATTCTACCCAAGAGACATGTATTTTACATAGATTCGCTCACCGTGATATTCTGTGTTCCGAACACACTTCCCGTATCTCGGATTCGACAAATAAACACTACAGAGTAGTCCTCATGCAGATTACCGAACTTTCATCTCAATACATTGAATATTGATTCTTAGAAGTATTTTCTCTGATTTTTCAGCATTTCCCAAACGCCAGGTTCAAAAATGACGAATTTTTTAGCAGAAAAAATCTCTCGGACCAATTTCTAACCAATAGAGAAGTCATTTACATTGTTTCAATCACCGTGAAATTCCACGTTCTGAACACGCTACATGCATCACGGATTAGAAAAAGATCCTTTAATATGTTGTGAAAATGTGGATTACCAAACTTTCTGCAACATAAAGGCACATTTACACCTGCAAATATTTACTCCCTTTTTGCAGCTTTTTCCAAATTTCAGATTCGATAATCATGCAATTTTGGCATAAAAAGTTCTCTTCTAGCTCGTTCTACTCAATAGAATTGTAATTTCCATAGTTTCATTACCATGAAATTCCATTTTCCATAAGCGCTACATAAATCACGGTTTAAAAAATAATTACTACACTGTTATTAACATGTGGATTACCAGACTTTCATTCACCTTTCAAAGCATATTGATTCTTAGAAGCATTTTCTCACATTTCACAGGGTTCTCCTAATGGCAGTTTTCAAAATGAGGCACATTTTGCAGAAAAATTCTCTTCAAGTTAATTCTACCCAATAGACATGTAACTTACATTGTTTCCTTCACTATGACATTCCGTATTCTGAAAAAGTTACATGCATCACGATTTTGACAAACATTCTTTAATGAGTGTCAGCATGTGGATTACTGAACTTTCATCCACCGTACAAGGCATATTTACACCTAGAAGTAGTTATTCTGATTTCGCAGGTTTTTCCTTACATCCAGTTTCGAAAATCATGAAATTTCACAGAAACATTCAATTCAAGCGAGTTCTAACCAGTAGAATTGTTACTTTCAGAGCTTCACTCACCGAGACATTCAGTGTTCCGAAAACGTTACATTCATCACGGCTTCAACAAATATTATTTAATGACCGTGAGCATGTGGATTACCGATTTTTCAACCACAATACAAGGCATATTTACACCTAGAAACATTTACTTACATTTCGCAGGTTTTCCTAACGTCAGTTACAAATCAGGCAGTTTTCACAGAAAAATTCTCTTGGTGCATGTTCTATCCAATAGACATCTCATTTTCATAGATACCTTCACCGTAACATTCCGTGTTCCGAAAACGGTCCATGCACCACGGATTCAACAAATATTCACTGCTGAGTTCTTAGCATGTGGATTACACAGCTTTAATAACCCATTGAAGACATATTGTCACCTTAATGCATTTACTCAGATTTTGCAGCGTTTTCATAACACCAGTTTCCAAACTGAGGCATATTTTTCAGTAAAATGCTCCTGGAGCGTGTTCTATCCAAGAGATATGTAATTTACATAGTTTGCCTCACCGTGACAGTCCATGTTCCGAACGAGCTACACACATCACGGATTTGACAAACATTCTTAATGAGTTGTGTACATGTGTATTAAAAATCTTTCATCCACCATACAAGGCATATTGACACCTAGAAACATTAACACTGAGTTCGCAGATTTTTCCTAACAGCAGTTTCGAAAATGACGCAGTTTACAAAGGAAAAAACTGTTGGAGCGTGTTCTACAAAATAGATATGTAAATTACATAGATTCTCCCGCTGTGAAATTACTTGTTTCGTACATGCTACGTGCAGAAATGTTTGGACAAAAATACACTACAGAGTTGTTTGCATGTGGAATAAAAGACTTTCTCACTATAGAAGGCATATAGATGCTTAGATGCATTTTATGTGATTTCACATTGTTTTCCAAACGCCAGTTTCGAAAATAAGGCAGATATCACGGCAAAAACCTCTTGGAGCGAGTTCTAACCAATACACATGTAATTTACATGGATTCGCTCACCGTGAAATTCCGTGTTCCGAAAACGCTACATGCATCTCAGATGTGACAAATATTCACTACAGAGTTGTTAGCAAGTGGATTACAGCACTATCAACCACCATACATGGCTTACTGATACTTTGAAGAATTTTCTCAGATTTCACACGTTAGTTTGAATGCCAGATTTGAAAATGAGGCAGATTTGGCAGAAAAATGCTCTTGGAGCCAGTTCTACCCAAAAGATATGTAATTTACCTAGTTTCACTCACCGTGACATTCCGTGTTCTGAACACGTTTCATGCACCACAGATTCAACAAACATTCTTTAATGAGTAGTGAACATGTGTATTAACGAACTTTAATCCACCTTACAGTGCATATTTATACATAGAAATTTTATTCTGATTTAGTAGTATTCTCCTAATGTCAGACTCTAAAATCATGCAGTTTCCACAGAAAAAACCTCTTGGAGCGAGTTATACCCAATAGACATGCAATTTACATAGAACCCGTCATCGTGAAATTCCATGTTCTGAACAAACTACATGCATCACGAATTCGACAAATATTCACTACAGAGATGTTAGCATAAGGATTACCGAATTATCATCCACCATAAAAGCCATGTTACAATTTGAAGCATTTTCTCACATTTCGAAAGTTTTTCCTAATGCCAGTTTTGAAAAGGAGGCAGATTCGCAGAAATATTCTCGTGGAGCGAGTACTTCCCAATAGAAATGTAATTTACATAGTTTCCCTCACAGTGACATTCCATTTTCCGAACACGCTACATGCATCCAGGTTTCAACAAACTTTCTCGAATGAGTTGTGAACATGTAGATTACAGAACTTTCATCCACCATACATGGCATATTTACAACTAGAAACATTAACTCTGAATTTGCAGCATTTTCCTAATGCCAGTTTGGAAAATCAGGCCGTTTTCTCAGGGAAAAACTTTAGGAGCGAATTCTAACAAATAGGTGTGTAATTTACATAAATTCATCGCCCGTATTTTCCGTGATGCGATCTCACTGCATGCATAACTCTTTCTAAAAATATTCACCACAGATTTGTTTGCATGTGGTTTTACGATCTTGCATCACAATACAAGGCATATTGACACTTTGAAGCATTTTCTCTGATTTTGCTGAGATTTCCATAAGCCAGGTTCAAAAATGAGGCAGATTTCTCAGAAAAATCTCTTAGAGCAAATTCTACCCAAGAGACATGTATTTTACATAGATTCGCTCACCGTGATATTCTGTGTCCGAACACACTTCACGTATCTCGGATTCTACAAATATTCTATACAGAGAAGTTAGCATGAGGATTACTGAACTTTCATCTCAATACATTGAATATTGATTCTTAGAAGTATTTTCTCAGATTTTGCAGCGTTTTCTAAACGCCAGGTTCAAAAATCACGAAGTTTTCGCAGAAAAACTCTCTCGGAGCGAGTTCTAACCAATAGAGGAGTCATTTACATTGTTTCAATCACCGTGGAATTCCACGTTCTGAACACGCTACATGCATCACGGATTAGAAAAAGATTCTTTAATATGTTGTGAAAATGTGGTTTACCGAACTTTCTTGCAACATAAAGGCACATTTACACCTGCAAATATTTACTCCATTTTTGCAGCTTTTTCCAAACTTCAGATTCGATAATCATGCAATTTTGACAAAAAAATTCTCTTCTAGCTCGTTGTACTCAATAGAATTGTAATTCCCATAGTTTCATTACCATGAAATTCCATTTTCCATAAGCGTTACATGAATCACGGTTTAAAAAATAATTAATACACTGTTATTAACATGTGGATTACCGGACTTTCAATGACCATTCAAGGCATATTGACACTTAGAAGCATTTTCTCAGATTTCACAGGGTTCTCCTAATGGCAGTTTACAAAATGAGGCACATTTTGCAGAAAAATTCTCTTGAAGTGATTTCTACCCAATACACATGTAACTTACATTGTTTCCTTCACTATGACATTCCGTATCCAGAAAAAGTGTCATTCATCACGGCTTCGACAAACATTATTTAATGACCGTGAGCATGTGGATTACCGATTTTTCAAACACAATACAAGGCATATTTACACCTAGAAACATTTACTTACATTTCGCAGGTTTTCCTAACGTCAGTTACGAAAATCAGGCAGTTTTCGCAGAAAAATTCTCTTGGTGCATTTTCTATCCAATAGACATCTCATTTTCATAGATACCTTCACCGTAACATTCCGTGTTCTGAAAACGGTCCATGCACCACGGATTCAACAAATATTCACTGCTGAGTTCTTAGCATGTGGATTACACATCTTTAAAAACCCATTGAAGACATATTGTCACCTTAATGCATTTACTCAGATTTTGCAGCGTTTTCATAACACCAGTTTCCAAAATGACGCATATTTTTCAGTTAAAACCTCCTGGAGCGTGTTCTAACCAAGAGATATGTAATTTACATAGTTTGCCTCACCGTGACTGTCCATGTTCCGAACGTGCTACACACATCACGGATTTGACAAACATTCTTAATGAGTTGTGTACATGTGTATTACAAAACTTTCATCCACCATACAAGGCATATTGACACCTAGAATCATTAACACTGAGTTTGCAGATATTTCCTAAAAGCAGTTTCGAAAATCAGGCAGTTTTCAAAGGAAAAAACTGTTGGAGCGTGTTCTACAAAATAGATATGTAAATTACATAGATTCTCCCGCTGTGAAATTACGTGTTTCAAACATGCTACATGCAGAAAAGTTTCGACAAAAATACACTATAGAGTTGTTTGCATGTGGATTACAGGACTTTCTCACTATAGAAATCATATAGATGCTTCGATGCATTTTATGTGATTTCACAGTGTTTTCCAAACGCCAGTTTCGAAAATAACTCAGATTACACGGCAAAAACCTCTTGGAGCGGGTTCTAACTAATAGACATGTAATTAACATGGATTCGCTCACCGTGAAATTCCGTGTTCCGAACACGCTACATGCATCTCAGATGTGACAAATATTCACTTCAGAGTTGTTAGCAAGGGGATTACAGCACTATCATCCACCATACAAGGCTTACTGACACTTTGAAAAATTTTCTCAGATTTCACACGTTAGTTTGAACGCCAGTTTTGAAAATGAGGCAGATTTGGCAGAAAAATGCTCTTGGAGCCAGTTCTACCCAAAAGAAATGTAATTTACCTAGTTTCACTCACCGTGACATTCCGTGTTCTGAACACGTTTCATGCACCACGGATTCAACAAACATTCTTTAATGAGTTGTGAACATGTGTACTAACGAACTTTAATCCACCTTACAGTGCATATTTATACATAGAAATTTTATTTTGATTTAGTAGTGTTCTCCTAATGTCAGTCTCTAAAATCATGCAGTTTCCACAGAAAAATCCTCTTGGAGCGAGTTCTACCCAATAGACATGCAATTTACATAGAACCCGTCATCGTGAAATTCCGTGTTCTGAACACGCTACATGCATCACGGATTCGACAAATATTCACTACAGAGTTGTTAGCATAATGATTACCGAACTTTCATCCACCATAAAAGCCATGTTACAATTTCAAGCATTTTCTCACATTTCGAAAGTTTTTCCTAATGCCGGTTTTTAAAAAGGAGGCAGATTTGCAGAAATATGCTCGTGGAGAGAGTACTTCCCAATAGAAATGTAATTTACATAGTTTCCCTCACAGTGACATTCCATTTTCCGAACACGCTACATGCATCCAGGTTTCAACAAACTTTCTCGAATGAGTTGTGAACATGTAGATTACAGAACTTTCATCCACCATACATGGCATATTTACAACTAGAAACATTAACTCTGAATTTGCAGCTTTTTCCTAATGCCAGTTTGGAAAATCAGGCAGTTTTCTCAGGGAAAAACTTTTGGAGCGAATTCTAACCAATAGTTGTGTAATTTTCATAGATTCATCGCCCGTATTTTCCGTGATATGATCACAGTGCATCCATAACGCTTTCTAAAAATATTCACCACAAATTTGTTTGCATGTGGTTTTACGATCTTGCATCACAATACAAGGCATATTGACTCTTTGAAGCATTTTCTCTGATTTTGCAGAGATTTTCAAACGCAAGTTTCAAAAATGAGGCAGATTTCTCAGAAAAACTCTTAGAGCAAATTCTACCCAAGAGGCATTTATTTTAAATAGATTCGCTCACCGTGATATTTTGTGTTCCAAACACACTTCCCATAACTCGGGTTCGAGAAATATACACTACAGAGTAGTTTGCATGCAGATTACCGAACTTTCATCTCAATACATTGAATATTGATTCTTAGAAGTATTTTCTCTGATTTTGCAGCGTTTCACAAATGCCAGGTTCAAAAATGACGAATTTTGTAGCAGAAAAAATCTCTCGGACCGAGTTCTAACCAATAGAGAAGTCATTTACATTGTTTCAATCACCGTGAAATTCCACGATCTGAACACGCTACATGCATCACGGATTAGAAAAAGATCCTTTTATATGTTGTGAAAATGTGGATTACAGAACTTTCTGCAACATAAAGGCACATTTACACCTGCAAATATTTACTCCCTTTTTGCAGCTTTTTCCAAACTTCAGATTCGATAATCATGCAATTTTGGCAAAAAAATTCTCTTCTAGCTCGTTCTACTCAATAGAATTGTAATTTCCATAGTTTCATTAACGTGAAATTCCATTTTCCATAAACGCTACATAAATCACGGTTTAAAAAATAATTACTACACTGTGATTAACAGGTGGATTACCGGACTTTCATTCACCATTCAAGGCATATTGACACTTAGAAGCATTTTCTCACATTTCACAGGGTTCTCCTAATGGCAGTTTTCAAAATGAGGCACATTTTGCAAAAAAATTCTCTTCAAGTGAATTCTACCCAATAGACATGTAACTTACATTGTTTCCTTCACTATAACATTCCGTATTCCGAAAAAGTTACATGCATCACGAGTTTGACAAACATTCTTTAATGAGTGTGAGCATGTGGATTACCGAACTTTCATCCACCGTACAAGGCATATTTACACCTAGAAGTAGTTATTCTGATTTCGCAGGTTTTTCCTAACATCCAGTTTCGAAAATCATGAAATTTTCACAGAAACATTCAATTCAAGCGAGTTCTAACCAGTAGAATTGTTATTTTCAGGGCTTCACTCACCGAGACATTCCGTGTTCCGAAAACGTTACATTCATCACGGCTTCGACAAACATTATTTAATGACCGTGAGCATGTGGATTAACCATTTTTCAAACACAATACAAGGCATATATACACCTAGAAACATTTACTTACATTTCGCAGGTTTTCCTAACGTCAGTAACGAAAATCAGGCAGTTTTCGCAGAAAAATTCTCTTGGTGCATGTTCTATCCAATAGACATCTCATTTTCATAGAAACCTTCACCGTAACATTCCGTGTTCCGAAAACGTTCCATGCACCACGGATTCAACAAATAATCACTGCTGAGTTCTTAGCATGTGGATTACACATCTTTAAAAACCCATTGAAGACATATTATCACCTTAAAGCATTTACTCAGATTTTGCAGCGTTTTCATAACACCAGTTTACAAAATGAGGCATATTTTTCAGTAAAATGCTCCTGGAGCGTGTTCTAACCAAGAGATATGTAATTTACATAGTTTGCCTCACCGTGACTGTCCATGTTCCGAACGCGCTACACACATCAAGGATTTGACAAACATTCTTAATGAGTTGTGTACATGTGTATTACAAAACTTTCATCCACCATACAAGGCATATTGACACCTAGAATCATTAACACTGAGTTCGCAGATATTTCCTAAAAGCAGTTTCGTAAATCAGGCTGTTTTCAAAGGAAAAAACTGTTGGAGCGTCTTCTACAAAATAGATATGTAAATTACATAGATTCTCCCGCTGTGAAATTACGTGTTTCAAACATGCTACATGCAGAAAAGTTTCGACAAAAATACACTACAGAGATGTTTGCATGTGGATTACAGGACTTTCTCACTATAGAAAGCATATAGATGCTTCGATGCATTTTATGTGATTTCACAGTGTTTTCCAAACGCCAGTTTCGAAAATAACTCAGATTACACGGCAAAAAAATCTTGGAGCGGGTTCTAACCAATAGACATGTAATTTACATGGATTCGCTCACCGTGAAATTCCGTGTTCCGAACACGCTACATGCATCTCAGATGTGACAAATATTCACTACAGAGTTGTTAGCAAGTGGATTACAGCACTATCATCCACCATAAAAGGCTTACTGTCACTTTGAAGAATTTATTAAGATTTCACACTTTAGTTTGAAGGCCAGTTTTGAAAATGAGGCAGATTGGGCAGAAAAATGCTCTTGGAGCCAGTTCTACCCAAAAGATATGTAATTTACCTAGTTTCACTCACCGAGACATTCCGTATTCTGAACACGTTTCATGCACCATGGATTCAACAAACATTCTTTAATGAGTTGTGAACATGTGTATTAACGAACTTTAATACACCTTACAGTGCATATTTATACATAGAAATTTTATTCTGATTTAGTAGTATTCTCCTAATGTCAGTCTCTAAAATCATGCAGTTTCCACAGAAAAATCCTCTTGGAGCGATTTCTACCCAATAGACATGCAATTTACATAGAACCCGTCATCGTGAAATTCCGTGTTCTGAACACGCTACGTGCATCACTGATTCGATAAATATTCACTACAGAGTTGTTAGCATAAAGATTACCGAAGTTTCATCCACCATAAAAGCCATGTTTCAATTTGAAGCATTTTCTCACATTTCGAAAGTTTTTCCTAATGCCAGTTTTTAAAAGGAGGCAGATTTGCAGAAATATTCTCATGGAGCGAGTACTTCCCAATAGAAATGTAATTTACATAGTTTCCCTCACAGTGACATTCCATTTTCCGAACACGCTACATGCATCCAGGTTTCAACAAACTTTCACGAATGAGTTGTGAACATGTAGATTAAAGTACTTTCATCCACCATACATGGCATATTTACAACTAGAAACATTAACACTGAATTTGCAGTTTTTTCCTAATGCCAGTTTGGAAAATCAGGCCGTTTTCTCAGGGAAAAACTTTAGGAGCGAATTCTAACAAATAGGTGTGCAATTTACATAGATTCCATCGCCCGTATTTTCTGTGATGCGATCTCACTACATGAATAACGCTTTCTAAAAATATTCACCACAGATTTGTTTGCATGTGGTTTTACGATCTTGCATCACAATACAAGGCATATTGACACTTTGAAGCATTTTCTCTGATTTTGCAGAGATTTTCAAACGCCAGGTTCAAAAATGAGGTAGATTTCTCAGAAAAAACTCTTAGAGCAAATTCTACCCAAGAGACATGTATTTTACATAGATTCGCTCACCGTGATATTCTGTGTTCCGAACACACTTCCCGTATCTCGGATTCGACAAATATACACTACAGAGTAGTTAGCATGCGGATTACCGAACTTTCATCTCAATACATTGAATATTGATTCTTAGAAGTATTTTCTCAGATTTTGCAGCGTTTTCTAAACGCCAGGTTCAAAAATGACGAAGTTTTCGCAGAAAAACTCTCTCGGAGCGAGTTCTAACCAATAGAGAAGTCATTTACATTGTTTCAATCACCGTGGAATCCCACGTTCTGAACACGCTACATGCATCACTGATTAGAAAAAGATTCTTTAATATGTTGTGAAAATATGGATTACCGAACTTTCTTGCAACATAAAGGCACATTTACACCTGCAAATATTTACTCCCTTTTTGCAGCTTTTTCCAAACTTCAGATTCGATAATCATGCAATTTTGGCAAAAAAATTCTCTTCTAGCTCGTTCTACTCAATAGAATTGTAATTTCCATAGTTTCATTATCGTGAAATTCCATTTTCCATAAGCGCCACATGAATCACGGTTTAAAAAATAATTAATACACTGTTATTAACATGTGGATTACAGGACTTTCAATTACCATTCAAGGCATATTGACACTTAGAAGAATTTTCTCAGATTTCACAGGGTTCTCCTAATGGCAGTTTTCAAAATGAGGCTCATTTTGCAGAAAAGTTCTCTTGAAGTGAGTTCTACCCAATAGACATGTAAATTACATTGTTTCCTTCACTATGACATTCCGTATTCCGAAAACGTTACATTCATCACAGCTTCGACAAACATTCTTTAGTGACCGTGAGCATGTGGATTACCGATTTTTCAACCACAATACAAGGCATATTTACACCTAGAAACATTTACTTACATTTCGCAGGTTTTCCTAACGTCAGTTATGAAAATCAGGCATTTTTCGCAGAAAAATTCTCTTGGTGCATGTTCTATCCAATAGACATCTCATTTTCATAGATACCTTCACCGTAACATTCCGTGTTCCGAAAACGGTCCATGCACCACGGATTCAACAATTATTCACTGCTGAGTTCTTAGCATGTGGATTACACATCTTTAATAACCCATTGAAGACATATTGTCACCTTAAAGCATTTACTCAGATTTTGCAGCGTTTTCATAACACCAGTTTCCAAACTGAGGCATATTTTTCAGTAAAATGCTCCTGGAGCGTGTTCTAACCAAGAGATATGTAATTTACATAGTTTGCCTCACCGTGACAGTCCATGTTCCGAACGCGCTACACACATCACGGATTTGACAAACATTCTTAATGAGTTGTGTACATGTGTATTACAAAACTTTCATCCACCATACAAGGCATATTGACACCTAGAATCATTAACACTGAGTTCGCAGATATTTCCTAAAAGCAGTTTCGAAAATCAGGCAGTTTTCAAAGGAAAAAACTGTTGGAGCGTGTTCTACAAAATAGATATGTAAATTACATAGATTCTCCCGCTGTGAAATTACGTGTTTCGAACATGCTACATGAAGAAAAGTTTCGACAAAAATACACTACAGAGTTGTTTGTATGTGGATTACATGACTTTCTCACTATAGAAAGTATATAGATGCTTTGATGCATTTTATGTGATTTCTCAGTGTTTTATAAATGCCAGTTTCGAAAATAAGGCAGATTTCACGGTAGAAACCTCTTGGAGCGGGTTCTAACCAATAGATATGTAATTTACATGGATTCGCTCACCGTGAAATTCCGTGTTCCGAACACGCTACATGCATCTCAGATGTGACAAATATTCACTACAGAGTTGTTAGCAAGTGGATTACAGCACTATCATCCACCATACAAGGCTTACTGACACTTTGAAGAATTTTCTCAGATTTCACACGTTAGTTTGAACGCCAGTTTTGAAAATGAGGCAGATTGGGCAGAAAAATGCTCTTGGAGCCAGTTCTAACCAAAAGATATGTAATTTACCTAGTTTCACTCAACGTGACATTCCGTGTTCTGAACACGATACATGCACCACGGATTCAAAAAACCTTCTTTAATGAGTTGTGAACATGTGTATTAACGCACTTTAATCCACCTTACAGTGCATATTTATACATAGAAATTTTATTCTGATTTAGTATTATTCTCCTAATGTCAGTCTCTAAAATCATGCAGTTTCCACAGAAAAATCCTCTTGGAGCGAGTTCTACCCAATAGACATGCAATTTACATAGAACCCGTCATCGTGAAATTCCGTGTTGTGAACACGCTACATGCATCACAAATTCGACAAATATTCACTACAGAGTGGTTAGCATAAGGATTACCGAACTTTCATCCACCATAAAAGCCATGTTACAATTTGAAGCATTTTCTCACATTTCGAAAGTTTTTCCTAATGCCGGTTTTTAAAAAGGAGGCAGATTTGCAGAAATATGCTCGTGGAGAGAGTACTTCCCAATAGAAATGTAATTTACATAGTTTCCCTCACAGTGACATTCCATTTTCCGAACACGCTACATGCATCCAGGTTTCAACAAACTTTCTCGAATGAGTTGTGAACATGTTGATTACAGAACTTTCATCCACCATACATGGCATATTTACAACTAGAAACATTAACTCTGAATTTGCAGCTTTTTTCTAATGCCAGTTTGGAAAATCAGGCAGTTTTCTCAGGGAAAAACTTTTGGAGCGAATTCTAACCAATAGTTGTGTAATTTTCATAGATTCATCGCCCGTATTTTCCGTGATATGATCTCAGTGCATGCATAACGCTTTCTAAAAATATTCACCACAAATTTGTTTGCATGTGGTTTTACGATCTTGCATCACAATACAAGGAATATTGACTCTTTGAAGCATTTTCTCTGATTTTGCAGAGATTTTCAAACGCAAGTTTCAAAAATGAGGCAGATTTCTCAGAAAAACTCTTAGAGCAAATTCTACCCAAGAGGCATTTATTTTAAATAGATTCGCTCACCGTGATATTTTGTGTTCCAAACAAACTTCCCATAACTCGGGTTCGACAAATATACACTACAGAGTAGTTTGCATGCAAATTACCGAACTTTCATCTCAATACATTGAATATTGATTCTTAGAAGTATTTTCTCTGATTTTGCAGCGTTTCACAAACGCCAGGTTCAAAAATGACGAATTTTTTAGCAGAAAAAATCTCTCGTACCGAGTTCTAACCAATAGAGAACTCATTTACATTGTTTCAATCACCGTGAAATTCCACGATCTGAACACGCTACATGCATCACGGATTAGAAAAAGATCCTTTTATATGTTGTGAAAATGTGGATTACAGAACTTTCTGCAACATAAAGGCACATTTACACCTGCAAATATTTACTCCCTTTTTGCAGCTTTTTCCAAACTTCAGATTCGATAATCATGCAATTTTGGCAAAAAAATTCTCTTCTAGCTCGTTCTACTCAATAGAATTGTAATTTCCATAGTTTCATTAACGTGAAATTCCATTTTCCATAAACGCTAAATAAATCACGGTTTAAAAAATAATTACTACACTGTGATTAACAGGTGGATTACCGGACTTTCATTCACCATTCAAGGCATATTGACACTTAGAAGCATTTTCTCACATTTCACAGGGTTCTCCTAATGGCAGTTTTCAAAATGAGGCACATTTTGCAAAAAAATTCTCTTCAACTGAATTCTACCCAATAGACATGTAACTTACATTGTTTCCTTCACTATAACATTCCGTATTCCGAAAAAGTTACATGCATCACGAGTTTGACAAACATTCTTTAATGAGTGTGAGCATGTGGATTACCGAACTTTCATCCACCGTACAAGGCATATTTACACCTAGAAGTAGTTATTCTGATTTCGCAGGTTTTTCCTAACATCCAGTTTCGAAAATCATGAAATTTTCACAGAAACATTCAATTCAAGCGAGTTCTAACCAGTAGAATTGTTATTTTCAGAGCTTCACTCACCGAGACATTCCGTGTTCCGAAAACGTTACATTCATCACGGCTTCGACAAACATTATTTAATGACCGTGAGCATGTGGATTAACGATTTTTCAAACACAATACAAGGCATATATACACCTAGAAACATTTACTTACATTTCGCAGGTTTTCCTAACGTCAGTAACGAAAATCAGGCAGTTTTCGCAGAAAAATTCTCTTGGTGCATGTTCTATCCAATAGACATCTCATTTTCATAGAAACCTTCACCGTAACATTCCGTGTTCCGAAAACGGTCCATGCACCACGGATTCAACAAATATTCACTGCTGAGTTCTTAGCATGTGGATTACACATCTTTAAAAACCCATTGAAGACATATTATCACCTTAAAGCATTTACTCAGATTTTGCAGCGTTTTCATAACACCAGTTTCCAAAATGAGGCATATTTTTCAGTAAAATGCTCCTGGAGCGTGTTCTAACCAAGAGATATGTAATTTACATAGTTTGCCTCACCGTGACAGTCCATGTTCCGAACGCGCTACACACATCACGGATTTGACAAACATTCTTAATGAGTTGTGTACATGTGTATTACAAAACTTTCATCCACGATACAAGGCATATTGACACCTAGAATCATTAACACTGAGTTCGCAGATATTTCCTAAAAGCAGTTTCGTAAATCAGGCTGTTTTCAAAGGAAAAAACTGTTGTAGCGTCTTCTACAAAATAGATATGTAAATTACATAGATTCTCCCGCTGTGAAATTACGTGTTTCAAACATGCTACATGCAGAAAAGTTTCGACAAAAATACACTACAGAGTTGTTTGCATGTGGATTACAGGCCTTTCTCACTATAGAAAGCATATAGATGCTTCGATGCATTTTATGTGATTTCACAGTGTTTTCCAAACGCCAGTTTCGAAAATAACTCAGATTACACGGCAAAAAAATCTTGGAGCGGGTTCTAACCAATAGACATGTAATTTACATGGATTCGCTCACCGTGAAATTCCGTGTTCCGAACACGCTACATGCATCTCAGATGTGACAAATATTCACTACAGAGTTGTTAGCAAGTGGATTACAGCACTATCATCCACCATAAAAGGCTTACTGTCACTTTGAAGAATTTTTTAAGATTTCACACTTTAGTTTGAACGCCAGTTTTGAAAATGAGGCAGATTGGGCAGAAAAATGCTCTTGGAGCCAGTTCTACCCAAAAGATATGTAATTTACCTAGTTTCACTCACCGAGACATTCCGTATTCTGAACACGTTTCATGCACCATGGATTCAACAAACATTCTTTAATGAGTTGTGAACATGTGTATTAACGAACTTTAATCCACCTTACAGTGCATATTTATACATAGAAATTTTATTCTGATTTAGTAGTATTCTCCTAATGTCAGTCTCTAAAATCATGCAGTTTCCACAGAAAAATCCTCTTGGAGCGAGTTCTACCCAATAGACATGCAATTTACATAGAACCCGTCATCGTGAAATTCCGTGTTCTGAACACGCTACGTGCATCACTGATTCGATAAATATTCACTACAGAGTTGTTAGCATAAGGATTACCGAAGTTTCATCCACCATAAAAGCCATGTTTCAATTTGAAGGATTTTCTCACATTTCGAAAGTTTTTCCTAATGCCAGTTTTGAAAAGGAGGCAGATTTGCAGAAATATTCTCATGGAGCGAGTACTTCCCAATAGAAATGTAATTTACATAGTTTCCCTCACAGTGACATTCCATTTTCCGAACACGCTACATGCATCCAGGTTTCAACAAACTTTCTCGAATGAGTTGTGAACATGTAGATTAAAGTACTTTCATCCACCATACATGGCATATTTACAACTAGAAACATTAACACTGAATTTGCAGTTTTTTCCTAATGCCAGTTTGGAAAATCAGGCCGTTTTCTCAGGGAAAAACTTTAGGAGCGAATTCTAACAAATAGGTGTGCAATTTACATAGATTCCATTGCCCGTATTTTCTGTGATGCGATCTCAGTACATGAATAACGCTTTCTAAAAATATTCACCACAGATTTGTTTGCATGTGGTTTTACGATCTTGCATCACAATACAAGGCATATTGACACTTTGAAGCATTTTCTCTGATTTTGCAGAGATTTTCAAACGCCAGGTTCAAAAATGAGGTAGATTTCTCAGAAAAAACTCTTAGAGCAAATTCTACCCAAGAGACATGTATTTTACATAGATTCGCTCAACGTGATATTCTGTGTTCCGAACACACTTCCCGTATCTCGGATTCGACAAATATACACTACAGAGTAGTTAGCATGCGGATTACCGAACTTTCATCTCAATACATTGAATATTGATTCTTAGAAGTATTTTCTCAGATTTTGCAGCGTTTTCTAAACGCCAGGTTCAAAAATGACGAAGTTTTCGCAGAAAAACCCTCTCGGAGTGAGTTCTAACTAATAGAGGATTCATTTAGATTTTTTCAATCACCGTGGAATTCCACGTTCTGAACACGGTACATGCATCACGGAGTAGAAAAAGATCCTTTAATATGTTGTGAAAATGTGGTTTACCGAACTTTCTTGCAATATAAAGGCACATTTACACCTGCAAATATTTACTCCATTTTTGCAGCTTTTTCCAAACTTCAGATTCGATAATCATGCAATTTTGCCAAAAAATTCTCTTCTAGCTCGTTCTACTCAGTAGAATTGTAATTTCCATAGATTCATTACCGTGAAATTCCATTTTCCATAAGCACCACATGAATCACGGTTTAAAAAATAATTAATACACTGTTATTAACATGTGGATCACAGGACTTTCAATGACCATTCACGGCATATTGACACTGAGAAGCATTTTCTCAGATTTCACAGGGTTCTCCTAATGGCAGTTTTCAAAATGAGGCTCATTTTGCAGAAAAGTTCTCTTGAAGTGAGTTCTACCCAATAGACATGTAACTTACATTGTTTCCTTCACTATGACATTCCGTATTCCTAAAACGTTACATTCATCACGGCTTCGACAAACATTCTTTAATGACCGTGAGTATGTGGATTACCGATTTTTCAACCACAATACAAGGCATATTTACACCTAGAAACATTTACTTACATTTCGCAGGTTTTCCTAACGTCAGTTACGAAAATCAGGCAGTTTTCGCAGAAAAATTCTCTTGGTGCATGTCCTATCCAATAGACATCTCATTTTCATAGATACCTTCACCGTAACATTCCGTGTTCCGAAAACGGTCCATGCACCACGGATTCAACAAATATTCACTGCTGAGTTCTTAGCATGTGGATTACACATCTTTAATAACCCATTGAAGACATATTGTCACCTTAAAGCATTTACTCAGATTTTGCAGCGTTTTCATAACACCAGCTTCCAAAATGAGGCATATTTTTCAGTAAAATGCTCCTGGAGCGTGTTCTAACCAAGAGATATGTAATTTACATAGTTTGCCTCACCGTGACAGTCCATGTTCCGAACGCGCTACACACATCACGGATTTGACAAACATTCTTAATGAGTTGTGTACATGTGTATTACAAAACTTTCATCCAACATACAATGCATATTGACACCTAGAATCATTAACACTGAGTTCGCAGATATTTCCTAAAAGCAGTTTCGAAATTCAGGCAGTTTTCAAAGGAAAAAGCTGTTGGAGCGTGTTCTACAAAATAGATATGTAAATTACATAGATTCTCCCGCTGTGAAATTACGTGTTTCGAACATGCTACATGCAGAAAAGTTTCGACAAAAATACACTACAGGGTTGTTTGTATGTGGATTACAGGACTTTCTCACTATAGAAAGTATATAGATGCTTTGATGCATTTTATGTGATTTCTCAGTGTTTTATAAACGCCAGTTTCGAAAATAAGGCAGATTTCACGGTAGAAAACTCTTGGAGCGGGTTCTAACCAATAGACATGTAATTTACATGGATTCGCTCACCGTGAAATTCCGTGTTCCGAACACGCTACATGCATCTCAGATGTGACAAATATTCACTACAGAGTTGTTAGCAAGTGGATTACAGCACTATCATCCACCATACAAGGCTTACAAACACTTTGAAAATTTTCTCAGATTTCACACGTTAGTTTGAACGCCAGTTTTGAAAATGAGGCAGATTGGGCAGAAAAATGCTCTTGGAGCCAGTTCTAACCAAAAGATATGTATTTTACCTAGTTTCACTCAACGTGACATTCCGTGTTCTGAACACGATACATGCACCACGGATTCAACAAACATTCTTTAATGAGTTGTGAACATGTGTATTAACGCACTTTAATCCACCTTACAGTGCATATTTATACATAGAAATTTTATTCTGATTTAGTAGTATTCTCCTAATGTCAGTCTCTAAAATCATGCAGTTTCCACAGAAAAATCCTCTTGGAGCGAGTTCTACCCAATAGACATGCAATTTACATAGAACCCGTCATCGTGAAATTCCGTGTTCTGAACACGCTACATGCATCACGAATTCGACAAATATTCACTACAGAGTGGTTAGCATAAGGATTACCGAACTTTCATTCACCATAAAAGCCATGTTACAATTTGAAGCATTTTCTCACATTTCGAAAGTTTTTCCTAATGCCAGTTTTGAAAAGGAGGCAGATTTGCAGAAATATTCTCGTGGAGCGAGTACTTCCCAATAGAAATGTAATTTACATAGTTTCCCTCACAGTGACATTCCATTTTCCGAACACGCTACATGCATCCAGGTTTCAACAAACTTTCTCGAATGAGTTGTGAACATGTTGATTACAGAACTTTCATCCACCATACATGGCATATTTACAACTAGAAACATTAACTCTGAATTTGTAGCTTTTTCCTAATGCCAGTTTGGAAAATCAGGCCGTTTTCTCAGGGAAATACTTTTGGAGCAAATTCTAACCAATAGATGTGTAAATTACATAGATTCCATCGCCCATACTTTCCGTAATGCGATCACACTGCATGCATAACGCTTTCTAAAAATATTCACCACAGATATGTTTGCATGTGGTTTTACGATCTTGCATCAAAATACAAGGCATATTGACACTTTGAAGCATTTTCTCTGATTTTGCAGAGATTTTCAAACGCCAGGTTCAAAAATGAGGCAGATTTCTCAGAAAAAACTCTTAGAGCAAATTCTACCCAAGAGACATGTATTTTACATAGATTCGCTCACCGTGATATTCTGTGTTCCGAACACTCTTCACGTATCTCGGATTCGACAAATATTCACTACAGAGTAGTTAACATGCGGATTACCATTCTTTCATCTCAATACATTGAATATTGATTCTTAGAATTATTTTCTCAAATTTTGCAGCGTTTTCTAAACGCCAGGTTCAAAAATGACGAAGTTTTCGCAGAAAAACCCTCTCGGAGTGAGTTCTAACTAATAGAGGATTCATTTAGATTTTTTCAATCACCGTGGAATTCCACGTTCTGAACACGGTACATGCATCACGGAGTAGAAATAGATCCTTTAATATGTTGTGAAAATGTGGTTTACCGAACTTTCTTGCAATATAAAGGCACATTTACACCTGCAAATATTTACTCCATTTTTGCAGCTTTTTCCAAACTTCAGATTCGATAATCATGCAATTTTGCCAAAAAATTCTCTTCTAGCTCGTTCTACTCAGTAGAATTGTAATTTCCATAGATTCATTACCGTGAAATTCGATTTTCCATAAGCACCACATGAATCACGGTTTAAAAAATAATTAATACACTGTTATTAACATGTGGATTACAGGACTTTCAATGACCATTCAAGGCATATTGACACTGAGAAGCATTTTCTCAGATTTCACATGGTTCTCCTAATGGCAGTTTTCAAAATGAGGCTCATTTTGCAGAAAAGTTCTCTTGAAGTGAGTTCTACCCAATAGACATGTAACTTACATTGTTTCCTTCACTATGACATTCCGTATTCCTAAAACGTTACATTCATCACGGCTTCGACAAACATTCTTTAATGACCGTGAGTATGTGGATTACCGATTTTTCAACCACAATACAAGGCATATTTACACCTAGAAACATTTACTTACATTTCGCAGGTTTTCCTAACGTCAGTTACGAAAATCAGGCAGTTTTCGCAGAAAAATTCTCTTGGTGCATGTCCTATCCAATAGACATCTCATTTTCATAGATACCTTCACCGTAACATTCCGTGTTCCGAAAACGGTCCATGCACCACGGATTCAACAAATATTCACTGCTGAGTTCTTAGCATGTGGATTACACATCTTTAATAACCCATTGAAGACATATTGTCACCTTAAAGCATTTACTCAGATTTTGCAGCGTTTTCATAACACCAGTTTCCAAAATGAGGCATATTTTTCAGTAAAATGCTCCTGGAGCGTGTTCTAACCAAGAGATATGTAATTTACATAGTTTGCCTCACCGTGACAGTCCATGTTCCGAACGCGCTACACACATCACGGATTTGACAAACATTCTTAATGAGTTGTGTACATGTGTATTACAAAACTTTCATCCACGATACAAGGCATATTGACACCTAGAATCATTAACACTGAGTTCGCAGATATTTCCTAAAAGCAGTTTCGTAAATCAGGCTGTTTTCAAAGGAAAAAACTGTTGTAGCGTCTTCTACAAAATAGATATGTAAATTACATAGATTCTCCCGCTGTGAAATTACGTGTTTCAAACATGCTACATGCAGAAAAGTTTCGACAAAAATACACTACAGAGTTGTTTGCATGTGGATTACAGGACTTTCTCACTATAGAAATCATATAGATGCTTCGATGCATTTTATGTGATTTCACAGTGTTTTCCAAACGCCAGTTTCGAAAATAACTCAGATTACACGGCAAAAAAATCTTGGAGCGGGTTCTAACCAATAGACATGTAATTTACATGGATTCGCTCACCGTGAAATTCCGTGTTCCGAACACGCTACATGCATCTCAGATGTGACAAATATTCACTACAGAGTTGTTAGCAAGTGGATTACAGCACTATCATCCACCATAAAAGGCTTACTGTCACTTTGAAGAATTTTTTAAGATTTCACACTTTAGTTTGAACGCCAGTTTTGAAAATGAGGCAGATTGGGCAGAAAAATGCTCTTGGAGCCAGTTCTACCCAAAAGATATGTAATTTACCTAGTTTCACTCACCGAGACATTCCGTATTCTGAACACGTTTCATGCACCATGGATTCAACAAACATTCTTTAATGAGTTGTGAACATGTGTATTAACGAACTTTAATCCACCTTACAGTGCATATTTATACATAGAAATTTTATTCTGATTTAGTAGTATTCTCCTAATGTCAGTCTCTAAAATCATGCAGTTTCCACAGAAAAATCCTCTTGGAGTGAGTTCTACCCAATAGACATGCAATTTACATAGAACCCGTCATCGTGAAATTCCGTGTTCTGAACACGCTACGTGCATCACTGATTCGATAAATATTCACTACAGAGTTGTTAGCATAAGGATTACCGAAGTTTCATCCACCATAAAAGCCATGTTTCAATTTGAAGGATTTTCTCACATTTCGAAAGTTTTTCCTAATGCCAGTTTTGAAAAGGAGGCAGATTTGCAGAAATATTCTCATGGAGCGAGTACTTCCCAATAGAAATGTAATTTACATAGTTTCCCTCACAGTGACATTCCATTTTCCGAACACGCTACATGCATCCAGGTTTCAACAAACTTTCTCGAATGAGTTGTGAACATGTAGATTAAAGTACTTTCATCCACCATACATGGCATATTTACAACTAGAAACATTAACACTGAATTTGCAGTTTTTTCCTAATGCCAGTTTGGAAAATCAGGCCGTTTTCTCAGGGAAAAACTTTAGGAGCGAATTCTAACAAATAGGTGTGCAATTTACATAGATTCCATCGCCCGTATTTTCTGTGATGCGATCTCAGTACATGAATAACGCTTTCTAAAAATATTCACCACAGATTTGTTTCCATGTGGTTTTACGATCTTGCATCACAATACAAGGCATATTGACACTTTGAAGCATTTTCTCTGATTTTGCAGAGATTTTCAAACGCCAGGTTCAAAAATGAGGTAGATTTCTCAGAAAAAACTCTTAGAGCAAATTCTACCCAAGAGACATGTATTTTACATAGATTCGCTCAACGTGATATTCTGTGTTCCGAACACACTTCCCGTATCTCGGATTCGACAAATATACACTACAGAGTAGTTAGCATGCGGATTACCGAACTTTCATCTCAATACATTGAATATTGATTCTTAGAAGTATTTTCTCAGATTTTGCAGCGTTTTCTAAACGCCAGGTTCAAAAATGACGAAGTTTTCGCAGAAAAACCCTCTCGGAGTGAGTTCTAACTAATAGAGGATTCATTTAGATTTTTTCAATCACCGTGGAATTCCACGTTCTGAACACGGTACATGCATCACGGAGTAGAAAAAGATCCTTTAATATGTTGTGAAAATGTGGTTTACCGAACTTTCTTGCAATATAAAGGCACATTTACACCTGCAAATATTTACTCCATTTTTGCAGCTTTTTCCAAACTTCAGATTCGATAATCATGCAATTTTGCCAAAAAATTCTCTTCTAGCTCGTTCTACTCAGTAGAATTGTAATTTCCATAGATTCATTACCGTGAAATTCCATTTTCCATAAGCACCACATGAATCACGGTTTAAAAAATAATTAATACACTGTTATTAACATGTGGATCACAGGACTTTCAATGACCATTCAAGGCATATTGACACTGAGAAGCATTTTCTCAGATTTCACAGGGTTCTCCTAATGGCAGTTTTCAAAATGAGGCTCATTTTGCAGAAAAGTTCTCTTGAAGTGAGTTCTACCCAATAGACATGTAACTTACATTGTTTCCTTCACTATGACATTCCGTATTCCTAAAACGTTACATTCATCACGGCTTCGACAAACATTCTTTAATGACCGTGAGTATGTGGATTACCGATTTTTCAACCACAATACAAGGCATATTTACACCTAGAAACATTTACTTACATTTCGCAGGTTTTCCTAACGTCAGTTACGAAAATCAGGCAGTTTTCGCAGAAAAATTCTCTTGGTGCATGTCCTATCCAATAGACATCTCATTTTCATAGATACCTTCACCGTAACATTCCGTGTTCCGAAAACGGTCCATGCACCACGGATTCAACAAATATTCACTGCTGAGTTCTTAGCATGTGGATTACACATCTTTAATAACCCATTGAAGACATATTGTCACCTTAAAGCATTTACTCAGATTTTGCAGCGTTTTCATAACACCAGTTTCCAAAATGAGGCATATTTTTCAGTAAAATGCTCCTGGAGCGTGTTCTAACCAAGAGATATGTAATTTACATAGTTTGCCTCACCGTGACAGTCCATGTTCCGAACGCGCTACACACATCACGGATTTGACAAACATTCTTAATGAGTTGTGTACATGTGTATTACAAAACTTTCATCCAACATACAAGGCATATTGACACCTAGAATCATTAACACTGAGTTCGCAGATATTTCCTAAAAGCAGTTTCGAAATTCAGGCAGTTTTCAAAGGAAAAAGATGTTGGAGCGTGTTCTACAAAATAGATATGTAAATTACATAGATTCTCCCGCTGTGAAATTACGTGTTTCGAACATGCTACATGCAGAAAAGTTTCGACAAAAATACACTACAGGGTTGTTTGTATGTGGATTACAGGACTTTCTCACTATAGAAAGTATATAGATGCTTTGATGCATTTTATGTGATTTCTCAGTGTTTTATAAACGCCAGTTTCGAAAATAAGGCAGATTTCACGGTAGAAAACTCTTGGAGCGGGTTCTAACCAATAGACATGTAATTTACATGGATTCGCTCACCGTGAAATTCCGTGTTCCGAACACGCTACATGCATCTCAGATGTGACAAATATTCACTACAGAGTTGTTAGCAAGTGGATTACAGCACTATCATCCACCATACAAGGCTTACAAACACTTTGAAAATTTTCTCAGATTTCACACGTTAGTTTGAACGCCAGTTTTGAAAATGAGGCAGATTGGGCAGAAAAATGCTCTTGGAGCCAGTTCTAACCAAAAGATATGTATTTTACCTAGTTTCACTCAACGTGACATTCCGTGTTCTGAACACGATACATGCACCACGGATTCAACAAACATTCTTTAATGAGTTGTGAACATGTGTATTAACGCACTTTAATCCACCTTACAGTGCATATTTATACATAGAAATTTTATTCTGATTTAGTAGTATTCTCCTAATGTCAGTCTCTAAAATCATGCAGTTTCCACAGAAAAATCCTCTTGGAGCGAGTTCTACCCAATAGACATGCAATTTACATAGAACCCGTCATCGTGAAATTCCGTGTTCTGAACACGCTACATGCATCACGAATTCGACAAATATTCACTACAGAGTGGTTAGCATAAGGATTACCGAACTTTCATTCACCATAAAAGCCATGTTACAATTTGAAGCATTTTCTCACATTTCGAAAGTTTTTCCTAATGCCAGTTTTGAAAAGGAGGCAGATTTGCAGAAATATTCTCGTGGAGCGAGTACTTCCCAATAGAAATGTAATTTACATAGTTTCCCTCACAGTGACATTCCATTTTCCGAACACGCTACATGCATCCAGGTTTCAACAAACTTTCTCGAATGAGTTGTGAACATGTTGATTACAGAACTTTCATCCAACATACATGGCATATTTACAACTAGAAACATTAACTCTGAATTTGTAGCTTTTTCCTAATGCCAGTTTGGAAAATCAGGCCGTTTTCTCAGGGAAATACTTTTGGAGCAAATTCTAACCAATAGATGTGTAAATTACATAGATTCCATCGCCCATACTTTCCGTAATGCGATCACACTGCATGCATAACGCTTTCTAAAAATATTCACCACAGATATGTTTGCATGTGGTTTTACGATCTTGCATCAAAATACAAGGCATATTGACACTTTGAAGCATTTTCTCTGATTTTGCAGAGATTTTCAAACGCCAGGTTCAAAAATGAGGTAGATTTCTCAGAAAAAACTCTTAGAGCAAATTCTACCCAAGAGACATGTATTTTACATAGATTCGCTCACCGTGATATTCTGTGTTCCGAACACTCTTCACGTATCTCGGATTCGACAAATATTCACTACAGAGTAGTTAACATGCGGATTACCATTCTTTCATCTCAATACATTGAATATTGATTCTTAGAAGTATTTTCTCAAATTTTGCAGCGTTTTCTAAACGCCAGGTTCAAAAATGACGAAGTTTTCGCAGAAAAACCCTCTCGGAGTGAGTTCTAACTAATAGAGGATTCATTTAGATTTTTTCAATCACCGTGGAATTCCACGTTCTGAACACGGTACATGCATCACGGAGTAGAAAAAGATCCTTTAATATGTTGTGAAAATGTGGTTTACCGAACTTTCTTGCAATATAAAGGCACATTTACACCTGCAAATATTTACTCCATTTTTGCAGCTTTTTCCAAACTTCAGATTCGATAATCATGCAATTTTGCCAAAAAATTCTCTTCTAGCTCGTTCTACTCAGTAGAATTGTAATTTCCATAGATTCATTACCGTGAAATTCCATTTTCCATAAGCACCACATGAATCACGGTTTAAAAAATAATTAATACACTGTTATTAACATGTGGATTACAGGACTTTCAATGACCATTCAAGGCATATTGACACTGAGAAGCATTTTCTCAGATTTCACATGGTTCTCCTAATGGCAGTTTTCAAAATGAGGCTCATTTTGCAGAAAAGTTCTCTTGAAGTGAGTTCTACCCAATAGACATGTAACTTACATTGTTTCCTTCACTATGACATTCCGTATTCCTAAAACGTTACATTCATCACGGCTTCGACAAACATTCTTTAATGACCGTGAGTATGTGGATTACCGATTTTTCAACCACAATACAAGGCATATTTACACCTAGAAACATTTACTTACATTTCGCAGGTTTTCCTAACGTCAGTTACGAAAATCAGGCAGTTTTCGCAGAAAAATTCTCTTGGTGCATGTCCTATCCAATAGACATCTCATTTTCATAGATACCTTCACCGTAACATTCCGTGTTCCGAAAACGGTCCATGCACCACGGATTCAACAAATATTCACTGCTGAGTTCTTAGCATGTGGATTACACATCTTTAATAACCCATTGAAGACATATTGTCACCTTAAAGCATTTACTCAGATTTTGCAGCGTTTTCATAACACCAGTTTCCAAAATGAGGCATATTTTTCAGTAAAATGCTCCTGGAGCGTGTTCTAACCAAGAGATATGTAATTTACATAGTTTGCCTCACCGTGACAGTCCATGTTCCGAACGTGCTACACACATCACGGATTTGACAAACATTCTTAATGAGTTGTGTACATGTGTATTACAAAACTTTCATCCACCATACAAGGCATATTGACACCTAGAATCATTAACACTGAGTTTGCAGATATTTCCTAAAAGCAGTTTCGAAAATCAGGCAGTTTTCAAAGGAAAAAACTGTTGGAGCGTGTTCTACAAAATAGATATGTAAATTACATAGATTCTCCCGCTGTGAAATTACGTGTTTCAAACATGCTACATGCAGAAAAGTTTCGACAAAAATACACTACAGAGTTGTTTGCATGTGGATTACAGGACTTTCTCACTATAGAAATCATATAGATGCTTCGATGCATTTTATGTGATTTCACAGTGTTTTCCAAACGCCAGTTTCGAAAATAACTCAGATTACACGGCAAAAACCTCTTGGAGCGGGTTCTAACTAATAGACATGTAATTAACATGGATTCGCTCACCGTGAAATTCCGTGTTCCGAACACGCTACATGCATCTCAGATGTGACAAATATTCACTTCAGAGTTGTTAGCAAGGGGATTACAGCACTATCATCCACCATACAAGGCTTACTGACACTTTGAAAAATTTTCTCAGATTTCACACGTTACTTTGAACGCCAGTTTTGAAAATGAGGCAGATTTGGCAGAAAAATGCTCTTGGAGCCAGTTCTACCCAAAAGAAATGTAATTTACCTAGTTTCACTCACCGTGACATTCCGTGTTCTGAACACGTTTCATGCACCACGGATTCAACAAACATTCTTTAATGAGTTGTATACATGTGTACTAACGAACTTTAATCCACCTTACAGTGCATATTTATACACAGAAATTTTATTTTGATTTAGTAGTGTTCTCCTAATGTCAGTCTCTAAAATCATGCAGTTTCCACAGAAAAATCCTCTTGGAGCGAGTTCTACCCAATAGACATGCAATTTACATAGAACCCGTCATCGTGAAATTCCGTGTTCTGAACACGCTACATGCATCACGGATTCGACAAATATTCACTACAGAGTTGTTAGCATAAGGATTACCGAACTTTCATCCACCATAAAAGCCATGTTACAATTTGAAGCATTTTCTCACATTTCGAAAGTTTTTCCTAATGCCGGTTTTTAAAAAGGAGGCAGATTTGCAGAAATATGCTCGTGGAGAGAGTACTTCCCAATAGAAATGTAATTTACATAGTTTCCCTCACAGTGACATTCCATTTTCCGAACACGCTACATGCATCCAGGTTTCAACAAACTTTCTCGAATGAGTTGTGAACATGTAGATTACAGAACTTTCATCCACCATACATGGCATATTTACAACTAGAAACATTAACTCTGAATTTGCAGCTTTTTCCTAATGCCAGTTTGGAAAATCAGGCAGTTTTCTCAGGGAAAAACATTTGGAGCGAATTCTAACCAATAGTTGTGTAATTTTCATAGATTCATCGCCCGTATTTTCCGTGATATGATCACAGTGCATGCATAACGCTTTCTAAAAATATTCACCACAAATTTGTTTGCATGTGGTTTTACGATCTTGCATCACAATACAAGGCATATTGACTCTTTGAAGCATTTTCTCTGATTTTGCAGAGATTTTCAAACGCAAGTTTCAAAAATGAGGCAGATTTCTCAGAAAAACTCTTAGAGCAAATTCTACCCAAGAGGCATTTATTTTAAATAGATTCGCTCACCGTGATATTTTGTGTTCCAAACACACTTCCCATATCTCGGGTTCGAGAAATATACACTACAGAGTAGTTTGCATGCAGATTACCGAACTTTCATCTCAATACATTGAATATTGATTCTTAGAAGTATTTTCTCTGATTTTGCAGCGTTTCACAAACGCCAGGTTCAAAAATGACGAATTTTTTAGCAGAAAAAATCTCTCGGACCGAGTTCTAACCAATAGAGAAGTCATTTACATTGTTTCAATCACCGTGAAATTCCACGATCTGAACACGCTACATGCATCACGGATTAGAAAAAGATCCTTTTATATGTTGTGAAAATGTGGATTACAGAACTTTCTGCAACATAAAGGCACATTTACACCTGCAAATATTTACTCCCTTTTTGCAGCTTTTTCCAAACTTCAGATTCGATAATCATGCAATTTTGGCAAAAAAATTCTCTTCTAGCTCGTTCTACTCAATAGAATTGTAATTTCCATAGTTTCATTAACGTGAAATTCCATTTTCCATAAACGCTACATAAATCACGGTTTAAAAATAATTACTACACTGTGATTAACAGGTGGATTACCGGACTTTCATTCACCATTCAAGGCATATTGACACTTAGAAGCATTTTCTCACATTTCACAGGGTTCTCCTAATGGCAGTTTTCAAAATGAGGCACATTTTGCAAAAAAATTCTCTTCAACTGAATTCTACCCAATAGACATGTAACTTACATTGTTTCCTTCACTATAACATTCCGTATTCCGAAAAAGTTACATGCATCACGAGTTTGACAAACATTCTTTAATGAGTGTGAGCATGTGGATTACCGAACTTTCATCCACCGTACAAGGCATATTTACACCTAGAAGTAGTTATTCTGATTTCGCAGGTTTTTCCTAACATCCAGTTTCGAAAATCATGAAATTTTCACAGAAACATTCAATTCAAGCGAGTTCTAACCAGTAGAATTGTTATTTTCAGAGCTTCACTCACCGAGACATTCCGTGTTCCGAAAACGTTACATTCATCACGGCTTCGACAAACATTATTTAATGACCGTGAGCATGTGGATTAACGATTTTTCAAACACAATACAAGGCATATATACACCTAGAAACATTTACTTACATTTCGCAGGTTTTCCTAACGTCAGTAACGAAAATCAGGCAGTTTTCGCAGAAAAATTCTCTTGGTGCATGTTCTATCCAATAGACATCTCATTTTCATAGAAACCTTCACCGTAACATTCCGTGTTCCGAAAACGTTCCATGCACCACGGATTCAACAAATAATCACTGCTGAGTTCTTAGCATGTGGATTACACATCTTTAAAAACCCATTGAAGACATATTGTCACCTTAAAGAATTTACTCAGATTTTGCAGCGTTTTCATAACACCAGTTTCCAAACTGAGGCATATTTTTCGGTAAAATGCTCCTGGAGCGTGTTCTATCCAAGAGATATGTAATTTACATAGTTTGCCTCACCGTGACCGTCCATGTTCCGAACGAGCTACACACATCACGGATTTGACAAACATTCTTAATGAGTTGTGTACATGTGTATTAAAAATCTTTCATCCACCATACAAGGCATATTGAAACCTAGAAACATTAACACTGAGTTCGCAGATATTTCCTAATAGCAGTTTCGAAAATCACGCAGTTTACAAAGGAAAAAACTGTTGGAGCGTGTTCTACAAAATAGATATGTAAATTACATAGATTCTCCCGCTGTGAAATTACTTGTTTCGTACATGCTACGTGCAGAAATGTTTGGACAAAAATACACTACAGAGTTGTTTGCATGTGGAATAAAAGACTTTCTCACTATAGAAGGCATATAGATGCTTAGATGCATTTTATGTGATTTCACATTGTTTTCCAAACGCCAGTTTCGAAAATAAGACAGATTTCACGGCAAAAACCTCTTGGAGCGGGTTCTAACCAATACACATGTAATTAACATGGATTCGCTCACCGTGAAATTCCGTGTTCCGAAAACGCTACATGCATCTCAGATGTGACAATTATTCACTACAGAGTTGTTAGCAATTGGATTACAGCACTATCATCCACCATACATGGCTTACTGATACTTTGAATAATTTTCTCAGATTTCACACGTTAGTTTGAATGCCAGATTTAAAATGAGGCAGATTTGGCAGAATAAGCTCTTGGAGCCAGTTCTACCCAAAAGATATGTAATTTACCTAGTTTCACTCAACGTGACATTCCGTGTTCTGAACACGTTTCATGCACCACGGATTCAACAAACATTCTTTAATGAGTAGTGAACATGTGTATTAACGAACTTTAATCTACCTTACAGTGCATATTTATACATAGAAATTTTATTCTGATTTAGTAGTATTCTCCTAATGTCAGACTCTAAAATCATGCAGTTTCCACAGAAAAAACCTCTTGGAGCGAGTTCTACCCAATAGACATGCAATTTACATAGAACCCGTCATCGTGAAATTCCATGTTCTGAACAAACTACATGCATCACGAATTCGACAAATATTCACTACAGAGTTGTTAGCATAAGGATTACCGAATTATCATCCACCATAAAAGCCATGTTACAATTTGAAGCATTTTCTCACATTTCAAAATTTTTTTCTAATGCCAGTTTTGAAAAGGAGGCAGATACGCAGAAATATTCTCGTGGAGCGAGTACTTCATAATAGAAATGTAATTTACATAGTTTCCCTCACAGTGACATTCCATTTTCCGAACACGCTACATGCATCCAGGTTTCAACAAACTTTCTCGAATGAGTTGTGAACATGTAGATTACAGAACTTTCATCAAACATACATGGCATATTTACAACTAGAAACATTAACTCTGAATTTACAGCTTTTTCCTTATGCCAGTTTGGAAAATCAGGCCGTTTTCTCAGGGAAAAACTTTAGGAGCGAATTCTAACAAATAGGTGTGTAATTTACATAGATTCATCGCCCGTATTTTCCGTGATGCGATCTCACTCCATGCATAACTGTTTCTAAAAATATTCACCACAGATTTGCTTGCATGTGGTTTTACGATCTTGCATCACAATACAAGGCATATTGACATTTTGAAGCATTTTCTCTGATTTTGCTGAGATTTTCATAAGCCAGGTTCAAAAATGAGGCAGATTTCTCAGAAAAATCTCTTAGAGCAAATTCTACCCAAGAGACATGTATTTTACATATATTCGCTCACCGTGATATTCTGTGTCCGAACACACTTCACGTATCTCGGATTCTACAAATATTCTATACAGAGGAGTTAGCATGAGGATTACCAAACTTTCATCTCAATACATTGAATATTGATTCTTAGAAGTATTTTCTCAGATTTTGCAGCGTTTTCTAAACGTCAGGTTCAAAAATGACGAAGTTTTCGCAGAAAAACTCTCTCGGAGCGAGTTCTAACCAATAGAGTAGTCATTTACATTGTTTCAATCACCGTGGAATTCCACGTTCTGAACACGCTACATGCATCACGGATTAGAAAAAGATTCTTTAATATGTTGTGAAATTGTGGTTTACCGAACTTTCTTGCAACATAAAGGCACATTTACACCTGGAAATATTTACTGCATTTTTGCAGCTTTTTCCAAACTTCAGATTCGATAATCATGCAATTTTGGCAAAAAAATTCTCTTCTAGCTCGTTGTACTCAATAGAATTGTAATTCCCATAGTTTCATTACCGTAAAATTCCATTTTCCCTAAGCGCTACATGAATCACGGTTTAAAAAATAATTACTACACTGTTATTAACATGTGGATTACCGGACTTTCAATGACCATTCAAGGCATATTGACACTTAGAAGCATTTTCTCAGATTTCACAGGGTTCTCCTAATGGCAGTTTACATAATGAGGCACATTTTGCAGAAAAATTCTCTTGAAGTGAGTTCTACCCAATACACATGTAACTTACATTGTTTCCTTCACTATGACATTCCGTATTCAGAAAACGTGTCATTCATCACGGCTTCGACAAACATTATTTAATGACCGGGAGCATGTGGATTACCGATTTTTCAAACACAATACAAGGCATATTTACACCTAGAAACATTTACTTACATTTCGCAGGTTTTCCTAACGTCAGTTAAAAAAATCAGGCAGTTTTCGCAGAAAAATTCTCTTGGTGCATGTTCTATCCAATAGACATCTCATTTTCATAGATACATTCACCGTAAAATTCCGTGTTCTGAAAACGGTCCATGCACCACGGATTCAACAAATATTCACTGCTGAGTTCTTAGCATGTGGATTACACATCTTTAATAACCCATTGAAGACATATTGTCACCTTAATGCATTTACTCAGATTTTGCAGCGTTTTCATAACACCAGTTTCCAAAATGAGGCATATTTTTCAGTTAAATGCTCCTGGAGCGTGTTCTAACCAAGATATATGTAATTTACATAGTTTGTCTCACCGTGACATTCCATGTTCCGAACGCGCTACACACATCACGGATTTGACAAACATTCTTAATGAGTTGTGTACATGTGTATTACAAAACTTTCATCCACCATACAAGGCATATTGACACCTAGAATCATTAACACTGAGTTCGCAGATATTTCCTAAAAGCAGTTTCGAAAATCAGGCAGTTTTCAAAGGAAAAAACTGTTGGAGCGTGTTCTACAAAATAGATATGTAAATTACATAGATTCTCCGCTGTGAAATTACGTGTTTGGAACATGCTACATGCAGAAAAGTTTCGACAAAAATACACTACAGAGTTGTTTGTATGTCGATTACAGGACTTTCTCACTATAGAAAGTATATAGATGCTTTGATGCATTTTATGTGATTTCTCAGTGATTTCCAAACGCCAGTTTCGAAAATAAGGCAGATTTCATGGTAGAAACCTCTTGGAGCGGGTTCTAACCAATAGACATGTAATTTACATGGATTCGCTCACCGTGAAATTCCGTGTTCCGAACACGCTACATGCATCTCACATGTGACAAATATTCACTTCAGAGTTGTTAGCAAGTGGATTACAGCACTATCATCCACCATAAAAGGCTTACTGACACTTTGAAATATTTTCTCAGATTTCACACTTTAGTTTGAACGCCAGTTTTGAAAATGAGGCAGATTTGGCAGAAAAATACTCTTGGAGCCAGTTCTACCCAAAAGAAATGTAATTAACCTAGTTTCACTCACCGTGACATTCCGTGTTCTGAACACGTTTCATGCACCACGGATTCAACAAACATTCTTTAATGAGTTGTGAACATGTGTATTAACGAACTTTAATCCACCTTACAGTGCATATTTATACATAGAAATTTTATTCTGATTTAGTAGTGTTCTCCTAATGTCAGTCTCTAAAATCATGCAGTTTCCACAGAAAAATCCTCTTGGAGCGAGTTCTACCCAATAGACATGCAATTTACATAGAACCCGTCATCGTGAAATTCCGTGTTGTGAACACGCTACATGCATCACGGATTCGACAAACTTTCTCGAATGAGTTGTGAACATGTAGATTACAGAACTTTCATCCACCATACATGGCATATTTACAACTAGAATCATTAACTCTGAATTTGCAGCTTTTTCCTAATGCCAGTTTGGAAAATCAGGCAGTTTTCTCAGGGAAAAACTTTTGGAGCGAATTCTAACCAATAGTTGTGTAATTTTCATTGATTCATCGCCCGTATTTTCCGTGATATGATCACAGTGCATGCATAACGCTTTCTAAAAATATTCACCACAAATTTGTTTGCATGTGGTTTTACGATCTTGCATCACAATACAAGGCATATTGACTCTTTGAAGCATTTTTTTCTGATTTTGCAGAGATTTTCAAACGCAAGTTTCAAAAATGAGGCAGATTTCTCAGAAAATCTCTTAGAGCAAATTCTACCCAAGAGACATTTATTTTAAATAGATTCGCTCACCGTGATATTTTGTGTTCCAAACACACTTCCCATAACTCGGGTTCGACAAATATACACTACAGAGTAGTTTGCATGCAGATTACCGAACTTTCATCTCAATACATTGAATATTGATTCTTAGAAGTATTTTCTCTGATTTTGCAGCGTTTCACAAATGCCAGGTTCAAAAATGACGAATTTTTTAGCAGAAAACATCTCTCGGACCGAGTTCTAACCAATAGAGAAGTCATTTACATTGTTTCAATCACCGTGGAATTCCACGATCTGAACACGCTACATGCATCACGGATTAGAAAAAGATCCTTTTATATGTTGTGAAAATGTGGATTACAGAACTTTCTGCAACATAAAGGCACATTTACACCTGCAAATATTTACTCCCTTTTTGCAGCTTTTTCCAAATTTCAGATTCGATAATCATGCAATTTTGGCAAAAATATTCTCTTCTAGCTCGTTCTACTCAATAGAATTGTAATTTCCATAGTTTCATTACCGTGAAATTCCATTTTCCATAAACGCTACATAAATCACGGTTTAAAAAATAATTACTACACTGTGATTAACAGGTGGATTACCGGACTTTCATTCACCATTCAAGGCATATTGACACTTAGAAGCATTTTCTCACATTTCACAGGGTTCTCCTAATGGCAGTTTTCAAAATGAGGCACATTTTGCAAAAAAATTCTCTTCAAGTGAATTCTACCCAATAGACATGTAACTTACATTGTTTCCTTCACTATAACATTCCGTATTCCAAAAAAGTTACATGCATCACGAGTTCGACAAACATTCTTTAATGAGTGTGAGCATGTGGATTACCGAACTTTCATCCTCCGTACAAGGCATATTTACACCTAGAAGTAGTTATTCTCATTTCGCAGGTTTTTCCTAACATCCAGTTTCGAAAATCATGAAATTTTCACAGAAACATTCAATTCAAGCGAGTTCTAACCAGTAGAATTGTTATTTTCAGAGCTTCACTCACCGAGACATTCCGTGTTCCGAAAACGTTACATTCATCACGGCTTCGACAAATATTATTTAATGACCGTGAGCATGTGGATTAACGATTTTTCAAACACAATACAAGGCATATATACACCTAGAAACATTTACTTACATTTCGCAGGTTTTCCTAACGTCAGTAACGAAAATCAGGCAGTTTTCGCAGAAAAATTCTCTTGGTGCATGTTCTATCCAATAGACATCTCATTTTCATAGATACCTTCACCGTAACATTCCGTGTCCGAAAACGTTCCATGCACCACGGATTCAACAAATAATCACTGCTGAGTTCTTAGCATGTGGATTACACATCTTTAAAAACCCATTGAAGACATATTATCACCTTAAAGCATTTACTCAGATTTTGCAGCGTTTTCATAACACCAGTTTCCAAAATGAGGCATATTTTTCAGTAAAATGCTCCTGGAGCGTGTTCTAACCAAGAGATATGTAATTTACATAGTTTGCCTCACCGTGACAGTCCATGTTCCGAACGCGCTACACACATCACGGATTTGACAAACATTCTTAATGAGTTGTGTACATGTGTATTACAAAACTTTCATCCACCATACAAGGCATATTGACACCTAGAATCATTAACACTGAGTTTGCAGATATTTCCTAAAAGCAGTTTCGAAAATCAGGCAGTTTTCAAAGGAAAAAACTGTTGGAGCGTGTTCTACAAAATAGATATGTAAATTACATAGATTCTCCCGCTGTGAAATTACGTGTTTCGAACATGCTACATGCAGAAATGTTTCGACAAAAATACACTACAGGCTTGTTTGTATGTGGATTACAGGACTTTCTCACTATAGAAAGTATATAGATGCTTTGATGCATTTTATGTGATTTCTCAGTGTTTTATAAACGCCAGTTTCGAAAATAAGGCAGATTTCACGGTAGAAACCTCTTGGAGCGGGTTCTAACCAATAGACATGTAATTTACATGGATTCGCTCACCGTGAAATTCCGTGTTCCGAACACACTACATGCATCTCAGATGTGACAAATATTCACTACAGAGTTGTTAGCAAGTGGATTACAGCACTATCATCCACCATACAAGGCTTACTGTCACTTTGAAGAATTTTTTCAGATTTCACACTTTAGTTTGAACGCCAGTTTTGAAAATGAGGCATATTGGGCAGAAAAATGCTCTTGGAGCCAGTTCTACCCAAAAGATATGTAATTTACCTAGTTTCACTCACCGAGACATTAAGTATTCTGAACACGTTTCATGCACCATGGATTCAAAAAACATTCTTTAATGAGTTGTGAACATGTGTATTAACGAACTTTAATCCACCTTACAGTGCATATTTATAAATAGAAATTTTATTGTGATTTAGTAGTATTCTCCTAATGTCAGTCTCTAAAATCATGCAGTTTCCACAGAAAAATCCTCTTGGAGCGAGTTCTACCCAATAGACATGCAATTTACATAGAACCCGTCATCGTGAAATTCCGTGTTCTGAACAAGCTACGTGCATCACTGATTCGATAAATATTCACTACAGAGTTGTTAGCATAAGGATTACCGAACTTTCATCCACCATAAAAGCCATGTTTCAATTTGAAGCATTTTCTCACATTTCGAAAGTTTTTCCTAATGCCAGTTCTTAAAAGGAGGCAGATTTGCAGAAATATCCTCGTGGGGCAAGTACTTCCCAATAGAAATGTAATTTACATAGTTTCCCTCACAGTGACATTCCATTTTCCGAACACGCTACATGCATCCAGGTTTCAACAAACTTTCTCGAATGAGTTGTGAACATGTAGATTAAAGTACTTTCATCCACCATACATGGCATATTTACAACTAGAAACATTAACACTGAATTTGCAGTTTTTTCCTAATGCCAGTTTGGAAAATCAGGCCGTTTTCACAGGGAAAAACTTTAGGAGCGAATTCTAACAAATAGGGGTGCAATTTACATAGATTCCATCGCCCGTATTTTCCGTGATGCGATCTCACTGCATGAATAACGCTTTCTAAAAATATTCACCACAGATTAGTTTGCATGTGGTTTTACGATCTTGCATCACAAGGCATATTGACACTTTGAAGCATTTTCTCTGATTTTGCAGAGATTTTCAAACGCCAGGTTCAAAAATGAGGCAGATTTCTCAGAAAAAACTCTTAGAGCAAATTCTACCCAAGAGACATGTATTTTACATAGATTCGCTCACCGTGGTATTCTGTGTTCCGAACACACTTCCCGTAACTCGGATTCGACAAATAAACACTACAGAGTAGTTAGCATGCGGATTACCGAACTTTCATCTCAATACATTGAATATTGATTCTTAGAAGTATTTTCTCAGATTTTGCAGCGTTTTCTAAACGCCAGGTTCAAAAATGACGAAGTTTTCGCAGAAAAACTCTCTCGGAGTGAGTTCTAACCAATAGAGAAGTCATTTACATTGTTTCAATCACCGTGAAATTCCACGTTCTGAACGCGCTACATGCATCACGGATTAGAAAAAGATTCTTTAATATGTTGTGAAAATGTGGATTACCGAACTTTCTTGCAACATAAAGGCACATTTACACCTGCAAATATTTACTCCCTTTTTGCAGCTTTTTCCAAACTTCAGATTCAATAATCATGCAATTTTGGCAAAAAAATTATCTTCTAGCTCGTTCTACTCAATAGAATTGTAATTTCCATAGTTTCATTACCGTGAAATTCCATTTTCCATAAGCGCTACATGAATCACGGTTTAAAAAATAATTAATACACTGTTATTAACATGTGGATTACAGGACTTTCAATCACCATTCAAGGCATATTGACACTTAGAAGCATTTTCTCAGATTTCACAGGGTTCTCCTAATGGCAGTTTTCAAAATGAGGCTCATTTTGCAGAAAAGTTCTCTTGAAGTGAGTTCTACCCAATAGACATGTAAATTACATTGTTTCCTTCACTATGACATTCCGTATTCCGAAAAAGTTACATTCATCACGGCTTCGACAAACATTATTTAATGACCGTGAGCATGTGGATTACCGATTTTTCAACCACAATACAAGGCATATTTACACCTAGAAACATTTACTTACATTTCGCAGGTTTTCCTAATGTCAGCTACGAAAATCGGGCAGTTTTCGCAGAAAAATTCTCTTGGTGCATGTTCTACCCAATAGACATCTCATTTTCATAGATACCTTCACCGTAACATTCCGTGTTCCGAAAACGGTCCATGCACCACGGATTCAACAAATATTCACTGCTGAGTTCTTAGCATGTGGATTACACATCTTTAATAACCCATTGAAGACATATTGTCACCTTAAAGCATTTACTCAGATTTTGCAGTGTTTTCATAACACCAGTTTCCAAACTGAGGCATATTTTTCAGTAAAATGCTCCTGGAGCGTGTTCTAACCAAGAGATATGTAATTTACATAGTTTGCCTCACCGTGACATTCCATGTTCCGAACGCGCTACACACATCACGGATTTGACAAACATTCTTAATGAGTTGTGTACATGTGTATTACAAAACTTTCATCCACCATACAAGGCATATTGACACCTAGAATCATTAACACTGAGTTTGCAGATATTTCCTAAAAGCAGTTTCGAAAATCAGGCAGTTTTCAAAGGAAAAAACTGTTGGAGCGTGTTCTACAAAATAGATATGTAAATTACATAGATTCTCCCGCTGTGAAATTACGTGTTTCGAACATGCTACATGCAGAAATGTTTCGACAAAAATACACTACAGGCTTGTTTGTATGTGGATTACAGGACTTTCTCACTATAGAAAGTATATAGATGCTTTGATGCATTTTATGTGATTTCTCAGTGTTTTATAAACGCCAGTTTCGAAAATAAGGCAGATTTCACGGTAGAAACCTCTTGGAGCGGGTTCTAACCAATAGACATGTAATTTACATGGATTCGCTCACCGTGAAATTCCGTGTTCCGAACACACTACATGCATCTCAGATGTGACAAATATTCACTACAGAGTTGTTAGCAAGTGGATTACAGCACTATCATCCACCATACAAGGCTTACTGTCACTTTGAAGAATTTTTTCAGATTTCACACTTTAGTTTGAACGCCAGTTTTGAAAATGAGGCATATTGGGCAGAAAAATGCTCTTGGAGCCAGTTCTACCCAAAAGATATGTAATTTACCTAGTTTCACTCACCGAGACATTAAGTATTCTGAACACGTTTCATGCACCATGGATTCAAAAAACATTCTTTAATGAGTTGTGAACATGTGTATTAACGAACTTTAATCCACCTTACAGTGCATATTTATAAATAGAAATTTTATTGTGATTTAGTAGTATTCTCCTAATGTCAGTCTCTAAAATCATGCAGTTTCCACAGAAAAATCCTCTTGGAGCGAGTTCTACCCAATAGACATGCAATTTACATAGAACCCGTCATCGTGAAATTCCGTGTTCTGAACAAGCTACGTGCATCACTGATTCGATAAATATTCACTACAGAGTTGTTAGCATAAGGATTACCGAACTTTCATCCACCATAAAAGCCATGTTTCAATTTGAAGCATTTTCTCACATTTCGAAAGTTTTTCCTAATGCCAGTTCTTAAAAGGAGGCAGATTTGCAGAAATATCCTCGTGGGGCAAGTACTTCCCAATAGAAATGTAATTTACATAGTTTCCCTCACAGTGACATTCCATTTTCCGAACACGCTACATGCATCCAGGTTTCAACAAACTTTCTCGAATGAGTTGTGAACATGTAGATTAAAGTACTTTCATCCACCATACATGGCATATTTACAACTAGAAACATTAACACTGAATTTGCAGTTTTTTCCTAATGCCAGTTTGGAAAATCAGGCCGTTTTCACAGGGAAAAACTTTAGGAGCGAATTCTAACAAATAGGGGTGCAATTTACATAGATTCCATCGCCCGTATTTTCCGTGATGCGATCTCACTGCATGAATAACGCTTTCTAAAAATATTCACCACAGATTAGTTTGCATGTGGTTTTACGATCTTGCATCACAAGGCATATTGACACTTTGAAGCATTTTCTCTGATTTTGCAGAGATTTTCAAACGCCAGGTTCAAAAATGAGGCAGATTTCTCAGAAAAAACTCTTAGAGCAAATTCTACCCAAGAGACATGTATTTTACATAGATTCGCTCACCGTGGTATTCTGTGTTCCGAACACACTTCCCGTAACTCGGATTCGACAAATAAACACTACAGAGTAGTTAGCATGCGGATTACCGAACTTTCATCTCAATACATTGAATATTGATTCTTAGAAGTATTTTCTCAGATTTTGCAGCGTTTTCTAAACGCCAGGTTCAAAAATGACGAAGTTTTCGCAGAAAAACTCTCTCGGAGTGAGTTCTAACCAATAGAGAAGTCATTTACATTGTTTCAATCACCGTGGAATTCCACGTTCTGAACGCGCTACATGCATCACGGATTAGAAAAAGATTCTTTAATATGTTGTGAAAATGTGGATTACCGAAATTTCTTGCAACATAAAGGCACATTTACACCTGCAAATATTTACTCCCTTTTTGCAGCTTTTTCCAAACTTCAGATTCAATAATCATGCAATTTTGGCAAAAAAATTATCTTCTAGCTCGTTCTACTCAATAGAATTGTAATTTCCATAGTTTCATTACCGTGAAATTCCATTTTCCATAAGCGCTACATGAATCACGGTTTAAAAAATAATTAATACACTGTTATTAACATGTGGATTACAGGACTTTCAATCACCATTCAAGGCATATTGACACTTAGAAGCATTTTCTCAGATTTCACAGGGTTCTCCTAATGGCAGTTTTCAAAATGAGGCTCATTTTGCAGAAAAGTTCTCTTGAAGTGAGTTCTACCCAATAGACATGTAAATTACATTGTTTCCTTCACTATGACATTCCGTATTCCGAAAAAGTTACATTCATCACGGCTTCGACAAACATTATTTAATGACCGTGAGCATGTGGATTACCGATTTTTCAACCACAATACAAGGCATATTTACACCTAGAAACATTTACTTACATTTCGCAGGTTTTCCTAATGTCAGCTACGAAAATCGGGCAGTTTTCGCAGAAAAATTCTCTTGGTGCATGTTCTACCCAATAGACATCTCATTTTCATAGATACCTTCACCGTAACATTCCGTGTTCCGAAAACGGTCCATGCACCACGGATTCAACAAATATTCACTGCTGAGTTCTTAGCATGTGGATTACACATCTTTAATAACCCATTGAAGACATATTGTCACCTTAAAGCATTTACTCAGATTTTGCAGTGTTTTCATAACACCAGTTTCCAAACTGAGGCATATTTTTCAGTAAAATGCTCCTGGAGCGTGTTCTAACCAAGAGATATGTAATTTACATAGTTTGCCTCACCGTGACAGTCCATGTTCCGAACGCGCTACACACATCACGGATTTGACAAACATTCTTAATGAGTTGTGTACATGTGTATTACAAAACTTTCATCCACCATACAAGGCATATTGACACCTAGAATCATTAACACTGAGTTTGCAGATATTTCCTAAAAGCAGTTTCGAAAATCAGGCAGTTTTCAAAGGAAAAAACTGTTGGAGCGTGTTCTACAAAATAGATATGTAAATTACATAGATTCTCCCGCTGTGAAATTACGTGTTTCGAACATGCTACATGCAGAAATGTTTCGACAAAAATACACTACAGGCTTGTTTGTATGTGGATTACAGGACTTTCTCACTATAGAAAGTATATAGATGCTTTGATGCATTTTATGTGATTTCTCAGTGTTTTATAAACGCCAGTTTCGAAAATAAGGCAGATTTCACGGTAGAAACCTCTTGGAGCGGGTTCTAACCAATAGACATGTAATTTACATGGATTCGCTCACCGTGAAATTCCGTGTTCCGAACACACTACATGCATCTCAGATGTGACAAATATTCACTACAGAGTTGTTAGCAAGTGGATTACAGCACTATCATCCACCATACAAGGCTTACTGTCACTTTGAAGAATTTTTTCAGATTTCACACTTTAGTTTGAACGCCAGTTTTGAAAATGAGGCATATTGGGCAGAAAAATGCTCTTGGAGCCAGTTCTACCCAAAAGATATGTAATTTACCTAGTTTCACTCACCGAGACATTAAGTATTCTGAACACGTTTCATGCACCATGGATTCAAAAAACATTCTTTAATGAGTTGTGAACATGTGTATTAACGAACTTTAATCCACCTTACAGTGCATATTTATAAATAGAAATTTTATTGTGATTTAGTAGTATTCTCCTAATGTCAGTCTCTAAAATCATGCAGTTTCCACAGAAAAATCCTCTTGGAGCGAGTTCTACCCAATAGACATGCAATTTACATAGAACCCGTCATCGTGAAATTCCGTGTTCTGAACAAGCTACGTGCATCACTGATTCGATAAATATTCACTACAGAGTTGTTAGCATAAGGATTACCGAACTTTCATCCACCATAAAAGCCATGTTTCAATTTGAAGCATTTTCTCACATTTCGAAAGTTTTTCCTAATGCCAGTTCTTAAAAGGAGGCAGATTTGCAGAAATATCCTCGTGGGGCAAGTACTTCCCAATAGAAATGTAATTTACATAGTTTCCCTCACAGTGACATTCCATTTTCCGAACACGCTACATGCATCCAGGTTTCAACAAACTTTCTCGAATGAGTTGTGAACATGTAGATTAAAGTACTTTCATCCACCATACATGGCATATTTACAACTAGAAACATTAACACTGAATTTGCAGTTTTTTCCTAATGCCAGTTTGGAAAATCAGGCCGTTTTCACAGGGAAAAACTTTAGGAGCGAATTCTAACAAATAGGGGTGCAATTTACATAGATTCCATCGCCCGTATTTTCCGTGATGCGATCTCACTGCATGAATAACGCTTTCTAAAAATATTCACCACAGATTAGTTTGCATGTGGTTTTACGATCTTGCATCACAAGGCATATTGACACTTTGAAGCATTTTCTCTGATTTTGCAGAGATTTTCAAACGCCAGGTTCAAAAATGAGGCAGATTTCTCAGAAAAAACTCTTAGAGCAAATTCTACCCAAGAGACATGTATTTTACATAGATTCGCTCACCGTGGTATTCTGTGTTCCGAACACACTTCCCGTAACTCGGATTCGACAAATAAACACTACAGAGTAGTTAGCATGCGGATTACCGAACTTTCATCTCAATACATTGAATATTGATTCTTAGAAGTATTTTCTCAGATTTTGCAGCGTTTTCTAAACGCCAGGTTCAAAAATGACGAAGTTTTCGCAGAAAAACTCTCTCGGAGTGAGTTCTAACCAATAGAGAAGTCATTTACATTGTTTCAATCACCGTGGAATTCCACGTTCTGAACGCGCTACATGCATCACGGATCAGAAAAAGATTCTTTAATATGTTGTGAAAATGTGGATTACCGAACTTTCTTGCAACATAAAGGCACATTTACACCTGCAAATATTTACTCCCTTTTTGCAGCTTTTTCCAAACTTCAGATTCGATAATCATGCAATTTTGGCAAAAAAATTATCTTCTAGCTCGTTCTACTCAATAGAATTGTAATTTCCATAGTTTCATTACCGTGAAATTCCATTTTCCATAAGCGCTACATGAATCACGGTTTAAAAAATAATTAATACACTGTTATTAACATGTGGATTACAGGACTTTCAATCACCATTCAAGGCATATTGACACTTAGAAGCATTTTCTCAGATTTCACAGGGTTCTCCTAATGGCAGTTTTCAAAATGAGGCTCATTTTGCAGAAAAGTTCTCTTGAAGTGAGTTCTACCCAATAGACATGTAAATTACATTGTTTCCTTCACTATGACATTCCGTATTCCGAAAAAGTTACATTCATCACGGCTTCGACAAACATTATTTAATGACCGTGAGCATGTGGATTACCGATTTTTCAACCACAATACAAGGCATATTTACACCTAGAAACATTTACTTACATTTCGCAGGTTTTCCTAATGTCAGCTACGAAAATCGGGCAGTTTTCGCAGAAAAATTCTCTTGGTGCATGTTCTACCCAATAGACATCTCATTTTCATAGATACCTTCACCGTAACATTCCGTGTTCCGAAAACGGTCCATGCACCACGGATTCAACAAATATTCACTGCTGAGTTCTTAGCATGTGGATTACACATCTTTAATAACCCATTGAAGACATATTGTCACCTTAAAGCATTTACTCAGATTTTGCAGTGTTTTCATAACACCAGTTTCCAAACTGAGGCATATTTTTCAGTAAAATGCTCCTGGAGCGTGTTCTAACCAAGAGATATGTAATTTACATAGTTTGCCTCACCGTGACAGTCCATGTTCCGAACGCGCTACACACATCACGGATTTGACAAACATTCTTAATGAGTTGTGTACATGTGTATTACAAAACTTTCATCCACCATACAAGGCATATTGACACCTAGAATCATTAACACTGAGTTTGCAGATATTTCCTAAAAGCAGTTTCGAAAATCAGGCAGTTTTCAAAGGAAAAAACTGTTGGAGCGTGTTCTACAAAATAGATATGTAAATTACATAGATTCTCCCGCTGTGAAATTACGTGTTTCGAACATGCTACATGCAGAAAAGTTTCGACAAAAATACACTACAGGGTTGTTTGTATGTGGATTACAGGACTTTCTCACTATAGAATGTATATAGATGCTTTGATGCATTTTATGTGATTTCTCAGTGTTTTATAAACGCCAGTTTCGAAAATAAGGCAGATTTCACGGTAGAAACCTCTTGGAGCGGGTTCTAACCAATAGACATGTAATTTACATGGATTCGCTCACCGTGAAATTCCGTGTTCCGAACACGCTACATGCATCTCAGATGTGACAAATATTCACTACAGAGTTGTTAGCAAGTGGATTACAGCACTATCATCCACCATACAAGGCTTACTAACACTTTGAAAATTTTCTCAGATTTCACACGTTAGTTTGAACGCCAGTTTTGAAAATGAGGCAGATTAGGCAGAAAAATGCTCTTGGAGCCAGTTCTACCCAAAAGATATGTAATTTACCTAGTTTCACTCAACGTGACATTCCGTGTTCTGAACACGATACATACACCACGGATTCAACAAACATTCTTTAATGAGTTGTGAACATGTGTATTAATGAACTTTAATCCACCTTACAGTGCATATTTATACATAGAAATTTTATTCTGATTTAGTAGTATTCTCCTAATGTCAGTCTCTAAAATCATGCAGTTTCCACAGAAAAATCCTCTTGGAGCGAGTTCTACCCAATAGACATGCAATTTACATAGAACCCGTCATCGTGAAATTCCGTGTTCTGAACACGCTACGTGCATCACTGATTCGATAATTATTCACTACAGAGTTGTTAGCATAAGGATTACCGAACTTTCATCCACCATAAAAGCCATGTTACAATTTGAAGCATTTTCTCACATTTCGAAAGTTTTTTCTAATGCCAGTTTTGAAAAGGAGGCAGATTTGCAGAAATATTCTCGTGGAGCGAGTACTTCCCAATAGAAATGTAATTTACATAGTTTCCCTCACAGTGACATTCCATTTTCCGAACACACTACATGCAGCCAGGTTTCAACAAACTTTCTCGAATGAGTTGTGAACATGAATATTAAAGTACTTTCATCCACCATACATGGCATATTTACAACTAGAAACATTAACACTGAATTTGCAGCTTTTTCCTAATGCCAGTTTGGAAAATCAGGCCGTTTTCACAGGGAAAAACTTTAGGAGCGAATTCTAACAAATAGGGGTGCAATTTACATAGATTCCATCGCCCGTATTTTCCGTGATGCGATCTCACTGCATGAATAACGCTTTCTAAAGATATTCACCACAGATTTGTTTGCATGTGGTTTTACGATCTTGCATCACAATACAAGGCATATAGACACTTTGAAGCATTTTCTCTGATTTTGCAGAGATTTTCAAACGCCAGGTTCAAAAATGAGGCAGATTTCTCAGAAAAAACTCTTAGAGCAAATTCTACCCAAGAGACATGTATTTTACATAGATTCGCTCACCGTGGTATTCTGTGTTCCGAACACACTTCCCGTAACTCGGATTCGACAAATAAACACTACAGAGTAGTTAGCATGCGGATTACCGAACTTTCATCTCAATACATTGAATATTGATTCTTAGAAGTATTTTCTCAGATTTTGCAGCGTTTTCTAAACGCCATGTTAAAAAATGACGAAGTTTTCGCAGAAAAACTCTCTCGGAGCGAGTTCTAACCAATAGAGAAGTCATTTACATTGTTTCAATCACCGTGGAATTCCACGTTCTGAACGCGCTACATGCATCACGGATTAGAAAAAGATTCTTTAATATGTTGTGAAAATGTGGATTACCGAAATTTCTTGCAACATAAAGGCACATTTACACCTGCAAATATTTACTCCCTTTTTGCAGCTTTTTCCAAACTTCAGATTCGATAATCATGCAATTTTGGCAAAAAAATTATCTTCTAGCTCGTTCTACTCAATAGAATTGTAATTTCCATAGTTTCATTACCGTGAAATTCCATTTTCCATAAGCGCTACATGAATCACGGTTTAAAAAATAATTAATACACTGTTATTAACATGTGGATTACAGGACTTTCAATCACCATTCAAGGCATATTGACACTTAGAAGCATTTTCTCAGATTTCACAGGGTTCTCCTAATGGCAGTTTTCAAAATGAGGCTCATTTTGCAGAAAAGTTCTCTTGAAGTGAGTTCTACCCAATAGACATGTAAATTACATTGTTTCCTTCACTATGACATTCCGTATTCCGAAAAAGTTACATTCATCACGGCTTCGACAAACATTATTTAATGACCGTGAGCATGTGGATTACCGATTTTTCAACCACAATACAAGGCATATTTACACCTAGAAACATTTACTTACATTTCGCAGGTTTTCCTAATGTCAGCTACGAAAATCGGGCAGTTTTCGCAGAAAAATTCTCTTGGTGCATGTTCTACCCAATAGACATCTCATTTTCATAGATACCTTCACCGTAACATTCCGTGTTCCGAAAACGGTCCATGCACCACGGATTCAACAAATATTCACTGCTGAGTTCTTAGCATGTGGATTACACATCTTTAATAACCCATTGAAGACATATTGTCACCTTAAAGCATTTACTCAGATTTTGCAGTGTTTTCATAACACCAGTTTCCAAACTGAGGCATATTTTTCAGTAAAATGCTCCTGGAGCGTGTTCTAACCAAGAGATATGTAATTTACATAGTTTGCCTCACCGTGACAGTCCATGTTCCGAACGCGCTACACACATCACGGATTTGACAAACATTCTTAATGAGTTGTGTACATGTGTATTACAAAACTTTCATCCACCATACAAGGCATATTGACACCTAGAATCATTAACACTGAGTTTGCAGATATTTCCTAAAAGCAGTTTCGAAAATCAGGCAGTTTTCAAAGGAAAAAACTGTTGGAGCGTGTTCTACAAAATAGATATGTAAATTACATAGATTCTCCCGCTGTGAAATTACGTGTTTCGAACATGCTACATGCAGAAAAGTTTCGACAAAAATACACTACAGGGTTGTTTGTATGTGGATTACAGGACTTTCTCACTATAGAATGTATATAGATGCTTTGATGCATTTTATGTGATTTCTCAGTGTTTTATAAACGCCAGTTTCGAAAATAAGGCAGATTTCACGGTAGAAACCTCTTGGAGCGGGTTCTAACCAATAGACATGTAATTTACATGGATTCGCTCACCGTGAAATTCCGTGTTCCGAACACGCTACATGCATCTCAGATGTGACAAATATTCACTACAGAGTTGTTAGCAAGTGGATTACAGCACTATCATCCACCATACAAGGCTTACTAACACTTTGAAAATTTTCTCAGATTTCACACGTTAGTTTGAACGCCAGTTTTGAAAATGAGGCAGATTAGGCAGAAAAATGCTCTTGGAGCCAGTTCTACCCAAAAGATATGTAATTTACCTAGTTTCACTCAACGTGACATTCCGTGTTCTGAACACGATACATACACCACGGATTCAACAAACATTCTTTAATGAGTTGTGAACATGTGTATTAATGAACTTTAATCCACCTTACAGTGCATATTTATACATAGAAATTTTATTCTGATTTAGTAGTATTCTCCTAATGTCAGTCTCTAAAATCATGCAGTTTCCACAGAAAAATCCTCTTGGAGCGAGTTCTACCCAATAGACATGCAATTTACATAGAACCCGTCATCGTGAAATTCCGTGTTCTGAACACGCTACGTGCATCACTGATTCGATAATTATTCACTACAGAGTTGTTAGCATAAGGATTACCGAACTTTCATCCACCATAAAAGCCATGTTACAATTTGAAGCATTTTCTCACATTTCGAAAGTTTTTTCTAATGCCAGTTTTGAAAAGGAGGCAGATTTGCAGAAATATTCTCGTGGAGCGAGTACTTCCCAATAGAAATGTAATTTACATAGTTTCCCTCACAGTGACATTCCATTTTCCGAACACGCTACATGCAGCCAGGTTTCAACAAACTTTCTCGAATGAGTTGTGAACATGAATATTAAAGTACTTTCATCCACCATACATGGCATATTTACAACTAGAAACATTAACACTGAATTTGCAGCTTTTTCCTAATGCCAGTTTGGAAAATCAGGCCGTTTTCTCAGGGAAATAATTTTGGAGCGAATTCTAACAAATAGGTGTGCAATTTACATAGATCCCATCGCCCATATTTTCCGTGATGCGATCACACTGCATGAATAATGCTTTCTACGAATATTCACCACAGATTTGTTTGCATGTGGTTTTACGATCTTGCATCACAATACAAGGCATATAGACACTTTGAAGCATTTTCTCTGATTTTGCAGAGATTTTCAAACGCCAGGTTCAAAAATGAGGCAGATTTCTCAGAAAAAACTCTTAGAGCAAATTCTACCCAAGAGACATGTATTTTACATAGATTCGCTCACCGTGGTATTCTGTGTTCCGAACACACTTCCCGTAACTCGGATTCGACAAATAAACACTACAGAGTAGTTAGCATGCGGATTACCGAACTTTCATCTCAATACATTGAATATTGATTCTTAGAAGTATTTTCTCTGATTTTGCAGCGTTTCCCAAACGCCAGGTTCAAAAATGACGAATTTTGTAGCAGAAAAAATCTCTCGGACCGAGTTCTAACCAATAGAGAAGTCATTTACATTGTTTCAATCACCGTGAAATTCCACGTTCTGAACACGCTACATGCATCACGGATTAGAAAAACATCCTTTAATATGTTGTGAAAATGTGGATTACCAAACTTTCTGCAACATAAAGGCACATTTACACCTGCAAATATTTACTCACTTTTTTGCAGCTTTTTCCAAACTTCAGATTCGATAATCATGCAATTTTGGCAAAAAAATTCTCTTCTAGCTCGTTCTACTCAATAGAATTGTAATTTCCATTGTTTCATTACCGTGAAATTCCATTTTCCATAAGCGCTACATAAATCACGGTTTAAAAAATAATTACTACACTGTTATTAACATGTGGATTACCGGACATTCATTCACCATTCAAGGCATATTGACACTTAGAAGCATTTACTCACATTTCACAGGGTTCTCCTAATGGCAGTTTTCAAAATGAGGCACATTTTGCAAAAATATTCTCTTCAAGTGAATTCTACCCAATAGACATGTAACTTACATTGTTTCCTTCACTATGACATTCCGTATTCCGAAAAAGTTACATGCATCACGAGTTTGACAAACATTCTTTAATGAGTGTGAGCATGTGGATTACCGAACTTTCATCCACCTTACAAGGCATATTTACACCTAGAAGTAGTTATTCTCATTTCGCAGGTTTTTCCTAACATCCAGTTTCAAAAATCATGAAATTTTCACAGAAACATACAATTCAATCGAGTTCTAACCAGTAGAATTGTTATTTTCAGAGCTTCACTCACCGAGACATTCCGTGTTCCGAAAACGTTACATTCATCACGGCTTCGGCAAACATTATTTAATGACCGTGAGCATGTGGATTACCGATTTTTCAACCACAATACAAGGCATATTTACACCTAGAAACATTTACTTACATTTCGCAGGTTTTCCTAATGTCAGTTACGAAAATCAGGCAGTTTTCGCAGAAAAATTCTCATGGTGCATGTTCTATCCAATAGACATCTCATTTTCTTAGATACCTTCACCGTAACATTCCATGTTCCGAAAACGGTCCATGCACCACGGATTCAACAAATATTCACTGCTGAGTTCTTAGCATGTGGATTACACATCTTTAATAACCCATTGAAGATATATTGTCACCTTAAAGAATTTACTCAGATTTTGCAGCGTTTTCATAACACCAGTTTCCAAAATAAGGCAGATTTTTCTGTAAAACGCTCCTGGAGCGTGTTCTAACCAAGAGATATGTAATTTACATACTTTGCCTCACCGTGACAGTCCATGTTCCGAACGCGCTACACACATCACGGATTTGACAAACATTCTTAATGAGTTGTGTACATGTGTATTACAAAACTTTCATCCACCATACAAGGCATATTGACACCTAGAATCATTAACACTGAGTTCGCAGATATTTCCTAAAAGCAGTTTCGAAAATCAGGCAGTTTTCAAAGGAAAAAACTGTTGGAGCCTGTTCTACAAAATAGATATGTAAATTACATAGATTCTCCCGCTGTGAAATTACGTGTTTCGAACATGCTACATGCAGAAAAGTTTCGACAAAAATACACTACAGTGTTGTTTGCATGTGGATTACAGGACTTTCTCACTATAGAAAGCATATAGATGCTTAGAGGCATTTTATGTGATTTCACAGTGATTTCCAAACGCCAGTTTCGAAAATAAGGCAGATTTCACGGCAAAAACCTCTTGGAGCGGGTTCTAACCAATACACATGTAATTTACATGGATTCGCTCACCGTGAAATTCCGTGTTCCGAACACGCTACATGCATCTCAGATGTGACAAATATTCACTACAGAGTTGTTAGCAAGTGGATTACAGCACTATCATCCACCATACAATGCTTACTGACACTTTGAAGAATTTTCTCAGATTTCACACGTTAGTTTGAACGCCAGTATTGAAAATGAGGCAGATTGGGCAGAAAAATGCTCTTGGAGCCAGTTCTACCCAAAAGATATGTAATTTACCTAGTTTCACTCACCGTGACATTCCGTGTTCTGAACACGTTTCATGCACCACGGATTCAACAAACATTCTTTAATGAGTTGTGAACATGTGTATTAACGAACTTCAATCCACCTTACAGTGCATATTTATACATAGAAATTTTATTCTGATTTAGTAGTATTCTCCTAATGTCAGTCTCTAAAATCATGCAGTTTCCACAGAAAAATCCTCTTGGAGCGAGTTCTACCCAATAGACATGCAATTTACATAGAACCCGTCATCGTGAAATTCCGTGTTCTAAACACGCTACATGCATCACGGATTCGACAAATATTCACTACAGAGTTGTTAGCATAAGGATTACCGAACTTTCATCCACCATAAAAGCCATGTTACAATTTGAAGAATTTTCTCACATTTCGAAAGTTTTTCCTAATGCCAGTTTTTAAAAAGGAGGCAGATTTGCAGAAATATGCTCTTGGTGAGAGTACTTCCCAATAGAAATGTAATTTACATAGTTTCCCTCACAGTGACATTCCATTTTCCGGACACGCTACATGCATCCAGGTTTCAACAAACTGTCTCGAATGAGTTGTGAACATGTAGATTACAGAAGTTTCATCCACCATACATGGCATATTTACAACTAGAAACATTAACTCTGAATTTGCAGCTTTTTCCTAATGCCAGTTTGGAAAATCAGGCTGTTTTCTCAGGGAAAAACTTTAGGAGCGTATTCTAACAAATAGGTGTGTAATTTACATAGATTCATCGCCCGTATTTTCCGTGATGTGATCACACTTCATGAATAACGCTTTCTAAAAATATTCACCACAGATTTGTTTGCATGTGGTTGTACGATCTTGCATCCCAATACAAGGCATATTGACACTTTGAAGCATTTTCTCTGATTTTGCTGAGATTTTCATACGCCAGATTCAAAAATGAGGCAGAATTCTCAGAAAAATCTCTTAGAGCAAATTCTACCCAAGAGACATGTATTTTACATATATTCGCTCACCGTGATATTCTGTGTTCCGAACACACTTCACGTATCTCGGATTCTACAAATATTCACTACAGAGAAGTTAGAATGCGGATTACCGAACTTTCATCTCAATACATTGAATATTGATTCTTAGAAGTATTTTCTCAGATTTTGCAGCGTTTTCTAAACGCCAGGTTCAAAAATGACGAAGTTTTCGCAGAAAAACTCTCTCGGAGCGAGTTCTAACCAATAGAGGAGTCATTTACATTGTTTCAATCACCGTGGAATTCCACGTCCTGAACACGCTACATGCATCACGGATTAGAAAAAGATTCTTTAATATGTTGTGAAAATGTGGTTTACCGAACTTTCTTGCAACATAAAGGCACATTTACACCTGCAAATATTTACTCCCTTTTTGCAGCTTTTTCCAAACTTCAGATTCGATCATCATGCAATTTTGGCAAAAATATTCTCTTCTACCTCGTTGTACTCAATAGAATTGTAATTACCATAGTTTCATTACCGTGAAATTCCATTTTCCATAAGCGCTACATGAATCACGGTTTAAAAAATAATTAATACACTGTTATTAACATGTGGATTACCGGACTTTCAATCACCATTCAAGGCATATTGACACTTAGAAGCATTTTCTCAGATTTCACAGGGTTCTCCTAATGGCAGTTTACAAAATGAGGCACATTTTGCAGAAAAATTCTCTTGATGTGAGTTCTACCCAATAGACATGTAACTTACATTGTTTCCTTCACTATGACATTCCGTATTCTGAAAACGTTTCATTCATCACGGCTTCGACAAACATTATTTAATGACCGTGAGCATGTGGATTACCGATTTTTCAACCACAATACAAGGCATATTTACACCTAGAAACATTTACTTACATTTCGCAGGTTTTCGTAACGTCAGTTACAAAAATCAGGCAGTTCTCGCAGAAAAATTCTCTTGGTGCATGTTCTATCCAATAGACTTCTCATTTTCATAGACACCTTCACCGTAACATTCTGTGTTCTGAAAACGGTCCATGCACCACGGATTCAACAAATATTCACTGCTGAGTTCTTAGCATGTGAATTTCACATCTTTAATAACCCATTGAAAACATATTGTCACCTTAATGCATTTACTCAGATTTTGCAGCGTTTTCATAACACCAGTTTCCAAAATGAGGCATATTTTTCAGTAAAATGCTCCTGGAGCGTGTTCTAACCAAGAGATATGTAATTTACATAGTTTGCCTCACCGTGACAGTCCATGTTACGAACGCGCTACACACATCACGGATTTGACAAACATTCTTTATGAGTTGTGTACATGTGTATTACAAAACTTTCATCCACCATACAAGGCATATTGACACCTAGAATCATTAACACTGAGTTCACAGATATTTCCTAAAAGCAGTTTCGAAAATCAGGCAGTTTTCAAAGGAAAAAACTGTTGGAGCGTGTTCTACAAAATAGTTATGTAAATTACATAGATTCTCCCGCTGTGAAATTACGTGTTTCGAACATGCTACATGCAGAAAAGTTTCGACAAAAATACACTAAAGTGTTGTTTGCATGTGGATTACAGGACTTTCTCACTATAGAAAGCATATAGATGCTTAGATCCATTTTATGTGATTTCACAGTGATTTCCAAACGCCAGTTTCGAAAATAAGGCAGATTTCAAGGCAAAAACCTCTTGGAGCGGGTTATAACCAATAGACATGTAATTAACATGGATTCGCTCACCGTGAAATTCCGTGTTCCGAACACGCTACATGCATCTCAGATGTGACAAATATTCACTACAGAGTTGTTAGCAAGTGGATTAAAGCACTATCATCCACCATACAAGGCTTACTGACACTTTGAAGAATTTTCTCAGATTTCACACGTTAGTTTGAACGCCAGTATTGAAAATGAGGCAGATTGGGCAGAAAAATGCTCTTGGAGCCAGTTCTACCCAAAAGATATGTAATTTACCTAGTTTCACTCACCGTGACATTCCGTGTTCTGAACACGTTTCATGCACCACGGATTCAACAAACATTCTTTAATGAGTTGTGAACATGTGTATTAACGAACTTCAATCCACCTTACAGTGCATATTTATACATAGAAATTTTATTCTGATTTAGTAGTATTCTCCTAATGTCAGTCTCTAAATTCATGCAGTTTCCACAGAAAAATCCTCTTGGAGCGAGTTCTACCCAATAGACATGCAATTTACATAGAACCCGTCATCGTGAAATTCCGTGTTCTAAACACGCTACATGCATCACGGATTCGACAAATATTCACTACAGAGCTGTTAGCATAAGGATTACCGAACTTTCATCCACCATAAAAGCCATGTTACAATTTGAAGCATTTTCTCACATTTCGAAAGTTTTTCCTAATGCCAGTTTTTAAAAAGGAGGCAGATTTGCAGAAATATGCTCTTGGAGAGAGTACTTCCCAATAGAAATGTAATTTACATAGTTTCCCTCACAGTGACATTCCATTTTCCGAACACGCTACATGCATCCAGGTTTCAACAAACTTTCTCGAATGAGTTGTGAACATGTAGATTACAGAAGTTTCATCCACCATACATGGCATATTTACAACTAGAAACATTAACTCTGAATTTGCAGCTTTTTCCTAATGCCAGTTTGGAAAATCAGGCTGTTTTCTCAGGGAAAAACTTTTGGAGCGAATTCTAACCAATAGTTGTGTAATTTTCATAGATTCCTTCGCCGGGATTTTCCGTGATATGATCACAGTTCATGCATAACGCTTTCTTAAAATATTCACCACAAATTTGTTTGCATGTGGTTTTACGATCTTGCATCACAATACAAGGCATATTGACTCTTTGAAGCATTTTCTCTGATTTTGCAGAGATTTTCAAATGCAAGTTTCAAAAATGAGGCAGATTTCTCAGAAAAACTCTTAGAGCAAATTCTACCCAAGAGACATTTATTTTAAATAGATTCGCTCACCGTGATATTTTGTGTTCCGAACACACTTCCCGGATCTCGGATTCGACAAATATACACTACAGAGTAGTTTGCATGCAGATTACCGAACTTTCACCTCAATACATTGAATATTGATTCTTAGAAGTATTTTCTCTGATTTTGCAGCGTTTCCCAAACGCCAGGTTCAAAAATGACGAATTTTGTAGCAGAAAAAATCTCTCGGACCGAGTTCTAACCAATAGAGAAGTCATTTACATTGTTTCAATCACCGTGAAATTCCACGTTCTGAACACGCTACAAGCATCACGGATTAGAAAAAGATCCTTTAATATGTTGTGAAAATGTGGATTACCAAACTTTCTGCAACATAAAGGCACATTTACACCTGCAAATATTTACTCACTTTTTGCAGCTTTTTCCAAACTTCAGATTCGATAATCATGCAATTTTGGCAAAAAAATTCTCTTCCAGCTCGTTCTACTCAATAGAAGTGTAATTTCCATAGTTTCATTACCGTGAAATTCCATTTTCCATAAGCGCTACATAAATCACGTTTTAAAAAATAATTACTACACTGTTATTAACATGTGGATTACCGGACATTCATTCACCATTCAAGGCATATTGACACTTAGAAGCATTTACTCACATTTCACAGGGTTCTCCTAATGGCAGTTTTCTAAAATGAGGCACATTTTGCAAAAAAATTCTCTTCAAGTGAATTCTACCCAATAGACATGTAACTTACATTGTTTCCTTCACTATGACATTCCGTATTCCGAAAAAGTTACATGCATCACGAGTTTGACAAACATTCTTTAATGAGTGTGAGCATGTGGATTACCGAACTTTCATCCACCTTACAAGGCATATTTACACCTAGATGTAGTTATTCTCATTTCGCAGGTTTTTCCTAACATCCAGTTTCGAAAATCATGAAATTTTCACAGAAACATACAATTCAAGCGAGTTCTAACCAGTAGAATTGTTATTTTCAGAGCTTCACTCACCGAGACATTCCGTGTTCCGAAAACGTTACATTCATCACGGCTTCGGCAAACATTATTTAATGACCGTGAGCATGTGGATTACCGATTTTTCAACCACAATACAAGGCATATTTACACCTAGAAACATTTACTTACATTTCGCAGGTTTTCCTAATGTCAGTTACGAAAATCAGGCAGTTTTCGCAGAAAAATTCTCATGGTGCATGTTCTATCCAATAGACATCTCATTTTCTTAGATACCTTCACCGTAACATTCCGTGTTCCGAAAACGGTCCATGCACCACGGATTCAACAAATATTCACTGCTGAGTTCTTAGCATGTGGATTACACATCTTTAATAACCCATTGAAGATATATTGTCACCTTAAAGAATTTACTCAGATTTTGCAGCGTTTTCATAACACCAGTTTCCAAAATAAGGCAGATTTTTCTGTAAAACGCTCCTGGAGCGTGTTCTAACCAAGAGATATGTAATTTACATAGTTTGCCTCACCGTGACAGTCCATGTTCCGAACGCGCTACACACATCACGGATTTGACAAACATTCTTTATGAGTTGTGTACATGTGTATTACAAAACTTTCATCCACCATACAAGGCATATTGACACCTAGAATCATTAACACTGAGTTCGCAGATATTTCCTATAAGCAGTTTCGAAAATCAGGCAGTTTTCAAAGGAAAAAACTGTTGGAGCGTGTTCTACAAAATAGTTATGTAAATTACATAGATTCTCCCGCTGTGAAATTACGTGTTTCGAACATGCTACATGAAGAAAAGTTTCGACAAAAATACACTACAGAGTTGTTTGCATGTGGATTACAGGACTTTCACACTATAGAAAGCATATAGATGCTTAGATGCATTTTATGTCATTTCACACTGTTTTCCAAATGCCAGTTTCGAAAATAAGGCAGATTTCACGGCAAAAACCTCTTGGAGCGGGTTCTAACCAATACACATGTAATTTACATGGATTCGCTCACCGTGAAATTCCGTGTTCTGAACACGCTACATGCATCTCAGATGTGACAAATATTCACTACAGAGTTGTTAGCAAGTGGATTACAGCACTATCATCCACCATACAAGGCTTACTGACACTTTGAAGAATTTTCTCAGATTTCACACGTTAGTTTAAACGCCAGTATTGAAAATGAGGCAGATTGGGCAGAAAAATGCTCTTGGAGCCAGTTCTACCCAAAAGATATGTAATTTACCTAGTTTCACTCACCGTGACATTCCGTGTTCTGAACACGTTTCATGCACCACGGATTCAACAAACATTCTTTAATGAGTTGTGAACATGTGTATTAACGAATTTCAATCCACCTTACAGTGCATATTTATACATAGAAATTTTATTCTGATTTAGTAGTATTCTCCTAATGTCAGTCTCTAAAATCATGCAGTTTCCACAGAAAAATCCTCTTGGAGCGAGTTCTACCCAATAGACATGCAATTTACATAGAACCCGTCATCGTGAAATTCCGTGTTCTGAACACACTACATGCATCACGGATTCGACAAATATTCACTACAGAGTTGTTAGCATAAGGATTACCGAACTTTCATCCACCATAAAAGCCATGTTACAATTTGAAGAATTTTCTCACATTTCGAAAGTTTTTCCTAATGCCAGTTTTTAAAAAGGAGGCAGATTTGCAGAAATATGCTCTTGGAGAGTGTACTTCCCAATAGAAATGTAATTTACATAGTTTCCCTCACAGTGACATTCCATTTTCCGAACACGCTACATGCATCCAGGTTTCAACAAACTTTCTCGAATGAGTTGTGAACATGTAGATTACAGAAGTTTCATCCACCATACATGGCATATTTACAACTAGAAACATTAACTCTGAATTTGCAGCATTTTTCTAATGCCAGTTTGGAAAATCAGGCTGTTTTCTCAGGGAAAAACTTTTGGAGCGAATTCTAACCAATAGTTGTGTAATTTTCATAGATTCCTTCGCCGGGATTTTCCGTGAAATGATCACAGTTCATGCATAACGCTTTCTTAAAATATTCACCACAAATTTGTTTGCATGTGGTTGTACGATCTTGCATCCCAATAAAAGGCATATTGACACTTTGAAGCATTTTCTCTGATTTTGCTGAGATTTTCATACGCCAGATTCAAAAATGAGGCAGATTTCTCAGAAAAATCTCTTAGAGCAAATTCTACCCAAGAGACATGTATTTTACATATATTCGCTCACCGTGATATTCTGTGTTCCGAACACACTTCACGTATCTCGCATTCGACAAATATTCACTACAGAGGTGTTAGCATGCGGATTACCGAACTTTCATCTCAATACATTGAATATTGATTCTTAGAAGTATTTTCTCAGATTTTGCAGCGTTTTCTAAACGCCAGGTTCAAAAATGACGAAGTTTTCGCAGAAAAACTCTCTCCGAGCGAGTTCTAACCAATAGAGGAGTCATTTACATTGTTTCAATCACCGTGGAATTCCACGTTCTGAACACGCTACATGCATCACGGATTAGAAAAAGATTCTTTAATATGTTGTGAAAATGTGGTTTACCGAACTTTCTTGCAACATAAAGGCACATTTACACCTGCAAATATTTACTCCCTTTTTGCAGCTTTTTCCAAACTTCAGATTCGATCATCATGCAATTTTGGCCAAAAAATTCTCTTCTACCTCGTTGTACTCAATAGAATTGTAATTACCATAGTTTCATTACCGTGAAATTCCATTTTCCATAAGCGCTACATGAATCACGGTTTAAAAAATAATTAATACACTGTTATTAACATGTGGATTACCGGACTTTCAATCACCATTCAAGGCATATTGACACTTAGAAGCATTTTCTCAGATTTCACAGGGTTCTCCTAATGGCAGTTTACAAAATGAGGCACATTTTGCAGAAAAATTCTCTTGATGTGAGTTCTACCCAATAGACATGTAACTTACATTGTTTCCTTCACTATGACATTCCGTATTCTGAAAACGTTTCATTCATCACGGCTTTGACAAACATTATTTAATGACCGTGAGCATGTGGATTACCGATTTTTCAACCACAATACAAGGCATATTTACACCTAGAAACATTTACTTACATTTCGCAGGTTTTCCTAACGTCAGTTAGAAAAATCAGGCAGTTCTCGCAGAAAAATTCTCTTGGTGCATGTTCTATCCAATAGACTTCTAATTTTCATAGATACCTTCACCGTAACATTCTGTGTTCTGAAAACGGTCCATGCACCACGGATTCAACAAATATTCACTGCTGAGTTCTTAGCATGAGGATTTCACATCTTTAATAACCCATTGAAAACATATTGTCACCTTAATGCATTTACTCAGATTTTGCAGCGTTTTCATAACACCAGTTTCCAAAATGAGGCATATTTTTCAGTAAAATGCTCCTGGAGCGTGTTCTAACCAAGAGATATGTAATTTACATAGTTTGCCTCACCGTGACAGTCCATGTTACGAACGCGCTACACACATCACGGATTTGACAAACATTCTTTTTGAGTTGTGTACATGTGTATTACAAAACTTTCATCCACCATACAAGGCATATTGACACCTAGAATCATTAACACTGAGTTCACAGATATTTCCTATAAGCAGTTTCGAAAATCAGGCAGTTTTCAAAGGAAAAAACTGTTGGAGCGTGTTCTACAAAATAGATATGTAAATTACATAGATTCTCCCGCTGTGAAATTACGAGTTTCAAACATGCTACATGCAGAAAAGTTTCGACAAAAATACACTACAGAGTTGTTTGCATGTGGATTACAGGACTTTCTAACTATAGAAAGCATATAGATGCTTAGATGCATTTTATGTGATTTCACAGTGATTTCCAAACGCCAGTTTCGAAAATAAGGCAGATTTCACGGCAAAAACCTCTTGGAGCGGGTTCTAAACAATAGACATGTAATTAACATGGATTCGCACACCGTGAAATTCCGTGTTCCGAACACGCTACATGCATCTCAGATGTGACAAATATTCACTACAGTGTTGTTAGCAAGTGGATTACAGCACTATCATCCACCATACAATGCTTACTGACACTTTGAAGAATTTTCTCAGATTTCACACGTTAGTTTGAACGCCAGTATTGAAAATGAGGCAGATTGGGCAGAAAAATGCTCTTGGAGCCAGTTCTACCCAAAAGATATGTAATTTACCTAGTTTCACTCACCGTGACATTCCGTGTTCTGAACACGTTTCATGCACCATGGATTCAACAAACATTCTTTAATGAGTTGTGAACATGTGTATTAACGAACTTCAATCCACCTTACAGTGCATATTTATACATAGAAATTTTATTCTGATTTAGTAGTATTCTCCTAATGTCAGTCTCTAAAATCATGCAGTTTCCACAGAAAAATCCTCTTGGAGCGAGTTCTACCCAATAGACATGCAATTTACATAGAAAACGTCATCGTGAAATTCCGTGTTCTGAACACGCTACATGCATCACGGATTCGACAAATATTCACTACAGAGTTGTTAGCATAAGGATTACCGAACTTTCATCCACCATAAAAGCCATGTTACAATTTGAAGAATTTTCTCACATTTCGAAAGTTTTTCCTAATGCCAGTTTTTAAAAAGGAGGCAGATTTGCAGAAATATGCTCTTGGAGAGAGTACTTCCCAATAGAAATGTAATTTACATAGTTTCCCTCACAGTGACATTCCATTTTCCGAACACGCTACATGCATCCAGGTTTCAACAAACTTTCTCGAATGAGTTGTGAACATGTAGATTACAGAAGTTTCATCCACCATACATGGCATATTTACAACTAGAAACATTAACTCTGAATTTGCAGCTTTTTCCTAATGCCAGTTTGGAAAATCAGGCTGTTTTCTCAGGGAAAAACTTTTGGAGCGAATTCTAACCAATAGTTGTGTAATTTTCATAGATTCCTTCGCCGGGATTTTCCGTGATATGATCACAGTTCATGCATAACGCTTTCTTAAAATATTCACCACAAATTTGTTTGCATGTGGTTTTACGATCTTGCATCACAATACAAGGCATATTGACTCTTTGAAGCATTTTCTCTGATTTTGCAGAGATTTTCAAATGCAAGTTTCAAAAATGAGGCAGATTTCTCAGAAAAACTCTTAGAGCAAATTCTACCCAAGTGACATTTATTTTAAATAGATTCGCTCACCGTGATATTTTGTGTTCCGAACACAATTCCCGGATCTCGGATTCAACAAATATACACTACAGAGTAGTTTGCATGCAGATTACCGAACTTTCAGCTCAATACATTGAATATTGATTCTTAGAAGTATTTTCTCTGATTTTGCAGCGTTTCCCAAACGCCAGGTTCAAAAATGACGAATTTTGTAGCAGAAAAAATCTCTCGGACCGAGTTCTAACCAATAGAGAAGTGATTTACATTGTTTCAATCACCGTGAAATTCCACGTTCTGAACACGCTACATGCATCACGGATTAGAAAAAGATCCTTTAATATGTTGTGAAAATGTGGATTACCAAACTTTCTGCAACATAAAGGCATATTTACACCTGCAAATATTTACTCACTTTTTGCAGCTTTTTCCAAACTTCAGATTCGATAATCATGCAATTTTGGCAAAAAAATTCTCTTCTAGCTCGTTCTACTCAATAGAATTGTAATTTCCATAGTTTCATTACCGTGAAATTCCATTTTCCATAAGCGCTACATAAATCACGGTTTAAAAAATAATTACTACACTGTTATTAACATGTGGATTACCGGACATTCATTCACCATTCAAGGCATATTGACACTTAGAAGCACTTACTCACATTTCACAGGGTTCTCCTAATGGCAGTTTTCAAAATGAGGCACATTTTGCAAAAAAATTCTCTTCAAGTGAATTCTACCCAATAGACATGTAACTTACATTGTTTCCTTCACTATGACATTCCGTTTTCCGAAAAAGTTACATGCATCACGAGTTTGACAAACATTCTTTAATGAGTGTGAGCATGTGGATTACCGAACTTTCATCCACCTTACAAGGCATATTTACACCTAGAAGTAGTTATTCTCATTTCGCAGATTTTTCCTAACATCCAGTTTCGAAAATCATGAAATTTTCACAGAAACATACAATTCAAGCGAGTTCTAACCAGTAGAATTGTTATTTTCAGAGCTTCACTCACCGAGACATTCCGTGTTCCGAAAACGTTACATTCATCACGGCTTCGGCAAACATTATTTAATGACCGTGAGCATGTGGATTACCGATTTTTCAACCACAATACAAGGCATATTTACACCTAGAAACATTTACTTACATTTCGCAGGTTTTCCTAATGTCAGTTACGAAAATCAGGCAGTTTTCGCAGAAAAATACTCATGGTGCATGTTCTATCCAATAGATATCTCATTTTCTTAGATACCTTCACCGTAACATTCCGTGTTCTGAAAACGGTCCATGCACCACGGATTCAACAAATATTCACCGCTGAGTTCTTAGCATGTGGATTAAACATCTTTAATAACCCATTGAAGACATATTATCACCTTAAAGAATTTACTCAGATTTTGCAGCATTTTCATAACACCAGTTTCCAAAATAAGGCAGATTTTTCTGTAAAACGCTCCTGGAGCGTGTTCTAACCAAGAGATATGTAATTTACATAGTTTGCCTCACCGTGACAGTCCATGTTCCGAACGCGCTACACACATCACGGATTTGACAAACATTCTTAATGAGTTGTGTACATGTGTATTACAAAACTTTCATCCACCATACAAGGCATATTGACACCTAGAATCATTAACACTGAGTTCGCAGATATTTCCTAAAAGCAGTTTCGAAAATCAGGCAGTTTTCAAAGGAAAAAACTGTTGGAGCGTGTTCTACAAAATAGATATGTAAATTACATAGATTCTCCCGCTGTGAAATTACGTGTTTCGAACATGCTACATGCAGAAAAGTTTCAACAAAAATACACTACAGTGTTGTTTGCATGTGGATTACAGGACTTTCTCACTATAGAAAGCATATAGATGCTTAGATGCATTTTATGTCATTTCACACTGTTTTCCAAATGCCAGTTTCGAAAATAAGGCAGATTTCACGGCAAAAACCTCTTGGAGCGGGTTCTAACCAATACACATGTAATTTACATGGATTCGCTCACCGTGAAATTCCGTGTTCCGAACACGCTACATGCATCTCAGATGTGACAAATATTCACTACAGAGTTGTTAGCAAGTGGATTACAGCACTATCATCCACCATACAAGGCTTACTGACACTTTGAAGAATTTTCTCAGATTTCACACATTAGTTTGAACGCCAGTATTGAAAATGAGGCAGATTGGGCAGAAAAATGCTCTTGGAGCCAGTTCTACCCAAAAGATATGTAATTTACCTAGTTTCACTCACCGTGACATTCCGTGTTCTGAACACGTTTCATGCACCACGGATTCAACAAACATTCTTTAATGAGTTGTGAACATGTGTATTAACGAACTTCAATCCACCTTACAGTGCATATTTATACATAGAAATTTTATTCTGATTTAGTAGTATTCTCCTAATGTCAGTCTCTAAATTCATGCAGTGTCCACAGAAAAATCCTCTTGGAGCGAGTTCTACCCAATAGATATGCAATTTACATAGAACCCGTCATCGTGAAATTCCGTGTTCTGAACACGCTACATGCATCACGGATTCGACAAATATTCACTACAGAGTTGTTAGCATAAGGATTACCCAACTTTCATCCACCATAAAAGCCATGTTACAATTTGAAGAATTTTCTCACATTTCGAAAGTTTTTCCTAATGCCAGTTTTTAAAAAGGAGGCAGATTTGCAGAAATATGCTCTTGGAGAGAGTACTTCCCAATAGAAATGTAATTTACATAGTTTCCCTCACAGTGACATTCCATTTTCCGAACACGCTACATGCATCCAGGTTTCAACAAACTGTCTCGAATGAGTTGTGAACATGTAGATTACAGAAGTTTCATCCACCATACATGGCATATTTACAACTAGAAACATTAACTCTGAATTTGCAGCTTTTTCCTAATGCCAGTTTGGAAAATCAGGCTGTTTTCTCAGGGAAAAAATTTGGAGCGAATTCTAACCAATAGTTGTGTAATTTTCATAGATTCCTTCGCCGGGATTTTCCGTGATATGATCACAGTTCATGCATAACGCTTTCTAAAAATATTCACCACAAATATGTTTGCATGTGGTTTTACGATCTTGCATCACAATACAAGGCATATTGACTCTTTGAAGCATTTTCTCTGATTTTGCAGTGATTTTCAAATGCAAGTTTCAAAAATGAGGCAGAATTCTCAGAAAAACTCTTAGAGCAAATTCTACCCAAGGGACATTTATTTTAAATAGATTCGCTCACCGTGGTATTTTGTGTTCCGAACACACTTCCCGGATCTCGGATTCGACAAATATACACTACAGAGTAGTTTGCATACAGATTACCGAACTTTCATCTCAATATATTGAATATTGATTCTTAGAAGTATTTTCTCTGATTTTGCAGCGTTTCCCAAACGCCAGGTTCAAAAATGACGAATTTTGTAGCAGAAAAAATCTCTCGGACCGAGTTCTAACCAATAGAGAAGTCATTTACATTGTTTCAATCACCGTGAAATTCCACGTTCAGAACACGCAACATGCATCACGGATTAGAAAAAGATCCTTTAATATGTTGTGAAAATGTGGATTACCAAACTTTCTGCAACATAAAGGCACATTTACACCTGCAAATATTTACTCAATTTTTGCAGCTTTTTCCAAACTTCAGATTCGATAATCATGCAATTTTGGCAAAAAAATTCTCTTCTAGCTCGTTCTACTCAATAGAATTGTAATTTCCATAGTTTCATTACCGTGAAATTCCATTTTCCATAAGCGCTACATAAATCACGGTTTAAAAAATAATTACTACACTGTTATTAACATGTGGATTACCGGACATTCATTCACCATTCAAGGCATATTGACACTTAGAAGCATTTACTCACATTTCACAGGGTTCTCCTAATGGCAGTTTTCAAAATGAGGCACATTTTGCAAAAAAATTCTCTTCAAGTGAATTCTACCCAATAGACATGTAACTTACATTGTTTCCTTCACTATGACATTCCGTATTCCAAAAAAGTTACATGCATCACGAGTTTGACAAACATTCTTTAATGAGTGTGAGCATGTGGATTACCGAACTTTCATCCACCTTACAAGGCATATTTACACCTAGAAGTAGTTATTCTCATTTCGCAGGTTTTTCCTAACATCCAGTTTCGAAAATCATGAAATTTTCACAGAAACATACAATTCAAGCGAGTTCTAACCAGTAGAATTGTTATTTTCAGAGCTTCACTCACCGAGACATTCCGTGTTCCGAAAACGTTACATTCATCACGGCTTCGGCAAACATTATTTAATGACCGTGAGCATGTGGATTACCGATTTTTCAACCACAATACAAGGCATATTTACACCTAGAAACATTTACTTACATTTCGCAGGTTTTCCTAATGTCAGTTACGAAAATCAGGCAGTTTTCGCAGAAAAATTCTCATGGTGCATGTTCTATCCAATAGACATCTCATTTTCTTAGATACCTTCACCGTAACATTCCGTGTTCCGAAAACGGTCCATGCACCACGGATTCAACAAATATTCACTGCTGAGTTCTTAGCATGTGGATTACACATCTTTAATAACCCATTGAAGACATATTGTCACCTTAAAGCATTTACTCAGATTTTGCAGTGTTTTCATAACACCAGTTTCCAAACTGAGGCATATTTTTCAGTAAAATGCTCCTGGAGCGTGTTCTAACCAAGAGATATGTAATTTACATAGTCTGCCTCACCGTGACAGTCCATGTTCCGAACGCGCTACACACATCACGGATTTGACAAACATTCTTAATGAGTTGTGTACATGTGTATTACAAAACTTTCATCCACCATACAAGGCATATTGACACCTAGAATCATTAACACTGAGTTTGCAGATATTTCCTAAAAGCAGTTTCGCAAATCAGGCAGTTTTCAAAGGAAAAAAACTGTTGGAGCGTGTTCTACAAAATAGATATGTAAATTACATAGATTCTCCCGCTGTGAAATTACGTGTTTCGAACATGCTACATGCAGAAAAGTTTCGACAAAAATACACTACAGGGTTGTTTGTATGTGGATTACAGGACTTTATCACTATAGAATGTATATAGATGCTTTGATGCATTTTATGTGATTTCTCAGTGATTTCCAAACGCCAGTTTCTAAAATAAGGCAGATTTCATGGTAGAAACCTCTTGGAGCGGGTTCTAACCAATAGACATGTAATTTACATGGATTCGCTCACCGTGAAATTCCGTGTTCTGAACACGCTACATGCATCTCAGATGTGACAAATATTCACTACAGAGTTGTTAGCAAGTGGATTACAGCACTATCATCCACCATACAAGGCTTACTGACACTTTGAAAAATTTTCTCAGATTTCACACGTTAGTTTGAACGCCAGTTTTGAAAATGAGGCAGAATGGGCAGAAAAATGCTCTTGGAGCCAGTTCTAACCAAAAGATATGTAATTTACCTAGTTTCACTCAACGTGACATTCCGTGTTCTGAACACGATACATGCACCACGGATTCAACAAACATTCTTTAATGAGTTGTGAACATGTGTATTAACGAAGTTTAATCCACCTTACAGTGCATATTTATACATAGAAATTCTATTCTGATTTAGTAGTATTCTCCTAATGTCAGTCTCTAAAATCATGCAGTTTCCACAGAAAAATCCTCTTGGAGCGAGTTCTACCTAATAGACATGCAATTTACATAGAACCCGTCATCGTGAAATTCCGTGTTCTGAACACGCTACATGCATCACGAATTCGACAAATATTCACTACAGTGTGGTTAGCATAAGGATTACCGAACTTTCATCCACCATAAAAGCCATGTTACAATTTGAAGCATTTTCTCACATTTCGAAAGTTTTTCCTAATGCCAGTTTTGAAAAGGAGGCAGATTTGCAGAAATATTCTCGTGGAGCGAGTACTTCCCAATAGAAATGTAATTTACATAGTTTCCCTCACAGTGACATTCCATTTTCCGAACACGCTACATGCATCCAGGTTTCAACAAACTTTCTCGAATGAGTTGTGAACATGTTGATTACAGAACTTTCATCCACCATACATGGCATATTTACAACTAGAAACATTAACTCTGAATTTGTAGCTTTTTCCTAATGCCAGTTTGGAAAATCAGGCAGTTTTCTCAGGGAAATACTTTTGGAGCGAATTCTAACCAATAGATGTGTAATTTACATAGATTCCATCGCCCATACTTTCCGTAATGCGATCACACTGCATGCATAACGCTTTCTAAAAATATTCACCACAGATAAGTTTGCATGTGGTTTTACGATCTTGAATCAAAATACAAGGCATATTGACACTTTGAAGCATTTTCTCTGATTTTGCAGAGATTTTCAAACGCCAGGTTCAAAAATGAGGCAGATTTCTCAGAAAAAACTCTTAGAGCAAATTCTACCCAAGAGACATGTATTTTACATAGATTCGCTCACCGTGATATTCTGTGTTCCGAACACACTTCCCGTAACTCGGATTCGACAAATATACACTACAGAGTAGTTAGCATGCGGATTACCGATCTTTCATCTCAATACATTGAATATTGATTCTTAGAAGTATTTTCTCAAATTTTGCAGCGTTTTCTAAACGCCAGGTTCAAAAATGACGAAGTTTTCGCAGAAAAACTCTCTCGGAGTGAGTTCTAACCAATAGAGTATTCATTTAGATTTTTTCAATCACCGTGGAATTCCACGTTCTGAACACGGTACATGCATCACGGAGTAGAAAAAGATCCTTTAATATGTTGTGAAAATGTGGTTTACCGAACTTTCTTGCAACATAAAGGCACATTTACACCTGCAAATATTTACTCCATTTTTGCAGCTTTTTCCAAACTTCATATTCGATAATCATGAAATTTTGCCAAAAAAATTCTCTTCTAGCTCGTTCTACTCAGTAGAATTGTAATTTCCATAGATTCATTACCGTGAAATTCCATTTTGTATAAGCGCTACATGAATCACGGTTTAAAAAATAATTAATACACTGTTATTAACATTTGGATTACAGGACTTTCAATCACCATTCAAGGCATATTGAAAATTAGAAGCATTTTCTCAGATTTAACAGGGTTCTCCTAATGGCAGTTTTCAAAATGAGGCACATTTTGCAGAAAAATTCTCTTGAAGTGAGTTCTACCCAATAGACATGTAACTTACATTGTTTCCTTCACTATGACATTCCGTATTCCGAAAATGTTACATTCATCACGGCTTCGACAACATTCTTTAATGACCGTGAGCATGTGGATTACCGATTTTTCAACCACAATACAAGGCATATTTACTCCTAGAAACATTTACTTATATTTCGCAGGTTTTCCTAACGTCAGTTACAAAAATCAGGCAGTTTTCGCAGAAAAATTCTCTTGGTGCATGTTCTATCCAATAGACATCTCATTTTCATAGATACCTTCACCGTAACATTCCGTGTTCAGAAAACGGTCCATGCACCACGGATTCAACAAATATTCACTGCTGAGTTCTTAGCATGTGGATTACACATCTTTAATAACCCATTGAAAACATATTGTCACCTTAAAGCATTTACTCAGATTTTGCAGCGTTTTCATAACACCAGTTTCCAAACTGAGGCATATTTTTCAGTAAAATGCTCCTGGAGCGTGTTCTAACCAAGAGATATGTAATTTACATAGTTTGCCTCACCGTGACAGTCCATGTTCCGAACGCACTACACACATCACGGATTTGACAAACATTCTTAATGAGTTGTGTACATGTGTATTACAAAACTTTCATCCACCATACAAGGCATATTGACACCTAGAATCATTAACACTGAGTTCGCAGATATTTCCTAAAAGCAGTTTCGAAAATCAGGCAGTTTTCAAAGGAAAAAACTGTTGGAGCGTGTTCTACAAAATAGATATGTAAATTACATAGATTCTCCCGCTGTGAAATTACGTGTTTCGAACATGCTACATGCAGAAAAGTTTCGACAAAAATACACTACAGGGTTGTTTGCATGTAGATTACAGGACTTTCTCACTATAGAAAGCATATAGATGCTTAGATGCATTTTATGTGATTTCACAGTGTTTTCCAAACGCCAGTTTCGAAAATAAGACAGATTTCACGGCAAAAAACTCTTGGAGCGGGTTCTAACCAATAGACATGTAATTTAGATGGATTCACTCACCGTGAAATTCCGTGTTCTGAACACGTTACATGCATCTCAGATGTGACAAATATTCACTACAGAGTTGTTAGCAAGTGGATTACAGCATTATCATCCACCATACAAGGTTTACTGACACTTTGAAGAATTTTCTCAGATTTCACACGTTAGTTTGAACGCCAGTTTTGAAAATGAGGCAGATTGGGCAGAAAAATTCTCTTGGAACCAGTTCTACCCAAAAGATATGTAATTTACCTAGTTTCACTCACCGTGATAGTCCGTGTTCTGAACACGTTTCATGCACCACGGTTTCAACCAAAATTCTTTAATGAGTTGTGAACATGTGTATTAACGAACTTTAATCCACCTTAAAGTGCATATTTATACATAGAAATTTTATTCAGATTTAGTAGAATTCTCCTAATGTCAGTCTCTAAAATCATGCAGTTTCCACAGAAAAATCCTCTTGGAGCGAGTTCTACCCAATAGACATGCAATTTACATAGAACCCGTCATCGTGAAATTCCGTGTTCTGAACACGCTACGTGCATCACTGATTCGATAAATATTCACTACAGAGTTGTTAGCATAAGGATTACCGAACTTTCATCCACCATAAAAGCCATGTTACAATTTGAAGCATTTTCTCACATTTCGAAAGTTTTTCCTAATGCCAGTTTTGAAAAGGAGGCAGATTTGCAGAAATATTCTCGTGGAGCGAGTACTTCCCAATAGAATTGTAATTTACATAGTTTCCCTCACAGTGACATTCCATTTTCCGAACACGCTACATGCATCCAGGTTTCAACAAACTGTCTCGAATGAGTTGTGCACATGTAGATTACAGAACTTTCATCCACCATACATGGCATACTTACAACTAGAAACATTAACTCTGAATTTGTAGCTTTTTCCTAATGCCAGTTTGGAAAATCAGGCCGTTTTCTCAGGGAAATACTTTTGGAGCGAATTCTAACCAATAGATGTGTAATTTACATAGATTCCATCGCCCATACTTTCCGTAATGCGATCACACTGCATGCATAACGCTTTCTAAAAATATTCACCACAGATATGTTTGCATGAGGTTTTACGATCTTGCATCTCAATACAAGGCATATTGACTCTTTGAAGCATTTTCTCTGATTTTGCAGAGATTTTCAAATGCAAGTTTCAAAAATGAGGCAGATTTCTCAGAAAAACTCTTAGAGCAAATTCTACCCAAGAGACATTTATTTTAAATAGATTCGCTCACCGTGATATTTTGTGTTCCGAACACACTTCCCGGATCTCGGATTCGACAAATATACACTACAGAGTAGTTTGCATGCAGATTACCGAACTTTCATCTCAATACATTGAATATTGATTCTTTGAAGTATTTTCTCAAACTTTGCAGCGTTTCCCAAATGCCAGGTTCAAAAATGACGAAGTTTTCGCCGAAAAAATCTCTCGGACCGAGTTCTAACCAACAGAGAAGTCATTTAAATTGTTTCAATCACCGTGAAATTCCACGTTCTGAATACGCTACATGCATCACGGATTAGTAAAAGATCCTTTAATATGTTGTGAAAATGTGGATTACCGATCTTTCTAGAACATAAAGGCACATTTACACTTGCATATATTTACTCCCTTTTTGCAGCTTTTTCCAAACTTCAGATTCTATAATCATGCAATTTTCGCAAAAAAATTCTCTTCTAGCTCGTTCTACTCAATAGAATTGTAATTACCATAGTTTCATTACCGTGAAATTCCAATTTCCATAAGCGCTACATGAATCACGGTTTAAAAAATAATTACTACACTGTTATTAACATGTGGATTACCTGAATTTCATTCACCATTCAAGGCATATTGACACTTAGAAGCATTTTCTCACATTTCACAGGGTTCTCCTAATGGCAGTTTTCAAAATGAGGCACATTTTCAGAAAAATTCTCTTCAAGTGAATTCTACCCAATAGACATGTAACTTATATTGTTTCCTTCACTATGACATTCCGTATTCCGAAAAAGTTACATGCATCACGATTTTGACAAACATACTTTAATGAGTGTGAGCATGTGGATTACCGAACTATCATCCACCTTACAAGGCATATTTACACCTAGAAGTAGTTATTCTGATTTCGACGATTTTTCCTAACATCCAGTTTCGAAAATCATGAAATTTCACAGAAACATTCAAATCAAGCGAGTTCTAACCAGTAGAATTGTTACCTTCAGAGCTTCACTCACCGAGACATTCCGTGTTCCGAAAACGTTACATTCATCACGGCTTCAACAAACATTATTTAATGACCGTGAGCATGTGGATTACCGATTTTTCAACCACAATACAAGGCATATTTACACCTAGAAACATTTACTTACATTTCGCAGGTTTTCCTAACGTCAGTTACAAAATCAGGCAGTTTTCACAGAAAAATTATCTTGGTGCATGTTCTATCCAATAGACATCTCATTTACATAGATACTTTCACCATAACATTCCGTGTTCCGAAAACGGTCCATGCACCACGGATTCAACAAATATTCACTGCTGAGTTCTTAGCATGTGAATTACACATCTTTAATAACCCATTGAAGACATATTGTCACCTTAAAGCATTTACTCAGATTTTGCAGCGTTTTCATAACACCAGTTTCCAAACTGAGGCATATTTTTCAGTAAAATGCTCCTGGAGCGTGTTCTATCCAAGAGATATGTAATTTACATAGTTTGCCTCACCGTGACAGTCCATGTTCCGAACGAGCTACACACATCACGGATTTGACAAACATTCTTAATGAGTTGTGTACATGTGTATTAAAAATCTTTCATCCACCATACAAGGCATATTGCCACCTAGAAACATTAACACTGAGTTCGCAGATCTTTCCTAATAGCAGTTTCGAAAATCACGCAGTTTACAAAGGAAAAAACTGTTGGATCGTGTTCTACAAAATAGATATGTAAATTACATAGTTTCTCCCGCTGTGAAATTACGTGTTTGGTACATGCTACATGCAGAAATGTTTGGGCAAAAATACACTACAGAGTTGTTTGCATGTGGAATAATAGACTTTCTCACTATAAAAGGCATATAGATGCTTAGATGCATTTTATGTGATTTCACAGTGTTTTCCAAACGCCAGTTTCGAAAATAAGGCAGATTTCACGGCAAAAACCTCTTGGAGCGGGTTCTAACCAATACACATGTAATTTACATGGATTCGCTCACCGTGAAATTCCGTGTTCCGAACATGCTACATGCATCTCAGATGTGACAAGTATTCACTACAGAGTTGTTAGCAAGTGGATTACAGCACTATCATCCACCATACAAGGCTTACTGACACTTTGAAGAATTTTCTCAGATTTCACACGTTAGTTTAAATGCCAGTATTGAAAATGAGGCAGATTTGGCAGAAAAATGCTCTTGGAGCCAGTTCTAACCAAAAGATATGTAATTTACCTAGTTTCACTCACCGTGACATTCCGTGTTCTGAACACGTTTCATGCACCACGGATTCAACAAACATTCTTTAATGAGTTGTGAACATGTGTATTAATGAACTTTAATCCACCTTACAGTGCATATTTATACATAGAAATTTTATTCTGATTTAGTAGTATTCTCCTAATGTCAGACTCTAAAATCATGCAGTTTCCACAGAAAAAACCTCTTGGAGCGAGTTCTACCCAATAGACATGCAATATACATAGAACCCGTCATCGTGAAATTCCGTGTTCTGAACATGCTACATGCATCACGGATTCGACAAATATTCACTACAGAGTTGTTAGCATAAGGATTACCGAATTATCATCCACCATAAAAGCCATGTTAATATTTGAAGCATTTACTCATATTTAGAAAATTTTTCCTAATGCCAGTTTTGAAAAGGAGGCAGATTCGCAGAAATATACTCGTGGAGCGAGTACTTCCCAATAGAAATGTAATTTACATAGTTTCCCTCACAGTGACATTCCATTTTCCGAACACGCTACATGCATCCAGGTTTCAACAAACTTTCTCGAATGAGTTGTGAACATGTAGATTACAGAACTTTCATCCACCATACATGGCATATTTACAACTAGAAACATTAAGTCTGAATTTGCAGCTTTTTCCTAATGCCAGTTTGGAAAATCAGGCCGTTTTCTCAGGGAAAAACTTTTGGAGCGAATTCTAAACAATAGGTGTGTAATTTGCATAGATTCCTTCGCCTGGATTTTCCGTGATGCGATCACACTGCATGCATAATGCTTTCTAAAAATATTTACCACAGATTTGTTTTATGATCTTGCATCACAATACAAGGCATATTGACACTTTGAAGCATTTTCTCTAATTTTGCTGAGATTTTCATACACCAGGTTCAAAAATGAGGCAGATTTCTCAGAAAAACTCTTAGAGCAAATTCTACCCAAGAGACATGTATTTTACATAGATTCGCTCACCGTGATATTCTGTGTTCCGAACACACTTCCCGTATCTCGGATTCGACAAATAAACACTACAGAGTAGTAGTCATGCAGATTACCGAACTTTCATCTCAATACATTGAATATTGATTCTTAGAAGTATTTTCTCTGATTTTTCAGCATTTCCCAAACGCCAGGTTCAAAAATGACGAATTTTTTAGCAGAAAAAATCTCTCGGACCGATTTCTAACCAATAGAGAAGTCATTTACATTTTTTCAATCACCGTGAAATTCCACGTTCTGAACACGCTACATGCATCACGGATTAGAAAAAGATCCTTTAATATGTTGTGAAAATGTGGATTACCAAACTTTCTGCAACATAAAGGCACATTTACACCTGCAAATATTTACTCCCTTTTTGCAGCTTTTTCCAAATTTCAGATTCGATAATCATGCAATTTTGGCATAAAAAGTTCTCTTCTAGCTCGTTCTACTCAATAGAATTGTAATTTCCATAGTTTCATTACCATGAAATTCCATTTTCCATAAGCGCTACATAAATCACGGTTTAAAAAATAATTACTACACTGTTATTAACATGTGGATTACCAGACTTTCATTCACCTTTCAAAGCATATTGATTCTTAGAAGCATTTTCTCACATTTCACAGGGTTCTCCTAATGGCAGTTTTCAAAATGAGGCACATTTTGCAGAAAAATTCTCTTCAAGTTAATTCTACCCAATAGACATGTAACTTACATTGTTTCCTTCACTATGACATTCCGTATTCTGAAAAAGTTACATGCATCACGATTTTGACAAACATTCTTTAATGAGTGTCAGCATGTGGATTACTGAACTTTCATCCACCGTACAAGGCATATTTACACCTAGAAGTAGTTATTCTGATTTCGCAGGTTTTTCCTTACATCCAGTTTCGAAAATCATGAAATTTCACAGAAACATTCAATTCAAGCGCGTTCTAACCAGTAGAATTGTTACTTTCAGAGCTTCACTCACCGAGACATTCAGTGTTCCGAAAACGTTACATTCATCACGGCTTCAACAAATATTATTTAATGACCGTGAGCATGTGGATTACCGATTTTTCAACCACAATACAAGGCATATTTACACCTAGAAACATTTACTTACATTTCGCAGGTTTTCCTAACGTCAGTTACAAATCAGGCAGTTTTCACAGAAAAATTCTCTTGGTGCATGTTCTATCCAATAGACATCTCATTTTCATAGATACCTTCACCGTAACATTCCGTGTTCCGAAAACGGTCCATGCACCACGGATTCAACAAATATTCACTGCTGAGTTCTTAGCATGTGGATTACACAGCTTTAATAACCCATTGAAGACATATTGTCACCTTAATGCATTTACTCAGATTTTGCAGCGTTTTCATAACACCAGTTTCCAAACTGAGGCATATTTTTCAGTAAAATGCTCCTGGAGCGTGTTCTATCCAAGAGATATGTAATTTACATAGTTTGCCTCACCGTGACAGTCCATGTTCCGAACGAGCTACACACATCACGGATTTGACAAACATTCTTAATGAGTTGTGTACATGTGTATTAAAAATCTTTCATCCACCATACAAGGCATATTGACACCTAGAAACATTAACACTGAGTTCGCAGATTTTTCCTAACAGCAGTTTCGAAAATCACGCAGTTTACAAAGGAAAAAACTGTTGGAGCGTGTTCTACAAAATAGATATGTAAATTACATAGATTCTCCCGCTGTGAAATTACTTGTTTCGTACATGCTACGTGCAGAAATGTTTGGACAAAAATACACTACAGAGTTGTTTGCATGTGGAATAAAAGACTTTCTCACTATAGAAGGCATATAGATGCTTAGATGCATTTTATGTGATTTCACATTGTTTTCCAAACGCCAGTTTCGAAAATAAGGCAGATATCACGGCAAAAACCTCTTGGAGCGAGTTCTAACCAATACACATGTAATTTACATGGATTCGCTCACCGTGAAATTCCGTGTTCCGAAAACGCTACATGCATCTCAGATGTGACAAATATTCACTACAGAGTTGTTAGCAAGTGGATTACAGCACTATCAACCACCATACATGGCTTACTGATACTTTGAAGAATTTTCTCAGATTTCACACGTTAGTTTGAATGCCAGATTTGAAAATGAGGCAGATTTGGCAGAAAAATGCTCTTGGAGCCAGTTCTACCCAAAAGATATGTAATTTACCTAGTTTCACTCACCGTGACATTCCGTGTTCTGAACACGTTTCATGCACCACAGATTCAACAAACATTCTTTAATGAGTAGTGAACATGTGTATTAACGAACTTTAATCCACCTTACAGTGCATATTTATACATAGAAATTTTATTCTGATTTAGTAGTATTCTCCTAATGTCAGACTCTAAAATCATGCAGTTTCCACAGAAAAAACCTCTTGGAGCGAGTTATACCCAATAGACATGCAATTTACATAGAACCCGTCATCGTGAAATTCCATGTTCTGAACAAACTACATGCATCACGAATTCGACAAATATTCACTACAGAGATGTTAGCATAAGGATTACCGAATTATCATCCACCATAAAAGCCATGTTACAATTTGAAGCATTTTCTCACATTTCGAAAGTTTTTCCTAATGCCAGTTTTGAAAAGGAGGCAGATTCGCAGAAATATTCTCGTGGAGCGAGTACTTCCCAATAGAAATGTAATTTACATAGTTTCCCTCACAGTGACATTCCATTTTCCGAACACGCTACATGCATCCAGGTTTCAACAAACTTTCTCGAATGAGTTGTGAACATGTAGATTACAGAACTTTCATCCACCATACATGGCATATTTACAACTAGAAACATTAACTCTGAATTTGCAGCATTTTCCTAATGCCAGTTTGGAAAATCAGGCCGTTTTCTCAGGGAAAAACTTTAGGAGCGAATTCTAACAAATAGGTGTGTAATTTACATAAATTCATCGCCCGTATTTTCCGTGATGCGATCTCACTGCATGCATAACTCTTTCTAAAAATATTCACCACAGATTTGTTTGCATGTGGTTTTACGATCTTGCATCACAATACAAGGCATATTGACACTTTGAAGCATTTTCTCTGATTTTGCTGAGATTTCCATAAGCCAGGTTCAAAAATGAGGCAGATTTCTCAGAAAAATCTCTTAGAGCAAATTCTACCCAAGAGACATGTATTTTACATATATTCGCTCACCGTGATATTCTGTGTCCGAACACACTTCACGTATCTCGGATTCTACAAATATTCTATACAGAGAAGTTAGCATGAGGATTACTGAACTTTCATCTCAATACATTGAATATTGATTCTTAGAAGTATTTTCTCAGATTTTGCAGCGTTTTCTAAACGCCAGGTTCAAAAATGACGAAGTTTTCGCAGAAAAACTCTCTCGGAGCGAGTTCTAACCAATAGAGGAGTCATTTACATTGTTTCAATCACCGTGGAATTCCACGTTCTGAACACGCTACATGCATCACGGATTAGAAAAAGATTCTTTAATATGTTGTGAAAATGTGGTTTACCGAACTTTCTTGCAACATAAAGGCACATTTACACCTGCAAATATTTACTCCATTTTTGCAGCTTTTTCCAAACTTCAGATTCGATAATCATGCAATTTTGACAAAAAAATTCTCTTCTAGCTCGTTGTACTCAATAGAATTGTAATTCCCATAGTTTCATTACCATGAAATTCCATTTTCCATAAGCGTTACATGAATCACGGTTTAAAAAATAATTAATACACTGTTATTAACATGTGGATTACCGGACTTTCAATGACCATTCAAGGCATATTGACACTTAGAAGCATTTTCTCAGATTTCACAGGGTTCTCCTAATGGCAGTTTACAAAATGAGGCACATTTTGCAGAAAAATTCTCTTGAAGTGATTTCTACCCAATACACATGTAACTTACATTGTTTCCTTCACTATGACATTCCGTATCCAGAAAAAGTGTCATTCATCACGGCTTCGACAAACATTATTTAATGACCGTGAGCATGTGGATTACCGATTTTTCAAACACAATACAAGGCATATTTACACCTAGAAACATTTACTTACATTTCGCAGGTTTTCCTAACGTCAGTTACGAAAATCAGGCAGTTTTCGCAGAAAAATTCTCTTGGTGCATTTTCTATCCAATAGACATCTCATTTTCATAGATACCTTCACCGTAACATTCCGTGTTCTGAAAACGGTCCATGCACCACGGATTCAACAAATATTCACTGCTGAGTTCTTAGCATGTGGATTACACATCTTTAAAAACCCATTGAAGACATATTGTCACCTTAATGCATTTACTCAGATTTTGCAGCGTTTTCATAACACCAGTTTCCAAAATGAGGCATATTTTTCAGTTAAAACCTCCTGGAGCGTGTTCTAACCAAGATATATGTAATTTACATAGTTTGTCTCACCGTGACAGTCCATGTTCCGAACGCGCTACACACATCACGGATTTGACAAACATTCTTAATGAGTTGTGTACATGTGTATTACAAAACTTTCATCCACCATACAAGGCATATTGACACCTAGAATCATTAACACTGAGTTTGCAGATATTTCCTAAAAGCAGTTTCGAAAATCAGGCAGTTTTCAAAGGAAAAAACTGTTGGAGCGTGTTCTACAAAATAGATATGTAAATTACATAGATTCTCCCGCTGTGAAATTACGTGTTTCAAACATGCTACATGCAGAAAAGTTTCGACAAAAATACACTATAGAGTTGTTTGCATGTGGATTACAGGACTTTCTCACTATAGAAATCATATAGATGCTTCGATGCATTTTATGTGATTTCACAGTGTTTTCCAAACGCCAGTTTCGAAAATAACTCAGATTACACGGCAAAAACCTCTTGGAGCGGGTTCTAACTAATAGACATGTAATTAACATGGATTCGCTCACCGTGAAATTCCGTGTTCCGAACACGCTACATGCATCTCAGATGTGACAAATATTCACTTCAGAGTTGTTAGCAAGGGGATTACAGCACTATCATCCACCATACAAGGCTTACTGACACTTTGAAAAATTTTCTCAGATTTCACACGTTAGTTTGAACGCCAGTTTTGAAAATGAGGCAGATTTGGCAGAAAAATGCTCTTGGAGCCAGTTCTACCCAAAAGAAATGTAATTTACCTAGTTTCACTCACCGTGACATTCCGTGTTCTGAACACGTTTCATGCACCACGGATTCAACAAACATTCTTTAATGAGTTGTGAACATGTGTACTAACGAACTTTAATCCACCTTACAGTGCATATTTATACATAGAAATTTTATTTTGATTTAGTAGTGTTCTCCTAATGTCAGTCTCTAAAATCATGCAGTTTCCACAGAAAAATCCTCTTGGAGCGAGTTCTACCCAATAGACATGCAATTTACATAGAACCCGTCATCGTGAAATTCCGTGTTCTGAACACGCTACATGCATCACGGATTCGACAAATATTCACTACAGAGTTGTTAGCATAAGGATTACCGAACTTTCATCCACCATAAAAGCCATGTTACAATTTGAAGCATTTTCTCACATTTCGAAAGTTTTTCCTAATGCCGGTTTTTAAAAAGGAGGCAGATTTTCAGAAATATGCTCGTGGAGAGAGTACTTCCCAATAGAAATGTAATTTACATAGTTTCCCTCACAGTGACATTCCATTTTCCGAACACGCTACATGCATCCAGGTTTCAACAAACTTTCTCGAATGAGTTGTGAACATGTAGATTACAGAACTTTCATCCACCATACATGGCATATTTACAACTAGAAACATTAACTCTAAATTTGCAGCTTTTTCCTAATGCCAGTTTGGAAAATCAGGCAGTTTTCTCAGGGAAAAACTTTTGGAGCGAATTCTAACCAATAGTTGTGTAATTTTCATAGATTCATCGCCCGTATTTTCCGTGATATGATCACAGTGCATGCATAACGCTTTCTAAAAATATTCACCACAAATTTGTTTGCATGTGGTTTTACGATCTTGCATCACAATACAAGGCATATTGACTCTTTGAAGCATTTTCTCTGATTTTGCAGAGATTTTCAAACGCAAGTTTCAAAAATGAGGCAGATTTCTCAGAAAAACTCTTAGAGCAAATTCTACCCAAGAGGCATTTATTTTAAATAGATTCGCTCACCGTGATATTTTGTGTTCCAAACACACTTCCCATAACTCGGGTTCGAGAAATATACACTACAGAGTAGTTTGCATGCAGATTACCGAACTTTCATCTCAATACATTGAATATTGATTCTTAGAAGTATTTTCTCTGATTTTGCAGCGTTTCACAAACGCCAGGTTCAAAAATGACGAATTTTGTAGCAGAAAAAATCTCTCGGACCGAGTTCTAACCAATAGAGAAGTCATTTACATTGTTTCAATCACCGTGAAATTCCACGATCTGAACACGCTACATGCATCACGGATTAGAAAAAGATCCTTTTATATGTTGTGAAAATGTGGATTACAGAACTTTCTGCAACATAAAGGCACATTTACACCTGCAAATATTTACTCCCTTTTTGCAGCTTTTTCCAAACTTCAGATTCGATAATCATGCAATTTTGGCAAAAAAATTCTCTTCTAGCTCGTTCTACTCAATAGAATTGTAATTTCCATAGTTTCATTAACGTGAAATTCCATTTTCCATAAACGCTACATAAATCACGGTTTAAAAAATAATTACTACACTGTGATTAACAGGTGGATTACCGGACTTTCATTCACCATTCAAGGCATATTGACACTTAGAAGCATTTTCTCACATTTCACAGGGTTCTCCTAATGGCAGTTTTCAAAATGAGGCACATTTTGCAAAAAAATTCTCTTCAAGTGAATTCTACCCAATAGACATGTAACTTACATTGTTTCCTTCACTATAACATTCCGTATTCCGAAAAAGTTACATGCATCACGAGTTTGACAAACATTCTTTAATGAGTGTGAGCATGTGGATTACCGAACTTTCATCCACCGTACAAGGCATATTTACACCTAGAAGTAGTTATTCTGATTTCGCAGGTTTTTCCTTACATCCAGTTTCGAAAATCATGAAATTTTCACAGAAACATTCAATTCAAGCGAGTTCTAACCAGTAGAATTGTTATTTTCAGGGCTTCACTCACCGAGACATTCCGTGTTCCGAAAACGTTACATTCATCACGGCTTCGACAAACATTATTTAATGACCGTGAGCATGTGGATTAACCATTTTTCAAACACAATACAAGGCATATATACACCTAGAAACATTTACTTACATTTCGCAGGTTTTCCTAACGTCAGTAACGAAAATCAGGCAGTTTTCGCAGAAAAATTCTCTTGGTGCATGTTCTATCCAATAGACATCTCATTTTCATAGAAACCTTCACCGTAACATTCCGTGTTCCGAAAACGTTCCATGCACCACGGATTCAACAAATAATCACTGCTGAGTTCTTAGCATGTGGATTACACATCTTTAAAAACCCATTGAAGACATATTATCACCTTAAAGCATTTACTCAGATTTTGCAGCGTTTTCATAACACCAGTTTACAAAATGAGGCATATTTTTCAGTAAAATGCTCCTGGAGCGTGTTCTAACCAAGAGATATGTAATTTACATAGTTTGCCTCACCGTGACTGTCCATGTTCCGAACGCGCTACACACATCACGGATTTGACAAACATTCTTAATGAGTTGTGTACATGTGTATTACAAAACTTTCATCCACCATACAAGGCATATTGACACCTAGAATCATTAACACTGAGTTCGCAGATATTTCCTAAAAGCAGTTTCGTAAATCAGGCTGTTTTCAAAGGAAAAAACTGTTGGAGCGTCTTCTACAAAATAGATATGTAAATTACATAGATTCTCCCGCTGTGAAATTACGTGTTTCAAACATGCTACATGCAGAAAAGTTTCGACAAAAATACACTACAGAGATGTTTGCATGTGGATTACAGGACTTTCTCACTATAGAAAGCATATAGATGCTTCGATGCATTTTATGTGATTTCACAGTGTTTTCCAAACGCCAGTTTCGAAAATAACTCAGATTACACGGCAAAAAAATCTTGGAGCGGGTTCTAACCAATAGACATGTAATTTACATGGATTCGCTCACCGTGAAATTCCGTGTTCCGAACACGCTACATGCATCTCAGATGTGACAAATATTCACTACAGAGTTGTTAGCAAGTGGATTACAGCACTATCATCCACCATAAAAGGCTTACTGTCACTTTGAAGAATTTATTAAGATTTCACACTTTAGTTTGAAGGCCAGTTTTGAAAATGAGGCAGATTGGGCAGAAAAATGCTCTTGGAGCCAGTTCTACCCAAAAGATATGTAATTTACCTAGTTTCACTCACCGAGACATTCCGTATTCTGAACACGTTTCATGCACCATGGATTCAACAAACATTCTTTAATGAGTTGTGAACATGTGTATTAACGAACTTTAATACACCTTACAGTGCATATTTATACATAGAAATTTTATTCTGATTTAGTAGTATTCTCCTAATGTCAGTCTCTAAAATCATGCAGTTTCCACAGAAAAATCCTCTTGGAGCGATTTCTACCCAATAGACATGCAATTTACATAGAACCCGTCATCGTGAAATTCCGTGTTCTGAACACGCTACGTGCATCACTGATTCGATAAATATTCACTACAGAGTTGTTAGCATAAAGATTACCGAAGTTTCATCCACCATAAAAGCCATGTTTCAATTTGAAGCATTTTCTCACATTTCGAAAGTTTTTCCTAATGCCAGTTTTTAAAAGGAGGCAGATTTGCAGAAATATTCTCATGGAGCGAGTACTTCCCAATAGAAATGTAATTTACATAGTTTCCCTCACAGTGACATTCCATTTTCCGAACACGCTACATGCATCCAGGTTTCAACAAACTTTCACGAATGAGTTGTGAACATGTAGATTAAAGTACTTTCATCCACCATACATGGCATATTTACAACTAGAAACATTAACACTGAATTTGCAGTTTTTTCCTAATGCCAGTTTGGAAAATCAGGCCGTTTTCTCAGGGAAAAACTTTAGGAGCGAATTCTAACAAATAGGTGTGCAATTTACATAGATTCCATCGCCCGTATTTTCTGTGATGCGATCTCACTACATGAATAACGCTTTCTAAAAATATTCACCACAGATTTGTTTGCATGTGGTTTTACGATCTTGCATCACAATACAAGGCATATTGACACTTTGAAGCATTTTCTCTGATTTTGCAGAGATTTTCAAACGCCAGGTTCAAAAATGAGGTAGATTTCTCAGAAAAAACTCTTAGAGCAAATTCTACCCAAGAGACATGTATTTTACATAGATTCGCTCACCGTGATATTCTGTGTTCCGAACACACTTCCCGTATCTCGGATTCGACAAATATACACTACAGAGTAGTTAGCATGCGGATTACCGAACTTTCATCTCAATACATTGAATATTGATTCTTAGAAGTATTTTCTCAGATTTTGCAGCGTTTTCTAAACGCCAGGTTCAAAAATGACGAAGTTTTCGCAGAAAAACTCTCTCGGAGCGAGTTCTAACCAATAGAGAAGTCATTTACATTGTTTCAATCACCGTGGAATCCCACGTTCTGAACACGCTACATGCATCACTGATTAGAAAAAGATTCTTTAATATGTTGTGAAAATATGGATTACCGAACTTTCTTGCAACATAAAGGCACATTTACACCTGCAAATATTTACTCCCTTTTTGCAGCTTTTTCCAAACTTCAGATTCGATAATCATGCAATTTTGGCAAAAAAATTCTCTTCTAGCTCGTTCTACTCAATAGAATTGTAATTTCCATAGTTTCATTATCGTGAAATTCCATTTTCCATAAGCGCCACATGAATCACGGTTTAAAAAATAATTAATACACTGTTATTAACATGTGGATTACAGGACTTTCAATTACCATTCAAGGCATATTGACACTTAGAAGAATTTTCTCAGATTTCACAGGGTTCTCCTAATGGCAGTTTTCAAAATGAGGCTCATTTTGCAGAAAAGTTCTCTTGAAGTGAGTTCTACCCAATAGACATGTAACTTACATTGTTTTCTTCACTATGACATTCCGTATTCCGAAAACATTACATTCATCACGGCTTCGACAAACATTCTTTAGTGACCGTGAGCATGTGGATTACCGATTTTTCAACCACAATACAAGGCATATTTACACCTAGAAACATTTACTTACATTTCGCAGGTTTTCCTAACGTCAGTTATGAAAATCAGGCATTTTTCGCAGAAAAATTCTCTTGGTGCATGTTCTATCCAATAGACATCTCATTTTCATAGATACCTTCACCGTAACATTCCGTGTTCCGAAAACGGTCCATGCACCACGGATTCAACAATTATTCACTGCTGAGTTCTTAGCATGTGGATTACACATCTTTAATAACCCATTGAAGACATATTGTCACCTTAAAGCATTTACTCAGATTTTGCAGTGTTTTCATAACACCAGTTTCCAAACTGAGGCATATTTTTCAGTAAAATGCTCCTGGAGCGTGTTCTAACCAAGAGATATGTAATTTACATAGTTTGCCTCACCGTGACAGTCCATGTTCCGAACGCGCTACACACATCACGGATTTGACAAACATTCTTAATGAGTTGTGTACATGTGTATTACAAAACTTTCATCCACCATACAAGGCATATTGACACCTAGAATCATTAACACTGAGTTCGCAGATATTTCCTAAAAGCAGTTTCGAAAATCAGGCAGTTTTCAAAGGAAAAAACTGTTGGAGCGTGTTCTACAAAATAGATATGTAAATTACATAGATTCTCCCGCTGTGAAATTACGTGTTTCGAACATGCTACATGCAGAAAAGTTTCGACAAAAATACACTACAGAGTTGTTTGTATGTGGATTACAGGACTTTCTCACTATAGAAAGTATATAGATGCTTTGATGCATTTTATGTGATTTCTCAGTGTTTTATAAATGCCAGTTTCGAAAATAAGGCAGATTTCACGGTAGAAACCTCTTGGAGCGGGTTCTAACCAATAGATATGTAATTTACATGGATTCGCTCACCGTGAAATTCCGTGTTCCGAACACGCTACATGCATCTCAGATGTGACAAATATTCACTACAGAGTTGTTAGCAAGTGGATTACAGCACTATCATCCACCATACAAGGCTTACTGACACTTTGAAGAATTTTCTCAGATTTCACACGTTAGTTTGAACGCCAGTTTTGAAAATGAGGCAGATTGGGCAGAAAAATGCTCTTGGAGCCAGTTCTAACCAAAAGATATGTAATTTACCTAGTTTCACTCAACGTGACATTCCGTGTTCTGAACACGATACATGCACCACGGATTCAAAAAACCTTCTTTAATGAGTTGTGAACATGTGTATTAACGCACTTTAATCCACCTTACAGTGCATATTTATACATAGAAATTTTATTCTGATTTAGTATTATTCTCCTAATGTCAGTCTCTAAAATCATGCAGTTTCCACAGAAAAATCCTCTTGGAGCGAGTTCTACCCAATAGACATGCAATTTACATAGAACCCGTCATCGTGAAATTCCGTGTTCTGAACACGCTACATGCATCACAAATTCGACAAATATTCACTACAGAGTGGTTAGCATAAGGATTACCGAACTTTCATCCACCATAAAAGCCATGTTACAATTTGAAGCATTTTCTCACATTTCGAAAGTTTTTCCTAATGCCGGTTTTTAAAAAGGAGGCAGATTTGCAGAAATATGCTCGTGGAGAGAGTACTTCCCAATAGAAATGTAATTTACATAGTTTCCCTCACAGTGACATTCCATTTTCCGAACACGCTACATGCATCCAGGTTTCAACAAACTTTCTCGAATGAGTTGTGAACATGTAGATTACAGAACTTTCATCCACCATACATGGCATATTTACAACTAGAAACATTAACTCTGAATTTGCAGCTTTTTTCTAATGCCAGTTTGGAAAATCAGGCAGTTTTCTCAGGGAAAAACTTTTGGAGCGAATTCTAACCAATAGTTGTGTAATTTTCATAGATTCATCGCCCGTATTTTCCGTGATATGATCTCAGTGCATGCATAACGCTTTCTAAAAATATTCACCACAAATTTGTTTGCATGTGGTTTTACGATCTTGCATCACAATACAAGGAATATTGACTCTTTGAAGCATTTTCTCTGATTTTGCAGAGATTTTCAAACGCAAGTTTCAAAAATGAGGCAGATTTCTCAGAAAAACTCTTAGAGCAAATTCTACCCAAGAGGCATTTATTTTAAATAGATTCGCTCACCGTGATATTTTGTGTTCCAAACAAACTTCCCATAACTCGGGTTCGACAAATATACACTACAGAGTAGTTTGCATGCAAATTACCGAACTTTCATCTCAATACATTGAATATTGATTCTTAGAAGTATTTTCTCTGATTTTGCAGCGTTTCACAAACGCCAGGTTCAAAAATGACGAATTTTTTAGCAGAAAAAATCTCTCGTACCGAGTTCTAACCAATAGAGAACTCATTTACATTGTTTCAATCACCGTGAAATTCCACGATCTGAACACGCTACATGCATCACGGATTAGAAAAAGATCCTTTTATATGTTGTGAAAATGTGGATTACAGAACTTTCTGCAACATAAAGGCACATTTACACCTGCAAATATTTACTCCCTTTTTGCAGCTTTTTCCAAACTTCAGATTCGATAATCATGCAATTTTGGCAAAAAAATTCTCTTCTAGCTCGTTCTACTCAATAGAATTGTAATTTCCATAGTTTCATTAACGTGAAATTCCATTTTCCATAAACGCTAAATAAATCACGGTTTAAAAAATAATTACTACACTGTGATTAACAGGTGGATTACCGGACTTTCATTCACCATTCAAGGCATATTGACACTTAGAAGCATTTTCTCACATTTCACAGGGTTCTCCTAATGGCAGTTTTCAAAATGAGGCACATTTTGCAAAAAAATTCTCTTCAACTGAATTCTACCCAATAGACATGTAACTTACATTGTTTCCTTCACTATAACATTCCGTATTCCGAAAAAGTTACATGCATCACGAGTTTGACAAACATTCTTTAATGAGTGTGAGCATGTGGATTACCGAACTTTCATCCACCGTACAAGGCATATTTACACCTAGAAGTAGTTATTCTGATTTCGCAGGTTTTTCCTAACATCCAGTTTCGAAATTCATGAAATTTTCACAGAAACATTCAATTCAAGCGAGTTCTAACCAGTAGAATTGTTATTTTCAGAGCTTCACTCACCGAGACATTCCGTGTTCCGAAAACGTTACATTCATCACGGCTTCGACAAACATTATTTAATGACCGTGAGCATGTGGATTAACGATTTTTCAAACACAATACAAGGCATATATACACCTAGAAACATTTACTTACATTTCGCAGGTTTTCCTAACGTCAGTAACGAAAATCAGGCAGTTTTCGCAGAAAAATTCTCTTGGTGCATGTTCTATCCAATAGACATCTCATTTTCATAGAAACCTTCACCGTAACATTCCGTGTTCCGAAAACGTTCCATGCACCACGGATTCAACAAATAATCACTGCTGAGTTCTTAGCATGTGGATTACACATCTTTAAAAACCCATTGAAGACATATTATCACCTTAAAGCATTTACTCAGATTTTGCAGCGTTTTCATAACACCAGTTTCCAAAATGAGGCATATTTTTCAGTAAAATGCTCCTGGAGCGTGTTCTAACCAAGAGATATGTAATTTACATAGTTTGCCTCACCGTGACAGTCCATGTTCCGAACGCGCTACACACATCACGGATTTGACAAACATTCTTAATGAGTTGTGTACATGTGTATTACAAAACTTTCATCCACGATACAAGGCATATTGACACCTAGAATCATTAACACTGAGTTCGCAGATATTTCCTAAAAGCAGTTTCGTAAATCAGGCTGTTTTCAAAGGAAAAAACTGTTGTAGCGTCTTCTACAAAATAGATATGTAAATTACATAGATTCTCCCGCTGTGAAATTACGTGTTTCAAACATGCTACATGCAGAAAAGTTTCGACAAAAATACACTACAGAGTTGTTTGCATGTGGATTACAGGCCTTTCTCACTATAGAATGCATATAGATGCTTCGATGCATTTTATGTGATTTCACAGTGTTTTCCAAACGCCAGTTTCGAAAATAACTCAGATTACACGGCAAAAAAATCTTGGAGCGGGTTCTAACCAATAGACATGTAATTTACATGGATTCGCTCACCGTGAAATTCCGTGTTCCGAACACGCTACATGCATCTCAGATGTGACAAATATTCACTACAGAGTTGTTAGCAAGTGGATTACAGCACTATCATCCACCATAAAAGGCTTACTGTCACTTTGAAGAATTTTTTAAGATTTCACACTTTAGTTTGAACGCCAGTTTTGAAAATGAGGCAGATTGGGCAGAAAAATGCTCTTGGAGCCAGTTCTACCCAAAAGATATGTAATTTACCTAGTTTCACTCACCGAGACATTCCGTATTCTGAACACGTTTCATGCACCATGGATTCAACAAACATTCTTTAATGAGTTGTGAACATGTGTATTAACGAACTTTAATCCACCTTACAGTGCATATTTATACATAGAAATTTTATTCTGATTTAGTAGTATTCTCCTAATGTCAGTCTCTAAAATCATGCAGTTTCCACAGAAAAATCCTCTTGGAGCGAGTTCTACCCAATAGACATGCAATTTACATAGAACCCGTCATCGTGAAATTCCGTGTTCTGAACACGCTACGTGCATCACTGATTCGATAAATATTCACTACAGAGTTGTTAGCATAAGGATTACCGAAGTTTCATCCACCATAAAAGCCATGTTTCAATTTGAAGGATTTTCTCACATTTCGAAAGTTTTTCCTAATGCCAGTTTTGAAAAGGAGGCAGATTTGCAGAAATATTCTCATGGAGCGAGTACTTCCCAATAGAAATGTAATTTACATAGTTTCCCTCACAGTGACATTCCATTTTCCGAACACGCTACATGCATCCAGGTTTCAACAAACTTTCTCGAATGAGTTGTGAACATGTAGATTAAAGTACTTTCATCCACCATACATGGCATATTTACAACTAGAAACATTAACACTGAATTTGCAGTTTTTTCCTAATGCCAGTTTGGAAAATCAGGCCGTTTTCTCAGGGAAAAACTTTAGGAGCGAATTCTAACAAATAGGTGTGCAATTTACATAGATTCCATCGCCCGTATTTTCTGTGATGCGATCTCAGTACATGAATAACGCTTTCTAAAAATATTCACCACAGATTTGTTTGCATGTGGTTTTACGATCTTGCATCACAATACAAGGCATATTGACACTTTGAAGCATTTTCTCTGATTTTGCAGAGATTTTCAAACGCCAGGTTCAAAAATGAGGTAGATTTCTCAGAAAAAACTCTTAGAGCAAATTCTACCCAAGAGACATGTATTTTACATAGATTCGCTCAACGTGATATTCTGTGTTCCGAACACACTTCCCGTATCTCGGATTCGACAAATATACACTACAGAGTAGTTAGCATGCGGATTACCGAACTTTCATCTCAATACATTGAATATTGATTCTTAGAAGTATTTTCTCAGATTTTGCAGCGTTTTCTAAACGCCAGGTTCAAAAATGACGAAGTTTTCGCAGAAAAACCCTCTCGGAGTGAGTTCTAACTAATAGAGGATTCATTTAGATTTTTTCAATCACCGTGGAATTCCACGTTCTGAACACGGTACATGCATCACGGAGTAGAAAAAGATCCTTTAATATGTTGTGAAAATGTGGTTTACCGAACTTTCTTGCAATATAAAGGCACATTTACACCTGCAAATATTTACTCCATTTTTGCAGCTTTTTCCAAACTTCAGATTCGATAATCATGCAATTTTGCCAAAAAATTCTCTTCTAGCTCGTTCTACTCAGTAGAATTGTAATTTCCATAGATTCATTACCGTGAAATTCCATTTTCCATAAGCACCACATGAATCACGGTTTAAAAAATAATTAATACACTGTTATTAACATGTGGATCACAGGACTTTCAATGACCATTCACGGCATATTGACACTGAGAAGCATTTTCTCAGATTTCACAGGGTTCTCCTAATGGCAGTTTTCAAAATGAGGCTCATTTTGCAGAAAAGTTCTCTTGAAGTGAGTTCTACCCAATAGACATGTAACTTACATTGTTTCCTTCACTATGACATTCCGTATTCCTAAAACTTTACATTCATCACGGCTTCGACAAACATTCTTTAATGACCGTGAGTATGTGGATTACCGATTTTTCAACCACAATACAAGGCATATTTACACCTAGAAACATTTACTTACATTTCGCAGGTTTTCCTAACGTCAGTTACGAAAATCAGGCAGTTTTCGCAGAAAAATTCTCTTGGTGCATGTCCTATCCAATAGACATCTCATTTTCATAGATACCTTCACCGTAACATTCCGTGTTCCGAAAACGGTCCATGCACCACGGATTCAACAAATATTCACTGCTGAGTTCTTAGCATGTGGATTACACATCTTTAATAACCCATTGAAGACATATTGTCACCTTAAAGCATTTACTCAGATTTTGCAGCGTTTTCATAACACCAGTTTCCAAAATGAGGCATATTTTTCAGTAAAATGCTCCTGGAGCGTGTTCTAACCAAGAGATATGTAATTTACATAGTTTGCCTCACCGTGACAGTCCATGTTCCGAACGCGCTACACACATCACGGATTTGACAAACATTCTTAATGAGTTGTGTACATGTGTATTACAAAACTTTCATCCAACATACAAGGCATATTGACACCTAGAATCATTAACACTGAGTTCGCAGATATTTCCTAAAAGCAGTTTCGAAATTCAGGCAGTTTTCAAAGGAAAAAGCTGTTGGAGCGTGTTCTACAAAATAGATATGTAAATTACATAGATTCTCCCGCTGTGAAATTACGTGTTTCGAACATGCTACATGCAGAAAAGTTTCGACAAAAATACACTACAGGGTTGTTTGTATGTGGATTACAGGACTTTCTCACTATAGAAAGTATATAGATGCTTTGATGCATTTTATGTGATTTCTCAGTGTTTTATAAACGCCAGTTTCGAAAATAAGGCAGATTTCACGGTAGAAAACTCTTGGAGCGGGTTCTAACCAATAGACATGTAATTTACATGGATTCGCTCACCGTGAAATTCCGTGTTCCGAACACGCTACATGCATCTCAGATGTGACAAATATTCACTACAGAGTTGTTAGCAAGTGGATTACAGCACTATCATCCACCATACAAGGCTTACAAACACTTTGAAAATTTTCTCAGATTTCACACGTTAGTTTGAACGCCAGTTTTGAAAATGAGGCAGATTGGGCAGAAAAATGCTCTTGGAGCCAGTTCTAACCAAAAGATATGTATTTTACCTAGTTTCACTCAACGTGACATTCCGTGTTCTGAACACGATACATGCACCACGGATTCAACAAACATTCTTTAATGAGTTGTGAACATGTGTATTAACGCACTTTAATCCACCTTACAGTGCATATTTATACATAGAAATTTTATTCTGATTTAGTAGTATTCTCCTAATGTCAGTCTCTAAAATCATGCAGTTTCCACAGAAAAATCCTCTTGGAGCGAGTTCTACCCAATAGACATGCAATTTACATAGAACCCGTCATCGTGAAATTCCGTGTTCTGAACACGCTACATGCATCACGAATTCGACAAATATTCACTACAGAGTGGTTAGCATAAGGATTACCGAACTTTCATTCACCATAAAAGCCATGTTACAATTTGAAGCATTTTCTCACATTTCGAAAGTTTTTCCTAATGCCAGTTTTGAAAAGGAGGCAGATTTGCAGAAATATTCTCGTGGAGCGAGTACTTCCCAATAGAAATGTAATTTACATAGTTTCCCTCACAGTGACATTCCATTTTCCGAACACGCTACATGCATCCAGGTTTCAACAAACTTTCTCGAATGAGTTGTGAACATGTTGATTACAGAACTTTCATCCAACATACATGGCATATTTACAACTAGAAACATTAACTCTGAATTTGTAGCTTTTTCCTAATGCCAGTTTGGAAAATCAGGCCGTTTTCTCAGGGAAATACTTTTGGAGCAAATTCTAACCAATAGATGTGTAAATTACATAGATTCCATCGCCCATACTTTCCGTAATGCGATCACACTGCATGCATAACGCTTTCTAAAAATATTCACCACAGATATGTTTGCATGTGGTTTTACGATCTTGCATCAAAATACAAGGCATATTGACACTTTGAAGCATTTTCTCTGATTTTGCAGAGATTTTCAAACGCCAGGTTCAAAAATGAGGTAGATTTCTCAGAAAAAACTCTTAGAGCAAATTCTACCCAAGAGACATGTATTTTACATAGATTCGCTCACCGTGATATTCTGTGTTCCGAACACTCTTCACGTATCTCGGATTCGACAAATATTCACTACAGAGTAGTTAACATGCGGATTACCATTCTTTCATCTCAATACATTGAATATTGATTCTTAGAAGTATTTTCTCAAATTTTGCAGCGTTTTCTAAACGCCAGGTTCAAAAATGACGAAGTTTTCGCAGAAAAACCCTCTCGGAGTGAGTTCTAACTAATAGAGGATTCATTTAGATTTTTTCAATCACCGTGGAATTCCACGTTCTGAACACGGTACATGCATCACGGAGTAGAAAAAGATCCTTTAATATGTTGTGAAAATGTGGTTTACCGAACTTTCTTGCAATATAAAGGCACATTTACACCTGCAAATATTTACTCCATTTTTGCAGCTTTTTCCAAACTTCAGATTCGATAATCATGCAATTTTGCCAAAAAATTCTCTTCTAGCTCGTTCTACTCAGAAGAATTGTAATTTCCATAGATTCATTACCGTGAAATTCCATTTTCCATAAGCACCACATGAATCACGGTTTAAAAAATAATTAATACACTGTTATTAACATGTGGATTACAGGACTTTCAATGACCATTCAAGGCATATTGACACTGAGAAGCATTTTCTCAGATTTCACATGGTTCTCCTAATGGCAGTTTTCAAAATGAGGCTCATTTTGCAGAAAAGTTCTCTTGAAGTGAGTTCTACCCAATAGACATGTAACTTACATTGTTTCCTTCACTATGACATTCCGTATTCCTAAAACGTTACATTCATCACGGCTTCGACAAACATTCTTTAATGACCGTGAGTATGTGGATTACCGATTTTTCAACCAGAATACAAGGCATATTTACACCTAGAAACATTTACTTACATTTCGCAGGTTTTCCTAACGTCAGTTACGAAAATCAGGCAGTTTTCGCAGAAAAATTCTCTTGGTGCATGTCCTATCCAATAGACATCTCATTTTCATAGATACCTTCACCGTAACATTCCGTGTTCCGAAAACGGTCCATGCACCACGGATTCAACAAATATTCACTGCTGAGTTCTTAGCATGTGGATTACACATCTTTAATAACCCATTGAAGACATATTGTCACCTTAAAGCATTTACTCAGATTTTGCAGCGTTTTCATAACACCAGTTTCCAAAATGAGGCATATTTTTCAGTAAAATGCTCCTGGAGCGTGTTCTAACCAAGAGATATGTAATTTACATAGTTTGCCTCACCGTGACAGTCCATGTTCCGAACGTGCTACACACATCACGGATTTGACAAACATTCTTAATGAGTTGTGTACATGTGTATTACAAAACTTTCATCCACCATACAAGGCATATTGACACCTAGAATCATTAACACTGAGTTTGCAGATATTTCCTAAAAGCAGTTTCGAAAATCAGGCAGTTTTCAAAGGAAAAAACTGTTGGAGCGTGTTCTACAAAATAGATATGTAAATTACATAGATTCTCCCGCTGTGAAATTACGTGTTTCAAACATGCTACATGCAGAAAAGTTTCGACAAAAATACACTACAGAGTTGTTTGCATGTGGATTACAGGACTTTCTCACTATAGAAATCATATAGATGCTTCGATGCATTTTATGTGATTTCACAGTGTTTTCCAAACGCCAGTTTCGAAAATAACTCAGATTACACGGCAAAAACCTCTTGGAGCGTGTTCTAACTAATAGACATGTAATTAACATGGATTCGCTCACCGTGAAATTCCGTGTTCCGAACACGCTACATGCATCTCAGATGTGACAAATATTCACTTCAGAGTTGTTAGCAAGTGGATTACAGCACTATCATCCACCATACAAGGCTTACTGACACTTTGAAAAATTTTCTCAGATTTCACACGTTAGTTTGAACGCCAGTTTTGAAAATGAGGCAGATTTGGCAGAAAAATGCTCTTGGAGCCAGTTCTACCCAAAAGAAATGTAATTTACCTAGTTTCACTCACCGTGACATTCCGTGTTCTGAACACGTTTCATGCACCACGGATTCAACAAACATTCTTTAATGAGTTGTATACATGTGTACTAACGAACTTTAATCCACCTTACAGTGCATATTTATACACAGAAATTTTATTTTGATTTAGTAGTGTTCTCCTAATGTCAGTCTCTAAAATCATGCAGTTTCCACAGAAAAATCCTCTTGGAGCGAGTTCTACCCAATAGACATGCAATTTACATAGAACCCGTCATCGTGAAATTCCGTGTTCTGAACACGCTACATGCATCACGGATTCGACAAATATTCACTACAGAGTTGTTAGCATAAGGATTACCGAACTTTCATCCACCATAAAAGCCATGTTACAATTTGAAGCATTTTCTCACATTTCGAAAGTTTTTCCTAATGCCGGTTTTTAAAAAGGAGGCAGATTTGCAGAAATATGCTCGTGGAGAGAGTACTTCCCAATAGAAATGTAATTTACATAGTTTCCCTCACAGTGACATTCCATTTTCCGAACACGCTACATGCATCCAGGTTTCAACAAACTTTCTCGAATGAGTTGTGAACATGTAGATTACAGAACTTTCATTTACCATACATGGCATATTTACAACTAGAAACATTAACTCTGAATTTGCAGCTTTTTCCTAATGCCAGTTTGGAAAATCAGGCAGTTTTCTCAGGGAAAAACATTTGGAGCGAATTCTAACCAATAGTTGTGTAATTTTCATAGATTCATCGCCCGTATTTTCCGTGATATGATCACAGTGCATGCATAACGCTTTCTAAAAATATTCACCACAAATTTGTTTGCATGTGGTTTTACGATCTTGCATCACAATACAAGGCATATTGACTCTTTGAAGCATTTTCTCTGATTTTGCAGAGATTTTCAAACGCAAGTTTCAAAAATGAGGCAGATTTCTCAGAAAAACTCTTAGAGCAAATTCTACCCAAGAGGCATTTATTTTAAATAGATTCGCTCACCGTGATATTTTGTGTTCCAAACACACTTCCCATATCTCGGGTTCGAGAAATATACACTACAGAGTAGTTTGCATGCAGATTACCGAACTTTCATCTCAATACATTGAATATTGATTCTTAGAAGTATTTTCTCTGATTTTGCAGCGTTTCACAAACGCCAGGTTCAAAAATGACGAATTTTTTAGCAGAAAAAATCTCTCGGACCGAGTTCTAACCAATAGAGAAGTCATTTACATTGTTTCAATCACCGTGAAATTCCACGATCTGAACACGCTACATGCATCACGGATTAGAAAAAGATCCTTTTATATGTTGTGAAAATGTGGATTACAGAACTTTCTGCAACATAAAGGCACATTTACACCTGCAAATATTTACTCCCTTTTTGCAGCTTTTTCCAAACTTCAGATTCGATAATCATGCAATTTTGGCAAAAAATTCTCTTCTAGCTCGTTCTACTCAATAGAATTGTAATTTCCATAGTTTCATTAACGTGAAATTCCATTTTCCATAAACGCTACATAAATCACGGTTTAAAAATAATTACTACACTGTGATTAACAGGTGGATTACCGGACTTTCATTCACCATTCAAGGCATATTGACACTTAGAAGCATTTTCTCACATTTCACAGGGTTCTCCTAATGGCAGTTTTCAAAATGAGGCACATTTTGCAAAAAAATTCTCTTCAACTGAATTCTACCCAATAGACATGTAACTTACATTGTTTCCTTCACTATAACATTCCGTATTCCGAAAAAGTTACATGCATCACGAGTTTGACAAACATTCTTTAATGAGTGTGAGCATGTGGATTACCGAACTTTCATCCACCGTACAAGGCATATTTACACCTAGAAGTAGTTATTCTGATTTCGCAGGTTTTTCCTAACATCCAGTTTCGAAAATCATGAAATTTTCACAGAAACATTCAATTCAAGCGAGTTCTAACCAGTAGAATTGTTATTTTCAGAGCTTCACTCACCGAGACATTCCGTGTTCCGAAAACGTTACATTCATCACGGCTTCGACAAACATTATTTAATGACCGTGAGCATGTGGATTAACGATTTTTCAAACACAATACAAGGCATATATACACCTAGAAACATTTACTTACATTTCGCAGGTTTTCCTAACGTCAGTAACGAAAATCAGGCAGTTTTCGCAGAAAAATTCTCTTGGTGCATGTTCTATCCAATAGACATCTCATTTTCATAGAAACCTTCACCGTAACATTCCGTGTTCCGAAAACGTTCCATGCACCACGGATTCAACAAATAATCACTGCTGAGTTCTTAGCATGTGGATTACACATCTTTAAAAACCCATTGAAGACATATTGTCACCTTAAAGAATTTACTCAGATTTTGCAGCGTTTTCATAACACCAGTTTCCAAACTGAGGCATATTTTTCGGTAAAATGCTCCTGGAGCGTGTTCTATCCAAGAGATATGTAATTTACATAGTTTGCCTCACCGTGACCGTCCATGTTCCGAACGAGCTACACACATCACGGATTTGACAAACATTCTTAATGAGTTGTGTACATGTGTATTAAAAATCTTTCATCCACCATACAAGGCATATTGAAACCTAGAAACATTAACACTGAGTTCGCAGATATTTCCTAATAGCAGTTTCGAAAATCACGCAGTTTACAAAGGAAAAAACTGTTGGAGCGTGTTCTACAAAATAGATATGTAAATTACATAGATTCTCCCGCTGTGAAATTACTTGTTTCGTACATGCTACGTGCAGAAATGTTTGGACAAAAATACACTACAGAGTTGTTTGCATGTGGAATAAAAGACTTTCTCACTATAGAAGGCATATAGATGCTTAGATGCATTTTATGTGATTTCACATTGTTTTCCAAACGCCAGTTTCGAAAATAAGACAGATTTCACGGCAAAAACCTCTTGGAGCGGGTTCTAACCAATACACATGTAATTAACATGGATTCGCTCACCGTGAAATTCCGTGTTCCGAAAACGCTACATGCATCTCAGATGTGACAATTATTCACTACAGAGTTGTTAGCAATTGGATTACAGCACTATCATCCACCATACATGGCTTACTGATACTTTGAAGAATTTTCTCAGATTTCACACGTTAGTTTGAATGCCAGATTTAAAATGAGGCAGATTTGGCAGAAAAATGCTCTTGGAGCCAGTTCTACCCAAAAGATATGTAATTTACCTAGTTTCACTCAACGTGACATTCCGTGTTCTGAACACGTTTCATGCACCACGGATTCAACAAACATTCTTTAATGAGTAGTGAACATGTGTATTAACGAACTTTAATCTACCTTACAGTGCATATTTATACATAGAAATTTTATTCTGATTTAGTAGTATTCTCCTAATGTCAGACTCTAAAATCATGCAGTTTCCACAGAAAAAACCTCTTGGAGCGAGTTCTACCCAATAGACATGCAATTTACATAGAACCCGTCATCGTGAAATTCCATGTTCTGAACAAACTACATGCATCACGAATTCGACAAATATTCACTACAGAGTTGTTAGCATAAGGATTACCGAATTATCATCCACCATAAAAGCCATGTTACAATTTGAAGCATTTTCTCACATTTCAAAATTTTTTTCTAATGCCAGTTTTGAAAAGGAGGCAGATACGCAGAAATATTCTCGTGGAGCGAGTACTTCATAATAGAAATGTAATTTACATAGTTTCCCTCACAGTGACATTCCATTTTCCGAACACGCTACATGCATCCAGGTTTCAACAAACTTTCTCGAATGAGTTGTGAACATGTAGATTACAGAACTTTCATCAAACATACATGGCATATTTACAACTAGAAACATTAACTCTGAATTTACAGCTTTTTCCTTATGCCAGTTTGGAAAATCAGGCCGTTTTCTCAGGGAAAAACTTTAGGAGCGAATTCTAACAAATAGGTGTGTAATTTACATAGATTCATCGCCCGTATTTTCCGTGATGCGATCTCACTCCATGCATAACTGTTTCTAAAAATATTCACCACAGATTTGCTTGCATGTGGTTTTACGATCTTGCATCACAATACAAGGCATATTGACATTTTGAAGCATTTTCTCTGATTTTGCTGAGATTTTCATAAGCCAGGTTCAAAAATGAGGCAGATTTCTCAGAAAAATCTCTTAGAGCAAATTCTACCCAAGAGACATGTATTTTACATATATTCGCTCACCGTGATATTCTGTGTCCGAACACACTTCACGTATCTCGGATTCTACAAATATTCTATACAGAGGAGTTAGCATGAGGATTACCAAACTTTCATCTCAATACATTGAATATTGATTCTTAGAAGTATTTTCTCAGATTTTGCAGCGTTTTCTAAACGTCAGGTTCAAAAATGACGAAGTTTTCGCAGAAAAACTCTCTCGGAGCGAGTTCTAACCAATAGAGTAGTCATTTACATTGTTTCAATCACCGTGGAATTCCACGTTCTGAACACGCTACATGCATCACGGATTAGAAAAAGATTCTTTAATATGTTGTGAAATTGTGGTTTACCGAACTTTCTTGCAACATAAAGGCACATTTACACCTGGAAATATTTACTGCATTTTTTCAGCTTTTTCCAAACTTCAGATTCGATAATCATGCAATTTTGGCAAAAAAATTCTCTTCTAGCTCGTTGTACTCAATAGAATTGTAATTCCCATAGTTTCATTACCGTAAAATTCCATTTTCCCTAAGCGCTACATGAATCACGGTTTAAAAAATAATTACTACACTGTTATTAACATGTGGATTACCGGACTTTCAATGACCATTCAAGGCATATTGACACTTAGAAGCATTTTCTCAGATTTCACAGGGTTCTCCTAATGGCAGTTTACATAATGAGGCACATTTTGCAGAAAAATTCTCTTGAAGTGAGTTCTACCCAATACACATGTAACTTACATTGTTTCCTTCACTATGACATTCCGTATTCAGAAAACGTGTCATTCATCACGGCTTCGACAAACATTATTTAATGACCGGGAGCATGTGGATTACCGATTTTTCAAACACAATACAAGGCATATTTACACCTAGAAACATTTACTTACATTTCGCAGGTTTTCCTAACGTCAGTTAAAAAAATCAGGCAGTTTTCGCAGAAAAATTCTCTTGGTGCATGTTCTATCCAATAGACATCTCATTTTCATAGATACATTCACCGTAAAATTCCGTGTTCTGAAAACGGTCCATGCACCACGGATTCAACAAATATTCACTGCTGAGTTCTTAGCATGTGGATTACACATCTTTAATAACCCATTGAAGACATATTGTCACCTTAATGCATTTACTCAGATTTTGCAGCGTTTTCATAACACCAGTTTCCAAAATGAGGCATATTTTTCAGTTAAATGCTCCTGGAGCGTGTTCTAACCAAGATATATGTAATTTACATAGTTTGTCTCACCGTGACATTCCATGTTCCGAACGCGCTACACACATCACGGATTTGACAAACATTCTTAATGAGTTGTGTACATGTGTATTACAAAACTTTCATCCACCATACAAGGCATATTGACACCTAGAATCATTAACACTGAGTTCGCAGATATTTCCTAAAAGCAGTTTCGAAAATCAGGCAGTTTTCAAAGGAAAAAACTGTTGGAGCGTGTTCTACAAAATAGATATGTAAATTACATAGATTCTCCGCTGTGAAATTACGTGTTTGGAACATGCTACATGCAGAAAAGTTTCGACAAAAATACACTACAGAGTTGTTTGTATGTCGATTACAGGACTTTCTCACTATAGAAAGTATATAGATGCTTTGATGCATTTTATGTGATTTCTCAGTGATTTCCAAACGCCAGTTTCGAAAATAAGGCAGATTTCATGGTAGAAACCTCTTGGAGCGGGTTCTAACCAATAGACATGTAATTTACATGGATTCGCTCACCGTGAAATTCCGTGTTCCGAACACGCTACATGCATCTCACATGTGACAAATATTCACTTCAGAGTTGTTAGCAAGTGGATTACAGCACTATCATCCACCATAAAAGGCTTACTGACACTTTGAAATATTTTCTCAGATTTCACACTTTAGTTTGAACGCCAGTTTTGAAAATGAGGCAGATTTGGCAGAAAAATACTCTTGGAGCCAGTTCTACCCAAAAGAAATGTAATTAACCTAGTTTCACTCACCGTGACATTCCGTGTTCTGAACACGTTTCATGCACCACGGATTCAACAAACATTCTTTAATGAGTTGTGAACATGTGTATTAACGAACTTTAATCCACCTTACAGTGCATATTTATACATAGAAATTTTATTCTGATTTAGTAGTGTTCTCCTAATGTCAGTCTCTAAAATCATGCAGTTTCCACAGAAAAATCCTCTTGGAGCGAGTTCTACCCAATAGACATGCAATTTACATAGAACCCGTCATCGTGAAATTCCGTGTTGTGAACACGCTACATGCATCACGGATTCGACAAACTTTCTCGAATGAGTTGTGAACATGTAGATTACAGAACTTTCATCCACCATACATGGCATATTTACAACTAGAATCATTAACTCTGAATTTGCAGCTTTTTCCTAATGCCAGTTTGGAAAATCAGGCAGTTTTCTCAGGGAAAAACTTTTGGAGCGAATTCTAACCAATAGTTGTGTAATTTTCATTGATTCATCGCCCGTATTTTCCGTGATATGATCACAGTGCATGCATAACGCTTTCTAAAAATATTCACCACAAATTTGTTTGCATGTGGTTTTACGATCTTGCATCACAATACAAGGCATATTGACTCTTTGAAGCATTTTTTCTGATTTTGCAGAGATTTTCAAACGCAAGTTTCAAAAATGAGGCAGATTTCTCAGAAAAACTCTTAGAGCAAATTCTACCCAAGAGACATTTATTTTAAATAGATTCGCTCACCGTGATATTTTGTGTTCCAAACACACTTCCCATAACTCGGGTTCGACAAATATACACTACAGAGTAGTTTGCATGCAGATTACCGAACTTTCATCTCAATACATTGAATATTGATTCTTAGAAGTATTTTCTCTGATTTTGCAGCGTTTCACAAATGCCAGGTTCAAAAATGACGAATTTTTTAGCAGAAAACATCTCTCGGACCGAGTTCTAACCAATAGAGAAGTCATTTACATTGTTTCAATCACCGTGGAATTCCACGATCTGAACACGCTACATGCATCACGGATTAGAAAAAGATCCTTTTATATGTTGTGAAAATGTGGATTACAGAACTTTCTGCAACATAAAGGCACATTTACACCTGCAAATATTTACTCCCTTTTTGCAGCTTTTTCCAAATTTCAGATTCGATAATCATGCAATTTTGGCAAAAATATTCTCTTCTAGCTCGTTCTACTCAATAGAATTGTAATTTCCATAGTTTCATTACCGTGAAATTCCATTTTCCATAAACGCTACATAAATCACGGTTTAAAAAATAATTACTACACTGTGATTAACAGGTGGATTACCGGACTTTCATTCACCATTCAAGGCATATTGACACTTAGAAGCATTTTCTCACATTTCACAGGGTTCTCCTAATGGCAGTTTTCAAAATGAGGCACATTTTGCAAAAAAATTCTCTTCAAGTGAATTCTACCCAATAGACATGTAACTTACATTGTTTCCTTCACTATAACATTCCGTATTCCAAAAAAGTTACATGCATCACGAGTTCGACAAACATTCTTTAATGAGTGTGAGCATGTGGATTACCGAACTTTCATCCTCCGTACAAGGCATATTTACACCTAGAAGTAGTTATTCTCATTTCGCAGGTTTTTCCTAACATCCAGTTTCGAAAATCATGAAATTTTCACAGAAACATTCAATTCAAGCGAGTTCTAACCAGTAGAATTGTTATTTTCAGAGCTTCACTCACCGAGACATTCCGTGTTCCGAAAACGTTACATTCATCACGGCTTCGACAAATATTATTTAATGACCGTGAGCATGTGGATTAACGATTTTTCAAACACAATACAAGGCATATATACACCTAGAAACATTTACTTACATTTCGCAGGTTTTCCTAACGTCAGTAACGAAAATCAGGCAGTTTTCGCAGAAAAATTCTCTTGGTGCATGTTCTATCCAATAGACATCTCATTTTCATAGAAACCTTCACCGTAACATTCCGTGTCCGAAAACGTTCCATGCACCACGGATTCAACAAATAATCACTGCTGAGTTCTTAGCATGTGGATTACACATCTTTAAAAACCCATTGAAGACATATTATCACCTTAAAGCATTTACTCAGATTTTGCAGCGTTTTCATAACACCAGTTTCCAAAATGAGGCATATTTTTCAGTAAAATGCTCCTGGAGCGTGTTCTAACCAAGAGATATGTAATTTACATAGTTTGCCTCACCGTGACAGTCCATGTTCCGAACGCGCTACACACATCACGGATTTGACAAACATTCTTAATGAGTTGTGTACATGTGTATTACAAAACTTTCATCCACCATACAAGGCATATTGACACCTAGAATCATTAACACTGAGTTTGCAGATATTTCCTAAAAGCAGTTTCGAAAATCAGGCAGTTTTCAAAGGAAAAAACTGTTGGAGCGTGTTCTACAAAATAGATATGTAAATTACATAGATTCTCCCGCTGTGAAATTACGTGTTTCGAACATGCTACATGCAGAAATGTTTCGACAAAAATACACTACAGGCTTGTTTGTATGTGGATTACAGGACTTTCTCACTATAGAAAGTATATAGATGCTTTGATGCATTTTATGTGATTTCTCAGTGTTTTATAAACGCCAGTTTCGAAAATAAGGCAGATTTCACGGTAGAAACCTCTTGGAGCGGGTTCTAACCAATAGACATGTAATTTACATGGATTCGCTCACCGTGAAATTCCGTGTTCCGAACACACTACATGCATCTCAGATGTGACAAATATTCACTACAGAGTTGTTAGCAAGTGGATTACAGCACTATCATCCACCATACAAGGCTTACTGTCACTTTGAAGAATTTTTTCAGATTTCACACTTTAGTTTGAACGCCAGTTTTGAAAATGAGGCATATTGGGCAGAAAAATGCTCTTGGAGCCAGTTCTACCCAAAAGATATGTAATTTACCTAGTTTCACTCACCGAGACATTAAGTATTCTGAACACGTTTCATGCACCATGGATTCAAAAAACATTCTTTAATGAGTTGTGAACATGTGTATTAACGAACTTTAATCCACCTTACAGTGCATATTTATAAATAGAAATTTTATTGTGATTTAGTAGTATTCTCCTAATGTCAGTCTCTAAAATCATGCAGTTTCCACAGAAAAATCCTCTTGGAGCGAGTTCTACCCAATAGACATGCAATTTACATAGAACCCGTCATCGTGAAATTCCGTGTTCTGAACAAGCTACGTGCATCACTGATTCGATAAATATTCACTACAGAGTTGTTAGCATAAGGATTACCGAACTTTCATCCACCATAAAAGCCATGTTTCAATTTGAAGCATTTTCTCACATTTCGAAAGTTTTTCCTAATGCCAGTTCTTAAAAGGAGGCAGATTTGCAGAAATATCCTCGTGGGGCAAGTACTTCCCAATAGAAATGTAATTTACATAGTTTCCCTCACAGTGACATTCCATTTTCCGAACACGCTACATGCATCCAGGTTTCAACAAACTTTCTCGAATGAGTTGTGAACATGTAGATTAAAGTACTTTCATCCACCATACATGGCATATTTACAACTAGAAACATTAACACTGAATTTGCAGTTTTTTCCTAATGCCAGTTTGGAAAATCAGGCCGTTTTCACAGGGAAAAACTTTAGGAGCGAATTCTAACAAATAGGGGTGCAATTTACATAGATTCCATCGCCCGTATTTTCCGTGATGCGATCTCACTGCATGAATAACGCTTTCTAAAAATATTCACCACAGATTAGTTTGCATGTGGTTTTACGATCTTGCATCACAAGGCATATTGACACTTTGAAGCATTTTCTCTGATTTTGCAGAGATTTTCAAACGCCAGGTTCAAAAATGAGGCAGATTTCTCAGAAAAAACTCTTAGAGCAAATTCTACCCAAGAGACATGTATTTTACATAGATTCGCTCACCGTGGTATTCTGTGTTCCGAACACACTTCCCGTAACTCGGATTCGACAAATAAACACTACAGAGTAGTTAGCATGCGGATTACCGAACTTTCATCTCAATACATTGAATATTGATTCTTAGAAGTATTTTCTCAGATTTTGCAGCGTTTTCTAAACGCCAGGTTCAAAAATGACGAAGTTTTCGCAGAAAAACTCTCTCGGAGTGAGTTCTAACCAATAGAGAAGTCATTTACATTGTTTCAATCACCGTGGAATTCCACGTTCTGAACGCGCTACATGCATCACGGATTAGAAAAAGATTCTTTAATATGTTGTGAAAATGTGGATTACCGAACTTTCTTGCAACATAAAGGCACATTTACACCTGCAAATATTTACTCCCTTTTTGCAGCTTTTTCCAAACTTCAGATTCGATAATCATGCAATTTTGGCAAAAAAATTATCTTCTAGCTCGTTCTACTCAATAGAATTGTAATTTCCATAGTTTCATTACCGTGAAATTCCATTTTCCATAAGCGCTACATGAATCACGGTTTAAAAAATAATTAATACACTGTTATTAACATGTGGATTACAGGACTTTCAATCACCATTCAAGGCATATTGACACTTAGAAGCATTTTCTCAGATTTCACAGGGTTCTCCTAATGGCAGTTTTCAAAATGAGGCTCATTTTGCAGAAAAGTTCTCTTGAAGTGAGTTCTACCCAATAGACATGTAAATTACATTGTTTCCTTCACTATGACATTCCGTATTCCGAAAAAGTTACATTCATCACGGCTTCGACAAACATTATTTAATGACCGTGAGCATGTGGATTACCGATTTTTCAACCACAATACAAGGCATATTTACACCTAGAAACATTTACTTACATTTCGCAGGTTTTCCTAATGTCAGCTACGAAAATCGGGCAGTTTTCGCAGAAAAATTCTCTTGGTGCATGTTCTACCCAATAGACATCTCATTTTCATAGATACCTTCACCGTAACATTCCGTGTTCCGAAAACGGTCCATGCACCACGGATTCAACAAATATTCACTGCTGAGTTCTTAGCATGTGGATTACACATCTTTAATAACCCATTGAAGACATATTGTCACCTTAAAGCATTTACTCAGATTTTGCAGTGTTTTCATAACACCAGTTTCCAAACTGAGGCATATTTTTCAGTAAAATGCTCCTGGAGCGTGTTCTAACCAAGAGATATGTAATTTACATAGTTTGCCTCACCGTGACAGTCCATGTTCCGAACGCGCTACACACATCACGGATTTGACAAACATTCTTAATGAGTTGTGTACATGTGTATTACAAAACTTTCATCCACCATACAAGGCATATTGACACCTAGAATCATTAACACTGAGTTTGCAGATATTTCCTAAAAGCAGTTTCGAAAATCAGGCAGTTTTCAAAGGAAAAAACTGTTGGAGCGTGTTCTACAAAATAGATATGTAAATTACATAGATTCTCCCGCTGTGAAATTACGTGTTTCGAACATGCTACATGCAGAAAAGTTTCGACAAAAATACACTACAGGGTTGTTTGTATGTGGATTACAGGACTTTCTCACTATAGAATGTATATAGATGCTTTGATGCATTTTATGTGATTTCTCAGTGTTTTATAAACGCCAGTTTCGAAAATAAGGCAGATTTCACGGTAGAAACCTCTTGGAGCGGGTTCTAACCAATAGACATGTAATTTACATGGATTCGCTCACCGTGAAATTCCGTGTTCCGAACACGCTACATGCATCTCAGATGTGACAAATATTCACTACAGAGTTGTTAGCAAGTGGATTACAGCACTATCATCCACCATACAAGGCTTACTAACACTTTGAAAATTTTCTCAGATTTCACACGTTAGTTTGAACGCCAGTTTTGAAAATGAGGCAGATTAGGCAGAAAAATGCTCTTGGAGCCAGTTCTACCCAAAAGATATGTAATTTACCTAGTTTCACTCAACGTGACATTCCGTGTTCTGAACACGATACATACACCACGGATTCAACAAACATTCTTTAATGAGTTGTGAACATGTGTATTAATGAACTTTAATCCACCTTACAGTGCATATTTATACATAGAAATTTTATTCTGATTTAGTAGTATTCTCCTAATGTCAGTCTCTAAAATCATGCAGTTTCCACAGAAAAATCCTCTTGGAGCGAGTTCTACCCAATAGACATGCAATTTACATAGAACCCGTCATCGTGAAATTCCGTGTTCTGAACACGCTACGTGCATCACTGATTCGATAATTATTCACTACAGAGTTGTTAGCATAAGGATTACCGAACTTTCATCCACCATAAAAGCCATGTTACAATTTGAAGCATTTTCTCACATTTCGAAAGTTTTTTCTAATGCCAGTTTTGAAAAGGAGGCAGATTTGCAGAAATATTCTCGTGGAGCGAGTACTTCCCAATAGAAATGTAATTTACATAGTTTCCCTCACAGTGACATTCCATTTTCCGAACACGCTACATGCAGCCAGGTTTCAACAAACTTTCTCGAATGAGTTGTGAACATGAATATTAAAGTACTTTCATCCACCATACATGGCATATTTACAACTAGAAACATTAACACTGAATTTGCAGCTTTTTCCTAATGCCAGTTTGGAAAATCAGGCCGTTTTCACAGGGAAAAACTTTAGGAGCGAATTCTAACAAATAGGGGTGCAATTTACATAGATTCCATCGCCCGTATTTTCCGTGATGCGATCTCACTGCATGAATAACGCTTTCTAAAGATATTCACCACAGATTTGTTTGCATGTGGTTTTACGATCTTGCATCACAATACAAGGCATATAGACACTTTGAAGCATTTTCTCTGATTTTGCAGAGATTTTCAAACGCCAGGTTCAAAAATGAGGCAGATTTCTCAGAAAAAACTCTTAGAGCAAATTCTACCCAAGAGACATGTATTTTACATAGATTCGCTCACCGTGGTATTCTGTGTTCCGAACACACTTCCCGTAACTCGGATTCGACAAATAAACACTACAGAGTAGTTAGCATGCGGATTACCGAACTTTCATCTCAATACATTGAATATTGATTCTTAGAAGTATTTTCTCAGATTTTGCAGCGTTTTCTAAACGCCATGTTAAAAAATGACGAAGTTTTCGCAGAAAAACTCTCTCGGAGCGAGTTCTAACCAATAGAGAAGTCATTTACATTGTTTCAATCACCGTGGAATTCCACGTTCTGAACGCGCTACATGCATCACGGATTAGAAAAAGATTCTTTAATATGTTGTGAAAATGTGGATTACCGAACTTTCTTGCAACATAAAGGCACATTTACACCTGCAAATATTTACTCCCTTTTTGCAGCTTTTTCCAAACTTCAGATTCGATAATCATGCAATTTTGGCAAAAAAATTATCTTCTAGCTCGTTCTACTCAATAGAATTGTAATTTCCATAGTTTCATTACCGTGAAATTCCATTTTCCATAAGCGCTACATGAATCACGGTTTAAAAAATAATTAATACACTGTTATTAACATGTGGATTACAGGACTTTCAATCACCATTCAAGGCATATTGACACTTAGAAGCATTTTCTCAGATTTCACAGGGTTCTCCTAATGGCAGTTTTCAAAATGAGGCTCATTTTGCAGAAAAGTTCTCTTGAAGTGAGTTCTACCCAATAGACATGTAAATTACATTGTTTCCTTCACTATGACATTCCGTATTCCGAAAAAGTTACATTCATCACGGCTTCGACAAACATTATTTAATGACCGTGAGCATGTGGATTACCGATTTTTCAACCACAATACAAGGCATATTTACACCTAGAAACATTTACTTACATTTCGCAGGTTTTCCTAATGTCAGCTACGAAAATCGGGCAGTTTTCGCAGAAAAATTCCCTTGGTGCATGTTCTACCCAATAGACATCTCATTTTCATAGATACCTTCACCGTAACATTCCGTGTTCCGGAAACGGTCCATGCACCACGGATTCAACAAATATTCACTGCTGAGTTCTTAGCATGTGGATTACACATCTTTAATAACCCATTGAAGACATATTGTCACCTTAAAGCATTTACTCAGATTTTGCAGTGTTTTCATAACACCAGTTTCCAAACTGAGGCATATTTTTCAGTAAAATGCTCCTGGAGCGTGTTCTAACCAAGAGATATGTAATTTACATAGTTTGCCTCACCGTGACAGTCCATGTTCCGAACGCGCTACACACATCACGGATTTGACAAACATTCTTAATGAGTTGTGTACATGTGTATTACAAAACTTTCATCCACCATACAAGGCATATTGACACCTAGAATCATTAACACTGAGTTTGCAGATATTTCCTAAAAGCAGTTTCGAAAATCAGGCAGTTTTCAAAGGAAAAAACTGTTGGAGCGTGTTCTACAAAATAGATATGTAAATTACATAGATTCTCCCGCTGTGAAATTACGTGTTTCGAACATGCTACATGCAGAAAAGTTTCGACAAAAATACACTACAGGGTTGTTTGTATGTGGATTACAGGACTTTCTCACTATAGAATGTATATAGATGCTTTGATGCATTTTATGTGATTTCTCAGTGTTTTATAAACGCCAGTTTCGAAAATAAGGCAGATTTCACGGTAGAAACCTCTTGGAGCGGGTTCTAACCAATAGACATGTAATTTACATGGATTCGCTCACCGTGAAATTCCGTGTTCCGAACACGCTACATGCATCTCAGATGTGACAAATATTCACTACAGAGTTGTTAGCAAGTGGATTACAGCACTATCATCCACCATACAAGGCTTACTAACACTTTGAAAATTTTCTCAGATTTCACACGTTAGTTTGAACGCCAGTTTTGAAAATGAGGCAGATTAGGCAGAAAAATGCTCTTGGAGCCAGTTCTACCCAAAAGATATGTAATTTACCTAGTTTCACTCAACGTGACATTCCGTGTTCTGAACACGATACATACACCACGGATTCAACAAACATTCTTTAATGAGTTGTGAACATGTGTATTAATGAACTTTAATCCACCTTACAGTGCATATTTATACATAGAAATTTTATTCTGATTTAGTAGTATTCTCCTAATGTCAGTCTCTAAAATCATGCAGTTTCCACAGAAAAATCCTCTTGGAGCGAGTTCTACCCAATAGACATGCAATTTACATAGAACCCGTCATCGTGAAATTCCGTGTTCTGAACACGCTACGTGCATCACTGATTCGATAATTATTCACTACAGAGTTGTTAGCATAAGGATTACCGAACTTTCATCCACCATAAAAGCCATGTTACAATTTGAAGCATTTTCTCACATTTCGAAAGTTTTTTCTAATGCCAGTTTTGAAAAGGAGGCAGATTTGCAGAAATATTCTCGTGGAGCGAGTACTTCCCAATAGAAATGTAATTTACATAGTTTCCCTCACAGTGACATTCCATTTTCCGAACACGCTACATGCAGCCAGGTTTCAACAAACTTTCTCGAATGAGTTGTGAACATGAATATTAAAGTACTTTCATCCACCATACATGGCATATTTACAACTAGAAACATTAACACTGAATTTGCAGCTTTTTCCTAATGCCAGTTTGGAAAATCAGGCCGTTTTCTCAGGGAAATAATTTTGGAGCGAATTCTAACAAATAGGTGTGCAATTTACATAGATCCCATCGCCCATATTTTCCGTGATGCGATCACACTGCATGAATAATGCTTTCTACGAATATTCACCACAGATTTGTTTGCATGTGGTTTTACGATCTTGCATCACAATACAAGGCATATAGACACTTTGAAGCATTTTCTCTGATTTTGCAGAGATTTTCAAACGCCAGGTTCAAAAATGAGGCAGATTTCTCAGAAAAAACTCTTAGAGCAAATTCTACCCAAGAGACATGTATTTTACATAGATTCGCTCACCGTGGTATTCTGTGTTCCGAACACACTTCCCGTAACTCGGATTCGACAAATAAACACTACAGAGTAGTTAGCATGCGGATTACCGAACTTTCATCTCAATACATTGAATATTGATTCTTAGAAGTATTTTCTCAGATTTTGCAGCGTTTTCTAAACGCCATGTTAAAAAATGACGAAGTTTTCGCAGAAAAACTCTCTCGGAGCGAGTTCTAACCAATAGAGAAGTCATTTACATTGTTTCAATCACCGTGGAATTCCACGTTCTGAACGCGCTACATGCATCACGGATTAGAAAAAGATTCTTTAATATGTTGTGAAAATGTGGATTACCGAACTTTCTTGCAACATAAAGGCACATTTACACCTGCAAATATTTACTCCCTTTTTGCAGCTTTTTCCAAACTTCAGATTCGATAATCATGCAATTTTGGCAAAAAAATTATCTTCTAGCTCGTTCTACTCAATAGAATTGTAATTTCCATAGTTTCATTACCGTGAAATTCCATTTTCCATAAGCGCTACATGAATCACGGTTTAAAAAATAATTAATACACTGTTATTAACATGTGGATTACAGGACTTTCAATCACCATTCAAGGCATATTGACACTTAGAAGCATTTTCTCAGATTTCACAGGGTTCTCCTAATGGCAGTTTTCAAAATGAGGCTCATTTTGCAGAAAAGTTCTCTTGAAGTGAGTTCTACCCAATAGACATGTAAATTACATTGTTTCCTTCACTATGACATTCCGTATTCCGAAAAAGTTACATTCATCACGGCTTCGACAAACATTATTTAATGACCGTGAGCATGTGGATTACCGATTTTTCAACCACAATACAAGGCATATTTACACCTAGAAACATTTACTTACATTTCGCAGGTTTTCCTAATGTCAGCTACGAAAATCGGGCAGTTTTCGCAGAAAAATTCTCTTGGTGCATGTTCTACCCAATAGACATCTCATTTTCATAGATACCTTCACCGTAATATTCCGTGTTCCGAAAACGGTCCATGCACCACGGATTCAACAAATATTCACTGCTGAGTTCTTAGCATGTGGATTACACATCTTTAATAACCCATTGAAGACATATTGTCACCTTAAAGCATTTACTCAGATTTTGCAGTGTTTTCATAACACCAGTTTCCAAACTGAGGCATATTTTTCAGTAAAATGCTCCTGGAGCGTGTTCTAACCAAGAGATATGTAATTTACATAGTTTGCCTCACCGTGACAGTCCATGTTCCGAACGCGCTACACACATCACGGATTTGACAAACATTCTTAATGAGTTGTGTACATGTGTATTACAAAACTTTCATCCACCATACAAGGCATATTGACACCTAGAATCATTAACACTGAGTTTGCAGATATTTCCTAAAAGCAGTTTCGAAAATCAGGCAGTTTTCAAAGGAAAAAACTGTTGGAGCGTGTTCTACAAAATAGATATGTAAATTACATAGATTCTCCCGCTGTGAAATTACGTGTTTCGAACATGCTACATGCAGAAAAGTTTCGACAAAAATACACTACAGGGTTGTTTGTATGTGGATTACAGGACTTTCTCACTATAGAATGTATATAGATGCTTTGATGCATTTTATGTGATTTCTCAGTGTTTTATAAACGCCAGTTTCGAAAATAAGGCAGATTTCACGGTAGAAACCTCTTGGAGCGGGTTCTAACCAATAGACATGTAATTTACATGGATTCGCTCACCGTGAAATTCCGTGTTCCGAACACGCTACATGCATCTCAGATGTGACAAATATTCACTACAGAGTTGTTAGCAAGTGGATTACAGCACTATCATCCACCATACAAGGCTTACTAACACTTTGAAAATTTTCTCAGATTTCACACGTTAGTTTGAACGCCAGTTTTGAAAATGAGGCAGATTGGGCAGAAAAATGCTCTTGGAGCCAGTTCTACCCAAAAGATATGTAATTTACCTAGTTTCACTCAACGTGACATTCCGTGTTCTGAACACGATACATACACCACGGATTCAACAAACATTCTTTAATGAGTTGTGAACATGTGTATTAATGAACTTTAATCCACCTTACAGTGCATATTTATACATAGAAATTTTATTCTGATTTAGTAGTATTCTCCTAATGTCAGTCTCTAAAATCATGCAGTTTCCACAGAAAAATCCTCTTGGAGTGAGTTCTACCCAATAGACATGCAATTTACATAGAACCCGTCATCGTGAAATTCCGTGTTCTGAACACGCTACGTGCATCACTGATTCGATAATTATTCACTACAGAGTTGTTAGCATAAGGATTACCGAACTTTCATCCACCATAAAAGCCATGTTACAATTTGAAGCATTTTCTCACATTTCGAAAGTTTTTTCTAATGCCAGTTTTGAAAAGGAGGCAGATTTGCAGAAATATTCTCGTGGAGCGAGTACTTCCCAATAGAAATGTAATTTACATAGTTTCCCTCACAGTGACATTCCATTTTCCGAACACGCTACATGCAGCCAGGTTTCAACAAACTTTCTCGAATGAGTTGTGAACATGAATATTAAAGTACTTTCATCCACCATACATGGCATATTTACAACTAGAAACATTAACACTGAATTTGCAGCTTTTTCCTAATGCCAGTTTGGAAAATCAGGCCGTTTTCTCAGGGAAATAATTTTGGAGCGAATTCTAACAAATAGGTGTGCAATTTACATAGATCCCATCGCCCATATTTTCCGTGATGCGATCACACTGCATGAATAATGCTTTCTACGAATATTCACCACAGATTTGTTTGCATGTGGTTTTACGATCTTGCATCACAATACAAGGCATATAGACACTTTGAAGCATTTTCTCTGATTTTGCAGAGATTTTCAAACGCCAGGTTCAAAAATGAGGCAGATTTCTCAGAAAAAACTCTTAGAGCAAATTCTACCCAAGAGACATGTATTTTACATAGATTCGCTCACCGTGGTATTCTGTGTTCCGAACACACTTCCCGTAACTCGGATTCGACAAATAAACACTACAGAGTAGTTAGCATGCGGATTACCGAACTTTCATCTCAATACATTGAATATTGATTCTTAGAAGTATTTTCTCAGATTTTGCAGCGTTTTCTAAACGCCATGTTAAAAAATGACGAAGTTTTCGCAGAAAAACTCTCTCGGAGCGAGTTCTAACCAATAGAGAAGTCATTTACATTGTTTCAATCACCGTGGAATTCCACGTTCTGAACGCGCTACATGCATCACGGATTAGAAAAAGATTCTTTAATATGTTGTGAAAATGTGGATTACCGAACTTTCTTGCAACATAAAGGCACATTTACACCTGCAAATATTTACTCCCTTTTTGCAGCTTTTTCCAAACTTCAGATTCGATAATCATGCAATTTTGGCAAAAAAATTAACTTCTAGCTCGTTCTACTCAATAGAATTGTAATTTCCATAGTTTCATTACCGTGAAATTCCATTTTCCATAAGCGCTACATGAATCACGGTTTAAAAAATAATTAATACACTGTTATTAACATGTGGATTACAGGACTTTCAATCACCATTCAAGGCATATTGACACTTAGAAGCATTTTCTCAGATTTCACAGGGTTCTCCTAATGGCAGTTTTCAAAATGAGGCTCATTTTGCAGAAAAGTTCTCTTGAAGTGAGTTCTACCCAATAGACATGTAAATTACATTGTTTCCTTCACTATGACATTCCGTATTCCGAAAACGTTACATTCATCACGGCTTCGACAAACATTCTTTAATGACCGTGAGCATGTGGATTACCGATTTTTCAACCACAATACAAGGCATATTTACACCTAGAAACATTTACTTACATTTCGCAGGTTTTCCTAACGTCAGTTACGAAAATCGGGCAGTTTTCGCAGAAAAATTCTCTTGGTGCATGTTCTATCCAATAGACATCTCATTTTCATAGATACCTTCACCGTAACATTCCGTGTTCCGAAAACGGTCCATGCACCACGGATTCAACAAATATTCACTGCTGAGTTCTTAGCATGTGGATTACACATCTTTAATAACCCATTGAAGACATATTGTCACCTTAAAGCATTTACTCAGATTTTGCAGTGTTTTCATAACACCAGTTTCCAAACTGAGGTATATTTTTCAGTAAAATGCTCCTGGAGCGTGTTCTAACCAAGAGATATGTAATTTACATAGTTTGCAGCACCGTGACAGTCCATGTTCCGAACGCGCTACACACATCACGGATTTGACAAACATTCTTAATGAGTTGTGTACATGTGTATTACAAAACTTTCATCCACCATACAAGGCATATTGACACCTAGAATCTTTAACACTGAGTTTGCAGATATTTCCTAAAAGCAGTTTCAAAAATCAGGCAGTTTTCAAAGGAAAAAACTGTTGGAGCGTGTTCTACAAAATAGATATGTAAATTACATAGATTCTCCCGCTGTGAAATTACGTGTTTCGAACATGCTACATGCAGAAAAGTTTCGACAAAAATACACTACAGATTTGTTTGTATGTGGATTACAGGACTTTCTCACTATAGAAAGTATATAGATGCTTTGATGCATTTTACGTGATTTCTCAGTGATTTCCAAACGCCAGTTTCGAAAATAAGGCAGATTTCATGGTAGAAACCTCTTGGAGCGGGTTCTAACCAATAGACATGTAATTTACATGGATTCGCTCACCGTGAAATTCCGTGTTCCGAACACGCTACATGCATCTCAGATGTGACAAATATTCACTACAGAGTTGTTAGCAAGTGGATTACAGCACTATCATCCACCATACAAGGCTTACTGACACTTTGAAGAATTTTCTCAGATTTCACACGTTAGTTTGAACGCCAGTTTTGAAAATGAGGCAGATTGGGCAGAAAAATGCTCTTGGAGCCAGTTCTAACCAAAAGATATGTAATTTACCTAGTTTCACTCAACGTGACATTCCGTGTTCTGAACACGATACATGCACCACGGATTCAACAAACATTCTTTAATGAGTTGTGAACATGTGTATTAATGAACTTTAATCCACCTTACAGTGCATATTTATACATAGAAATTTTATTCTGATTTAGTAGTATTCTCCTAATGTCAGTCTCTAAAATCATGCAGTTTCCACAGAAAAATCCTCTTGGAGCGAGTTCTACCCAATAGACATGCAATTTACATAGAACCCGTCATCGTGAAATTCCGTGTTCTGAACACGCTACATGCATCACGAATTCGACAAATATTCACTACAGAGTGGTTAGCATAAGGATAACCGAACTTTCATCCACCATAAAAGCCATGTTACAATTTGAAGCATTTTCTCACATTTCGAAAGTTTTTCCTAATGCCAGTTTTGAAAAGGAGGCAGATTTGCAGAAATATTCTCGTGGAGCGAGTACTTCCCAATAGAAATGTAATTTACATAGTTTCCCTCACAGTGACATTCCATTTTCCGAACACGCTACATGCATCCAGGTTTCAACAAACTTTCTCGAATGAGTTGTGAACATGTTGATTACAGAACTTTCATCCACCATACATGGCATATTTACAACTAGAAACATTAACTCTGAATTTGTAGCTTTTTCCTAATGCCAGTTTGGAAAATCAGGCCGTTTTCTCAGGGAAATACTTTTGGAGCGAATTCTAACCAATAGATGTGTAATTTACATAGATTCCATCGCCCATACTTTCCGTAATGCGATCACACTGCATGCATAACGCTTTCTAAAAATATTCACCACAGATATGTTTGCATGTGGTTTTACGATCTTGCATGAAAATACAAGGCATATTGACACTTTGAAGCATTTTCTCTGATTTTGCAGAGATTTTCAAACGCCAGGTTCAAAAATGAGGCAGATTTCTCAGAAAAAACTCTTAGAGCAAATTCTACCCAAGAGACATGTATTTTACATAGATTCGCTCACCGTGATATTCTGTGTTCCGAACACACTTCCCGTAACTCGGATTCGACAAATAAACACTACAGAGTAGTTAGCATGTGGATTACCGAACTTTCATCTCAATACATTGAATATTGATTCTTAGAAGTATTTTCTCAGATTTTGCAGCGTTTTCTAAACGCCATGTTAAAAAATGACGAAGTTTTCGCAGAAAATCTCTATCGGAGCGAGTTCTAACCAATAGAGAAGTCATTTACACTGTTTCAATCACCGTGGAATTCCACGTTCTGAACGCGCTACATGCATCACGGATTAGAAAAAGATTCTTTAATATGTTGTGAAAATGTGGTTTACTGAACTTTCTTGCAACATAAAGGCACATTTACACCTGCAAATATTTACTCCCTTTTTTCAGCTTTTTCCAAACTTCAGATTCGATAATCATGCAATTTTGGCAAAAAAATTATCTTCTAGCTCGTTCTACTCAATAGAATTGTAATTTCCATAGTTTCATTACCGTGAAATTCCATTTTCCATAAGCGCTACATGAATCACGGTTTAAAAAATAATTAATACACTGTTATTAACATGTGGATTACAGGACTTTCAATCACCATTCAAGGCATATTGACACTTAGAAGCATTTTCTCAGATTTCACAGGGTTCTCCTAATGGCAGTTTTCAAAATGAGGCTCATTTTGCAGAAAAGTTCTCTTGAAGTGAGTTCTACCCAATAGACATGTAACTTACATTGTTTCCTTCACTATGACATTCCGTATTCCGAAAACGTTACATTCATCACGGCTTCGACAAACATTCTTTAATGACCGTGAGCATGTGGATTACCGATTTTTCAACCACAATACAAGGCATATTTACACCTAGAAACATTTACTTACATTTCGCAGGTTTTCCTAACGTCAGTTACGAAAATCAGGCATTTTTCGCAGAAAAATTCTCTTGGTGCATGTTCTACCCAATAGACATCTCATTTTCATAGATACCTTCACCGTAACATTCCGTGTTCCGAAAACGGTCCATGCACCACGGATTCAACAAATATTCACTGCTGAGTTCTTAGCATGTGGATTACACATCTTTAATAACCCATTGAAGACATATTGTCACCTTAAAGCATTTACTCAGATTTTGCAGTGTTTTCATAACACCAGTTTCCAAACTGAGGCATATTTTTCAGTAAAATGCTCCTGGAGCGTGTTCTAACCAAGAGATATGTAATTTACATAGTTTTCCTCACCGTGACAGTCCATGTTCCGAACGCGCTACACACATCACGGATTTGACAAACATTCTTAATGAGTTGTGTACATGTGTATTACAAAACTTTCATCCACCATACAAGGCATATTGACACCTAGAATCATTAACACTGAGTTTGCAGATATTTCCTAAAAGCAGTTTCGAGAATCAGGCAGTTTTCAAAGGAAAAAACTGTTGGAGCGTGTTCTACAAAATAGATATGTAAATTACATAGATTCTCCGCTGTGAAATTACGTGTTTGGAACATGCTACATGCAGAAAAGTTTCGACAAAAATACACTACAGAGTTGTTTGTATGTGGATTACAGGACTTTCTCACTATAGAAAGTATATAGATGCTTTGATGCATTTTATGTGATTTCTCAGTGTTTTATAAACGCCAGTTTCGAAAATAAGGCAGATTTCACGGTAGAAAATTCTTGGAGCGGGTTCTAACCAATAGACATGTAATTTACATGGATTCGCTCACCGTGAAATTCCGTGTTCCGAACACGCTACATGCAACTCAGATGTGACAAATATTCACTACAGAGTTGTTAGCAAGTGGATTACAGCACTATCATCCACCATACAAGGCTTACTGACACTTTGAAGAATTTTCTCAGATTTCACACGTTAGTTTGAATGCCAGTTTTGAAAATGAGGCAGATTGGGCAGAAAAATGCTCTTGGAGCCAGTTCTAACCAAAAGATATGTAATTAACCTAGTTTAACTCACCGTGACATTCCGTGTTCTGAACACGATACATGCACCACGGATTCAACAAACATTCTTTAATGAGTTGTGAACATGTGTATTAACGAACTTTAATCCACCTTACAGTGCATATTTATACATAGAAATTTTATTCTGATTTAGTAGTATTCTCCTAATGTCAGTCTCTAAAATCATGCAGTTTCCACAGAAAAATCCTCTTGGAGCGAGTTCTACCCAATAGACATGCAATTTACATATAACCCGTCATCGTGAAATTCCGTGTTCTGAACACGCTACATGCATCACGAATTCGACAAATATTCACTACAGAGTGGTTAGCATAAGGATTACCGAACTTTCATCCACCATAAAAGCCATGTTACAATTTGAAGCATTTTCTCACATTTCGAAAGTTTTTCCTAATGCCAGTTTTGAAAAGGAGGCAGATTTGCAGAAATATTCTCGTGGAGCGAGTACTTCCCAATAGAAATGTAATTTACATAGTTTCCATCACAGTGACATTCCATTTTCCGAACACGCTACATGCATCCAGGTTTCAACAAACTTTCTCGAATGAGTTGTGAACATGTTGATTACAGAACTTTCATCCACCATACATGGCATATTTACAACTAGAAACATTAACTCTTAATTTGTAGCTTTTTCCTAATGCCAGTTTGGAAAATCAGGCCGTTTTCTCAGGGAAATACTTTTGGAGCGAATTCTAACCAATAGATGTGTAATTTACATAGATTCCATCGCCCATACTTTCCGTAATGCGATCACACTGCATGCATAACGCTTTCTAAAAATATTCACCACAGATATGTTTGCATGTGGTTTTACGATCTTGCATCAAAATACAAGGCATATTGACACTTTGAAGCATTTTCTCTGATTTTGCAGAGATTTTCAAACGCCAGGTTCAAAAATGAGGCAGATTTCTCAGAAAAAACTCTTAGAGCAAATTCTACCCAAGAGACATGTATTTTACATAGATTCGCTCACCGTGATATTCTGTGTTCCGAACACTCTTCACGTATCTCGGATTCGACAAATATTCACTACAGAGTAGTTAACATGCGGATTACCGATCTTTCATCTCAATACATTGAATATTGATTCTTAGAAGTATTTTCTCAAATTTTGCAGCGTTTTCTAAACGCCAGGTTCAAAAATGACGAAGTTTTCGCAGAAAAACCCTCTCGGAGTGAGTTCTAACTAATAGAGGATTCATTTAGATTTTTTCAATCACCGTGGAATTCCACGTTCTGAACACGGTACATGCATCACGGAGTAGAAAAAGATCCTTTAATATGTTGTGAAAATGTGGTTTACCGAACTTTCTTGCAATATAAAGGCACATTTACACCTGCAAATATTTACTCCATTTTTGCAGCTTTTTCCAAACTTCAGATTCGATAATCATGCAATTTTGCCAAAAAATTCTCTTCTAGCTCGTTCTACTCAGTAGAATTGTAATTTCCATAGATTCATTACCGTGAAATTCCATTTTCCATAAGCACCACATGAATCACGGTTTAAAAAATAATTAATACACTGTTATTAACATGTGGATTACCGGACTTTCATTCACCATTCAAGGCATATTGACACTTAGAAGCATTTTCTCAGATTTCACAGGGTTCTCCTAATGGCAGTTTTCAAAATGAGGCTCATTTTGCAGAAAAGTTCTCTTGAAGTGAGTTCTACCCAATAGACATGTAACTTACATTGTTTCCTTCACTATGACATTCCGTATTCCGAAAACGTTACATTCATCACGGCTTCGACAAACATTCTTTAATGACCGTGAGCATGTGGATTACCGATTTTTCAACCACAATACAAGGCATATTTACACCTAGAAACATTTACTTACATTTCGCAGGTTTTCCTAACGTCAGTTACGAAAATCGGGCAGTTTTCGCAGAAAAATTCTCTTGGTGCATGTTCTACCCAATAGACATCTCATTTTCATAGATACCTTCACCGTAACATTCCGTGTTCCGAAAACGGTCCATGCACCACGGATTCAACAAATATTCACTGCTGAGTTCTTAGCATGTGGATTACACATCTTTAATAACCCATTGAAGACATATTGTCACCTTAAAGCATTTACTCAGATTTTGCAGCGTTTTCATAACACCAGTTTCCAAAATGAGGCATATTTTTCAGTAAAATGCTCCTGGAGCGTGTTCTAACCAAGAGATATGTAATTTACATAGTTTGCCTCACCGTGACAGTCCATGTTCCGAACGCGCTACACACATCATGGATTTGACAAACATTCTTAATGAGTTGTGTACATGTGTATTACAAAACTTTCATCCACCATACAAGGCATATTGACACCTAGAATCATTAACACTGAGTTTGCAGATATTTCCTAAAAGCAGTTTCGAAAATCAGGCAGTTTTCAAAGGAAAAAGCTGTTGGAGCGTGTTCTACAAAATAGATATGTAAATTACATAGATTCTCCCGCTGTGAAATTACGTGTTTCGAACATGCTACATGCAGAAAAGTTTCGACAAAAATACACTACAGGGTTGTTTGTATGTGGATTACAGGACTTTCTCACTATAGAAAGTATATAGATGCTTTGATGCATTTTATGTGATTTCTCAGTGTTTTATAAACGCCAGTTTCGAAAATAAGGCAGATTTCACGGTAGAAACCTCTTGGAGCGGGTTCTAACCAATAGACATGTAATTTACATGGATTCGCTCACCGTGAAATTCCGTGTTCCGAACACGCTACATGCAACTCAGATGTGACAAATATTCACTACAGAGTTGTTAGCAAGTGGATTACAGCACTATCATCCACCATACAAGGCTTACTAACACTTTGAAAATTTTCTCAGATTTCACACGTTAGTTTGAACGCCAGTTTTGAAAATGAGGCAGATTGGGCAGAAAAATGCTCTTGGAGCCAGTTCTACCCAAAAGATATGTAATTTTCCTAGTTTAACTCAACGTGACATTCCGTGTTCTGAACACGATACATGCACCACGGATTCAACAAACATTCTTTAATGAGTTGTGAACATGTGTATTAACGAACTTTAATCCACCTTACAGTGCATATTTATACATAGAAATTTTATTCTGATTTAGTAGTATTCTCCTAATGTCAGTCTCTAAAATCATGCAGTTTCCACAGAAAAATCCTCTTGGAGCGAGTTCTACCCAATAGACATGCAATTTACATAGAACCCGTCATCGTGAAATTCCGTGTTCTGAACACGCTACATGCATCACGAATTCGACAAATATTCACTACAGAGTGGTTAGCATAAGGATTACCGAACTTTCATCCACCATAAAAGCCATGTTACAATTTGAAGCATTTTCTCACATTTCGAAAGTTTTTCCTAATGCCAGTTTTGAAAAGGAGGCAGATTTGCAGAAATATTCTCGTGGAGCGAGTACTTCCCAATAGAAATGTAATTTACATAGTTTCCATCACAGTGACATTCCATTTTCCGAACACGCTACATGCATCCAGGTTTCAACAAACTTTCTCGAATGAGTTGTGAACATGTTGATTACAGAACTTTCATCCACCATACATGGCATATTTACAACTAGAAACATTAACTCTGAATTTGTAGCTTTTTCCTAATGCCAGTTTGGAAAATCAGGCCGTTTTCTCAGGGAAATACTTTTGGAGCGAATTCTAACCAATAGATGTGTAATTTACATAGATTCCATCGCCAATACTTTCCGTAATGCGATCACACTGCATGCATAACGCTTTCTAAAAATATTCACCACAGATATGTTTGCATGTGGTTTTACGATCTTGCATCAAAATACAAGGCATATTGACACTTTGAAGCATTTTCTCTGATTTTGCAGAGATTTTCAAACGCCAGGTTCAAAAATGAGGCAGATTTCTCAGAAAAAACTCTTAGAGCAAATTCTACCCAAGAGACATGTATTTTACATAGATTCGCTCACCGTGATATTCTGTGTTCCGAACACTCTTCACGTATCTCGGATTCGACAAATATTCACTACAGAGTAGTTAACATGCGGATTACCGATCTTTCATCTCAATACATTGAATATTGATTCTTAGAAGTATTTTCTCAAATTTTGCAGCGTTTTCTAAACGCCAGGTTCAAAAATGACGAAGTTTTCGCAGAAAAACCCTCTCGGAGTGAGTTCTAACTAATAGAGGATTCATTTAGATTTTTTCAATCACCGTGGATTTCCACGTTCTGAACACGGTACATGCATCACGGAGTAGAAAAAGATCCTTTAATATGTTGTGAAAATGTGGTTTACCGAACTTTCTTGCAATATAAAGGCACATTTACACCTGCAAATATTTACTCCATTTTTGCAGCTTTTTCCAAACTTCAGATTCGATAATCATGCAATTTTGCCAAAAAATTCTCTTCTAGCTCGTTCTACTCAGTAGAATTGTAATTTCCATAGATTCATTACCGTGAAATTCCATTTTCCATAAGCACCACATGAATCACGGTTTAAAAAATAATTAATACACTGTTATTAACATGTGGATTACCGGACTTTCATTCACCATTCAAGGCATATTGACACTTAGAAGCATTTTCTCAGATTTCACAGGGTTCTCCTAATGGCAGTTTTCAAAATGAGGCTCATTTTGCAGAAAAGTTCTCTTGAAGTGAGTTCTACCCAATAGACATGTAACTTACATTGTTTCCTTCACTATGACATTCCGTATTCCGAAAACGTTACATTCATCACGGCTTCGACAAACATTCTTTAATGACCGTGAGCATGTGGATTACCGATTTTTCAACCACAATACAAGGCATATTTACACCTAGAAACATTTACTTACATTTCGCAGGTTTTCCTAACGTCAGTTACGAAAATCGGGCAGTTTTCGCAGAAAAATTCTCTTGGTGCATGTTCTACCCAATAGACATCTCATTTTCATAGATACCTTCACCGTAACATTCCGTGTTCCGAAAACGGTCCATGCACCACGGATTCAACAAATATTCACTGCTGAGTTCTTAGCATGTGGATTACACATCTTTAATAACCCATTGAAGACATATTGTCACCTTAAAGCATTTACTCAGATTTTGCAGCGTTTTCATAACACCAGTTTCCAAAATGAGGCATATTTTTCAGTAAAATGCTCCTGGAGCGTGTTCTAACCAAGAGATATGTAATTTACATAGTTTGCCTCACCGTGACAGTCCATGTTCCGAACGCGCTACACACATCACGGATTTGACAAACATTCTTAATGAGTTGTGTACATGTGTATTACAAAACTTTCATCCACCATACAAGGCATATTGACACCTAGAATCATTAACACTGAGTTCGCAGATATTTCCTAAAAGCAGTTTCGAAAATCAGGCAGTTTTCAAAGGAAAAAGCTGTTGGAGCGTGTTCTACAAAATAGATATGTAAATTACATAGATTCTCCCGCTGTGAAATTACGTGTTTCGAACATGCTACATGCAGAAAAGTTTCGACAAAAATACACTACAGGGTTGTTTGTATGTGGATTACAGGACTTTCTCACTATAGAAAGTATATAGATGCTTTGATGCATTTTATGTGATTTCTCAGTGTTTTATAAACGCCAGTTTCGAAAATAAGGCAGATTTCACGGTAGAAACCTCTTGGAGCGGGTTCTAACCAATAGACATGTAATTTACATGGATTCGCTCACCGTGAAATTCCGTGTTCCGAACACGCTACATGCAACTCAGATGTGACAAATATTCACTACAGAGTTGTTAGCAAGTGGATTACAGCACTATCATCCACCATACAAGGCTTACTAACACTTTGAAAATTTTCTCAGATTTCACACGTTAGTTTGAACGCCAGTTTTGAAAATGAGGCAGATTGGGCAGAAAAATGCTCTTGGAGCCAGTTCTACCCAAAAGATATGTAATTTTCCTAGTTTAACTCAACGTGACATTCCGTGTTCTGAACACGATACATGCACCACGGATTCAACAAACATTCTTTAATGAGTTGTGAACATGTGTATTAACGAACTTTAATCCACCTTACAGTGCATATTTATACATAGAAATTTTATTCTGATTTAGTAGTATTCTCCTAATGTCAGTCTCTAAAATCATGCAGTTTCCACAGAAAAATCCTCTTGGAGCGAGTTCTACCCAATAGACATGCAATTTACATAGAACCCGTCATCGTGAAATTCCGTGTTCTGAACACGCTACATGCATCACGAATTCGACAAATATTCACTACAGAGTGGTTAGCATAAGGATTACCGAACTTTCATCCACCATAAAAGCCATGTTACAATTTGAAGCATTTTCTCACATTTCGAAAGTTTTTCCTAATGCCAGTTTTGAAAAGGAGGCAGATTTGCAGAAATATTCTCGTGGAGCGAGTACTTCCCAATAGAAATGTAATTTACATAGTTTCCATCACAGTGACATTCCATTTTCCGAACACGCTACATGCATCCAGGTTTCAACAAACTTTCTCGAATGAGTTGTGAACATGTTGATTACAGAACTTTCATCCACCATACATGGCATATTTACAACTAGAAACATTAACTCTGAATTTGTAGCTTTTTCCTAATGCCAGTTTGGAAAATCAGGCCGTTTTCTCAGGGAAATACTTTTGGAGCGAATTCTAACCAATAGATGTGTAATTTACATAGATTCCATCGCCAATACTTTCCGTAATGCGATCACACTGCATGCATAACGCTTTCTAAAAATATTCACCACAGATATGTTTGCATGTGGTTTTACGATCTTGCATCAAAATACAAGGCATATTGACACTTTGAAGCATTTTCTCTGATTTTGCAGAGATTTTCAAACGCCAGGTTCAAAAATGAGGCAGATTTCTCAGAAAAAACTCTTAGAGCAAATTCTACCCAAGAGACATGTATTTTACATAGATTCGCTCACCGTGATATTCTGTGTTCCGAACACTCTTCACGTATCTCGGATTCGACAAATATTCACTACAGAGTAGTTAACATGCGGATTACCGATCTTTCATCTCAATACATTGAATATTGATTCTTAGAAGTATTTTCTCAAATTTTGCAGCGTTTTCTAAACGCCAGGTTCAAAAATGACGAAGTTTTCGCAGAAAAACCCTCTCGGAGTGAGTTCTAACTAATAGAGGATTCATTTAGATTTTTTCAATCACCGTGGAATTCCACGTTCTGAACACGGTACATGCATCACGGAGTAGAAAAAGATCCTTTAATATGTTGTGAAAATGTGGTTTACCGAACTTTCTTGCAATATAAAGGCACATTTACACCTGCAAATATTTACTCCATTTTTGCAGCTTTTTCCAAACTTCAGATTCGATAATCATGCAATTTTGCCAAAAAATTCTCTTCTAGCTCGTTCTACTCAGTAGAATTGTAATTTCCATAGATTCATTACCGTGAAATTCCATTTTCCATAAGCACCACATGAATCACGGTTTAAAAAATAATTAATACACTGTTATTAACATGTGGATTACCGGACTTTCATTCACCATTCAAGGCATATTGACACTTAGAAGCATTTTCTCAGATTTCACAGGGTTCTCCTAATGGCAGTTTTCAAAATGAGGCTCATTTTGCAGAAAAGTTCTCTTGAAGTGAGTTCTACCCAATAGACATGTAACTTACATTGTTTCCTTCACTATGACATTCCGTATTCCGAAAACGTTACATTCATCACGGCTTCGACAAACATCCTTTAATGACCGTGAGCATGTGGATTACCGATTTTTCAACCACAATACAAGGCATATTTACACCTAGAAACATTTACTTACATTTCGCAGGTTTTCCTAACGTCAGTTACGAAAATCGGGCAGTTTTCGCAGAAAAATTCTCTTGGTGCATGTTCTACCCAATAGACATCTCATTTTCATAGATACCTTCACCGTAACATTCCGTGTTCCGAAAACGGTCCATGCACCACGGATTCAACAAATATTCACTGCTGAGTTCTTAGCATGTGGATTACACATCTTTAATAACCCATTGAAGACATATTGTCACCTTAAAGCATTTACTCAGATTTTGCAGCGTTTTCATAACACCAGTTTCCAAAATGAGGCATATTTTTCAGTAAAATGCTCCTGGAGCGTGTTCTAACCAAGAGATATGTAATTTACATAGTTTGCCTCACCGTGACAGTCCATGTTCCGAACGCGCTACACACATCACGGATTTGACAAACATTCTTAATGAGTTGTGTACATGTGTATTACAAAACTTTCATCCACCATACAAGGCATATTGACACCTAGAATCATTAACACTGAGTTCGCAGATATTTCCTAAAAGCAGTTTCGAAAATCAGGCAGTTTTCAAAGGAAAAAGCTGTTGGAGCGTGTTCTACAAAATAGATATGTAAATTACATAGATTCTCCCGCTGTGAAATTACGTGTTTCGAACATGCTACATGCAGAAAAGTTTCGACAAAAATACACTACAGAGTTGTTTGTATGTGGATTACAGGACTTTCTCACTATAGAAAGTATATAGATGCTTTGATGCATTTTATGTGATTTCTCAGTGTTTTATAAACGCCAGTTTCGAAAATAAGGCAGATTTCACGGTAGAAACCTCTTGGAGCGGGTTCTAACCAATAGACATGTAATTTACATGGATTCGCTCACCGTGAAATTCCGTGTCCCGAACACGCTACATGCAACTCAGATGTGACAAATATTCACTACAGAGTTGTTAGCAAGTGGATTACAGCACTATCATCCACCATACAAGGCTTACTAACACTTTGAAAATTTTCTCAGATTTCACACGTTAGTTTGAACGCCAGTTTTGAAAATGAGGCAGATTGGGCAGAAAAATGCTCTTGGAGCCAGTTCTACCCAAAAGATATGTAATTTTCCTAGTTTATCTCAACGTGACATTCCGTGTTCTGAACACGATACATGCACCACGGATTCAACAAACATTCTTTAATGAGTTGTGAACATGTGTATTAACGAACTTTAATCCACCTTACAGTGCATATTTATACATAGAAATTTTATTCTGATTTAGTAGTATTCTCCTAATGTCAGTCTCTAAAATCATGCAGTTTCCACAGAAAAATCCTCTTGGAGCGAGTTCTACCCAATAGACATGCAATTTACATAGAACCCGTCATCGTGAAATTCCGTGTTCTGAACACGCTGCATGCATCACGGATTCGACAAATATTCACTACAGAGTGTTTAGCATAAGGATTACCGAACTTTCATCCACCATAAAAGCCATGTTACAATTTGAAGCATTTTCTCACATTTCGAAAGTTTTTCCTAATGCCAGTTTTGAAAAGGAGGCAGATTTGCAGAAATATTCTCGTGGAGCGAGTACTTCCCAATAGAAATGTAATTTACATAGTTTCCATCACAGTGACATTCCATTTTCCGAACACGCTACATGCATCCAGGTTTCAACAAACTTTCTCGAATGAGTTGTGAACATGTTGATTACAGAACTTTCATCCACCATACATGGCATATTTACAACTAGAAACATTAACTCTGAATTTGTAGCTTTTTCCTAATGCCAGTTTGGAAAATCAGGCCGTTTTCTCAGGGAAATACTTTTGGAGCGAATTCTAACCAATAGATGTGTAATTTACATAGATTCCATCGCCCATACTTTCCGTAATGCGATCACACTGCATGCATAACGCTTTCTAAAAATATTCACCACAGATATGTTTGCATGTGGTTTTACGATCTTGCATCAAAATACAAGGCATATTGACACTTTGAAGCATTTTCTCTGATTTTGCAGAGATTTTCAAACGCCAGGTTCAAAAATGAGGCAGATTTCTCAGAAAAAACTCTTAGAGCAAATTCTACCCGAGACATGTATTTTACATAGATTCGCTCACCGTGATATTCTGTGTTCCGAACACTCTTCACGTATCTCGGATTCGACAAATATTCACTACAGAGTAGTTAACATGCGGATTACCGATCTTTCATCTCAATACATTGAATATTGATTCTTAGAAGTATTTTCTCAAATTTTGCAGCGTTTTCTAAACGCCAGGTTCAAAAATGACGAAGTTTTCGCAGAAAAACCCTCTCGGAGTGAGTTCTAACTAATAGAGGATTCATTTAGATTTTTTCAATCACCGTGGAATTCCACGTTCTGAACACGGTACATGCATCACGGAGTAGAAAAAGATCCTTTAATATGTTGTGAAAATGTGGTTTACCGAACTTTCTTGCAATATAAAGGCACATTTACACCTGCAAATATTTACTCCATTTTTGCAGCTTTTTCCAAACTTCAGATTCGATAATCATGCAATTTTGCCAAAAAATTCTCTTCTAGCTCGTTCTACTCAGTAGAATTGTAATTTCCATAGATTCATTACCGTGAAATTCCATTTTCCATAAGCACCACATGAATCACGGTTTAAAAAATAATTAATACACTGTTATTAACATGTGGATTACCGGACTTTCATTCACCATTCAAGGCATATTGACACTTAGAAGCATTTTCTCAGATTTCACAGGGTTCTCCTAATGGCAGTTTTCAAAATGAGGCTCATTTTGCAGAAAAGTTCTCTTGAAGTGAGTTCTACCCAATAGACATGTAACTTACATTGTTTCCTTCACTATGACATTCCGTATTCTGAAAACGTTACATTCATCACGGCTTCGACAAACATTCTTTAATGACCGTGAGCATGTGGATTACCGATTTTTCAACCACAGTACAAGGCATATTTACACCTAGAAACATTTACTTACATTTCGCAGGTTTTCCTAACGTCAGTTACGAAAATCGGGCAGTTTTCGCAGAAAAATTCTCTTGGTGCATGTTCTATCCAATAGACATCTCATTTTCATAGATACCTTCACCGTAACATTCCGTGTTCCGAAAACGGTCCATGCACCACGGATTCAACAAATATTCACTGCTGAGTTCTTAGCATGTGGATTACACATCTTTAATAACCCATTGAAGACATATTGTCACCTAAAAGCATTTACTCAGATTTTGCAACATTTTCATAACACCAGTTTCCAAACTGAGGCATATTTTTCAGTAAAATGCTCCTGGAGCGTGTTCTAACCAAGAGATATGTAATTTACATAGTTTGCCTCACCGTGACAGTCCATGTTCCGAACACGCTACACACATCACGGATTTGACAAACATTCTTAATGAGTTGTGTACATGTGTATTACAAAACTTTCATCCACCATACAAGGCATATTGACACCTAGAATCATTAACACTGAGTTCGCAGATATTTCCTAAAAGCAGTTTCGAAAATCAGGCAGTTTTCAAAGGAAAAAGCTGTTGGAGCGTGTTCTACAAAATAGATATGTAAATTACATAGATTCTCCCGCTGTGAAATTACGTGTTTCGAACATGCTACATTCAGAAAAGTTTCGACAAATATACACTACAGGGTTGTTTGTATGTGGATTACAGGACTTTCTCACTATAGAAATTATATAGATGCTTTGATGCATTTTATGTGATTTCTCAGTGTTTTCCAAACGCCAGTTTCGAAAATAAGGCAGATTTCACGGTAGAAACCTCTTGGAGCGGGTTCTAACCAATAGACATGTAATTTACATGGATTCGCTCACCGTGAAATTCCGTGTTCCGAACACGCTACATGCATCTCAGATGTGACAAATATTCACTACAGAGTTGTTAGCAAGTGGATTACAGCACTATCATCCATCATACAAGGCTTACTAACACTTTGAAAATTTTCTCAGATTTCACACGTTAGTTTGAACGCCAGTTTTGAAAATGAGGCAGATTAGGCAGAAAAATGCTCTTGGAGCCAGTTCTAACCAAAAGATATGTAATTTACCTAGTTTCACTCAACGTGACATTCCGTGTTCTGAACACGATACATGCACCACGGATTCAACAAACATTCTTTAATGAGTTGTGAACATGTGTATTAACGAAATTTAATCCACCTTATAGTGCATATTTCTACATAGAAATTTTATTCTGATTTAGTAGTATTCTCCTAATGTCAGTCTCTAAAATCATGCAGTTTCCACAGAAAAATCCTCTTGGAGCGAGTTCTACCCAATAGACATGCAATTTACATAGAACCCGTCATCGTGAAATTCTGTGTTCAGAACACGCTACATGCATCACGAATTCGACAAATATTCACTACAGAGTGGTTAGCATAAGGATTACCGAACTTTCATCCACCATAAAAGCCATGTTACAATTTGAAGCATTTTCTCACATTTCGAAAGTTTTTCCTAATGCCAGTTTTGAAAAGGAGGCAGATTTGCAGAAATATTCTCGTGGAGCGAGTACTTCCCAATAGAAATGTAATTTACATAGTTTCCCTCACAGTGACATTCCATTTTCCGAACACGCTACATGCATCCAGGTTTCAACAAACTTTCTCGAATGAGTTGTGAACATGTTGATTACAGAACTTTCATCCACCATACATGGCATATTTACAACTAGAAACATTAACTCTGAATTTGTAGCTTTTTCCTAATGCCAGTTTGGAAAATCAGGCCGTTTTCTCAGGGAAATACTTTTGGAGCGAATTCTAACCAATAGATGTGTAATTTACATAGATTCCATCGCCCATAATTTCCGTAATGCGATCACACTGCATGCATAACGCTTTCTAAAAATATTCACCACAGATATGTTTGCATGTGGTTTTACGATCTTGCATCAAAATACAAGGCATATTGACACTTTGAAGCATTTTCTCTGATTTTGCAGAGATTTTCAAACGCCAGGTTCAAAAATGAGGCAGATTTCTCAGAAAAAACTCTTAGAGCAAATTCTACCCAAGAGACATGTATTTTACATAGATTCGCTCACCGTGATATTCTGTGTTCCGAACACTCTTCACGTATCTCGGATTCGACAAATATTCACTACAGAGTAGTTAACATGCGGATTACCGATCTTTCATCTCAATACATTGAATATTGATTCTTAGAAGTATTTTCTCATATTTTGCAGCGTTTTCTAAACGCCAGGTTCAAAAATGACGAAGATTTCACAGAAAAACTCTCTCGGAGTGAGTTCTAACTAATAGAGGATTCATTTAGATTTTTTCAATCACCGTGGAATTCCACGTTCTGAACACGGTACATGCATCATGGAGTAGAAAAAATCCTTTAATATGTTTTGAAAATGTGGTTTACCGAACTTTCTTGCAATATAAATGCACATTTACACCTGCAAATATTTACTCCATTTTTGCAGCTTTTTCCAAACTTCAGAATCGATAATCATGCAATTTTGCCAAAAAAATTATCTTCTAGCTCGTTCTACTCAGTAGAATTGTAATTTCCATAGATTCATTACCGTGAAATTCCATTTTCCATAAGCGCCACATGAATCACGGTTTAAAAAATAATTAATACACTGTTATTAACATGTGGATTACAGGACTTTCAATGACCATTCAAGGCATATTGACACTTAGAAGCATTTTCTCAGATTTCACAGGGTTCTCCTAATGGCAGTTTTCAAAATGAGGCTCATTTTGCAGAAATGTTCTCTTGAAGTGAGTTCTACCCAATAGACATGTAACTTACATTGTTTCCTTCACTATGACATTCCGTATTCCTAAAACGTTACATTCATCACGGCTTCGACAAACATTCTTTAATGACCGTGAGCATGTGGATTACCGATTTTTCAACCACAATACAAGGCATATTTACACCTAGAAACATTTACTTACATTTCGCAGGTTTTCCTAACGTCAGTTACGAAAATCAGGCATTTTTCGCAGAAAAATTCTCTTGGTGCATGTTCTATCCAATAGACATCTCATTTTCATAGATACCTTCACCGTAACATTCCGTGTTCCGAAAACGGTCCATGCACCACGGATTCAACAAATATTCACTGCTGAGTTCTTAGCATGTGGATTACACATCTTTAATAACCCATTGAAGACATATTGTCACCTTAAAGCATTTACTCAGATTTTGCAGCGTTTTCATAACACCAGTTTCCAAAATGAGGCATATTTTTCAGTAAAATGCTCCTGGAGCGTGTTCTAACCAAGAGATATGTAATTTACATAGTTTGCCTCACCGTGACAGTCCATGTTTCGAACACGCTACACACATCACGGATTTGACAAACGTTCTTAATGAGTTGTGTACATGTGTATTACAAAACTTTCATCCACCATACAAGGCATATTGACACCTAGAATCATTAACACTGAGTTCGCAGATATTTCCTAAAAGCAGTTTCGAAAATCAGGCAGTTTTCAAAGGAAAAAACTGTTGGAGCGTGTTCTACAAAATAGATACGTAAATTACATAGATTCTCCCGCTGTGAAATTACGTGTTTCGAACATGCTACATTCAGAAAAGTTTCGACAAAAATACACTACAGGGTTGTTTGTATGTGGATTACAGGTCTTTCTCACTATAGAAATTATATAGATGCTTTGATGCATTTTATGTGATTTCTCAGTGTTTTCCAAACGCCAGGTTCGAAAATAAGGCAGATTTCACGGTAGAAACCTCTTGGAGCGGGTTCTAACCAATAGACATGTAATTTACATGGATTCGCTCACCGTGAAATTCCGTGTTCCGAACACGCTACATGCATCTCAGATGTGACAAATATTCACTACAGAGTTGTTAGCAAGTGGATTACAGCACTATCATCCATCATACAAGGCTTACTAACACTTTGAAAATTTTCTCAGATTTCACACGTTAGTTTGAACGCCAGTTTTGAAAATGAGGCAGATTAGGCAGAAAAATGCTCTTGGAGCCAGTTCTAACCAAAAGATATGTAATTTACCTAGTTTCACTCAACGTGACATTCCGTGTTCTGAACACGATACATGCACCACGGATTCAACAAACATTCTTTAATGAGTTGTGAACATGTGTATTAACGAAATTTAATCCACCTTATAGTGCATATTTCTACATAGAAATTTTATTCTGATTTAGTAGTATTCTCCTAATGTCAGTCTCTAAAATCATGCAGTTTCCACAGAAAAATCCTCTTGGAGCGAGTTCTACCCAATAGACATGCAATTTACATAGAACCCGTCATCGTGAAATTCTGTGTTCAGAACACGCTACATGCATCACGAATTCGACAAATATTCACTACAGAGTGGTTAGCATAAGGATTACCGAACTTTCATCCACCATAAAAGCCATGTTACAATTTGAAGCATTTTCTCACATTTCGAAAGTTTTTCCTAATGCCAGTTTTGAAAAGGAGGCAGATTTGCAGAAATATTCTCGTGGAGCGAGTACTTCCCAATAGAAATGTAATTTACATAGTTTCCCTCACAGTGACATTCCATTTTCCGAACACGCTACATGCATCCAGGTTTCAACAAACTTTCTCGAATGAGTTGTGAACATGTTGATTACAGAACTTTCATCCACCATACATGGCATATTTACAACTAGAAACATTAACTCTGAATTTGTAGCTTTTTCCTAATGCCAGTTTGGAAAATCAGGCCGTTTTCTCAGGGAAATACTTTTGGAGCGAATTCTAACCAATAGATGTGTAATTTACATAGATTCCATCGCCCATAATTTCCGTAATGCGATCACACTGCATGCATAACGCTTTCTAAAAATATTCACCACAGATATGTTTGCATGTGGTTTTACGATCTTGCATCAAAATACAAGGCATATTGACACTTTGAAGCATTTTCTCTGATTTTGCAGAGATTTTCAAACGCCAGGTTCAAAAATGAGGCAGATTTCTCAGAAAAAACTCTTAGAGCAAATTCTACCCAAGAGACATGTATTTTACATAGATTCGCTCACCGTGATATTCTGTGTTCCGAACACTCTTCACGTATCTCGGATTCGACAAATATTCACTACAGAGTAGTTAACATGCGGATTACCGATCTTTCATCTCAATACATTGAATATTGATTCTTAGAAATATTTTCTCATATTTTGCAGCGTTTTCTAAACGCCAGGTTCAAAAATGACGAAGTTTTCACAGAAAAACTCTCTCGGAGTGAGTTCTAACTAATAGAGGATTCATTTAGATTTTTTCAATCACCGTGGAATTCCACGTTCTGAACACGGTACATGCATCATGGAGTAGAAAAAATCCTTTAATATGTTTTGAAAATGTGGTTTACCGAACTTTCTTGCAATATAAATGCACATTTACACCTGCAAATATTTACTCCATTTTTGCAGCTTTTTCCAAACTTCAGATTCGATAATCATGCAATTTTGCCAAAAAAATTATCTTCTAGCTCGTTCTACTCAGTAGAATTGTAATTTCCATAGATTCATTACCGTGAAATTCCATTTTCCATAAGCGCCACATGAATCACGGTTTAAAAAATAATTAATACACTGTTATTAACATGTGGATTACAGGACTTTCAATGACCATTCAAGGCATATTGACACTTAGAAGCATTTTCTCAGATTTCACAGGGTTCTCCTAATGGCAGTTTTCAAAATGAGGCTCATTTTGCAGAAATGTTCTCTTGAAGTGAGTTCTACCCAATAGACATGTAACTTACATTGTTTCCTTCACTATGACATTCCGTATTCCTAAAACGTTACATTCATCACGGCTTCGACAAACATTCTTTAATGACCGTGAGCATGTGGATTACCGATTTTTCAACCACAATACAAGGCATATTTACACCTAGAAACATTTACTTACATTTCGCAGGTTTTCCTAACGTCAGTTACGAAAATCAGGCATTTTTCGCAGAAAAATTCTCTTGGTGCATGTTCTATCCAATAGACATCTCATTTTCATAGATACCTTCACCGTAACATTCCGTGTTCCGAAAACGGTCCATGCACCACGGATTCAACAAATATTCACTGCTGAGTTCTTAGCATGTGGATTACACATCTTTAATAACCCATTGAAGACATATTGTCACCTTAAAGCATTTACTCAGATTTTGCAGCGTTTTCATAACACCAGTTTCCAAAATGAGGCATATTTTTCAGTAAAATGCTCCTGGAGCGTGTTCTAACCAAGAGATATGTAATTTACATAGTTTGCCTCACCGTGACAGTCCATGTTTCGAACACGCTACACACATCACGGATTTGACAAACGTTCTTAATGAGTTGTGTACATGTGTATTACAAAACTTTCATCCACCATACAAGGCATATTGACACCTAGAATCATTAACACTGAGTTCGCAGATATTTCCTAAAAGCAGTTTCGAAAATCAGGCAGTTTTCAAAGGAAAAAACTGTTGGAGCGTGTTCTACAAAATAGATACGTAAATTACATAGATTCTCCCGCTGTGAAATTACGTGTTTCGAACATGCTACATTCAGAAAAGTTTCGACAAAAATACACTACAGGGTTGTTTGTATGTGGATTACAGGTCTTTCTCACTATAGAAATTATATAGATGCTTTGATGCATTTTATGTGATTTCTCAGTGTTTTCCAAACGCCAGGTTCGAAAATAAGGCAGATTTCACGGTAGAAACCTCTTGGAGCGGGTTCTAACCAATAGACATGTAATTTACATGGATTCGCTCACCGTGAAATTCCGTGTTCCGAACACGCTACATGCATCTCAGATGTGACAAATATTCACTACAGAGTTGTTAGCAAGTGGATTACAGCACTATCATCCATCATACAAGGCTTACTAACACTTTGAAAATTTTCTCAGATTTCACACGTTAGTTTGAACGCCAGTTTTGAAAATGAGGCAGATTAGGCAGAAAAATGCTCTTGGAGCCAGTTCTAACCAAAAGATATGTAATTTACCTAGTTTCACTCAACGTGACATTCCGTGTTCTGAACACGATACATACACCACGGATTCAACAAACATTCTTTAATGAGTTGTGAACATGTGTATTAATGAACTTTAATCCACCTTACAGTGCATATTTATACATAGAAATTTTATTCTGATTTAGTAGTATTCTCCTAATGTCAGTCTCTAAAATCATGCAGTTTCCACAGAAAAATCTTCTTGGAGCGAGTTCTACCCAATAGACATGCAATTTACATAGAACCCGTCATCGTGAAATTCCGTGTTCTGAACACGCTACGTGCATCACTGATTCGATAAATATTCACTACAGAGATGTTAGCATAAGGATTACCGAACTTTCATCCACCATAAAAGCCATGTTACAATTTGAAGCATTTTCTCACATTTCGAAAGTTTTTCCTAATGCCAGTTTTGAAAAGGAGGCAGATTTGCAGAAATATTCTCGTGGAGCGAGTACTTCCCAATAGAAATGTAATTTACATAGTTTCCCTCACAGTGACATTCCATTTTCCGAACACGCTACATGCATCAAGGTTTCAACAAACTTTCTCGCATGAGTTGTGAACATGAAGATTACAGAACTTTCATCCACCATACATGGCATATTTACAACTAGAAACATTAACACTGAATTTGCAGCTTTTTCCTAATGCCAGTTCGGAAAATCAGGCCGTTTTCTCAGGGAAAAACTTTAGGAGCGAATTCTAACAAATAGGTGTGCAATTTAAATAGATTCCATCGCCCGTATTTTCCGTGATGCGATCACACTGCATGAATAACGCTTTCTAAGAATATTCACCACAGATTTGTTTGCATGTGGTTTTACGATCTTGCATCACAATACAAGGCATATAGACACTTTGAAGCATTTTCTCTGATTTTGCAGAGATTTTCAAACGCCAGGTTCAAAAATGAGGCAGATTTCTCAGAAAAAACTCTTAGAGCAAATTCTACCCAAGAGACATATATTTTACATAGATTCGCTCACCGTGATATTCTGTGTTCCGAACACACTTCCCGTAACTCGGATTCGACAAATATACACTACAGAGTAGTTAGCATGCGGATTACCGAACTTTCATCTCAATAAATTGAATATTGAATCTTAGAAGTATTTTCTCAGATTTTGCAGCGTTTTCTAAACGCCATGTTAAAAAATGACGAAGTTTTCGCAGAAAAACTCTCTCGGAGCGAGTTCTAACCAATAGAGAAGTCATTTACATTGTTTCAATCACCGTGGAATTCCACGTTCTAAAGGCGCTACATGCATCACGGATTAGAAAAAGATTCTTTAATATGTTGTGAAAATGTGGATTACCGAACTTTCTTGCAACATAAAGGCACATTTACACCTGCAAATATTTACTCCCTTTTTGCAGCTTTTTCCAAACTTCAGATTCGATAATCATGCACTTTTGGCAAAAAAATTATCTTCTAGCTCGTTCTACTCAATAGAATTGTAATTTCCATAGTTTCATTACCGTGAAATTCCATTTTCCATAAGCGCCACATGAATCACGGTTTAAAAAATAATTAATACACTGTTATTAACATTTGGATTACCGGACTTTCAATCACAATTCAAGGCATATTGACAATTAGAAGCATTTTCTCAGACTTCACAGGGTTCTCCTAATGGCAGTTTTCAAAATGAGGCACATTTTGCAGAAAAATTCTCTTGAAGTGAGTTCTACCGAATAGACATGTAACTTACATTGTTTCCTTCACTATGACATTCCGTATTCCGAAAACGTTACATTCATCACGGCTTCGACAACATTTTTAATGACCGTGAGCATGTGGATTACCGATTTTTCAACCACAATACAAGGCATATTTACTCCTAGAAACATTTACTTATATTTCGCAGGTTTTCCTAACGTCAGTTACAAAAATCAGGCAGTTTTCGCAGAAAAATTCTCTTGGTGCATGTTCTATCCAATAGACATCTCATTTTCATAGATACCTTCACCGTAACATTCCGTGTTCTGAAAACGGTCCATGCACCGCGGATTCAACAAATATTCACTGCTGAGTTCTTAGCATGTGGATTACACATCTTTAATAACCCATTGAAGACATATTGTCACCTTAAAGCATTTACTCAGATTTTGCAGCGTTTTCATAACACCAGTTTCCAAAATGAGGCATATTTTTCAGTAAAATGCTCCTGGAGCGTGTTCTAACCAAGAGATATGTAATTTACATAGTTTGCCTCACCGTGACAGTCCATGTTCCGAACGCGCTACACACATCACGGATTTGACAAACATTCTTAATGAGTTGTGTACATGTGTATTACAAAACTTTCATCCACCATACAAGGCATATTGACACCTAGAATCATTAACACTGAGTTTGCAGATATTTCCTAAAAGCAGTTTCGAAAATCAGGCAGTTTTCAAAGGAAAAAGCTGTTGGAGCGTGTTCTACAAAATAGATATGTAAATTACATAGATTCTCCCGCTGTGAAATTACGTGTTTCGAACATGCTACATGCAGAAAAGTTTCGACAAAAATACACTACAGGGTTGTTTGTATGTGGATTACAGGACTTTCTCACTATAGAAAGTATATAGATGCTTTGATGCATTTTATGTGATTTCTCAGTGTTTTATAAACGCCAGTTTCGAAAATAAGGCAGATTTCACGGTAGAAACCTCTTGGAGCGGGTTCTAACCAATAGACATGTAATTTACATGGATTCGCTCACCGTGAAATTCCGTGTCCCGAACACGCTACATGCAACTCAGATGTGACAAATATTCACTACAGAGTTGTTAGCAAGTGGATTACAGCACTATCATCCACCATACAAGGCTTACTAACACTTTGAAAATTTTCTCAGATTTCACACGTTAGTTTGAACGCCAGTTTTGAAAATGAGGCAGATTGGGCAGAAAAATGCTCTTGGAGCCAGTTCTACCCAAAAGATATGTAATTTTCCTAGTTTATCTCAACGTGACATTCCGTGTTCTGAACACGATACATGCACCACGGATTCAACAAACATTCTTTAATGAGTTGTGAACATGTGTATTAACGAACTTTAATCCACCTTACAGTGCATATTTATACATAGAAATTTTATTCTGATTTAGTAGTATTCTCCTAATGTCAGTCTCTAAAATCATGCAGTTTCCACAGAAAAATCCTCTTGGAGCGAGTTCTACCCAATAGACATGCAATTTACATAGAACCCGTCATCGTGAAATTCCGTGTTCTGAACACGCTACATGCATCACGAATTCGACAAATATTCACTACAGAGTGTTTAGCATAAGGATTACCGAACTTTCATCCACCATAAAAGCCATGTTACAATTTGAAGCATTTTCTCACATTTCGAAAGTTTTTCCTAATGCCAGTTTTGAAAAGGAGGCAGATTTGCAGAAATATTCTCGTGGAGCGAGTACTTCCCAATAGAAATGTAATTTACATAGTTTCCATCACAGTGACATTCCATTTTCCGAACACGCTACATGCATCCAGGTTTCAACAAACTTTCTCGAATGAGTTGTGAACATGTTGATTACAGAACTTTCATCCACCATACATGGCATATTTACAACTAGAAACATTAACTCTGAATTTGTAGCTTTTTCCTAATGCCAGTTTGGAAAATCAGGCCGTTTTCTCAGGGAAATACTTTTGGAGCGAATTCTAACCAATAGATGTGTAATTTACATAGATTCCATCGCCCATACTTTCCGTAATGCGATCACACTGCATGCATAACGCTTTCTAAAAATATTCACCACAGATATGTTTGCATGTGGTTTTACGATCTTGCATCAAAATACAAGGCATATTGACACTTTGAAGCATTTTCTCTGATTTTGCAGAGATTTTCAAACGCCAGGTTCAAAAATGAGGCAGATTTCTCAGAAAAAACTCTTAGAGCAAATTCTACCCAAGAGACATGTATTTTACATAGATTCGCTCACCGTGATATTCTGTGTTCCGAACACTCTTCACGTATCTCGGATTCGACAAATATTCACTACAGAGTAGTTAACATGCGGATTACCGATCTTTCATCTCAATACATTGAATATTGATTCTTAGAAGTATTTTCTCAAATTTTGCAGCGTTTTCTAAACGCCAGGTTCAAAAATGACGAAGTTTTCGCAGAAAAACCCTCTCGGAGTGAGTTCTAACTAATAGAGGATTCATTTAGATTTTTTCAATCACCGTGGAATTCCACGTTCTGAACACGGTACATGCATCACGGAGTAGAAAAAGATCCTTTAATATGTTGTGAAAATGTGGTTTACCGAACTTTCTTGCAATATAAAGGCACATTTACACCTGCAAATATTTACTCCATTTTTGCAGCTTTTTCCAAACTTCAGATTCGATAATCATGCAATTTTGCCAAAAAATTCTCTTCTAGCTCGTTCTACTCAGTAGAATTGTAATTTCCATAGATTCATTACCGTGAAATTCCATTTTCCATAAGCACCACATGAATCACGGTTTAAAAAATAATTAATACACTGTTATTAACATGTGGATTACCGGACTTTCATTCACCATTCAAGGCATATTGACACTTAGAAGCATTTTCTCAGATTTCACAGGGTTCTCCTAATGGCAGTTTTCAAAATGAGGCTCATTTTGCAGAAAAGTTCTCTTGAAGTGAGTTCTACCCAATAGACATGTAACTTACATTGTTTCCTTCACTATGACATTCCGTATTCCGAAAACGTTACATTCATCACGGCTTCGACAAACATTCTTTAATGACCATGAGCATGTGGATTACCGATTTTTCAACCACAATACAAGGCATATTTACACCTAGAAACATTTACTTACATTTCGCAGGTTTTCCTAACGTCAGTTACGAAAATCGGGCAGTTTTCGCAGAAAAATTCTCTTGGTGCATGTTCTACCCAATAGACATCTCATTTTCATAGATACCTTCACCGTAACATTCCGTGTTCCGAAAACGGTCCATGCACCACGGATTCAACAAATATTCACTGCTGAGTTCTTAGCATGTGGATTACACATCTTTAATAACCCATTGAAGACATATTGTCACCTTAAAGCATTTACTCAGATTTTGCAGCGTTTTCATAACACCAGTTTCCAAAATGAGGCATATTTTTCAGTAAAATGCTCCTGGAGCGTGTTCTAACCAAGAGATATGTAATTTACATAGTTTGCCTCACCGTGACAGTCCATGTTCCGAACACGCTACACACATCACGGATTTGACAAACATTCTTAATGAGTTGTGTACATGTGTATTACAAAACTTTCATCCACCATACAAGGCATATTGACACCTAGAATCATTAACACTGAGTTCGCAGATATTTCCTAAAAGCAGTTTCGAAAATCAGGCAGTTTTCAAAGGAAAAAGCTGTTGGAGCGTGTTCTACAAAATAGATATGTAAATTACATAGATTCTCCCGCTGTGAAATTACGTGTTTCGAACATGCTACATGCAGAAAAGTTTCGACAAAAATACACTACAGGGTTGTTTGTATGTGGATTACAGGACTTTCTCACTATAGAAAGTATATAGTTGCTTTGATGCATTTTATGTGATTTCTCAGTGTTTTATAAACGCCAGTTTCGAAAATAAGGCAGATTTCACGGTAGAAACCTCTTGGAGCGGGTTCTAACCAATAGACATGTAATTTACATGGATTCGCTCACCGTGAAATTCCGTGTTCCGAACACGCTACATGCAACTCAGATGTGACAAATATTCACTACAGAGTTGTTAGCAAGTGGATTACAGCACTATCATCCACCATACAAGGCTTACTAACACTTTGAAAATTTTCTCAGATTTCACACGTTAGTTTGAACGCCAGTTTTGAAAATGAGGCAGATTGGGCAGAAAAATGCTCTTGGAGCCAGTTCTACCCAAAAGATATGTAATTTTCCTAGTTTAACTCAACGTGACATTCCGTGTTCTGAACACGATACATACACCACGGATTCAACAAACATTCTTTAATGAGTTGTGAACATGTGTATTAATGAACTTTAATCCACCTTACAGTGCATATTTATACATAGAAATTTTATTCTGATTTAGTAGTATTCTCCTAATGTCAGTCTCTAAAATCATGCAGTTTCCACAGAAAAATCCTCTTGGAGCGAGTTCAACCCAATAGACATGCAATTTACATAGAACCCGTCATCGTGAAATTCCGTGTTCTGAACACGCTACGTGCATCACTGATTCGATAAATATTCACTACAGAGTTGTTAGCATAAGGATTACCGAACTTTCATCCACCATAAAAGCCATGTTACAATTTGAAGCATTTTCTCACATTTCGAAAGTTTTTCCTAATGCCAGTTTTGAAAAGGAGGCAGATTTGCAGAAATATTCTCGTAGAGCGAGTACTTCCCAATAGAAATGTAATTTACATAGTTTCCCTCACAGTGACATTCCATTTTCCGAACACGCTACATGCATCCAGGTTTCAACAAACTTTCTCGAATGAGTTGTGAACATGTTGATTACAGAACTTTCATCCACCATACATGGCATATTTACAACTAGAAACATTAACTCTGAATTTGTAGCTTTTTCCTAATGCCAGTTTGGAAAATCAGGCCGTTTTCTCAGGGAAATACTTTTGGAGCGAATTCTAACCAATAGATGTGTAATTTACATAGATTCCATCGCCCATACTTTCCGTAATGCGATCACACTGCATGCATAACGCTTTCTAAAAATATTCACCACAGATATGTTTGCATGTGGTTTTACGATCTTGCATCAAAATACAAGGCATATTGACACTTTGAAGCATTTTCTCTGATTTTGCAGAGATTTTCAAACGCCAGGTTCAAAAATGAGGCAGATTTCTCAGAAAAAACTCTTAGAGCAAATTCTACCCAAGAGACATGTATTTTACATAGATTCGCTCACCGTGATATTCTGTGTTCCGAACACTCTTCACGTATCTCGGATTCGACAAATATTCACTACAGAGTAGTTAACATGCGGATTACCGATCTTTCATCTCAATACATTGAATATTGATTCTTAGAAGTATTTTCTCATATTTTGCAGCGTTTTCTAAACGCCAGGTTCAAAAATGACGAAGTTTTCACAGAAAAACTCTCTCGGAGTGAGTTCTAACTAATAGAGGATTCATTTAGATTTTTTCAATCACCGTGGAATTCCACGTTCTGAACACGGTACATGCATCATGGAGTAGAAAAAATCCTTTAATATGTTTTGAAAATGTGGTTTACCGAACTTTCTTGCAATATAAATGCACATTTACACCTGCAAATATTTACTCCATTTTTGCAGCTTTTTCCAAACTTCAGATTCAATAATCATGCAATTTTGCCAAAAAAATTATCTTCTAGCTCGTTCTACTCAGTAGAATTGTAATTTCCATAGATTCATTACCGTGAAATTCCATTTTCCATAAGCGCCACATGAATCACGGTTTAAAAAATAATTAATACACTGTTATTAACATGTGGATTACAGGACTTTCAATGACCATTCAAGGTATATTGACACTTAGAAGCATTTTCTCAGATTTCACAGGGTTCTCCTAATGGCAGTTTTTAAAATGAGGCTCATTTTGCAGAAAAGTTCTCTTGAAGTGAGTTCTACCCAATAGACATGTAACTTACATTGTTTCCTTCACTATGACATTCCGTATTCCTAAAACGTTACATTCATCACGGCTTCGACCAACATTCTTTAATGACCGTGAGCATGTGGATTACCGATTTTTCAACCACAATACAAGGCATATTTACACCTAGAAACATTTACTTACATTTCGCAGGTTTTCCTAACGTCAGTTACGAAAATCAGGCATTTTTCGCAGAAAAATTCTCTTGGTGCATGTTCTATCCAATAGACATCTCATTTTCATAGATACCTTCACCGTAACATTCCGTGTTCCGAAAACGGTCCATGCACCACGGATTCAACAAATATTCACTGCTGAGTTCTTAGCATGTGGATTACACATCTTTAATAACCCATTGAAGACATATTGTCACCTAAAAGCATTTACTCAGATTTTGCAGTGTTTTCATAACACCAGTTTCCAAACTGAGGCATATTTTTCAGTAAAATGCTCCTGGAGCGTGTTCTAACCAAGAGATATGTAATTTACATAGTTTGCCTCACCGTGACAGTCCATGTTCCGAACGCGCTACACACATCACGGATTTGACAAACATTCTTAATGAGTTGTGTACATGTGTATTACAAAACTTTCATCCACCATACAAGGCATATTGACACCTAGAATCATTAACACTGAGTTCGCAGATATTTCCTAAAAGCAGTTTCGAAAATCAGGCAGTTTTCAAAGGAAAAAGCTGTTGGAGCGTGTTCTACAAAATAGATATGTAAATTACATAGATTCTCCCGCTGTGAAATTACGTGTTTCGAACATGCTACATTCAGAAAAGTTTCGACAAATATACACTACAGGGTTGTTTGTATGTGGATTACAGGACTTTCTCACTATAGAAATTATGTAGATGCTTTGATGCATTTTATGTGATTTCTCAGTGTTTTCCAAACGCCAGTTTCGAAAATAAGGCAGATTTCACGGTAGAAACCTCTTGGAGCGGGTTCTAACCAATAGACATGTAATTTACATGGATTCGCTCACCGTGAAATTCCGTGTTCCGAACACGCTACATGCATCTCAGATGTGACAAATATTCACTACAGAGTTGTTAGCAAGTGGATTACAGCACTATCATACACCATACAAGGCTTACTGACACTTTGAAGAATTTTCTCAGATTTCACAAATTAGTTTGAACGCCAGTTTTGAAAATGAGGCATATTGGGCAGAAAAATGCTCTTGGAGGCAGTTTTAACCAAAAGATATGTAATTTACCTAGTTTCACTCAACGTGACATTCCGTGTTCTGAACACGATACATGCACCACGGATTCAACAAACATTCTTTAATGAGTTGTGAACATGTGTATTAACGAAATTTAATCCACCTTATAGTGCATATTTCTACATAGAAATTTTATTCTGATTTAGTAGTATTCTCCTAATGTCAGTCTCTAAAATCATGCAGTTTCCACAGAAAAATCCTCTTGGAGCGAGTTCTACCCAATAGACATGCAATTTACATAGAACCCGTCATCGTGAAATTCTGTGTTCAGAACACGCTACATGCATCACGAATTCGACAAATATTCACTACAGAGTGGTTAGCATAAGGATTACCGAACTTTCATCCACCATAAAAGCCATGTTACAATTTGAAGCATTTTCTCACATTTCGAAAGTTTTTCCTAATGCCAGTTTTGAAAAGGAGGCAGATTTGCAGAAATATTCTCGTGGAGCGAGTACTTCCCAATAGAAATGTAATTTACATAGTTTCCCTCACAGTGACATTCCATTTTCCGAACACGCTACATGCATCCAGGTTTCAACAAACTTTCTCGAATGAGTTGTGAACATGTTGATTACAGAACTTTCATCCACCATACATGGCATATTTACAACTAGAAACATTAACTCTGAATTTGTAGCTTTTTCCTAATGCCAGTTTGGAAAATCAGGCCGTTTTCTCAGGGAAATACTTTGGAGCGAATTCTAACCAATAGATGTGTAATTTACATAGATTCCATCGCCCATACTTTCCGTAATGCGATCACACTGCATGCATAACGCTTTCTAAAAATATTCACCACAGATATGTTTG